>NC_090933.1:1364426043-1365830374 GCF_040938575.1 Ambystoma mexicanum
GCTCCTTTCTTGCCAGAAATCTGACAAGTGTGACAGCTTCTACAGAATGTATCTACATCAGAACCCATCTAAGGCCAGTAGAAATACAGCGAAATCCTCTCCTTGATCTTCTTAAAACTTAAGTGACCAGCCAGAGGAATCTCATGGACTAACTGTAGAAACTGGGGTCTTACCACCTGGGGCACTACAAATCTTCTGTAGTCTCCGGGGGTAGACTCAATATGCGCACTGTTGAGGAGGCAACCCTCCCAGTACAACCTATGCTTCCCTGACTTTCGCCCTTCCAGCTGGGAAGCTGCCTGTTGGCAAAGACCTTCAGGAGTAGGACATTTTCTTTGACCTCTGATGAAGTATGTCTTAGCGGGTCCACCTTCTGCATGTAAAGTTTGCAGCTCAGGATGGTCTTTAGGATCCAGATCTCCAACATAAGGAAGGGCTTCTTCCAGCTCTGTTTCACCAGTAGCTGATTCACCACTTTCTGGTTGGTCCTCCCACTCAGCCTCAGCTGGTGGAGAGGTCACTGGTGTGACCTTGGACTCTCCTCTCAGGGATGTCTTTGTCCTTTGAACAGGTGTGATACCTTTCTTCTTTCCTGAGACCTTGGGTTTCCCCTTTGTCTCTTTATTTGGCCTGGAATTAGAATGGTGTCCTTCCTTTGGACTGGGATTTATAGGTACCTCTGTAACTTCCCATAGAGAGTCATCTAAAGTAGCCTCTCTGGCCAATCTAGTTTGCTCCTGCTTCCTTTTACTGGGAAGACTGGGGGTACTTGATACAACTCCAAGAGTATTTAAGTCATTCCCCAACAAAACTCTCCCAGGCACCTCATTTTGTACACTGAGAGGTATTTATACAGTCATGTTATTGCACTGGATGAGAGCTGGCAGTATTGGAACCATCTAGATTGGGCCTCCAGCAAATTTAGTGCAGCCTTTGGGTGCCTTAGCAACATCCTCAGGCTTGAAACACTTTCATCAATCACTGTAATGCTTGCCCCGGTGCCTCTAATGGCAGGAGTCTCCTGACCATTTACAAGTACACTGTCCTTGTAATATTATTTGGTTTTATATGGAATGGAGTTGTACACATCCACATTCTGCTGTTCCCACAGAACCAGGGACACTAAAGAAACACTGGCTGAGACTCCACTGGGGTCTTCAGCCAATAGTTGAAAGTTACCACTTGCCATATGAACTTCTCCCTCAGGCATGAAGACTAAGGAGGCAGTGTCGACCCCTGGAGGTTTACCCTTACATATGGGATCCGCTTTCACATGGTCAGTTGACCCACAAGCATAACACTTATCAAATGTTCTTTGGAATGGGGCTTCTGCTGACCTCCCTCTGGTTTAGCACCAGAGGTTTCACTAGACTGACCTGGTTTCCCTTGGGGCTTATACTTCTTATGTTTGTGGCCCTCTTTTGGATGGTTGGAATTAACATTATCTGTTCCCTCTTTCTTGTGCTGCTTCCCCTCATCCTTTTTGTGAGTGGCCCCAGAGTCCTTGTGATTGGCACTGTTGGCTACCCACAAGTCAGCAGCCTTTGCTAACTTTTTTGGATCAATCTCATTTGAATCAGCCAAGTGCTGTCTTAGCTAAGGAGAGCAGGCATCACACATATATTGTAATAAAAACAGATTTCTCATTCCTTCAAAGGAGTTCACTATGCAGCCCTTAACCAACCATGTCAATTTTTGATATGATATGATATGATAGTTTATTTATAAAGTCCCCATATGCAATGTGTTTCAAAGCGCTTCAAGGCAAGGGAGGGAACAAGGAAAAATACAATGACATTCTTACAGGCCATGAACAGTAATATGTGAAATTAACTATCGTACTCGGCCTGACGACATTTCAGATAGTGCAAGAGCTAAGACATAGATAAGGAAGGGAGGGGGAGAGTGGGAAGGAAATGGAAACAGACAGGTGACTACCGTACTAGGCCTGACGACATTTCTAGTAGAGCCAGAGAAAAACAAAAGGTGAGGGAGAGGGGTGCAGAAAGGGAGGGGAGGAACAAAACAAGCAACTATCGTATTAGGCCTGATGACATTTCAGATAGTTCTGGGGGGAGGAAAAAACAAGTAAGGGGAGGGGGGACACAGATGAGGTTGCTATCATACTGGGTACAGGGACAATTCTAATAGAGTAAGTGCATATAAGAAAGTAAAGGGAGCAGGGGAGGAGATAGGAAAAGGGAGAAAGGGAGAGGAGGAGAGAACAGGGAGTAAGAAGTCAAAAAGAGTAGAGAAGCAAGAGGGGAGCGTGAATACAATTGCAGAATTTGGTAGTAACACATAATTTTGCTACTAAGGATACAAGATGAAGATGGGAACTGCATGATTCAGGGCCACCGTGAGTAAAAGATGCAAAGGAAGTCCAGCATGAGAGTTGAGAAAGGGTGACGCGCCGCAAATCAATGAAGTCCATAAAAGTCAAGTCCAGAATTGGCCACAAGACGGTGATGGTGAAACCAGAATGTATCAGGAAAGACTCCTGCAGAAGTAGGCTTGAGTGGGGTGAGGGGGGAGCAGGGTAGAAGAATCAAGCAAAACAGACAACACCTGTGTGCGAGAATGGGGAGGCACAAGGGAACATCACGGGGGGACCTGAGGGGGTGGGCATGGCCTGGGGGGACAGAGGGAGTAAACACATGTTGGTGCATGCTTATCTGCTATTTTAGCAGGGGCTTGGGCCCTGGGGCCTCCTGGTCTGGACAGGTCCAAACAAGAATTTCCCTTTTCTTTGTCTGCCCTTCACTTCAGATGCCCGGGTGAGAGACACCCTTGATCTAAGAGTTAAGAGCAGGAAGGAAGAGGCAGGGCTAAGAAGGTGGGTGGGGCTTAGGCCATGTGACCTGCATCCACTTGCACCTGCTCCCCATCTGCAAAGGAAAAGAGGCTGGAGAGCTCCTTAAGTAGGGAAAAAGAGCAACAACCAGGAAGGCACCAGGTGGGCGGGGCTTAGGCCATGTGACCTAGATCCACTTGCACCTGCTCCCCATCTGCAAAGGAAAAGAGGCTGAAGGGCTCCTTAATTAGGGAGAAAGAGCAGCAACCAGGAAGGCAACCAGTGGGTGGGGTTTAGGCCATGTGACTTAGATCTACTTGCACCTGCTCCCCATCTGCAAAGAAAAAGATGATGGAGGGCTCCTTAAGTAGGGAAAAAGAGCAGCAACCATGAAGGCAGCAGGTGGGCAGGGCTTGCTAAGTGGGGGAAAAGAGCGGCAACCAGGAAGGTACCAGGAGGCGGGGCTTAGGCCTTGTGACCTAGATCCACTTGCTACCACTCCCTATCTGCAATAGAAAAGAGGCTGGAGAGCTCCTTAAATAGGGAAAAAGAGCAGTAACCAAGAAGGCTCCAAGTGGGCAGGGCTTAGGCCATGTGACCTAGATCCACTTGCACCTGTTCCCCATCTGCAAAGGAAAAGAGACTGGAGGGCTCCTTAAATAGAGAAAAAGAGCGGCAACCAGGAAGCCACCAGGTGGGCGGGGCTTAGGCCATGTGACATAGATACACTAGTACCTGTTCCCTATCTGCAAAGGAAAAGAGGCTGGAGAGCTCCTTAAGTCAGGGAAAAAGAGCAGCAACCAGGAAGGCACCAGGTGGGCGGGGCTTGCTAAGTGGGGAAAAAATAAGGCAGTCCTTGTGGCGTCATGTCAAATAAAAAGGCCCATGCTAAAAATAAATATTGCCAGTCCTTACACTAAATACAAAAAAGAGTGTGGGATTGGGTTTTCAAGAAAGAAGGAAGTGTTCACAAATGATAAGTCAGGATAAGGTAGCCAGGGGTCTTCCTACCCACGTTTGGAGCACAGGACAAGGTGGGCCTCCTGAGCACAGCACGATCTCGAGCTTTCCCAGCACGAGATGATAGTTCCTCTTTTATCTATCAGGAGCATTGATGGTCAAGTCTCCTTTCTCTTAAGAGTCTCTTGACCTCGAGGACCTGATGTATTCAAAATTATCAAACAAAAAGTTCCTTTGCGCTTGTGCGCTGGGTAATGACTTTTCACCTTTGTATTCTGCTCTTCTGGGCTTAGATTCACAAAGGTTCCTAGTGATATCAGGACCTTCGGTGGTTAGATCTCTTGCTTTGTGGGGCTGATATGTTTAAAATCATAATCAATAAGTTTGTTTCTAATTGCGCTTTTGGGATGATTCTTCACCCTCTGGGCCACCCTCTTCCGGACGCAGACCCCTCTCAATTCTCAGCCTCCCTTAGTCGGGTTCACTTTTGTCAAAACACTGTGTATAGGGACATTAGGCTTCGCCCCCCTTTTTATCGGCATCCCTCTGTCAGGTTCACTCTTGCGAACTTTTGTTTCACACTCTTCGGGATTCCTCTCCCTTAGATTTTCAATGATTTGTCAGTCAAAGACTTTGGACGGTACATAGGATTTTGCTAGACCCCTGCATGACCACTTTGACCTTTTGTTCTGACTCTCCTAGGGCCTTCTGGTATCAGTAGTTTCAACAAATGCAGGATCTAGCAGAGTTTCTCGAGTGAGCACCCACGTGGTGCCAGATCTGTCTGCAGCTCGGTTTCCCTTAATGTTTTAACCATTCTTTGAACTTTCCTTAAATCTGCCACTTTGCAACTTTCATTCAACACAGTTCAATTTCTTATGTGATGATTTGCTTGGCTTTGCTTTTCTCTGGAGTCAAGGCTGGTACCACGGTAGCAGGCGTCACCCTCTGTCCTGCTTATCAGCGTAGGCACGCTCCGTGTACCTTTGACATCTGCTGCAAAAGACCTTGGCTATGGTTCTCGGTCTTACGATTCCTTTCATGGAGGCTTTGCGAGTCAAGGGCGGAAAGGACAAGGTTGCTTCCCTCCTTGTCACCTTCTCAATTCTCGCCACCTTTATCCTCCTCTTAAACTGCTGTGCCTGGATAGATGTCTTGTCATGCGGTCTGCCTCGCTAGTATTGTGCTCTGGTGCTCCACCTTTTATTCCTGTGGGGAAAGGAAAGGGCTGTCAGGTGTGTGTGATTCTGAATCAATTGCCTGCCTTTGCCTGACCCTTGCATTGGGACGTGTCAGGAAAATGGCTCTGGTTTTAGTGAATTGTCTTTCATCGTGTGCAAAAGTGTTCATGTGGGAAAAGGGGAGGCAGTGTTTCTGAATATCCTATGTGGTAGGATGGGGAAAAGGTGTCTGAAGAAGGGGGATATCATGTCTCACCCGTCGGTGTCCCATTTCCACTGCCCGAGGACACCCCATCCAGTTGATCCTCCCTCACTGGTCCACCCTCAGGGATGGATCCAATAGCGATGACCATATCCTGGCCACCTGGATGACAGATTCCCAGGGTTTAGCCAGGGAGACAGTTCAAGTTTCTCACAGATGTGCCAAGATAATGCACATTAGCTTTGTGTATTTGCCTGACTTTCTTCTCGCATGACATGTCTTGATGGCCGATATACTCTCTCTCTTCTTGTTTTACAGTGTCATGATGCTTGTACGGGTGATGAGTCACCTTCATATTGTGCCTCCTCATCACTGTCACTGTTGTCCTCTTCTGCCACTACTGCCTGCGCTCACTATTTGTATCATCACTGGTATGACTTTGCAGGGTAATTGATGTGGTGTTTCCTGCTGTTCCTACCATCTCGGCGATTGTCAGTGCTTCTGTTTCCTGGTGGGCCTGAGTACCAGTTCTCAGGCTGATTGTGTCTCATTACACTGAGACACATTTATGCATAATGGTTGAGTTTGCCACACTTTTGACAGATCGCTCCCTGTGCTTCTCATGGTTCTTTCAAGTGCCAGTTTCATGAAAGAGCCTGCAACTCGCTTACCCTGCGGGCTGATGTTAGTGCCACAAGAAGAGCACTTTTGAGTGTTCAGAGCCTTAACAGGCAGGAATGTAAAGGCTCAAAGGGTATACATGTTAGAAACTTTAACACAACATTCAAATCCCAAGCAGGGACATGAAATGGGACTGAAGGGCACACGTTAGTGAGTCCCTTTAGAAATTTGACAATTAATGGTATCTTGGAATAGGAAACCTCTTCAGAGGAGCGCTTAAAGATGGAAAGTACAGCTAGGTATCCTTTTATTGTTCCAATCTGGAGCCCCAGATTGGTCAGATGCAACAGGAAAGAAAGCACCATAGTAGTGTGATAGTGAAAAGGGTCCACATTCTTGTCTTTGTACCAGTTACTGAACTTATTCCAACAACACCGATACAAGGATTTAGTTGCTGGCCTTCTGACTGAAAGCAAGATCTCCATGACCTCTCCAGGAAGATGAGCCCGAATAAGGTTGCTGAGGTAGCCAAATGAATGTTCTAAGGGACTTAGCCGCTGCCTTGAAGGTCTGCAGCTTCTTCAGGCTCTCATCCACCTTGCTGTCGAACAACCTCGAGCTGTCGAAAGGCATGTTGAACAGCATGGCCTGCACGTCCAGTGCAAACCCAGACTTTCTCAACCACGCAAATCTGCAACCATGGATCTGCTAATGCTTTCAGCAGTATCCAGTCCTGATTAGAGACACTATCCCATCCCCTCCTTGCCATCCTTCACTATATTCAGATAGCCATCCCTTTCTTCACCTTCTGGAATATGTTCAGCCGCCACACTAACACGGTCCCACAGGGTATGAGTAAACCTGGCCAGGGTACAGGTGACATTTGTGGACTTCAGGGCCATACTGCCCGAAGTAAATACCTTGCGAGCACATGCGTCCACTTTTTTATTGTCTCTGTCTGGGGAATAGAGGGATAGGCAGACTGTCTGGTCGAAGTTGCAGCCTGGACTACCAAACTCTCAGGAGTAGGATGTTTGTTGAGATAATCAGGGTCACTGCTTGAGGGTCTATATTTCCTGGTGAAGCTCCTATTGACAGCTGGACCAGATTCTGGAGTTTCCCAGTTAGCTGCCACCTTCCTCTGAAGGGCTTTATGAAAAGGTAAAATTGGGTTGTTTTGGGGACCCTGGTCCCGGATGGTTGTCATGTCATCCTGTTCGAAGGTTGGTGAAGCCCTACTCCAACTCATTTAGTCAGTGACCCTGTACATAGCATTTCTATACCCTGAGTCAGCATGGT
Source organism: Ambystoma mexicanum (assembly GCF_040938575.1). NCBI lineage: Eukaryota > Metazoa > Chordata > Amphibia > Caudata > Ambystomatidae > Ambystoma > Ambystoma mexicanum. The sequence goes on from NC_090933.1 coordinate 1,364,433,101, forward strand.
CTGATGGGCAGTTTAGCAAACTCCAACTCTGGTGATGTATCAAGACCACTGGCAGAGTGGACGGAGTCACAGAGATCTTTCATTCTTGACTCAGTGTCAATTAGTTCTACAGGCACTTCTCTAGCACCAAATCTGACTCCCAACAGAGAAATATCCTCATCTGAAGCACTTTCCTCTTCATAAATCAAGGACATTGACTTAAAAAAGTCTTTCTTCGGAACAGGTTTGAATATTTTCTCCTGAACAGGAATGTGCTTAGATGGAATCGAAGATAATCGTCGACGGCGTCTTCGATAAAGGGTTAGATTGTTCCTTTGTCTTCGGCGTTGAAGTGATTAGCGGTGATGGAGTCAATGAAATCGTCAAAGGTTTTGAAGTCTTTTGCTTCTTCACCGTTATCGGAGACGGACTCGACTCACAAGTCGATTCCCTCGACACCTTAGTGCCGGGTTGAGTATGCTGAGTCTCCAATTTACTACTTGCCTTAGCCAAAGTCGTTTTTGACCTTCCTGAGTTGTCCAAAGGAGCGACCAGGGTCTGGCTCTTGCGTGTCTCTTTTAAGGGGCTTGGCGCGCATTCTCAGAGATCTGCATCATTTCTACCCTGAAGTAGCCTTCAAAGCTTCCCTCCCCACAGCCAATTTACCTCTGTGTCCCCAAAGAGCTTTTTCAGTCATAGACTGACAGGACTTGCAATTGTCTGTCCGGTGGCGGGAACCCAAACACCAAAGGCAGACACAGGGAAAATCTGTTATTGACATTTTTGCCCCACAGTCGCAACATTTATTAAAACCCGATTTAGGGGTTGAAGGGATCGCAGAAGAAGACATTTTTCAAAGAAAAACAAAGTGCACTTTTATTACTCGAAGCAAAGCTATTGGAAAAAAAGGACTGAAGCCAACGGGCACGGCACAAGCTATTTATACTACTAGTGACATTGACACGCCACAGCGGCAATGAGGGACATTGACGCCATGAGAAACATTTTTCCGAAGCAGCGAAGCTGGCGAGATCAGAATATCAAAGATGAGGAATACGTGGGAGGACACAATCCATTCCAAAGATAGGTATATAGACATAGATAGTTATAGATAGATAGAACGATATATATAGAGATAGATAGATAGATAGATAGATAGATAGATAGATAGATAGATAGATAGATAGATACAGATACCCATCAACACCAATGTTCTGGGATTGACTATGTGAATGTATATATATATATATATGCACCTGAGTGAGAAAGAGAGAGTCAGATGAAACACACAAGGAAAAGACAGCGAGAAAGGCAGAATAGGAAGAAGGTGTCAAGTTACTAGTGCAAAAGGCGGACTTTTTTGGTCACTTTTGGGAGACCTGTGGTAGATCCTCCATCTCCCACCCAGTCTCAGGCAGTTCAGTCTCTTTCCATGCAGTGACTGTCTGTGGGGGCTTTTTTTGTGCACATATAGCAGGTATTCATTACTTATCATGCATATGTGACGTCATGCAACTCCAGTTGTGATCCCACCTGACATGTCTCGAATGAAGTACCATCTGGTATGCACCCTCAGCCTAACGTGCACCAGAACACTCATGCCCCATTGGTCACCTGCACATGACACATCACACTGCAGACCTTTATTAAAGCACATATCCCATTCACTGAGCATCAGGATGTGAGTGCATTAATCTATTTAGGGAGAAGTGCCTCATCTTTTACGCAATGGTTTGAAAAGACCCCATCTGTAGGAAGCCAACTCTATGTGGAAATAGAGACAAGCATCCATGCCTCACTCTCTGTCTCTCTCGGTCTCCTTCCACCTCCAGCATCCATGACTTACTCCCTCTCTCTGTCTCTTTCACCCTCAAGCATCCACGTCTCACTCTCTGTCTCTTTCACCCTCGAGCATCCATGCCTCACTCTCCATCTCTGTTGGGCTCCTTCCCCCTTGAGCATCCATGGCTTACTCCTTCTCGCTGTCTCTTTCACCCTCAAGCGTCCATACCTTAAACTCTATCTCTATCTCTTTCACCCTCGAGCATCCATGCCTTAAACTCTATCTCTATCTCTTTCACCCTTGAGCATCCATGCCTCACTCTCCATATCTGTTGGTCTCCTTCACCCTCGAGCATCCATGTCTCACTCTCTGCCTCTGTCTCTTTCACCCTCAAGAATCAGTGCCTCACTCCCTCTCTCCATTTCTTTCATCCTCGAGCATCCATGCCTCGTTCCCTCTGAATCTCTTTCACCCTCAAGCATCCATTCCTCGGTCTCGGTCTCTCTCGGTCTCCTTCAACCTTGAGCATCCATGGCTCACTCCCTCTCTCTGTCTCTTCCACCCTCGAACAGCCATGACTCGCTCCCTCTCTCTATCTCCTTCTCTGCCTCTGTCTTTTTCACCCTCAAGCATCCATGCCTCAGTCCCTCTCTCTGTTTCTTTCATCCTCGAGCATCCATGCCTCATTCCCTCTGCATGTCTCTTTCACCCTCAAGCATCCATGCATCACGCTGTGTCTCGGTTTCCTTGAGCATCCATGCCTCAGTCTCTCTCTCTGTCTCTTCCACCCTCGAGCATCCATGTCCCACTCTGTCTCTGTCCTTTTCACCCTCGAGCATCCATGTCTCACTCTCTGTCTCTTTCACTCGCCAGCATCCATGCTTCAGACCCTCTCTCTCTCTCTCACACCCCGATCATCCATGTTCCACTCTCTGTCTCCTTCACCCTCGAGCATTCATGTCTCACTCTCTGTCTCTTTAACCCTCCAGCATCCGTGCCACAGACTCTCTCTCACCCCCAAGCATCCATGTTCTACTCCCTCTCTGTCTCTTACACCCTCCAGCATCCATGTTTCACTCTCTGTCTCTTTCACCCTCCAGCATCCATGCCTCAGACCCCCTCTCTCTCTCATCCCCAAGCATCCATGTTCCACTCTGTCTCTGTCCCTTTCACCCGCAAGCATTCATGTCTCACTCTCTGTCTCTTTCACCCTCCAGCATCCCCACCTCAGACCCTTTCTCTCGCTCACCTTGAGCATCGATGTTCCACTCTCTGTCTCTGTCTCTTACACCCTTCAGCATGCATGCTTCACTCTCTGTCTCTTTCACCCTCCAGCATCTCTGTCTCTTTTGCCCTCCAGCATTCATACCTCAGGCCCTCTCTCTGTCTCTTTCACCCTCGAGCATCCATGTTCCACTCTGTCTCTGTCCCTTTCACCCGCAAGCATTCATGTCTCACTCTCTGTCTCTTTCATCCTCCAGCATCCCCACCTCAGACCCTCTCTCTCGCTCACCTCCAGCATCCACTCTCTATCTCTATCTCTTATACCCTTCAGCATCCATCCTTCACTCTCTGTCTCTTTCACCCTCCAGCATTCATGCCTCAGACCCTCTCTCTCTCCCCCAAGCATTCATGCCTCATTCTCTCTGCATGTCTCTTTCAACCTCAAGCATCCAGTCATCACTATGTGTCTCGGTTTCCTTCACCCTTGATCAGCATGCCTCATTCCCTCTCTCTGTCTCTTTCACCCTCGAGCAGAAATGCCCACTCAGTCTCTGTCCCTTTCACCCTCAAGCATCCATGTCTCACTCTCTGTCTCTTTCACCCTCCAGCATTCATGCCTCAGACCCTCTCTTTCTCTCTCTCTCTCTCTCTCTCTCTCTCACCCCCCCGATCATCCATGTTCCACTCTCTGTCTCTGTCTCTTACACCTTGGAGCATCCATTTTTCACTCTCTGTCTCTTTCACCCTTCATCATCCATGCCTAAGACCCTCTCTCTCTCTCACCCCCAATCATCTATGTTCCACTCTCTGTCTCTGTTTTTTACACCCTCGAGCATCCATGTTCCACTCTCTGTCTCTTTCTCCCTCACTCCCACTTGTAAAGATCATAATTCTGTCAGGATCACAAAAACTGTGGATCATTCGAAGAAGATTCACTAGGCACATATTAACATAACATAACATAACATAACATAACATAACATAACATAACATAACATAACATAACATAAAAACTAAAGTAAGGAACTGAATGGCAGGCAATACTCACTCTGACAAAACGCATAGACACTCAGGATATTGCAGAGGAGCACAAGATGACCCAACATCCTTATGCTGCTATAAATAAAATGACAAAAAAATCTGTGCAGTTAATCATGTTGATGAAACAGAAACTCCTCCTTCGGACACAGTGTTCCTTTGCAGGAGGCAGTACTGGAGACATGAAGGTAAGTGTCCCACAGGTACTGGAGGAAGAAGACTCATTGGAACTACAGGATTCCCGGGACCCCATCCCACCTTCCTCACTCTAAGCCCCCTACAGGCATAAGTCTTACCAAGTTAGAGGGTCTCGTGGGTGGCACCCCTGGGGTCTGCAGAGGCTTCTCAGAGATGAGCAGGCAGGAGGAAGGACTGATTCCTCAGGTGAATGTGAAGTTGGGATGAGGTCAGGAAAGTTCTGACGCGAGAGGACACAGGTGGGGCTGCAGATGCAGGACACCGGAGGGGAAGAGAGAGCTCTGAGACAGATGCACAAAGGTAGACAGGAGACAGGGAAGCTGAGCTTCAGAGTGCAGGACACTGGAGGGGAAGAGAGAGCTCTGAGACAGATGCACACTGGTAGACAGGAGGCAGCGAGGGGGCTGAGCTTCAGTGTGCAGGACACCGGAGGGGAAGAGAGAGCTCTGAGACAGATGCACAAAGGTAGACAGGAGGCAGGGGACTGAGCTTCAGAGTGCAGGACACTGGAGGGGAAGAGAGAGCTCTGAGACAGATGCACCCAGGTAGACAGGAGGCAGGGAGGGGGCTGAGCTTCAGGGTGCAGTCTGTTGGCACAGCTGCTGCTGGGCTTTGGCATGAGTTTGGCTCGTGGTGCTGCAGCTGGCAGGTGAATATTAACTCCTGGTAGCACCTCAACCGCTTCAGCAGCAGCCCTGAAGGAGTAGAACCATGCCTTTAAATGCTTGTGTACTCCAGTGACTGTTCCCTCTCACTTCTCACCTCTTCCCAACACCACAAAAAGAGACCCAGCAATGAACCAGAGCCCCAAAGCATACAACTTCCATAGTGTTCCCCTTCTGTGCAAGTGCACATAATACTTTCATTCAAAGGCAACACCAACCCCTCACACTCCTGAAATGGTAACACACCTGCACAAAATGCAAATTAAGACATCACCTACTGAGCGGGGCGGCCCGTCACAAGTAACCACGCTGACTCTAATGATAAGTCTAAGGGTCTTTATTTAAAACGATTAAAAATGGTTGCTTTCTTTTATTTCTTCATGTTGAATAAATTGGGAATAATTGGCTGTAAGGACGTCCCTTTCCTCTCTGAACTTCACTGGGCCTGGGTTCCACCTCCCAGTCCCAGAAGTCCCTAATGGGCGGTTAGTAAACTACAGATCGGTAACCCCTATCCGTCTTCACTCTATTCTTTCGGTGTTTGCCCTAAGTCAATGGCTATCTGACTTCCTAGGGAACTTCTAGCTTCCCCTAGCCTGTCGTTTGTTAGTCTCCGGGAATAGGGAGTGGTGCCTTCTTTTGCCCTGCGTCACAAACACTTCTTTCACAACCTCTCACTCCTGACCCGAGACTATTCTGATCTCGTAAGCTATTCTACACCCACCACATCACTGTCCCTTCCATTTTCTCACTCTGCATTTCCACCTTCACCCTTTGATCATACTTCCTTTCCCACTCCTATTCTTTTTATAGGTTGTGCTCCCAAAAGTCCTGCTACCTCTATTATTCCTTCTTTCTTCTTCCTCTCAATCTACTTCCCCGCCTCTTACAGTTCCTCTTGTTAAAATTTCTATCTCACTTAATGTCAATAGCTACTAATCTCTCACTCACTGTCACTCTTCCCACTCTCCCTCTACTACTGTTCAATTCCACTACTACAGCAGGATCTCTACTGTTTCTACGGTTCCAAGACACTCAGGGATGTGGTGCACTGCTCTCAATGTTACAGAACCCAGGGAAATGGTGGCCCGCTCATCTTCTACTAGCGCTTGTTTGACCTTCAGTGATATCATCTCGTGAGCACTCTTCTCACTACTACAGTACACAGGGATATGGTGCCCTGCTCACCTTCTACTAGTCCCTGTTTGGCCCTCAGCGATATCATGCCCTGCAGACTCTTCCCGCTACTACAGAACCCAGGCATATGGTGCCCTGCTCACCTTCTACCTGCCACTGTTTGACCTTCAGCAATATCATATCCTGCACAATCTTCTCACTACTACAGAACCCAGGGATATGGTGCCCTGCTTACCTTCTACTAGCCCCTGTTTGATGCTCAACGATATCATGTCCTGCACACTCTTCTCATTACTACAGAACCCAGGGAAATGGTGCCCTGCACACCTTCTACTAGCCCCTGTTTGACCCTCAGCGATATCACATCCTGCACACTCTTCTCACTACAACAGTACCCAGGGATGTGGTGGCCTGCTCACATTCTACCAGCCACTGTTTGACCCTCGGAGATATCATATCCTGCACACTTTTCTCACTACTACATAACACAGGGATATGGTGCCCTGCTCACCTTCTACTAGCCCCTGTTTGTCCCTCAGCTATATCATGTCCTACACACTCTTCTTGCTACTACAAAACATAGGGATATGGTGCCCTGCTCACCTTCTACCAGCCACTGTTTGACCCTCAGCGATATCATGTCCTGCATACTCTTCTAGCTACAACAGAACCAAGGGATATGGGGCCCTGCTCACCTTATACCAGCCCCTGTTTGATCCACAGCGATATCATGTCCTGCACACTCTTCTCACTACTACAGAACCCAGGGATATGGTGCACTGCTCACACAGGGATATGGTGCCCTGCTCACCTTCATCTAGTCCCTGATTGACCCTAAGCAATATCATGTCCTGCACACTCTTCTCACTACTATAGAACCCAGGGATATGGTGCCCTGCTTACCTCTACCAGCCACTGTTTGACCCTCGGCAATATGATATCCTGAACACTCTTCTCAGTACCACAGAACCCATGGATATGGATCCCAGCTCACCTTCTACTAGCCCCTGTTTGACCCTCAGCGATATCATGTCCTACACAATCTTCTCGCTACTACAGAACCCAGGGATATGGTGCCCTGCTCACCTTCTACCAGCCCCTGTTTGATCCTCAGCGATATCATGCCCTGCAAACTCTTCTCACTACTACAGAACCCAGGGATATGGTGCCCTGTTGACCTTCTACTAGCCACTGTTTGGCCCTCAGTGATATCACGTTCTGCACACTCTTCTCACTACTACAGAACCCATGGATATGGTGCCCTGCTCACCTTCAACCAGCCACTGTTTGACCCTCAGCAATATCATATCCTGCACTCTCTTCTCACTACTACACAACCCAGGGATATGGTGCCCTGCTCATCTTCTACTAACCCCTGTTTCACCTTCAGCGATATCATGTCCTGTACACTCTTGTCGCTACTACAGAACCCAGAGATATGGGGTCCTGCTTACCTTCTACCAGCAGCTGTTTGACCCTGAGCGATATCATTTCCTGTATACTCTTCTCGCTACTACAGAACCCAGAGATATGGTACCTTCTTCCAGCCGCTGTTTGTCCCTAACCGATATCATGTCTTGCACACTCTCCTCGCTACTACAGAACCCAGGGAAATGGTACTCTGCTCACACAGGGATATGGTGCCCTGCTCACCTTCTACTAGTCCCTGATTGACCCTAAGCAATATCCTATCCTGCACACTCTTCTCATTACTACAGAACCCAAGGATATGGTGCCCTGCTCACCTTCTCCTAGCCACTATTAGACCCTCTGCAATATCATATCCTGCACACTCTTCTCACTACTACAGAACCCAAGGATATGGTTCCCTGCTCACCTTCTACTAGCCCCTGTTTGACCCTCAGCGATATCATGTCCTACACAATCTTCTCGCTACTACAAAACCCAGGGATATGGTGCCCTGCTCACCTTCTACCAGCCACTGTTTGACCCTCAGCGATATCATGTCCTGCACACTCTTCTCACTACTTCAGGACCCAGGGATAATGGTGCCCTGCTCACCTTCTACAAGCCACTATTTGACACTTGATGATATCATATCCGCACACTCTTCTCACTACTACAGAACCCACGGATATGGTGCCCTGCTCACCTTCTACTAGCCCCTGTTTGACCCTCAGCGAAAGAATGTCCTGCCCACTTGTCTCACTACTACAGAACCCATGGATATGGGGCCCTGATCGCATTCTACCAGCCCCTATTTGACCCTCGGCGATATCATATCCTGCACACTCTTCTAACTACTACAAAACCCAGGGAATGGTGCCCTGCTCATCTTCTACTAGCCCATGTTTGACCCTCAGCGATATCATGTCCTGCACACTCTTCTAGCTACTACAGAAATCAGGGATATGGGGCCCTGCTCACCTTCTATTAGCCACTGTTTGACCCACGGCAATATCATATTCTGTAACTCTTCTCACTACTACTGAACCCAGGGATATGGTGCCCTGCTCATCTTCGACCTGCCCCTGTTTGATCGTCAGCGATATCATGTCCTGCACACTCTTCCACTACTACAGGACCCAGGGATATGGTGCCCTGCTTACCTTCTACTTGCCCCTGTTTGACCCTCGCTGATATGACATCCTGCACACTCTTCTCACTACTACAGAACCCTGGAATATTGTGCCCTGCTCACCTTCTACTAACCCCTGTTTTACCCTCAGAAATATAATGTCCTGCACACTCCTCTCGCTACTACAGAACCAAGGGATATGGTGCCCTGCTCACCTTCTACCAGCCCCTGTTTCATCCTCGGTGATATCATGTCCAACACACTCTTCTCACTACTACAGAACCCAGGGACATGGAGCCCTTCTCACCTTCTACCAACCACTGTTTGACCCTCGGAGATATCATATCCTTCACACTCTTCTCACTACTACAGGACCCAGGGATATGGTGCCCTGCTCACCTTCTTCTGGCCCCTGTTCGACCCTCAGTGATATCATATCCTGCACACTCTTCTCACTACTACAGAGCCCAGGGATATGGTGCCCTGCTCACCTTCTACCAGCCCCTGTTTGATCCTCAGTGATATCATGTCCTGCACACTATTCTCACTACTACAGAACCCAGGGATATGGTACCCTGTTCACCTTCTACTAGCACCTGTTGGACCCTCAGAGAAATCATGTCCTGCACACTCTTCTCACTACTACAGAACCCAGGGATATGGTGCCCTGCTCACCTTCTAGCAGCCACTGTTTCACGCTCAGCGATATCATGTCCTGCACACTCTTCTCACTACTACAGTACCCTGGGATATGGTGCCCTGCTCACCTTCTACTAGCCCCTGTTTTACCCTCAGTGATATAATGTCTTATACAATCTTCTCGCTACTACAGAACCCAGGGATATGGTGCCCTGCTCACCTTCTACCAGCCACTGTTTGACCCTCAGTGATATAATGTCCTGCACACTCCTCTCGCTACTACAGAACCAAGGGATATGGTGCCCTGCTCAACTCTATCAGCCCCTGTTTGATCCTCAGTGATATCATGTCCTGCACACTATTCTCACTACTAAAGGACCCAGGGATATGGTGCCCTGCTCACCTTCTTCTAGCCCCTGTTTGACCCTCAGTGATATCATATCCTGCACACTCTTCTCACTACTACAGAACCCAGGCATATGGTGCCCTGCTCACCTTCTACCAGCCCCTGTTTGATCCTCAGTGATATCATATCCTGCACACTCTTCTCACTACTACAGAACCCAGGGATATGGTGCCCTGCTCACCTTCTACCAGCCCCTGTTTGATCCTCTTTGATATCATATCCTGCACACTCTTCTCACTACTACAGAACCCAGGGATATGGTGCCCTGCACATCTTCTACTAGCCCCTGTTAGACACTCAGCGATATCATGTGCTGCACACTCTTCTCACTACTACAGAACCCAGGGATATGGTGCCCAGCTCACCTTCTAGCAGCCACTGTTTCACCCTCAGCGATATCATGTCCTGTACACTCTTCTCACTACTACAGAACCCAGGGATATGGTGCCCTGCACATCTTCTACTAGCCCCTGTTAGACACCCAGCGATATCATGTGCTGCACACTCTTCTCACTACTACAGAACCCAGGGATATGGTGCCCAGCTCACCTTCTAGCAGCCACTGTTTCACCCTCAGCGATATCATGTCCTGTACACTCTTCTCACTGCTACAGAACCCAGGGATATGGTGCCCCGCTCACCTTCTAGCAGCCACTGTTTCACCCTCAGCGATATCATGTCCTGTACACTCTTCTCACTACTACAGAACCCAGGGATATGGTGCCCTGCACATCTTCTACTAGCCCCTGTTAGACACTCAGCGATATCATGTGCTGCACACTCTTCTCACTACTACAGAACCCAGGGATATGGTGCCCAGCTCACCTTCTAGCAGCCACTGTTTCACCCTCAGCGATATCATGTCCTGTACACTCTTCTCACTACTACAGAACCCAGGGATATGGTGCCCTGCACATCTTCTACTAGCCCCTGTTAGACACTCAGCGATATCATGTGCTGCACACTCTTCTCACTACTACAGAACCCAGGGATATGGTGCCCAGCTCACCTTCTAGCAGCCACTGTTTCACCCTCAGCGATATCATGTCCTGTACACTCTTCTCACTGCTACAGAACCCAGGGATATGGTGCCCCGCTCATCTTCTGTTTGACACTCAGCGATATTATGTCCTGCAGACTCTTCTCGCTGCTACAGAACCCAGTGATACAGTGCCCTATTCACACAGGGATATGGGGCCCTGCTCACACAGGTATATGGGCCCCTGCTCACACAGGGATATGTTGCCCCGCACACCTTCTACTAGCCCCTGTTTGACCCTCAGCGATATCATGTCCTGCACACTCTCCTCGCTGCTACAGAACCCAGTGATACAGTGCCCTATTCACACAGGGATATGGGGCCCTGCTCACACAGGTATATGGGCCCCTGCTCACACAGGGATACGGTGCCCTGCACACCTTCTACTAGCCCCTGTTTGACACTGAGCGATATCATGTCCTGCACACTCTTCTCACTTCTACAGAACCCAGGGATATGGTGCCCTGCTCACCTTCTACCAGCCACTGATTGTCCCTCAGCAATATCATATCCTGCACACTCTTTTCACTACTACAGGACCCAGGGATATGGTGCCCTGCTCACCTTCTACCATCCCCTGTTTAACCCTCAGTGATATCATGTCCTGCACACTCTTCTCACTACTACAGGACCCAGGGATATGGTGCCCTGCTCACCTTCTACCATCCCCTGTTTGACCCTCAGCAATATCATGTCCTGCACACTCTTCTCGCTGCTACAGAACCCAGGGATATGGTGCCCTATTCACACAGGGATATGGGGCCCTGCTTACACAGGGATACAGTGCCCCACTCACCGTCTACTTGTCTCTGTCTGACCCTTAGCGATATCATGTCCTGCACACTTGTCTCACTACTACAGAACCCAGAGATATGGTGTCCTGCTCACCTTCTACTAACCCCTGTTTGACCCTCAGATAAATCATGTCCTGCACACTCTTCTCACTACTATAGAACCCAGGGATATGGTGCCCCGCTCACCTTCTACTAGCCCTTGTTTGTCCCTCAGTGATATCATGTCCTGCACACTCTTCTCACTACTACTGAACCCAGGGATATGGTGCCTTGCTCACCTTCTACTAGCCCGTTTTTGACCCTCAGTGATATCATATCCTGTACACTCTTCTCACTATTGCAAAACCCATGGACATTGTGCCCTGCTCACCTTCTACTAGTCCCTGTTTGTCCCTCAGTGATATCATGTCCTGCACACTCTTCTCACTCCTACAGAAACAAGGGATATGGTGCCCTGCTCACACAGGGATATGGGGCCCTGTTCCCCCTGTTCTACTAACTACCACTCTAGCACTTATAGTCTCCTGTTACTATTACCACCACTGAAGGCGCTCACTCCCCACATTACCAGTAAAAACTCAGAGTAATTGACACATCCCAGTAGGGAATAAGACCAAGAGCTTGGTTTTATGATAATCTTCAACATTTTATATAAGATTCAGCATCCAGAGAAGTCTGCTGCCCTGAGAGCACTCTGGCAAACAATACAGATACAATGGGCCTCATTTCGAGGATTGCGGCCATGGCCGGTTCTTCCCGGGCCACCTCATTACGGGTCCATCAGCGGGTCCCGCTTTGGACGCCTGGTCAGACCAGACGTCCTTAGCGGGACCCGCTAGCAGTAAAGGATGATAGAATCCTCCCCATTCCCATTGAGCCCTATGCAGCTCAAAGGGAATGGGTATGTACCAGGTCCGGGTACTGCGAAAGGGAATTACCGGGCCCTCCAAGGTCAGAATGGCCCGGTAAGTTCCCTTATGCGGGACCCGGACCCGAGTTTGGAGGTAGCCATGCCGCTAAAAACGGCATGGCTACCTCCAAACACGTAATGATGCCCAATATGTTTTAAAGGGTTACAGTGTCATCAGTGATGATTTTCATACAGGCTACAATTACAGTTGGATTGATACATGTGAATCAAGCACCAAGTATCGTGACAGCGATACGGCCCGCTTCCCTCCAAAAAAAATCAAAACATTACCAGCATACCTAGTACGATCACCAGCCCCCAAATATAGAACAGGAATAATGCGCCTTCGCTTTAACCTCTGGGCTACCATGGAAGTTAGAGCCAAACGCAAACTAATTAGTCCAGAACAAAACATCTGTAGATTCTGCCAAGCCTCACCTACGGGTGAAACATTGGCTCATCTATTTACAGAATGTGTACCACTCAGTCCTATTAGACAAATTGCTTTTGCTAGACACTGTCAATATCTAGGTAACATTTCACAGGATGAATGCTGGGCGGTTCTGTTAGGTTCTAATAATAGTGCAATTCAAATAGCAGCTGTTAATTTTCTTGTTAGTCTTAAATTAGACAATTAATCAAAGCGAGAATTTAATCAAATGTTGCACCTGATGTTTTTCCAACTTTTTAATTGGCAAGTAATGTAAATAAGATGCTGTACTTTTTAAGATTTACATGATGAAAGTTAAAACCATGTCAAATGCTGTATATTTCATTCATTTTATCTTTTGTACTGTTTGAAAGGTTGATTAAATTCAACCAAATCAATAAAAAGAAAAAAAAAAAAATTACAGTTTCATTGGTTAGAAAGGGTGTGCACATATAGTTCTTTATGGGCCGGCTCCACGGGATTGGCTGATGTTTTGGCAGGAGGACGGACATCACATGGTTCAGCTGGGCCAGTCTGTGCGAAATGAAATTTAGGCCTTGTCGGTGAGGCGGCTGGTCCTTACTAGTCTAATCTACTCACTTATTCTAGACATGCAATAAACAATGAGCATTAATATACCTTTGAGTAAATCTTAAAAGCTTATACATTGTACATGTGCGTTTGCATTGTCCCACTTTGGGTTATTCATAAGGTGGAGGCTATGGGGCGTTTGACACTGCGGTAACCTGGAGGCTGGGATTGAAAGCTCTCTAGTCTGGCACATCAAAGCAGGAAGGGAATTGAGTGACACATGTTAATTTAGGACAAAATATACTGTGACAGGGGTCTGGGTTTATTGTGGTACTCTAGGGTGGGCAGCACAGCAGGGTCACACTTCTGTTACATCAATAGAATACCTTTGGAGTGACAAAAAGTTAAACAAGCAGTAATTTATCGTCAACGGGGGTGAGGGGTGCAAGAACAGGTCTGTGGAGATGGATGAACTACAAATGAGAAGAATACATTGTTTAATTGTATCGGTTTGCCTCATTGCATCCGTGTGAAAGGTACTTTGGAGGCAAAGGCGCGGGAGGAAAAAGGTGGGGGCTGTCAGCATTCGCTGTGTAGGCGGCACTGCAGAGGGGAGAGGAGACTTTGCACTGTCAGAGTATGGCCTAGTCCTAAAATGGAGACGAGGGTACACAAAATGGAGTCCAAGTGTGTCTTGCAATTGCCCCATCTCTGTTTATGCCAGGGGCTCATCCCTTATGGCTGTAGAAGGACAGCAGAGGCGTCCCCCATCTAGTACAAGAGCAAGTGGTCCCTTTCAAGTAGCATGTATGGGGGGCTCAACAGGCCCCCTCCTTCCTTACACCACCTACTACTTTACTCCCAACTACTACCATCTCTACTACAATTTCACTGTGTTACTACTCCTACTCAAACTTTTTTATGCTCACATTATCCTTACTCTCACACAAACCCTCCACAGACCATCTCCTTAACAATAGCATCCTCACATAAACTTCCTTAAATATCCCACGTTCCTCCCAGGATTGGCTACTTACCCTGTCCAATCACGTACCTGCCTCCAGGGTGTATGACAGGGAAAGGCCATGGCAGGGCTTAAAAGGACTAGAAAGCCCTGCCCCTCTTCCAACATGGACCCTGCTGGGGTCTTGGGACTCTGGAATTCAAGGACTAAAGGCCTTGTAAAATCAAATAACTAATATCCGAGGTGGTATAGTGGATTAGAGCCTTGATGGGCTTGTATTTATCAGTTAGTGCAATCACTGATGGGTTAGTGGCAACAGACTCCAGCTGACATCTGTCAGCTGAAGCCGTGTTCCCGCTCTGTCCAGTGTTGGGGATTAACTCAGCACCCCTTTGGTGCAGCATCAGCCTTTGCCGCATCCTACGGCCGGTGTGTCCTTCAGGATGTTTATTTTTCCAATTGGGAAGCATGGCCTTACTTTTCCCAAGTGCTAGAAACGTAAATGGACTGTGATATCCTTCCTTTGAATTTCCCGTTAAGGTCAGTGCTCTGTGGAGTAGGGGGTGAGCGGGCGCATAGCTTGATGCTGTTCCGCCCCCTGCCCCCTCCCTGTCAGAGGCTGGAAGGCAAATCGGCCAAATCAAAGGCATTCTGCAGACCATCTTTTCAAAGAGAGTGAAAGATTTTACTGTTAAGCTCACAAAGTCACTGAGTGATATTGTCTTTGTATGATTCAGCGTTTAATAGATATTAATATACAAATAGGATGGCTGTACATTTGTAATGTATAAAAAGCAAATAAAAGCCATTTAAGCCTCCTCACCCAGTACCACATCCACTGATCTGTGGCAAAAGCACAGGCAGGGGCATCTTTGGAGCGCCAAATGTTTTCAGATTAGCCTGCCTCCATTCCTGTTAAACACATACTGGTTATTTTTTGCATCCAATGAGTTGGAGAGAAAACTTCATACCAGCAGCATACACAAATGACACACTATACAAAAGAGGGTGCTTTATTAGCAGTTTATGCTCAGGGCCTGACCAGACATCTGCCACACAACTGATATTTCACTGTTTGCCACTGAGAGAAAATGTGACAATTGTTACTGGAAGACTCATTTTTAACACGAAGGGTGACTTTTGCTAACCCTTTTAGTGGGTGGGCAAAATGTTCTTTGGAGTTCACAACCCAGGAACAGATGAATGAAGAGATAAATGACAGATGTGTGAGTAAAACATCATTCACCAACTGAACAAGAGAAGTCTTAGCTGAGCTGCAGTTTCCCAACCTGAACCTGAAGGAGCTTGTCAATCCCCAGACCTGGAAAGGCTACTTTCCCCTGCAGGAGAGCTGCTGCCTGCTGACTTCGCCCCTCACATCAGAGCAGGGATGGCATCAGAGCCTTTGCATTTGTTCATTTAAAATACTGCTTGGAGCTTTGGGGGTCGGGAGCAGGTGCCCCAGTTTGGATGTCTTATGAAACAGAACCAGAACCCTTTAATGTGGGACATTGAATGTGCGCAGCCTACACATTACAGACCACCCACTCCTTCTGGCCGTCTCTGGGAATGTTCTTAGCGCCTCATTGGCTTTTTATTCAGAATTCCCCATCATTAGCACCTGCTGCCAAAGAGCAATCCCTAGCTTTTCAGGGGACGTTTAGTGCTTCAGCCCCCTGCTGGCTGCCTTCCCTGCGATAATATGCAGCTATTAACTACCTCGCTGAAAGTAAATGGTTTCTGCGGTGCATTCACCATTATGGAGCTCCTTTCATTATGAAGCATTTACAACATCTGCCCAAATGTGGTTTGGCAATAAACATGCCAGAACTGACCAGGGAGATCATAGGCCTCTTTCTACGGGTGGGACCTCCATCTGGAATAGCCTCCCTGCCTCCCTGAAACTTGAGGAGAACATCTCTGGTTCCAGAAGCACCTCAGGACCTTCCTCTTTGCTTCTGCTTTCTCTATTCTGCTCCCCTGATGAACTCATGACTGTAACTGCACTGGTCACCTGGCTACCCTCTGATCTCAGGCCCCCTCCCCCAACAGTTGCACAAATACACTGCTTCCAGGTGAACACCTGCACGTGTGGGTTAGCTGGTACGGTTGGAGGACACTCTGGTTAGTTTGAGTCAGCTGCGTCATCTAACCCCTTCCAGCCATTTGTACAATAATGTCCCATCTCTTACTCCCTAACCCTCTCCAAGCACTTCTGCACACCAACACACTCCCCGAAATTACATTTTGCTTCTGTTTGCCACCACACTGTGGGCAGATCCAAGATGGCGGGTGCATCAAAACAATGTGACGCACCTCACACCTCACCACAGCCAATCAGAGAACACTTTGCCTGTCAGTGGACATGACGCGAACCGACTAGCCAATCGGTGTCCTGTCCGCGGAGTGAACAGGGAAGTTTGTCTTCGGAAGTGTGTCCGCGGAGCAGACATAGATATCACTATTTTTTGCCTTACATTTTGCCCATTTATAAAAAAAACTACTGTGTGAAGTTACACTAAATTAACAAAAGCACTCTTTTGGGACTAAGCTGCTGCTCCTGCTGCAAATTTTGTGGAAATCCATCCAGCGGTTTGAGCCGTATATTTTTATTTTGCAAAGTTTGGTGAGGATTTGTCCAGGAGGAGCGAAGTTATAAGCCACCCAAAAAGTGCTCTTCCTATGGGATT
Organism: Ambystoma mexicanum; assembly: GCF_040938575.1. Lineage (NCBI taxonomy): Eukaryota > Metazoa > Chordata > Amphibia > Caudata > Ambystomatidae > Ambystoma > Ambystoma mexicanum. The sequence continues at coordinate 1,364,450,067 of NC_090933.1, forward strand.
AGCAACTCAACCATAACTTCACAGCCACTATCGTTCCCACTCTGAAGTTTTTTGCAAAGTTTGGTGAGGTTTGGTCCAGGAGGGGAAAAGTTATAGTGGGGGGTCCCAAAATTTCTTTTTTTTCACATAGACTGAATGGGGGAAAAATTTTGCGCATGCCTACAGCCCAAACTGCTGGACGGATTTTCACCAAATTTGCTGCTGGGGCAGCGGCTTGGTCCCGAAAGCGTGCTTTTGTAAATTTGGTGAAAATCTGTCCAGTAGTTTTTTTTTAAATGATCAAAAAGTAGGTCTAAAAAAATGAGTGAAATCTATATCCGCTCCGCGGAGACACTTCCCTGTTCTCTCCGTGGGCAGGACACCGATTGGCTAATTGGCTTGTGTCATGTCTGGCTGGAGTGAGGCGCGATGTGCGTCAGATTTTTCCGATGCGCCAGCCATCTTGGATCCACCGACAGTGCGGCGGCGAACAGAGACGAAATGCAGTTTTGGGAGTGTTTTGGTGTGCAAGAGTGCTTGGGGAGGTTTGGGGAGTAAGAAATGGGTGAAATACTGTATTTGTTTAGGTGGCAGGTGCTACTGATGTATTTGCCATGCCCGCGGTGTCTGGGATGTTCATAATCAGTGAAAATGAGGGGTGTCCTAATGATAGTATTCCCGTCCGTGCTGTGCGCAGGCAAGTTGAAACTATTCTAAGGTCACGCGCGGTGTCAGCGGACATTAAAATTGACCTATGCCACAGTTTCAATGTTTGATTCTATGGGTGTGATATGCTGTGGTAGTTGTGGCCAGGGCCTAGAGTCTTGGGCAAGACCATAGTTATAAGCACTGAAGTTATAAGCCAGCATGGGTGTGATATGCTGCGGTGGTTGTGATATGCTGCAGTGGTTGTGGCAGGGCCTAGAGTCTTGGGTGCTTGGCAAAAGCCGTAGGCTATAGTCCATATACCCATGACTCTAGGCCATGGCCACGTCCACCGCAGCATATCACACCCATAGATCACACCCATAGAATCAAATATCTATCAGGTGATTGTGGGCAGGGCCTAGAGACGTGGGTGCATGGCCGATGGCCATGCACCCAAGACCCAAGTTATAAGTACTGAAGTTATAAGCCACCATAGGTGTGATATGATGTGGTGGAGGTGGGTGTGGTATGCTGTGGTGTTTGTGGCCAGGACCTAGAGTCTTGGGTGCATGTGCAAAGGCCATGCACCCAAGACTGAAGTTATAAGGCACCATGGGTGGCTTACAACTTCGCTCTCCCTGGATGAATTCTCACCAAACTTTGCAGAAAGTGTAATATGGGTGGGCCCATATAGACAGTTAAAATGTTTGATTCTATGGGTGTGATCTACGGGTGTGATATGCTGTGATGGTTGTGGGTGTGATATGCTACGATGGTTGTGGCCAGGGCCTAGAGTCTTGGGTTCATGGCCACGGGCCGTAGACGGTAGGTCATACACCCAAGACTCTAGGCCCTGGCCACAACCACCGCAGCATATCACACCCATAGATCTCATGCATAGAGTCAAATATCTATCAAATGTTTGAAATCTACAGTTTCTGTACTGTAATCTACCATGGTTTGCATTTTGTACAAGTTGCTGAAATAGAACAGATTCACAATTAGGTGTGGATACATACACACAGCGCTCATTAGGGATTTGTTCCTGTGTCACATTGTTGCAGAGAGTGCATGCATGTTTCCATATGTATGAAATCTGGAAGATTTCATTTATAGGGATGTTTTTGTTTTCCAGTACTTGTAGTAAGTACATTAGAAATGCTTGTGGATCTTCCTGTGAGTTTATAGTGAATTTCACCTTTCTTGCACAGTAGTCCAATTCTTGTCTTAGTTCATGAACACTATACGTGTTGCCAGGATTGTTTGTTGCATTTCTATGAAGGACTAACATTTGCAAACACAATTGCTCTGTACTGTGTAAGTAAATGTTGTCAACAATCGATGGCAATTGAAATAGAATATTAATTGCTACATTTGCATAGCAACTTACACCGGTTATATTTGAAAATTTGAATGCACCAGATAGTTCTGTGTCCAAGTCATTTTTTCAGAGTGTGTGTTGCTTCTTTGAAGAAGTACCTGAATTACTTTGAGTAATAGGTTCTTCTTTGGTTGTGGTAATTGATGAAGTATTAGCTTCTTTTACTCTCTTTGGAGGATTTGCAGTCAGATACTGTTGCATTTCTGTTTGAATTAGTTTTGTTTTACAATGTTTTCCTTTTTGTGGAACATTATATGTTTTTAGATGGGGGTGTATAGTGAACGTAGTGTATTGTATTCTAAAATGCAAGGAATATCAGCGTTTACTTTACTTGCATCAAAGTTGATTAGAAATAGACTGTCAAGTGTACATAAGTGTGATTGTGCTACGTAGCTCTTGCCTTCTTTAAAGACTGTGTTACCAATATCTATCAATGCTTTGTCTAGGGTAAGACCTTGGGATTTATGAATGGTGACTGCATTTGCTAGAGTTAGAGAAAATTGTTCTCTGCGTACATACATGTCTTTGAAGAGAAGCAATCGAGCTGTTGAGCACTCTTTCCTTCTTACTTCTGAAAGTTTGTCAAAGAGAATATTGACAAAATGAATGTTGTGGTCATGTGGGTATGTTTAAAAGCCAACAACTGTACCCAGTGCTCCATTAACTAGTCCTTAATATTTTTTCCAAACCAGCTGTGTTGGAGATAGAATTTTGTAAGGTATTTAGTCTTGTTGTTGCTTGTTGACACATGGGTAGTGTCATACCATGTACGTCCAGTTTATCTGTGGAGCAAATTTCAATTATTGGTTGCATTACTTTTTTCAACATTGTTTCATTGAATTTGGAACAGCATGCAAGATTTGGCATTAAGGACATACAATTGACATTTTTGTACGCTATTTGTACCATGACATCAGTAGCACATGAGTTATCAACATAAAGTGCATGGATGTGCTGGGTCTTTAATATGGCTTGTGCTTCTTGAGATAGTACACCAACTCTAATACTTTTTAAAATGTTGATGTAAGTGAGGTCTGCAGATTGGCGCATTTTTTCTGTTAATTCTCCGTATTGAAAATGTTGCCAAAGGTTGACATTTCCTATGCTGCCAACAGTTTTATGGGAGAGTTTGTGTCCTAAGGTTTTAAAAATAGGTTCACCTTTCACTGGTGTCAATTGAAGAATATCTTTGAAAACAATGTGTTTTCCTCCAAAGAGCTCTTTGTAGTTTGTTTTAAGTACTTCTTGCAATCTGAGGTGAATCAAAGCCAACATTAGGTTGGAGACCATGCTCACTTCATCTATTAGTAGCATTTTCATTTGTTTTAACATTCTGCGTAGTTCCATTGCAGCTTCTGTAGAACGTTTGTAATATTCTAATTTGTTTTGGTGTTTTACTGGAAGGAGTAGTAATCGGTGTAAATTGAGACTGCCTATGTTGTAGACAGCTAAACCTGGGGGGGCAGTTACAACAGCTGACAGTTTGTTGTTTGTCAATTGTTGAAGGAACTTGCTGATGATTTTGATTAAGAATGTTTTGCCTGAACCAGCTTCACCACTGACTGACAGCAGTATAGGTTTGTAATTCTGGCAGGTACATTCTTTATTTTCACTTCTTCATTGTTACTTCTTCAAAAATGGTGTGCTGCTCTTTGTTCAGTTTTGATTGTAGTACAGTTTAGTCTTCTGTATCTTCTTCATAGTGACACATGGTGTTTTCTACTTCTGTCATAGCTAATTCTGCCTCATTTGCTATTTGTGGCTGTCCCAGTGGTTCTTGGCTTCCTGTTACAGAAGGTTGACTACTGTCGGGAGTGTCCCTATCTAGTTGGGCCTGGAGTTCTTCTTCGTGTTACTGTTCATTGTGCAACATTGTTTTGTACTGCGTAAAGTTTACATCGGTGATAGTGCTTTCATTTGCTTTGAAAGCGTCTTCACAGGAGTCATAGTTATCTAGTATCCCTTCTTCTTTTCTCCATGGTTTAAAAATTTGTAGCAGGGACATGTAATATAGTTCTTCATGTTGAGGAGTTTTTAATGACAATTTGACATGATTAATTAAGGTCAAAGTCAACACCGCTGCAGACGTATAGAAAGAGCCCCATACACTACCATTTGGAGTCAGAGAGAGGAAGCGTGTCAGACGAAAACGAAAAAAGTAAGCATAAGTAAAAGTATCAAACTTGACACAGAGACACCCAGATTTGACTTTCCCAGAAGCGGGAAAACCCTACAAATCCAACACAACTGCACAGGCACCCAGAGTCAACCTTCCCAGCATGAGGGGAGAAATCCTAAATATCAAGCACAATAGCAAATGCAAAACACTCACATATGAGCTGCCTAGACAGAGGGACAGAAAAGTCTAAAAACCAAACACATCAGCAAATAGACTCCATCAGGACCCAACAAACCACTCAATAGTTGTCAGAATATAAACGTCAAAATGCTTGTGTTACGCACATCGGTACAGACAGAGTATCTAACAATTCCCAAAGCTAATGCCTTGGGTCCAAGTCAAAGGATGTCTGGAGATCGACATAAGCAGCAAAAAGGGGGAGCCTCCTCAAACTGATATTGTTATATATCTGCAATACCAGTCTAAATCACTGCTCTATTGTTGATATAGAGTTCCCGAACTCCGCCTGTTTGTGAGGTCACGTGCTATTCTCCTCATACCATTTTTCTAGTTTTGAATCTTGGAAAAGGAGTGCAGGAGAGATATTGGCCTATAATTGGTGGGATCGTTACTGTCTCCCTTTTCATACATGGGAAGGGTTATTGATCTCTGTCAACTTTGTGGAATTACTTTAACTGGATTTAGTTAATTAAATAACTTTGTCAGAAAGGGGAGCCAAACCTCTGGCTCATTCATAAATGAATCTATTGGTAAGAATTCAGGACCAGGAGTGTTATTACGTGCCTGGTCACTTAAAGCAGTTTAAACTTTTATATTCATTGTGAATTCACATTCACCACGAGGCAAACTGAGGCAAACTGAGTAGTGCGCTGTGCAGCAACCTCCATGAAGACTCATACAACACATACAACACTGAAGGTAAGGCCATCCGGCCCTGGCAAAGCAATTAACTTTCCAGATAAAGCTAAAATGCAGTACAGAAGAGAAGTGCCATAATTGTGCTGTAATTAGAGTCAGCTGAACAATTATTGATCTGTGTGTGAAACACGCACAGAATTTGATGGGCACTTTTAAATTGTTTTCTGCAGCATAATGCTAGCTGCTGTGTCTGGCATATTCTGTTCCCAAGGTGGCGTACATTTTCCCCGTTGCATGCCACTCTCCAAGATGGCCACTCCAGCAGTCAGGCTGGGATCATTGCCTTGTCTGGCCCCAGGCCCACAGTGATTGGCCACTCTTTTCCTACATTTGACAATCCAGGCCACCGGGAGGCTGGAGCCGCAGCAGCAACCAAAGGCCCACAATTTAAGGCCCTGTCTGTTATAGTCTGATCCTGACAGGGCCCCGGGGCATCCCCCTGCAGTATCTCATCACCATTATTCATCAGGAGGACAACACAACATCCATGTGCCCCTGGCCTAGGTGACACCCTTACCAATTTCGTGTGTGTGGGCCTCTGCTTGCCTGAATGCAAGACACCCATGACTCACATGTTTAACTAATACAACTCCCAGGGGACCTCCCAGTGTCCAGGTCCAATCTCAACCTAACTCTACCTTCCTAACACGCAACTTAACTGCCTATAACTCTGAACGGCCCTACTGTAATACCTGTTACCCACAAAATGCGCTCTCCGGTGTGTGCACATACTGCATTGTTCTAACATTATAAAATCATTTTTGTGTGTGCGCATACTGCATTGTTCTGACATTATAAAATAATTTTTGTGTGTGCACATCCTGCATTGTTGCTACCATTTTAAAAGCGTTTTGGTGTGTGCACATCCTGCATTGTTGAAAGGCATGAACTGTTTTTATCTGCTCCCTCGCCCTACCCAGTTCCCAATGTTTTTTTTTTCCTAGCCTCGTTCTCTGTCTCCACCCATTCCTACTGCCCGTGCCCAGTCCCCTCAACTTAGTTAAGTGTACCTCACTCTCTGCCTCTTGCTATGGCACTCTCTATCTTGCCCATCTTCTCAAACTGCTTCTCTATCTCGTATCCTTTATCTCTTACTAAGTCTAGCAGGAAGAAACTCAAGAAGGACATACTGGGCTCCATCCCAGGCTTTCCTATTGTTGGCATCTTCGTCACTGCTTTTGCTAGAAAGACACTCACAGACATCCTCTTTGTCATCCCCTCTCCTGATCTATGCAACCCTCCATATGATCACACTTCTCTCTCCATTCTCTTACTTTACTTACATTAATGGTGGTACCCGCTGGGAGGTCCTTCTTGCCTTTCCCTCTACCTAAAGGGTCATCATCAATGTTTATGGGACCATCATGGTACCGGGTTCTCAACCCAACCTCCTACTCTTGGATAAGCTCCTCCCTCACCTTATCAACCTTCCTTCTTCCTCTGCACCGGATCCTCTGCTTCCTGTTCCTTTAGCATCACTGGCTCCCTTTCCAACCGTCCCAACCTTGGCTACCTTGCCACCACCCAACAACCTCCCTACTCTCTCCTCAGCTTCCTTGCTGACACACCCATCACTGACAACGTTGTCTTCCTCCTCTTCTGTGGTGCACATTCCACCTAAAGGACAAAATCGACAAAACGCATGCCATGGGGTTCATACGACCGTCTAGATCACCATCGGATTCTCCCCTCTAATTTGTTTCAAAGAAGGAGGGTGAACCCAGTCCCTGCATAGACTACCAGGCTTTGAACGCCATAACCATTAAGAATCAGTACCCATTGCCTCCTATATCAGTCCTCCTGGATCAGCTGGGCTCCTCTGTCATCTTTACAAAACTGAACCTTAGAGGCACCTACAATTTGGATCGCATGAGAGAGGGGGATGAATGGAAAACCGCCTTCAAGACACGTTATGGGTTATGTGAATATCTGGTGATGCCCCTTGGCCTATGTAACACCCCAGCTACATTTCAAGCATTCATGAACAACCTTTTCCATGATGTTCTCGACATGTAGAGACATACTGATATTTTCTCCCTCTCGCAAGCAGCATGTCAACCATGTTCACACAGTACTCCAGTGCTTATGGGATCATGGTCTGTTTGTTAAAGCATAAAAATGTATCTTTTCTTCCACGCAGGTGGAATTTCAGGGGTACAATCTAACTGAACATGGTATCAGAATGAGCAACTCCATAGTTAAGGCCGTGTTGGATTGGCCCGTGCCCACTAACGTCAAGGCTCCCCAGTCATTTCAGGGATATGGAAATTTTTACCAGCACTTTATACACTCCTTCTCTCGCATTGCTGCTCCCCTGACAGGACAGGACTGACCAGGACTGACCAGCGCAAAGAAGCCGTTCTCTTGAAATCAAGAAGCAGAGAATGCCTTTGAGACACTAAAAGCCACTTTCTCTACAGCACCAGTCCTGAAACACCCCTATCCTGAACTGCCTTTCTTGGTGGAGGTGGATCCATCCAGCTTGGCGGTTGAGGCTATCATTTCGTAGCACTGTCCCAATTCTTGAGACAAATCATATTACGTTCTACTCCAGCAACGTAATCCCCATATGAACAAAACTATAATGTCACTAAAGAGAACTGCTAGCCATCAGGGACACCTTCACTCAGTGGAGGCATCATCTGTTAGGGTCTTCTCATCAGGTCATTTTTTATTCTGACCATCACAGCCTTTTGGCTTTTCAATCCATGAAACGTCTCGACAAGCTCGCTGGCATCTCTTTTTTCCCAGTTCAATTTCCTGATTACCTACTGCCCGGCCCATTTGAATGCTTGTGTAGAAGCCCTCTCCCGGTTTAACCCTGGTTCCCGTTCTGTCGATAGAGATGTCTCTTTGCTTCTAGCTAGCCACGTTGCCTGTGGCTGTAGTCCCCAACCTGCGCTACGGTCACTCATTCAAGAATGGCATCCACCCATCCGGAGGAGGTCTCAAGTCTTAACCTGGACATTGTTTGAGATCTCGCGTACATCCAGTGGAGGCTATTCATCCCTCCCGGGGAAGCTCATGCTCGCACCCTTATAGGGTCTCATGATTCTCTCATTGCTGCACATCCTGGTTAGCAGAAGATGTCAGAATTGCTGTGTTGTTGGTCCTGGTACCATACCATGACCAGTGATGTCCATCTCTTCTTATCTGCAGTCTGTGCTCAATGTAAGATCACTAGAACCATAACCGTGGGTCTCCTGCAACCACTCCATGTGCTGCATAATCCCTCGTATATGGTCATAATGGATTTCAGTGTGGAATTACCAGTGGTACAGGGTTATGGGTGGATTACTACTTCAAAATGGCCTTGTTCGTTCCTTGTGCTGGGCTTCCCTCGGCACCCATTTTGGCCATGCTTTTCCTCAAGAATGTGTTCCGGTATTTTGGGTTAAGAAGAACATTGTAGGTGCACTCCTCTTTATGAAAAAAAAGTTTCAATGGGAAAAATTCAAAATAAACCTTTACAATTTTCACGGTGCGGGGAAGGAAAAAATGGTCCTGGCACATAATCACTATTATGCTAAAAGACAGAGAAATGAGGATCAAGAATTGAAACCCTCCCATCCCCTGCACACTATTATATCCTGTTATCAGACAGTGAAGGATTCAGTTCAAACCAAATATTTACATATCAAGTATACTTCACAAACGTTTTTATGATAAAAAACAAAAGATGTTTAATTAACATATAATTTCTTCAACATGGATATACAAAAGGTCCAATATATCTGGCTGACAGGTTTTGAGATTTGTTCTCTTTTTCCTGAGCCTAATTGTACTGTGGACAGATAACATATAAAGAAATACTAAAGAAAGATTATCAACTTCAATATTAATATTTCATCTATAAAATCATAAAATAATTACATGTTACTTTGGAATGATGTTCAGCATTTATACCTACACGTCCCTTGTGAGATGTGAATATGTCCCTCGTAATGTCTGGTATCACGGGTATCGTGAATTGATCCCAGGCTCACTTAAAGTGATACTCCATACTGCAGTTAATATTACGGATCACCCATTAGCATAACTCTACAACCTCCTGATACTCCTATATGTCATTTGACTTATTCAAATGCTACTGTGGGAAGTATTGCTTTAAGGGGTTCCACCGAGGGTATCGCATATAGTCTATGAATGTACCTCTCTTGTTTCCTGCGGTGCTCCTTATAACAAGGATGATACTTACAAATGGAAATGATAGATGGTCGTGAGGCCAATTCACCTGGAGAAGAGTGAGGAGGAAGAGAGTTTGTGACATGAGGTCTCACTCATGTAAGTGGAGAAAAAACATGTATAGATGCAATTTAAGAGTGATTAGGTACTCACGTGATTAGACTATACTCACCACTTCCGTGGTGCTCTTAATCACACATGCATGCCTTATGTATGAATCTTCAGCCCTCCTGTGCAACGTCTTCAAACATTAATTCGCTCAAGGTGCGTAAAATGGGAGCGATTGTTCACTACGGGTGACTGCCAGTGGTTACTGAAAAAAAAACATATTATGTCAACATTGAGTCCTAAAAATCAAGTCGTCTATAAATGCGTAGCTAGTTCTGACAAGGATACCTTACCATAGTTCAAAATCTAGTGGGAGATCAGGGTCAGCTGCCAGCTGCTACAGATCCCACCTCTAACGGCAGCTTAAAAGCATAGCAATGTGGGAGTTCACTGGTTCTGATTGCAGCTACTTCCCCTTTTTACCAGTATTCTGTTGTCCTTTGTTCCCTCCTTGCTGATGCCTGCACGCTAAATGGACTGCCTTTCACCCCTGGTCCCAATGCTTACTTTGATTTCCTGGTTATGACTCCTGCGTGCTAAATGGACTGCCTTTTCCCTCTGTTCCCAGTGCTTACTTTGATTTCCTGGTTATGACTCCTGCATGCTAAACGGACTGCCTTTTCCCTCTGTTCCCAGTGCTTACTTTGATGTCCTGGTTACGACTCCTGCATGCTAAACGGATGGCATTTATGGTCCGTTCTCAATGCTTGCCTTGATTTCCTGGTTACGATTCCTGCCCGCTTACTACAAACTGCTTGTTTGTCTTCTCTCTGGTTCATTACGGCTTACCCAGTTCTCTGCTACACTCCATTCCTCAAGTGTAGCTCCACCTCCTCTGATTTTACAAACCCGGTGCTGTTTCTTCCAGCATCTGTTTCTTCATCCATTGCCATCCGCGTTCCTTGGAAGGATTACTGCACCTATTGGATTCTGTGCACATTCAGACACACTGCACATACCCTCTCTTGTGCACCATCCCGGCTCTAGCATGTTCCTCGTGCCGCTCAACCTCAGTATCCCTTATTAACTTAACTTGTTTGTCGTGTTATCCTTGTTGTTGTTTCTGCACTCATTACTGCTTCAGTGCCTCAACACCTTCCATCTCCATGACTCTGTACTTGGTAAGGAAGTGTTTTTTAGGATACCTTGTTATTAGTACCCATTATTGATTAGGGGGTAACTTTAACTTGCTCTCTTCTAGGCCATTTGGCGTAGAAGGCTACATCAACAACCCACTCATTCTGGAACAGTCCACAGCCCAGACAGGTGAATTCCGCTCTCCTAGAAGGGAGCCTCATCATTATTCTAACTGGATACTTGTGAAAACAAAGAAATTGATATGAGGCCGGGAAGCCCAAAGGAAACACACCAACACAGGTTACAAAGAACATACAAAGTGCTTTATTCAAAGCTACAACAATTACCAAGAAGTCAATTGACAAACAGATAGCTATTCGGCTCTCAGAGTAACAGAACAAACTTTCAACGAGAGTTCACTGCGTTAGTGTGAGAGACCGTACATTGGGATACTCGTGCTTTTATACTTTTTATCCAGCTCTGGCCAACTACCCTCGCGGGTTAACCATTCTTAGGACCAGGCCTAGGGTTCCTCGCCAGGTCAATCCCCTAATGTATGCATTTCGATCAGTTTCGCTGATACAGTTGTTCATTTACACATAGGTCAGGGATGGGACAAGGTCTCAGTTCGCGACCCCAACAAGTGGCCTGCAGGCATATTATTTATTCATGTGTGCGGAGGTCACAACGGCCAGAATCCCACTCGAAATGTCATTCGGCCTCCATTTTGGTGTTCAGGGTGACTTCCACATTGCAAGAGAACCTAAAATGACGGCTAAATCCAAGATGGCGATTTGTACAGTACATTAAGGTCAAGACCTTGCCGCGGAATCTATTTATACGATGTTTTAGACAACTTGGAATAGGCCAACACACATTCAAACAATGCGATAGGAGGTATAATATTATTTCGATTCCGACAGACTGATCATCTTGTCTTTTTCTTGCAGCCTGGTTACGTGGAAGTTTGTTATCCCCACTCTTTTGGCTGTTTGCTACTCCTCCAGCAGAGAGGTGTATCATAAAAAAAGAGCTCCCTCGGGTGAGGAGGCCTGGGTTAAGGAATACCCAAGGCTCTTCAATCAAGACCATCCAGTCAAAGAACCAGCACTCACCTCCTCTCTCCCAGAACCACTGGTTCATGAGTAACAGAGATGTGAGGAGAGAAGGAGAGAGAGGAGTCAAAGAGGACACCAAGGTTTTTTGCCTCATAGGAGGGTGAGGCAAGAGGACCCATGGAGGGTGGACAGAGAGCGGGAGGGAATTAGGGAGCATGGGTCCCAGTGAGAAGTATCCCTCGTCTTACTGGCATTAAGGCAGTGATCATTACCAGTGCACCAGGCTTGAACAGCAGAAAGGCACTCAGGAATGAGAGAGGAATTGGAGGAGGCTGCGGAGGGAAGCCTGAAGGAGAGCTGCGTGTCATCTGCATAACACTGGAAGTGGTAGAATCCAGACAGATGCCATTAGAGCATAAGCAATAGGTGTTGCCCAAACTGGGTGAATGTGACTGTGTCAGGGTCATGTTTTTATTGTTATTCTATGACAAGACTGTTGGCGAGCATTAAGCTTCAACTTCTTTAATTTACCACTCTTCAGCAGTTTCAACAAACTCAAAAACCATAACAAAACACTGAAAAACAGTCCGAACAGACTTTTCATCTTTTTGAACTACAACACCCATAGTCTCTGTAGTCCATCTCACTCCTTGCTCAGCTATGACCACATCATGTTAATGGGCTCCTCCTCTTCTTTTTCTGCTCTTCAAGCAGATAAGTACTATTTTGATTACTTCCCTAGAGTGTGTGAAAAGTTTATTATGACAGCAAGTGTGGGAAGAGATTCAGTGTAGGACTGAATGTAATGTTAAGGCAATGAGGAATAGGATATTTTGATCCGCAGGTCGTATGAATTTTGTGTGAAATATTTAGCAGTGCAGCAGCAGCAGCAGTGAATAGCACGTCATTTCTAGCGACTTTACAGCCCATTTTAGGGCGGACAGCCATCGCCTCGCCTTGCGCGCCCCATGCCGTATTCCCGGCACAGCAGGGGTTCAGCCGCAAGCGAGACTAGGCAGTAAGCAGGTCGAGAGACTGCGCGTAAGCTGGGTCCCGGCACTTCTTCCCCGCGGAGCTCGGAACGGCAGAGAGCCAGTTGCCGAGTAGCGGCCCCCTCCCTCGGGAGGGCGGAGCCAGCGCCATAAGAGCCTGGCGGCTCCCTCCTTTTTGGGGCAGAGCCAACGAGAGCCTGCTTCCGTAGTCGCGCATTCAGTAAATGTGACACGGAGCAGAGCGGACAATAGGAAGTTGGGCCCGGCGGTGATTTTGCATTCCATTCCATTGTTAAGCTGAGGAGCGACAGCCCATTAAGAGGGCAAGTCTCAGGACTAAAGCACATTATAGTATGCACTCGCCAGGAGCGAGATAAGATTCCTGCGCCGACATCGGCACTAGGAAAGCCTCTTGTGCCCCATGAATATGCGAGAAAGGCCACGAGATACGTTTCCACTAATCAGGAGAAATTGGAAAAGAAAGCCATCACAGTCAAGCATAAAATCTATAACCCGTCCAGCACAGCTACCATAAAAAAATATATAATAAAACAGGAATAAAGAAAAGACAGGTTAATTCATAATTATCCGGATAGTGAAGAAGGGCCCGAAGAATAAGACCCCCAGCACCTATGGTGAAAGGACGTGCAGTTACACCCTCAGGGGTACAGTGGGCACACAGCACCCACAAGATGTCGGAGTTTGAGTGGAGCGAAGAGGAGCAGACTTCAGATCTAGCTGCCAGCTTCAAACAGGTGCTGGGAAATTCACTAATATATGCAGAGGCGCAAGTGGTGAAACCCCTGCAGGAGAGGCTGGAGTCCCTAGAGGCAATATTACACCAGCTCATTGACAGTGCCGGATGAATGGGGTGCACGCCTGCAGAACCCTCGGAAGCAGGGTCAATGAGGAGTACCAAGGCCCGAAAGAGGAATGCCCCTCTTGACACCCAGGGCCCTTCAAATGGGGCAGAAGAGAAGGCCCCGGAAGGTCGTCGATGACTTTGCAAAGCTTCGCAAAGCATATTTGCGGTGTCAGACTGTGCCAGACCTCATGGCCCCCACTCCAGGGGACGAAGACTATGGAGAAGAGGACCCAGACTCAGGAGAAGAGCTGAAAGAAAGTGTAACTCCCTCGCAAGAGGAGGAGGAGGATGTAGAGATTAACCCTAGCAGAGGGAAGAGAATCCGCAAAGAAAAGCACCTCGAAGAGGTGGAGGAGGACATGTTTGACGCAGATAGTATTCGGAATCCGAGGTCTTCGGACTGGCAGCCCTTGCCGAGAGTGGCACAATATATGACCATGAGGCTGCAAAAAGTGCTGGACAAAGAAGTCCGCAAAAGGCTCAGAGCGGAATGTCCGAGACCAGATCTCCCAGGGAAGGTGGCAGAGACGCCAGAATTGGACCCCAAAATGCTGACTTTCATCTCGAAGACGACCAAAGATCCCCCTGTAAGGGTATCGATAGGTCCTGGAGGAGCTGCCAGGAGAAGGTGTTAGACCTGGCCGGACCGCTCACTGAAATGATGGACCTGGCCGAGAGAACCAGAGATACCGGGGAGGAAATCGGGCTGGGCGCAGAGAGCCGTATGACTCCTGGGGAACGCGAACTGAGCCATAGCATCTGAACGCCGCAGGGGACTCTTATTGAAGATAGATTCAAAGCTGACTGATTTGGCCTCCTACAAAGCCGGTGAAGCGGCACAGGGACTCCTCTTCGGAGAGACATTTGACAAGGAAACGGGACACTTTGTGGGCACCTATGCGTCTCTGGAGAAGGCACAAGCTTCCATAAGGAAGATTTTCCCCAGCCGAGTATTTCGGAGGGGCCAATCGCCACAGGGGTCGCTCCACTAGTCGTAACCAAGGTGGAAGAAGATCCCAGAATCCCAGAGCCCAGTACTGGGAGAATAGACAGCAGGACTCCTTCTCGTCCAGAGGACGCTTCCCGAGGGTTCGCAGAGGAAGAGGATCCGGACGTGGACAAGGGTTCACGCAAGGTGAGAACAGCGTATTACCCCCCTGTAGGGGGGCGAACATGCATGTGCTTGAGAAGCTGGCGTAAGCTTTGCAGTGATGCCTGGGTATTGCAAGCAGTAGTGGGATTGGACCTGGAGTTCGTTCAACCCCACCAGCAGCGTTTAGAGCGTGCAGAGCAGAGCCTGCTAAACCAGGAGTTACGCCTGTTAGCGGCGAAGAACGCCATAGAGAAGTGTCTGAGGGATCCCGCTTTCATAAGCAACATGTTTCTGGTGCACAGAAAAGAGAAAATGTGTCCAGTCATAAACCTGAAAGAGCTGAATGGGTGGATAGTGAACCGACATTTCAAGATGGAGGGCATCCATCAGCTCCGAGACACGCTCAGAGAGAGAGATTGGTTGACCAGTCTAGACCTGAAAGCTGCGTACCTGACTATTCTGATAGCAGAGGAGTTCAAGACTTTCCTAGCTTTTAGCTGGAAAGGACAGCTCTGGCAATTCAAGACTATGCCCTTCTGACTTGCTTCTGCACCATGGGCCTTCACCAAGGTAATGAAGCCGGTAGCGGCGGCCATAAGAGAGAAAGGCATTAGAATGATCCTTCATCTAGACAATCTCCTGATACTAGCTGAGGATCGATAGACCCTCAGATACCAGACAGAGTGGGTTCTAGACCTGTTATCTTCCCTAGGATTCCTTGTGAACAAGGAAAAGTCAGATACTGAACCGGCGCAAAGGCTGGACTTTCTAGGTTTCCTCCTGGATACCAGGAAAGCGACCCTAGAGCTGCCAGCCCGGAAGATTTGAGACATCAAGAGGGAACTCAGAGGGTGCCTGCAGAAGCAGATGGTGTCCCTCCGGACCCTAGCAAGGATAGTAGGACTGCTTGCAGCTTCTATTCAGTCCATTTTTGCAGGACCAGATCTAGTCATAGAATCCGATGCCAACCGGCTGGACTAGGGCGCAAGTTGCGGAAACTTGCAGACAGGGGGGAAATGGAGTGAGGAGGAGCTTGTCTACACATAAATTGCCTAGAGCTGCTGGCAGGATCCTACGCAATCAGGGCCTTCTCGAAGGGGAAGATGAGATCGTGTGTCCTACTCAAGATGGACAACATATCGGCAGTGCAATACATAAATCACCTGGGTGGCACCAAATCCAGGTTACTAGCCGAACTAGCGAAGGACTTTTTGCACTTCTGCCTGCAGTCAGAGACGTCCGTCACAGCGGAATACCTGCCCGGGACGTTGAACGTCATAGCGGACTGGAACTCTCGGTACCTCACGGATTCCAGTGACTGGAAGCTGGATCCAGCAGCCTTTCAGAGGATGAACGAGAGATGGGGACCAATGCACATAGACCTCTTTGCATCCTGGTTGAACGCCCAAACAGCAGAGTATTTCAGCTGGAGGCTGGATCTGGGAGCTTGAGGAACAGACGTGTTCCTGCAAGATTGGAACAGAAGCCCACTTTACGCGTTCCCACCATTCATGATGCTGAGCAGAGTTCTAGCGAAGTGTCGGAGGGAGACAGTGGAGCTGCTTTTGGCTTGTGCCGTGCTAGAAGTCACAAGTATGGTTCCCGACGCTCATGGAGCTGGTGGTAGATTATCCGAGGCTTCTCCCGGAAGAAGAGCACCTGCTCACGGACCCAGCTTGGTCGTATCACCCTCTGAGAGTGAGGGGGACTCTCCCGCTCATCGCGTGCAGGATATCAGGAGACGGTGGGCGCTGCCAGGCATTTTGTCACAAGCTGCAAAGCTCATCGCGGATTCCTGGGCTCTGTCTACAAGAAGGAGCTACGACACGGCTTGGGCCAACTGGACTAGCTGGTGTAAGGGGAGATGTGTTCATCCCATTTCGGCTCCTGTAGTGATGATTTTGAACTTTTTAGCTCAATTATTACAAGGCGGTAAAGCTTTCCGCACCATAGGAGTGTACAGGTCCGCCATATCCGCGGGGCATCTTCGGATTGAAGGTGTGCCAGCAGGTGAACACCCAGCAGTAGTGAGGCTTATTAGAGGAGCCAAGTTCAAAGTGCCCCCTGAACCTCGATACAAGACCATCTGGGATGTCCGAACAGTTCTTAAACTACTGGAGAGTTAGCCTGGGAACAGATATTTATCTCTGAAGCAGTTATCAGGGAAGCTAGCGATGCTGTTGTGCCTGGTTTCTTGTAAACGCTTATGAGACGTGAGAGCCCTGGAGGTAGATAGGAAGTCATTTGGGCCAGAATGCGTGACTTTTGCAATAGTAGGAAGAACCAAGACGGGGACAATCCGCGGTTCACTACCCATATTTCCCGGCTAGACCTAAATGGTGCGTAGCGAGCTGCGTAAAAGAGTATGAGAGCAGAACAGATGAGTTCAGAGCAGCAGGTACGAAGCAATTGCTTATTGCGTGTAGAAAGCCATTCACAGGTGTTTCCACAGCTACTATAGCCAGATGGGTTAAGGAAGTGATGCAGGCAGCGGGAATAGATGTGGAGAATTACAGGGCGCACTCAGTGAGAGGAGCTATGGCGTCTAAGGCCTTTAAGACAGGGGTATTCCTTAGAGATATTATGGTGACAGCAGACTGGTCGAATGATCGAACTTTTAAAGAATTTTATTTCAAGCTGACCAAGAGTTTAGCGGTTGTGGTGTTGGGAAGCTTTGAATAAGCATAATGCTTGCCTCCAGTCTTGTCATAGAATAACGATTACCCCTGCTAACTGCGCAGGGACTATTCATTCTATTAAAGACTAGGAGGCGAGCATTGAATTCCCACCCAATGATGTATTGAGCATTACATGATCGTATGTATGACATGATGATATTGGCAATACATGGACACCACCCTGATTTTTCTGCTTTCTGTTATTCCTAGGAGAGGAGCAGAAGAACATTTGATGTAGGAGGGTAGCAGAGGTAGTCGCCTAGGTCGAGGAAGTTCAACATTTGTTTGGAGCAGTTCAAGTCATTGCCAGTTGCTTGGAGTTCTCAATGTGACTTTCAGAGTGAGTAAAAGAGAGGAGGAGCCCAGGAACAGGATGTGGACATAGCTGAGCAAGGAGTGAGATGGACTACATAGACTATGGGGGGTGTAGTTCAAAAAGAAGAAAAGTCTGTTCAGACTGTTTTTCAGTGTTTTGTTATGGTTTTTGAGTTTGTTGAAACTGCTGAAGAGTGGTAAATTAAAGAAGTTGAAGCATAATGCTTGCCTCCTAGTCTTTAATTGAATTAATACTCCCTGCGCAGCTAGCAGGGGAAATCTTTATTGTGTGCTGCTTGCATACGGGGGATGTTGATGGAAAGATTGGGTAGGCTGCCTCTAACTGAAATTAGTTCAGAATGCATGGAGTGTTGTTCGGCTGGGGGGACATCAGAGACATTGAGAGTTTATTCATTAAACCTCATTGTCAAAACCTCACTGTCATTTTCATGCTGGTAGAAAACCACTGGATTCCCATGGAATCACCTGCTTTCTGCATTGGACTGCACAGGACTGCTAAAAACAGGTAATTGGAGCCTATTGTAAATTTATCTCGCAGGCATACATTGCAGGAGCTTTTTAAACTCCTGTACACTACAAATTTCAAAAATGTGTGCTCCTCTACTTTCCTCGTCTTTAACAGGCTTGCTTGCACGTTGTGGTACAAACGAGGAACATTACTTGGATGGGATCAGACTGCACGTTAGTGCACATGTTGCTAATCCCTTCAATTTACATATTGTGAAATATGACCCCCTTAATAGATGGTCTTAGTGAGTGAAATATAGCACACCTCTTCTTCTATCTGAAACTCACTCTGTGCAATGCTGAGGCTAGTGCACACAAAACCTCTAAGGGAGAAGACAAAGACGAAACAATTTGGTACAAGTCTGGAATATAATGATTAATTAAGGACGGCTGTGTCCTAAATGAGGTTCATTATATGTTTGGTGTTGGATATTATAAATCTGGCGGAATATCACTGCACGCTAATACCGTTACCAGCACCTCATCTGCTGGATTTTCCAGAACATTACAGGTAACAGTACGCATTTCTCATTTCTCGTCTTTTTGAAGTAAACACCCTTAAGTCTTTTCTAGTTTCCATTCCCTGTCCTCGAATTTTGCATTTACTAATACCACTCAATAATTATCCTCAAAACTTAGTTGTTTGCTCTGTATCTTTATGTAATTGTGAAACCCCCACTTTCTCCCCGTTTCATATATTCCAGCTTTATCAGAGAGTGAAAAATGGCGTCCTCACTGTGAGGAAAGATGTGGGTGCAGAAAATGGCTGTTTGGTGGCGGTGCTCGCTCATCTGTGTGCATAGGGAAAGAAACTTTGTCTAATGAAACCTGTTTTAGAAACCACTGCTATGTATCTTAATCTGCAAGAGGATGGCCTAAGGGTTATGCACACATTTCATTTAAGTTCCCCCTCTGGCTCTTACCAATTATCTGTATTTCAAAGTCTATGGCTCTCCTTAATCACATAAAGGTTTAGCGCCCTAGGCAAAGAGACCTTTCCACAATCCTTTCTACTCTTCATTTCCGGATGTTGTTTATTAAGGTCCAGAACTTACAGTGGAGCTGCGAAAGCAATACTGCAGGTGTTTACCGCTTGCCTACACACACCTCTGCATATTCATTCCTCCTTACGCCACTGCCCCCTGACTCTATGCTACTAAACACAGAAGAAAACACTGTTCACATGAGGTGGGAAAACTGCACAGATTATATTCACAAATGTTTTGCGATGAATTTCCGCTAGACATTTACAATTCTGATTTACAACTAAAGAAATACACCTGGAACATAACTGTTGCTTTTGCACTAACATGTACAAAACATTAATATTTTGAATCTGCTCAGCGCAGGTTCCAATTGTAAAGAGAGTTTTCACACCGGAACACCCCTAATGAACCAAATGCAACATGCAACCACCTACGACACGTTACGCCTTGAATTCCATTAATTGATTAATTGACAATTTATTAAACCCTTCTTTTATTACCATGGTCATGGCTACCTTTTCCTTAACATTTGGCGTATCAAAACTCAAAATATCTGGAGAATATGCAACCCTTTTGGCTTCTACATCTGCAGCTTTGTTCCCCTAAGAGACAAAGGGCCTCATTACGACCCAGGCTGTAAGTTACCGCCTGGGTCGTACCCTTAACACCATGGTGTAAACTATGTTTACACCATGGTGGATGGCGGATTTACCGCCCCATTCCAAGGTGAGTGGGGCGGTAAATCCCCATTTACCATTTTACCCTTCCCCATTCCCATTTCTGCCCCATAGGGCATAATGGGAGTGGGGAAGGAGATAATTACGCCACCGTAAATTACGGTGCCGTAATTATCTCCAAGGTCCCTTAGTGCCATTGATTTTAACGCCTGCAAAAAGCAGGCGTTAAACTCACCATGGCGCTAAGGGACCTTGTAATCAGGCGTTAAGGGTCGGTGCCGTTTACAGCGCCGTAAACCCCTTAACTCCTGACTCGTAATGAGGCCCAAAATGTTTTGCTATGGACACTGGGAGTTGTAGTGCCTTAATAACTCTGTCCAATAGGGATGCATACTGCACTGGAGTGCCATCTGCACAGAGGTAACCCCTCCTTTTCCAATGTGCTACCCTGAGTGTATGGTTGACGTAATAGGCGGAGTCACTGTTTCTCGAGCGCTTCAATGAGTGCTACTAATTCTGCTGCTTGTGCTGAAAAGTGAGACTGTAGTCTTGCACTTGCTACAACTTCAAATTCTCCATTTAATCTGTGACTAATCACTGCTTCACCTGGATGTCTCTCCCCAATAGTATGATCAGTATTTTCTTTCACACAGGGTATTTCATCATAAATTAAACAGAATGTGCACAGTCATGCACTTGATCGCCCTATTATTGGCTCAGCTATGAATGTGGCAGGATTCACTCTTTTACATCTGACAATTTTAATTGTTGGGTTTGAAATCATCACTTCATATGCTGAAGCTCTTTACGATGTTAATGTACATTTGGTTTCTCTAAGATGACAAATAGAGCATGCTCTACAAAAAGAGTCACAGAGCAGCCCATTACAATACTTGTAGACTTCTCAATTGCTCGAGGTAAAATCGCTCTGAGCCTCAGCTTTATTTGAACTTCCTCTATTCCTTTCAGCAAACCTACGTCATAAGGGCATGTGGTCCAAAGGACGTTTGGCACCTTCTCCAAGTCTTCGTGAAAAAACCTTGGACTTTGCCGCATTATCGCCATTCGCTGTGCGATTTCCCTTTTTTTTATTTTCTTCCAACATGTGATGCACATAAAGAACATCCATTCATCATCTGTTAGGTCTTCCCTAAACATGCCATCATCAGTGATGTCAGTCAGTCTGTACCCTTCCTTGAGAGCTATTACTGTTCTCCAGGGTCTCCCCTCATCATCTACTCCTTCAAGCATCACCATTTCCCTTCATACTATGGCTGCTTCTGATTCTATTGGGATTGTCTGTCCTTCCTCTCTGTCCATGGGTATTTGGGGTCTGAACAAGAACTCATCAGCTGTCCTAGCAGTTTTTCCTACTAAGCCAGTCTGTACCCTTCCTCGAGAGCTATTACTGTTCTCCATGGTCTAATCTCATCATCCATTCCTTCAAGCATCACCATTTCCCTTCATACTATGGCTGCTTCTGATTCTATTGGGATTGTCTGTCCTTCTTCTTTGTCCATGGGTATTTGTGCTCTAATCAAGAACTCGTCAGTTGTCCTAGCAGTTTTTCCTACTAAGCCAGTCTGTACCCTTCCTCGAGAGCCATTACTGTTCTCCATGGTCTCCCCTCATCATCCATTCCTTCAAGCATCGCCATTTCCCTTCATACTATGGCTGCTTCTGATTCTATTGGGATTGCCTGTCCTTCCTCTTTGTCCATGGGTATTTGGGGTCTGAACAAGAAATTGTCAGCTCTCCTAGCAGTTTTTCCTACTAAGCCAGTTAGCCATGACAAAAGAATGCTTACTACATACAGAACAACTACTGGATCTAGTGGAACGCCTCGCAGAGCCACTTGCCCTGTGAATGTCAATAGAAATTCACTCACATTTAAAGAGTGCCTTCCGGGAGTGGGGCACACTATCCCTTAATCAGTAAAGACATTGCCATGTTAAGTTTTGTCATTAAATCTCTTCCCAAAATGCTAACTGGTGTCTGTCGTGAATATAACAATGGAACAGACATGTCACACTACCCTATAGTGACTGGCAATTCATCTTTAAAAGGAACTCGACTTGTAGCTCCAGAGAACCCTTGGGATTGGGAATGCAGGAGGCAATGGGTGCCTTGCAGGCGAATAATCAGCACCCGATGGACAAAGGTGGGTATGGATTTGTGGCACGAGGCAGAGGTATGGCCTACAGAGGAAGAGGAGAAGGATTTCAAAATAATCAAGGTGGGTTTCAGAATGCAGAGAATGAGAATCATTACACCCTGGGAGGATTCAACCAGGGGGGTCTGTCAGGCAAGCACCCCAGTATGTTGAACTTGTGGGATGACAGCACACACTCACGCTTATGTGCAAGTCAAGGGAATGTACAGAATGGCCAATTTTCAAGAGGGGGGGCAGCTTAATCCTCCACCATATAGCACACAAACTAGGGAAGGGTTTGTCCAAGAGCACACAGTATATCAGATAAAAGTTTTGAGAGTGCACAGCACAACAGTCAGAATGAATGCAAATGAATCGAACACAAGGGCAGTCGCAACAAGCCCCCATGCAGACACAGCAGTACGCAAACATAGGACACGTGCTGACACCCAGAATAGGAGGTGCCACTGTGGTGGGAGGTAATCCCTTCACAAGAATGAGGTTATGCCTACACCCACAATAGGACAGCTCACAGGGAGACTTGATGTGTTCAGTACTATTTGTGACACCAGACCCCCAAGAGGAACCAAGGGTCGATGTGACGATAAGAGACAAATACTTTTCTTTTCTAGTAGATACTGGGGCAACTCATTCTTGTATACAAGAGGACAAATATCCAATGTCGGGAATTGCCAAAAATGCTTAAGGGTCTCCCATCCACTTGAGGTGGGGGGGAGAGGGCCACACCCCTTTTCATTACCTATATCTCTGGTGGTTTAGGGTGTCCCCCACTTCTTATCAACAAGATTTTTGCTTTTGATTTTTGTTTTATGTTTTTCCCCTTCCCTGCAGGCATAAGGGCAAATGACTGTGTCCATATGCCCCCAGGGGTGCAGAATGTGCTGCCCCATGCTTGGGGGGGCTGTGCCAAGATTTCTGGTGGTCTTCTGCTCCACCAGACATGTATGGGGGGCATCTCATGTACCTCTTCCTAGGGGAAGACATTTGCCCCCAGGGAGGGCATCATGAGGTGCCCCCCATCTACCTGGGGTGGGGGGAAGAGGCCACCCCCTTTTCATTCCATATATTCACTGGTGGTTTAGTGTCTCCCCACCCCTACCCACAACACCCGTATTATCTTCATTTGTCCCCTTTCCTAGGGACAGATGGGCACATTAATGTGCCCATCTGCCCCCATGGTGGCCAAAACGTGCTTCCCCCATGCTTTAGAGGCTGGGGGAGACGCCTGCTTACATAGTAAGTGGCCCCCTTGTGATGCTGGAAAAGCATTGGAGGGACAGGGCCTCCATGTCCTTGTCCTGTAATCCTTTATCATGTGTGCTCTGTGTTATTTTCTGCACAGGAGTCCATGTGGGACTCCTGGCAGTGCAGATCATCCTCTTTTTGGTTGTGGGGAACAGACCCTTGGGATACCCTTATGACACCCATGAGTGGGGATACAACCCTGTAACCCGAGTGTATGTTTTTGGGTACCTGTGTATGGCCCACAGAGAAGGGTACGGGCTGGTGACAGCTCCACGCTGAATCTGATAAGTGCTATGAGTATCCTCCATTTTCGGATACCCAGGACATGCCATTGGAATCAGTTGATTTCGGATAGGAGGCAAGATGGCCCCTGTGGCCTCTTGCTTTCTATTGCTTGATACCTTGCTTTCCCAGTCCTGAGAAGCCCTGATTCTGTCCCTTCCCTAGACTGGCTGTTGGGTGGAGGTTCCATATATGGTATAATGGAGAAGTCCCGGCCAGGCTGCCTAGAGCCTTGCCAGTGACTATATGTTGTGGGTACGCCCGTGGGGTGGGACCTGGGTGAAAGGAGTGTGTTACCAATATACATTTAATGTTATGGGTGTCCGGTTTCCAGTGTGTGAAACAATTAATGAGACAGCCCTGCCCAAAACTGATATGAATACATTGTGGAGTGCTGAATGGCTGAGTGCTTGCCCCAATCACATTCCTTGTTGTGGTGTCTGGATGGAGAAGAATGGCCTGAATGCACTGTGAACCTGATTGGCTGCCTGCCGGCATGAATACCCTTCTGAATGATTGGCTGCTGAGCTTGGCCCAGCAGTGTGAATGAGAGAGAACAGTATATCTGGGGACCTCTCAAATACTGGAATTGTTCAGAAGCTGAAGTCGATACTTGAGGCTTACTCTCAAAGCCGAATCGGAAGAAGAATTGCTGCTGCTTTCCTTCAACACAATCTCAAAGCTGTCGTGCCTTCGAGGACTGATCCAAAAGAGTACCTGGCTAGGAGACCCCTTCCCGAGCTATGAGGGAACATTGTGCACCAGCTAACCTTCGCCAAGGCTCCCAGGAAGTCAGTACTCAAAAGGTTGCCGACAGGAGACGGGGACCACCGAGGAATCTCATCACCGTCGACCGCTTTGTCCCACTGGAGAAAGTAAAGGTCGCTGACAAACCGAGGAGAATCTGCCGGTGGGTTTCTCTCCAACCAAAGTCCACAAACACGCTGATGAAGATCTGAAAGCCAGCTGTGGTCGAGTCTCGATCGCTGACGCCAACGCTGACGACCCAACGACCTTGCTGGACCTACGTTCTTCATTAGGCACTCTTGCAGCAACAAACTCTTGTCATCGAGTTGCATTCCATGCCTCTTCTTCACAGGACGTCCATGACCAACCAAAGATGAGCACCACAAAGGTCAAAGCTGCACCCTCAATGAACGAGTTCACCTTTTATCAAGGAATCTCGATGATCCATGGCTAATGCCTTAAAGGGAGTTCACTCAAGAAGGATCTGTCGGTAACCCATCAAAGAATGCTGCTAAACCAGGTACATTGGGGTAGTAGAAACTTTATAGAAGGAACCAAGACTATATTAGGCAATGTTTGGACTAGTCTTGTTGATACACTTTATTTACAGGTTGCCCAGGTGGGGGACTCCTCATACAGAAATGAGCCTTGGGTAGGGACCCAGTATTCTGCCAGTTGTTTAACCCAACTTGTCTTCCCTCTTATGTCTATTGTTGATTCGCTTTACTATTTGATTTGCATGCCATTGAGACTGTTAGCAGATGGTGTATTTTAATGGAATAAAGAGTTAACTATGGTACCACATAGCTATTGCACTTATTTATCATTATAGTATTGGCTGACATTCCTTTGTGGGGGGCTGGGACTACAATCTACTTAAGAACCAGCCTGCATCACCTCCTGAGAGCTAAGCCTTGATTGCTCGACCATTGCTACCAAAAATAGAGAATCTTGGGTGGGGTGCTCTGTGCTTCTACTCTGCCATATAGAGGGCAGGTGTACAGATAATCCCCTCCAGTCTTTACACCCCTCAACCCCCAATTCAAAAACAGATCCCTGGTTGTCTAGTGGCAATCCACACCCAGCAATGCTTCAAAGAAGTTATTGTTGGAAAGGGGGGAGTCTTCCCTTTCCAATAACACCTCCCTCGATCTGAATGGCTCAATATTGCCGGAGATCGAGGGAGAGGAAGTTGGAAACTCACCTTCTGTTTCACCACGGCAGCCGAACATAACTGCTGCAGTGAAATTTATTTTCAGTTTCAAGTCAGCGTGCATTATTCACGCTGATGTGAAACTGAAGGACATCCAACCCCCCGGCCGTGAGGAGGAACCTCTTCCTCACATAGCCCGGGTGTTGGATTTCACTTTTGTGCCAAAAGGACGAGGTATCTCATCCTTGCCACTTAAGGGGTTAAGGATGACTGTGTCCTAAATGGAGCTCATTATATGATTTGTGTTATCCTGCAAGTAAATCTGGCTGAATACCACCAGACAGTAATACTGTTACCGTCACCTGGTCTGAAAGATTTGTCAGCATTTTACAGATGCCGGTAAGGGTATGTGAATGCACATTCCATGGAGTCCCACAGGACTCCATGGGGGGATTGTCAGTATTTTTGTGCGGGTAATACTGGCTGTTTGCTTTTGGGGTGCCTGACTTACCTCCAGCTCATGGCTGGAGGTGAATCAGGCTATCCCACTGGCAAACTTTTAGTTTGGCACTGCAGGAAAAGTGGCAGTAATGGAACTACAGTCATGTTTTTCCTGCACCGACAAGCTTGTAATGAGTCCTAACGGCCCTCATTAGGAGGTTTCCGGGAGGCCACCGATAGTACCCAACCTCTGCTTACCATTTCTGCCACCCAATATCCTGGTAATGCTGGGATATTATGGGCAGCGGTGGTACGGTAAGTTCCCCTTCCCATGTGGGAATGGACACACAGAAGCTCCTGCACCTTTAGTAATGCTGATGCTTCAGGGAATTTGCTGTCAGTAGGGGCTTGAACTACCGGCAGGTCAGGCCTGCTGGTAGAAACCGACACTTCCTCTCTGTTCCAAATAT
This sequence comes from Ambystoma mexicanum, assembly GCF_040938575.1. Classification (NCBI taxonomy): domain Eukaryota; kingdom Metazoa; phylum Chordata; class Amphibia; order Caudata; family Ambystomatidae; genus Ambystoma; species Ambystoma mexicanum. The sequence continues at coordinate 1,364,476,206 of NC_090933.1, forward strand.
CCGACCTTTATCAGAAAGTGAAAAATAGCGTCCTCATTGTGAGGAAAGAGGTGGGTTCAGAAAACTCCTCTCTGGTGTTGCATACTTGCCAACCATGCAGATTTAGGCAGTAGGTCACTGCTTTTTAAGCAGTCCTACCGCCTACAGATTTCAGTGACAGATCCTACTGCTTTTTACAGTGGCAGGTAATTCATGTGATTCTAAGGCAGGCTCCAGGACAGAGCATGCAACACATTTGTTAGTCTTTTATACAGTCGACTGACTGGTAGGTGAATACTTTGACTGCACTCAGACCAATCCACTGACCTGACAGCTACTTGACTGAGTCCTGCACTTTTGCCGGTACAACCCTTAGGTGAACCACCAGTGAAGGCAGACCGCGGAAATGGAAGCCAATTAAAGGGGGCCGTAGGCGAAAAACATACTAAACACTGGAGTTATAGAAAAAAGCACCTCCCCACCACCAAGGGTACCACGTGACGTAATGGTCACATGACGGAGAGAGTTCCCGATAAAAACAGGAAATGAAGGTCGCCACACCGAAGGCCGATGCAGTGCTGGGGGGTGGGGGGGTGGGGAACATGAGTTGGACATGGGTGGGGCCTGCTGGCAGGTGCCCCACAGTGCTGGGGGTTGGGGGGGGTGGGAGACATGGGTGGGGGCCATGTGGAGGGTGCCCCTGCACTGCTGGGAGGTGGGGAGGGTGGGAGACATGGGTGGGGGCCTGGTGGAGGGTGCCCCTGCACTGCTGGGGGGGTGGGAGACATGGGTGGGGGCCTGCTGGCAGGTGCCCCACAGTGCTGGGGGGTGGGGGTGGTGGGGAACATGAGTTGGACATGGGTGGGGGCCTGCTGGCGGGTGCCCCTGGTGGCTGGAGGGTGGGGGTGGTGGGAGACATGAGTGGGGGCCTGGTGGAGGGTGCCCCTGCACTGCTGGGGGGTGGGGGGGTGGGGAACATGAGTTGGACATGGGTGGGGGCCTGCTGGCGGGTGCCCCTGGTGGCTGGGGGGTGGGGGTGCTGGGAGACAGGAGTGGGGGCCTGGTGGAGGCTGCCCCTGCACTGCTGTGGGGTGGGGGTAATGCGGGACATGGGTGGGGGCCTGATGGAGGTTGCCCCTGCACTGCTGGGGGTGGAGGTGGTGGGAGACCTGGTGGAGGCTGCCCTTGCACTGCTGGGGGGTGGGGGTAATAGGGGACATGAGTGGGGGCCTGGTGGAGGCTGCCCCTGGTGGCTGGGGGGTGGGGGTGGTGGGAGACATGGGTGGGGGCCTGCTGGCAGTTGACCCACAGTGCTGGGGGGTAGGTGGGTGGGGAACATGAGTTGGACATGGGTGGGGGCCTGGTGGCGGGTGATCCTGCACTGCTGGGGGGTGGCGGTGGTGGGAGACATTGGTGGGGGCCTGGTGCAGGGTGACCCTGCACTGCTGGGCGGTGGGGGTGGTGGGAGACATGGGTGGGGACCTGGTGGAGGGTGCCCCTGGTGGCTGGGGGTGCAGGGGGACATGCATTTGTGGGCAGTAGTGCAAGTTGACATGTGGGTTGGCTGGGGGGCATGGCCATGGTGGATGGGGTGCCTGCAGGACATGTGCAGGGTAGGCCCCTGTGGTGTGAGCCACCTGCAGGGGCCGTGGAGGGTGTAGAGGGAACACCTGGGAGGACCCACACGTGCAATTCACGTGTGGTGCTCCCCGCGCACCCCTGTAATACACGTACCCTGATGGAATCGCGTGTGGAACTTCCCGCGCACCCCTGGAATACACGTACCCTGATGATGTCGCATGTGATACTTCCCCCGCACCCTGAAGTACACGTACCCTGATGAGATCGCGTGTGGAACTTCCCGCGCACCCCTGATATACACGTACCCTGCTGATGTCGCGTGTGAAACTTCCCCCGCACCCTGAAATTCACGTACCCTGCTGAAATCACATGTGGAACTTCCCGCACACCCCTTAAATACACGTACCCTGCTGGAATCGCGTGTGGAACTTCCCGCGCACCCCTGAAATACGCGTACCCTGCTCGCACGGGGCCAATCACGTGAGGTACTTCCCGCGCACCCCAGTGATACACGTAGCCCGCTTGCTGTGCTGGTACAGGGTTAGCGCAGCCCTTTGCGCTGGATTGGGGATTTTGATGGCTTTTCCCTGCGCGAGAGGCGTTCTTGGGAGCGTAACTGGCGCTCCTGCAGGGTCGCTGCGCCACTGTGCGCCACGGCTAGTTTTGGTGGCTGGAATCCATGAATACGCTGTGCGCGGAAATGGATTTTAGCGCACGTGGCTGGCACAGGGATTCGCACATGCACAGCCGCGTGCGCCACTTGTGCGCTGCATTCTATGAATTACCTCCTCAGTGTTCAACTTGTCATAACTATCTACTGCTTCACTTTCTAGGCTGAAGATCTGTACATCTCCCCCCCCCTCCGAGCCTTCCCCTTTCCCATTCCATAACTCTCCCCTTAAGTTCGCCTGTTATATACAGGGCAAATGTCGAGGGTACACGCGGGTGCCCCCCCCAGCTAAAATGAGAAAAATGAGAAACATTGAAAGTCTTCCTTGAATTTATGAATATGAGAAACATTGAAAGTCTTCCTTGAATTTATGAATTAAAGCCGAGCTTGAATTGCTGTTGTCAGGTTTGCAGGCCGGACACTTCAACACTGCACTATATAACCTGATGAAAGATAACAAACAACTAAAGATGAAATGTCTCATTTCGGTACTACATGTTCTAGGGAAAACATTTGTATTGGTTCTTGGAGTTTAAAACAGGCACACTGTTTAACGTTTTCAAAAACACTATTAGAAGAAAATATCCTCTCTTGGTTTTGTGTATGTGTTGATTTTATGAAAGGCAAATGCCATTCGTCCTGTGCAATTTGGGTGTTTATGCAAACCCAATTTAATGACATTTGCATATTTCACCTTGATATGCTAATTTCTGCCGACGTCACATCCCATCGTGTTTGTTGATGAGTCCCCCCACTTTTATTTTTAGGACTTGACCCCTGTAAACTGACTTCATTTTGTACCCCCTCATGGGCATCCTAGTGTGTGCCTGTGAAATGTGTGCTGTAAATTAAAACCCCCTCCAAATGAATTATATTGAGCGTTTAAAACATCAGTTTTATGGCTGAAGACAGAGGAATATTGTTTATATTTCACCCAGTGATCTATTCCATTAGGGCATGATGATGTCTCATGTTCTTTACTCCTAATATAGGAAGAAAAAAAAGCGAGCGTCGGTGGAATGTCTGTCTCTTTCATGAGCGCTTCATCACTTTGCCAAATAGGCCAAATATACATTTTTAACATTTGAACATCTTTCCATGTTGTGGTGCTGTTTAATGGGTTGTGTATGAATGCTTCAATGGTGCCAACAATGTTTTGTATTTTCCTGTGATGTCATGATTGTTATGTGAATTATTTTTGAAACGTGAAAAATCCTACATCTTTTTGGTCACAGAATGTTGGCAAGTATGATGTCGGTGCTCACTCGTCTATGTGCTTCGGGAAAGAATGTTTGTCTAATGAAACCTGTTTGGAAACCACTCCTATGTATTTTAATTAATCTGCAAGAGGATGGCCTAAGGGTTATGCAAACATTTAATTTAAGATTCCACTTCTGGCTCCAACCAATTATCTGTATTTCCAATCTATGGCTCTCCTTCCTCACATGAACGTTCAGCGCCCCAGGCAGAGACATTTCCACAATCCTCTCTACTCTTCATTTCCGGATGTCATCTTCTAAGTCCTGGAACATAGAGTGGAGATGGGAAAGCAAGACTGCAGGTGTTTACCCCTTGCCTTCACACATCTCTGCATATACATTCCTCATTGCGCCACTGCCCCCTGACTCTATGCTACTGAACACTGGAGAAAACACTGTTCACATAAGGTGGGAAAACTGCATAGATTATATTCACGAATGTTTATGATGAATTTCCGCTAGACATTTAAAATTCTGATTTACAACTAAAAAAATACAAATGGAACATTACTATTGCTTTTGCACTAACATGTACAAAACATTTATATTTTGCACCTGCTCAGCGCAGGTTCAAATTGTAAAGAGAGTTTTCACACAGGAACGCGCCTAATCAGCCAAATATGACATGCAACCACCTACAACACGTTACGCATACTACAGACTAGGAATTATGGAGAGAGGACACCACATAAACCAGAGAATTAATCAGCATCTTTATCTCCAGCACCATGGAAGAGACAGCTACTCAAGGCGCTAAGAGGCATCCTGGCTCAGCCGCCTCCTCAGACTGACCATTAGCCTGCACCCAGTGTGTCAGCCTGCACTGCAGCCCCCAACCCAGGGGGCCCATCACTTGCACCCGCCCCGCACCCTAGCAGCAGTGCAAGGACAGGAGGAGAAGTAAGAGAACTGGAAGGATCGAGGCACCAAAGATGTACAGGCCGAGGATGCCCCACCAAGGCCTCGCCCATCAGCAGATACTTGCCACTTACTGCCTGGTCTGGCTACCATCTTCAGCCACCTGGCAGAAAGGGAGTACACGAAGACAGTTACTACACTCACCGAGAGGCTGCACACCAGGACTCTGGTGCATGTCTAGATGTGTATGATCTCAATAAGGTTATCTGGGTGGGCCGACACAGATGAAATGCTGATGACCATTGGTGGGGCAAATGTTTCTCGCTGTTGGACCTTGCTTCCGTCAATGTACAGGTGCTGCCGGCGAGGAATCAAAGCCACTGGGTTCTTTTGTGATGTCTTTGCTGGTGTATCAATACAGACTAATGCTGGTTGGCTTGGCCTGAGTGGGTGCTGTGGTCCAAAGCATCATGGAAAGTCTGTTACCAGGGGAGGGCTGTATCCGGTGCTTCCCCAGTGAGATGCTGGTGTGTGCGGTGACTATCACAAAGAAGGAAAAGTGTAACTTGATTGGAAATCCGGCACCTGAGCACCCGTAGATGCAGACGGTGTAAAGCAAATAGACCCAGGTGGACACCAGGCCCAAGGTGAGTGCGCCTCGGGATAAAGTGCAAGTAAGATCTTCCCTGGCACTGAGTGAATTGTATTATTTAAGTGCATAGTAATTTTCCAAGATCTGTGGTGAGTGAGGATGTGCAAAGGGCATTAGTGGAATCTCTTAAGATAACGTAGAGTTTGCCCCCAGCCCCCATCCCTCTGTGGTTGGGGCAAAGACAGTCCATGCAATTAATTCCAGTGAGTGAGGCTTCACAGGAGCTTTATCCATTCAGGAGGAAGGAGAGGATATTCCAATCACTTTTTCATGAAAAGCTCTTTCAGAAAACAAAATAAATGCCACAACACTGGGGAAGGAACCGTGGGCTGATTTTTGGCTAATGATATTTCTTGAAATATCTATGAGATGTGCTACGTATTGTCCATAGAGGTCATCAGCCTCTGTGGCACCCGGCAAGGCTTTCTTCTAGCCCAGGTACGCATTGTAAAGTGATGGCTAAGTAACAGGCAAGACATGTTATGTAGAAGATGTATTATTGTTCCCGCCTGCAGGTAGAGTCATGGATGAGAGGTGTGATCAGATGGAGTCACCAGTTGCATCAGAGGGGATGCAAACACTTTGACTGGCTGAACATGGAGGTCCCACTGATCGTCGCAGGAGATGTCAAACTCCCTCTGGTCCCACACCTCATCCGGCACTCCAGGTCCCTATGTTCAGCATCTAAGTCTCATAAATCAATAAATATCCTTTTTGTGTCTTGGTGATACGTGGTGGTTACTACAGCCCTGCCACCTCAATACACTTTTTTGTCAGACCCACATGGTGCACACGCAAGACTTGTTTACATCTTAACAAATAAAGAATCTACCCAATGCGGGTGCAGTTGGGCATATGCATTCTGTTCATACCAGACCATGCCCCCACCTGTCGCGGCAGGATATGGACACCCCCATAGGAACCCTCCTAGATGGTGACTCAATGCTGCCCTTCTCAAAAACCCTGATGTTGTAAAGCTAATTGAACACAAACCTTTTAAACTCCTTCTCCATTCATTTGCCCTGATTCTTCACCTAAGAACAACTGGGACGCTTATAAGGTTGTCCTAAGAGGTACTCTAATATCAAGAGTGGAACAAGATCAGAAACAGGAGCACAAGGAACCCATGCTTCATGACTCCGAAACAAGGGAATGAACTGCTTGTATAGGCCTAATGGGAATGCCACAACTTTAGGTGGGAAAGGTTTGATTTGCGTACAGTACTCATAGTCCACTTTACAGTGCCATATCTAAATGCCTATGATGGGCTCCACTTCAACAAAAAGAGAAAAACCTTTCCTTTGCTGGGGTGGTCGATAAAAGTTCCAATGGGAAAGAAGGGTTTGCGTTGCGTGCGCCATATTGGTGACTGGGGTAACAGCAATTGTGACGCAATGTTGTGATTTAGCCTGTATCTAGTATAGTTAATGAGAATGAGATAAGTGTTACTATTAGTGTTACTTTGTGTTTAGTTAATACATTTTCATTTAGCACACCCACAGCAATCTAATGTCAAATCTGCAGTCAGTTGTTCTGTAACGTCACGCTGTCACAAACATCCTCCATTTTGAGGCCAAAAGTCATGGTCCTGCATTGTGCTGCATTTTTAAGAAATTGAATCACCAGAACATCTAGAAAAACAGCCTACACAGGTTTGTTCTGGATACTGATTGAAACAAAAGCATGTGGAAAAAGGCATGAAACTATTCTGTGGTCAAGCAATGAGGAATGGGGGCGTGGACCTTTGCAAATTACCTAATAGACTGAATGGTTTCATCAATGGCTATGGGTTACTAAACTCAATGTATACAATGCAATTTATAGAGGGATAATTTGAGAAATTGTCCTTTGATTGTCAGGCTTCCAGTTTATAAAATGATAGAGGAAAACAATGAATGCTTAGCTATCCTCTCGACATCTGTTATGTTGTGTCCTGAGTTGTTCTTGATTTCCAGAACACTCAGTTTATCAAGTTCTGATCTTAAGTAACCAGGTACAGGTGTGAGGGTGGACTGCCATTCTCTGTAACCCAAAGTAGGCCCACCTCTTAAGAAGCGAGTGTACATTTGTCCCTAAAGCAGGTTTATTGTACAAATGGCCGGCAGGGGTTACATGATGCCGCCGAATCAAACTAACCAGAGTCTCCTCGAACCGCTCCATTTTACCCATTTTATACATAACTGCGACAGTTAAAACACTCCTATATATTTTATTACACATCATCCCCCATACATGATTGGAAAAACCTAGCACAACAAGCAAAATTCATTACAAATTCAATCCGGCCAAGGACGTCCAACACTGAACGTGTTGGCACTCAACATGCATGGCCTGTGGTCACATCATGGCCATACCTGAAAACCTGATCGAAACCTATAAACCAGCTGTAATGCCTGCTGCCTTCCTTCAGCCTTAACCTTGCTCACCCAGCTTTCCTGGCACTCAGGGTTTATCTTGCCACTCCATGTTTATGGGTCTGCACAATACATAGCTATGAGAAGACTTGTGGCATACAGATTTGTGCATTCACCATGTACCCCAACGGTCCCAGATACATGTCCCTAAAGAGCCCTCTGTATGTATGCCTGTCATGTATATTCAAGACTACCACGCCCCCTCACAATGGTTCCTCCACCCGCAAATCTCCTATCTCGCATGCACATTTGAAGCTCCTCGCTGCCCAATTTGTAGGCACTATGTGGCATGCCACACATCTACATATACATTGTTTATATATTGTACTGGGCAGTGGCTTCACCTTTACAAATAAAGATCTTTCAATGGGAAGGATCCTTCCAAACAATGTTTACCAGTTCTGAGACTAAAGAATATGTGTTGATGCTGGATAAGGTTGTTAATTGTCCAGAAAGTAAGAAACATTTGATTTCTGGGTGTTTCACAATAATTTCAGAGCCTCTCACTGGTTGGTGGAAGAGTTGAATGGAAGAGAACAGAAGTTGGGGGGAGAGGGAAAGAAGGGAGCAGACAGGAGTCTTGTTAACACTTTAGAGTGAGAGTGGTTGCAGAAGAAGAGGCTCTGGGCGAAGGAGCATTTGAGAGAGGAACAGGAGTCACAGTTACTAGGGTCGGGAAGATAGCTCAGGGGCAACGTGCTGTTTCAGAAGGCAGGCAACGTTCAGCAGCACAGGTTCAAAACCTGGTCCTGTGCTTAGATACTGAACTCCGACATGAAGCACAATATTAGAAACCTTTTTTTTAATTATGAGCACAATGAAGGTCATCAGATCCAATTACTCAATTGCTTATTACAATGCCGACCGTAACACTTTAGACACCACTCAGAACACTATTGATAAAGCCAACAGTTTGCCTCATCTTCACACATTTTATAGGCATTGCCTTCATAACTCTAAGTAAAAATGCTGATTACCTGCTATTTCCATCATGAGGCCAGAGAGTACCACATTGTGTCAGGTATTGTAACGACGTGCTCTGGTACCCGCACCATGTACCATATCATGCTACCCTATACCAGGTAATGGCATCAAATGTCCTGGTACTCAATATGCCAAGGTTTTCTTATTGAAATTCCAGGCATGCATACCAGTACCAGGTACTGCCTTCAATAAACCAGGTTCTTGCACCATTGCCAATCAATACACAGTTACCCACACCTTTGTTAAGGCTATGCAAAATGAGTGTAACTGTGGCAATCTCTGTGATTCCAATTAGGACGAAGTGCCAGGTTCTCTGATGTCTAGATCACACATCAGTGAACGATTCCATTACACCCATCTTGGAGATCATTGGCAGCTTCCATTAGGCTTGCTTTGTACAGAAAGACCTGATACAAATATGCCAATTTATCAAACGCCATGGTAGATTTAAATGTACCAACTTAGCGCAATGAGGCCAAATACCATTATTTGCATTTATCAGAATAAAGCAAGATATGATTATGACCGCCAGCACAGTAAGAGCAGACCTAGGTGTGTAGGGTGTGTGTGTGTGTGTGTGTGTGCGTGTATGTGTGTGTATGTGTGTGTGTGTGTGTGTGTGTGAGTGAGTGCTGGACTGGTGGTGTGTGCCTGCAGGTTAGTATTGAGGCCATGTTGAAGCAGTGCAGTGTGTGCAATCAATGATGGGATGGTTTGTGTGTGCAGTGTTGTGGCAGTATGTGTGTGCAGTGCTTGAGCTATTGTGTACACTACAGCAAAGTGTTGGGGCCAATGCGTGGGGTGGTAAGGTTGATTGTTGTGTACAGTTCAATACTGTGGGCAGTGTGCGAGCATGTGTGGAGTGAAAGAGTCTTGATGTGGGTGCTGTAGACAGTGTGTCAGTGTGTGCTGAGCAGTTTTGGTGCTGTAAGACTGCATGCAGTTTGGGGTGGTGTGAGTGCAGGGTGGGCAAAAGTGTATGAAGAGCAGGGTTGGGGCTGTGTACATTCATGCATTGTGTGGATCATGTGAGTGTAGAGCAAGTTGGGGCTGTGTGCATGTGTGCAGTGTAGTGGATGGTGTGAGTGTAGAGTGGTGCGGGCATGCAGTGCAGTGGGGTGGTGTGTATGAACTGTGCTTGGCAGTGTAGTGCGCAGTGCAGTGCGGAGGTGTGTATGCACAGTGCTAGGTGGCGCAGGTGTGCCATGGAGTAGGGTATATGTGCAGTGTGGAAGAATTGCGCATGTGTGATGCTGTGGGTTTGTGTATACAGAATTGCTGGTGAGGTTTGTATGTGTACGTGGCTAGGGGCTTGTGTTAGCTGGTGTTGGTGTTTGTGAATGTGCAGTGCTATGATCTCCCTGGTCAGTTCTGGCATGTTTATTGCCAAAGCACATTTGAGCAAATGTTGTACATGCTTCATGGTTCATGCTTCAAAATGAAAGGAGGTCCATAATGGTGAATGTACCGCAGAACACATTTCCTTTCAATGTACCTAATAAATCAAAAAAGGAAAAGCCTTTACAACACTTTTTAAAGAGGTTTCCCTTTACAAAATTTTGGCAAAAATACAAAATAAAAGTAAGTATATTCAAAAAGTGACATTCTTTTTATCACTTCTTGTCACAATCATGCAGCTACTTAGCACTCTTTCTTACAAATGTTTCCAAAACCCACCCAAAGGTATATGTGATATATGATATATGATATGGCATTTATAATGCGCCTATACACAAGTGTTTCAAGGCACGACCAGGCAAGGGAGGGGAAAACAGTGGAAGACTGACAATGATCCTACTAGGCCAGGTGTTATTTAGATCGCGCAGGTGCAAGGGTAGGGCGAATGGGAAGAGTGCCAGGGGGGAAAGGAAAGGGGAAAGTGCAGTACATGGGAAAGAAGAATAAATACGATAAATAAAAATGGCCTGGTGGTGGCAAGTGCAAGGTAAGAGCAGACATAAGTGCTGGTAGGGGGACTGTAGGGATACAGAACCAGTCCTTAAGTGCAGGGGGTTGCCAGGGAGGCAGGGCAGGTGTGCAAGGCGGGACCTGGCCCCAAGATCAGAAAGGGTGGGCAGGTAAGCAGTGCAGAATCAGCAGGGAATTTCAGCAGGGGGGAGAGGCAGAGAAAGCAGAAGCAAAGATGAAGGTTTTGAGGTGTTTCTGGAACCAGAGATGGTTCTCCTCAAGTTCAGGGAGGCAGGAAGGCTGTTCCAGAGGGAGGCCCCTGCCAAAGAGAGAGATCGACCACCAACTTGTTGCTTGGAGAAGCGGCTAACCCTGATGGAGTTGGAAGCAGATGAGCGAAGAGCCCGAGAAGGAAGGCATTTACAAAGAGAGAGTTGAAGGTAATGCGGCCCTAGGCCCCAGAAGGCTTTGTGGATAATGCAGAGGTTTTTTAACTTAATCCTTGCAGCCGCTGGGAGTCAGTGCAGAAATTTCAGTCCTGGAGAGATACGATCCCTGGGCTTGAGGCCAAGGACAAGTCTTGCAGTCCTGTTTTGGATGAGTTGCAGAGGGCGGAGAGTAGAGGCAGGCAGATTTAGATAGGGGCTATTGCAATAGTCCAGCTTAGAGAGAACCAGGGCTCTGCAGATGGTGAGCTTCTGGGGGAAGGAGAGAAAAGGTAGAATACCTCAGAGGAGGTGCAGCTGGTAGTATGACTTCTTAGAGACGTCGGAGATGTGAGGAGAGAAGGAGAGTGTGGAGTCGAAGATGACCCTGAGGTTTTTAGCCTCGCAGGTAGGAGCAGGAGGAGGGCCAAGAGAGGCCGGCCAGAGAGTGACAAGAAAGGAGGGAGCGGGTGTGCCGATGAGGAGAATCTCAGTTTTACTGGCATTACAGCAGATATCATTGGCGGCACACCATTCCTGGATAGCAGACAGTCAGAGATGAGAGACTGAGAAGAGGTGGCCGAATTTAGCCTGAAAATGAGCTGAGTGTTATCCGCATAGCACTGAAAATTTGAGCAGAGAGTGGCTATGCGGTGGGCAAAGAGTGCCAGGTATTGGTTGAACAGCCAAGGAGAAAGGTTAGAACCCTTAGGGACGCCAAAGGTAGAGAAAAAGATATCGGAGAGGAAGGACCCAAGTTGGACCTGGGAGGGTCAGTCGGAGAGGAAAGAAGTCAGCCACGCCAGAGCCTGTCCAGTGAAACCAAGGTTATCACGGAGATGGTTGAGCAGGATGGCATGGTTGGCCGTGTCAAAGGCAGAATCGAGATCAAGTAAGATGAGGACACAGGGGGTGTTGGAATCAAGGTTGGAGAGCAGGTCTTCACTGATGTTCAGGAGAGCAGTTTTGGTGCTTCTGGCAGCTCTGAAGCCAGACTGATGATCTTGAAGGCAGCCAACAGATTCAGTGTGAAGATTAAGCTGGAAGATGACCAGCTTTTCCAGGAGTTTGCCCAGGAAAGGAGTGATGGAGATTGGGTGACAGTTAGCCGGGCAGGACGGCATATAAGATGAATGGCGGCAAGCGTGTCTGCCTCTTCATCCTGACAGGAACTTGGGGGCATACAGAGGTGGTCTCGGGACCCCCTCTTCAGTTGACTCCCAGTGTCTCCATCCAGTCCCCTTGCAGCATGAATCAGCCTATTCTGGCTAACAGCTGTGCCACGCTCCAGAAGAAACCTGCTTCATTCAAGTGCACAAGCGAGTGTAGGTGTGGCCGCAAACTTTAGGCCAAATCAGTATTATATAGTCAACATTTAGGGGGGCCAAAACCCCATAGGCAACTCAAGATAGAGAGTCTTAACTGTTTTAAGCAACACTGAAGTAACGGCTCGGCCCATACTATTAAGAGGCGACCAGTCTGGGTGACAACATTTGGGAGGTTTCAGAGGAAGGAGTGTGGCATAAACGTTTCCATCATGGCAGGACCCTTTTTCTGGTGAAAGATCCTCTCTTGAGCTAAATTATACAATTAAAGAGACTCCAGTCATTATCCAACAGGCCACACTTTGCCATTGTACTGCAGAACCTGCTTTGAGCCACTGGCGTCCACATTACTTCATGTAGGCATGTCCTGTTCTTCTAGGAGTGTGTCAAGAACTAAGGAGCCTCCCGGGACCCATAGTACTCTATGAAGTTCATACAATAACCAGTGAGACCTAAAACAGCTCTCACTTGGGTATGAGTAGTTGTGGTGGCACATTCTTGTACAGCTTGTACTTTGCTAGGCACTGGCCTTATTTCACCTCCTCCTACCTCATGTCTAAGGTAGACCACTTTGCTCTGACCAATGTGATATTTACTTGCCGTTATGGTCAGATGAGCCTGCCCATGAGCCTGCAAAACATGTCCTAAGTGGTCAACATGTTCTTTCCAAGTAGGGCTGAACACTGCAATGTCATCCAAGTATGCCATGCAGATGTCCTCCATCCCATTCAGAACTTACTTGATTGACCATCCTTTGGAATGTAGCAGGTGAATTATTTAATCCAAAAGGCATAACTTTGAACTGGTAGAGGCCTGCTGGGGTCGAAAATGCAGTTTTTTCCTTGTCATAGTCTGTCAGAGCTATTTGGCAATAGCCTGATGTTAGGTCAAATGTACTGAGGTACTGGGCTGAACCAAGTTTGTCCACCCGTTCATCTGTCCTAGGTAAAGGATGGGCATCAGTGTTTGTGACTGCATTTAGAGCTCTATAGTCCACACATAATCTCAACTCCTTGGATCTTACCTTTGGCACTAGTACAACTAGACTAGACCATGCACTTGTTGAAGGCTCTATTACCCCGAGATCAAGCATCTTGTTGACCTCTTCCTTTAAGTGGGTTCTTACATGATCTGACATCCTGTAACCTCTGCTTTTAACAGGTAAACAGTCACCAGTGAGTATACCATGCTGGCCCCAAGGGGTCAAACCTGGTTATAGTCAAAACAGGGAGGCAAACTGATTTAACAGAGATTTACACTCCTCCTGTTGTTCCAGTGTCAGATTAGAAGAGAGGTTAACACCTTCTATCTTCTCATCTAAAAGTTGTCCCTTGAGGAGGTCAGGTAGAGGTTCACTCTCCTCTTCCTGCTGAGCAGAGGCTAGAAGCAAAGCTCCCAGTTCTGATCTAGAGACATAGGCTTTAAGACGGTTGGTGGGAAAGACCCTGGAGCCTCCTTAGGATTGCCTAAGTCCACCAAATAATTGACCTCTACAAGTTTTCACACAACCTTGAAGAATCCAATCAACTTGTCATGCAAGGCCCTCTGCCTTGTAGGCATCACAACTAGAACTTGCTGGTCTTGCATAAACTCAACCATGTTGGCCTTCTGGTCATACCAATGCTTCATCAGAAGCTTCTGTCATCATGTGTGTCATTCTCCTCCAGAGACCTAACACATAGTGAGTGACTCTCTCTGGCTTGGGGGAAGGAGCACTCTCCAACCCCTCCTTAATCAGGGCCAAGGGGCCTCTAACTGGATGACCATAGAGGAGTTCAAAGGGACTAAATCCAACTCCCTCCTGAGGGACTACTCTATAAGCAAAGAGAAGGCATGGCAGCAGAAGGTCCCACTTTCTTCTAAGGGGTTCCTCTAAAGCACCTATCATGATCTTCATAGTATGGTTAAAACTCTTTTCCAACCCATTTGTCTAGGGATGGTAGGCAGTTGAGAACTTGTAAGTCACTCCACAGTTTTTCCACATGGCCTGCATGTAGTGGGACATAAAATGTGATCCCCTGTCAGAGATGACTTCCTCAGAAAAACCTACCCTGGTAAAAATACCAAGGAGGGCCTTAGCAACAGCCTGAGCTGTAACAGTCCTCATAGGTATAGCTTCAGGATACCTAGAAGCACGCTCTACTACAACCAATATAAATCGATTGCCTGAAGAGGTTGGAGCATCTAAGGGACCACGATGTCGATTCCTACCTTCTCAAAAGGGACTCACACCACTGGAAGAGGCACCAAAGCTGCCACATTCCTGGCACAACTCTTGCCAGATGTCTGACAAGGGTGACAGCTTCTACAGAATTTACCTACATCAGACCCCAACTTAGGCCAGTATAAATACATAGAAAGCCTTTCCTTGGTCTTCTTAAAACTTAAGTGACCAGCTAAAGGAATCTCATGGGTTAACTGTAGGAACTGGTGTCTTATCTCTAGAGGCACTACAAATCTTCTGTAGTCTCCTGGGATAGCCTCAGTTGGTTGACTGTAGAAGAGGCCATCTTCCCAGTACAACCTATGCTTCCCAGGCTCTTGCCCATCCAGCTGGGAAGCTGTCTGTTGGCAAAGGCCTTCAAGAGTAGGACACTCTCTTTGACCTCTGCTGAAGTCTGCCCTAAATGGGCCACCTTCTGTCAGTAAATAGAGCAGCTCAGAATGGTGTTTATGATCCAGATCTCTAACAGGGGGAAGATCTTCTTCCAGTTCTGAATCTTCAGCAGCTGATTCAACCTCTGATGGTTGTTTCTCACACTCAGCCTCAACTGGTGGAGTAGTCAAAGGTGTGACTTTGGACAGTTCTCAGGGATGTCCAGGTTAGATGTACATGAGTGCTCTTTTTCTGGTTTCCTGAGACCTTGGGTTTCCCCTTTGTCTCTTTCTTCTTGGAAGTTGGCATTTCCTGTGGACTGGGTGTTATAGGTTCTTCTGTAACAACACAGTGAGAGTCATTTAAGATGCTCTCTCTGGCCTTGCCTGTCTGCTCCTGCTTCCTTTTACTGGGCGGCCTGGGGGTGCTTGATACAACTCCAAGAGTCTTTAGGTCATTCCCCAGCATGACTCTCCCAGGCACCTCACATTGTACTCTAACATGTATTATTACAGTCATGTTGTTTCACTGGATGAGAGCTTGTAGTATTGGGACCATCATGATAGGGCCTCCAGCAAGCTTAGTGGGACCTTTAGGTGCCTTAGCAACATACTCAGGTTTGAAGAAGTGTTACTCTACCACTGTGATGCTGGCCCCAGTGTCTCTAATGGCAGGGATCTCCTGACCATTTACAAGTGCACTGTCCTTGTAATATTATTTTGTCTTTTCTGGAATTGAATAACGACATCTAAATTCTGCTTTTCCAACAGACCCAGGGACACTAAAGAAACCCTGGCAGAGACTCCAATGGGGTCTTCAACCAGTAGTTGAAAGTTTCCACTTGCCATTTGTACTTCTCCCTCAGGGATAAAGGCTAAGGAGGCAGTGTGGAGCCCTGAAGGTTTACCCTTGCATCTGGGATCCCCGTTTACATGGTCAGTAGACCCACAAGCATAACATTTTCCAAATGTTTTGATAAATGGGGGTTTCTGCTGACCTCCCTCGGGTTTGGCACCAGAGGTATAACTAGCCCGATTTGGTTTCCCTTATGGCTTACCCTTTTTTTGTTTGTGGCCCTCTTTTGGACTGGAGATTTTAGAATTCTCTTTGTCATCTTTCTTTTGCTGCTTCCCTTCACCCTGTTTCTGAGTTGCCCCAGAATCCTTGTCAGTATCCCTGTTGGCAACCCACAAGTCAGTAGCCTTTGCTAGCTTTTTGGGATCAATCTCTTTAGAGTCAGCAAATGCTGTCTCAGCGCAGGAGAGCAGGCATCAAAAATAGATTCTAACATAAACAGATGGATCATTCCTTCAAAAGTGTAAACTCTGTAACCGTCTACCCAACCATCTAAGTTTTTCAAACATTCACACACCCAGGTAGCCCAAGGGGTACCATCATGCTTTTTGAGGGTCCTAAACCTCTTAAGGTATTGGGAAGGAGTTTCCCCAAATTTAGATATCAAAGCTAGCTTCACAATTTCATACTCCAATCTTTCAAGTTCCCCCACCTCCATTGCAGCATTAGTTGCAACCTGGGGGAGCCTACACAAAAGCCAAGGAATCAACTTATTCCCTGACAACCCCTGAATCCCATAGTTACACTCAAAAGCAGCCAACCAATGCAAAATATCAAGCTTCTCCTCATACATACTCACAGCTTCCTTAGGCATGCAAGGTCTCGTATGACTGGAAGACCTAAAAGACTCTGGGATAGAACCATTCTCAAGAGACAATTTCTTCATTTGAAAAGCATGTTGCATTTCTATTTCCCTTAGTTTGAGCTCATGATGCTTGTTTTCCACTTGGATCTGTAATCTTTTGAATTCTAACTCAAGTCTCATCTTTGCAAGAGAGACACATTCTGAACTCATTACTAGATCTGGAAGGGTCCCTGTGGCTATAGGTTGTGGCCCAAGAGCTTGTTGAGTTGAGGTGCAGAGGGGCTCACATCCTGAGACTCTGCTGACTCTTCTGGCTCCTCAATAATATTAGAGTTAGACTCTACATCAATATCATACTCATCAATATTATCCATATTTGCTGAGGGAGTAGGGGTAGCAGCCCCCCTTCTCAGACTTTGATAATTCAACAATCTTTCAATAAGTTCATTGTTCTTTCCTTTAACAGAGAGAGACCTGGCTTTACACATTCCCTTCAGTTGATCTATTGTTAAAATGGCCAGGGCTACCTGTCTGAAGTTATCCATATCTGGCATTTTAAAATTGCTTTTCTAGTGGTGCTTAGCCTTTTGAAGGTTACTGTTTTGTAGTGAGAATAGTGTGCAGGACATGATATCACTGAGGGTCAAACAGGAGCGAGTAGAAGGTGAGCAGGGCACCATATCCTTGGGTTCTGTAGTAGTGAGATGAGTGCTCAGGACGTGATAGTGCCGAGGGTCAAACAGGGTCTAGTAGAAGGCGTGCAGGGGACACTAACCCTGTGTGAGCATGGCACCATATACCTGAATGCTGTATTAATGAAAAGAGTGTGCAGGACAGGATAGTGCTGAGGGTCAAACAGGGGCTAGTAGAAGGTGAGAAGGGCGCCATATCCCTGGTTTCTATAGTAGTGAGAAGAGTGTGCAGGACATGATTGCGCTGAGGGTCAAAAAAGGCTAGTAGAAGGTGAGCAAGACACCACATCCCTTTGTGTGCAGGGCACCATATCTCTGGGTTCTGCAGTAGTGAGAAGAGTGTGCAGGACATTATATCACTGAGGGTCAAACAGGGGTTAGCAGACTTTGAGCAGGGCACCATATCACTGGGTTCTGTAGTAGTGAGAAGAGTGGGCAGGACATGTTATCTCTAAGGGTCAAACAGGGGCTAGTAGAAGGTGAGCAGGGCACCATATCCCTGGGTTCTTTAGTGGTGAGAATAGTGTGCAGGATATTATATCGCTGAGGGTCAAACAGGGGCTAGTAGAAGCTGAGTAGGGCACAATATCACTGGGTTCTGTAGTAGTGAGAAGAGTGGGTAGGACATGATATCTCTAAGGGTCACACAGGGGCTAGTAGAAGGTGATCGGGGCACCATATCCCTGGGTTCTGTAGTAGTGAGAATAGTGAGCAGGATATTATATTGCTGAGGGTCAAACAGGGTCTAGTAGAATTCGAGCAGGGCACCAAATCCCTGTGTGAGCAGGGCACCATATCCCTGAGTTCTGGGGAAGTGAGAAGAGTGTGCAGGACATGATATATCTGAGGGTAAAACAAGGCCTAGTAGAAGGTGAGCAGGGCACCATATCCCTGGGTTCTTTAGTAGTGAGAATAGTGTGCAGGACATGATATCACTGAGGGTCAAACAGGGGCTAGTAGAAGGTGAGCAGGGCACACTAACCCTGTGTGAGCATGGCACCATATACCTGAATGCTGTATTAATGAAAAGAGTGTGTAGGACAGGATAGTGCTGAGGGTCAAACAGGGCCTAGTAGAAGGTGACAGGGCGCCATATCCCTGGTTTCTCTAGTAGTGAGAAGAATGTGCAGGACATGATAGCGCTGAGGGTCAAAAAAAGGCTATTAGAAGGTGAGCAGGTCACCATATCCCTGTGTGTGCAGGGCACCATATCTCTGGGTTCTGTAGTAGTGAGAAGATTGTGCAGGACATGATAGTGCTGAGGGTCAACAGTAGGTGAGCATGGCACCATTTCCCTGTGTGAGCTGGGCACCATATCCATGGGTTCTGCAGTAGTGAGAAGAGTGTGCAGGACATTATATCACTGAGGGCCAAACAGGGGCTAGTAGAAGGTTGGCAGGGCACCATATCGCTGGGTTCTGTAGTAGTGAGATGAGTGTGCAGGACATGATAGTGCCGAGGGTCAAACAGGGTCTAGTAGAAGGTGTGCAGGGCACACTAACCCTGTGTGAGCATGGCACCATATACCTGAATTCTATATTAGTGAGAAGAGTGTGGAGAACAGGATAGTGCTGAGGGTCAAACAGGGTCTAGTAGAAGGTGAGCACGGCACCATATCCCTGGTTTCTCTAGTAGTGAGAAGAGTGTGCAGGACATGATAGCACTGAGGGTCAAACAAGGTTCTAGTAGAAGGTGAGCAGGGCACCATATCCCTGTGTGTGCAGGGCACCATATCTCTGGGTTCTGTAGTAGTGAGAAGATTGTTCAGGACATGATAGTGCTGAGGGTCAACAGGGTCTAGCAGAAGGTGAGCAGGGCACCATTTCCCTGTGTGAACAGGGCACCATATCCCTGTGTTCTGTAGTAATGAGAAGAATGTGCATGACATGGTATCACTGAGGGTCAGACAGGGGCTAGCAGAAGGTGTGCAGGGCACCATATCACTGGGTTCTGTAGGAGTGAGAAGAGTGGGCAGGACATGATATCTCTAAGGGTCAAACAGGGGCTAGTAGAAGGTAAGTGGGGCACCATATCCTTGGGTTCTGTAGTAGTGAGAATAGTGTGCAGGATATTATTTCACTGAGGGTGAAACAGGGGCTAGTAGAAGATGAGCAGGGCACCATATCCCTGTGTGAGCAGGGCACCATATCCCTGGGTTCTGGAGTAGTGAGAAGTGTGTTCAGGACATGATATCACTGAGGGTCAAACAGGGGCTAGAAGAAGGTTAGCAGGGCACCATATCCCTGGGTTCTGAAATAGTGAGAACAGTGTGCAGGACATGTTATCGCTGAGGGTCAAACAGGGGCTAGTTGAAGTTGATCAGGGCACCATATCCCTGGGTTCTGTAGTAGTGAGAATAGTGTGCAGGACATGATATCACTGAGGGACAAACAGGGGCTAGTAGAAGGTGAGCAGGGCACCATATCGCTGGGTTCTGGAGTAGTGAGATGAGTGCTCAGGACGTGATAGTGCCGAGGGTCAAACAGGGTCTAGTAGAAGGTGTGCAGGGCACACTAACCCTGTGTGAGCATGGCACCATACACCTGAATGCTGTATTAATGATAAGAGCGTGCAGGACAGGATAGTGCTGAGGGTCAAACAGGGGCTAGTAGAAGGTGAGCAGGGCGCCATATCCCTGGTTACTCTAGTAGTGAGAAGAGTGTGCAGGACATGATAGTGCTGAGGGTCAACAGGGTCTAGCAGAAGGTGAGCAGGGCACCATTTCCCTGTGTGAGCTGGGCACCATATCCATGGGTTCTGCAGTAGTGAGAGGAGTGTGCAGGACATTATATCTCTAAGGGTCAAACAGGGGCTAGTAGAAGGTGAGCGGGGCACCATATCCCTGGGTTCTGTAGTAGGTAGAATAGTGTGCAGGATATTATATTGCTGAGGGTACAACAGGGGCTAGTAGAAGCTGATCAGGGCACAATATCACTGGGTTCTGTAGTAGTGAGAAGAGTGGGTAGAACATGATATCTCTAAGGGTCAAACAGGGGCTAGTAGAAGGTGATCGGGGCACCATATCCCTGGGTTCTGTAGTAGTGAGCATAGTGAGCAGGATATTATATTGCTGAGGGTACAACAGGGGCTAGTAGAAGCTGATCAGGGCACAATATCACTGGGTTCTGTAGTAGTGAGAAGAGTGGGTAGAACATGATATCTCTAAGGGTCAAACAGGGGCTAGTAGAAGCTGAGCAGGGCACCATATCCCTGTGTGAGCAGGGCACCATATCCCTGAGTTCTGGAGTAGTGAGCAGAGTGTGCAGGACATGATATTTCTAAGGGTAAATCAAGGCGTAGTAGAATTTGAGCAGGGCACCATATCCCTGGGTAAGCAGGGCACCATATCCCTGGGTTCTCCAGTAGTGAGAGTAGTGAGAAGAGTGTGCAGGACATGATATCTCTGAGGGTCAAACAGGGGCTAGTAGAAGGTGAGCGGGGCACCATATCCCTGTGGGAGCAGGGCACCATATCCCTGGGTTCTGTAGTATTGAGAAGAGTGTACAGGACAGGATATCACTGAGGATCAAACAGGGTCTAGTAGAAGGTGAGCAGGGCACCATATCCATGGGTTCTGTAGTAGTGAGAAGAGTGTGCAGGATATCATATCTCTGAGGGTAAAACAAGGTCTAGTAGAAGGTGAGCAGGGCACCATATCCCTGGTTGAGCAGGGCACCATATCCGTGGGTTCTGTAGTAGTGAGAGTAGTGAGAAGAGTGTGCAGGACATTATATCTCTGAGGATGGGTCTAGTTGAAGGTGAGCAGGCGACCACCTCCCTGTGTGAACAGGTCACCATATCCCTTGGTTCTGTAGTAGTGAGAAGAGTGTGCAAGACATGATATCTCTGAGGGTCAAACAGGGGCTAGTAGAAGGTGAGCGGGGCACCATATCCCTGTGGGAGCAGGGCACCATATCCCTGGGTTCTGTAGTAGTGAGAGGAGTGTGCAGGACATGATATCTCTGATGGTCAAACAGTGGCTAGTAGAAGGTATGCAGGGCACCATATCACTGGGTTCTGTAGCAGTGAGAAGAGTGTGCAGGACATGATATCTATGAGGGTCAAACAGTGTCTAGTAGAAGGTGTGCAGGGCACCATATCCCTGGCTTCTGTAGTAGTGAGAAGAGTGTGCAGGACTCTAAGGCAGAATCATATGGAGTACCCTTTGAGAACATCACACACAATTAAGAACAGAAATGACTGTACAAATTCACCTTTGGTACAAGCCTGTACTACACAGTAAAGTGGTAGCGATGGCTGAGCAGCCAGAATTATCTCAAGAGCAAGTGAGCAGTATCAATAGTTACACAAAGGACAGCAATTACTAGGATTCAAACAAACACTGACTCAAGGTTTCTGAGTAAAAGAATATACATTTATTTACACATTAGTTAAAAAAAAAAACAGTTCACTGAAGTAAAGGAGTGGAAATTCACAATTGTAATTCACCAAACCACATCCAATGAATTCTGGGCAAGTTAAGCTCAAAATGAAGTGTGAGCAAAATGGCACTCCAGCAATTAAAAAGGGAGGGAAAGACAAAGTTATACAGAGGTTGAGCAGCACCAACAAGTAAGTAAGCAGGGCAATCTAGAAAAGGCAACTGCAGTGAGGAAATCAAATCAAGTCCTGGGCCAAAGTCAATGGTACAGATTCTTTGCAGAGGATCGCACAGTTCAGCGTAGTGTGTGGTTAAGTCTTTGCCAAGAGTTCAAAACAAAGTTGGTCGAAGGAAATGTTATTTAAAAGAGTAGAGAAGGACAAGCCCTCGGATTGGCGAAAGATTTCAATCTCTTTCACCGCAGTCGGACGGATTGAACAACCGGGTTAGAACAGTACCTTAAATGAAGAAGAAGAAGGCTGTAGCTGAGGAAGAAGTTGAAGCTCCTGGCTTTGGTTTAAATGAAAGTGTTCATATGCACCCGTACGATGTACATGAACACTTTCATTTACACCAAAGCCAGCAGTTTCAATGTTGCAGAATGTAACCTTGAAGCTGCTCGCATTGGTTTAAATAAAAGTGTTCCTATACACCCGTGCGGTGTATATGAACACTTTCATTTAAAGCGAGAAGCTTCAACGTTGCAGCCTGCAACGTTGATGCTGCTCACTTTGGTGTAAATGAAAGTGCAGTGTATATGAACACTTTCATTTACACCAAAGCGAGTAGGATGCAATGTTGGGCTACTCATTCTTGTATACAAGAGGAAAAATATCCAATGTCGGGAATTGCCATAAATGCTCAAGGGTTCTCCTATCCACTTGAGGTGGGGGGGAGTGGGCCACCCCCTTTTTATTACCTATATCTCTGGTGATTTAAGGTGCCCCACACATCACCAACAATGTTTTTTTTTTTAAAAACTTTTTTACCCCTTCCCTAGAGGCATAAGGACACCCCTAGGGGTGCAAAATGTACTGTCCCATGCTTGGGGGCTGTGCCAAGAATTCTGGTAGCTCTCTTCCTCCCCCCACCCCTGCAAGGGCTACATGAGGTGCTCCCCCATCCACCTGGGGTGGGGGGAAGAGGCCACCCCCTTTTCATTCCATATATTCACTGGTGGTTTAGTGTCTCCCCACCCCTACCCACAACACCCGTATTATCTTCATTTGTCCCCTTTCCTAGGGACAGATGGGCACATTAATGTGCCCATCTGCCCCCATGGTGGCCAAAACGTGCTTCCCCCATGCTTTAGAGGCTGGGGGAGACACCTGCTTACATAGTAAGTGGCCCCCTTGTGATGCTGGAAAAGCATTGGAGGGACAGGGCCTCCATGTCCTTGTCCTGTAATCCTTTATCATGTGTGCTCTGTGTTATTTTCTGCACAGGAGTCCATGTGGGACTCCTGGCAGTGCAGATCATCCTCTTTTTGGTTGTGGGGAACAGACCCTTGGGATACCCTTATGACACCCATGAGTGGGGATACAACCCTGTAACCCGAGTGTATGTTTTTGGGTACCTGTGTATGGCCCACAGAGAAGGGTACGGGCTGGTGACAGCTCCACGCTGAATCTGATAAGTGCTATGAGTATCCTCCATTTTCGGATACCCAGGACATGCCATTGGAATCAGTTGATTTCGGATAGGAGGCAAGATGGCCCCTGTGGCCTCTTGCTTTCTATTGCTTGATACCTTGCTTTCCCAGTCCTGAGAAGCCCTGATTCTGTCCCTTCCCCAGACTGGCTGTTGGGTGGAGGTTCTATATATGGTATAATGGGGAAGTCCCGGCCAGGCTGCCTAGAGCCTTGCCAGTGACTATATGTTGTGGGTACGCCCGTGGGGTGGGACATGGGTGAAAAGAGTGTGTTACCAATGTACATTTCATGTTATGGGTGTCTGGTTTCCAGTGTGTGACACAATGAATGAGACAGCCCTGCCCAAAACTGATATGAATACATTGTGGAGTGCTGAATGGCTGAGTGCTTGCCCCAATCACATTCCTTGTTGTGGTGTCTGGATGGAGAAGAATGGCCTGAATGCACTGTGAACCTGATTGGCTGCCTGCCGGCATGAATACCCTTCTGAATGATTGGCTGCTGAGCTTGGCCCAGCAGTGTGAATGAGAGAGAACTGTATATCTGGGGATCTCTCAAATACTGGAATTGTTCAGAAGCTGAAGTCGATACTTGATGCTTACTCTCAAAGCTGAATCGGAAGAAGAGGAATTGCTGCTGCTTTCCTTCAATGAAATCTGAAAGCTGTCATGCTTTCAAGGACTGATCCTAGAGAGGACCTGGCTAGGCGACCTCTTCGCCAGATACGAGGGAACCTCGTTCACCAGCTAACCTTCACCAAGGCTCCCTGTAAATCAGTCATAAAAAGGCTGCCGACCGGAGACAGGGACCAACAAGGAATCTGAAGCAAAGCACCAGGATGTCGCTAAACCAAGTACATTGGGGTAGTAGAACCTTTATAGAAGGAACCAAGACTATATTAGGGAATGTTTGGACAAGGCTTGTTGATACACTTTATTTACAGGTTGCCCAGGTGGGGGGATCCTCATACAGAAATGAGACTTGTGTAGGGACCCAGTATTCTGGCAGTTGTTTAACCCAACTTGTCTTCCCTCTTATGTCTATTGTTGATTCACTTTACTATTTGATTTGTATGTCATTGAGACTGTTAGCAGTTGGTGTATTTTTATGGAATCAAGAGTTAACTGTAGTACCACATAGATATTGTACATATTTATCATTATAGTATTGCCTGAGCACAAAATGTGTTATTGTGTGTGTACGTAACTTGAACCTTATTTATATAAAGAACTGTGTTATCACTAAGATAGTGTGTGGACATTCCTTTGTGGGGGGCTGGGGACTAGACTGTACCTAAGAACCAGCCCACATCACCTCCTCAGAGCTAAGCCTTGATTGCTCTTCCATTGCTATCAACAATAGAGAATCTTGGCTGGGGTGCTCTGTGCTTCTACTCTGCCATATAGAGGGCAGGAGTACAGATAATCCCCTCCGGTCTTTACACCCCTCAACTCCTCATTTCAAAAACAGTCCATGGTGGTCTGGTGGTATCACTGGGCACGGAACGAGAAATCCACGCCCAGCAATTCAAAGAAGGGATTGTTAAAATGGGGATAGTCTTCCCCTTCCACCGACAGCTCCCTCAATCTGAACTGCTCAATATTGCCGGAGATGGAGGGAGAGGAAGTTGGAAACTCACCTTCTGTTTCACCACGGCAGCCGAACATGACTGCTGCAGTGAAATTTACTTTCAGTTTCACGTCAGCATGCATTATGCACGCTGACATGAAACTGAATGAAATCCAACCCACGGGCCATGAGGAGGAACTTCCTCCTCACATAGCCCGGGGGTTGGATTTCATTTTGTGCCAAAAAGGATGAGGTATATGTCCTTGGCACTTAAGGGGTTAAGGACGACTGTGTCCTAAATGGAGCTCATTATATGTTTGGTGTTATCCTGCCAGGAAAAATCTGGTGGAATACTACCACACAGTAATACCGTTAACGGTACCTGGTCTGCCGGATTTTCCAGCATATTACAGATGCCGGTAAGGGTAAGTATATTCCCATTCCATGAAGTCCCACAGGACTCCATGGGGGGATTATCAGTATTTTGGTGCCGGTCATACTGGCTGTTTGCGTGTGGGATGCCTGACTTACCTCCAGCTCATGGCTAGAGGTGAATCAGGCTACCCCAGTGGCAAACTTGTAGTTTGGCGGTCTAAGAAAAGTGGTGGCAATGGAACTACGGTCATGTTTTTCCTGCACCAACAAGCTTGTGATGAGTCCTAACGGCCCTCATTAGGAGGTTGCCTGGAGGCAACCAGTAGAACCCAACCTCTGCTTTACATTTCTGCTGCCCGATATCCCGGTAATACCGGGATATTATGGGCATCGGAGGTACACTAAGTTCCCGTTCCCATGTGGGAATGGAAACACAGAAGCTCCAGCACCATTAGTAATGCTGGTACTTCAGTGAATTTTCTGCTGGTAGGGGCTTGAACTACCGGCAGGTCATGCCTGCCAGTAAAAGCCCATACTTCCTCCCTGTTTCATATATCCCACCTTTATCAGAGAGTGAAAAATTGTGTCCTCACTGTGAGGAAAGAGGTGGTTGCAGAAAACACCTCTGTGTGCTTCGGAAAATAATGTTGTCTAATGAAACCTGTTTTGGAAACCACTCCTATGTATTTTAATTAATCTGCAAGAGGATGGCCTAAGGGTTATGAAACATTTAATTTAAGATTCCACTTCTGGCTCGAACCAATTATCTGTATTTCCAATCTATGGCTCTCCTTAATCACATGAACGTTCAGTACCCCAGGCAAAGAGACCTTTCCACAATCCTTTCTGCTCGTCCTTTCCGGATGTCGTCTTCTAAGTCCCGGAACATAGAGTGGAGATGGGAAAGCAAGACTGCAGGTGTTTACCCGTTGCCTTCACACACCTCTGCATATTCATTCCTTCTTACACCACTGCCCCCTGACTCTATCCCACTAAACACTGGAGAAAACACTGTTCACATAAGGTGGGAAAACTGCACAGATTATATTCACAAAAGTTTGCAATGAATTTCCGCTAGACATTTAAAATAGAACTAAAGAAATACACATGGAACATTACTTTTGCACTAATATTTACAAAACATTTATATTTTACACTTGCTCAGCACAGGTTCAAATTTTAAGGGAGTTTTCACACAGGAATGCTCCTAATCAGCCAAATACGACATGCAACCACCTACAACACGCTACACATGCTATAGACTAGTAATTATGGAGAGAGGACACCACATAAACCAGAGAATTAAGCAGCCTTTTTATCTCCAGCACTGCGAATGAAGCAGCTACAGAAGGAGCAAAGAGGCATCCTGGCTCATTAGCCTGCCTCAGACAGACATTAGCCTGAACACTGCGTACCAGACTGCACTGCAGTGCCCAACCAGGGAGCCCATCACTTGCACCCGCTCAGCACCCCAGCAGCAGTGCAAGGACAGGAGGAGTAGTAAGAGAGCTGGAAGGACCTAAACACCAAAGATATGCAGGCTGAGGAGACCCACCAAGGCCTCGCACATCAGCAGTTACTTGCCACTGGCTACCATCTTCAGCCACCATGCAGAAAGTGAGCACAAGAAGACAGTTACCACACTCCCCCGCCCCCATTTGAAGTGCTTCAGAGTGTTTCACTTGTGTGTTACAGGCAACTATCAGCACACTGTTGCCCTGTTACATGGTATTACACAACCAAACGTCTTGTATATCCTCTCACAGGTGTTGTCTGCCATGGTGTAGAGGCGGTGTCACCACATTACCTTTGCTAATTACCCTGCAGCTTTAAACCCAATCAAGGCCCATCTCTATACAATTGTGGCTTCCCAAATTTGGTTGGTGCCCTGCACTGGACATACGTGGCCCGCATACCACCCAGTGCTAAAAAAACAAGTCTTCATCAACAGGTACACCTTCAACTTGGAGATGGTCTCTGATGCAAAACTGCTTTTCACACCACATATGGGCCAGAATGTCCCAGTGCCACACATGAATTGTGCTTCTGGTCATGGCCACACATCAAGGAGTGATAACCACAATGTCGGCATGGCTGCACAGTATGTACATGAAACCACACCACTTCCCAAATGTCAGCACCACACAACTACTCTGCATATGACCATTCCTCATCCCACTCGGCATGCATTTGAAAGACAGCAGTGCTGGGTACCACATGGCTGTTATAATGGGAAGTGCTGTGAGGATTATAGAGGCAATAGAATCAGTTGAATCGTTATCCCCTATAGTTGATACAGAGAGGCTGCACACCAGGACTCAGGTGTATCTCGAGATTTGTATGATCTCAACAAGGCTATCTGGGTGGTCCGACACAGATGAAATGCTGATGACCATTGGTGGGGCAAATGTTCCTCGCTGTTGGACCTTGCTTCCGCCACTGCACAGGTGATGCCGGCGAGGAATCAAAGCCACTGTGTTCTTTTGTGATGTCTTTGCTGGTGTATCAATATAGACTTATGCTGGTTGGCTTGGCCTGAGTGGGTGCTGTGGTCCAAAGCGTCATGGAAAGTCTGTTACCAGGGGAGGGCTGTATCCGGTGCTTCCCCAGTGACATTCTGGTGTGTGCAGTGACTATCACAAAGAAGGAAAAGTGTAACTTGATTGGAAACCCGGCACCTGAGCACCCGTAGATGCAGACGGTGTAAAGCAAATAGACCCAGGTGGACACCAGGCTCAAGGTGAGTGCGCCTCGGGATAAAGTGCAAGTAAGATCTTCCCTGGCACTGATCGAATCGTATTATTTAAGTGCATAGCAATTTTTCCAAGAGGTCTGTGGTGAGTCAGGATGTGCAAAGGGCATTAGTGGAATCTCTTAAGATAACGTAGAGTTTGCCACCAGCCCCCATCCCTCTGTGGTTGGGGCAAAGACAGTTCATGCAAGTAATTCCAGTGAGTGAGGCTTCACAGGTGTTTTATCCATTCAGGAGGAAGCGGAGGATATTCCAATCACTTTTTCATGAAAAGCTCTTTCAGAAAACAAAATAAATGCCACTACACTGGGGAAGGAACCGTGGGCTGATTTTTGGCTAATGATATTTCTTGAAATATCCATGAGATGTGCTAGTTTTTGTGCGTAGAGGTCATCAGCCTCTGTGGCACCAGGCAAGGCTTTCTTCTAGCCCAGGTACACATTGTAAAGTGATGGCTAACTACCAAGCAAGACATGTTATGTAGAAGATTCATGCTTGCTCCCGCCTGCAGGTGGTGGCAGGGATGAGAGGTGTGATCAAATGGAGTCACTAGTTGCATCAGAGGAGACTGGCTGAACATGGAGGCCCCACTGATCGTCGCAGGAGAAGTCATACACCCTCTGGTCCCACATCCCATCCGGCACGCCAGGTCCCTATGTTCAGCATCTAAATCTCATAAATCAATAAATATCCTTGTTGTGTCTTGGTGATACGTGGTGGTTACTACACCCCTGCCACCTCAATACACTTTTTTTCTCAGACCCACATGGTGCACACGCAAGACTTTTTTACATCTTAACAATATGGATTCTGCTCATACCAGACCATGACACACACCTGTTGACACAGGATATGGACACCCCCATAGGAACCTTCCTAGATGGTGACTCAATGCTGCCCTTCTCAAAAACCCTGACGTTGTAAAGCTATTTGAACACACACCAGAGATAACCCTTAAACTCCACATAAGTTGCAAGGGAAGGGAGAGATTGACCCTTTTTTGTACCCTTTGCCAATGCTCTATCTCTGGACCAGATTTTGATTTCAGATTTTGCTCGATCTGGATTATGCAACGCTTTTCTGGCTTTCCCATAGACAAAATCCTGTTTTATACAAAAACAGACTTATAAAACTGCGGGTGACCCTCTATCAGTGAAAATCCTATCTGTACATTTGAGTTTATGTATTGCCTAATTGTAAATTAGTAAAATAAGATAGTTGTCTAGCTTGTGCCATTGACAAAATACTCTGTATGCCCAGTTCTAATGCCAGCACACTACTCAGGCAAACTGGAGGGAGCCCTAAGGTTTGATGCCAAAAGTGCAACTGGACATCCTTCAAAGGCTTGCAGGAACTGTGGCCTCAGATTTCGCTGCCATATGGCATGTGGGTTTCCACCTTCCAGTTGAAGACCTCTATGTACTTATCAAGCCTCTGGCTCTGTGTGGGAGGAAGGCGTCCCAGAACCCCCACATCCATTCCGAGTCAATGAACACTTCCTGGTTGCATTTTGGCATGGCTGCTTTGGGCACAGGGCCCCGGCCACAGGGCACCCGTGCAGGAATGCCCCCAGTGAACTCTAGCCCCCGAGAATGGCCCAGACTAGAACCTATTAAGACTCCATCTTGTGTGCCCACCAACTCCATTTTCTTTTTATGCAATGGCACACCCAGCCATGAAACTAGAACACAGGCCTGCAGCTCTCCCCTTGAGACGCGTGCAGTGCACAACGAGCAAGCTACTCCCCCCACTGCCTCCCCTTTGTTATCCCTGCAGCTGTCCGTTTCTCATGGGAGACTGGCCGCGTGAATGGAACAAGCTTCACACTGTATCTTCTGTCTTCCGTCTTACCTCATTGACTCAGCCGTGGCCCAGCTCAAGGCCTGGCTGCAGAAATTTGTTTGTATCTATAAACCTGCCCAGAACATGCAGACCCAGGCCATAAAGAATACTACCCCCATACTCTTTGAACATGCTTGAATACCTGATAAAGACCCTCGAGTATGTAATGTTTGCCCACGCTTCAATATGTGAAATTAAATTCCCTTTTATAACCACCCATTCAAGAATGGGTTCTTCATGAAATGCTTTACCGCGTGTGGAGTATTAAGAGAATTATAGTGAATAACAGCATATTGTCCTGTTGCACGAGACACGTATACATGTAGTAATGCCATCAAGATCCATTTTTATAAGTGTGAAATATAATAGAGTGTAGTATGATGTATATATTAGATGTGTGATAGAAATAGATTATAGTAGTAAAATGTACAAGCAAATATAAAACTGAACGTGTGAGCACAAGCTACCTCATTTTACTTTGAAGTAACCACATGCCTATAAATGTGAAATAATAGCCAAGTATTGACATGCCATGGATGGTAGAGTTCCACTGTAATGAATGTGTGTCAAAGCCTATAAGTAAAGAAGATATGTAAAGAATCCAGTCTCCTCGTGCAGCATGGGGCTGCATCTTAAACGAGCCCAACTCCCTTCCCCTCAGCCCACCATGCCAAGATGAACCAAAGGGTTATACAGTGGTGTTTCGATAGACTAACCCTTACCTCGTAGTAAAACCTGCTACCACTATGATATACATTGCTTGTGACCTGAGGTTTATCTGTGATGCACACCCCATTCCTGTGTCCCCATTTGAAGTACCAGATGAACATTCCAAGTGAACCTGTTATTCTAACCTATGGGCCTTTTGAACAAATATGTCTTGGAGTGCAATAACTTGTTATCGACCTATTCACTAATAGATCTAACACCAGATCCATCGAGGAACCCTTAACCTCTAACCTGGGATAAATAACCTGAACTATGCATTGTATTCACTTCTGATACTAGATTAATGGATTTGTAGATTCACAGGACATAATGATTCGCAGTTGTCAGATGAATGAGTATGTGTGGCCACAAGGGCAAATCTTAGCAATTGTTATATAACTCGACATGTATCATTCTGAGACCTGTCTGGAACAGCATGCCAGCCCGATGAACCCAGCTGACAGATTGACCCAATAGGCGTCATCACAGCATCTCCTGAGCCTCTGTCAATCACCAAGCACTGACCCTATAGAGGCCATAAGTTCCAGCCATTAGCAACCAATCCCCACTTTCCATGTGTCCCCTAGGCCTCCCTGTCACTGATGACGAAATGATGTTTTAAAACTGAACTGTAACATGTTTTTTCGGCAGAGCGCTCTCGGAGTTTGCAAAGTAGATTTAGCTTACCCTATTTTAGATAAAAGATTTTTGTTATCACGTGCACTTGGTCTTGGTCTCATTCCCTTCGGGGCTGTGTCCTATTTAAAGCTCATTGAGAATGTTTAAGTGCAATTAGGAGACTTCTCACTTTCAGCTCTGTACTTAAAAACAAACCTTCATAGTCCCTGGAGGCTGATATTAGCCCTGTCCTTGTGTTCCAGAGACCATTCTTTGAACATTTTAGGCCCAGATAGATGTATGATAGATATATGAATCCACTACTCTATAGGAACCCTTTTTATTTTCCACCTTGAGATTTGTTTATTTTTTCCAAAGATCACAATCTTGTTTTTTGCTTTGTTTAGCTTTAGGAAATACACACCGTAATGAAGCCTTGCTTCAGGCCTGCTGGAGTAGGTGCCAGGATACAGTGTCATCAGCATAAAGTAAAGCACTGTAATCCTTATTGCCCAGCATCGGCAGACTCACCCTATTATTCCGTCTATCAGGGTCAAAATCTGTTATAAAAGCTATAAAAAGAAGAGTCGAGAGTTGACAGCCCTCTTTCGTCCCGTTAGTCTTCAATAAATCTTTATTCACCTAGAGTTAGTCCTTCTGCTCTCCAATCTCCAGTTAGTTCCCTTGCATCACCCAATATTCCATGATTGTCCTTCTCGCAGCGTGTATGCCATTCTTATACCTCTTTTGCCCCACCTCTTCCTTGTTACAGAGGTGTGGTTTCTTATTCACATGTCTAGAAAAGATGGAGGGGACCACCGTAATGTCTGCCTAAAATATGCAAGATGGAATAAACTTACATTTCAAGATTCTACCATCTGGGGTGAACATTTAGGTAGTTTAATGAATATAATGTAATAAGATTTGACAATTGTACACATTTTTACCATTTCCAGGCAATGCAAAACATGGTTGCTCCCTTTTTAAATTATTTTTATTTAATGTATTTAATTTAATTGTACATAGTTCATAACGGAACACTGACAATCCTAAGTATTAAATCAATAGAATATAATTATTAGGTATCAAATAATACAAAATAATACAAGACAGCAAAATAATCTATTTACAGTAAAATATCAAATTTCATATTCATATTCATAGATACACACAAACATCAATCTAAGAGGACAGACAAACTGTTTCTTCTTTTCAGGCTGTACTAATGCACCCGCTTTACATCTTTACTAAGTTGTAGACCTATACCTCATTCACTTAATAACACCTGAATCCTTTGCCAGACCCCAAATAAGGCCAAAATAGCTTGTAAGCAGAACACCAACAATTGAGCTGATTTTATAGAGTTGTAGTCATAGACTAATGGCCCAGCAGTACATATAGAGAGAGTCCATTACCACGGCACTCCATTAGCACATATCTGGCTGTCTCTTGGTTAGACTCAACTCTACATATTCTGCAAAATCTTGCTTCCGCCAGTACATATATTTCGTATTATGTAATCTAATAGCTAGTAACTATAGCTACAACATATAAACATTTCAAATCAAATGGATCTTCCATGGCAATGGTCTGATTCATTTTCTGATTGCACATTTTAAATGAGGTTTCCTCATTAAAATGCATTACATTTTCTATCATGCTATTGAGGCTGTTTGCCACCACGTGGCAGTGGGAGCATACTGCCTAAATCTTTTCTCTTCAAGTTATCACTATCCAAAGCAAATCTCTCTGGCTGTGCATATTTTCCATAACCATACACCTTGATTTATTCAAAGTAGATGTATGTTGGCAGTACACCAAGAGTCCAATCACCATCTTCCATGACTCTTGAGGTAATGCAGTTTTTACTGTGAACTGAATAATGTGACAGGATTTCCTTTATGATGAGGAGTTCTTTCCAAATCCAATACTCTTATAAGAGGTCCCAACATCTTGTGATTCTTGGAAGTGTAAAAGTACAACTGCTACTTCCATTGTGTTTGAGATTGTGTTCCATTGTGTTTGAGATTATTTTGGTTAACATAACCCCCCTGCAGTTTTAATCAGTGATATTGTTTTATAAAGTTTCCAATACTACTGCAAGTGGCTTACACATTTTTATAAATGTATTATATACACTACATAAAGTGAGTCACTTAAAACATATGCAGTTTTCTATACATCACGTTGCACTATAAGTATTTTATTGCCATTTCACTAAACTCAAAATGACATGAGACAGCTCTTGCACTCATGACAGCAAGTAAGAGGAAGAAATCTCCAGTAAATGACAAAGACTATGCATGTTGCTTCTCATGGTCTGCTAGGATGGCCTTTCTGGTATATTTACATGAAGAAAGTTGCAGTTTAAACACACTTTCTTCCTGAAATGCCATCTGCATTAATACAGAAACAATGAAGTAAGTGCGTTGGTACTGTGACTTATTGAATTCCTGACTCAATCGGAAAGGAGAACACAGAAGCACTGGCACTGTTAATAACAGTGCTGGTGCTTCTGTGACGGCTTGTTTACAATGGCTGCTGTTGTCTGTCAGAGTCTGCCCTGTCGGGCACAGTGGCTCTGGCAGCCAAACCCGTAGTGTGCAAGTCTGGCGTTGTTTCCGGACCAGCACACTTGTAATGAGGCCCAAAGAAAAAACTTGAGCTGAATTGACATTAAGATGCCAGTTTAATTCAACAAAATCCCTAAAATTCAGCAGGTGTTGGATGCTGTGCCACCTTAACTATGAGCCTCCCCATTGCGCAGTCCATGCGCACAGTGATGACATCACTGATAACATAGAATGTATTTTATTTCAAGACATTTGAGAAACATTGTACCGCTAGACATGTAATGTTGCTACTGTAAGGGAGGTATGGTGCCACAAGGAGACACTGACACAAGATCAACATGTTTTCAAAAACATTATTAGAAACTGGGATGAGTTTGGATAACTCCTACCTTGCCCTATGTCTAAAATGGGAGTGATCTCAACCATCAAAAGAAAGAAGATGCCGTCCTAGCCAGTCATTTGTCAAATTAAAATGGCCTAGACTAAAAAAAAATCGAATGCTTGCCATTACTCTAAGAGAACAAATGGGTGAGGGAATATGGATTTGAACAAAAGAAAATCTGTCTGTAACTCTTGTATAGGCCTTGGGCGCCCAGTTACTTGAGTGTTCAATGCGCGGTACAAATAAAGAAACTAAACTAAATGTCAGTGTGTCTGAAAAACTGTCTCTTCCCCATGTTTTGCAGCACGTCGTAAGGTGGCACATTTGACTTGGGTGAGAAACTCTGGTTCAAAACACACAGATGCAGTTCAAAGATCATGGCCCAGGGCTTGCTTGGCCTTCAACGATAAGGTTATAGTACCCTTTTCTCAATCAAGGGTTTACTTTCTCTTCAGATTCACAGATTCATCCAGGTTTCCCTCTGTTAGGCCCGAACCTTTGTATCACAGTTCCTCAAGCTTTGTGTTACCTTCACTAGGCTCCCCTCCATCAGGTTCAAGCCTACTGTGCTACTCTTTTTCACTGACAAAGACTTTCAAATGTGCAAGGCTTTTTCTAAGACCTCTGCATGACCACTTCAACCTTCATTTCTATTTTTCCTTTTTTCCTAACCAGGCCAATGTTCTTGGTGTTGTAGTCTTGCAAAACACACAAAGTAAGTTCAACATAAACTTAATCAGATGACACTTTCTTGGCGTGCCTTCTGTTACCTGAAGTTCCCAAACTAAAACACATTCCTTTTCTCGGTTTCCTTTCCATCAGCATCAAACCAGTTGCCTTATCTGCTCACCAGGCCTCCCTCCCTTAGGCTCACATGTCTTTTCCTCAATCTTTCACTCTCAGGCTCCCCTCAGTCGGGCGCATGCCTTGTTCACTTTCTCACTCAATCAGCTTCCCTTAGTCTTGCACAAGCTGCTACCACCTTCGTTTTAACGGTTAACAGTTTTCCAATGTCTTTGATGTCAGCACGATTTCACAAAGGCTTTTGAGTGTACTGCTTCTTACGGGTTGCCAGACATTTGGTCGAAAAAAATTGGTTGACCAGACAAATGGTCGAACCAATTTGGTCGAAAACCAAATGGTCGAATTTTTTTTATTTTTATTTTAACCCTTTTTTTTTTTTTTTGGGGGGGGGTCCCCCCCACCCCCTTTTTTTCTCTAAAAACCCCTTTTTTTACTAAACGAAAACCCGAAAAATAAATATATAAATAAAAAAAAAAATTCGACCATTTGGTTTTCGACCAAATTGCGTCGACCAAATTGCAGTCGACCATTTTTTTTTCGACCAGTTGACTGGACACCCTTCTTACGGTATGACCACTTAGCTATTTTCTCTCACGCTGTACATTTAAGAAAGAACAAGAGTCTTGAATCGGTTTTATTTGCGGTTGCCGTTTTACACGCAACCTTTAGTTGTTATTTTGTTGTGTGAAATTTTGCTTTTGCTCGCGGCTTGGTTTGTGGAGTCGAGGTTGATGCCACAGCTTCTGCTTCCCCTCTCAAACTCTGTCATTCACCTGTGAGGGTGGCTGATAGCAAACACAATGTAAGCTTTCTCTTGTTCCTCAGTTGGCTACTTTAGCGCAATCTTCAGGAGTCCTTGGAGGCCAGAACGTCTCGCAGGGAGGTTCAGGGTTTCTCCACCACACGCTTCCATCCTTCGGTCTACTGTCCTGCTCCACCTAGTTTGCCTCAGCCCTAGAAGTACTGCTCCTCTCCATCTCTCAGATTGCTCAGTCTGTGTCCCAGTGCTCAACTTTTTATTTGTGTGGGGAGAGTTAATATGTATCAGGTGTATACAACTGTGGTCAATTGGCCAACTCTGGCAGACCGCATTGACGGGACATTAATGCGTACGTGTTAATCATTTTCCACTTAGATCTCCTCTCCCAGAGGGCCCCCAAACAAGGGGAACCTCCCGCACTGGTCCACCACCAGGGTCTGGACCGAAAGGTGATGGCCGTGCCCTGGCCATGTGAGAAAGCGATTCCCAGGGACTAGACAGTGAGACACCCCCTGGTTTCTCAAACTACCTAAAGAGAAATATTAACTTTCAGTAGTGAAGCCTTCCAAAACGTATCTCAAAGTTTAGATACACTACCTTTTCCTAAAGATGTAGAAAGATCAGAACATTTAAATGTACAGAACCATCGTCTTCATGTGTCCTAACACCTGCAAGCTCCTTGAAATTGACCTGTACGTGTCATTTGACTGACACATTACCTATCTGCATGGTCCAGGGCTATATTCTCTTTGCCAGAAAAGTCCATTAGTTTTGTTTTAAGAAACAAGGTTATTTGGTGAACTGTCTACATTACTAACCGTCCATGGAATACTGCAAAGTCATTGTTAAAGTACCAACATCATCTTTTTATTTCATTGCCAAGCTTTGAAAAAATATGTTGTGGAATTTTTAACAAGTAACTGTTTGCATGCACAAAACCTTTTGACCGATCTGGAGTCCAATGTTAGTACTTTTCAAATCGTTTCAATTTGCAACTTAGTAGAAACTGCTTTAATGCAAAATGTACCATTATAACAAAGAGACATTGCAATAAAATAACTGCACTGGAATCTTTCTGGTTAGGAGATATTTATCTATTACTAACTGATGTGACAAGGTCAGTAATCTGAAGTTGTCAAGGTGGGGGGCTTGGGATCCCTCTCAGCATGGGGTGGGAGTCCTACCAGGGTGGAAGCTGAGCCATTCATACCCCACAGGGGGACGGTGGTGGTTGAGCGGGCCCCACTTCCTATAACCTCCCCAAGTGCCTGTTTGTTTCCTGGTAGTACCTATATGGGTCATCCCATCCCTCTTGATAAGCATGCTGGCCACTTTCTTTCTCTTTCTTGCAGACCCATTCAAGAGGCAGCGGAAGTCTGGGCAGAAAGCCCACAAGAGAGCAACCCACCAGCACCTCACACCAGTCAAGTCCAGTCACGCAGTGGACAATATCAAAGAGAGAGAGAGAATATCAACGAGATGCTGGATAGCATACAGAGTTGCCAGCAAGCTCGCTCACCACTTCAAGAGACTGTCATATGTGGTGCCCTGCTCCCATGCCCGCACTGATACAGAAAAGGAACACCCACTTGCCCCACAGGGGCTTTCATATTCAAACAAGGACTATTAGTTACCCGATTTGAACTTCACTGCAATGTGGACCCCTAGCACAAACTAGGACACTCTGCGATGCAGGCTGGCATTGATCAAGCATGGCAGCCCCATTCATGAAAGTGGTGGGGCTTAGCCCCTATTTATAACCAATGATAGATGTAACCCCTCCCGGGTGGAGAAGACAAGATTAAATTGGTCAGGGTCAGAATTCCTATGGGAGGAGGAGGGGGATGATAGAAACAAGGAAAGGAAGCAGGAAGTTGTGGGTTGTTTGAGTGAGTTCATAGAATTAGACGGTGACAGGTCATGCGACCTGCAGAAAAAAGGACAGTGGACTGGAGTGTGGATGTGTTTGGAAGAAAAGGTGAGGTATTGGGACCAAGCCTGATTTGCATATGATCTTTCCCCTTTCTGTAATAGAGTTACAGGTGAAAAACAATGGTCTGGAGGGTTGCCGAGAGAATTGCCAAAGGTTAAGATTCATTCTAAACCTTCCAGCCATCACCTTTTGGTTTGCTGAAGTCACCACAAGTGGGATGGGTATGCCCAGACGAGAGGTCCTGTGTCTGCTGAGCCTAGAGACCCAAGCTACTCCTCACTGACGAGGCCCAACAAGGCCAAAACATGTTTGGAGATGCTTGTGGTCTCATGTAGAAGGGATGTGATTTAGCAGTTTGGGCTGGACTGCCCCTTTGGGGGTGGGACCAAGCCTGATTTGCATATGGTCTTGCCCCTTTCAGTAATGTCTTTTCAGGTGAAAAACAATGGTCTGGAGAGTTGCCCAGAGAAATTCCAGAGGTTAAGATTCATTCTAAACCTCCAAGCCATCACTTCTTTGTTATGTTGAGGTATTGGTTGATGTCAGCAAGTGGTACAGTATGGTGAATTTGCCTGTAAGTTAGACGAGTGAGAGTTTGAGAAGGAGTGCAGGGAGTGAGTGGTAAGTGTTTGAGTGAGTTAAAGGGGGATGACTGTGGAAAAAGATGTGGGTGGTGTGTAATTTGTTGGAGGAAGTAGTATTGTGAAGCAGGGCGTAGTAGCATGCACAAGGATTTAGTAGTGCCAAGAGAGAAACAAGTAGGGAGTGACATTGAAGAGTGGAGGTAGAAGTTTGAAGGAGAGTATGACACACAGGGGACAGATGAAAGAAGTACCTGAGAGAAGGAAGGAAGTAGTGGAGGGAGGAATGTGATAGGGAAAGGAATATAGGGCCTAAGTCTCACAGATCAGAGCTGAGCGAGGAATCTTGAGAACAAGAGAACTTGCTGTATCCTGGTAGCCACTTCCAAACAGAGGTGAAGGACTCCTGCCTCATTGCTGGTTTCCTCCTTACCTGTTCCTTTGAGCACATTCAATAGTCGGTATGCTGTGGCTGGTCGGCCAGCTGCACGAAGGAGCCACTGTATCACTGCTCAGAAAAGGGTGGCACATATTGCTACCCACGTGGTTGGGGGAGGAGGAGCGCTCTGGATTTGGACTTCCGGTGGCAGAGACCACCAAATCAAAGGACGTCCACAAGTCTTACTGAGAGAAGAGATCCTAAATCCTTTCCTGAACAATATATACTACAGGAAGCCAACCCCAGCTTGAAAGTGAATTGCCTCACAAAGTGCATAAATGGGTTGTCGGACATATAAATCTGCGCCTCTCTATAATAATTAGTGGCCAAATAGTATATGTTTAAGAGAGCATTCTTTGCTAGGTTAAGTTTTTGATAATTGTGTGGGTTCCAGTGCAAGCGCTCTTCAATAGGGATGTAGTCCAAAATTGGATAAAGATATTTAACGTGTGTACCTTGTTACCTGACAACGTATCTCTACTTATTTATACAGTAAAACAAGTTATTTAAGATAGTGTAGAGGAACCGCTGAATGACTCTGCAGGAAGTCCCACCCACCTACTTCCGGTATGTTGGGAGGCTGAGATAGTGCCATGCTTGACACCAGCAGTTGTGACCATACCACAGAGAATATTCAAGAAGTTTTCCCGACAATCTAAGAGAGCGAAAGAGGAGCGTGTGATGTCACAAGAGACGACCATGACGCACACAGAAGACTGACCAAAAACAATGCATGGACCTTATGGAAACTGACGACGAAGTTAAAAATCGAGTAAATTTCATATGAGAGAAGAAGATTGCATGTGTGTGAAATGTAAGCCGTTCATTAACTGTACAAATGCAGCAACAATGGTAGATCTTAGAAGCGGACTTTACGTAGTGGATAGACTGCAGGCGAAGTAGCCATTTTATAGGAACTGGACATCGGTGTGATCAATTAGTAAGCCCAGACCCATGAAGAAGGAATGCCACGAGCTGTGTTGCAGCAAAGTGTTAGCTCAGATCGTGGACATGAGTGGTGAGGCTGCCTGGCCTGGTACCAAAGTTGAAGTAAGCTACATCTGGTTATCTATTCTCAAAGGCAGTTAAACGTGAAAAGCTGAATCATTCCTTTTTTAGGTGCAAGCAAAGAACACAAAGCGTGTCAAGTTTTATTCAATTAATACATTTAAATGCAGAAAACTGGTCTGAATAGTGGTCACCTGTCACGTGATGAGAATAGGGTTGGGCATTGAGTTCCAGAACTATGATAGTGCGTGCTTGTACACCCTTATATTCCCAGAGGCAAGAATACACTACAAGGCCAGGTTCAAAGACAATCTTGATGTCGGAAGGCATGGGTGATGAGAGACATTAGGCTAATTGGTTGGGGAGGTGAAGTCAAGTCCTCCTCCTGGCACCTGTGTCTGAGCTCACATGCTGCTATGTGAACCAAATATTGCAAACATGGCACAAGCATTCCAACAATTGTAGAGGGCCATATAGCAAAAAGCCTTATTGTTTGAGAGCCAATAATATACTGTGTACTTAATAAGTGTTGAAGATGACTTGCAGTAGAAGTAGGCACCATTTTTCCACCTGACAGTTGATATCCAATCACAACCCCACCTCTTATAGAAAGTATATTTAGATATTCCCCTTGAACTTGTCACAACCCATTATAATGTTTTCTTGTTTGCCACGTAGTATGACATCACTTATGACAAATTTTACATCTAAAGATGTGATTTATTGTAAATTGTGCTGCGTGACTTGAGCGAACGTCAATTGATGTCCATTGTAACTCACTGTATAGAAAATTGATATTAAAACAGAAAATGTTGCCATCTTCCTGAGTTGGTTTGATTGTTTGGTGTCTGAGTTATTCTGCATCCCATCCATTGCATGCGTGCTATCCAAAGGGCTCTTAGCTCACGTGGTAGCACTGCAGATGGTTCAAAAAAATCCAAACTAGTTCTGCACCAGTCTTTCCGATGATCGAGTTTCCTCCGCCATTAGCCGGAAGATCGCAGGGTTTCCTGTGGAGAGCGGCTGAATAGAAATAATCTTGCAAGAAGAACCGAGATGGTGGGCAGGTCCCCCTTTGATGAAATCGCTGCCCAGTTACCATGACCGCTCTCCGGATGGAAGGCAAAGTGGTCAGTTGAGGAGGATTCGATGCCAAACGCCTCATGTCAATTAACAAATGAATGGTGAGTAGACTAAGGGGAATGGCAAACTAAGGGGATGGGATTTTGAAAAGTTTGAGTAATATTGTTTGAAGAAGAGAAAGCGCCTAAGAATCCTAAACTCAAGATAGTTTTAGAAGGAGACATCCCACATCCCAACATGGGTAGAGCAGAAAAACATAACGCACAGACAGGTTTGTGTACGGTGACGTCTCACACCTTGACAGGGTTTTAAGAAAGGTGAGGGGAAAAAATGTGATCACAGTGTTTTATAAGTGTGTAAACTCGACTAGTTTGTCTGTTTGTTTTGTTGAGTAGAGATATCATTAAAAATTGTCAAGGGGCCTATAAGGACTACCTAGCGAAGTGGTTGGCACTAATCCAAATCAAGAATGTAGAAATAGCTAATTAAGACTTTAGAGGCTTAAGCGACAATTGTTGGGGCACACTCATATGTGTTGGTTTGAAAGGCATTGAAAAAGTGATGATTTAAGCTGAGTATAACATTGGTTTAAAAATCTGGTATGTATTGACAGTCAATTGAGACTTGTCATCATGAGAGATACTCCTCTTATGCACGTGTGCAAGACACTACAAAAATACACGCCCAAGCTCAAACAGTGCGGAATTGGTGAAAGGCATGGCAGATTCAACTTTCATGCCATGGCCACAAGGGGGATCGCTGTCAAAAGAAGTATTGCAACACATGACCACCTACGTATACGGGGAAGAAGTTAAAGAAAAAGTTAGCCATTCTAGAGCTCTGGATTATGTACCAGAAAGAGAGAGAGGATCTGCCAACTGAGGAGTGGATGCTTAGTAAGGGTAAAGAGGAAGGTGTTGAGCCCTCAGCTCTCCTTACCTCGCTTGAAGTGAAGGATGTCATTAAGGAAGAGATAGTGTTGTATCCTTTAACGGAGTTGAAAGCGGAAACGGGATATAGTAATCAAATATATAACCAATATACGACTCGCCCGCTGAGATAACAGCCTAGAGAAAAATAAGAGAAAAGAGGAGCTCTGCAAGACCATGAAAAACAAAGACAAACAGGAAAGGAGTGAGCGGTCAAATATGTTGAGAGAAAGAGAAAGGGAAATTAAAAGATTGAAAGGAGAGAAGGATAAAGCTGACGAGATAGCGCTTGCGCAGAAAGTATGGATGGGTGGACAGATATTACTTAAAATCCATGTCAAGAGCATCAAGGAAGTTAGCCAACAGGAAGATAAGGACAAGCAAGATAGAAGGGACAGAAAGAGAGAAGAGATTAAAAGAGGGTGAGCAGAAAAACAGAACAGGGAGAGACAAGAACAAATGTATCAAGAGGAGCAACAGAAACATGATGAACGTCAGAAGATCAAGGAAAGTACGATAATAGACAGAGAGCAATGGAAGACAGGGATAAAAGATAAAGAAGAGAAGAGGATGAAGCACAGCAATTAAGGGAAAACAGAATACAGAGATGAAGGAAACAATAGGAAAGAAGGGAAGAAGTAAGTAGGGAAGAAGACAGAATTAGATGAGAGGCAAGAAAACAAAGAGAACTGGATGAAGAAATAGAATGAGGAAGAAGACAGTGGGGTCTTGATGCTAGTATTGTTCTTAAAGAACCAGTAAGTCCGAGCCCACCAATGCAATGGGATAACATAGATGAGTTTCTTCCGATAAAGGAAGTAATGTCAGGGCTTCTAGAGAGATATTGGAAGAAGAAAATGATCAATAACGTTTATCAAGAAATAAAGGAAGGTAGCAATTATAAAAGTTAAGAGAGGAAGGATCAATACTTAGAATACCAATCACGAAGTGAAGAAGAACATCTGTTCCGTCTTCAACATAGAGCCTTGTCTTTAAGTAGACTGAGCCTGGAAAGGGGCAAAGGGGATGAAAGCCTTACTAGTTGGGGATAAGAAAAGTCAGTTGAAGAAAGGGAGTCAGTCATCGAGATAAGATGGGGGAGCATGTGTGCTCCTGAAGGATGCCTTCAAATGAACAAAGAAGTGAGATGGTCAGATTTCGAACACCCTAAGCATAGGAACCCAGATCCCATACCTTATCCAGAGCATCTCCAATGAACGTATAGTGATAAGGGAGTGCCACCGCCATATGTGAGCAGGGTAAAATCACTACCATTGAGGAGATGGTCAGGGACGATCGTCCCTGCCATGGGTAGGTTAACAATGGGAGCCGACTGTGGGTTGGGGTTTATGCAGTTTCCCTTATTGGAAAAAGTGCAAGCAAGACCACAGTATATCCCATGGCTGCAGATGGATAAGGATAATTTAAGATGCAAACTCCTGAGTTAACTTCAGGTGCTGGGAAATGGATGTAAGAGTTAGAAAAAAGTGACAGGAGGAACCATGTTGTCCATTGGGGACATAAAAGGTCCCCTGGCAGCTATTCTTGGGGAGAGAGCTGATGACATATGGAGGAGAGCAAGGTATTCAAGTGTGACAGCAGAGAACACAGCGCACAATGGAGAGCCATTTAATAATTGCAGAGCAGATGTTTGGAGGGCTCTTGGCGTACAGTATCCAGACACATCAGATATGGGTGATATTATGACACGTAAAATGAAAGAAGATAAAGATCCTATTTCTTACATTCAGGACATTCAAGAGAAATGGCGGCTTGAAACACGAGAGCCGTCGGAAAAAACAGTAGCAATGTTTTACCACATTGTATGTCAGGGGTTACCTGAGCCAGTACAAAGACATATAAAGAAACAGGTGGGAATGGAAACAAAACTATGGGCTAAGATACAGTTCACGATAGTGCATCACTGTCGGCTGTTGCAAGACAAAAATAGGAAGACAAATGAAGCTAGGAAAATCGAGGAAGCCAAGCTAGTTCAGAAGAAATTGTCAAAATATGCCACAGAAGGGGCAGTATTGACGAGTGGAGAAGGATTGGGAATGCAGGAGGCAATGGGTGCATCGCAGTCGAGTAATCAGCGCCCGATGGACCAAGATGGGCATGGTTTTGTGCCTCGATGCAGAGGTATGGGCTATAGAGGAAGAGGAGAAGTATTTCAAAATAATCAAGGTGGGTTTCAGAATGCACAGAATAAGAATCAGAACACCCTGGGAGGATTCAACCAAGGGGGACTAGTCAGACGAGCACTCCCAGTATGTTAGACTTTTGAGATGAAAGGGCACATTGAACGCATATGTAGAAGTCAAGGGAATGTGCAGAATGGCCAGTATTCAATAGGGGGGGAAAGGTTATGCTCCAACGTATAGCACACAAACTAGGGAAGGGTTTGCCCAAGAGCACACAGTATATCAGACACAAGCACTAAGAGGGCAACAGCCACAACAGTCAGAGCGAGTGCAAATGAATCCACCACAAGGGCAGTCGCAGCAAGCCCCCATGCTGACATAGCATTATGCAAACATAGGACAAGCTGGCCCCCAGAATAGGAGGTGTCACTATGGTGGGAGGGAATCCTTTGACAGCAATGGGGTTATGCCTATACCAACCATAGGACAGCTTACATGGTGCCTTGATGTGTTCAGTACTATCTGTGACACCAGACCCCCAAGAGGAACCAAGGGTCCATGTGACGATAGTAGGCAAATACATTTCTTTTCTAGTACACAGTGGGGCTACTCGTTCCCGTAAGCGAGAAAGAACATATCCAATGTCTGGAATGCCATAAATGCTCAAGGGTTCTCTGGAGCTACAAGTCAAGTTCCTTTTAATGATGAATTGCCAGTCTCTATCGGATAGTGCGACATGTCTGTTCCATTGTTATATTCACGACAGACATCAGTTAGCATTTTGGGAAGAGATTCAATGACAAAACTTAACAAGGCAATTTCATTTACTGATTAAGGGATAGTGTGCCCCACTCCAGGAATGCACTATTTAACCGTGGGTGAATTTCTATTGACATTCAAAGGGCAATTGGCTCTGGGAGGTGTTCCAGTAGATCCAGTAGTTGTTCTGTATGCAGTAAACATTCTTTTGTCATGGCTAACTGGCTTAGTAGGAAAAACTGCTAGGACAGCTGACAAGTTCTTCAATCCCAATAGAATCAGAGCAGCCATAGTATGAAGGGAAATGGCGATGCTTGAAGGAGTAGATGATGAAGGTAGACCATGGAGAACAGTAATAGCTCTCAAGGAAGGGTACAGTGACTGACATCACTGATGATGGCATGTTTAGGGAAGACCTAACAGATGATAAAGTGATGTTCTTTATGTGCATCACATGTTGGAAGAAAATAAAAAAAAGGGAAATCGCACAGCGAATGGCGATAATGCGGCACAATCCAAGGTTTTTTCACGAAGACTTGGAGAAGGTGCCAAACGTCCTTTGGACCA
Organism: Ambystoma mexicanum; assembly: GCF_040938575.1. Lineage (NCBI taxonomy): Eukaryota > Metazoa > Chordata > Amphibia > Caudata > Ambystomatidae > Ambystoma > Ambystoma mexicanum. The sequence goes on from NC_090933.1 coordinate 1,364,521,068, forward strand.
CATACCCTTATGAGGTAGGTTTGCTGAAAAGACTAGAGGAAGTTCAAATAAAGCCGAGGCTCAGAGCGATTTTACATCAAGCAATTGAGAAGTCTACAAGTATTGTAATGGGCTGCTCTATGACTCTTTTTGTAGAGCATGGTCTATTTGTCATCTTAGAGAAACCAAATGTACATTAATATCCTAAATAGCGTCAGCATATGAAGTGATGATTTCAAACCCAACGATTAAAATTGTCAGATGTAAAAGAGTGAATCCTGCCACATTTATAGCTGAGCCAATAACAGGGTGATCAATTGCATGACTGTGCACATTCTGTTGAATTTATGATGAAATACCCTGTGTGAAAGAAAATACTGAGCAGACTATTGGGGAGAGACATTCAGGTGCAGCAGTGACAAGTCACAGATTAAATGGAGAATTTGAAGTTGTAGCAAGTGCAAGACTACATTCTCAGTTTTCAGCACAAGCAGCAGAATTAGTAGCACTCATTGACTCCGCCTATGACGTCAACCGTACATTCAGGGTTAGAGCATTGGAAAAGGAGGGGTTACTTCTGTGCAGATGGCACTCCAGTGCAGTATGCATCCCTATTGGACAGAGTTATTAAGGCACTACTACTCCCAGTGTCCATAGCAAACACATTTTGTCTCGTAGGGGAACAAAGCTGCAGATGTAGAAGCCAAAAGGGTTGCATATTGTCCAGATATTTTGAGTTTTGATACGCCAAATGTTAAGGAAAAGGTAGTCACGACCATGGTAATAAAAGAAGGGTTTAATAAATTAATAAATTAATTGATATTCAAGACGTAACATGTCGTATTTTGCTGATTAGGCGTGTTTCTGTGTGAAAACTCTCTTTAAAATTTGAATCTGCGCTGAGCAGGTTCAAAATATAAATGTTCTGTACATGTTAGTGCAAAAGCAATAGTTATGTTCCAGGTGTATTTATTTAGTTGTAAATCAGAATTTGAAATGTCTAGCGGAAACTCATCGCAAAACATTCATGAATATAATATGTTCAGTTTTCCCACATTATGTGAACATTGGTTTCTCCAGTGTTTAATGGGATAGAGTCAGGGGGCAGTGGCGTAAGGAGCAATGAATATGCAGCAGTGTGTGAAGGCAAGGGGTAAACACCTGCAGTCTTGCTTTCAATCTCCACTGTATGTTCTGGGACTTAGAAGACAACATCCGGAAAGGAAGAGTAGAGAGGATTGTGGAGAGGTCTCTTTGCCCGGGGCACTGAACGTTCATGTGATTAAGGAGAGCCATAGACTTTGAAATACAGATAATTGGTTAGAGCCAGAGGGGGAAACTTAAATGAAATGTGTGCATTACCCTTAGGCCATCCTCTTGCAGATTAAGATACATAGCAGTGGTTTCCAAAACAGGTTTCATTAGACAAACTTTCTTTCCCGATGCACACAGACGAGCGAGCACCGCCACCAAACAGCCATTTTCTGCACCCATCTCTTCCATCACAGTGAGGACTGTATTTTTCACTCTCTGATAAAGCTGGAATATATGAAACGGGGAGAAAGTGGGGGTTTCACAATTACATAAAGGTACAGAGCAAACAACTAAGTTTTGAGGATAATTATTGAGTGGTATTAGTAAACGCAAAATTCGAGGACAGCGAATGGCAACTAGAACAGACTTAAGGCTGTTTACTTCAAAAAGACGAGAAAGGAGACATTGGGCCTCATTATGACCCAGGCGGCCACGGAATGAACGGGACCAGCAAGGATCCAGCCTCGTTCATTCCGGGCCGCCCTATTACGAGGTTCCCTTGCGGGACCCGCTCAGAATGTCTGGTTAGACCAGATGTCCTTTGCGGGTCCAGCAAGGGGACCAGGGAGCTAATAACGGGCCTGTTATTAACCGGCCCATTATTAGCTCCCTCCCCATTCCCAATGAGTCCTATGGGGGCTCGAATGGGAATGGGAATGGGGATGGGTTTTCTGAATGGGGATTTACCGGGTCCTCCAAGGTTGGAATGACCCGGTAAATCCCCATTCAGGAAACCCAGAGCCGGAACCGATTTTGGAGGCAGTCATGGCTCTAATAGCATCATGGCTACCTCCAAACTCGTAATGAGGTCCATTGAGTACTGGTACCTGTAATGTGCTGAAAAATCCAGCAGACAAGGTGCTGGTAACGGTATTAGCGTGTGGTAATATTCCGCCAGATTTATAATATCCAACACCAAACATATAATGAACCCCATTTAGGACACAGCCGTCCTTAATTAATCATTTTATTCCAGACTTGTACCAAATTGTTTCGTCTTTGTCTTCTCCCTTAGAGGTTTTGTGTGCACTAGGCTCAGCATTGCACAGAGTGAGTTTCAGACAGAAGAAGAGGTGTGTTATATTTCACTCTCTAAAACCCTCTATTTAGGGGTCATATTTCACAATATGTAAATTGCACCAAAGGGATTAGCAACATGAACACTAAGTCGCAGTTTTATCCCATCTCTCTATCTCCTCTATCTTCTCTAACTGCTACTCTATCACCTATCCTGTCTCTCTTTTGAGTCTGGAAGGAAAATGTTCAAGAAGGAGCTCCTGGCATCCAAAACCGGTCTGCCCATCGCTGACACCTATGCGAACGCTTTCTCCAAGCACACTGTCACTGACATCCCCTTTGTCATACTCATTCTCGACCTGGGAAGTACTCTTGGCATACCTTCCTTCCTCTAGGGCCATCATTAGTTTCTACGTGAATGGCACTGACATGTCATGGTCCAGGGCTCTCAGTCCAACCTCCTCCTTCTTGATAGGCATCTTAAATCTCTCATCAACTTCCTCCCATCTCCTGCCTCCACTCCTTCGGCCACCCACCGGCCCCTCTGCCACCACCGACGGGTGTTCCCTCATTCCTGTAACCCACCTCGGAATACCTTCAATGCGTGCAACCTGCTCCACTTAGCTACACTCAACTCTCACACTGCTGTCAAACACTCCTCTGACATCTGCCACCTCCTTGAAGACCTCAACCTTGATGTTCTCGCGGTCACTGAGACGTGGCTCACATCTAGCTCTGTCACAGGTTGTGACACTCTCCTCCGGGAGGGCTACAAGATAGTCTCTAAGTCCAGGCATAACCAGTCTGGGGGAGGAGTGACACTCATTTTTCCTGAGTGGGTCCCTGCTAGTATTTTTTAATTATTTAATTGCATTTTTAAAATGCTCACACAGCCCAGGGGGATCAAGGCACTGTTAAAGCACTATGTCTTAGTTGTGTAATTTTAAGATGCTTAATATCCAGAGGTTTCTAAGCACAGACCCGAGGATCGAACCTGTGTTGCTTCATGTCGTCTTGTTTCCAAGGTGAGCATGTTGCCGCTGAACTATCCTCCTGGTACGACCATCACTCCCACTCAATCTTGCTCCTCCTTCGAATGCCTCATCTGCAGGCTTGGTGTCTCTCCTATCCTCTCACTGACTCTGGCCACCATAGACCCCTAGTCTAGGCCCCCTCTTCCTCTGAGAGTGGCATGTCCTCAACTCTTCTCTCCTGACCTCCACCTCCAAGCTTCTCCACCTCTGAGACTTCAATATTCACCTTGATTTCCCTGATGCGGCCTGTGGTCTCTTCCACAACCTCTGCGACTCTGTACCTCTCCATTCTTCACTCGGGTCCAACGCACTAAGCCGGAATAGCCTTGGATGCTCTCATCTCAGCAGACATCCCCATCTCTAACCCTCTCCCTGTTGGGGCCATGCTCTCCTGTCCTCTCACCTTGACCTCCTGGGTCCCTCAGATAAACCCCATCCCGCACTGCCAGTCTCCTTCTCCACCATTTGTCAATGAAGAGAGTGTCAGTTGCTGCTTTTGCTGCCCCCTTCATTCCCCTGTCACTCCTTCCAATGACTCTCACTCTGACACAGCCCTTACTAACATTCAACACTCCATCTTCAACACTCTGGACAGCACAAAACATTACTGTACACCTCACTATATCAGTTTAGTACAACTCTTCATACACACTGAGATACACCAGGAGCTCATTGCAAAATAACCTCTTTCCAAATAGTAAGTACACTATATTTTTTTCCATATTATTACCATTCATTATATAGACATTTCTCAAAGCAAACATCACAAGTTGTTTTATTTTATTAGAAATGGCAAACACACTTCAGTGGCTAGAAGGAAAGTTTCCCAAAGAAGAAATGAGTGATGATGAAATTTCTAATGGTAAACAATGCATGTTTCAATATAAACAGATAATGTGATTTATACAGAGCTCATTCAAATAATTATTTCTCCTTTTCTTATACTACATAGTTTATATGAAGAAACTACACCAGAGATTAGTTATGGAGAATCCCAACGATCAGAAAGAGAACCCACTCCCCAACTGTACCCAGTCCCCAACTGTACGGAATCAACTCATGACCCTGTCTTCAAAATTGGATAAATTGTGTTAAAAATCACGTTATAAGAAATGGTGATTATCACAGCTCTACTTGTACCTGTCTCCCTTGTCCCCAGCAAACACCCAAATTAAATTCACAAAACATAAATCAAAGACGATTTGATGAAACTTCTCTCCCTCCCTCCCCCGTTAGGGACTTTAGAGAAATTCCAAACACTCCCATTTATGTTTCCCATTCCAATACCCCATCCCTTTTATAAATACATTTATATTATATTATATAAATAACTTTTATATTATTCTGTCAGACATTATTTTATTCAAAACCCCAATTAAAAGTCCATGGACTATACAAATGTTTGTGGTCCATTTATGCAAGGGATAATGTTTCCGGACGTTGTGCCGTGTCTGGCATGTCTAGCCTTGCATGGCGCACTTTTAATACCCAGAGGTTTCTAAGCGCGGACCCAGGGATTATGCAGCATGATGATGAGTCCGTAATCGTTGTCTGTGCATCGCAGACATTTTGAAACTGGATTTTCGGCCAATCCAGAACATTTCAAGTAAAAACTTTGCCATTCCCACCTTCCTAGCTAGATTTTCCATTTCAAAAAAGGTTTTTATTGTGCAATTAGTTTAATTCGTTAAACATACACCTCATGTTAACATTTCCTTCACATTTAAAAGTTTCACTCTAGGTTTCACTCTAGGTGCTCAGTCTCCCAGATAAACAATTTATGTATTCATTCCTTTTTTTCTGAATTTCGTTTCATATATGACATACTGCTGTACATAATACCACAGATGTTTGATGTTTGCTCCATGAATAGAAGACCAAAATTGGTCACCAATACTGTTATCTGGTTTACTCAAAAACGTTCTATAGCCCTTTGCGTACATTCTGGCCAGGGCTTTACATTGGGATAGAATATGTTGACTAGTTTCCATTTCTTTGTTGCAGCATCTGCATAATAATTCTGCGTAGGGAATGCTCAATCTTACTCCTGTAAATTCCCTTGCATGCAAAATGTTCATGCAAAGTTGCATTATGAAGTGATTAAGATCAGTACTGGTTATCTTTGTCAGATATAGTGATGATATATGTCTTTGCCATCCCTGTCGGACCAGTTCTTGATATCGCTTCTTCGTGTGTAGAATATCCACGTTGTTGGCCATGTCCCAGTCTTTTGCTTTCGTTTTTATTGTACTCTCTGCGTTTGGGTCGTGTAACAACGTTTGCATGTCCAGGTTCAACTGAGCTATAAACCATTCTGCAGATTCTTTAAGAGATGTCAAAAAACTATTTTTACAATGATTGTCTAGGAATGTACCCAACAGCCTACATAGGAAATTTGACTCATCAGTGCTACATTTAAGTTTTACATATACCAATGTTCTTTGCACTCGCCAAGTAGTTTGTAATGACGTCACTACTCAAGATGCAATGCTTCCACTGGTACTGATCTCGTGACATTTATAATGGATCCCAAGATTTTACCTTCTAATTTCTCCAGCCAATTTATCTGGTCAATGTCCAGTACTGACAGTCCATACACTATGGTGGGAATTATGCTAACTCTGTATGTTTCAAATATACCCACCATGCTATTGCCTCCACAATGTCTTATATAATGCTATATCACTAGCCACCTCGTCCTCACTGCGTCACTCACTTTTTCATAATTAAGTTTTCCGGGGGAGTTTGCTGTTATGCAGAATCCCACATAAGTGTACTCCAATACTTTTACTAATGGAGCATCATTGATTTGCCATGTACATTTTTCTCATTACCAATATTTTTACTTAGACGCACTGTTTTTGTTTTTTCCATGTTAATCACCATTGCGTTCTCCTTGGCATATTGTGCAAGAGCATTTAATGACCCCTGTAAGCCCATCTGGGTGTGATCGACTATTATAATATCATCAGCGTGAGCCAACATTGCAATATCCACACCGTTTCCTCTAACTGGAAAGATTTTTGCCTCTAAAAATGTGTTTTCCATGTCTGCAGTGAATAGGTTATATAATGTTGGCCCAAACACAAAACTCTGTTTCAATCCTGAATTTGTTTCCTGGTATTTTGTACACTGACCTAATGTGTTTAACCTGACTGTGATACTTGTGTTTGTATATAGAAGTTTAATATAATATAACACGTTTCTGTCTACTCCCCAGTCTGATAGGCTATTACGTGGCACCACATTGAATGCCTTGGAGATGTTGACACAGCAGACATGCAAATAAGGAGTGTCTGTGTTCTTTGCCACGGCCTTCAGATATTGTACCATTGTTATGGCTGTTAGAGTATTATGATTCTTCCTGAATCCTATTTGGAAACGGCTAAGGATGTCAGTTTCTTCTGGCCATTTCGTCAGTTTCCTCAGGAGGATACTAGCAAAAATGTTTTGACTAGTGTCCATAAGCGCAATTAACCTAAAGTTTTGAGGATCTTCCGTTTTTTCTCTTTTAAAGATCAGCACCGGTATAGCGTTGTGGCAACTTTTTGGCATAGTCCAGGAGTTCTCAATACTTTAAACATTAATGCTTGTATATGTGCCCATAATTCCGGTTGCACCTGCATCACTATGTTTAGTATACCATCGGGACCTGGTGCCCTGAAACTCTTTAAATTCATTATGGTTTTGAGTATGCATTCTTCATCAATATCTAAATGTGCCATAGAGAATACAATTTTATCCACCTTTTTTAGGTTATTTTTATCCTCTGGAATACTATACAGTGCAGCTATGTACGCCAATCATTTTTCCTCAGAGATTTGATTCAATTCAATCAGTGATATCTCTTTCTTGTAAGTATTAAATTGGGACCAGAAGGACTTACCGTCATGCGTCCGTAGCCACCTAAACAATAAAAACCAATTTGAATTTTGTGTACTGATCCTATGTTTTTTTTTTCCAGTTCCTATAGCATGTAACTAGGTTTCTTATGGGAAGACGTTTTGTATCATAATTGATTAAGTGTTACCTAAACCAGGTGAAGTTCCCAATTTTATGTCTCGGGGGATCAGAACTCAAAGGGAACTAACTCAAAAGGAGAAAACAGATAAGATGAGTCTAATTACCCCTCTTTCCATTGCCCCAGTAGTTCGAGTGAAGAATAGTTACAAACTAAACCAACACCATTTGATGTTGTTACTACTTAACATCATGAACCCAGCACAGAGAGGCTAGCTACAAAAAAACTAATTTGATTGCATATTGTATACAAATAAAAGACACAAATTGCCACAAACACAAAACATTGCATAATTAAAGGATTACCTTTTTTAAAAAAAAAAAACTTTTTGATAAAGGAAAAGACATTGTGCAAAATGCACACACAGTGCTTGGGGTGCAGGCAACACAAAATATATACGTTTGTAAACACTTTGTTTGCATCAAAATCCCACAGACGATTCACATGGGTATCTTAGATAACTGTCGACATGTTTCGGCCATTTTATATTTCAGACACTATATCTAGTGTCTTTCGTTCTTTCTTTTTAGGCCATTTTCCGGACACAATTTCTACCAGAGAGGTCAATAAAGACTATACCCCAAATGTTGGTCAGCGTGATTTTTTGAAAACATATAAAAAACATATGCAATGTGTGAGGCCAATCCTAATAGGTTTCATGGGTTCAGAATAAAAACAGAACAAGTCAAATTTGTTTTACTAAGCATGCAAAATTAAGCATAAAACAAAGCAATCATAAAATACACAAACATCACTTCTAAGAACAGTGCACTATAGGACAAAGTAAGAAAACTGTTATTACTGCAGCTCGATAAATTTGAACAAAGCTAATTGATAGCGGTGTCTACTTAATTTTGGAGGTGTACTTATTTCCTCTTTAAATTGGCATATTTTGGCATGTTAGATTTGTTACGCCTTTTATTATTTACTTCTTAACACCACATGCATAACATTACGCATGCATGTAGTCTAGGCAGTGAGTTTTTTCTAAAACTAAAAAACGGGGGCTGCATCCCATTATACAGGGTCTACTTTCTTAATGCAGCACTTATGCTGAGTCTTATTGCAAGTACTCAAAAATGCAGAAAGGGAAAGGTGCCCAAATGAAAAAGAAAGCTTTTCTTCAAAAACGCACTTTTACAACATGGGAAAGGGTGTCTCTAGCCTAAAGGTGGAACATGTTGGAAAGCAGTACTGCAAAAAACAGACACTTACGGGGTAATTCATAGAATCCGGCACACAGATGGCACACGCAGCTGGCACACAGTGAGCGCATGTGGCATCTGCGCCAGCCGTTTGCACCAAAACCCATTTCAGCGCACAGTGTATTCATGGATTATAACATCCATAACCAGCCGTGGCGCAGAGTGGCGCAGCAACCCTGCAGCAGTGGCAGTTACACCCCCACCCCGCCCCGTGCGCCAAATACATCACACAAATCCAGTACATGGCGCAAAGGCCAGTGGACCAGAATACAGCCCCCAACCACGAAAATGCGTGGAAAACTTCCCGTGCACCCCTTGGAATACATGTACCCCGCTCGCACTAGCGAAAACGTGTGTAAAACTGCTCGCGCACCTCTCGGAATACACAAACTCCTCTCGCACAAGACCTGTCATGTGTGAAACTCCACGAGCACACCCCAAATACATGTAACACGCTCGCACAGGGCCTGTCGCGTATGGAACTCCACGTGTACCCCCCAAATACACGTACCCTGCTCGCACAGGGCCTGTCGCATGTGGAACTTCCCGTGCACACCCGAAATTCACGCAGTCTGCCCATCCACCCTCCTTGCCCCCTCCCCATACCCTGCAGGCAACCCACACTAAAGGAAAGCACCCCGGCCTCCATTATCAAAGACTGCACGGAAACACTAGCTCCCTTCCTAACAGCCTTTGTAAATGCCTCCTTTACCACAAGGAAAGTCCCTGCCTCCCTCAAGGTAGCTTGGGTCCGCCCTCTTCTGAAAAAGCCAACGCTCGATCCCACCTCCCCCAACAACTACAGACACATCACCACTGTCCCTCCCCATGTCCTGCAGGTAACCCACACTAAAGGAAAGCACCCCGGCCTCCATTCACAAAGACTGCATGGAAACACTAGCTCCCTTCCTAACAGCCTTTGTAAATGCCTCCTTTACCACAAGGAAAGTCCCTGCCTCCCTCAAGGAAGCTTGGGTCCGCCCTCTTCTGAAAAAGCCAACGCTCGATCCCACCTCCCCCAACAACTACAGACACATCACCACTGTCCCTTTCCTCCTCAAAATATTGAATAAAGCAGCCTACCTGCAGGTTCAACACTTCATTGAAGAGAACAAACTCCTTGGACTCTGCCAATCTGGCTTCTGCCCCAGACATGGGACCGAAACAGCCCTACTTGACCTGAAAAAACAGATGGACGATGCTAGAGACTTGGGTAAACCATCACTTCTCCTACTCCTCGACCTATCAGCGGCCTTCGACCTCGTGGATCATGGCGTCCTATGCCACCACCTTTCCTCCACTGCCAAATTTTCCCCAGAAGCCACAGTGTGGATCACCTCCTTCCTACAAGACAGAACCAAGCAAGTATTCTCTGACCTAGCCGCCGCATCACCAACCATTATACTCTGTGGGGTGCACCAAGATCCTGCCTCTCCCCCACGCTATACAACATCTTTACATGCCCCCTCTTCCTCATCCTCGACGCCATGGGCGTCTCCTACACCAACTATGCCGACGACACTCAGATCCTCCTCACTCTCACAGGTAACTACAACACTGACTCCCTGACCCTCAACAACCTCTACAACACCATCCAAGCCTGGATGGCAGACAACGGACTATGCCTCAACTCTGACAAGACGGAAATCCTCCTGGTAGGTTCTCCGGACACTCTAAAAAATCTAGATACCCAATTCAGCCACTTCACCATTGATGCCATTAAAATTCCAGTTTCCGACTCTGTCAAAACTCTGGGAGTCTACCTGGACTCCAGCCTATCCATGGACAGACAAGTCAAAGCAATAGCCTCCGCAGCTGCATATCATGCCAAACGTATCAATGCAGTCAGACCCTTTCTCTCCAAAGAGAACTGCACCAATATAGCCAGAGCCATCACCGGCTCTAGGCTAGACTACTGTAACGTGCTCTTTCTAGGAACCTCCAATAAAAACTTAGAGAGATTACAAGTCATACAGAACAATGCTCTCCGAGCAGCCCAAGGCATTGCTTAAAGAGAACACATCTCTGAGGCCAGAAAACTAGCCCACTGGCTCCCAATAAAAGAAAGGATCATATTCAAAGCCCTGACACTGACCCACAAGTGCATTCACCTCACTGCTCCTGCATACCTCTGCATACTAGTATGATTTCCTGTAACATTCATAATGTGTCAACAATCGCTACCATGCCTGTACCATGTAACTAAGTTATTGCAAGTAACAGCGCCTCAATGCCCCTGGGCTGCTTGCGCGCTATATACATGTAAATAAATAAATAAATACATCCCTGGGCATGCCCCGCAGGCAGCCCATCACCCCTGGCCATGCCCCATAGGCAGCCCATCACTCCTGGCATGACCCACAGGCTGCTCATCACCCCTGGCCATGCCCCGCAGGCAGCCCGCATGGCACCATGCACCTGGGAGCATTGACACATGTCCCCCACCCCACCCACCACTGACGTGTACCTGCAAGCAGGCCCCGACTCATGTCCCCCCACCCCCAGTGACGTGTACCTACCAGCAGGCCCTGACTCATGTCCCCCCAACCCCAGTGACAGGTACCTGCCAGCAGGCCCCGACTCATTTCTCCCCACCCCCAGTGACGGGTACCTGTCAGCAGGCCCTGACTCATGTCCCCTACCCCGATACGTGGCCCACCAAACACCATGTTCTCTCAAAACAGACCCATGGGCCTAGTGCCTACACAAACCCCCCATCCCCCAGTCCAAGCACGCAAGCATCCACTGCCACCACTCACAAATTACACATGCAAGCTTCAAAAGAACCACCATGGGCATGCATAAATGTACAACAGAGCCACAAAGTGGCATCACTTGACAGAGGCAATGCTCAGTGAGCAATGCCCTAAACCAATGAGAGTAAACAACACAAATAAGGAAGAAATATGATGTGTATTAAAATATGTAATTAAAAAACACAAAGAAAAATCAAACTACTAAATGAAGAAAATACAAAATAAAAAAATGATGATGAATCCAATGTAAACAAAAAAAAAGTCTGGGGATGCTTGTGGTTTTTTGCAGAAGGGATATGACCTTGCAGTTCGGGCTGGACCACCCCTTTGGGGTAGGACCAGGCCTGATTTGCATATGGTTTTTCCCCTTCTGTAATGGTTTGGCAGGTTGAAAAATGATGGTCTGGAGGGTTGCCCAGAGCTTTGCCCGTGGTTATGATTAATTCAAAACCTTGCAGCCATCACCTTTCTGTTTTGCTAAAGTCACCCCGAGTGGGACAGGTATGCCCACACGTGGGTCCTGAGTCTGCCGGGCTTAGAGACCCAAGCTACTCCTCACTGATGATGCCCAACAAGGCTGAAACATGTCTGGGGATGCTTGTGGTCTCGTGCACAAGGTATGTGACCTAGCAATTTGGGCTGGACTGCCCCTTTTGGGGTAGGACCAAGCCTGATTTGCATATGGATTTTCCCCTTCTGTAATGGCTTGGCAGGCTGAAAAATGATGGTCTGGAGGGTGGCCAAGAGCTTTGCCCGTGGTTATGATTAATTCAAAACCTTCCAGCCATCACCTTTCTGTTTTGCTAAAGTCAACCCGATTGGGACGGGTAAGCCCAGACGTGGATCCTGAGTCTGCCGGGCCTAGAGACCCAAGCTACTCCTCACTGATGACGCCCAACAAGGCTGAAAGATGTCTGGGGATGCTTGTGGTATCGTGCAGAAGGGATGTGACCTAGCAGTTCGGGCTGGACTGCCCCTTTTGGGGTAGGACCAGGCCTGATTTGCATATATTTTTTCCCCTTCTGTAATGGCTTGGCAGGCTGAAAAATGATGCTCTGGAGGGTTGCCCAGAGCTTTGCCCGTGGTTATGATTAAATCAAAACCTTCCAGCCATCACCTTTCTGTTTTGCTAAAGTCACCCCGAGTGGGACGGGTATGCCCAGATGTGGGTTCCGAGTCTGCCGGGCTTATAGACCCAAGCTACTCCTCACTGATGATGCCCAACAAGGCTGAAAGATGTCTGGGGAGGCTTGTGGTCTCGTGCAGAAGCGATGTGACCTAGCAGTTCGGGCTGGACTGCCCCTTTTGGGGTAGGACCAAGCCTGATTTGCATATGGATTTTCCCCTTCTGAAATGGCTTGGCAGGCTGAAAAACGATGGTCTGGAGGGTTGCCCAGAGCTTTGCCCGTAGTTATGATTAATTCAAAACCTTCCAGCCATCACCTTTCTGTTTTGCTAAAGCCACCCCGAGTGGGACGGGTATGCCCAGACGTGGGTCCCGAGTCGGCCGGGCTTAGAGACCCAAGCTACTCCTCACTGATGATGCCCAACAAGGCTGAAACATGTCTGGGGATGCTTTTGGTCTCGTGCAGAAGGGATGTGACCTAGCAGTTCGGGCTGGACTGCCCATTTTGGGGTAGGACCAAGCCTGATTTGCATATGGATTTTCCCCTTCTGTAATGGCTTGGCAGGCTGAAAAACGATGGTCTGGAGGGTTGCCCAGAGCTTTTCCAGTTGTTATGATTAATTCAAAACCTTCCAGCCATCACCTTTCTGTTTTGCTAAAGTCACCCCGAGTGGCACAGGTATGCCCAGACGTGGATCCTGAGTCTGCCGGGCCTAGAGACCCAAGCTACTCCTCACTGATGACGCCCAACAAGGCTGAAACATGTCTGGGGATGCTTGTGGTCTCGTGCAGAAGGGATGTGTCCTAGCAGTTCGGGCTGGACTGCCCTTTTTGTTGTAGGACCAGGCCTGATTTGCATATGGATTTCCCCCTCTGTAATGGCTTGGCAGGCTGAAAAACGATGGTCTGGAGGGTTGCCCAGGGCTTTGCCCGTGGTTATGATTAATTCAAAACCTTCCAGCCATCACCTTTCTGTTTTGCTAAAGTCACCCCGAGTGGGACAGGTATGCCCAGACGTGGATCCTGAGTCTGCCGGGCCTAGAGACCCAAGCTACTCCTCACTGATGATGCCCAACAAGGCTGAAAGATGTCTGGGGATGCTTGTGGTCTCGTGCAGAAGGGATGTGACCTAGCAGTTCGGGCTGGACTGCCCCTTTTGGGGTAGGACCAAGCCTGATTTGCATATGGATTTTCCCCTTCTGAAATGGCTTGGCAGGCTGAAAAACGATGGTCTGGAGGGTTGCCCAGAGCTTTGCCCGTAGTTATGATTAATTCAAAACCTTCCAGCCATCACCTTTCTGTTTTGCTAAAGTCACCCCGAGTGGGACGGGTATGCCCAGACGTGGATCCTGAGTCTGCCGGGCCTAGAGCCCCAAGCTACTCCTCACTGATGACACCCAACAAGGCTGAAACATGTCTGGGGATGCTTGTGGTCTCGTGCAGAAGGGATGTGTCGTAGCAGTTCGAGCTGGACTGCCCTTTTTGGGGTAGGACCAGGCCTGATTTGCATATGGTTTTTCCCCTTCTGTAATGGCTTGGCAGGCTGAAAAATGATGCTCTGGAGGGTTGCCCAGAGCTTTGCCCGTGGTTATGATTAAATTAAAACCTTCCAGCCATCACCTTTCTGTTTTGCTAAAGCCACACCGAGTGGGACGGGTATGCCCAGACGTGGGTCCCGAGTCGGCCGGGCTTAGAGACCCAAGCTACTCCTCACTGATGATGCCCAACAAGGCTGAAACATGTCTGGGGATGCTTTTGGTCTCGTGCAGAAGGGATGTGACCTAGCAGTTCGGGCTGGACTGCCCATTTTGGGGTAGGACCAAGCCTGATTTGCATATGGATTTTCCCCTTCTGTAATGGCTTGGCAGGCTGAAAAACGATGGTCTGGAGGGTTGCCCAGAGCTTTTCCAGTTGTTATGATTAATTCAAAACCTTCCAGCCATCACCTTTCTGTTTTGCTAAAGTCACCCCGAGTGGGACAGGTATGCCCAGACGTGGATCCTGAGTCTGCCGGGCCTAGAGACCCAAGCTACTCCTCACTGATGACGCCCAACAAGGCTGAAACATGTCTGGGGATGCTTGTGGTCTCGTGCAGAAGGGATGTGTCCTAGCAGTTCGGGCTGGACTGCCCTTTTTGTTGTCGGACCAGGCCTGATTTGCATATGGATTTCCCCCTTTGTAATGGCTTGGCAGGCTGAAAAACGATGGTCTGGAGGGTTGCCCAGGGCTTTGCCCGTGGTTATGATTAATTCAAAACCTTCCAGCCATCACCTTTCTGTTTTGATAAAGATGCTCTGTAGGCACATGAGTGCCCATTTATGCTCCATGTGCATTCCATGCATACCCCTATGTGTCCTTAACAGGATGATCACAGTAGTAAGTGTCCAGCCTGACCTATATTTCCTGGCATTTGATCATCAATTCCATGCCCACTCTGTCTCAGCAGGCCAGTATCACACACAGGTTTAGGGTTTCAGTTTCTGTGTGGGGCACAGGCCTCACCCTATTTCTGGCCCACTGACTCTGTTAAAATGGTGTAGTGGCTTCTGCACACACAAGTGTACTACTGGGGGTTCATCATGTGTCCTGCTTACTGTCCCATAATCATCTGCTGTGTCATCAGTTGATTCAGATGATGCAATTGACACTACTCAACACTGTCTTGCAATACACAGGTCTCAGGTCACCCTTTTCCTGCCATGCAATGCCTCCCTGCATTTTTAGTTAGAGGGTGTGGGGGGTTTGCTTGTAGCCATGCAACACATTGCATGCACATTGCATGTGATGCCTGAACATGCCCTTGCACTGCCTTCATGTCTATTGGTGTACTTCATGATGTAATTGTTCATGTAGATAGTGGCTCACGTACACATGTCCTGCACTGCATTAACCCATGTCTGAGCCGGGTGTCACCCTTCTACATTAGTACTCACTGATGCATTGTCAAAGTCACCTGGCATGTATGGGACGGGCACAGGTGCATCCTGTGACACATGTACACAATATTTGGACTCCCTAATGGTTGTTTAGATGGATCTATTGGTCAATGTGCTACCTATACCAACTTGCCTAGGGCAGTCGATTGGGTGTAGCCTGCCAATTGGGTTGTGATGACTGTGCAGCATCCTTCGTGTGTATGTGTGCAGTTCCACATACATCAAAGCAAGCAGCATAATGGCTGCTTGCTTTGGTGTATTGGATGCTGGTCATGTTCACAATACAGGTGTAAGGGGAAATGGGTGTATCTGAGCACTTTCACATGTACATATGCAGGCAGCTTCAACATTGTGTGGTGCAACATTGCAAGTACTCACTTATGTGTTTGTGAACGTGTCCATTTACGCATGTGTCTTCTGCAGCTTTCTTGTTGACTGACTATTATGTAGTTGAGAGACGTTTATGCTGTACACATTTATGCATTGCACACGTTATGTGGAAGTGGCAGTATACCAAAGGTTCACTGTTGTGCAGTATGGGTATGGCCAGGCCCACTTAGCTACTATGGTGCCTCCTGGCCGTGAACTTTCCCAGAAGAAATGATGTAATAGGCACATTCATTGACCAATGTGCACAATCAGGCCCTGAGGGGTCTTGTGAAGGTCTCATGTCCTGCAGCTCTGATGGTACAGGGTGTTATGGTCCCTCATGCCTGGTTGGAGGCCCTTGCATTGCTTGTGACCTTCACTATTTCTACATGTCCCATGCCACTTGGTACGGGGCGAGCTGCAGATGGATGTGGCTATATTGATGATGATGCTTCAGTGATGCATGGCTACATGCATGTTACCTGTGTCATTGTGTGTTTGTATTCACTTGCAGTGGTGGTCAATTTGCAGTCCAGGCATGGTTATAGTGTGTTGCATCTCTTAGTTGCCATCTGTCTTTTCTGCCTGTGACATGTGCCGGACAGAGGTGGTGTCTGATGGAGTTCATATACTACATTTTGTTATACTGTAGGCTTTGATATTTACACACATCCATTCCTGCTTTTGGGATGTGTATGCATATCATGGCCACTGGATCCATGCCAGGTTCTCCTTTGTGTGTGACATGTCTGCTTCATGTGTTGGCTGTGTATGTGATGTCTATTTGTGTGTGCTTAATGTGCTTCTGACATGTGTAGTAATGTTCATCTTTTCTTCCATTCCCAGATGATGATGCAATGAAGCCAGAGGATGGTGTTGTCATGCCAGACACAGGGTTGCTATCACACCAGCAATCCAGCACAAGTGGGGGTCATGGGGTTGTAGGCCATGAGAACCCACTTGTGTTACAGACCGTCTTGTCTAGGGCTGGAAATTAGTCTAGCTCAGATGATCACTGTGACGACAATGTTGAGTTGGATGTGCATCAGGTCCATTCATCAGGGGTGAGTGATTCTGATGTAGACTCTCCTCTGTCCACCACACCTGCACTGAGGGGCCAGACGGTGGTGGGACCTCCGCCTGTGGAGGATCGGGATGCAGGGTCACCCTCCACACCAGTTGCTGATGTGCCTGGGGCATCAGGTCAATGGAGGAATGCAGTCCTGCAACCGTGGGCGGTGCCAACCCAACAAGGATGTCAGCACCTTGGGCCCCGCAGGTGTCAAGCTCAACAACGCGATGGCTCTGCGCCACTGGGGTATATTGAGTGGGACCAAGCCATGGTTGCCAATTCAGAACACCAGGGGCAGCAATTGATAACATCGCTGAGAGCATGGAACGTGTGGCCCAATCCGTGCTACCCACTGCTAGGCAGGCGGATCTCCAGCAGCGGGTGACACAGTCCACGGCCCGCTCGCTCAGGCTGGACATGGAGGCCTCAGATAGGGCACGCCGGGCTGAAATGGTGTCTTTGCGTCAAGCAATTGCTGCTCACGCATAGGCACACAAGGAGGCCATGAGGGTTGAATATGAATCTCAGATCTACTCTGGGTGTGCTCTTGATGTCCACCGCGACAGTTCTTAGAACACTTTTAACTTGACAACAAACAATAAGGAAATCGTCCTCAGAACACCCCCATTTTTTTATTTGCGAACATTTCAGGACACTGCGAGTGTACCTAGAACACATTCAACTTGCCAGCGAACAATACGGACAGCGTCTTCAGGACACCCCCAATGAACATTTCAGGACACCGCAAGGGTTCTTGGAACACTTTCAACTTGACAATGAACAATACGGACAGCGTCCTCAGGACACCCCCATTTTGTTTGTTTGTGAACATTTCAGGAGACAGCGAGTGTTCTTAGAACACATTCAACTTGCCATTGAATAATACAGACAGCGTCCTCAGGACACCCCCATTTTGTTTATTTACAAACATTTCAGGAGACCACAAGTGTTCTTAGAACACATTCAACTTGCCAGAGAACAATACGGACAGCGTTCTCAGGACACCCCCCATTACTTTGATTATTTACGAACATTTCAGAACACCGTGAGTGTTCTTAGAACACATTCAACTTCCCATTGAACAATACGGACAGCGTCCCCAGGACACCCCCATTTTGTTTATTTACAAACATTTCAGGACACCACGAGTGTTCTTAGAACACATTCAACTTGCCAGAGAACAATATGAACAGCGTCTTCAGGACACCCCCTACGAACATTTCAGGACACCGCGAGTGTTCTTAGAACGCTTTAAACTTGACAACGAACAAAACGGACAGCATCCTCAGAACATCCCCCATTTTGTTTATTAACGAACATTTCAGGACACCACAAGTGTTCTTAGAACACATTCGACTTGCCATCGAACAATACGGACAGCGTCCTCAGGTCACCCCATGATTTTTATTTACAAATATTTCAGGACATCACGAGTATTCTTAGAACACATTCAACTTGCCAGAGAACAATACGGACAGCATCCTCAGGACACCCCCATTTTGATTATTTACGAACATTTCAGAACACCGCAAGTGTTCTTAGAACACATTCAACTTCCCATCGAACAATACGGACAGCGTCCTCAGGACACCCCCATTTTGTTTAATTACGAACATTTCAGGACACCACAAGTGTTCTTAGAACACATTCAACTTGCCAGAGAACAATATGAACAGTGTCTTCAGGACACTCCCTACAAACATTTCTGGACACTGCAAGTGTTCTTAGAACACTTTAAACTTGACAACGAACAAAACGGACAGCATCCTCAGAACACCCCCATTTTGTTTATTTGTGAACATTTCAGGACACTGCGAGTGTTCTTAGAACACATCCAACTTGCCATCGAACAATACGGACAGCGTCCTCAGGTCACCCCCATGTTTTTTATTTACAAACATTTCAGGACACCACGAGTGTTCTTAGAACACATTCAACTTGCCAGAGAACAATACAGACAGCATCCTCAGGACACCCCCATTTTGATTATTTACGAACATTTCAGAACACCGCAAGTGTTCTTAGAACACTTTAAACTTGACAACAAACAAAACGGACAGCATCCTCAGAACACCACCATTTTGTTTATTTACGAACATTTCAGGACACCACAAGTGTTCTTATAACACATTCAACTTGCCAGAGAACAATATGAACAGCGTCTTCAGGACACCCCCTACGAACATTTCAGGACACCGTAAGTGTTCTTAGAACACTTTAAACTTGACAACAAACAAAACGGACAGCATCCTCAGAACACCCTCATTTTGTTTATTTACGAACATTTCAGGACACCACAAGTGTTCTTAGAACACATTCCACTTGCCAGAGAACAATATGAACAGTGTCTTCAGGACACCCCAATTTTGTTTATTTACGAACATTTCAGGACACCGCAAGTGTTCTTAGAACACATTCAACTTGCCAGCGAACAATACGGACAGCGTCTTCAGGACACCCCCTACGAACATTTCAGGACACCGCAAGTGTTCTTAGAACACTTTCAACTTGACAACGAACAATACGGACAGAGTCCTCAGGGCACCCCCATTTTGTTTATTTGCGAACATTTCAGGACACCGCAAGTGTTCTTAGAGCACATTCAACTTGCCATCGAATAATACGGACAGCGTCCTCAGGACACCCCCATTTTGTTTATTTACGAACATTTCAGGACACCACAAGTGTTCTTAGAACACATTCAACTTGTCAGCGAACAATACGGACAGCGTCCTTAGAATACCCCCATTTTTTTATTTGCGAACATTTCAGGACACCACTAGTGTTCTTAGAACACATTCAACTTGCCAGCGAACAGTAGGGCCAGCGTCTTCAGGACACCCCTTACGAATATTTCAGGACACCGCGAGTGTTCTTAGAACACTTTCAACTTGTCAACAGACAGCGTCCTCAGGACACCGCCATTTTGTTTTTTGCGAATATTTCAGGACACCGCAAGTGTTCTTAGAACACATTCAACTTCCCAACGAACAATACGGAAAGCGTCCTAAGGACACCCCCATTTTGTTTATTTACAAAAATTTCAGGACACCGCAAGTGTTCTTAGAACAAATTCAACTTCCCATCGAACAATACGGACAGCGTCCTCAGGACACCCCCATTTTGTTTATTTATAAACATTTCCGGACACCACGAGTGTTCTTAGAACACATTCAATTTACCAGAGAACAATACAGAGAGCGTCTTCAGGACACCCCCTACGAACATTTCAGGACACCGCGAGTGTTCTTAGAACACTTTCAATTTGACAACAAACAAAACGGACAGCGTCTTCAGGACCCCCCCATTTTGTTTATTTGCAAACATTTCAGGACACCGCAAGTGTTCTTAGAGCACATTCAACTTGCCATTGAACAATACGGACAGCGTCCTCAGGACACCCCCATTTTGTTTATTTACAAACATTTCAGGACACCACAAGTGTTCTTAGAACACATTCAACTTGCCAGAGAACAATACGGACAGCATCCTCAGGACACCCCCATTTTGATTATTTACGAACATTTCAGAACACCGCAAGTGTTCTTAGAACACATTCAACTTCCCATCGAACAATACGGACAGCGTCCTCAGGACACCCCCATTTTGTTTATTTACGAACATTTCAGGACACCACAAGTGTTCTTAGAACACATTCAACTTGCCAGAGAACAATATGAACAGTGTCTTCAGGACACCCCCGACAAACATTTCTGGACACTGCAAGTGTTCTTAGAACACTTTAAACTTGACAACGAACAAAACGGACAGCATCCTCAGAACACCCCCATTTTGTTTATTTGTGAACATTTCAGGACACTGCGAGTGTTCTTAGAACACATCCAACTTGCCATCGAACAATACGGACAGCGTCCTCAGGTCACCCCCATGTTTTTTTATTTACAAACATTTCAGGACACCACGAGTGTTCTTAGAACACATTCAACTTGCCAGAGAACAATACGGACAGCATCCTCAGGACACCCCCATTTTGATTATTTACGAACATTTCAGAACACCGCAAGTGTTCTTAGAACACTTTAAACTTGACAACAAACAAAACGGACAGCATCCTCAGAACACCCCCATTTTGTTTATTTACGAACATTTCAGGACACCACAAGTGTTCTTATAACACATTCAACTTGCCAGAGAACAATATGAACAGCGTCTTCAGGACACCCCCTACGAACATTTCAGGACACCGTAAGTGTTCTTAGAACACTTTAAACTTGACAACAAACAAAATGGACAGCATCCTCAGAACACCCTCATTTTGTTTATTTACGAACATTTCAGGACACCACAAGTGTTCTTAGAACACATTCCACTTGCCAGAGAATAATATGAACAGTGTCTTCAGGACACCCCAATTTTGTTTATTTACGAACATTTCAGGACACCGCAAGTGTTCTTAGAACACATTCAACTTGCCAGCGAACAATACGGACAGCGTCTTCAGGACACCCCCTACGAACATTTCAGGACACCGCAAGTGTTCTTAGAACACTTTCAACTTGACAACGAACAATACGGACAGCGTCCTCAGGACACCCCCATTTTGTTTATTTGCGAACATTTCAGGACACCGCAAGTGTTCTTAGAGCACATTCAACTTGCCATCGAACAATACGGACAGCGTCCTCAGGACACCCCCATTTTGTTTATTTACGAACATTTCAGGACACCACAAGTGTTCTTAGAACACATTCAACTTGTCAGCGAACAATACGGACAGCGTCCTTAGAATACCCCCATTTTTTTATTTGCGAACATTTCAGGACACCACTAGTGTTCTTAGAACACATTCAACTTGCCAGCGAACAGTACGGACAGCGTCTTCAGGACACCCCTTACGAATATTTCAGGACACCCCGAGTGTTCTTAGAACACTTTCAACTTGTCAACAGACAGCGTCCTCAGGACACCCCCATTTTGTTTTTTGCGAATATTTCAGGACACCGCAAGTGTTCTTAGAACACATTCAACTTCCCAACGAACAATACGGAAAGCGTCCTCAGGACACCCCCATTTTGGTTATTTTCAAAAATTTCAGGACACCGCAAGTGTTCTTAGAACAAATTCAACTTCCCATCGAACAATACGGACAGCATCCTCAGGACACCCCCATTTTGTTTATTTACGAACATTTCAGGACACCACGAGTGTTCTTAGAACACATTCAATTTACCAGAGAACAATACAGAGAGCGTCTTCAGGACACCCCCTACGAACATTTCAGGACACCGCGAGTGTTCTTAGAACACTTTCAATTTGACAACAAACAAAACGGACAGCGTCCTCAGGACCCCCCCATTTTGTTTATTTGCAAACATTTCAGGACACCGCAAGTGTTCTTAGAGCACATTCAACTTGCCATTGAACAATACGGACAGCGTCCTCAGGACACCCCCATTTTGTTTATTTACAAACATTTCAGGACACCACAAGTGTTCTTAGAACACATTCAAATTGCCACAGACCAATAGGGACAGCGTCCTCAGGACACTCCCATTTTGTTTATTTGCGAACATTTCAGGACACCGCGAGTGTTCTTAGAACACATTCAACTTCCCAACGAACAATACGGACAGCGTCCTCAGGACACCCCCATTTTGTTCATTTACGAACATTTCAGGACACAGCGAGTGTTCTTAGAACACATTCAACTTCCCATCGAACAATAAGGACAGGATCCTCAGGACACCCCCATTTTGTTTGTTTACGAACATTTCAGGACACAGCGAGTGTTCTTAGAACACATTCAACTTCCCATCGAACAATACGGACAGCATCCTCAGAACACCCCCATTTTTTTTATTTGCGAACATTTCAGGACACCACTAGTGTTCTTAGAACACATTCAACTTGCCAGCGAACAGTACGGACAGCGTCATCAGAACACCCCCTACGAACATTTCAGGGCACCGCGAGTGTTCTTAAAACACTTTCAACTTGTCAACGAACAATATGGACAGCGTCCTCAGGACACCACCATTTTGTTTATTTGCGAACATTTCAGAACACCGCATATGTTCTTAGAACACATTCAACTTCCCAACGAACAATACGGACAGCGTCCTCAGGACACCCACATTTTGTTTATTTACAAAAATTTCAGGACACCGCGAGTGTTCTTAGAACACATTCAACTTCCCATCGAACAATACGGACAGCGTCCACAGGAAACCCTCATTTTGTTAATTTACGAACATTTCAGGACACCACGAGTGTTCTTAGAACACATTCAACTTATCAGAGAACAATACGGAGAGCGTCTTCAGGACACCCCCTACGAACATTTCAGGACACCGCAAGTGTTCTTAGAACACTTTCAACTTGACAACGAACAAAACGGACAGCGTCCTCAGGACACCCCCATTTTGTTTATTTGCAAACATTTCAGGACATCGCAAGTGTTCTTAGAGCACATTCAACATGCCATTGAACAATACGGACAGCGTCCTCAGGACACCCCCATTTTGTTTATTTACAAACATTTCAGGACACCACAAGTGTTCTTAGAACACATTCAAATTGCCACAGACCAATACGGACAGCGTCCTCAGGACACCCCCATTTTGTTTATTTACAAAAATTTCAGGACACTGCGAGTGTTCTTGGAACACATTCAACTTGCCATCTAACAATACGGACAGCGTCCTCAGGACACCCCCATTTTGTTTATTTACAAAAATTTCAGGACACCACAAGTGTTCTTAGAACACATTCAAATTGCCACAGACCAATAGGGACAGCGTCCTCAGGACACTCCCATTTTGTTTATTTACAAAAATTTCAGGACACCGCAAGTGTTCTTAGAACAAATTCAACTTCCCATCGAACAATACGGACAGCGTCCTCAGGACACCCTCATTTTGTTTATTTATAAACATTTCAGGACACCACGAGTGTTCTTAGAACACATTCAATTTACCAGAGAACAATACAGAGAGCGTCTTCAGGACACCCCCTACGAACATTTCAGGACACCGCGAGTGTTCTTAGAACACTTTCAATTTGACAACAAACAAAACGGACAGCGTCTTCAGGACCCCCCCATTTTGTTTATTTGCAAACATTTCAGGACACCGCAAGTGTTCTTAGAGCACATTCAACTTGCCATTGAACAATACAGACAGCGTCCTCAGGACACCCCCATTTTGTTTATTTACAAACATTTCAGGACACCACAAGTGTTCTTAGAACACATTCAACTTGCCAGAGAACAATACGGACAGCATCCTCAGGACACCCCCATTTTGATTATTTACGAACATTTCAGAACACCGCAAGTGTTCTTAGAACACATTCAACTTCCCATCGAACAATACGGACAGCGTCCTCAGGACACCCCCATTTTGTTTATTTACGAACATTTCAGGACACCACAAGTGTTCTTAGAACACATTCAACTTGCCAGAGAACAATATGAACAGTGTCTTCAGGACACCCCCTACAAACATTTCTGGACACTGCAAGTGTTCTTAGAACACTTTAAACTTGACAACGAACAAAACGGACAGCATCCTCAGAACACCCCCATTTTGTTTATTTGTGAACATTTCAGGACACTGCGAGTGTTCTTAGAACACATCCAACTTGCCATCGAACAATATGGACAGCGTCCTCAGGTCACCCCCATGTTTTTTTATTTACAAACATTTCAGGACACCACGAGTGTTCTTAGAACACATTCAACTTGCCAGAGAACAATACGGACAGCATCCTCAGGACACCCCCATTTTGATTATTTACGAACATTTCAGAACACCGCAAGTGTTCTTAGAACACTTTAAACTTGACAACAAACAAAACGGACAGCATCCTCAGAACACCCCCATTTTGTTTATTTACGAACATTTCAGGACACCACAAGTGTTCTTATAACACATTCAACTTGCCAGAGAACAATATGAACAGCGTCTTCAGGACACCCCCTACGAACATTTCAGGACACCGTAAGTGTTCTTAGAACACTTTAAACTTGACAACAAACAAAATGGACAGCATCCTCAGAACACCCTCATTTTGTTTATTTACGAACATTTCAGGACACCACAAGTGTTCTTAGAACACATTCCACTTGCCAGAGAACAATATGAACAGTGTCTTCAGGACACCCCAATTTTGTTTATTTACGAACATTTCAGGACACCGCAAGTGTTCTTAGAACACATTCAACTTGCCAGCGAACAATACGGACAGCGTCTTCAGGACACCCCCTACGAACATTTCAGGACACCGCAAGTGTTCTTAGAACACTTTCAACTTGACAACGAACAATACGGACAGCGTCCTCAGGGCACCCCCATTTTGTTTATTTGCGAACATTTCAGGACACCGCAAGTGTTCTTAGAGCACATTCAACTTGCCATCGAACAATACGGACAGCGTCCTCAGGACACCCCCATTTTGTTTATTTACGAACATTTCAGGACACCACAAGTGTTCTTAGAACACATTCAACTTGTCAGCGAACAATACGGACAGCGTCCTTAGAATACCCCCATTTTTTTATTTGCGAACATTTCAGGACACCACTAGTGTTCTTAGAACACATTCAACTTGCCAGCGAACAGTACGGACAGCGTCTTCAGGACACCCCTTACGAATATTTCAGGACACCCCGAGTTTTCTTAGAACACTTTCAACTTGTCAACAGACAGCGTCCTCAGGACACCCCCATTTTGTTTTTTGCGAATATTTCAGGACACCGCAAGTGTTCTTAGAACACATTCAACTTCCCAACGAACAATACGGAAAGCGTCCTCAGGACACCCCCATTTTGTTTATTTTCAAAAATTTCAGGACACCGCAAGTGTTCTTAGAACAAATTCAACTTCCCATCGAACAATACGGACAGCGTCCTCAGGACACCCCCATTTTGTTTTTTGCGAATATTTCAGGACACCGCAAGTGTTCTTAGAACACATTCAACTTCCCAACGAACAATACGGAAAGCGTCCTCAGGACACCCCCATTTTGTTTATTTTCAAAAATTTCAGGACACCGCAAGTGTTCTTAGAACAAATTCAACTTCCCATCGAACAATACGGACAGCGTCTTCAGGACACCCCCTACGAACATTTCAGGACACCGTAAGTGTTCTTAGAACACTTTAAACTTGACAACGAACAAAACGGACAGCATCCTCAGAACACCCCCATTTTGTTTATTTACGAACATTTCAGGACACCACAAGTGTTCTTAGAACACATTCAACTTGCCAGAGAACAATATGAACAGCGTCTTCAGGACACCCCCATTTTGTTTATTTATGAACATTTCAGGACACCGCAAGTGTTCTTAGAACACATTCAACTTGCCATCGAACAATACGGACAGCGTCCTCAGGACACCCCGATTATGTTTATTTACGAACATTTCAGGACACCACAAGTGTTCTTAGAACACATTCAACTTGTCAGCGAACAATACGGACAGCGTCCTTAGAACACCCCCATTTTTTTATTTGCGAACATTTCAGGACACCACTAGTGTTCTTAGAACACATTCAACTTGCCAGCGAACAGTACGGACAGCGTCTTCAGGACACCCCTTACGAATATTTCAGGACACCGCGAGTGTTCTTAGAACACTTTCAACTTGTCAACAGACAGCGTCCTCAGGACACCGCCATTTTGTTTTTTGCGAACATTTCAGGACACCGCGAGTGTTCTTAGAACACATTCAACTTCCCAATGAACAATACGGACAGCGTCCTAAGGACACCCCCATTTTGTTTATTTACAAAAATTTCAGGACACCGCAAGTGTTCTTAGAACAAATTCAACTTCCTATCGAACAATACGGACAGCGTCCTCAGGACACCCCCATTTTGTTTATTTACGAACATTTCAGGACACCACGAGTGTTCTTAGAACACATTCAACTTACCAGAGAACAATACAGAGAGCGTCTTCAGGACACCCCCTACGAACATTTCAGGACACCGCGAGTGTTCTTAGAGCACATTCAACTTGCCACCGAACAATACGGACAGCGTCTTCAGGACACCCCCTACGAACATTTCAGGACACCGCAAGTGTTCTTAGAACACTTTCAACTTGACAACGAACAATACGGACAGCGTCTCAGGACACCCCCATTTTGTTTATTTGCAAACATTTCAGGACACCACAAGTGTTCTTAGAACACATTCAACTTGTCAGCGAACAATACGGACAGCGTCCTTAGAACACCCCCATTTTTTTATTTGCGAACATTTCAGGACACCACTAGTGTTCTTAGAACACATTCAACTTGCCAGCGAACAGTACGGACAGCGTCTTCAGGACACCCCTTACGAATATTTCAGGACACCGCGAGTGTTCTTAGAACACTTTCAACTTGTCAACAGACAGCGTCCTCAGGACACCGCCATTTTGTTTTTTGCGAACATTTCAGGACACCGCGAGTGTTCTTAGAACACATTCAACTTCTCAACGAACAATACGGACAGCGTCCTAAGGACACCCCCATTTTGTTTATTTACAAAAATTTCAGGACACCGCAAGTGTTCTTAGAACAAATTCAACTTCCCATCGTACGATACGGACAGCGTCCTCAGGACACCCCCATTTTGTTTATTTACGAACATTTCAGGACACCACGAGTGTTCTTGGAACATATTCAACTTACCAGAGAACAATACAGAGAGCGTCTTCAGGACACCCCCTACGAACATTTCAGGACACCGCGAGTGTTCTTAGAGCACATTCAACTTGCCATTGAACAATACGGACATCGTCCTCAGGACACCCCCATTTTGTTTATTTACAAACATTTCAGGACACCACAAGTGTTCTTAGAACACATTCAAATTGCCACAGACCAATAGGGACAGCGTCCTCAGGACACTCCCATTTTGTTTATTTGCGAACATTTCAGGACACCGCAAGTGTTCTTAGAACACATTCAACTTTCCAACGAACAATACGGACAGCGTCCTCAGGACACCCCCATTTTGTTTATTTACGAACATTTCAGGACACAGCGAGTGTTCTTAGAACACATTCAACTTCCCATCGAACAATACGGACAGCATCCTCAGAACGCCCCCATTTTTTTTATTTGCGAACATTTCAGGACACCACTAGTGTTCTTAGAACACATTCAACTTGCCAGCGAACAGTACGGACAGCGTCTTCAGAACACCCCCTACGAACATTTCAGGACACCGCGAGTGTTCTTAGAACACTTTCAACGTGTCAACGAACAATATGGACAGCGTCCTCAGGACACCACCATTTTGTTTATTTGCGAACATTTCAGAACACCGCGAGTGTTCATAGAACACATTCAACTTCCCAACGAACAATACGGACAGCGTCCTCAGGACACCCCCATTTTGTTTATTTACAAAAATTTCAGGACACCGCGAGTGTTCTTAGAACACATTCCACTTCCCATCGAACAATACGGACAGCGTCCACAGGAAACCCCCATTTTGTTTATTTACGAACATTTCAGGACACCACGAGTGTTCTTAGAACACATTCAACTTATCAGAGAACAATACGGAGAGCGTCTTCAGGACACCCCCTACGAACATTTCAGGACACCGCAAGTGTTCTTAGAACACTTTCAACTTGACAATGAACAAAACGGACAGCGTCCTCAGGACACCCCCATTTTGTTTATTTGCAAACATTTCAGGACATCGCAAGTGTTCTTAGAGCACATTCAACATGCTATTGAACAATACGGACAGCGTCCTCAGGACACCCCCATTTTGTTTATTTACGAACATTTCAGGACACCACAAGTGTTCTTAGAACACATTCAAATTGCCACAGACCAATACGGACAGCGTCCTAAGGACACCCCCCTTTTGTTTATTTACAAAAATTTCAGGACACTGCGAGTGTTCTTGGAACACATTCAACTTGCCATCTAACAATACGGACAGCGTCCTCAGGACACCCCCATTTTGTTTATTTACGAACATTTCAGGACACCACAAGTGTTCTTAGAACACATTCAACTTGTCAGTGAACAATACGGACAGCGTCTTCAGGACACCCCCTACGAACATTTCAGGACACCGCAAGTGTTCATACAACACTTTCAACTTGTCAACGAACAATACGGACAGAGTCCTGAGGACACCCCCATTTTGTTTATTTGCGAACATTTCAGGACACCGCGAGTGTTCTTAGAACACATTCAACTTCCCAACGAACAATACGGACAGCGTCCTCAGGACACCCCCATTTTGTTTATTTACGAACATTTCAGGACACAGCGAGTGTTCTTAGAACACATTCAACTTCCCATCGAACAATACGGACAGCGTCCTCAGAACACCCCCATTTTTTTATTGGCGAACATTTCAGGACACCACTAGTGTTCTTAGAACACATTCAACTTGCCAGTGAACAGTACGGACAGCGTCTTCAGGACACCCCCTACGAACATTTCAGGACACCATGAGTGTTCTTAGAACACTTTCAACGTGTCAACGAACAAGCCGGACAGAGTCCTTAGGACACCCCCATTTTGTTTATTTGCGAACATTTCAGGACACCGCGAGTGTTCTTAGAACACATTCACCTTCCCAACGAACAATACGGACAGCGTCCTCAGGACACCCCCATTTTGTTTATTTACGAACATTTCAGGATACAGCGAGTGTTCTTAGAACACATTCAACTTCCCATCGAACAATACGGACAGCGTCCTCAGAACACCCCCATTGTTTTATTTGCGAACATTTCAGGACACCACTAGTGTTCTTAGAACACATTCAACTTGCCAGTGAACAGTACGGACAGCGTCTTCAGGACACCCCCTACGAACATTTCAGGACACTGTGAGTGTTCTTAGAACACTTTCAACTTGTCAACGAACAATACGCACAGCGTCCTCAGGACACCGCCATTTTGTTTATTTGCGAACATTTCAGGACACCGCGAGTGTTTTTAGAACACATTCAACTTCCCAACGAACAATACGGACAGCGTCCTCCGGACACCCCCATTTTGTTTATTTACAAAAATTTCAGGACACCGCGAGTGTTCTTAGAACACATTCAACTTCCCATCGAACAATACGGACAGCGTCCTCAGGACACCCCCATTTTGTTTATTTATGAACATTTCAGGACACCACGAGTGTTCTTAGAACACTTTCAACTTACCAGAGAACAATACGGAGAGCGTCCTCAGGACACCCCGATTTTGTTTATTTACGAACATTTCAGGACACCACAAGTGTTCTTAGAACACATTCAACTTGTCAGCGAACAATACGGACAGCGTCCTTAGAACACCCCCATTTTTTTATTTGCGAACATTTCAGGACACCACTAGTGTTCTTAGAACACATTCAACTTGCCAGCGAACAGTACGGACAGCGTCTTCAGGACACCCCTTACGAATATTTCAGGACACCGCAAGTGTTCTTAGAACACTTTCAACTTGTCAACAGACAGCGTCCTCAGGACACCGCCATTTTGTTTTTTGCGAACATTTCAGGACACCGCGAGTGTTCTTAGAACACATTCAACTTCCCAACGAACAATACGGACAGCGTCCTAAGGACACCCCCATTTTGTTTATTTACAAAAATTTCAGGACACCGCAAGTGTTCTTAGAACAAATTCAACTTCCCATCGAACAATACGGACAGCGTCCTCAGGACACCCCCATTTTGTTTATTTACGAACATTTCAGGACACCACGAGTGTTCTTGGAACACATTCAACTTACCAGAGAACAATACAGAGAGCGTCTTCAGGACACCCCCTACGAACATTTCAGGACACCGCGAGTGTTCTTAGAGCACATTCAACTTGAGATTGAACAATACGGACATCGTCCTCAGGACATCCCCATTTTGTTTATTTACAAACATTTCAGGACACCACAAGTGTTCTTAGAACACATTCAAATTGCCACAGACCAATAGGGACAGCGTCCTCAGGATACTCCCATTTTGTTCATTTGCGAACATTTCAGGACACCGCGAGTGTTCTTAGAACACATTCAACTTCCCAACGAACAATACGGACAGCGTCCTCAGGACACCCCCATTTTGTTTATTTACGAACATTTCAGGACACAGCGAGTGTTCTTAGAACACATTCAACTTCCCATCGAACAATACGGACAGCATCCTCAGAACACCCCCATTTTTTTTATTTGCGAACATTTCAGGACACCACTAGTGTTCTTAGAACACATTCAACTTGCTAGCGAACAGTACGGACAGCGTTTTCAGAACACCCCCTACGAACATTTCAGGACACCGCGAGTGTTCTTAGAACACTTTCAACATGTCAACGAACAATATGGACAGCGTCCTCAGGACACCACCATTTTGTTTATTTGCAAACATTTCAGAACACCGCGAGTGTTCTTAGAACACATTCAACTTCCCAACGAACAATACGGACAGCGTCCTCAGGACACCCCCATTTTGTTTATTTACAAAAATTTCAGGACACCGCGAGTGTTCTTAGAACACATTCCACTTCCCATCGAACAATACGGACAGCGTCCACAGGAAACCCCCATTTTGTTTATTTACGAACATTTCAGGACACCACGAGTGTTCTTAGAACACATTCAACTTATCAGAGAATAATACGGAGAGCGTCTTCAGGACACCCCCTACGAACATTTCAGGACACCGCAAGTGTTCTTAGAACACTTTCAACTTGACAACGAACAAAACGGACAGCGTCCTCAGGACACCCCCATTTTGTTTATTTGCAAACATTTCAGGACATCGCAAGTGTTCTTAGAGCACATTCAACTTGTCAGTGAACAATACGGACAGCGTCTTCA
The DNA here is from genome assembly GCF_040938575.1 of Ambystoma mexicanum. Taxonomy (NCBI): domain Eukaryota; kingdom Metazoa; phylum Chordata; class Amphibia; order Caudata; family Ambystomatidae; genus Ambystoma; species Ambystoma mexicanum. The sequence goes on from NC_090933.1 coordinate 1,364,552,692, forward strand.
GGACACCCCCTACGAACATTTCAGGACACCGCAAGTGTTCATACAACACTTTCAACTTGTCAACGAACAATACGGACAGAGTCCTGAGGACACCCCCATTTTGTTTATTTGCGAAAATTTCAGGACACCGCGAGTGTTCTTAGAACACATTCAACTTCCCAACGAACAATACGGACAGCGTCCTCAGGACACCCCCATTTTGTTTATTTACGAACATTTCAGGACACAGCGAGTGTTCTTAGAACACATTCAACTTCCCATCGAACAATACGGACAGCGTCCTCAGAACACCCCCATTTTTTTATTTGCGAACATTTCAGGACACCACTAGTGTTCTTAGAACACATTCAACTTGCCAGTGAACAGTACGGACAGCGTCTTCAGGACACCCCCTACGAACATTTCAGGACACCATGAGTGTTCTTAGAACACTTTCAACTTGTCAACGAACAAGCCGGACAGAGTCCTTAGGACACCCCCATTTTGTTTATTTGCAAACATTTCAGGACACCGCGAGTGTTCTTAGAACACATTCAACTTCCCAACGAACAATACGGACAGCGTCCTCAGGACACCCCCATTTTGTTTATTTACGAACATTTCAGGATACAGCGAGTGTTCTTAGAACACATTCAACTTCCCATCGAACAATACGGACAGCGTCCTCAGAACACCCCCATTGTTTTATTTGCGAACATTTCAGGACACCACTAGTGTTCTTAGAACACATTCAACTTGCCAGTGAACAGTACGGACAGCGTCTTCAGGACACCCCCTACGAACATTTCAGGACACTGTGAGTGTTCTTAGAACACTTTCAACTTGTCAACGAACAATACGGACAGCGTCCTCAGGACACCGCCATTTTGTTTATTTGCGAACATTTCAGGACACCGCGAGTGTTCTTAGAACACATTCAACTTCCCAACGAACAATACGGACAGCGTCCTCAGGACACCCCCATTTTGTTTATTTACGAACATTTCAGGACACAGCGAGTGTTCTTAGAACACATTCAACTTCCCATCGAACAATACGGACAGCGTCCTCAGAACACCCCCATTTTTTTATTGGCGAACATTTCAGGACACCACTAGTGTTCTTAGAACACATTCAACTTGCCAGTGAACAGTACGGACAGCGTCTTCAGGACACCCCCTACGAACATTTCAGGACACCATGAGTGTTCTTAGAACACTTTCAACGTGTCAACGAACAAGCCGGACAGAGTCCTTAGGACACCCCCATTTTGTTTATTTGCGAACATTTCAGGACACCGCGAGTGTTCTTAGAACACATTCACCTTCCCAACGAACAATACGGACAGCGTCCTCAGGACACCCCCATTTTGTTTATTTACGAACATTTCAGGATACAGCGAGTGTTCTTAGAACACATTCAACTTCCCATCGAACAATACGGACAGCGTCCTCAGAACACCCCCATTGTTTTATTTGCGAACATTTCAGGACACCACTAGTGTTCTTAGAACACATTCAACTTGCCAGTGAACAGTACGGACAGCGTCTTCAGGACACCCCCTACGAACATTTCAGGACACTGTGAGTGTTCTTAGAACACTTTCAACTTGTCAACGAACAATACGCACAGCGTCCTCAGGACACCGCCATTTTGTTTATTTGCGAACATTTCAGGACACCGCGAGTGTTTTTAGAACACATTCAACTTCCCAACAAACAATACGGACAGCGTCCTCCGGACACCCCCATTTTGTTTATTTACAAAAATTTCAGGACACCGCGAGTGTTCTTAGAACACATTCAACTTCCCATCGAACAATACGGACAGCGTCCTCAGGACACCCCCATTTTGTTTATTTATGAACATTTCAGGACACCACGAGTGTTCTTAGAACACATTCAACTTACCAGAGAACAATACGGAGAGCGTCCTCAGGACACCCCGATTTTGTTTATTTACGAACATTTCAGGACACCACAAGTGTTCTTAGAACACATTCAACTTGTCAGCGAACAATACGGACAGCGTCCTTAGAACACCCCCATTTTTTTATTTGCGAACATTTCAGGACACCACTAGTGTTCTTAGAACACATTCAACTTGCCAGCGAACAGTACGGACAGCGTCTTCAGGACACCCCTTACGAATATTTCAGGACACCGCAAGTGTTCTTAGAACACTTTCAACTTGTCAACAGACAGCGTCCTCAGGACACCGCCATTTTGTTTTTTGCGAACATTTCAGGACACCGCGAGTGTTCTTAGAACACATTCAACTTCCCAACGAACAATACGGACAGCGTCCTAAGGACACCCCCATTTTGTTTATTTACAAAAATTTCAGGACACCGCAAGTGTTCTTAGAACAAATTCAACTTCCCATCGAACAATACGGACAGCGTCCTCAGGACACCCCCATTTTGTTTATTTACGAACATTTCAGGACACCACGAGTGTTCTTGGAACACATTCAACTTACCAGAGAACAATACAGAGAGCGTCTTCAGGACACCCCCTACGAACATTTCAGGACACCGCGAGTGTTCTTAGAGCACATTCAACTTGAGATTGAACAATACGGACATCGTCCTCAGGACATCCCCATTTTGTTTATTTACAAACATTTCAGGACACCACAAGTGTTCTTAGAAAACATTCAAATTGCCACAGACCAATAGGGACAGCGTCCTCAGGATACTCCCATTTTGTTCATTTGCGAACATTTCAGGACACCGCGAGTGTTCTTAGAACACATTCAACTTCCCAACGAACAATACGGACAGCGTCCTCAGGACACCCCCATTTTGTTTATTTACGAACATTTCAGGACACAGCGAGTGTTCTTAGAACACATTCAACTTCCCATCGAACAATACGGACAGCATCCTCAGAACACCCCCATTTTTTTTATTTGCGAACATTTCAGGACACCACTAGTGTTCTTAGAACACATTCAACTTGCTAGCGAACAGTACGGACAGCGTTTTCAGAACACCCCCTACGAACATTTCAGGACACCGCGAGTGTTCTTAGAACACTTTCAACATGTCAACGAACAATATGGACAGCGTCCTCAGGACACCACCATTTTGTTTATTTGCAAACATTTCAGAACACCGCGAGTGTTCTTAGAACACATTCAACTTCCCAACGAACAATACGGACAGCGTCCTCAGGACACCCCCATTTTGTTTATTTACAAAAATTTCAGGACACCGCGAGTGTTCTTAGAACACATTCCACTTCCCATCGAACAATACGGACAGCGTCCACAGGAAACCCCCATTTTGTTTATTTACGAACATTTCAGGACACCACGAGTGTTCTTAGAACACATTCAACTTATCAGAGAATAATACGGAGAGCGTCTTCAGGACACCCCCTACGAACATTTCAGGACACCGCAAGTGTTCTTAGAACACTTTCAACTTGACAATGAACAAAACGGACAGCGTCCTCAGGACACCCCCATTTTGTTTATTTGCAAACATTTCAGGACATCGCAAGTGTTCTTAGAGCACATTCAACTTGTCAGTGAACAATACGGACAGCGTCTTCAGGACACCCCCTACGAACATTTCAGGACACCGCAAGTGTTCTTAGAACACTTTCAACTTGTCAACAAACAAGCCGGACAGAGTCCTTAGGACACCCCCATTTTGTTTATTTGCAAACATTTCAGGACACCGCGAGTGTTCTTAGAACACATTCAACTTCCCAACGAACAATACGGACAGCGTCCTCAGGACACCCCCATTTTGTTTATTTACGAACATTTCAGGATACAGCGAGTGTTCTTAGAACACATTCAACTTCCCATCGAACAATACGGACAGCGTCCTCAGAACACCCCCATTGTTTTATTTGCGAACATTTCAGGACACCACTAGTGTTCTTAGAACACATTCAACTTGCCAGTGAACAGTACGGACAGCGTCTTCAGGACACCCCCTACGAACATTTCAGGACACTGTGAGTGTTCTTAGAACACTTTCAACTTGTCAACGAACAATACGGACAGCGTCCTCAGGACACCGCCATTTTGTTTATTTGCGAACATTTCAGGACACCGCGAGTGTTCTTAGAACACATTCAACTTCCCAACGAACAATACGGACAGCGTCCTCCGGACACCCCCATTTTGTTTATTTACAAAAGTTTCAGGACACCGCGAGTGTTCTTAGAACACATTCAACTTCCCATCGAACAATACGGACAGCGTCCTCAGGACACCCCCATTTTGTTTATTTATGAACATTTCAGGACACCACGAGTGTTCTTAGAACACATTCAACTTACCAGAGAACAATACGGAGAGCGTCTTCAGGACACCCCCTACGAACATTTCAGGACACCGCGAGTGTTCTTAGAACACTTTCAACTTGACAACGAACAAAACGGACAGCGTCCTCAGGACACCCCCATTTTGTTTATTTACGAACATTTCAGGACACCACAAGTGTTCTTAGAACACATTCAAATTGCCAAAGACCAATACGGACAGCGTCCTCAGGACAGCCCCATTTTGTTTATTCACGAACATTTCAGGACACCACAAGTGTTCTTAGAACACATTCAAATTGCCACAGACCAATACGGACAGCGTCCTCAGGACACCCACATTTTGTTTATTTGCGAACATTTCAGTACACCGCGTGTGCTCTTAGAACACATTCAACTTGCCATCGAACAATACGAACAGCGTCCTCAGGACACCCCCATTTTGTTTATTTACGAACATTTCAGGACACCACAAGTGTTCTTAGAACACATTCAACTTGTCAGCGAACAATACGGACAACGTCTTCAGGACACCCCCTACGAACATTTCAGGACACCGCGAGTATTCTTAGAACACTTTCAACTTGTCAACGAACAATACGGACAGCGTCATCAGGACACACCCATTTTGTTTATTTGCGAACATCTCAGGACACCGCAAGTGTTCTTAGAACACATTCAACTTCCCAACTAACAGTACGGACAGCGTCTTCAGGACACCCCCTACGAACATTTCAGGACACTGTGATTGTTCTTAGAACACTTTCAACTTGTCAGCGAACAATACGGACAACGTCTTCAGGACACCCCCTACGAACATTTCAGGACACCGCGAGTATTCTTAGAACACTTTCAACTTGTCAACGAACAATACGGACAGCGTCATCAGGACACACCCATTTTGTTTATTTGCGAACATTTCAGGACACCACTGGTGTTCTTAGAACACATTCAACTTGCCAGTGAACAGTACGGACAGCGTCTTCAGGACACCCCCTACGAACATTTCAGGACACTGTGAGTGTTCTTAGAACACTTTCAACTTGTCAACGAACAATACGGACAGCGTCCTCAGGACACCGCCATTTTGTTTATTTGCGAACATTTCAGGACACCGCGAGTGTTCTTAGAACACATTCAACTTCCCAACGAACAATACGGACAGCGTCCTCCGGACACCCCCATTTTGTTTATTTACAAAAATTTCAGGACACCGCGAGTGTTCTTAGAACACATTCAACTTCCCATCGAACAATACGGACAGCGTCCTCAGGACACCCCCATTTTGTTTATTTATGAACATTTCAGGACACCACGAGTGTTCTTAGAACACATTCAACTTACCAGAGAACAATACGGAGAGCGTCTTCAGGACACCCCCTACGAACATTTCAGGACACCGCGAGTGCTCTTAGAACACTTTCAACTTGACAACAAACAAAACGGACAGCGTCCTCAGGACACCCCCATTTTGTTTATTTACGAACATTTCAGGACACCACAAGTGTTCTTAGAACACATTCAAATTGCCACAGACCAATACGGACAGCGTCCTCAGGACAGCCCCATTTTGTTTATTCACGAACATTTCAGGACACCACAAGTGTTCTTAGAACACATTCAAATTGCCACAGACCAATACGGACAGCGTCCTCAGGACACCCACATTTTGTTTATTTGCGAACATTTCAGTACACCGCGTGTGCTCTTAGAACACATTCAACTTGCCATCGAACAATACGAACAGCGTCCTCAGGACACCCCCATTTTGTTTATTTACGAACATTTCAGGACACCACAAGTGTTCTTAGAACACATTCAACTTGTCAGCGAACAATACGGACAACGTCTTCAGGACACCCCCTACGAATATTTCAGGACACCGCGAGTATTCTTAGAACACTTTCAACTTGTCAACGAACAATACGGACAGCGTCATCAGGACACACCCATTTTGTTTATTTGCGAACATCTCAGGACACCGCAAGTGTTCTTAGAACACATTCAACTTCCCAACTAACAGTACGGACAGCGTCTTCAGGACACCCCCTACGAACATTTCAGGACACCGTGATTGTTCTTAGAACACTTTCAACTTGTCAACGAACAATACGGACAGTGTCCTCAGGACACCGCCATTTTGTTTATTTGCGAACATTTCAGGACATCGCGAGTGTTCTTAGAACACATTCAACTTCCCAACGAACAATACGGACAGCGTCCTCAGGACACCCCCATTTTGTTTATTTACAAAAATTTCAGGACACGGCGAGTGTTCTTAGAACACATTCAACTTCCCATCGAACAATACGGACAGCGTCCTCAGGACACCCCCATTTTGTTTATTTGCGAACATTTCAGTACACCGCGTGTGCTCTTAGAACACATTCAACTTGCCATCGAACAATACGAACAGCGTCCTCAGGACACCCCCATTTTGTTTATTTACGAACATTTCAGGACACCACAAGTGTTCTTAGAACACATTCAACTTGTCAGCGAACAATACGGACAACGTCTTCAGGACACCCCCTACGAACATTTCAGGACACCGCGAGTATTCTTAGAACACTTTCAACTTGTCAACGAACAATACGGACAGCGTCATCAGGACACACCCATTTTGTTTATTTGCGAACATCTCAGGACACCGCAAGTGTTCTTAGAACACATTCAACTTCCCAACTAACAGTACGGACAGCGTCTTCAGGACACCCCCTACGAACATTTCAGGACACTGTGATTGTTCTTAGAACACTTTCAACTTGTCAGCGAACAATACGGACAACGTCTTCAGGACACCCCCTACGAACATTTCAGGACACCGCGAGTATTCTTAGAACACTTTCAACTTGTCAACGAACAATACGGACAGCGTCATCAGGACACACCCATTTTGTTTATTTGCGAACATTTCAGGACACCACTGGTGTTCTTAGAACACATTCAACTTGCCAGTGAACAGTACGGACAGCGTCTTCAGGACACCCCCTACGAACATTTCAGGACACTGTGAGTGTTCTTAGAACACTTTCAACTTGTCAACGAACAATACGGACAGCGTCCTCAGGACACCGCCATTTTGTTTATTTGCGAACATTTCAGGACACCGCGAGTGTTCTTAGAACACATTCAACTTCCCAACGAACAATACGGACAGCGTCCTCCGGACACCCCCATTTTGTTTATTTACAAAAATTTCAGGACACCGCGAGTGTTCTTAGAACACATTCAACTTCCCATCGAACAATACGGACAGCGTCCTCAGGACACCCCCATTTTGTTTATTTATGAACATTTCAGGACACCACGAGTGTTCTTAGAACACATTCAACTTACCAGAGAACAATACGGAGAGCGTCTTCAGGACACCCCCTACGAACATTTCAGGACACCGCGAGTGCTCTTAGAACACTTTCAACTTGACAACAAACAAAACGGACAGCGTCCTCAGGACACCCCCATTTTGTTTATTTACGAACATTTCAGGACACCACAAGTGTTCTTAGAACACATTCAAATTGCCACAGACCAATACGGACAGCGTCCTCAGGACAGCCCCATTTTGTTTATTCACAAACATTTCAGGACACCACAAGTGTTCTTAGAACACATTCAAATTGCCACAGACCAATACGGACAGCGTCCTCAGGACACCCACATTTTGTTTATTTGCGAACATTTCAGTACACCGCGTGTGCTCTTAGAACACATTCAACTTGCCATCGAACAATACGAACAGCGTCCTCAGGACACCCCCATTTTGTTTATTTACGAACATTTCAGGACACCACAAGTGTTCTTAGAACACATTCAACTTGTCAGCGAACAATACGGACAACGTCTTCAGGACACCCCCTACGAATATTTCAGGACACCGCGAGTATTCTTAGAACACTTTCAACTTGTCAACGAACAATACGGACAGCGTCATCAGGACACACCCATTTTGTTTATTTGCGAACATCTCAGGACACCGCAAGTGTTCTTAGAACACATTCAACTTCCCAACTAACAGTACGGACAGCGTCTTCAGGACACCCCCTACGAACATTTCAGGACACCGTGATTGTTCTTAGAACACTTTCAACTTGTCAACGAACAATACGGACAGTGTCCTCAGGACACCGCCATTTTGTTTATTTGCGAACATTTCAGGACATCGCGAGTGTTCTTAGAACACATTCAACTTCCCAACGAACAATACGGACAGCGTCCTCAGGACACCCCCATTTTGTTTATTTACAAAAATTTCAGGACACGGCGAGTGTTCTTAGAACACATTCAACTTCCCATCGAACAATACGGACAGCGTCCTCAGGACACCCCCATTTTGTTTATTTACGAACATTTCAGGACACCACGAGTGTTCTTAGAACACATTCAACTTACCAGAGAACAATACGGAGAGCGTCTTCAGGACACCCCCTACGAACATTTCAGGACACCGCAAGTGTTCTTAGAACACTTTCAACTTGACAACGAACAAAACGGACAGCGTCCTCAGGACACCCCCATTTTGTTTATTTACGAACATTTCAGGACACCACAAGTGTTCTTAGAACACATTCAAATTGCCACAGACCAATACGGACAGCGTCCTCAGGACACCCCCATTTTGTTTATTTACGAACATTTCAGGACACCACAAGTGTTCTTAGAACACATTCAACTTGTCAGCGAACAATACGGACAACGTCTTCAGGACACCCCCTACGAACATTTCAGGACACCGCGAGTATTCTTAGAACACTTTCAACTTGTCAACGAACAATACGGAGAGCGTCCTCAGGACACCCCCATTTTGTTTATTTACGAACATTTCAGGACACCACGAGTGTTCTTATAACACATTCAACTTACCAGAGAACAATATGGAGAGCATCTTCAGGACACCCCCTATGAACATTTCAGGACACTGCAAGTGTTCTTAGAACACTTTAAACTTCACAACGAACAATACGGACAGCGTCCTCAGAACACCCTCATTCTGTTTATTTACGAACATTTCAGGACATCGCAAGTGTTCTTAGAGCACATTCAACTTGTCAGTGAACAATACGGACAGCGTCTTCAGGACACCCCCTACGAACATTTCAGGACACCGCAAGTGTTCTTAGAACACTTTCAACTTGTCAACGAACAAGCCGGACAGAGTCCTTAGGACACCCCCATTTTGTTTATTTGCAAACATTTCAGGACACCGCGAGTGTTCTTAGAACACATTCAACTTCCCAACGAACAATACGGACAGCGTCCTCAGGACACCCCCATTTTGTTTATTTACGAACATTTCAGGATACAGCGAGTGTTCTTAGAACACATTCAACTTCCCATCGAACAATACGGACAGCGTCCTCAGAACACCCCCATTGTTTTATTTGCGAACATTTCAGGACACCACTAGTGTTCTTAGAACACATTCAACTTGCCAGTGAACAGTACGGACAGCGTCTTCAGGACACCCCCTACGAACATTTCAGGACACTGTGAGTGTTCTTAGAACACTTTCAACTTGTCAACGAACAATACGGACAGCGTCCTCAGGACACCGCCATTTTGTTTATTTGCGAACATTTCAGGACACCGCGAGTGTTCTTAGAACACATTCAACTTCCCAACGAACAATACGGACAGCGTCCTCCGGACACCCCCATTTTGTTTATTTACAAAAGTTTCAGGACACCGCGAGTGTTCTTAGAACACATTCAACTTCCCATCGAACAATACGGACAGCGTCCTCAGGACACCCCCATTTTGTTTATTTATGAACATTTCAGGACACCACGAGTGTTCTTAGAACACATTCAACTTACCAGAGAACAATACGGAGAGCGTCTTCAGGACACCCCCTACGAACATTTCAGGACACCGCGAGTGTTCTTAGAACACTTTCAACTTGACAACGAACAAAACGGACAGCGTCCTCAGGACACCCCCATTTTGTTTATTTACGAACATTTCAGGACACCACAAGTGTTCTTAGAACACATTCAAATTGCCAAAGACCAATACGGACAGCGTCCTCAGGACAGCCCCATTTTGTTTATTCACGAACATTTCAGGACACCACAAGTGTTCTTAGAACACATTCAAATTGCCACAGACCAATACGGACAGCGTCCTCAGGACACCCACATTTTGTTTATTTGCAAACATTTCAGTACACCGCGTGTGCTCTTAGAACACATTCAACTTGCCATCGAACAATACGAACAGCGTCCTCAGGACACCCCCATTTTGTTTATTTACGAACATTTCAGGACACCACAAGTGTTCTTAGAACACATTCAACTTGTCAGCGAACAATACGGACAACGTCTTCAGGACACCCCCTACGAACATTTCAGGACACCGCGAGTATTCTTAGAACACTTTCAACTTGTCAACGAACAATACGGACAGCGTCATCAGGACACACCCATTTTGTTTATTTGCGAACATCTCAGGACACCGCAAGTGTTCTTAGAACACATTCAACTTCCCAACTAACAGTACGGACAGCGTCTTCAGGACACCCCCTACGAACATTTCAGGACACTGTGATTGTTCTTAGAACACTTTCAACTTGTCAGCGAACAATACGGACAACGTCTTCAGGACACCCCCTACGAACATTTCAGGACACCGCGAGTATTCTTAGAACACTTTCAACTTGTCAACGAACAATACGGACAGCGTCATCAGGACACACCCATTTTGTTTATTTGCGAACATTTCAGGACACCACTGGTGTTCTTAGAACACATTCAACTTGCCAGTGAACAGTACGGACAGCGTCTTCAGGACACCCCCTACGAACATTTCAGGACACTGTGAGTGTTCTTAGAACACTTTCAACTTGTCAACGAACAATACGGACAGCGTCCTCAGGACACCGCCATTTTGTTTATTTGCGAACATTTCAGGACACCGCGAGTGTTCTTAGAACACATTCAACTTCCCAACGAACAATACGGACAGCGTCCTCCGGACACCCCCATTTTGTTTATTTACAAAAATTTCAGGACACCGCGAGTGTTCTTAGAACACATTCAACTTCCCATCGAACAATACGGACAGCGTCCTCAGGACACCCCCATTTTGTTTATTTATGAACATTTCAGGACACCACGAGTGTTCTTAGAACACATTCAACTTACCAGAGAACAATACGGAGAGCGTCTTCAGGACACCCCCTACGAACATTTCAGGACACCGCGAGTGCTCTTAGAACACTTTCAACTTGACAACAAACAAAACGGACAGCGTCCTCAGGACACCCCCATTTTGTTTATTTACGAACATTTCAGGACACCACAAGTGTTCTTAGAACACATTCAAATTGCCACAGACCAATACGGACAGCGTCCTCAGGACAGCCCCATTTTGTTTATTCACGAACATTTCAGGACACCACAAGTGTTCTTAGAACACATTCAAATTGCCACAGACCAATACGGACAGCGTCCTCAGGACACCCACATTTTGTTTATTTGCGAACATTTCAGTACACCGCGTGTGCTCTTAGAACACATTCAACTTGCCATCGAACAATACGAACAGCGTCCTCAGGACACCCCCATTTTGTTTATTTACGAACATTTCAGGACACCACAAGTGTTCTTAGAACACATTCAACTTGTCAGCGAACAATACGGACAACGTCTTCAGGACACCCCCTACGAATATTTCAGGACACCGCGAGTATTCTTAGAACACTTTCAACTTGTCAACGAACAATACGGACAGCGTCATCAGGACACACCCATTTTGTTTATTTGCGAACATCTCAGGACACCGCAAGTGTTCTTAGAACACATTCAACTTCCCAACTAACAGTACGGACAGCGTCTTCAGGACACCCCCTACGAACATTTCAGGACACCGTGATTGTTCTTAGAACACTTTCAACTTGTCAACGAACAATACGGACAGTGTCCTCAGGACACCGCCATTTTGTTTATTTGCGAACATTTCAGGACATCGCGAGTGTTCTTAGAACACATTCAACTTCCCAACGAACAATACGGACAGCGTCCTCAGGACACCCCCATTTTGTTTATTTACAAAAATTTCAGGACACGGCGAGTGTTCTTAGAACACATTCAACTTCCCATCGAACAATACGGACAGCGTCCTCAGGACACCCCCATTTTGTTTATTTACGAACATTTCAGGACACCACGAGTGTTCTTAGAACACATTCAACTTACCAGAGAACAATACGGAGAGCGTCTTCAGGACACCCCCTACGAACATTTCAGGACACCGCAAGTGTTCTTAGAACACTTTCAACTTGACAACGAACAAAACGGACAGCGTCCTCAGGACACCCCCATTTTGTTTATTTACGAACATTTCAGGACACCACAAGTGTTCTTAGAACACATTCAAATTGCCACAGACCAATACGGACAGCGTCCTCAGGACACCCCCATTTTGTTTATTTACGAACATTTCAGGACACCACAAGTGTTCTTAGAACACATTCAACTTGTCAGCGAACAATACGGACAACGTCTTCAGGACACCCCCTACGAACATTTCAGGACACCGCGAGTATTCTTAGAACACTTTCAACTTGTCAACGAACAATACGGAGAGCGTCCTCAGGACACCCCCATTTTGTTTATTTACGAACATTTCAGGACACCACGAGTGTTCTTATAACACATTCAACTTACCAGAGAACAATATGGAGAGCATCTTCAGGACACCCCCTATGAACATTTCAGGACACTGCAAGTGTTCTTAGAACACTTTAAACTTCACAACGAACAATACGGACAGCGTCCTCAGAACACCCTCATTCTGTTTATTTACGAACATTTCAGGACACCACAAGTGTTCTTAGAACACATTCAACTTACCAGAGAACAATCCGGACACCGTCCTCAGGACACCCCCATTTTGTTTATTTATGAACATTTCTGGACACTGCGAGTGTTCTTAGAACAGTTTCAGCTTGCTTGCGAACAAAACTGACACATATTGTGTCCTCAGAACACCCCCCCATTTAGTTTATTTAGAACATTTCAGAGCAGCCGTGTTGTCCGCAGACAAATCAAACACAACAAGAGCGTCTACCACATAAAAAAACACAATATTTAACCTATCTCATACTCTCCCACCCTCCCCAAACACTCTTACACACCAACACACTCTACTAAATACAAATTTTAAACCAAGTTTCACAGCGCTGTCCGCGGACATCACGCAAGCCGATTGGCCAATCAGGAGACTGTCCGCAGAGTGAACAGGGAAGTGTGTCCGCGGACCGAACATAGATATCACTCATTTTTTATGACCTACTTTTTGGTCATTTTAAAAAAAAACTACAGGACGGATTTTCACCAATTCCGGTGGAATTTTCTCCTTCGGAAAACTTTCTCAGACTTACAATATCCAGCTTAACTGTAAGTTCAACTCTTGAACGGAAACTCTTGAATGGGGCATCTCTATCTCTCAATTTCTACCGCAACTGAATTTTACAGTCATGTGGTGACCCCATAGAGATGTATTTGTGTTTCCATTGCAGCCATCCTGATACCAGCTATTATTTGAAGATGGACTGCAGTCCGAAAACCATGTTTTCCACTGATGGATATGCCAACAACTAAGCAATTTGTTTTGAAACATTGTTCCAACCGCATATGAGTGAAAATAGTAAGTGTCTGTTTTTTGCAGTACTGCTTTCTAACACGTTCCACCTTTAGGCTAGAGACACCCTTTCCCGTGTTGTAAAAGTGCGTTTTTGAAGAAAAGCTTTCTTGTTCCTTTGGGCACCTTTCCCTTTCTGCATTTTTGAGTACTTGCAATAAGACTCAGCATAAGTGCTGCATTAATGTTATGCATGTGGTGTTAAGAAGTAAATAATAAAAGGCGTAACAAATCTAACATGCCAAAATATGCCAATTTAAAGAGGAAATAAGTACACCTCCAAAATTAAGTAGACACCGCTATCAATTAGCTTTGTTCAAATTTATCGAGCTGCAGTAATAACAGTTTTCTTACTTTGTCCTATAGTGCACTGTTCTTAGAAGTGATGTTTGTGTATTTTATGATTGCTTTGTTTTATGCTTAATTTTGCATGCTTAGTAAAACAAATTTGACTTGTTCTGTGTTTATTCTGAACCCATGAAACCTATTAGGATTGGCCTCACACATTGCATATGTTTTTTATATGTTTTCAAAAAATCACGCTGACCAACATTTGGGGTATAGTCTTTATTGACCTCTCTGGTAGAAATTGTGTCCGGAAAATGGCCTAAAAAGAAAGAACGAAAGACACTAGATATAGGGCCTCATTACGACCCTGGCGGAAAGTTACCGCCAGGGCCGTGACTTTACCGCCATGGTGCTAACTACGTTAACACCATGGCGGTAAGGGGATTTACCGCCCCATTCCGACCTTGGCGGGGCGGTAAATCCCCAATCCCCATTTACCCTTCCCCATTCCCATTTTTGCCCCATAGGGCATTATGGGAGTGGGGAAGGCGTTAATTACGCCACCGTAAATTACGGTGGCGTAATTAACACCAAGTTCCCTTACCGCCATGGATTTTTACACCCGCTAGAAGCAGGTGTAAAATCCGCCATGGCGGAAAGGGAACTCGTGATTGGCGGTAAGGGGTCGGCGCAGCTAACGCTGGCGCTAACCCCTTACCGCCAGGGTCGTAATGAGGCCCATAGTGTCTGAAATATAAAATGGCCGAAACATGTCGACAGTTATCTAAGATACCCATGTGAATCGTCTGTGGGATTTTGATGCAAACAAAGTGTTTACAAATTTATATATTTTGTGTTGCCTGCACCCCTTGCACTGTGTGTGCATTATGCACAATTTCTTTTCTTTATCAAAAAGTTTTTTTTAAAAAATGTTAATCCTTTAATTATGCAATGTTTTGTGTTTGTGGCAATTTGTGCCTTTTAATGTGTGCCTTTTAATTGTATGCAATATGCAATATAATTCGTTTTTTTTGTAACTAGCCTCTATGATTTTAAGTAGTAACAACATCAAATGGTGTTGGTTTAGTTTGTAACTATTCTTCACTCGAACCACTGGGGCAATGGAAAGAGGGGTAATCAGACTCACCTTATATGTTTTTTCCTTTTGAGTTAGTTCCCTTTGAGTTATGATCTCCCGAGACAAAAAATTGGGAACTTCACCTGGTTTAGGTAACACTTAATCAATTATGACACAAAACGTCTTTTGATAAGAAACCACTTACAGGCTATAGGAACTGGAAGAAAAAACATGGGGTCAGTACACAAAATATTCAATTGGTTATTATTGTTTAGGTGGCTGCGGACACATAATGGTAAGTCCTTCTGGTCCTAAATTAATACTTACAAGAAAGAGATATCACTGATTGAATTGAATTCAATCTCTGAGGAAAAATGCTTGGCGTACATAGCTTCACTGTATATTATCCCAGAGGATAAAAATAACCTAAAAAAGGTGGATACAATTTTATTCTGTATGGCACACTTAGATATTGATGAAGAATGCATACACAAACTCATAATGAATTTAAAGAGTTTTAGGGCACCGGGGCCCGATGGTATACCAAACATAGTGATGAAGGTGCAACTGGAATTATGGGCTATGATGGGTACAGTGTGGAGCAATAATAATTAATTTGGCTCTGTACCTTGTTTTCAGGTTCTAACCTTTGTTTCCTGTGTTTTTCAACGTTGAAATTTGCTTTTTTTGCGTTGTGTATATTGTATTGTAACATGTGCATATGCTTTTTAAGTGTTTTAGAATTCTATGTCAGTGTTTTGTAGCTTTGAGTTTTTTGAATATTAAAATATGTTATATGTAACAATTCGAGGACATATACTTTGAGAGTGTCGAGTTTATAAGGTGATGTCCAGGTACTACCATTGTGTGCATTTTGAAATGTTAATGTATATTATGGATTAATGCTCCTCCTTTGTTTGAAACTTAATTTGATTATATCCCCACTTAGTAGGCGGGGTCAATACCGTATGTGTGGGGTAGTACCCCTGTAGAAATTTATACCGGAATTATGGGCACATATACAAGCATTAATGTTTAAAGTATTGAGAACTCCTGGACTATGCCAAAACGTTGCCACAAAGCTATACCGGTGCTGATCTTTAAAAGAGAAAAAACGGAAGATCCTCAAAACTTTAGGTTGATTGCGCTTATGGACACTAGTCAAAACATTTTCACTAGTATCCTCCTGAGGAAACTGACGAAATGGCCAGAAGAAACTGACATCCTTAGCCGTTTCCAAACAGGATTCAGGAAGAATCATAACACTCTAACAACCATAACAATGGTACAATATCTGAAGGCCGTGGCAAAGAACACAGACACTCCTTATTTGCATGTCTGCTGTGTCAACATCTCCAAGGCATTCAATGTGGTGCCACGTAATAGCCTTTGGAAAAAACTATCAGACTGGGGAGTAGACAGAAACTTGTTATATTATATTCAACTTCTATATACAAACACAAGTATCACAGTCAGGTTAAACACATTAGGTCAGTGTACGAAATACCAGGAAACAAATTCAGGATTGAAACAGAGTTTTGTGTTTGGGCCAACATTATATAACCTATTCACTGCAGACATGGACAACACATTTTTAGAGGCAAAAATCTTTCCAGTTAGAGGAAACGGCGTCGATATTCCAATGTTGGCTCAAGCTGATGATATTATAATAGTCAATTGCATCCAAATGGGCTTACAGAGGTCATTAAATGCTCTGGCTCAATATGCCAAAGAGAACACTATGGTGATTAACATGGAAAAAACAAAAACATTGCATCTAAGTAAAAAGAATATTGGTATTGAGAAAAAACGTACCTGGGAAATCAATGATGCTCCATTAGTAAATTCTGCATAACAGCAAACCCCCCCGGAAAACTTAATCATGAAAAAGTGAGTAATACAGTGAGGAAGAAGTGACTAGTGATATAGCATTATATAAGACACAGTGAGAGCAATAGCATGGAGGGTATATTTGAAATATACAGAGTTAGCATAATTCCCACCATAATGTATGGACTGTCAGTACTGGATACTGACCAGATAAATTGGCTGGAGAAATTAGAAGGTAAAATCCTGCGATCCATTATAAATGTCACGAGATAAGTACCAGTCGAAGCATTACATCTTGACTATGGGGTGACGTCATTACAAACTACTTGGCGAGTGCAAAGAACATTGGTATATGCAAAACTTAAATGTAACACTGATGAGTCAAATTTCCTATGTAGGCTGTTGGGTAAATTCCTAGACAATCATTGTAAAAGTAGTTTTTTGACATCTCTTAAAGAATCTGCAGAATGGTTTATAGCTCAGTTGAACCTGGGCATGGAAACGTTGTTACAGGACTCAAACGCAGTGAATAAAATAAAAAGAAAGCAAAATACTGGGACATGGCCAACAACGTGGATATTCTACACATGGAGACGCGATATCAAGAACTGGTCCAACAGGGATGGCAAGGACACATACCATCACTATATCTGACAAAGATAACCAGTACTGATCTTAATCACTTCATAATGCAACTTTGCATGAACATATTGCATACAAGGGAATTTACAGGAGTATGACTGAGCATTCCCAACGCAGAAAAATTATGCAAATGCTGCAACGAAGAAGTTGACATATTCTATCCCAATGTAAAGCCCTGACCAGAATGTACACAAAGGGCTATGGAATGTTTTTGAGTAAACCAGAGGACAGTATAGGTGGCCAAGTTTGGTCTTTTATTTATGGAGCAAACATCAAACATCTGTGGTAGCATGTACAGCAGTATGTAAAATATGAAACTAAATTCAGAAAAAAGGAATGAATACATAAATTGTTCATCTGGGAGATTGAGCACCTAGAGTGAAACCTAGAGTGAAACTTTTAAATGTGAAGGAAATGTTAACATGAAGTATATGTTTAATGAATTAAACTAATTGAACAATAAAAACAAAAAATGAAAATCTAGCTAGGAGGTGGGGAATGGCAAAGTTTTCACTTGAAATTTTCTAGATTGGCTGAAAATGCAGTTTCAAAATATCTGCGATGCACAGACTATTACAGACTCGCTTAGAAACCTCTGGGAATTAAAAGTGCGCCATGCAAGACCGACATGTCCAGACACGGCACAACGTCCACGAACATTATTCCTTGCATAAATGGACCACAAACATTTGTATAGTCCGTGGACTTTTAATTGGGGTTTTGAATAAATAATGTATGAGAGAATAATATAAAAGTTATTTATATAATATAAAATAAATGTATTTATAAAAGGGATGGGGTTTCGGAATGGGAAACATAAATGGGAGTGTTTGGAATTTCTCTAAAGTCCCTACCGGGGGAGGGAGGTAGAGAAGTTTCATCAAATCGTCTTTGATTTATGTTTTGTGAATTTGATTTTGGTGTTTACTGGGGACAAGGGAGACAGGTACAAGTAGAGCTGTGATAATCACCATTTCTAATAACGTGATTTTTAACACAATTTATCCAATTTTGAAGACAGGGTCATGAGTTGATTCCGTACAGTTGGGGACTGGGTAAAGTTGGGGATTGGTTTCTCTTTCTGATTGTTGGGATTCTCCATAACTAATCTCTGGTGTGGTTTCTTCATGTAAACTATGTATTCTAAGAAAAGGAAAAATTATTATTTGAATGAGCTCTGTATAAATCACATTTTTTGTTTATATTGAAACATGCATTGTTTACCATTAGAAATGTCGTTGTCACTCATTTCTTCTTTGGGAAACTTTTCTTCTAGCCACTGAAGTATGTTTGCCATTTCTAATAAAATAAAAAACGTGTAATGTTTGCTTTGAGAAATGTTTATATAATGAACGGTAATAATATGGAACAAAAATATAGTGTACTTACTATTTGGTAAGAGATTATTTTGCAATGAGCTCCTGGTGTATCTCAGTGTGTATGAAGAGTTGTACTAAACTGATATAGTGAGGTGTAGAGTAATGTTTTGTGCTGTCCAGAGTGTTGAAGATGGAGTGTTGAAGGTTAGTAAGGGCTGTGTCAGAGAGAAAGTCATTGGAAGGAGTGAGACGGGAATGAAGGAGGCAGCAAAAGCAGCAACTGACACTCTCTTCTTCGGTCAACTGGTGTAGAAGGAGACTGGCAGTGCAGGATTGGGCTTAGCTGAGGGACCCAGGAGGTCAGGGTGAGAGGACAGGAGATCATGGCCCACCAGGAGAGAGGAGTAGTGAGAGGGTTAGAGATGGGGATGCCTGCTGAGATGAGAGCATCCAAGGCCATTCCGGCTTAGTGTGTCGGACCAGAGTGAAGAATGGAGAGGGAAAGAGTTGCAGAGGTTGTGGAAGAGGCCACAGGCCGCATCAGAGAAATCAAGGTGAATATTGAAGTCTCAGAGGAGGAGAAGCTTGGAGGTGGAGGTCAGGAGAGAAGAGGCTAGGATAGACCACTCTGAGAGGAAGCGGGGGACTGGACTAGGGGGCCTGAATATGGTAGCCAGAGTCAGCGAGAGTATAGGAGAGACATCAAGCCTGCAGACGAGGCATTCGAAGGAGTAGTAAGATTGAGTGGGAATGATAGTCGTCACGGGAGGATAGCTCAGCAGCAAAATGCTCACCTTGGAAACAAGATGACATGAAGCAACACAGGTTCGATCCCTTGGTCCATGCTTAGAAACCTCTGGATATTAAGCATGTTAAAATACACAACCAAGACATAGTCCTGTAATAGCGTCCTGATGCCCCCAGGCTGTGTGAGCGCTTTAAAAATGCAATTAAATAATAAAAAAAAAAAATCCTACAGGGACCCACTCAGGAAAAATGAGTGCCACGCCTCCCCCAGACTGGTTATGCCTGGATTTAGAGACTATCTTGTAGCCCTCCCAGAGTAGAGTGTCACAGCCTGTGACAGAGCTAGATGTGAGCCACGTCTCGATGAGAGCAAGACATCAAGGTTGAGGTCTTCAAGGAGGTGGCAGATGTCAGAGAAGTGTTTGACAGCAGAGTGAGAGTTGAGTGTAGCTAAGTGGAGTAGGTTGCACCCATTGAAGGTATTCCGAGATGTGTTACAGGAATGAGGGAACAACCGTCAATGGTGGCAGTGGGGCCGATGGGTGGCAGAAGGAGTAGAGGCAGGATATGGGAGGAAGTTGATGAGAGATGGAAGATGCCTATCAAGAAGGAGGAGATTGGACTGAGTACCCTGGACCATGACATGTCAGTGCCATTCACGTAGATACTAATGATGGCCCTAGAGGAAGGATGGTATGCCAAGAGTACTTCCCAGGTCCAGAATGATTACGACAAAGGGAATGTCAGTGACAGTTTGCTTGGGGAAAACGTTTGCATAGGTGTCAGCGATGGGCAGACCGGTTTTGGACGCCAGGAGCTCCTTCTTGAACTTTTTCCTTCCAGACTCAAAAGGGAGACAGGATTGGTGATAGAGTAGCAGTTAGAGAAGATAGAGGAGATAGAGAATATCCATCAAGACTAAAATATCCAAGATAAGGGAAAAAGCTGAGCTTTCAGCCAACAGCAGAAGTAAACAGAAACACCCATATTTGACTTTCCCAGAAGAGGGAAAAGCCCTATAAATCCAACACAAGTGCACATGCAAAACACCCAGAGTCAACCTTCCCAGAAAGAGGGGAGAAATCCTAAATATCAAGCACAAAAGCAAATGCAAAACACTCAAATATGAGCTGTCTAGACAGAGGGACAAAAAAGTCTAAGAACCAAACAAAACAGCAAACAGATTCCATCAGGGCCCCAACAAACCACTGAATAGTTGTCAGAATATAAACGTTGAAATGTTTGTGTTACCCACATCGGTACAGACAGAGTATCTAAAAATTCCCAAAGCTAATGCCTTGGGTCCAAGTCAAAGGATGTCTGGAGATCAACATAAGCAGCACAGAGGGAACCTGCTCAAACTGATATTGTTATATATCTGCAATGCCAGTCTAAATCACTGCTCTATTGTTGATATAGACTTCCCGAACTCCACCTGTGTGTGAGGTCACCTGCTATTCTTCTCACACCATTTTGCTAGTTTTGAATCTTGGAAAAGGAGTGCAGGAGAGATATTGGCCAATTGGTGGGATAGTTACTGTCTCCCACATGGGAAGGGTAATTGATCTCTGCCAACTTTGTGGAATTACTTTAACTGGATTTAGTTAATTAAATAACTTTGTCGGAAAGGGGAGCCAAACCTCTGGCTCTTTCCTAAATTAATCTATTGGTAAGAAATCAGGACCAAGAGCGTTATTACGTGTCTGGTCACTTGAAGCAGTTTAAGCTTTTATATTCACTGCAAATTCACATTCACTACGAGGCAAACTGAGTAGTGTGCTGTGCAGCAGCCTCCATGAAGACTCATACAACCCATACAACACTGAAGGTAAGTCCATCCGACCCTGGCAAAGCAATTAACTTTCTGATACCAGATACAACTAAAATGCAGTACAGAAGAGAAGTGCCATAATTGTGCTGTAACTAGAGTCAGCTGAACAATTATTGATCTGTGCGTGAAACATGCACAGAATTTAATCGGCACTTTAAATTGTTTTCTGCAGCATAACACTAACTGCTGTGTCTGGGGGGATGCCATACTTTTTCCCTGTTGCATGCCACTCTCCAAGATGGCCACTCCAGCAGTCAGGCTGGCATCATTGCCTTGTCTGGCCCCAGGCCCACTGTGATTGGCCACTCTTTTCCTACATCTGCCAATCCGGGCCACCGGGAGGCTGGAGCCAGCACCAGCAACCAAAGGCCCACAATTTAAGGCCCAGTCTGTTATAGTCTGGTCCTGACAGGGCCCAGGGGCATCCTCCTGCAGGATCTCATCACTATTATTCATCAGGAGGACAGCACAACATTCATGTGCCCCTGGCCTACGTGACCTCCTTGCTAATCATGTGTGTGCGGTCCTCTGCTTGCCTGAATGCAAGACTTCCATGACTCACATGTTTAGCTAATACAACTCCCAGGGGACCACCCAGTGTCCAGGCCCAATCTCAACCTAACTCTACCTTCCTAACACGCAACTTGACTGCCTACAACTGTGAATGGCCCTATTGTAATACCTGTTACCCACAAAAAACACTCTCTGGTGTGTGCACATACTGCATTGTTCTAACATTATAAAAGGGTTTTGGTGTGCGCACATTCAGCTTTGTTTAAAGGCATTGACTGTTTTTATGTGCTCCCTTGCCCTACACAGTTCCCAGTGTTTCCCTAGCCTTGTACTCTGTCTCCACCCATTACTACACCCCATGTAGAGTCCCTTCAACCTGGTTAAGTGTACCTCACTCTCTGCCGCTTGCTATGGCACTCTCTATCTTGCCTAGCTTCTCAAACTGCTTCTCCATCTCAGATCCTTCATCTCTTACTAAGTCTAGCAGGAAGAAACTCAATAAGGACATACTGGGCTCCATCCCAGGCTTTCCTATTGCTGGCATCTACGTCACTGCTTTTGCAACAGAGACACTCACAGACATCCTCTTTGTCATCCCATCTCCTGATCTATGGAACCCTCCATATGATCACACTTTTCTCTCCTTTCTCTTACTTTACTTACATTAATGGTGGTACCCGCTGGGCGGTCCTTCTTGCCTTTCTCTCTACCTCCAGGGTCATCATCATTTTTTATCGGAATGGGACCATCATGGTACCGGGTCCTCAACCCAACCTCCTACTCTTTGATAAGGTCCTCCCTCGCCTTAAAACCTTCCTTCTTCCTCTGCACCGGCTCCTCTGCTTCCTGCTCCTTTAGCATTGCTGGCTCCCTTTCCAACTGTCCCAACCTTGGCTTCCTTGCCACAACCCAACGACCTCCCTACTCTCTCCTCAGCTTCCTTGCTGACACACCCATCATTGACAACCTTTTCTGCCTCCTCTTCTGTGGTGCACATGCCACCTCAAGGACTATATCTGACTACCTGAAATGACTGGAGAGCCTTGACGTTAGTGGTGACGGGCCAAACTGAACACAGGCTTAACTTTGGAGTTGCTCATTCTGATGCCATGTTCAGTTAGATTGTACCCCTGAAATTCCTTCTGTGTAGAGAAAATGATACATGTTTCTGTTTTAACAAACAGACCATGATCTCGTAAGCACTGGAGTACTGTGTGAAAATGGTTGACATGCTCCTTGTGCGACTGAGAAAATATCAGTGTGTCGCTACTGGTCGAGTACATCATGGAAAAAAGTTTTCATGACTGCTTAAAATGTAGCTGGGGAGTTACATAGGCCAAAGGGCATCACCAGATATTCACATAACCCATAACGTGTCTTGAAGGCGGTTTCCATTCTTCCCACTCTCTCATGTAAACCAAATTGTAGGCGCGTCAAAGGTTCAGTTTTGTAAAGATGACAGGGGAGCCCAGATGATCCAGGAGGACCGATATAGGAGGCAATGGGTACTGATTCTTAATGGTTATGGCGTTCAAAGCCTGGTAGTCTATGCATGGCCTGGGGTCACCCTCCTTCTTCGAAACAAAGAGGAGGGGAGAAACTGATGGTGATCTAGATGGCAGTATGAACCCCATGGCATGAGTTTTGTTGATATAGTCCTTGAGGTAGCAGGTGCACCACAGAAGAGGAGGAAGACAATGTTGTCAATAATGCCTTTCAACAATGCAGGTCGTGCACACACCAAAACACTTTTAAAATGGTAGCAACAATGCAGGATGTGCACACACCAAAACACTTTTAAAATGGTAGCAACAATGCAGGATGTGCACACACCAAAACAATTTTAAAATGGTAGCAACAATGCAGGATGTGCACACACCAAAACAATTTTAAAATGGTAGTACAATGCAGGATGTGCACACACCAAAACGATTTTAAAATGGTAGTACAATGCAGGATGTGCACACACCAGAGTGCGCTTTTTGGGTGTAACAGGAATTACAGTAGGGCCATTCAGAGTTATAGGCAGTTAAGTTGCATGTTAGGAAGGTAGAGTTAGGTTGAGATTGGGCCTGGACACTGGGAGGTGTCCTCAGAGTTGTAATAGGTAAACATGTGAGTCATGGAAGTCTTGCATTCAGGCAAGCAGGGGCCAGTACAAACGTGATTGCCAAGGGGGTCATGTAGGCCAGGGGCACATGGATGTTGTGCTGTCCTGCTTATGAATAATGGTGATGAGATCCTGCAGGGGGATGTCCCCAGGCCCTGTCAGGTCCAGACTAGAAAAGACAGAGCCTTAAGTTGTGGGCCTTTGGTTGCTGGTGCCTGCTCCCGCCTCCTGGTGGCCTGGATTGGCAGATGTAGGAAAAGAGTGTCCAAACGCAGTGGGACTGGGGCTAGACAATCCCACCCAAACTGCTGGAGTGGCCATCTTGGAGAGTGGCTTGCAACAGGGAAAAAAGTCTGGCATCCCTCCAACAAAGTTCAAAATCTGCCTTGGGAACAGGATGTGTCAGATGCAGCTGCTAGCTATATGCTACAGAAAACAATTAAAAAATGCCCATCAAATTCTATGCGTGTTTCACACACTGTCATGGTCACTGGCCCAAAAACACAGACCCCACACCCTCAGGGGATGAGGGAAAGGGGTAACACAACTTTTAAATGTCCCTTTGGGACAATAAAGCATAGAGGGCCCAGCTGGATTCAGTGATGGCACCTTTGGCACCAGGTGCATGAACAAAAGTAAGCTGACAGACTTTATTTGGTGCAAAAGTACTATATTTCACCTGCAGGAACTTCCATGTGCATTTATTAAGGGTGTGGCTGCTGGGGAAAACTGGATTGCACATGCAGCATCCTTTAGGATTGGTGGAGTGGGGCTGGTAAGCCAAGGCTAATATGCCTGGCCAGAACTAGACTATATAATTCCACCCAGACTTCATGCAATTGCTTTGCGTTATTCTGCCCTGATGGCAGCGTAATGCTCATTGCCTCCTGAGTGCATCTTACCTTTGATTCCAGCTACCAGTCTCAGCCCTTTCCTTGGGATCTGTTCTCTTTTGCACGCATCACCACTGACTCTGTCATTCATCATCCATCTCCAGACCTCCGGAAAGCAGCACTTCAACCCCGCCATCGTGGCACGGAAAGCAGTTCATCTGAAGACGGCACCTGCAAGAGAAAAAGATAAAGACACAGTTAGAAATTACAAAGACATTGGCCCTCATTACAACTGAGGTGCTAAGTGCACCAACTTTACCACCATGGTGTAAACTACGTTTACACCATGGTGGATGGCGGATTTACCGCCCCATTACAAGGTGAGTGGGGCGGTAAATCCCCATTTCCCATTTTCCCTTCCCCATTCCCATTTTTGCCCCATAGGGCATAATGGGAGTGGGGAAGGCGCTAATTATGGCACCGTAAATTACGGTGCCGTAATTAGCACCAAGGTGCCTTAGCACCATGGAACTTAACGCCTGCAAAAAGCAGGCGTTAAGGTGGGAATCAGGCGTTAAGGGTTAACGGTGGCGTTAACCCTTAACGCCTGAGTTGTAATGAGGGCCATTACGTTTAAGGTTGCGCTTTTCACAAATCTTCCCGCTCAACCTTAAACTAACACTCACCTGCTGTCGGAGCATCGTGGGCTCCTTTCTCTTCACTTTTGGCCTCACTTCATGAACTGCAACTACCGCAGGGCCGAAATTTCACCTGTTGGAAGAAAGCAGAAGAGGGACATCATTAAAAGACACGGACAATAATCAGGAACTAACATCACAATATTTTAAAGCCATAAGACACTTACCATCAGGAGTGGCTAAGCGACAGCTGGTCTGGGCTGCCACATACAATGGCCCAGTGAAGGATCTCGGTCCATCAAGAAGCACCCTTGCAGTGAGAAGCAGGACAGATAGCTCATCCTCATTAATCAACAGGAGCAGTGTCACCAATTGTTGCAGCCAACCACACATGTGCAGGGGAAGAAGACTGACAGGGGTGATCCACTTCCAGGGAGGGCTGCAACCTTGCCCCAACGACCCCGCAGAGACAAGGTGAGCGTAACAGAACGCAGAGCCTCTATGAATCTCTGCCTGGGCCTTATGGATACTTCATGAACAGACCAGTTGGACTAACTATTGGCAGAATTGCGGGCTGAAGTCCATGCCTCCAGAGAGGAAACCAATGCTCTAAGGATGGATCTTATTGTAATTCGAGAATGAATTGACGACTTGGCAAGACAAATGCTTCAGACCCACGCGGGTCAGGTTCCACTACCTGGATTAAACCATCCTCCCATGCAGCAGCCATCAACATCATTTCAGGTGGTTCTTCCAGGTGCAGTGCCACTGGCTCCACCCGAACGCTTTACTGGCGACCCTAATAAGTACGCTATATTCATGAGCAAATGTCACCTTCAGTTTTTGTGCTGGTCTGGGGCTTTTCCTAATGATCAAGACAGGGTCACATTTGTACTCTCATATTTAGGAGGCAGTAAAGTGGACTGGTCAATACTGTTAGTAAACCATGATGATCCTCTGCTTCGAGACTTTGGGGTATTTCAGCGTGAGATGGAGAAATTGTTTGCAAGGCATATTCACGGACAAGCTCTGGACAATGAATTGTTGTCACTCAGACAGGGAAACCAAAATCTATTGACCTACATCGCAACTCTCAATCATCTCGTAGCACAGACAAACTGGCCAGAAGAAAAGAGAACTGTGCTCTTTTATCGAGGGTTGCGTGTGGAACTTAAGGATGTTCTAGCTCAAGTGGTAAAACCCCCTGAAGGATGTGGGGAATACCTCAACTTGACTGTGCAGCTCAATCACAGATTGCTGAATCAAAAAATGGACCGAACAAGAGCTGAAGGGAGGTCGGTCTATGTGCAACACCGTGACAATCAAACCAAATCACATGAACAGACTTAACCAATTCAGATCAGTCAGTTACGGAGTCCTATCACCAAGGCAAAAAAGGGAGAAAAGAAGGCAACAACAGCTCGGCTTATACTGCGGGAAATCAGGCCATCCCACCTTTAATCCTGTAGCTTGGAATGGAATAATCACCACGTTTCCCCTGCACGGCCAAGCTTGTTATGAGGCCCAATGTCTCCTTTGTCCTCTTTTTGATGTAAACAGCCTTAAGTCTGTTCTAGTTTCCATTCCCTGTCCTCAAATGTTGCATTTACTAATACCACTCAATAATTATCCTCAAAACTTAGTTGTTTGCTCTGTATCTTTATGTAATTGTGAAACCCCCACTTTCTCCCTGTTTCATATATCCCAGCTTCATCAGAGAGTGAGAAATAATGTCCTCACTGTGATGAAAGAGATGGATGCAGAAAATGGCTGTTTGTTGGCGGTGCTTGCTCGTCTGTGTGCTTCGGGAAAGAAAGTTTAAATATTTGTCTAATGAAACCTGTTTTGGAAACCACTGCTATGCATCTTAATCTGAAAGAGGATGGCCTAAGGGTTATACACACTGTAAAGACTGAAGCGGGGGTCTGTACTTCTGCTCTCTATATGGTAAAGGAGAGGCACAGAGGACCCCAGCCAAGAATCTCTATAAGGTAACAATGGACGAGTAATCAAGGCCTAACTTCTCAGGGGTGATACAGGCTGGTTCTTAAGTATAGTGTAGTCCTCAAGCCCCCACAAAGGAATGTCCACACACTGTATTAGTTAAAACACAGTCTTTATATAATTAATATTCAAGGTTACGTACACTTTCACAATAACTCACTTTGTGCTCAGAAAATCTACAATAGCAAATATATACAGTTCTAAAGTGGTACCGCAATTATTATCAGAGCTCATTAAAGTGCATCAACTATACTCTGGTCAAATGTCACACAGATCAAGAAATAAAAGTAACCAACAATAGATATAGGAGGAAATCTATTGGTTA
Organism: Ambystoma mexicanum; assembly: GCF_040938575.1. Taxonomy (NCBI): domain Eukaryota; kingdom Metazoa; phylum Chordata; class Amphibia; order Caudata; family Ambystomatidae; genus Ambystoma; species Ambystoma mexicanum. Next base: position 1,364,580,754 of record NC_090933.1, read on the forward strand.
GAACATTTGGCAGAATATTGACCCCTACCAAATCAGCACAATTCTGTGTGGAGATCCCCCCACCTGGGCAACCTGTAAATAAAGATATATCGTACAAGCCCACTCCATATATTGTTCAAAGGAGTCTTATTTCCTTATAAAATAGTTCTATAACCCCAATGTACCTGGAATATCAGAGTTCATCGTTGGGTCGTCGACGGATCCTTCTTGAGCTGCTCCCTTTAAGGCATGAGTCAAGCATCATCGAGATCTGTTAGGGAGAATTCTCTGTTAAGGGTAATTTCCCAAACCTAGTGAGTCCCCCAGCAGCTTTGCTGGATTTTTGGGGTTTATTATTTTTTTCTCCTGCTAAGAGTGAGACTCTTTTTCTCCCACTCTTAGACATGATTTGAGGTGTTCCTTTGACTTTGTATGTGTTTTATGGGCTATGAGGTCCTTTACCCTATAGGGCTTCATGTGTTTTTGGTATGTGAGTTACACAGCACCCTCCGTGCAGTAACCCAGGGGTGTTGTAGCGACCCCCAAACATAGACTCCATACCCTGGGACTGACTACTGTCTCCCAGGGCATGTAAAGTCACCATTGGCTTTACTAGTCTTAAATTGTGAACAGAACCAGTACAAACCATCATATTGTGGACATACTGGTCGGGGCAATTCGATTGCCCCGGGGTCTGTTGTTCAAGGGGGCACTGCCCAGTCCCCCCTGACTGAGTTTTGGCTGGTGGCAGTGGATACTACTTTTTATATTCGGCTGCAAATATATTCCTATAGAGATTTTCCCATCGTTCGAGGCTAACACTTTTTAAAATAACCTCAAACATACCGCCGGTTTATTAAATTAATATAAATTTACCGGTTGGTATTTTTTGCTGAAACTCGGTTCCAAAATGGCATTTGTGTTTGCTTATGTGACTCCAACCCAAGTCGAGCCCTTTGTTCCACTTTTTGGCGGGCTTCTCCACAGAAGCCTCCAAAAGTGGTGCCACTCTGTCTGGGTACCAAAGGGGGTGTGGGAGGGGGTTTAGGCACCCTGGACTGAGTTGCCTCGGAAACTCAAGTCGCACTCTGGTGTGATTGGCCCAGTGGTGAGCCGCCCGGCTCACCACTTAGCATGTTTGAGTGACAGCTAGGATTGATGAATGGGGGTTTTCTGCATAAAAGCAGGGCTTTGGGGTCTGGAACTTCAGAAGTCGCCACAGGACCTAAAGAATCCGAGGAGGGAGAAGCCAAGCTTACCTGCAATGATGACACCACCGGTGGAGCCCTGCCAAACCGTCTCACCACTTTTCCCGACAACAGAGGAGATCTCCAGTCCGGAGAGTCTTCTTCCTTTGGCTGGTGGGGATAACCAGTTTGCCTGTCTTTTCGCCTTCCTGGATCATCTCGTGGCCGCCTTGCCTGTGCCAAACACCCCGGCAACCGGGATACCACTGTTTACCACTACCGCGAATAAAACAGTAGTACCTTTTAACCGGAGAACTCTGCGGCTGGTTTCTTCCCTGGCAGTGCAACGACCTTCATCTTTCCTCCACGTCGAGAACTCCTCTTCCTCTGGAGGAAACACCAACTTGCACCCACTGCCAGGAACAACTACCCCCGCTGGAGCATTCTTCCCATTTCAGGTACTGTGTCCCGCCTGGCTTCCCTTGCGACATATCGTTCGGGGTGACAGTAAATCCTCAACTTTCTAAACTGGGTTAGCCTGGGGCCTGTTAACTAACTTTTCCTGACTTGATCTCAATCTTGTGTGAACTATCTACAAAGACTCTTTGGGCATAACCCCACTGTGTGATCCTGGACACATTTTGCTTGCTCTCTCCAAGAGTGGGTCTGGCATTTGAACTTCCTTGCTCTCCAGTAGACTTTGCCTAACCTGACTCACTGTGGTTCTTTTAAAAGTATTGACATTTTTTGCTTTCATAACTCTGCCTTTTCCCTCCCTTTTTTTTATAACTTATTAGAGCGCCATCTTAGGTTAAGCACTCACCTCTGTCTGAAAATGAGTGGTGTTTCTCACTAAGACTTGTCTAATAAGTAATCAGGGTTGTATATCTATAATAGTGACTGTCTGTTGAATTTACTTACCTCTTTTTGTGCTAGTGTAATTTACAAGTGTGTCTTTAAAAAAATAATTATATACTTTTACACCAAAGCTCTCTCTGGTCAGTGTTTGCTTGTGCTACTGTATCTCTGTACCTATTGTGTATACTCTACATACTGCCTAACTCATCTTGAGAGAAGTCTGACTGCTCAGCCACAGCTACCAGATAAATCTGGGTGGGATATACTGCTACCAAGTGGGTTTACTGCCAACACCTGTAGTCTTAAGCCTTTTGCAGTGGTCCCTAAGGGAACTGCACAGGTTTCTGCCTAACACTGGTGTACAGCGGTGGGATTTGTATTGAGTATACATTTTAGTGTGCTTATAGATACCTTAGTGCAACTAACCACAAAGCTTAGCACTAAAAAAGTTATTTTCTAAACCTGTCAACTATGGAAAGTTATAGTCAAGAGTCCCTTGCTACAAAAACTGCTGATTGTTTAAGAGTTCTCTGTAAGCATAAGAATCTCCTGACTAAAGGCAAGAAAATGGAGCTAATAGAAAGGTTGTTAGCAAACCAAAGTCTGGATGGTGGTTCAGAGGAACCTACCACTCGAGCAACTGTAGATAACAGCAATGATATTGATATGAATGTTAGTATTGATAACGTTGAGTCAGAAGCAGAAGAGGAGGGTGAAGATGATAGAGTTGTCTCTCCTGGGCCTCTAACTGCCCTGCCAGCTGTACCTACTGGACCTTTACCAGGTCCCACACTTAATCCCCAATATATGGAACTAGAGAAAATGAAGCTTGGATTAGAATTCAAAAGAATTAGTGCTCAAACAGAACAACAGCCCCGAGAACTAAGGCTCAGAGAAATGGAGCTCAACCATGAGCTAGAAATGGAATTGTCTGTGGAAAGTGCTTCTCTCTCTGAATCCTCTAGGAGTTTCAGTCCCAAAAGACCCTGGATGCCTAAGGAGTTGGTGGGTATGTATGAGCCTAAGTTGGATGTGTTGGATTGATTGCGTTTGTTTGAGTATAATCATGTGCTCCAGAACATTACAGGAAATGAGTTACTTGCCTGGTTGTTCTCTAGGCTCCCCCCTGTTGCAACTAATGTGGTAATGGAGTTGGGGGAGGAAGATAAGAAGGATTATGAATGTGTGAAGCTAGCTTTGATAGCTAGATTTGGGAATACCCCTTCCCAGTACCTTAAGAGGTTTAGGACCCTCAAAAAGCATGATGGTACCCCTTGGGCTACCTGGGTGAGTGAAAGTTTGAAGAAGTTAGAGGGATGGATTAAGGGTTACAAAGTGAACACTTATGAGGGAATGAATCTTGTGATATTGGAGTCAATTTATGATGCCTGCTCTCCTGAGCTCAGACAGCACTTGGCTGATTCAAAGGAATTAGATTCCAGGAAACTAGCTAAGGCTGCTGACTTGTGGGTTGCCAACAGGGCTACTCACAAGGACTCTGGGGTAACTCAGAAAAAGGATGAGGGGAAACAGCCAAAAAAGGACTCCAAAGAGAATACTAATAATTCCAATCCCAAAGAAGGCCCCAAACAAAACAATAAGGGTAAGCCACAAGGGAAAGCAAATCAGGGTAGTGTACCTTCTGGTGGTAAACCAGAAGGAGGTCAGATCAAGCCACAATTCCAGAAAGCATTTGGTAAATGCTATGTGTGTAGCTCGACTGACCATGTGAACGGAGATCCCAGATGTAAGGGTGAACCTTCAGGGGTCCAGCTTGTCTCCTTAGCCTTCGCTCCAGAGGAGGAAGTACAATTGGCAAGTGGAAACTTTCTACTGCTGGCTGATGAACCCACTGGATTCTCAGCCAGTGTTTCTTTAGTCTCTCTGGGGTTGTGGGAACAACAGAATTTAGATGTCTATAATTCTATCCCAGATAATACTAATGAGTATTATAAGGATAGTATCCAGGTGAATGATCAGGATACTCCTGCCATTGGGGACACTGGGGCCAGCATAACTGTGGTGGATACATCGTTTTTTCAGAATGAGGATGTTGCTAAGGCACCCAAACGCCTCACCAAGTTAGCTGGAGGGCCTGTGCAGATGCTTCCCCAATTACCAGTTCTCATCCAGTGTAATGACATGACTGGGAAGATACCTCTCAGCATACAAAGTGAGGTACCAGGTATGGTTCTGTTGCGTAATGACCTGAAAACTCTTGGAGTAGTGTCACATACCCCCAGACCACCTAGTAAAAGGTTATAGGAGCTCACCAGACCTGCAAGGGGGGAACCATGAGAGGTACTCCCAAGGAGATGATGAAGAAAGATATCACTCCTACTCCCCTGGAGACACAACTTGCTATCACTGAACAAAAAGAAGCAAAGGGGAAACCCAAGACTTCCAAGAAACAGCCAACAGTAAGCACTCCAGTGCTTCCAACAAGGACTTCCCCTAGGGTTTCCAAAGTTACACCTGTTACTCCACCTCCAGCTGAGGCTGAGAGGGAGGTACCACCCTGTATGGTTGAACTAGACTCTGAAGAAGAGCTAGTAGGAGGCCCAGAACTTATTGGAGACCTGGACCCGGCTGATCATCCTGAGCTGCAGTCTTTACTGGCAGAAGGTGGACCCAGCAGGTCAGCTTTTCGTAAGGGACAAAGAGAATGTCCAACTCTGGAGGGCCTTCGCCAACAGGCAGCTTCTCAGGCTGATGGGCAAGAGCCCGGGAAGTATAGGTTACACTGGGAAGATGGCCTCTTCTACAGTGAACCAACTGCATCTGAACCTGGAGACTACCAACGCCTGGTAGTGCCCCAAGAGAACAGACAACAGTTCTTGCAACTAGCCCACGAGATTCCTTTGGCTGGTCACTTGAGTTTCAAGAAGACCAAGGAAAGGCTCTCTCTCTACTTTTATTGGCCAAAGATGGGGGCTGAAGTAGACAAGTATTACAGGAGCTGCCATACCTGCCATACTCCTGGTAAGGTTGGTTCCAAGAATGTGGCACCTTTAGTGCCTCTCCAAGTTGTGGGAGTCCCATTTGAGAGGGTGGGATTGACATAGTTGGTCCCCTTGATCCTCCAACCTCCTCAGGCAACAGGTTTATCCTTGTTGTAGTAGACCATGCTACTAGGTACCCTGAGGCAATTCCTATGAGGACTGTTACAGCTCCGGCTGTAGCTAAGGCCCTCCTTGGTATTTTTACCAGGGTTGGGTTTCCTAAGGAAGTAATCTCTGACAGGGGATCAAATTTTATGTCCCACTACATGAAGGCCATGTGGAAAACCTGCGGAGTTACTTACAAGTTCTCAACCGCATACCACCCCCAGACCAATGGATTGGTAGAAAGGTTTAACAGAACCATGAAGAGCATGATAGGTGCTTTAGAAGAACCCCTTAAAAAGAAGTGGGACCTTCTACTGCCATGCCTTCTCTTTGCTTATAGAGAAGTCCCTCAGGAGGGAGTAGGTTATTCTCCCTTTGAACTTCTCTATGGCCATCCAGTCAGAGGCCCCTTGGCCATGATTAAGGAGGGGTTGGAGAGTGCTCCTTCCCCCAAGCCAGTCAGAGTGACTGTCTATGTGATAGGTCTCCGGGGGAGAATGTCACACATGATGGCAGAAGCAAGTGACAACTTGAAAGCTGGATAAGCTCTGGTCAAGCATTGGCATGATCAGAAGGCTAACATGGTTGAGTTCACTCAAGACCAGCTAGTTCTTGTAATGCTTCCAACAAGGCAGAGGGCCTTGCAAGACAAATGGATGGGACCCTTCAAGGTTGTGGGAAAACTTGGAGAGGTCAACTATCTGGTGGATCTGGGCAAACCCAGGGAAGCTCCTAGAGTCTTCCACACCAACCACCTCAAAGCCTATGTCTCTAGACCAGAAGTAGGAGCCTTGCTTCTAGCTTCATCAGAAGAGGAGGAGGAGAGTGAAGCTCTACCTGACCTCCTGAGAGGCTTACCTTTGGACGAAAAGGTTGAAGGAGTTAATCTCTCTTCAGATCTGACACCTGAGCAACAGGAGGAGTGCAAATCTATGTTGAATCAGTTTGCCCCTCTGTTCTCACTTTCACCAGGCTTGACCCCTTGGGGACAGCATGACATACTCACTGGTGACTGTCTGCCAGTCAAAAGCAGAGGATACAGAATGTCAGAGAATGTCAGAACCCACATCAAAGGTGAGGTCAAGAAGATGCTTGATCTCGGGGTAATAGAGCCCTCTACTAGTCCATGGTCTAGCCCAGTTGTGTTAGTACTAAAGGCAGAATCCAAAGAATTGAGATTCTGCGTGGACTATAGAGCTCTTAATGCAGTCACCAAGACTGATGCCCACCCTTTGCCAAGTACAGATGAGTTGGTGGATAAACTTGGTGCAGCCAAGTACCTCAGCACCCTGGACCTTACGTCAGGCTATTGGCAAATAGCCCTGACAGACCATGCCAGGGAGAAAACTGCATTTTCTACCCCAGTTGGCTTATACCAATTCAAGGTTATGCCTTTTGGACTCAAAAATGCACCTGCTACATTCCAAAGGATGGTGAACCAAGTTCTAGCTGGGAAGGAGGACTTCTGCATGGCATACTTGGATGACATTGCAGTCTTCAGCCAATCCTGGGAGGAACATGTGAACCACTTAGGACATGTTTTGCAGACTCTTGAACAGGCCAATCTGACCATAAAGGCAAGTAAATGCCAAATTGGACAGAGTAAAGTGGTCTACCTTGGGCATGAGATAGGAGGTGGAGAAATAAGGCCTTTGCTCAGCAAGATTGAAGCTGTGCAAAATTGGACAACACCTACTACTCAAACCCAGGTGAGAGCCTTCCTAGGCCTCACTGGGTATTACAGGAATTTCATTGAGAACTATGGGACCATAGCTTCTCCACTGAATGTAATCTCCTCTCCAAAATTCCCTAAGAAGGTCAAATGGAATGAGAAATGCAATCAGGCCTTTGAAAACCTGAAGAAAACTCTTTGCCAAGCATCATTATTGAGAGCTCCGGACTATCACCAGACTTTCATTGTGCAGACAGATGCTTCTAATGTAGGTATAGGTGCAGTCCTTAGCCAACTGGATGAGAAAGGTGGGGAGCACCCCATTTGCTTCATCAGCAGAAAGCTGAAGGATCCTGAGACAAGGTGCGCAACTATTGAAAGGGAATGTTTTGCTATTTTGTGGGCACTGAAGAAGATTAGGCCATACTTGTATGGTTCTACTTTTGTCATTCAGACTGACCACCAGCCCTTGAGATGGTTGATGCAAATGAAAGGGGAACATCCAAAACTATTGAGATGGTCAATCTGCCTGCAAGGGTTTGATTTCACCATTGAGCACAGGTCAGGGTGTCACCACCAAAATGCTGATGGTCTCTCTAGGATGTATGTCATCGACTAGAGGTATGAGATTCATCCAGGAGTGGATTAAATCCTCCTGTCCCTTAGTCTGGGGGTGGCGAGTGTTAGGGAGAATTCTCTGTTAAGGCTAATTTCCCAAACCTAGTGAGTCCCCCAGCAGCTTTGCTGGATTTTTGGGGTTTATTTTTTTTTCTCCTGCTAAGAGTGAGGCTCTTTTCCTCCCACTCTTAGACATGATTTGAGGTGTTCCTTTGACTTTGTATGTGTTTTATAGGCTATGGGGTCCTTTACCCATTGTTCGAGCTACCACTTTTTAAAATAGCCTCGAACATACCGACGGTTTATTAAATTAATATAAATTCACCGGTTGGTATATTTTGCCGAAACTATGTTCCAAAATGGCGTTTTGTGTTCGCTTCTGTGACTCCAACCCAAGTCGAGCACTTTGTTCCACTTTTTGGTGGGCTTCTCCACAGAAGCCTCCAAAAGTGGTGCCCCTCTGTCTGGGTACCACAGGGGGTTTGGGAGGGGGTTTAGGCACCCTGGACTGAGTTGCCTCAGCAACTCAAGTCGCACTCTGGTGTGATTGGCCCAGTGGTGAGCCACCCGGCTCACCACTTAGCATGTTTGAGTGACAGCTAGGACTGATGAATGGGGGTTTTCTGCATAAAAGCAGGGCTTTGGGGTCTGGAACTTCAGAAGTCGCCACATGACCTAAAGAATCCGAGGAGGGAGAAGCCGAGCTTACCTGCAATGACAACACCACCGGTGGAGCCCTGCTGACCCGTCTCACCACTTTTCCCAATGACAGAGGAGATCTCCAGTCCAGAGAGTCTTCTTCCTTTGACTGGTGGGGATAACCAGTTTGCCTGTCTATTCACCTTTCTCTCTCCAAGAGTGGGCCTGGCATTTGAACTTCCTTGCTCTCCAGTAGACTTTGCCTAATCTGACTCACTGTGGTTCTTTTAAAAGTATTGACATTTTTTGCTTTCATAACTCTGCCATTTCCCTCCCTTTTTTTTATAACTTATTAGAGTGCCATTTTAGGTTAAGCGCTCACCTCTGTCTGAAAATAAGTGGTGTTTCTCACTAAGACTTGTCTAATAAGCAATCAGGGTTGTATATCTATAATAGTGACTGTGTGTTGAATTTACTTACCTCTTTTTGTGCTAGTGTAATTTACAAGTGTGTTTTTAAATAAATAATTATATACTTTTACACCAAAGCTCTGGTCAGTGTTTGCTTGTGCTACTGTATCTCTGTACCTATTGTGTATACTCTATATACTGCCTAACTCATCTTGAGAGAAGTCTGACTGCTCAGCCACAGCTACCAGGTAAATCTGGGTGGTACAGACTGCTACCAATTGGGTTTACTGCCAACCACCTGTAGTTCCTAAGGGAACTACACAGGTTTCTGCCTAACAAGATCCCACAAGGAAAAAGGGCTGAATGATGATGGCGAGGTGGCAGTTTTGTTCCTAGCAGTGCTTGGCGACTACAGAGGGTTGGCGTCCTGAACGGAAGAGGCATGCGGGGCATCTCTATGATGATATTTCAGGACTGCAAAGAGATTGTGAAGAACTGTGGTCCAGCAAGGGCGTCGAGTTGTCCGGCGTCTCTACGGTCGTCAGGTGGCGGGAAACCCACCGGCGGATGGTCCACTGTGCATCAGTGGCCTTGACTTTCTCCGGCGGGACAAAGCGGTCGACGGTGCAGGCGAGAGCGTCCTTCGATCAAATATTACTTAGACAAAGGGAGCACAGCGGCTCCGGTCGGCGACGGCAGTCGTCGACGATGATGGACAACAGTGTCTGGGCGCTTCTCCTTGTGATTCCGCGGCTGGCCCCATCTCTGGTCGGCAGCCTGTCGTAGGTCTGGCTACCAGGGAGCTTTGGGAAAGACAGCTGGTGCACGATGGTCCCTCGTAGCTTGGGAAGAAGGCACCTTACCAGGTCCTCGCTGACTCAGTCCTTGGAGACACAGCAGCTTTCAGATTGATGAAGTAGAGCAGCATCAAGACTTCTCTTCCAGCAGAGCTTCAAGGTTAAGCTTCAATTTCAACTCCAGTTTCTCCTGCAGCGAGGGGCACCCAGATATACTAGTTGATCTCCCATTCACTCTGTTGGGTCACACTCAGGCAACCAATTGGTCAGAAGGGCATTCATGCAGGCAGGCAGCCAATCAGGTGCATAGTGCATTCAGGCCATTCACTTCTCTTCAGACACTCACAACAATGTATGTGTATTGGGACAAGTACCCAGCCATTCCACACTCCACACTGCATTCATACCAGTTTTGGGCTGTCTCAATCATTGTGTCAAACACCAGATACTAGACACCCACAACACAGAATGCATATTCGTCACACACTCCATTAACCCAGGTCCCACCCACCGGGGTGTATCCACAACATACAGTCACTGGGCAGGCTCCAGCCAGTCTGGCCTGGACTTCACAACAACACCATATATGGAACTTCCACCCAACAGCCAGTCAGGGGGAATGGACAGAGTCAGGGCTTCCCAGGACTTTGGGTAAACAAGGTAACAGGCAATAGAAAGCAAGATGCCACGGAGGGCCATCTTGTTTCCTATCAGGAATCAACTGATCTCAATGGCAGGGCCTGGGTATCCGAAAATTGAGGATATTCAGAGCACCTGTCTAATTCAGCATGGAGCTTCCACCAGCCCATTCCCTGCTCTGTGGGCAACACACGTCCCCAAAAACACACACTAGAGGTGCAGTGCTGTACCCGCACCCATGGGTGCCATAAGGGTATCCCATGGGTCTGTAAACCAAACCAAAAGAGGGAGCTGCAATGCAAGGAGTCCCACATGAACTCATGCACAGAAAACACGACACAACACATGATAAAAGGCAGTAAAGGACAAGGATATGGAGGCCCTGTCCTTCCGATGCATTTCCAGCATCACAGTCGCCCCCCCCAGACTGAGGTTAGGGTGCCTAATCTCCAATGAGATAGACACCCTCATCCAGATGGTCAACATACCTCCTGGAAAGACCATCTGCATTATCGTGACTCTTCCCTGGTCTCTGCTCTATGGTGAAGTCTAGCCCTTGCAGGCTAATGGACCACCTGAGCAGTTTCGGGTTCCCACCCTTCATCTGCATAAGCCACTTCAGGGGCTTATGATCTGTTTGGACCGTGAAGGTAGACCTGTAAGGTAGGGCCTAAAATGCCTAAAGTTCCAAACTATGCTAAAACATTCCTTTTCAACAGTAGCCACCTAAGTTCTCTACCCTTGAGCTGTCTACTGATGAATATGATAGGAACATCCCTCCCTTTGTCATCTAACTGGGACAAGACAGCTCTAATTCCAGTGTTGCGGGCATCAGTTTGAACAATAAAGGGCTTGCTGTAATTGGGTGCACACAACACAGGTGCCCTACACAGACATTCTTTCAAGGCATCAAAGGCTTTCTGACAGTTTTCAATCCAACTAACCTCCCTATGCTGTTTGGGTGAAGACAGAGCTGTAAGGGGTGCAGCTATGGTTCCATAGTCTGTCATGAAATTGCGATAATACCCAGTGAGGCCCAAAAAGGCTCTCACCTGGGTTTGAGTAGTGGGAGTCTCCCAGTCCTGTACATCCTGTACTTTACTGGGGAGAGGTTAGATTTGACCCCCTCCTGCCCCATGACCAAGATATGTGACTTTCCTCTGAGCTATCTGGCACTTGGTGGCCTTGATAGTGAGGTTAGCCCTTTTCAAGTCCTGCAACACCGTATCCAGATATGTCAAATGCTCTTCCCAGGTGGAACTGTAGACGGCAATGTTGTCTAAGTAGGCCATACAAATGGTCTCCAGCCCACTGAGCGCATGATTGACCAATCTGTGGAAGGTTGTAGGGGCATTCTTCAACCCAAAAGGCATGATCCTAAGCTGGTAGAGTCCCTCTGGTGTTGAGAACACAGTATTATCGTTGGCATGGTCCGTCAGAGCTATTTGCCAGTAGGTGCTCACAAATTTGGCAGCACCTATGGCGTCCACGAGCTCATCAGCCCTGGGCAATGGGCGAGCGTCAGTTTTGGTGACGGAAATTAATCCTCGGTCGTCCACACAGAACCTCCAATCTTTGGTACCTGCCTGGGAAGGACCACGGGACTGGACCATGGACTGGTTGAGGGTTCAATAACAACCAGATCCAAATCTTGGTGACTTCAGCCTGGATGTGGTTCTTAACGGTATCTGACATACGATAGCACCTGCTTTTGGCAGGCACTCTGTCTTCAGTGTCAATTACATGCCTAAACCATTGTGTAAGGACTGGGGTCAATGAAAACAGAGAGGCATACTGTTGGAGCAAAGCCCTGCATGCAGGACTTCTGCTGCTCTGTCTTCAGATCTGCAGAGAGATGTACTCCCTCCACTGAGCCATCCTGAGGGTTGCCATGCAGCAAATCAGGAAGAGGCTCGCTCTCATCCTCTTCTTGCCCTGAAGCTAGCAAGAGACATGAGACTTCTGCTTGCTTGTGGAAAGGCTTGAGCCTGTTAACATGGAATATATGAGGTCTACCCCGGGACTACCATGTCAACCAGATAATTTGACTTCGCCTATCTTGGAGATGATCTTATAGGGTCCAGTCCACTTGTCTGCCAAAGCTCTAGGCTTGGTAGGCTCCATCACAGGGATTTCCTGTCCCAGAGTACAATCCACTTGTGAGGCTTTAAGGTCATGCCAGTACTGGCCTTGAGATTTGTTTTTGCCTGACCCATCATCTGTGCCATCCTCCATCTGAGGCCTAACACATAGTCCTCCACTTACTTGGTGGGACCTGGAGGTGTGGCTCCAAACCTTCTCTGATCAAGGCAAGGGGCCCCCTCATGGGATGTCCAAAGTGTAACTCAAAGGGGCTGAAACCGACACCCTCTTGAGGTACCTCTCTGTAAGCGAACAGCAGGCATGGCAGGAGGAGATCCCATTTCCTCTTTAGGGGCTCTTCCAAAGCAACTAGAATGATCTTGAGAGTTTTGTTAAATCTCTCAACCAGACCATTGGCCTGGGGATGGTAAGAGGTGGATAAATTGTAGGTTACCCAGCACTCTTTCCACATTGTTTTCATGTAACTAGTCATGAAGTTGGATCCTCTGTCATAGACAACCTCCTTAGGGAAAAATGCTGAGGAGAGCCCTGGCAACCACCTTGGCAGTAACAGTCCGAAGGGGTATAGCCTCAGGGTACCTGGTGGCATGATCAACCAAGACCAGGATGAACCGATGTCCATCTGAAGTGGGAAGGTCAATGGGACTGACAAGGTTGATGCCCACCCTCTCAAATGGGGTGCCAACCACTGGCAATGGCTGCAGTGTGACAATGACACTGCCTCCAGTCTTACCCGACAACTGACAATTTGGGCAGGTCCTGAATTCCTACTCCCATCCAAGGCCAGTAGAAATGGGCAGAGAGCCTCTGCTTAGTCTTCTTGGTACCAAGATGACCAGCTAAGGGCACCTCATGCGCCAACTGGATCAGGAACGGCCTGTAAATCTGGGGTACCACCAACCTCTTGAGGGCACCAGGTTCAGGCTTATTGGGCTCACTATCAAGGAGCTCACCCTCTCAATAGATCCGGAATGTCCTAGGCACTTCTCCCTGTGCCTGGACAGGACCCGTTTCTTCAGGCCCTCGAGAGAGTGGCACTCTCTATGCCCCTTACAGAGGTCCGCCCGGGTGGGTCCACCTTCAGCCAATAGGCATTGGAGGTTTCGGGTGGTCCTCCGGGTTGAGAACCTCTTCCACAGGAGAGTCTTCTGTCTCTTCTCCCTCAGGAGTGGAGTTTGGGTTTTCCAATGGACCAAAGCCCGTCCGGAGCATGGATCCCAATGGGTTCTGGAGGAACAGCAGAAAGAGAAGGCTCCCCCTTCACAGAGGTGGCCTTCTAGTTCTTCTGTCTTCTTGCCTTAGGCCTTGCCTTTGGCTCGGGTACCTAACTCAAAGCCAGACCCTGTGTCAGCTGTGACCTAGTGACTGCAGCAGCAGCCACGGGGAGACAATCAGAGATCAACCCCAACTCTACTGGATCATTATCTAACAAAATGTTAGCAGATACATTGTCCTACACCAGGAAAGGAAGCTTTGCTGTCTTGTCTCCAATCATGAGTGTGACTAAGGCTACAGGTGATAATTTAGGAGGCCCACCAGCTAACCAGTTGGTTCTCAAAGGAGCACCTACATAGTCATCTGGCTTGAGCAGGGTCCTGTCCACCACTGTCATGCTTGATCCAGTGTCTCTCAGGCCAATAGAAGGCTGGCCATTCAAGAGGACACTTCTCAAAAACCTATGGGTGTTCTGTGGGATAGTCACCAGTACTTCTACGTACTGGTCCCAGGCCCCAAGGGACACTAAGGAAATCTCTACAAGAGCACCAAAGGTGATTCCTGTAGAGGAGGGGAGGACTGTGGCCTCCACCTCAGACAAGATGTAAGGGTAGTTCAGGCTGACAGCTGTTGTACCCCCACCCATGGGTGCCATAAGGATATCCCATGGGTCTGTACAGCAAACCAAATGAGAAAGCTGCACCGCCAGGAGCCCCACTTGAACTCCTGCATGGAAAACACGACAGAACACACGATAAAAGGCAGTAAAGGACAAGGATACAGAGGCCCTGTCCCTCCGATGCATTTCCAGCATCACACACACATTTCATTTAGGTTTCACCCTCTGGCTCCAACCAATTATCTGTAGTGCCAAGTCTATGGCTTTCCTTAATCACATGAACGTTCAGCGCCCCTGCCAAGAGACCTTTCCAGAATCCTTTCTATTCTTACTTTCCGGATGTCGTCTTCTAAGTCCCGGAACTTACAGTGGAGATGGGAAAGCAAGACTGCAGGTGTTTACCCCTTGCCCTCACACACCTCTGCATATTCATTCCTCCTTGCGCCACTGCCACCTAACTCTATGCTACTAAACACAGAAGAAAACACTGTTCACATAAGGTGGGAAAACTACACACATTATATTCACAAATGTTTTGCAATTAATTTCCGCTACACATTTAAAATTCTGATTTACAACTAAAGAAATACACCTGGAACATTACTATTGCTTTTGCACTAACATGTACAAAACATGTATGTTTGCACCTGCTCAGCCCAGGTTCAAATTGTAAAGAGAGTTTTCACACAGGAACGTGCCTAATCAGACACATAAGACATGCAAGCACCTACGACATGTTACACATACTACAGACTAGGAATAATAGGGAGAGAGGACAACACATAAACCATAGAATTATTGTTTTATTCATCATCATCTGTGCCCTGTTGGCACTCCTCGAGCTCGAGGGTCTACAAACTGTTTTATCTTCCTTCGGGTGAGAGGGTCTTGGAATTAAAGGAGTCTCCTTCCTGTCCAGAAAGGATTTCTTGAGTCTTGAGAAGGCATCTGTAATTGCGCTTGTGGCTGAGTTGATGCTGATTCTGTATGTCTAGAGGGGGTCAAGAGTCTTCTTTCCTCTTTCGAGCTGGTGTACTTCCCCCTTTAGGAGCGCTCTTCCTTTTCTGAGCTCTCTCTTTCACCTGATTGAGTGCTCCCCTGAGGTGCACCTCCATATCATCCAGACGTAGCTGAATAGGAAGTAGCGTGTCGGCCATTGATTATGGTCGTTTCCACCGAAGAGCCAAGCACTCACTTAAAATGATCTGCCAAAGCCACATCTTGTTTCCGATATTCCTCCTCCTCCTCCTCTGACCATTCCTGATCAGTTTGGGGGTTGTACTCTTCTGCCATGTATAAGCTAACAGCCTTATTATTTTTTCCCTTTTCTTCCTCTTTTTTTTGTTATAAGGTAGTGTAGTTACCTTCCAGTAGGGGCAGTGTATGAGAAAAATGTCCCTTCGCCATTCTTTTTTTTAATGTAGATTAATGAAGAGAAACAAAGAGATTTCCTTCCCTGCAGTGCCTCTGGCGCTCAATGAACGTTGGCTTCCTTTGAATAGAAGTAAATGTGTCAGCGAGCGCTGGAGGATGAGGAAAGGACCGAGCGTGGGTGTGCTCCCCCTGCTGGCAGATCTGTTACGCTCACCTGGTATCCACAGGGAAGCCACCCAGCTGCCGGGACTCTGGTACCCCTCTTGGTCATTCCCTGGATTTATCAGCGGGGAAACAGGTGGGCAATGTTCAAGTCTGGGCAACTGGGATAAGAGCCTCCCAACACCTGGTATGCCCGCAGCCCCTCCCGGACCTTTCCTCACCTTGTTTTGGGTTTTGGCGTGCTCTCCGTTGTGCCTTCTTGGCAGGGGCGCATTGTCCTCTGTGGGCGAATGCGATCTAGTTACTTCACTGATGCTGCCCTTTTAGAGTCTGTCAGGTAGGTCTTATTATTGTATACTGTAAGCCTTTCCTTGATTTACTAATGTCTTTTTTCTCTCTTTAGGTGAGCGGAAGTCCGCTGTGGAACATTGGCTGGATTTGGACTCACCGGTGAGTGATGGTGTTTCGAGAGCGCCTTGATGCTGTAGGTATGCGCTTGCGCAGCGCTATGATGATGTCTTGCCTTGCTAACCTGTTGTCTTTTGCTCCCGCAGGTTGTGGTGTTCACCGGAGCAAGAAGTTTCAGAGTGGTGCTGATTGAGGGGTGACTTGAGGTAAGCTGCCGGCTCAAATATATTGTCTAATGTCTCTTTTCTCTCTTGCAGGTTCGACGATCCAGGAGGCACGCTGTTCCTTGGATGCTGCTCGCAGGAGCAGTGAACAGCTAACGGTGGAATCTCAGGTAAGCCGCTGCTAATAACAATGTCCTTTTTGTCCTTTCAGGTGCGGTTCATCCGAGGTTTGCAGATGCTGTAGAACACAGTGAGCGTCACGTTGCTGGATCGCAAAGTAACGCAAAGCATGTTCTTCCAATCGGGTGTGGTTTAAATAACCTTAAGAAAAATAGTCCAGGAAAAGTAGTCCCTAGGCTACCACACCCAAAACACTAAACTGCATAGCTTGGTTCTCAGGAGCCAAGCTATGTAGATGCCTCCATGTTGACTGGCATTGAAAAAGTAGTCCCCAGCACCAAGCACAAGCCTCATTAAGTATGAGCCTGGCGCCAAAGGCGCCAGGACTCGCCCCAAGAGGGCCTTGGCCAAGGATGCCTAAAGTTGTTGGGGGCCTGAACCGAGACCCCTCCTGTCCCATGGGCAACACCTTATGCTTATGCTTTAATAGCATCTGTTTGGGGTCTACCAAAATATCCACAGCTTCCAATTCATATGTCGGGGTTCTGCCACAACATGCCAAGGTGCTGCCAGCATCTGTCATTTTTTACCACCACATGCCCAGGTACTGACCACACAGGGCCCGGTCATGAGTGTGAAAAGATATAGGTGTGACAGAAGCATCTGAGGGTGTTTTATGACTGTGTGCGCATGACATCATTTGCACACATCACTCACGCACATCGCACACTTCAATCACTATACACTCTGTACACAAATACTTGACACTGGAACATTTAATTCTATTTCAGCCTTGATCACTTCTATTAAAAACCGATTAATAAGCTCCAGGCGACGGCACACACTAGAAGCTATGATATTTAAAATAAATGAATTTGTATTTTTTTACCAATATATCAATTTAGGTTTGACTCGCCTTTCTGACAAAGTTCTTTAATGAACTAAATCCAGTTAAAGTAATTCCATGAAGTTGGGAGAGATCAATTACCATCAATTACCATCCCCATCTATAAAAATGGGAGGCAGTAACTACCCACCAATTATAGGCCGATATCTCTCCTGCACTCATTTTCTAAGATTTAGGCAAACATGTTGACATCAAGACTAGAAATGTGGTGTGAGGAGAATAGCATGTGACGTCACGCGCAGGCGAAGTCAGGAAGTCTATATCAACAACAGAGCAGTGATTTAGACTGGTATTGCAGATACATACCTAAGTTATGTTATGTTATGTTGATTTATACCAATCACCGATGCCACCCAAGGGCAGTCACCAGGCGCTCACGTGGTTCTGCAAGAAAGAGGACAGGGTTGGTTAGTGAGGGAAGAATGACAGGATAGGTCTGTAACCAGGAGAAAGTGGCGTCTGTGTGTCTTGGCCTGCAGATGGCATGATGCCTGCACTGGCTTGTTGTATCCATACGGGTAATGACTGTCATGTTTCTATTTGACTGTTTTTAATGTCAGCGTGTGCATGTGTTTTATGTGTAGACTGGCAGGTGTTAAAGGTGGTGCGCACTGGCATGTCTGTATGGGTAAGGTCCAACACTTGTTTGCTGTAAGTGTGTGTTGCTTGTGTTGGGTGTATGTTCAGTGAAAGATTGGCTAGCCCAGTGGGCATGTATGGTGTTTGGGTCGTGTGTTTGAGGAAGCAGAAGCAGGATTTTAGTGCTCTGGCAACTTGCTAAATTCTTTAATGTGGCTAATCTTTACTGTCCTATATTTTGTGACAAATAACTAATCTCCATAATTAACTAAGTTTGACACATGGTTAATCTTCACATTTCACTCCAAGTGTGAAACATAGTAAACTCCACAATTTTTTCTAAGTGTGGTGCATGGTTAAACTTCACAATTCTATCTAAGTGTGAGGCATTGCTAATCCTCACATGTCACTCTAAGTATGATGCATGGATAAACTTCACAATTCTATTTAAGTGTGATGCATGGCTAATCTTCACATGTCACTCTAAGTGTGATGCATGGCTAAACTTCACAATTCTATTTAAATGTGATGCATGGCTAATCTTCACATGTCACTCTAAGTGTGATGCATGGCTAAACTTCACAATTCTATTTAAGTGTGATGCATGGCTAATCTTCACATTTCAATCTAAGTGTGATGCATGGCTATCCTTCACATTTCACTCTAAGTGTAAAGCATGGCTAACCTTCACATTTCACTCTAAGTGTGACGCATGGCTAAACTTCCAATTCTATCTAAGTGTGATGCATGGCTATCCTTCACAATTCTATTTAAGTGTGATGCATGGTTATCCTTCACATTTCACTCTAAGTGTGATGCATGGCTATCCTTCTCATTTCACTCTAAGCGTGACGCATGGCTATACTTCACAATTCTATTTAAGTGTGATGCATGGTTATCCTTCACATTTCACTCTAAGTGTGACGCATGGCTAAACTTCCAATTCTAACTAAGTGTGATGCATGGCTATCCTTCACATTTCACTCTAAGTGTAAAGCATGGCTAACCTTCACATTTCACTCTAAGTGTGACGCATGGCTAAACTTCCAATTCTATCTAAGTGTGATGCATGGCTATCCTTCACAATTCTATTTAAGTGTGATGCATGGTTATCCTTCACATTTCACTCTAAGTGTGATGCATGGCTATCCTTCACATTTCGCTCTAAGTGTGACGCATGGCTAAAATTCACACACAATTCTATTTAAGTGTGATCCATGGCTAATCTTCACATGTCACTCTAAGTGTGATGCATGGCTAAAATTCACACACAATTCAATTTAAGTGTGATCCATGGCTAATCTTCACATGTCACTCTAAGTGGGATGCATGGCTAAACTTCACAATTCTATTTAAGTGTGGCACATGGCTATCCTTCACATTTCATTCTAAGTGTGAAGCATGGCTATACTTCACAATTCTATCTAAGTGAGATGCATGGCTATCCTTCACATTTCACTCTAAGTGTGAAGCATGGCTATACTTCACAATTCTATCTAAGTGTGATTCATGGCTATACTTCACAATTCTAACTAAGTGTGATGCATGGCTTTCCTTCATAGTTCACTCTAAGTGTGATGCATGGCTATCCTTCACATTTCACTATAAGTGTGATGCATGTCTATCCTTCACATTTCACTCTAAGTGTGATGCATGGCTAAACTTCACAATTCTATCTAAGTGAGATGCATGGCTATCCTTCACATTTCTATCTAAGTGAGATGCATGGCTATCCTTCACATTTCACTCTAAGTGTGAAGCATGGCTATAAATCACAATTCTATCTAAGTGTGATTCATGGCTATACTTCACAATTCTAACTAAGTGTGATGCATGGCTTTCCTTCATAGTTCACTCTAAGTGTGATGCATGGCTATCCTTCACATTTCACTATAAGTGTGATGCATGTCTATCCTTCACATTTCACTCTAAGTGTGATGCATGGCTAAACTTCACAATTCCATTTAAGTGTCATGAATGGCTAATCTTCACATGTCACTCTAAGTCTGATGCATGGCTAAACTTCACAATTCTATTTAAGTGTGATGCATTGCTAAACTTCACACTTCTATTTAAGTGTGGCACATGGCTATCCTTCACATTTCATTCAAAGTGTGATGCATGGTTAAACTTCACAATTTTATTTAAGTGTGGCACATGGCTATCCTTCACATTTCACTCGAAGTGTGATGCATGGCTATACTTCACAATTCTATCTAAGTGTGATGCATGGCTATACTTCACATTTCACTCTAAGTGTGATGCATGGCTACACTTCACAATTCTATCTAAGTGTGATGCATGGCTATCCTTCACATTTCACTCTGAGTGTGATGCATGGCTACACTTCACAATTCTATCTAAGTGTGATGCATGGCTATCCTTCACATTTCACTCTAAGTGTGATGCATGGCTAAACTTCACAATTCTATTTAAATGTCATGCATGGTTAATCTTCACATGTCACTCTAAGTGTGATGCATGGCTAAACTTCACAATTCTATTTAAGTGTGATGCATGGCTAATCTTCACATGTCACTCTAAGTGTGATGCATGGCTAAACTTCACACTTCTATTTAAGTGTAGCACATGGCTATCCTTCATATTTCATTGTAAGTGTGATGCATGGCTAAACTTCACAATTCTATTTAAGTGTGATGCATGGCTATCCTTCACATTTCACTCTAAGTGTGATGCATGGCTATACTTCACAATTCTATCTAAGTGTGATGCATGGCTATACTTCACATTTCACTATAAGTGTGATGCATGGCTATCCTTCACATTTCACTCTAAGTGTGATGCATGGCTATACTTCACAATTCTAACTAAGTGTGATGCTTGGCTATCCTTCACATTTCACTCTAAGTGTTAAGCATGGCTATACTTCACAATTCTATCTAAGTGTGATTCATGGCTATACTTCACAATTCTAACTAAGTGTGATGCATGGCTTTCCTTCATAGTTCACTCTAAGTGTGATGCATGGCTATCCTTCACATTTCACTATAAGTGTGATGCATGTCTATCCTTCACATTTCACTCTAAGTGTGATGCATGGCTAAACTTCACAATTCCATTTAAGTGTCATGAATGGCTAATCTTCACAATTTTATTTAAGTGTGGCACATGGCTATCCTTCACATTTCACTCGAAGTGTGATGCATGGCTATACTTCACAATTCTATCTAAGTGTGATGCATGGCTATACTTCACATTTCACTCTAAGTGTGATGCATGGCTACACTTCACAATTCTATCTAAGTGTGATGCATGGCTATCCTTCACATTTCACTCTGAGTGTGATGCATGGCTACACTTCACAATTCTATCTAAGTGTGATGCATGGCTATCCTTCACATTTCACTCTAAGTGTGATGCATGGCTAAACTTCACAATTCTATTTAAATGTAATGCAGGGTTAATCTTCACATGTCACTCTAAGTGTGATGCATGGCTAAACTTCACAATTCTATTTAAGTGTGATGCATGGCTAATCTTCACATGTCACTCTAAGTGTGATGCATGGCTAAACTTCACACTTCTATTTAAGTGTGGCACATGGCTATCCTTCATATTTCATTGTAAGTGTGATGCATGGCTAAACTTCACAATTCTATTTAAGTGTGATGCATGGCTATCCTTCACATTTCACTCTAAGTGTGATGCATGGCTATACTTCACAATTCTATCTAAGTGTGATGCATGGCTATACTTCACATTTCACTATAAGTGTGATGCATGGCTATCCTTCACATTTCACTCTAAGTGTGATGCATGGCTATACTTCACAATTATAACTAAGTGTGATGCTTGGCTATCCTTCACATTTCACTCTAAGTGTTAAGCATGGCTATACTTCACAATTCTAACAAAGTGTGATGCATGGCTATACTTCACAATTCTATCTAAGTGTGATGCATGGCTATCCTTCACATTTCACTCTAAGTGTGACGCATGGCTGTACTTCACAATTCTATCTAAGTGTGATGCATGGCTATCCTTCACATTTAATTCTAAGTGTGATGCATGGCTAATCTTCACGTGTCACACTAACAAGGTAATTCATAGATTTTCGCACAAAAGTGGCGCACGCGGCTGGCGCACAGCGTGCCCGTGCGAATGTCTGCGCCAGCCGCGTGCAATAAAACCAATTTCCGCGCACAGCGTATTCATGGATTCCCACCTACAAAAGCAGACGTGGCGCAGAGTGGCGCAGCGACCCTGCAGCAGCGCCAGTTACGCCCCCAAGAACGCCCTCGCGCAAGGAAAAGCCATCAAGATCGCAAAACCATCGCAAAGGGCTACGCAAACCCTGTACCAGTGCGAGAAGTAACACACGCGACCTGGCCTGGGGGAGCGTGTGCGTGTATTTCAGGGGTGCGCGAGAAGTTCCACACGCGATTGCCCTGGGCGCGTGTATTTCAGAGGTGCGCAAGAAGTTCCACACGCGATTGGCCTGGGCGCGTGTATTTCAGGGGCTCGCGGGTGGTTACACACGCGATCGGGCCTGGGGGAGCGTGTGCGTGTATTTCAGGGGTGCGCGGGAAGTTTCACACGCGATTGGGCTGCGTGCGGGTATTTCAGGGGTGCGCGAGAAGTTCCACATGCGATTGGGCTGGGCGCGTGTATTACAGGGGCTCGCGGGTGGTTTCACACGCGATTGGGCCTGGGGGAGCGTGTGCGTGTATTTCAGGGGTGCGCAAGAAGTTCCACACGCGATTGGCCTGGGCGCGTGTATTTCAGGGGCTCGCGGGTGGTTTCACACGCGATCGGGCCTGGGGGAGCGTGTGCGTGCATTACAGGGGTGCGCGGGAAGTTTCACACGCGATTGGGCTGCGTGCGGGTATTTCAGGGGTGCGCGCGAAGTTCCACACGCGAATGGCCTGGGCGCATGTATTTCAGGGGCTCGCGGGTGGTTTCACATGCGATCGGGGCTGGGGGAGCGTGTGCGTGTATGTCAGGGGTGCGCAAGAAGTTCCACACGCGATTGGGCTGCGTGCGGGTATTTCAGGGGTGCGCGCAAAGTTCCACACGTGATTGGCCTGGGTGCGTGTATTTCAGGGGCTCGCGGGTGGTTTCACACGCGATCGGGGCTGGGGGAGCGTGTGCGTGTATGTCAGGGGTGCGCGAGAAGTTCCACACGTGATTGGGCTGCGTGCGTGTATTTCAGGGGTGCGTGCGAAGTTCCACACGCGATTGGCCTGGTCGCGTGTATTTCAGGGGCTCGCGGGTGGTTTCACACGCGATCGGGCCTGGGGGAGCGTGTGCGTGTATTACAGAAGTGCGCGGGAAGTTTCACACGCGATTGTGCTGCGTGCGGGTATTTCAGGGGTGCGCGAGAAGTTCCACACGCGATTGGCCTGGGCGCGTGTATTACAGGGGCTCGCGGGTGGTTTCACACACGATTGGGGCTGGGGGAGCGCGTGCGTGTATTTCAGGGGTGCGCGAGAAGTAACACACACGATTGGCCTGGGCGCGTTTATTACAGGGGCTCGCGGGTGGTTACACACGCGATCGGGGCTGGGGGAGCGTGTGCGTGTATTTCAGGGGTGCGCGAGAAGTTCCACACGCGATTGGCCTGGGCGCGTGTATTTCAGGGGCTCGCGGGTGGTTTCACACGCGATCGGGCCTGGGGGAGCGTGTGCGTGTATTACAGGGGTGCGCGGGAAGTTTCACATGCGATTGGGCTGCGTGCGGGTATTTCAGGGGTGCGCGAGAAGTTCCACACGCGATTGGCATGGGCGCGTGTATTTCAGGGGCTCGCGGGTGGTTTCACACGCGATCGGGCCTGGGGGAGCATGTGCGTGTATTACAGGGGTGCGCGGGAAGTTTCACACGCGATTGGGCTGCGTGCGGGTATTTCAGGGTGCGCGCGAAGTTCCACACGCGATTGGCCTGGGCGCGTGTATTTCAGGGGCTCGCGGGTGGTTTCACACGCGATCGGGGCTGGGGGAGCGTGTGCGTGTATGTCAGGGGTGCGCGCGAAGTTCAATGCGCGATTGGGCTGCGTGCGGGTATTTCAGGGGTGCGCGCGAAGTTCCACACGCGATTGGCCTGGGTGCGTGTATTTCAGGGACTCGCGGGTGGTTTCACACGCGATCGGGGCTGGGGGAGCGTGTGCATGTATGTCAGGGGTGCGCGCGAAGTTCCACATGCGATTGGGCTGCGTGCGGGTATTTCAGGGTTGCGCGCGAAGTTCCACACGCGATTGGCCTGGGCGCGTGTATTTCAGGGGCTCGCGGGTGGTTTCACATGCGATCGGGCCTGGGGGAGCGTGTGCGTGTATAACAGGGGTGCGCGGGAAGTTTCACACGCGATTGGGCTGGGCGCGTGTATTACAGGGGCTCGCGGGTGGTTTCACACGCGATCGGGGCTTGGGGAGCGTGTGCGTGTATTTCAGGGGTGCGCGAGAAGTACCACATGCGATTGGCCTGGGCGCGTGTATTTCAGGGGCTCGCGGGTGGTTCCACACGCGATCGGGCCTGGGGGAGCGTGTGCGTGTATTACAGGGGTGCGCGGGAAGTTTCACACGCGATTGGGCTGCGTGCGGGTATTTCAGGGGTGCGCGAGAAGTTCCACACGCGATTGGCCTGGGCGCGTGTATTACAGGGGCTCGCGGGTGGTTTCACACGCGATCGGGGCTGGGGGAGCGTGTGCGTGTATACCAGGGGTGCGCGGAAAGTTTTACACACAATTTCAGCAGGGTACGTGTATTTCTGGGGTGCCGGGGAGTCCTACATGTGATGTGCCAGTGTGGGTCCTCCCAGGTGTTCCCTGTACACCCTCCACGGCCCCTGCAGGCAGCCCACCCAACATGGGCATGCCCCCCAGCAAAGGCACATGTCTCCTTGCATTAATGATCACCAACTCATGTCCCCTTGCAACCCCACCCCCAGCACTGTGGGGCACCTGCCAGCAGGCACCCACCCATGTCCAACTCATGTTCCCCACCACCCCCCACCCCCAGCAGTGCAGGGGCACCCTCCACCAGGCCCCCACCCATGTCTCCCACCACCCCCACCCCCAGCACTGTGGGGCACCTTCCAGCAGGCCCCCACCCATGTCCAACTCATGTCTCCCACCACCCCCACCCCCAGCACTGTGGGGCACCTGCCAGCAGGCCCCCACCCATGTCCAACTCATGTTCCCCACCACCCCCACCCCGCAGCAGTGCAGGGGCACCCTCCACCAGGCCCCCACCCATGTCTCCCACCACCCCCACCCCCAGCACTGTGGGGCACCTGCCAGCAGGCCCCCACCCATGTCCAACTCATGTCTCTCACCACCCCCACCCCCAGCACTGTGGGGCACCTGCCAGCAGGCCCCCGCCCATGTCCAACTCATGTTCCCCACCGCCCCCACCCCCCAGCAGTGCAGGGGCACCCTCCACCAGGCCCCCACCCATGTTTCCCACCACCCCCACCCCCAGCACTGTGGGGCACCTGCCAGCAGGCCCCCACCCATGTCCAACTCATGTGTCCCACCACCCCCACCCCCAGCACTGTGGGGCACCCTCCACCAGGCCCCCACCCATGTCTCCCACCACCCCCACCCCCAGCACTGTGGGGCACCTGCCAGCAGGCCCCCACCCATGTCCAACTCATGTTCCCCACCACCCCCACCCCCCAGCAGTGCAGGGGCACCCTCCACCAGGCCCCCACCCATGTCTCCCACCACCCCCACCCCCAGCACTGTGGGGCACATGCCAGCAGGCCCCCACCCATGTCCAACTCATGTCTCCCAACACCCCCAGCACTGTGGGGCACCTGCCAGCAGGCCCCCACCCATGTCCAACTCATGTTCCACACCACCCCACCCCCCAGCAGTGCAGGGGCACCCTCCACCAGGCCCCCACCCATGTCTCCCACCACCCCCACCCCCAGCACTGTGGGGCACCTGCCAGCAGGCCCCCACCCATGTCCAACTCATGTTCCCCACCACCCCCACCCACCAGCAGTGCAGGGGCACCCTCCACCAGGCCCCCACCCATGTCTCCCACCACCCCCACCCCCAGCACTGTGGGGCACCTGCCAGCAGGCCCCCACCCATGTCCAACTCATGTCTTCCACCACCCCCACCCCCAGCACTGTGGGGCACCTGCCAGCAGGCCCCCACCCATGTCCAACTCATGTCTCCCACCACCCCCACCCCCAGCACTGTGGGGCACCTGCCAGCAGGCCCCCACCCATGTCCAACTCATGTTCCCCACCACCCTCACCCCCCAGCAGTGCAGGGGCACCCTCCACCAGGCCCTCGCCCATGTCCCATCCATGCCCCCCTGCACCTGGGTCCCAACCTTCCCCAATCATGTCCGTAATGGCCATCCTCCCCTGCCAAAAGGGCCAACCAACTATCACATCCACCCACATGTCAAAGGCAATTACATGTCACACACCCAATGTAAATAATGCAAATGAACACATGTCAGTCACACACAATGGCTGCAAGTGAATGTTAAAACACCCAACATGACATGCATGAAAGCAATGAGATGATACGACACATTGAAGGATGAAAATAAAAATGTATTGAAAAAAAAACTTGAATGGAAATGAAATGAGAAAAACCACAAAGCAAAACAAGCAAAAGAAGAGGAATGTCCATGAAAAAAATCCAAAAAATAAAAAAAGCCATTGAATAACTATATACAAGATAATCCCGGGTCCATGAGCCCAACCAAATGAAACCTAACTATCACAACTAACTAAAAACTGAACTATATACAAAAATGTGGTGCATTGTCCAATCGCAACCAAATAAAAAAAAAAAAAAAGGAAACCTAACACTAACTATATAACTATATACAAAGGCAGCGGGCTAGTCCGACGGCTCACTGGTTGTTGTCATGGGCCAGGGCATCATCAAACTCCTGGTCAATGGCTTGGAGGTGCGCATGTTCCCTGGCCCCGAGGTCCTGCAGGGATAATGCAGTGTCCAGCTCCAACTCCCTGCGAAGACCCTCGAGGCACTCAGCCCGCCTCAGCGCCCTCCGCATGGAGTCCTCCGCCCTGACCATTGTGAGCCGTTCCTCCTCTGCCCGCTGCCGCTCCGCACCTATCTGCTGGCACAAACGCTCCCACACGGAAGCCACTCCCATTCCAGGGTTCTCCTGCCCTCCGGCCGATGCCTGCACCCCTGATGTTGATGGCCCCGAGCCATGATGCCTCCCACGTTGAGCCTGCTGCTGCCTCCGACGCAACTGCCTGTGCCAGCACGACGGCATCAAGGCTGATGGAAACCACCGACGCCGTCGTGCACGTGCCCTGCCCGATGATGCCGTCACATCCTCCATCTGCTGGGGTCCAGTTGCTGTGGTGTCCACCCCTGCTGGACCTCTGACTCCCGACTGTGGCAGGGATGGGATCCCCACCGAGCTGGCTGCATTGGTCAGGGCAGGTCCACAGGGGGCCCTGGTGGCATCTGGGCCAGAAGACGGCAAGGAGAACGACTGGCATATAGTCTCCACAGAAGAGGAGAGGGCCGCCAGATTGGCCGACACATGCAGGAAACCCCCGAACATGGACGACCCCAATTGGGCCACGTCGGCACGGTGCTCTTCGTGATGACGTGCGCGCTCCTCCTGGGAAGCACGCACGGCATCACGAATCACAGCCGTGCGCATCGCGACCCCAATCAGGACCTTCTCCATACGGCCAGGGGTCCCCTCGTCCGCAGGTGGAGGGGAGTCAGATGACATGGACATCCCCTCTACCTGCGGACGGGCCTGGGACGGGGCATCCCTGCTGGTGCATGGTGGTGCACCCACAGGGTCAGGGACAGCGACATGCACAGGCCCCTCCACGGTGACCTGTGCTGCCTCCTGCCCCTGCCCCTGGACTGCACCACTTGCACCAGCAGGGATGCCCCCACCAGGCCCCATGTGCGCCTCAGTGGCGGCCTCCTCCTCCTCTGTGGAAACCACCAACCTGGATGGCTCCTCACCGTCTACCGCCGTAGCAGGCCCCTGTGGGGGCTCACCCACCCCTTACGCTGCAGCCGTGGGGGCATCCCTGCCGCCTTGCTCCACAGCACCGTCTCCGCCCTCTTCTTCACTAGCCGCTGCGTAGAGGGAGACATAGAACACAAGCATCAGGGTACTGTACAATGGTCCCCTAGACAGGAAGCAATAGCAGATGAGTGCCACTGTCAAAGTACACTTCCATCATGTCACTCCACAACACATGTGTCAGTCCAGGCAAAACACACACAGTGACAGTCATGGTGCATGCCATGGACATTTCCATACATGTCCAATGGACTCTCGAATCATACAATGTAATGGTACTCACATGCATCATGGGTCATGCTTATCACATGCACACACTTCACCTCAGTCACATCCATCTGGCCCCGTACACCCCAATCACAGTGCATACAAGGATGACTAGGCTGCATCAGTGAATCTGTAAATTGTCACAGACATGTGTCATGCATCCATGGCATTCACAAGTCACAGACACGCAGGTCAGGCACACAGACATGGATACCATATATGTACCTGGCATTAGCACCCATCCCTCACCCCCACCCATGTCCAGGAACAGAGACTGCCATGCTCTCATGTGTGCAAACTGCATAGGGCTCCCCATGTCGCATTTGAACACATGCAACAACCGTGCGGTTCACACATTGCTGGTCGCACATGCATTACCATGATGTCCCTGCACACATACATGCGTACATGGCCTATGTCACACATGCAGGCAAGTATCAGACAACCAGCACACTGCAACATGCCCTGTCTCACACAGCAATGCTTGCCCACTTACCGCTCAACTCCAGACGGGTCTCCATCTCAAGGACCTGGGCGTGGAGCGCTGGGTGTACGCATTCCAGGACCCTCATCTGGATGAAACTCATGCGGCCCCAGCCCCCTTCCACGAGGCGCCGGGCCTTTATGAGGGTCCTGGACCTCAAGTCCTCCCAGCGCTTCTTGACCTTCTGGATGGTGCGGGTTGCCACCCCCTCCGCGTTGATGGCAACCACACAGTCGGCCCAGATCCTCTCCCGTCCTTCCTTGTTGGCGCGGGACGATCCGAAGAGGGCATCATACTGCCCCAGGACTTGCTACACCAGGACACCAACTTCGGTGGCAGTGAAGCTGGTGCCCCTCTGCCCCTCTGGCCGGGGGTTGCCACTGGTGTCAGATGTTGATGTGCCCGACATGGCAACCCCAGGGGCAGGAGTGGGTGGGCAACTGGGTCCTGGGGCTGGGCTGTGGAACGATGTAATCCGAGTCGGGAGTCTTCAGTTCCAGCAGGGGTGGACACAGCAACTGGACCCCTGCAGACGGCTGATGTGCAGGCACCAAATGGCAGGGCAAGGTGGCAGCAGGCAGGCAGGCAGGCAGGCAGCAGCAGATGACACGTGGGAGGCTGCTCGGGGCACTGGGGGGCAGTGATTCTGCCTTCTGGGCAGGAGCGTGGTCTTCCGTGTGTTTTCGCGTGGCCAGCTTGATACGGAGTGATTTGGCACGTGAAAATCCTGCACGTCAGCGTGAAATTCGAGGAAAGGGCCTTAGCGCGTAAGCGCGTCAGCACGCGTACGCGATTTCATTGGACCAAAGGCCCTTACAGCGTAAGCGCGTCTGTGGAGTTTTGCGCACGGCGTTGCCCTGGCAGGGCTTGGAGATCCCGCGTGTCTTTACACTGCACTGTATGTGCTTTTCATGCTGTGCGTGTTTTCCATCCGTTGGGGTTCACACGCTATTACTTCACAGCGGGTGTTGGCTACGCGTTCTTCTACACGCAAGGCAGACGGTGAGTGGTACCCCGCTCCCCCCCAGGCCTGATCGCGTGTTAAAACACCCGCGAGCCCCTGGAATACACGTACCCCGCTCTCCCAGGCCTGATCGCGTGTAAAAACACCTGCGAGCTCCTGGAATACACGTACCCCGCTCCCCCAGGCCCGATCGCGTGTAAAAACACCCGCGAGCCCCTGAAATACACGTACCCCGCTCCCCTAGGCCCGATCGCGTGTAGAAACACCCGCGAGCCCCTGGAATACCCGCACGCAGACCAATCGCGTGTGGAACTTCACGCGCACCCCTGGAATACACGTACCCCGCTGCCCCAGGCCCGATCGCGTGTAAAAACACCCGCGAGCCCCTGGAATACACGTACCCCGCTCCCCCAGGCCCGATCGCGTGTAAAAACACCCGTGAGCCCCTGAAATACCCGCACGCAGACCAATCGCGTGTGGAACTTCACGCGCACCCCTGGAATACACGTACCCAGCTGCCCCAGGCCCGATCGCGTGTAAAAACACCCGCGAGCCCCTGGAATACACGTACCCCGCTCCCCCAGGCCCGATCGCGTGTAAAAACACCTGCAAGCCCCTGAAATACCCGCACGCAGCCAAATCGCGTGTGGAACTTCACGCGCACCCCTGGAATACACGTACCCCGCTCCCCGAGGCCCGATCGCTTGTGAAAACACCCGCGAGCCCCTGGAATACACGTACCCTGCTCCCCCAGGCCTGATCGCGTGTAAAAACACCCGCGAGCCCCTGAAATACCCGCATGCAGCCCAATCGCATGTGGAACTTCACGCGCACCCCTGGAATACACGTACCCCGCTCCCCCAGGCCCGATCGCGTGTAAAAACACCCGCGAGCCCCTGAAATACACGTACCCCGCTGCCCCAGGCCCGATCGCGTGTAGAAAAACCCGCGAGCCCCTGGAATACACGTACCCCGCTCCCCCAGGCTCGATCGCGTGTAAAAACACCCGCGAGCCCCTGAAATACACGTACCCCGCTGCCCCAGGCCCGATCGCGTGTAAAAACACCCGCGAGCCCCTGGAATACACGTACCCCGCTCCCCCAGGCCCGATCGCGTGTAAAAACACCCGCGAGCCCCTGAAATACACGTACCCCCTGCCCCAGGCCGAACGCGTCTAAAAACACCTGCGAGCCCCTGGAATACACGTACCCCGCTCCCCCAGGCCCGATCGCGTGTAAAAACACCCGCGAGCCCCTGAAATACCCGCACGCAGCCCAATCGCGTGTGGAACTTCACGCGCACCCCTGGAATACATGTACCCCGCTCCCCCAGGCCCGATCGCGTGTGAAAACACCCATGAGCCCCTGGAATACACGTACCCCGCTCCCCCAGGACCGATCGCGTGTAAAAACACCCGCGAGCCCCTGAAATACCCGCACGCAGCCCAATCGCGTGTGGAACTTCACGCGCACCCCTGGAATACATGTACCCCGCTCCCCCAGGCCCGATCGCGTGTAAAAACACCCGCGAGCCCCTGAAATACACATACCCCGCTGCCCCAGGCCCGATCGCGTGTAGAAACACCCGCGAGCCCCTGGAATACACGTACCCCGCTCCCCCAGGCTCGATCGCATGTAAAAACACCCGCGAGCCCCTGAAATACACGTACCCCGCTGCCCCAGGCCCGATCGCGTGTAAAAACACCCGCGAGCCCCTGGAATACACGTACCCCGCTCCCCCAGGCCCGATCGCGTGTAAAAACACCCGCGAGCCCCTGAAATACACGTACCCCGCTGCCCCAGGCCCGAACGCGTGTAAAAACACCTGCGAGCCCCTGGAATACACGTACCCCGCTCCCCCAGGCCCGATCGCGTGTAAAAACACCCGCGAGCCCCTGAAATACCCGCACGCAGCCCAATCGCGTGTGGAACTTCACGCGCACCCCTGGAATACACGTACCCCGCTCCCCCAGGCCCGATCGCGTGTGAAAACACCCACGAGTCCCTGGAATACACGTACCCCGCTCCCCCAGGCCCGATCGCGTGTAAAAACACCCGCGAGCCCCTGAAATACCCGCACGCAGCCCAATCGCGTACATCACAATTAAAGTGACATGTGAAGATTAGCCATGCATCACACTTAAATAGAATTGTGAAATGTGGCCATGCATCACACTTAGAGTGACATGTGATGATTAACCATGCATCACACTTAAATGGAATTGTGAAGTTTAGCCATGCATCACACTTAGATTGAAATGTGAAGGATAGCCATGCATCACACTTAGAAAGAATTGTGAAGTATAGCCATGTGTCACACTTAGAGTGAAATGTGAAGGATAGCCATGCATCACACTCAGTTAGAATTGTGAAGTATAGCCATGCATCACACTTGGAATGAAATGTGAAGTATAGCCATGCATCACACTTAGAGGGACATGTGAAGATTAGCCATGTGCCACACTTAAGTAGAATTGTGAATTTTAGTCATGCATCACACTTACAGTGACATGTGAAGATTAGTCATGCATCACACTTAAATAGAATTGTGAAGTTTAGCCATGCATCACACTTAGAGTGACACGTGTAGATTAGCCTTGCATCATACTTAAATAGAATTGTGAAATTGGGCCATGCATCACACTTAGAGTGACATGTGACGATTAACCATGCATCACACTTAAATAGAATTGTGAAGTTTAGCCATGCATCACACTTAGAATGAAATGTGAAGGATAGCCATGCATCACACTTAGATAGAATTGTGAAGTAGAGCCATGTGTCACACTTAGAGTGAAATGTGAAGGATAGCCATGCATCACACTTAGATAGAATTGTGAAGTATAGCCATGCATCACACTTAGTTAGAATTGTGAAGTATAGCCATGCTTCACACTTAGAGTGAAATGTGAAGGATAGCCATGTGCCACACTTAAATAGAATTGTGAAGTATATCCATGCATCAAACTTAAATAAAATTGTGAAGTATATCCATGCATCACACGTAAATAGAATTGTGGAATATAGCCATGCGTCACACTTAGCGTGAAATGTGAAGGATAGCCGTGCATCACACTTAGAGTGAAATGCGATGGATAGTCATGCATCACACTTAGATACAATTGTGAAGTATAGCCATGCATTACACTTAGTTAGAATTGTGAAATTTAGCCATACATCACAATTAAAGTGACATGTGAAGATTAGCCATGCATCACACTTAAATAGAATTGTGAAATGTGGCCATGCATCACACTTAGAGTGACATGTGACGATTAACCATGCATCACACTTAAATAGAATTGTGAAGTTTAGCCATGCATCACACTTAGAATGAAATGTGAAGGATAGCCATGCATCACACTTAGAAAGAATTGTGAAGTATAGCCATGTGTCACACTTAGAGTGAAATGTGAAGGATAGCCATGCATCACACTTAGATAGAATTGTGAAGTGTAGCCATGCATCACACTTAGTTAGAATTGTGAAGTATAGCCATGCATCACACTTAAAGTGACATGTGAAGATTAGCCATGCATCACACTTAAATAGAATTGTGAAGTTTAGCCATGCATCACACTTAGAATGAAATGTGAAGGATAGCCAGGCTTTGGTGGTTGCAGGGGTGTCCCCCGCTTCCTCAGCATTGGTGGTAGGGGACCCAAAAAAAACAAGAAGAAAAAGGGACTTTGCAAAATCAGATACAACCTGCGTTAGATGGATGGATCTGACGCTGCAGGGTACAGGAGAGGCGGCGGATGGAGAAAAGGTAAGTGGGGGGGTTATGGGTGTACTGGCGGTTTGGGGGGACATGAGTTTGGCTTTTTGTACCAAGGTAAAACGCATTTGCAGCTAAAATGACCACGGTCAATTCCGCCGTGATTTTGTACCTCGGTCAAAGAACCTAAATCCTTGAGGGATAACACTAAACTACTACAACACAAGAGTCCATTGCTGATGCTCTTTTATAACTTTCATAAGACTGGTGGCATATTTTTTAAATTCATTGGGCCCCCACACATCTTCAGCCAGCCTGCCATGCACCCAGTGACACAACATAACATTCACAAACTTAATTCCAATAGAAAGAAGAAAACCCCTCACACTTCTCGCTTGGTAAATGCAGCTCTACTACCTGTTTTACAAAAGATTATTTGGTTTTAGTAACGCTTGAGTTACAAGTCATATAGTCTTAAGTGGACTTGTTAAGTCCAGTTTATTTTCTTGTGCAAAAGACCAGCCAACACGTGTTTCGACATGATGTCTTTATCAAGGCTATTAAATTCTTGATGCATTACCAGATTTGATACTTGAAGCGCCTGGTAAGGAATCACCTCCAAAACTACCATCTACGTCTGTCAGGTCCCTCACCCTGTCTGGCCTGACTCAAAGTCAGCAGCCAGGTTGCTGAACTGGGTGCTGCAGGGCCTGGCGCCTGTGTTGCCACACTAGCAGCAGCACCTCCAGGGGCCGCAGCGCAGAGAATCGCTTTCCGGCTTTGTGTTCGTGCGACACACAGACAGGAACTCGGAAGATCATTCAGCTGGCTGGTTTCTGTCTAGAGGTGCAGGGGGGCCACAATAATCACATTCAGGCCAGTGGGATGGGCTGCGTCTGGAGGTGTGTGAGTGCGAGGTTAGGTCGGTGTAACATGAGACGTGGCCTGGGCGGCATTTGAAAGCAGAGCTGGGGTACTTTTTTGTTTGTTTTTTTAATAATTTTTAATTGTGTTTGTGTATATTTGTTGGGGGGCTGGACTGCTTGCTGACCCTAGTGAGGGCGCGTGTCACACTTGGACAATGTGAGCAGAGCTCACAGTACACATTAAGGCCCCAGGAATTAAGACAAACACACAATAACAGATGGTGCATTCTCTGTGGCAAGCCACAGCTCTACAACACCTCTAAAATTAGTCTTGCCACTTTCCAGATGCTACTAAAGCACCACCATCCTAATTTCAAAATGAAGTTGGCGAAAGGTGTGCCCTCTCCAAGTAGAGTGGAAAGAGTCAAACTGAGAAAACCTGTGACCCAAAACTATCGTACTCTGCAAATTCTGGGAAATGAAGCTGAATGCTATATGCCTTCCAAACATGGTGAACTTTTGTTAAGCAGTTTCTGCTCTCGGTGCACAGAAGGAACCGTATGGGATTTTGTGTTAAAAGCACACGTTTAAGAGCCCTTCCCCTACCGCCAAAAATAATCTTCACCAAACTGACAAAAAGTATTTTTAGTTTTGCAGACACTTTTTAAGGACGGTTTGGTGCAAATGAGTAAATGAGTGTCATGGTTCAGGACACCAAAAACCGATTCACTTACCAAAATAAGTAGGGGAGTATCCAGCATTGTAAGAGTATTTGGGGGCGTGGTGGGGTGGGGGGTGGTATGAGCACCGAAATGCAGTGTGTGGAATTCCACATGGTCTTATTGGCACTCCCAAACCGCCCACCCCTGGCCCAATCTACTTTTTTGGTAACCATAGTGGAAGATGGCATTTTAACACACAACAAAAAAAAAAAAAAACTGCAGGATCATCCAAGATGCACAAAACCCATCTATTAGAGCTCTGTCCAAGCCCTCTGAGGCAAAATACATGCAAACTTCCTAATTATTATATGGATTGCACCAACAGAAATGACTTCACAGAAATAACATTGAAAAGCGCATCATCAGTCTTTGATACTTGGAGGCGCCATGGAAGTGACTTTAGAATAAGTTGCCATAAATAAGCCAAGTGACAAATAACTTTGTGGTGCAAAATACCTAAATTGCACTAGTTTTATATGTGGAGCAACTCTATAGTCATTAGGCTTTTCCATGATAATACCATGATACATTAATCTAAGCTTTGAAGTGAATCAGAATCACGTGCAGAGCTGCAGAAAAGGCACAATGTGATTAAATGATTTGCTCAGGATCACACACTTGGTTAAATGGTGAAACTGGGATGTGGATAATTTAAGCGAACGCGCACATCTTTCCAGGTTTAGTTAATATAGATATTTATTAAGGTTTTGCTTTACATTGCATGTGCTTAAATAATTATTTATAGCAATGCCTTGGAAGCAAACCACATTACATAATAAACTAGCCTTTCATAGTAAACTAGCCATACACTATATTCATTGTCATAGAAATATGTTGAGGAGTGGCAGTATGGCTTACATCATAATAGCATCATGTAGATTAATGTGAGCCTAACAAATCCCCCTTGGGTTTTAAAGCCATAGTCATTATTTCATAAAGCATGCAACATTATGCACCCTTCTCACTTCTGATCACTCACTCCCATTCACATTTCTAAAGGGACAAACGTCCCTGCTAATAGTTATTTCACCCTCCATCCCTTAATGTGCCGTATGGCCCACATATTAATGCTCTGTTGATACAGAGCAACGTGAGGAACCCCATGCCCTCCCTCCAAAAGATGGGGAGGGGCAAAAAGGCATTCCACAGAAGTTGGGGGGGACAAAACCCCCTGTCCCCGCCTATAATTACACCCATGCCCTCAGCAGCGCCGCACACAGCGAACACTGATAGACCCCACCGTGTTCCTCCTGTGTCTGTGCCTCGCAAGTCCCTTTCTCACAGATGCTCTAGCGTGAATTGTTGCAAATAAGCAGTGTATTCTTTTCATCCTTCCTCTGACATCACTGCCCTGTGTGTGACCAAGCCGAAGCATGACCTTTGGCCCATCTATCTCAACAAACCTGCTCCTGTACCTCTTGCCCCCACTGTTGGAAAATGACCACCAGTTTAACCCAGTGACCCCCAAAACTATGCTTTTTGATGTAGCAGAAGTGTGACCCTTGCCGACCACCCTCGAGTGCCCCACAACAAAACTAGACACCTGTCACAGTATATTCCACCCAAAACTAACATGTGTCACCCCACTCCCTCTCACTCTGATGTGCCAGGCCTGAGAGCCATCAATCCCGTACCCCACCTGTTATCTAGAGGGCAAGAGCCCCACACCCTTCACCTTGCCAATGACCCAAAGCAAGATAATATGAATACCTGGGTACAATTTATAGGTCTCTCATGGAAAATCAAAGGTGTAGTAATGATCATTATTTACTATGTGTCTAGTGATCGCAGGTAGATTAGTTAGACAGAACCAGCCACCTCACCCGGACCTGACCCGACCTCCACCTCCACCTCATACGGACCAGCCCCGATCAACCACATTATGTCTGACATCCTGCCAAGTCATCAGACAATCTTTCGGAGCTGGCCCGAACAGTTCTATACTTGAACCCCTAATCTCACCAATCAAAATGTAACTTGTAGACTGTATAGACTGTATAGAAATTGTCAGTGATGACGCTGTAACCTTTTAAAATGTATTGTCTTTGTAATGTTTGCCAGAGCGCTCTCGAAGTAGCAGAGTTCTCTGGATGCTGAATTTATATAAACTTTTTTGCCTCTCACAACCAATCTCTTGGTCTCATTCCCTACTGGGATGTGTCTGTTATTCTGGGTTATATTGGTGATGTGGGGAGTGAACGCCTTCACTTGGTGAACCCTGGACGTGATTTGAGGGAGCATGAGAGACACCACTGTGCCGTGTGGCGAGATCTGGGATGCCCCCCAGCAAAACCATCACTGGCTGACCAGTGCGCACAAGGAGAGTTTCCAAGGGTCCCGGTCATCACAACTGCTCAGTTGGGATACAGCCCCAATTGTGGATAGACCGTGATCAGAGGCTCTCAGGCATGTGAGTATTGGTTCGGATAATCTCAAAGGAGGCGGATATACAAAGGTAATGCTAAGAGAATAGTGAGGAGTCCGATTTAGAGTATAGGGAGTGTATGATTGGGACGGGTAGGCTTTTTTCTTCGCTTTCCTTTATATGGCCATTAGGTTGTAAATACAGAAGTAACAGAATACAGGAATAGTACGGGAACCTAGCTCTGAAAAGGGGTGGAAGGCGGCAATGTGCACCATTGTCTCGACCAGTGCAGGAAATAAGTGGGGATAAAATAGAGAAATAACGTAGGAGTTTCATGTAATGAGTAGACTCGGGAGATATTAGCAAATTCTTTTTCTTGTGTACATAACTCTTTTAGAGGTTATCCCAGAGGGGGCTCAGGGAAGGAGGGGTGAGTGTTAGTGGGAGAGAGGAATATGACAGGGTGTTTTAGGATATGTTAGGGGTGTAATTAGAGGAACAGAAAATCTGTGGTTTATGTTGATTGTTGTCAAGGTCAACTGTGTTGGTGTGTCTAAAAGCATATATGTACATTTGTCCTATGTTGAATTGGTCTAAATTCTGCTTTCTATATATGTTGAAATTGAAAAGGTGTAAGTGAAAAATAAGTTTTAAACTGTGACATTGCAAATTGCTTAATAAGGAGTAATAAGGTAAACAGAAGTGTTTTCTGGTGTTTTGATTGAATTTTGATGCACAACACATACACGGGTGAACATGAGAGTGAAGCAGGGGGCTATGGGGGGAGATCCCCAATTAGCACACATTTGTCAGCACCTCCCCCTGTATTGCGGGAAAATCCAAAAGTACCATGACCAGTGGCTCACAGAGATAAAGGGAGAGGGATTGTCCCAAGTGTGGCCAAAAAGAGGGTCATTTGATAAAAGAATATTAGATCAAAACAGATAAAAAGTGTTAGATCTCTGGGGGATGTTTGAGGAAACATCCTCTGAGTTTGAAAAAGTGCTAGAGACATCTGGCCGCTTCCTGTTTTTCCGGTGGAGTTTTCTCCTTCGGAAAACTTTCTCAGACTTATGATATCCAGTTTAACTGTAAGTTCAACTCTTGAATAGGGCATCTCTGTCTATCGATTTTTGCCACGCCTGAAAGTTACAGTCATGTGGTGACCCCATCGAGACAAGTTTGGTTTGTCATTCCAGCCATCCTGGTACCAGCTATTATTTGAGGGTGGACTGCAGTCCGAAAACCATGTTTCCCACCAATGGACCTCTAACAATGTTTCAAAACAACTAAGCAATTTGTTTTGAAACATTGTTCCAACCGCATTTGAGTGAAAATAGTAAGTGTCTTTTTTGCAGTACTGCTTTCCAACTCGTTCCACCTGTGGGCTAGAGACACCTTTTCTCGTGTTGTAAAAGTACGTTTTTGAAGAAAAGCTTTCTTTTTCCTTTGGGCACCTTTCCTTTTCTGCATTTTTGAGTACTTGCAATAAGACTCAGCATAAGTGCTGCATTAAGAAAGTAGATCCTGTATAATGGCATGCAGCCCCCCTTTTTTAGTTTTAGGAAATACTCACTGCCTAGACTCCACGCCTGCATAATGTTATGCATGTGGTGTTAAGAAGTAAATAATAAAAGGCGTAACAAATCTAACATGCCAAAATATGCCAATTTAAAGAGGAAATAAGTACACCTCCAAAATTAAGTAGACACCGCTATCAATTAGCTTTGTTCAAATTTATCGAGCTGCAGTAATAACAGTTTTCTTACTTTGTCCTATAGTGCACTGTTCTTCGAAGTGATGTTTGTGTATTTTATGATTGCTTTGTCTTATGCTTAATTTTGCATGCTTAGCAAAACAAATTTGACTTGTTCTGTTTTTATTCTGAACCCATGAAATCAATTAGGATTGGCCTCACAGGTTGTATGTGTTTTATATGTTTTCTGTAGAAATATTCACGCTAAAAAACATTTGGGGTATAGAGTCTTTGTTGACCTCTCTGGAAGAAAATGTGTCCGGAAAATGGCCTAAAAAGAAAGAACGAAAGACACTATAGATAGCGTCTGAAATTATAAAATGGCTGAAACATGTCGACAGTTTCTAAGATACCCATGTGAATCGTCTGTGGGATTTTGATGCAAACAAAGTGTTTACAAACATATATATTTTGTGTGGCCTGCACCCCTTGCACTGTGTGTGCATTATGCATATTGTCTTTTCCTTTATCAAAACGTTTTTTAAAAAAAGGGTTCATCCTTTAATTAGGCAATGTTTTGTGTTTGTGGCAATTTGTGCCTTTTAATCGTATACAATATGCAATAAAATTAGTTTTTTGTAACTAGCCTCTCTGTGCTGGGTTCATGATGTTAAGTAGTAACAACATCATATGGTGTTGGTTTAGTTTGTAACTATTCTTCACTCAAACCACTGGGGCAATGGAAAGAGGGGTAATCAGACTCACCTTATTTGTTTTCTCCTTTTGAGTTATTTTCCTTTGAGTTCTGATCCCCTGAGACAAGAAATTGGGAACTTCACCTGATTTAGGTAGCACTTAATCAATTATGATACAAAACGTCTTCCGATAAGAAACCTAGTTACAGGCTATGGGAACTGGTACAAAAAAC
This sequence comes from Ambystoma mexicanum, assembly GCF_040938575.1. Lineage (NCBI taxonomy): Eukaryota > Metazoa > Chordata > Amphibia > Caudata > Ambystomatidae > Ambystoma > Ambystoma mexicanum. The sequence goes on from NC_090933.1 coordinate 1,364,620,329, forward strand.
ATAGGATCAGTACACACAATTCAAATTGGTTATTATGGTTTAGGTGGCTGCAGATGCATGACGGTAAATCCTTCTGGTCCCAATTTAATACTTACAAGAAAGAGATATCACTGATTGAATTGAATCAAATCTCTGAGGAAAAATGGTTGGCGTACATAGCTGCACTGTATAGTATCCCAGAGGATAAAAATAACCTAAAAAAGGTGGATAAAATTGTATTCTCTATGGCACATTTAGATATTGATGAAGAATGCATACTCAAAACCATAATGAATTTAAAGAGTTTCAGGGCACCGGGTCCCGATGGTATACTAAACATAGTGATGCAGGTGCAACCGGAATTATGGGCACATATACAAGCATTAATGTTTAAAGTATTGAGAACTCCTGGACTATGCCAAAAAGTTTCCACAAAGCTATACCGGTGCTGATCTTTAAAAGAGAAAAAACGGAAGATCCTCAAAACTTTAGGTTAATTGCGCTTATGGACACTAGTCAAAACAATTTCGCTAGTATCCTCCAGAGGAAACTGACGAAATGGCCAGAAGAAACTGACATCCTTAGCCGTTTCCAAACAGGATTCAGGAAGAATCATGATACTCTAACAGCCATAACAATGGTACAATATCTGAAGGCCGTGGCAAAGAACACAGACACTCCTTATTTGCATGTCTGCTGTGTCAACATCTCCAAGGCATTCAATGTGGTGCCACGTAATAGCCTTTGGAAAAAACTATCAGACTGGGGAGTAGACAGAAACTTGTTATATTATATTCAACTTCTATATACAAACACAAGTATCACAGTCAGATTAAACACAATAGGTCAGTGTACAAAATACCAGGAAAGAAATTCAGGATTGAAACAGAGTTTTGTGTTTGGGCCAACATTATATAACCTATTCACTGCAGACATGGAAAACACATTTTTAGAGGCAAAAATCTTTCCAGTTAGAGGAAACGGTGTGGATATTGCAATGTTGGCTCACGCTGATGATATTATAATAGTCAATTGCACCCAGATGGGCTTACAGAGGTCATTAAATGATCTGGCTCAATATGCCAAGGAGAACGCAATGGTGATTAACATGGAAAAAACAAAAACATTGCGTCTAAGTAAAAATATTGGTAATGAGAAAAATGTACATGGCAAATCAATGATGCTCCATTACTAAAGGTATTGGAGTACACTTATGTGGGATTCTGCATAACAGCAAACTCCCCCGGAAAACTTAATTATGAAAAAGTGAGTGATGCAGTGAGGACGAGGTGGCTAGTGATATAGCATTATATAAGACATTGTGGAGGCAATAGCATGGAGGGTATATTTGAAATATACAGAGTTAGCATAATTCCCACCATAATGTATGGACTGTCAGTACTGGATACTGACCAGATAAATTGGCTGAAGAAATTAGAAGGTAAAATCTTGGGATCCATTATAAATGTCACAAGATCAGTACCAGTGGAAGCATTACATCTTGAGTATGGGCTGACGTCATTACAAACTACTTGGCGAGTGCAGAGTACATTGTTATATGTAAAACTTCAATGTAGAAGTGATGAGTCAAATTTCCTAATTAGTCAACATATTCTATCCGAATGTAAAGCCCTGACCAGAATTTACGCAAAGGGCTATGGAACGTTTTTGAGTAAACAAGATGACAGTATTGGTGACCAATTTTGGTCTGTTATTTATGGAGCAAACATCAAGCATCTGTGGTAGCATGTACAGCAGTATGCGAAATATGAAACTAAATTCAGAAAAAAAGGACATAAATTGTTCATCTGGGAGATTGAGCACCTAGAGTGAAACCTAGAGTGAAACTTTTAAATGTGAAGGCAATGTTAACATGAGGTGTATGTTTAATGAATTAAACTAATTGCACAATAAAAAAATAAAAAAATAGAAAATCTAGCTAGGAGGTGGGAATGGCAAAGTTTTCACTTGAAATGTTCTAGATTGGCCAAAAATGCAGTTTCAAAATATCTGCGATGTACAGACAACGATTACAGACTCGTCATCATGCTGCATGGGCACAGTCACATAATGACTCAAGAGGATAGCTCTGGGCAGCGTGCTTGCCTTGAAAGCAAGACGAGACAGAGCAACCCAGGTTCAATCCCCGGGTCCGCGCTTAGAAACCTCTTGGTATTAAAAGTGCACCATGCAAGACCAGACATGTCCAGACACGACACAATGGACGTCATTATGACCCAGGCGCTAAGTGTTTAACGGCGCCGTAAAAAGCTGTGGCGCCGTTAAACACTTAGTGCCTAATTACGGGGTCACTTTGCGGGACCCAACCTTGACGGCTGGTTTTACCAGCCATCAAAGTAGGGTGGTGCAAAGGGACCTTGGTGCTAAGTACGGTGCCACAATTTGCGGCACCGTACTTAGCGCCTTTTCCATTGCCATTGAGCCCTATGGGGCAAAAATGGGAATGGGGAAGGGCCCATGGTGAATGGGGAATTACCACCCCGCCAACCTTGGAATGGGGTGGTAATTCCGCCATTCACCATGGCGGACCCCGGCATGGACCATGGTGCTAATAGCACCATGGTTTACCGCCGGGGTCGTAATGAGGCCGAATGTCCACAAACATTATCCCTTGCACAAATGGACCACAAACATTTGTATAGTCCATGGACTTTTAATTGGGGTTTTGAAAAAAAAAAATGTATGACAGAATAATATAAAAGTGGAGAAGGAGACTGCCAGTGCGGGATGGAGCTTAGCTGAGGGACCCAGGAGTTCAAGGTGAGAGGACAGGAGAGCATGGCACCACCATTAGAGAGGAGTAGTGAGAGGGTTAGAGATGGGGATGTCTGCGGAGATGAGAGCATCCAAGGCTATTCCGGCTTAGTGCGTTGGACCAGAGTGAAGAATGGAGAGGGAAAGAGTTGCAGAGGTTGTGGAAGAGGCAACAGGCCGCATCAGGGAAATCAAGGTGAATATTGAAGTCTCAGAGGAGGAGAAGCTTGGAGGTGGAGGTCAGGAGAGAAGAGCTGAGGACAGACCATTCTAGGAAGAGGGGGACTGGACTAGGGGGCCTGTATATGGTGGCCAGAGTCAGCGAGAGGATAGGAGAGACTCCAAGCCTGCAGACGAGGCATTCAAAGGAGGAGTAAGATTGAGTGGGAATGATAGTCGTCCCAGGAGGATAGCTCAGCAGCAACATGCTCACCTTGGAAACAAGATGACACGAAGCAACACAGGTTCGATCCCCTGGTCCAAGGCTTAGAAACCTATGGATATTAAGCATGTTAAAAATACACAACTAAGACATAGTCCTGTAACAGCTCCTTGATGCCCCCGGGCTGTGTGAGCGCTTTAAAAATGCAATTAAATAATAAAACAAAATACTAGCAGGGACCCACTCAGGAAAAAGGAGTGCCACTCCTTCCCCAGACTGGTTATGCCTGGACTTAGAGACTATCTTGTAGCTCTCCCGGAGGAGAGTGTCATAACCTGTGACAGAGCTAGACGTGCGCCATGTCTCGGTGAGATCGAGAACATCAAGGTTGAGGTTTTCAAGGAGGTGGCAGATGTCAGAGGAGTATTTGACAGCAGAGTGGAATTGAGTGTAGCTAAGTGGAGCAGGTTGCACCCATTGAAGGTATTCCAAGGATGGTTACAGGAATGAGGGAACACCCGTCGGTGGTGGCAGAGCAGCCGGTGGGTGGCAGAAGGAGTGGAGGCAGGAGATGGGAGGAAGATGATGAGAGATGGAAGATGCCTATGAAGAAGGAGGAGGTTGTTCTAAGAGCCATGGACTATGGCATGTCAGTGCCATTCACGTAGAAACTAATGATGGCCCTAGAGGAAGGAAGGTATGCCAAGAGTACTTCCCAGGTCCAGAATGAGTACGACAAAGGGGATGTCAGTGACAGTTTGCCTGGAGAAAGCATTCGCATAGGTGTCAGTGATGGGCAGGCCAGTTTTGGACACCAGGAGCTCCTTCTTGAACTTTTTCCTTCCAGACTTCAAAGAGAGAAAGGATAGGTGATAGAGTAGCAGTTAGAGAAGATAGAGGAGATAGAGAATATCCATCAAGACTAAAAATCCAAGATAAGGGAAAAAGCTGAGGTTTCAGCCAACAGCAGAAGTAAACAGAAACACCCAGATTTGACTTTCCCAGAAGAGGGAAAAGCCCTAGAAATCCAACAAACCACTCAATAGTTATCAGAATATAAACGTCAAAATGCTAATGCATGTGTTACCCACATCGGTACAGACAGAGTATCTAACAATTCCCAAAGCTATGCCTTGGGTCCAAGTCAAAGGATGTCTGGAGATCAACATAAGCAGCACAGAGGGAACCTGCTCAAACTGATATTGTTATATATCTGCAATGCCAGTCTAAATCGCTGCTCTATTGTTGATATCGACTTCCCGAACTCTGTCTGTGTGTGAGGTCACCTGCTATTCTCCTCACACCATTTTCCTAGTTTTGAATCTTGGAAAAGGAGTGCAGGAGAGATATTGGCCTATAATTGGTGGGATAGTTACTGTCTCCCTTTTCAATAATGGGAAGGGTAATTGATCTCTGCCAACTTTGTGGAATTACTTTAAATGGATTTAGTTAATTAAAAATGTTTGTCAGAAAGGGGAGCCAAACCTCTGGCTCTTTCCTAAATGAATTGATTGGTAAGAAATCAGGACCAGGAGCGTAATTACGTGTCTGGTCACTTAAAGCAGTTTGAGCTTTTATATTCACTGCAAATTCGCATTCACTACGAGGCAAACTGAGCAGTGTGCTGTGCAGCAGCCTCCATGAAGACTCACACAACACATACAACACTGAAGGTAAGGCCATCCGACCCTGGCAAAGCAATTAACTTTCTGATACTAGATAAAGCTAAAATGCAGTACAGAAGAGAAGTGCCATAATTGTGCTGTAATTAGAGTCAGATGAACAATTATTGATCTGTGCGTGAAACATGCACAGAATTTGATGGGCACTTTTACATTCTTTTCTGCAGCATAATGCTAGCTGCTGTGTCTGACACATCCTGTTCCCAAGGCAGATTTTGAACTTTGTTGGGGGGATGCCATACTTTTTTCCCTGTTGCATGCCACTCTCCAAGATGGCCACTCCAGCAGTCAGGCTGGGATCATTGCCTTTTCTGGCCCCAGGCCCACAGTGATTGGCCACTCTTTTCCTACATCTGCCAATCCGGGCCACCGAGAGGCTGGATCCGGCACCAGCAACCAAAGGCCCACAATTTAAGGCCCTGTCTGTTATAGTCTGGTCCTGACAGGGCCCGTGGGCATCCCCCTGCATCATCTCATCACCATTATTCATCAGGAGGACAGCACAACATTCATGTACCCCTGGCCTACATGACCCCCTTGCCAATCATGTGTGTGCAGTCCTCTGCTTGCCTGAATGCAATACTTCCATGTCCAGGTCCAAACACAACCTATCTCTACCTTCCTAACACGCAACATAACTGCCTATAACTCTGAATGGCCCTACTGTAATATCTGTTACCCACAAAAAACGCTCTTTGGTGTGTGCACATACTGCATTGTTCTCACATTATAAAATCATTTTGGTGTGTACAGATCCTGCATTATTCTACAATTTTAATATTGTTTTGGTGTGTGCACATCCTGCATTGTTGCTACCATTTTAAAATCACTTTGGTGTGTGCACATCCTGCATTGTGGCTAGCATTTTAAAAATGTTTTGGTGTGTGCACATCCTGCATTGTTGAAAAGCATTGACTGTTTTTATCTGCTCCCTCTTCCTACCCAGTTTCCATTGTTTTTTACCTAGCATCGTACTCTGTCTCCACCCATTCCTACTCCCCATGCCCAGTCCCCTCAACCTGGTTAAGTGTACCTCACTCTCTGCTGCTTGCTATGGCACTCTCTATCTTGCCTATCTTCTCAAATTGCTTCTCTATCTCGTATCCTTCATCTCTTACTGAATCTGGCAGGAAGAAACTCAAGAAGGACATACAGGGCTCCAACCCAGGCTTTCCTGTTGCTGGCATCTACGTCACTGCTTTTGCTAGAGACACTCACAGACATCCTTTTTGTCGCCCCCTCTCCTGATCTATGGAACCCTCCATATGATCACACTTCTCTATCCTTTCTCATACTTTACTTACATTAATGTTGATACCCGCTGGGCGGTCCTTCTTGCCTTTCTCTCTACCTCCAGGGTCATCATCAATGTTTATCAGAATTGGACCATCATGGTACCGGGTCCTCAACCCAACCTCCTACTCTTTGATAAGATCCTCCCTCGCCTTATCAACTTCCTTCTTCCTCTGCACTGGCTCCTCTGCTTCCTGCTCCTTTAGCATCCCTGGCTCCCTTTCCAACTGTCCACAACTTGGATTCCTTGCCACCGCCCAACCACGCCCCTACTCTCTCCTCAGCTTCCTTGCTGACAAACCGATCATTGACAACGTTGTCTTCCTCTTCTTCTGTGGTGCACATGCCACCTCAAGGACTATATCAACAAAACTCATGCCATGGGGTTCATACGGCCATCTAGATCACCATTGGCTTCTCCCCTCTTCTTTGTTTTGAAGAAGGAGGGTGTCCCCAGGCCCTGCATAGACTACCAGGCTCAGAACGCCATAACCATTAAAAATCAGTACCCATTGCCTCCTATATTGGTCCTCCTGGAATAGCTGTGCTCCTCGGTTATCTTTACAAAACTGGACCTTAGAGGCGCCTACAATTTGGTTTACATGAGAGAGTGGGAAGAATGGAAAACCGCCTTCAAGACACATTATGGGTTATGTGAATATCTGGTGATGCCCTTTGGCCTATGTAACTCCCCAGCTACATTTTAAGCAGTCATGAAAACTGTTTTCCATGATGTACTCGACCAGTAGCGACATACTGATATTTTCTCCCTCTCACAAGCAGCATGTCAACCATTTTCACACAGTACTCCATTGCTTGATAAAGCAGAAAAATTGATCTTTTCCTCCACGCAGGTGGAATTTCAGGGGTACAATCTAACTGAACATGGCATCAGAATGAGCAACTCTAAAGTTAATGCCGTGTTGGATTGGCCTGTGCCCACTAACGTCAAGGCTTCCTAGTCATTTCAGGGATATGGCCATTTTTACCAGCACTTCACACACTCCTTCTCTCACATTGCTGCTCCCCTGACAGACCTAACAGGCGCCAAGAAGCCGTTCTCTTGAAATCAAGAAGCAGAGAACGCCTTTGAGACACTAAAAGCAACTTTCTCCACAGTACCACTCCTGCAACACCCCTATCCTGAACTACCCTTCTTGGTGGAGGTGGATGCATCCAGCTTGGCGGTTGGGGCTATTCTTTTGCAGCACTGTCCCGATTCTGGTGAGACAAATTATATTGCCTTCTACTCCAGGAAACTCTCCCCTTATGAATAAAACTATAATGTCACTAAAGAAAACTGCTAGCCATCACGGACACCTTCACTGAGTGGAGGCATCATCTGTTAAGGGCTTCTCATCAGGTCACTGTTTATTCGGAACATCACAGCCTTTTGGCTTTTCAATCCATGAAACGTCTCACGGCCTGACAAGCTTGCTGGTTACTCTTCTTTTCCCAATTCAATTTACTGATTACCTACTGCCCGGCCCATTTGAATGCTTGTGCAGACACCCTCTCCCGGATTCACCCTGGTTCCCGTTCTGTCGATAGAGATGTTTCTTAGCTTCTAGCTAGCCTTGCTGTCTGTGGCTGTGGTCCCCAACCTTCGCTACAGTCACTCATTCGGGAATTGGCAACCACCCATCTGGAAGCGGACATAGTTTGGGATATTCATGCCTCCCGGGGAAGCTCTGGCTCGCACCCTTATAGGGTCTCATGATTCTCTAATTGCTGCACATTGTGGGATGTTTTTACCCATGCATACGAGCCCTACCACAAAAACTGTGCAGTACTGGCATTGAAAACATCATGATGGCCAGAGCTTCCCAGAAAATGCCCAGGGAAATGCATGAAGAATAGGCTGCCACCCATTTTTGCCGATGTTATGGGCACAGAAGGGCACTGCCTAAAAACCACCATTGGACTACCCACACAGTAGCCTGAAACCATTGGGAATGGCAATGCTGATTGCCAAAAGCAACCTAGAACTGTGGGGAATTCATTTTCTTAAATCCCAAAAATGGTTGCATTACCAGTACTCACCACTATCAGAAAGCCGGCGTTTTAAAACCACCAGACTTTTGTGTAAAACTGAATAAATGAACCCAAAGCAGGCCAAAGAAAGACTTACTGAGAGGTGGATACATGTTAAACGAATCTTCACGGGATCGTGGTTTACCTCTTTTTCCTGTAGACCGTGGAGTTGAGGTTGCCAGTCTGTCGAAGTCTTGATAGCCGATGAAAGAGTAACGCGAGGAATTAGCCCAATCCCCTCCTGACGGTATATGACAGGATGGCACTGAACCAACTCCCAACGCCACGGGTGGCACTTCTCAGGATTAGCGTGACGTCGGGACAGTGTTTCCACTGGCTGAGAAGGCTTGATGAGATCACCGAAGAAAACGGAGAGGAACTCAGGAACTTCCAAGGCAGTAAGGCACAGGTACCGGCAGGGCACAAGACAGGCAAAGGAAGGCAAACTGCAAGAAGAAGCAGTACTGACAGGGGTCCCCACTACTACTTAGGAACCCAGACGAAACCTCCTCCACCCTGAACCAGGGACTGGCTAGTAACGAAGATAAGGGAAGAAAGGGTAGGAGGACCAGTAAGAAGGAGTAAAGAGTAGAGGCAGGACTGAGCAGGAAAGGTAGACCTGGAAACTGGAGGACTGAAAACCTAGCACCAGGGCTCCAGCAGCGCATACACAGTAACAACCGCGTTGAGACGCGTTGTCCCTGTGTATGCGATGCCTATTTATGGTCCGGGGTCAAAACGAGGCTTGGAACGCATGTTCCGATGCTGCGCATGCGCGGGACGTCGAATACTGACGATCCGCGCATGCGCAGATCCTCGCAAGATGGCGGCGTCCACGGCGCCCATCCGAACCGCGGGTCGGCGTGAAGAGAGTCGCCACCGCGGGTACAGCCTCCATGAAGGAGGAGACTGCTGCGGCCGTGGACCAGGGACCCAGGTAAGTGGCGCCGACGCCCGCGAGCGAGCGCGCGGCGTGACACCATACCCCCTCCCGGACAACCCCGGAGCACCGGGTTTCCAAGGAAAGCGGAGATAGAAATCCCGAACCAGGCGCGGTGCATGCACGAAGGAGCGCGGTTCCCAAGTGCGGTCACAAGCTGGATAACCCTTCCAGCTGACCAGGAACTGCAGAACACCGCGCCAAATTCGTGAATCACAAATCTCCTGCACCTCAAATTCAGGGACCCCCCGAACCAATAGCGGAGCAGGACGGGAACAGGTACGACCCATAACATCGGGCACATAGGGCTTTAAAAGGGAAACATGAAAGACAGGATGGATCCTCCAAGAGCGAGGCAAAGACAAACGAAAGGCAACAGAGGAAATACGCTCAGAGACGCGGAAGGGACCAAAAAAGCGGGGGGCTAGTTTCACAGGTAAGTTGCGTACTGGTAGATTCTTGGAGGATAGCCAAACCATGTCCCCAACATGAAGGACAGGCTCCGGGCTCCGTCTCTTGTCAGCCTGCTCCTTCATATGTGCTTGTGCCGCTGCCAAGGTACCGGCCGCCAGACGATGTTGATCGCGGATCAGGGACACCAGGGCATCTGCGGAAGGAACGGTGCTGGAACACGTTGGATGAACAGGCAGCAGGCGAGGATGAAGACCAGTAGAGCAATAAAAGGGGCTGAGTCCAGTAGCGGAATGAACAGCGTTGTTGTAAGCTGCTTCCGCGGTGTCCAACCATTCCGACCAGTTGTCTTGGGTAGCATTGGCATAACAACGTAGGTATTGCTCAAGGGTCTGATTGGTACGTTCTGTCTGTCCATTAGTCTGCGGATGATAGCCGGAACTCAGGGCTCGCTGAATGTCCAAATGTCGACACAGTTGACCCCAAAAGGAAGAGATGTATTGAGACCCCCGGTCTGACAAGATCTTCTCCGGAAGACCATGAAGGCGATACACCTCATGTAGAAAACATTGTGCCATCTGAGATGCAGTGGGTAGCTTAGGAAATGGCAAGAAATGAGCCGTCTTGGTGAAACAATCCACCACCACCATTATACAGGTAAATCCACCGGACAAGGGCAGGTCAACGATGAAATCCGTGGCGATGGTATGCCAAGGGTACGGAGGCGTAGGCGTGGGTTTCAGAAGGCCAATAGGCCTTTTGCGAGGAATCTTGGTCTGGGCACATACAGGACAGGAGTCCACGTATTGCTTTACCAGTGTAGCCCATCCAGGCCACCAGTACTGTCGTGCAACCAGTTCTTGTGTTGTGCGGACTCCACGGTGACCGCAAACGACGGAATCATGGCAATTCTGTAGAATGATTTTCTGGAGTTCCAATGTGGGAACGTACAGACGATCCTTGAAGAACAACAAGCCGTCACGTTCCTTAATGTCGGCACGTTGTAGTATCTGTGTTCTTGTGGGATCCGTACGTGTGGCCTCAACAAACTGTTGGAGCCGGGGAGTCAGCATCAATAGAAAATGTTTGGATGCAATCAAAGGTTCCGGTTCCTTGACACCTTCAACGTTGTTTTCCAAAGAACGAGACAAGGCATCAGCCTTCGTGTTCTGGGAACAAGGAATGTACGTGACAGTGAAATCAAACTGTGAAAAGAAAAAGGCCCAACGAGCATGACGGGAAGTTCTGCATTGCAAAGAGCGCAGGAACTGTAGATTGCGGTGATCAGTGCGAACCACCACCGAGTACCTCCCACCCAGCAAGTGATGTCTCCATTCCTCGAAGGCAGCTTTTATTGCCAGTAGTTCCTTTTCTATCACTGCATAGTTTCTCTCGCTCACTGACAATTTCCTTGAGTAGTATGCCACCGGGTGTTCTGTTCCTGTGACTGCATCTTGCTGTAGTAAGACCGCACAGATTGCGTAGTCAGAAGCGTCTGTCTCAACCACAAATGGTTTTTCTTCATCTGGATGTCTAAGAACAGGAGCCGACATGAAAGATTTCTTTAATTCCAGGAATGCCTCCTCGGCCCGCGTGTCCCAGATAAACGGCACCTTGGTACTGGTCAGGCGAGTTAGACCGTTGGCCAGTTTAGAAAAGCGTGGGATGAAACGCCGATAAAAGTTGGCAAAGCCCAAGAACCTTTGAAGCGACTTCACGCCATGTGGTGGTTTCCATTCTTGTATAGCTTGCAGTTTTGCGGGATCCATCTGTACTCCTGTGTTGCTGATCACATAACCCAGGAACTCCATGCTTTCCTTATGAAATTGACATTTTTCGATTTTGGCATACAGGCCGTTGTGTATTAACCTCTGGAGGACTTCCTGAACATGCACTACGTGTGCAGTACGAGAGTCAGAAAAAACCAATATGTCGTCAAGGTAAACCCAGACAGAAATCCCAATAAGGTCAGAAAAGACATGGTCCATGAACCGTTGAAAGACTGCCGGGGCATTGCAGAGTCCAAACGGCATCACCCTGTATTCGAAGTGACCTATAGGCGTTTTGAAGGCCGTCTTCCACTCATCTCCGTTCTTGATCCGCACCAAGTGATAGGCCCCTCTCAGATCCAGTTTGGTGAAGACCTGTGCTGATTTCAGAGATTCGATGATGTCCCGGATGAGTGGTAACGGGTACCTGTCTTTCCTCGTGATTTCGTTTAATTGACGGTAGTCGATACAAGGGCGCAAAGTGCCCTCTTTCTTCTTGACGAAGAATAACGGGAATCCCGCAGGGGATTTGGAGGGTATAATGTAGCCTTTGTTCAGGCAATCCGTAATGTACTCCTGTAGGATGCCTTTCTCGAGTTGAGTCAACGAATAAATCTTGCCGTGGGGAATGGTCGCACCAGGCAGAATGTCAATGGAACAATCAAAGTACCGATGAGGTGGTAATGGTATGTCTTCAGGCTTGGAGAACGCCTTGTGGTAGTCAGCATATTCATGAGGTACCGATTGAGTGGCACATAGACGAGTAGACACGTCAGCAGGATTGAGGGACTCCATAACTGCAGGAAAGGTTTCATGGATTACGCAATCACTAGGGCAACGTGTCGAAGTAAACATCAAAGAGCGAGCGGTCCAGTCGACCTGGGGATTGTGATACAACAACCATGGTAACCCCAGAACCACCGGAAAAGAGGGGGATTTGATGACGTCCAAGGAGATACGTTCGAGATGCCCTTCTACAGAGAGCTACAAGGGATCAGAGTGTTGGCAAACAGGACCTGAAGACAAAGTAGAACCATCGATCACCTCGACCACTGTAGGTCGTTCCTTGTTATGTAAACGGATCCCCTTGGCAATCGCAAATGAGGCATCGATGTAGTTGCCGGATGCTCCGCAATCCAAAAGGGCCCAGGTCTGCACACATTTTCCAAGCCAGGCAACACCGATTTTCAGGATCAACAAAGGTACTGAGTTCATGGGAGGAAGGACGGAATCAGAAGGGCGGCCCGTTGCTGCCTTCGCCTCAAACAACGGGCCTGTTAGTTTTCCTGTTTCTTCAGCGGGCGCAGCGGACAGGTGCCCAAAAAGTGGTCAGAACCACCACAATACAGGCACAAATTCTTCTGTCGTCTTCTTTTCTTTTCGGTCTCGGACAACGGACCACGGACGGCACCCAACTGCATGGGTTCTGGACCTACTTCAGTAGAAACAGCTGGTCCGGGGTTCTGTGCAAGAGGAATCGGTTGATACCTGGCAGACCTGCGGCGTTCACTCCGTCGTTCGGTCAACCTGTGGTCTATGCGTAAGACTTGTTCCACCAAAGCAGGCAATGTTTCTGGCTCCGGAATGTGCAGTAATTCGTCCTTGTACTCCTCTCGTAATCCCCGACGAAACAAGGTTTTTTGAGTAATTTCAGGCCATTGTGAATCAGTTGCTAATTGTCGAAACCGACTGATGTAGCGGATTATGTCATCTGACCCTTGCTTGATCTCCATTAATTGATTCTGAGCCATGGCTGCCAAATTGGGTGGTTTAAAGACGTCCCAAAAGGCTTTCTCAAAGGCAGTGAAATCACCCAACAGAGGACTGTTAGTAGAGACTAGAGGTGCTGCCCAGGCGAGTGCATTGCCGGTCAGATTGCCAAGGATGTACCCGATCTTGGCCTTGTCTTGAGCAAAATGAGTCGATCTGAACTGGAAATGGATCCGACAATGAGTACAGAACTCAGCCACTCGACGCGGATCACCATCATACTTCATCGGAGTCATGTAAGCCATGGAGTTCTCTGGCGGTGTGACAGGTTGTGCGGGACTAGCCAAACACCGATCCAATGCCTGTCTGAGGGTGTTGTTCTCCTGGCGGAGAGTGGTCATTTCAAGACGCATGGCACGCATTTCTTCACGTAGTTCCTGTATGTCGTCCATGTCGGAACTGGGGTTAAGGCGTCTCAATCTGTTAAACGAATCTTCACGGGATCGTGGTTTACCTCTTTTTCCTGTAGACCGTGGAGTTGAGGTTGCCAGTCTGTCGAAGTCTTGATAGCCGATGAAAGAGTAACGCGAGGAATTAGCCCAATCCCCTCCTGACGGTATATGACAGGATGGCACTGAATCAACTCCCAACGCCACGGGTGGCACTTCTCAGGATTAGCGTGACGTCGGGACAGTGTTTCCACTGGCTGAGAAGGCTTGATGAGATCACCGAAGAAAACGGAGAGGAACTCAGGAACTTCCAAGGCAGTAAGGCACAGGTACCGGCAGGGCACAAGACAGGCAAAGGAAGGCAAACTGCAAGAAGAAGCAGTACTGACAGGGGTCCCCACTACTACTTAGGAACCCAGACGAAACCTCCTCCACCCTGAACCAGGGACTGGCTAGTAACGAAGATAAGGGAAGAAAGGGTAGGAGGACCAGTAAGAAGGAGTAAAGAGTAGAGGCAGGACTGAGCAGGAAAGGTAGACCTGGAAACTGGAGGACTGAAAACCTAGCACCAGGGCTCCAGCAGCGCATACACAGTAACAACCGCGTTGAGACGCGTTGTCCCTGTGTATGCGATGCCTATTTATGGTCCGAGGTCAAAACGAGGCTTGGAACGCATGTTCCGATGCTGCGCATGCGCGGGACTTCGAATACTGACGATCCGCGCATGCGCAGATCCTCGCAAGATGGCGGCGTCCACGGCGCCCATCCGAACCGCGGGTCGGCGTGAAGAGAGTCGCCACCGCGGGTACAGCCTCCATGAAGGAGGAGACTGCTGCGGCCGTGGACCAGGGACCCAGGTAAGTGGCGCCGACGCCCGCGAGCGAGCGCGCGGCGTGACAATACAATGTAAAGTTATATTCTGAAGTGACTTGAAGGTTTATTACAAAACTGGCTGAGCTGTGGATTTCAGCAGTTTAAGTAAATTTGGACTGAAAGACACTAAAAATCTAAATGTTTAAAAGAAATGAGTGACCTACTTTTGAGTGTCACATAGGTTGCAATTGTTTAAATGTCATAGTTTTAAACTGAGAATCAGCATTCTAGCTGCATGCGTAAAAATTGGAAGTTTGATTTGGACAGGAAAACTGGCAGCCAAAGAGACATTTAGCTGAGGCCTGGCTTAAAAAGAGAGGGAATTTTGCCCACCAGCTACCCCCGACAGGAGTTGAGACTTGCACGACAGCTGTATTCCCAGGCCTAGCTGCCTTTTGCTGTTCCCACCAAAAGGGATATGACACTTCTCTGATTGAATTACCTGGGCTCTGCAGGAAATTGAACAAAGCCCTGTCCTGACTCAGGCAAATGTTTTATTGGGGGGGGGGGTCGTAAAAGTGGCTTCCTCCTGGAAGGAAAGGGGAGGAGCACTGCCTGTGAGAGCAAGCTGGCTTGGCAGAACTGGAAAAACCAGAAATTCAACCTTGTGCTGGGGGGAAACCACACCCCTTTGGGGCCAGAACATAAATCTAAAAAGATGGATCATTCATAGAGCGGACTTGTGAAAATTTTATAAGTGATATTATTATTCTTGTGATTTTTCTGTGCACATTTGAAGACGTGTTAGGACCCGGTGGTATGTTCAGGGGGGTTTTTAGCAGAAAAGAGGATATTACTCTAAATGTATGTATGTTAAAAATCTGACACTCCACCACCTAATGCCCACATGCTTTGCGAACATTTGTGTAAATGTGGGGACAAATCCAATATTGGTAACCCGACCAAAAAGTGAAATATGTTGCCATTTTTGAACCCAAGCTCCTAGAAACGACAGAATTGGAACAGGGGCTACCATCAGTAAATGCATGATGTGTGTATGCAATGCCAAACAACTGTCTATCTGGGAAGTATGTATTTGGATCAGATATAGATTGTGTGTAAAGTTGACAGGGGTGGGTTCTCTGTATCATAAACAGACCTCATCATGATGACACTTCATTTCATTCCCCCAATCAAGGGGAAGAGGAGGAAGTGGCCAATGACAAGTGGAGAGGGGTAGGGCCTAGAAAGCTAGCCTCTCCACCCACTTTCAAAACACATAAAAGCAGACAGTCAGGACAGATAGGGAGATTCTATTCCATCTGCTGCGGGACGCTCTGCCGGGAAAATCCATACTTTACCTCCATCAACCTCCAGAGAGCCAACACAGAGACTTCAATCTATCCACCTTCAGAGACCAAGACTTTACTTCAGAATTTGTAGCAGAGAGGTCAACTACAAGCTAAATCCCTCTTTAGCAGGCCTCAAATCATTGCCACTATTCACAGCCAGGCGAGCTGTTTGAATTCTTTGCAAGAACTCTGGCCATTTGCCAGGGAGCAGTGTTGTATCCAGAGAGAGACCAGCTGAACCGGAGACCGCTGTATCCGGACCCACAGACCTGATCAGAACCAGAGACCCAGACCAGACCAGCAGAGTAGAGCTGACCCAGACGCTGTGCGCAGAAACCATCCGTGGCGAGTGAAGAAAACCTGTTGACCAGATCCGTGGCGAGGCCTATTTCTAAATATATTGTGAGTACCTAGCAGAACTGTGCAGAACCAATCTCTTAGTTAAAATAATATAATTCAATCTATTTTAATCTAACCAGAACTGCCTCCTAACTGTCACCTGTCATTTGCAAAGCTGTCACTTGTCATTTTCTCGCTGCAAGCTGTAACCTGTCGCTTTGAACTTTTAAAATTTCAAATCCGAAAAACTACCTTTATTTAATCGTCCGTATCTCTGGAACCGTTTGGGCTAGGAACTTGGTTTAACTTTCTTCTGAAAGCTTAGAATCTCAGCTTTTCAACAAGCTTAGACCCGACTTGCTAATTTTACCGCGATTTGCGATTTGGTTAAAAATCCTGCCACGTGTAACTATCAGCAGTCATCTCTTTCCTTGCTAAAAATTCGTTGCCTCTTAAGAACCATCCCTGAATCATTGCTAGAGTGAGCCTGGACTAATATTAACTAGATACCACTCACCCTGAACCTCCTGAAGGGAATTAAAAGAATTTTCAGCATATTTCTCACTGCATTGTCACCATATTCAAAGCACTTGGGTCTGTGTTTCAAAACTCCCATTGTTGAATAAGCTGCTGGGGGGGAATTGAACTGAATTACATGTGATTGCATTTCTGAGAACTGTGTGCTTTCCTTCCATTTCCTTGCATTGCATAAAGGGGGGAGTGGATTGCCAGAGAAAAGTGATTACATTGTTTTGTTGAAATCATATTGAGTATTTCTGTACTGCAATTTTATTCCACCTTGCATCCATTTGAAACCATAAAAGTATTGTTGCTATCTTATCCATCCTATAACCACTCATCATTGATTATAAAGAAGTGTGCTAGTGCCGGACTATCCATTATTGATTACTGCTCAGATTAAGTGTGATATTCAATTATTAATTTATTATAAAGTGTGATATATATATCTATTGTTTAAATTATCAAATAAACCTTTTAAACTTGCAAAACAGAACTACTTCTTGGCTCAGTGGGGTCAGGGGGATTCCAAGAGAGGGGTGTTATATAGGGGTAGTCATCCAGAACGCATGAACTGGACGTAAAGATATATCAATAAGGGTTTCCATTCAGTATCCCAGACTAGGCATTGACTTAGCTGTAGTGTTGAATTGAATCCTCTTACAAATTGGGGCTCGAGCCAGACGTTTGGGTTAGATCTATCACTTGTGCAGATTAATACAGTGTGCCAGCTGACCAGATACACATATCCGGTCGGATCACCACGCTGTGTTACGCTGTAAAGCACTCCTCAAAGGAACGCTCTAAGGAAAAGGTCTGTTTTGCAAAAATAAAATATAAACTTCTGTAAGTCAGGAAGGAACTCAAATTCCAGAATGACGACCTTGGTAGATATGAAAATAGCCAGAGAAGACTTCTTACATAAGCTATTTGTGAGAGGTGAGTGGAATCATCAGGACCAAACGGTCTGGTTGCAGGCAATCGCGCAACAGGTCACTGAAACAGGGTCAGATAGATGGGGAGATCAGGGTCCCCTACATGTGGCCCTGAGTGAATTATACATGGCCCCAAAGGCCAAGGATGAGCACCACAAGATTGCCAGGGTAGCGGCATATTTATATTTACATATGGGAGCCATGCAGGACAAATGTGCTGAAGGCCAAGATCTGGAGAGTAGGCAACTGCTGGCACTACAGAAGTCCCAATCTGATCTGGACTCTTCTGAGCAGAGGCTGCTCAGGAGCCAGAAGTCAGAAAATGACAGCAGACGGTACATCACTAAAATAAAGGAGGATATGGATGTGCTGCAACAGGAAAAGGCGGACCAGGATACCAGATTTCTGGCCTTGCAGAAGGAGTACCAAGAAGGTTTGGTCTCCCTACTGCAGAGCCAGAAAAAGCTGGAGCAACAGTTAGACTTCAATAGGGCATGTGCTGAGCAGGTAGTCACCCTGCAAAGCCACCTAGATAGGGAGAAGGCAGAGAGCAATAAACTGATTTTGAAAGACCTGGATACCCAGGCAGAGTTTGACCAGGAGCGCCAGAAAACTGGTGCCTTCCAAAGGCAAAGGGACGACCTGGCGGCACAGATGCAGGCTCTTAGTCAGGAAAGAGATACCTTAGGCCAGGAAGTCTGCCACTTAAAAAGGAAAATGGAAGAAAATCACCTGGCCCTCCAGGGACTGGGTGACCTCCAAAAAGAACACCAGAACTTGTTAGAGCACACCAGGAAGGTGGAGGATGCTCTGGCAAGAAAGGAGCAGGCCAATAGGGACACAGCTCTGGAGGTAACCCTCCTGCAGCAAAGACTGGCCCAGTGCTCCAGGACCAATCAGGAAACGCAGAGAGAGAATGAGGCTCTCTGCCAGCACAATGATAGGCTCCAACAACAGGTAGCGATGCAGGAGAGACTGATAGAGTCTAGTAAGGCCTTAACTGAGGAACTGAAGGCGCAGGCTCTTGCATTGCAACAGGGAGCAGGGGCGGATAGAGACCAGGTTCGCTGGGAAAGGGAAACTCCTGAGCATAACCTCAGGAGCCCTAGTACCAGAGGCATTTATCTCTCTCAGTCCCTGGACTCTGCCACCCCCCCTGTCCCCTGGCGCAGATTAGCACAGGGCCACAGGGATGGCAGATTACTATCCAGCCAGAAGCATGGGGCTCATAGGCCAGTACCTCCCAGGAATGGATGGGTGGGCATCCGGGTATGGGCACCCAAGCACAGTGCAATTTAGTGGGGAACCCCAGGAGAATAGGCCCATTAAGGGCATCCTGAAAACTTCTGCCCAGTTAGGTCAGTGGGGAGGGTACCCATCAAATCCTGGCAGCAAGGAGGAATCTGAAGACTCCTCTGAATGGCGCAGGACACAGGAGACCAGGTCCCCACATTCTGCCAGCCGTTCCCAGGCTCGCAGAATCCCGGAAAACCTGGAAGATCAGACCGGAACCTCTGGGAGCAGTGCCTCTGAGTCAGAGGATGAATGGACCAGGGTTACCCGAACCAAAAAGGCCAATAAGGCAAAAAGGGCCTTGCTCAAGGACCCATTGAAGCAAATAAAGGCAATAAGGAGTGTTATCACGCCTTATCATAAGAACGCCAAGTATTCCGTATGGGAACACTTGGAGCTCTATGAGCAAATGATGGAGACTTTCCGTTTGAAGGACAGCAGTAGCTGCATCCAGTACGTCAAATGGACATTCTCCCCAGAATACTCCAGTTTCTTTGCGGGGCTGGAGGACCAAAATCATTTAAGATGGTCCACCTATAAGGCGGCCATCTTGAAACATTTTTCTGTTCACAGAAATCCTCAAGAGGCTCGCAAGGCAGCCTATAATTTGCAATGTGGGGAGGATCAGGCCCCACAAGAATTCGTGCAAGAACTGAAACGTGCCTTTGCGCAGACCACCAGAAGGGTGCGCACAGACATCAGAGAATTTGTCAATACATTTTTCCATGCCTTGCCCAAATATATAATGACCCAGCTCGTGAGAGATTTTCATGAGAAAAGATCTTTAGACTGGGTCATTGAACAGGCTACCCGGATCTATGAGGTGCAGAAGCCCATAGAAAATAAAAGCAATACCCAGAAAAATCCCAAAACCAACAGCACCCCTGCTGCTGCCAAGGTGGCAGAGGTAAAGGTCACCCCCGTTTTGGATTTGGAGATGGGGGGGCCTAAAAACCTACCTGCACCTAATAATTCACAGCCCAGAAGGCCCTCGGGCCAGTCACAGACAGGGAGTCGAGGAGGTAGTCCCACAAATGGGGTCCCCCGCTCCCCTGACTATGTAAGTCCCCGCTATAAGGGAAACCGACCAATCCTGGGTTATGTGTGGACTCCTCCAGCCCAAGGGGGGGGATCCGGCCAAGCACCTAACCCAGGGAACTTCCCTCCCAACTTCCCACAGGAGGGCAGAAATTCTCCAAATCCTGGGCAGAACTTTTTCCCCAGGTATCCACCCAATTTCCAACCCCAAAATCATCCATCCTTCTTTCCCCAATTCCCTGAGCCCAGACAACCTAATCCGGGAGAGGGGAGGCCAAGGGTGGAGGGGTACCCAAATCTTCCCAATCCGGGATATTACCAGAGAAGGGATAGCTACACTTCCCGGGATCAGCCCAGGGGAGAAAACAGGGCCCCGTATCAGCCTGAGCGGGTTTCTCAGTTAGAGCGCCAGGTTCAGAATATGGCACAGGAGCTGGGTCGCATACTGAGGGCTCAACAGAACCCTCAGATGAGCATGCCACCGCAGAATGCCCCAAACTCTGGACCTGGTGCTCCAGAACAATGACGGGGGCAGCACCCCAATAACACACCGGTTCCCAGGGAGGAGGCACAAGGGGAAGGCGGGTGTAAAGCCTTGGAGGAAGCTTCCTTCCCAACTTGTAAACAGCCCCTGGAAAACCAGGAACCGGAAACAAAATCTCCTACCCCTGAAAGCCTGCCTCCCAAGGAGCAGAGGGGGGGTAGGAGAAACAAAGGACCCAAACAGACCCACTTTGTGGAGGAGGTACAGGTCTTCCAATTTGAGGGAGAGGGAGCCTCAGAGGATCCTGGGGAAAGGACCTTCTCCTTCAGATATGGGGGAACTCCTCCCAAGGAAAAATGGGTCCCAAGGGATGTCAATTCAGACTGGGGAGATATGGAGACTGAGCTACCGCCGCCCATCATCTCATCCCAGAACCCACAATACCGAAATCCCCTGGTTCAAACCCATCCTGGTGACTGCCTCCAAGAAGGGGGGGCGGCCCAGAACCGGAACCAGGGGAACCCACAATGGCTCTGATCTCCAGTTGCCAACTTTTTCTTTCAGATTCCCAAGACTCTCCACAGAATTCTGCCCAAATCTCTTCTCTAGCAATGTCCAAAACCAGAAAGTTAGCCCACCAGTTGTTCAAAAATGTGCATTATCTGTGCCCCCTTGAGGAGAAGGAGGGAAGATATTATGCCCCCGAACAAGTACAGGGGCAGGGTACGATTTCAGCGCTGGTGGACACGGGATCTCAAGCTACCCGTCTGTCCAGAAGGGCCTCTGATGAACTAAATGCAGGAAGGCGGGAGAATTACCGAATTCCTCTCACCTCTCTTCCTGGACAACTACATAACTTTGACGGGAAGGAAATTCCTGTCGAGGGGACTGCAGATTTGGACATTAAAATTGGGCGTCACAAGGTGAAACACCCAGTCATAGTAGTGACTCCAGAGGGCACCCCTTGTTTACTAGGGAATGACCTCCTGAGAAGGTTGTCACCTCTAATAGATTGTGTAAACAAGGTCCTCTGGACCCAGACTAGCCGACCAATAAAATTAAAACAGAGTGTCAACCATGTTAGTTTAAACGGCACCTGCCACATGGTTGAACAAAAATCTGACCAAGTAGAATTTCACTTCCAGAACAACCAAACTCCAGACGTGACAGTAATAGCAGTAGGACAACAGACGGGTGATGGGGGGTCCTCTCTATTTCTGAAAATCAACCTTCCTTCCAGTTTAAAGTGGTACTCCATGCTGGAAGGAAACACTTTGAAATTCTTTACTAATCCACAATCAGAAACTCCCACTCCTATAGTCCAGAAAGATGTGAAATCAGCTCAGAGCCTGGCTGATATTCAGCAAATTGGAGAGCAGTTGTTCATCCCTGTTCAGTTAAATGATGGGAAGGACTCTTTTCTCGCTCGAGTGTGTGTGAACAACGGTAAGAGCTTCATCAGCGAAGCCATGTTCCGCCAACTCCCAAAAGATCCAGCCATTCCCACATTCAAACTGATAGACAAATGGGAAATGGACCTGGAAGCACCCAATTCCAAACATCTCCTGCCAAGCAGGTGTATGCTCAAAATCTCCATTGGCAACAAGAGCATAGTCCACAATTGTTGGGTCGTGCGAGACGTCACTGCCGCTTTTTACTTAGGCAGTGACATTCTCAATCGCTTTGCCATTAGTTTGGACCTAATAAACTTCAAAGCTTGGTCCCGATTAGCGGATAATCCCATGGGCTTTGATGATCCAGAAAAAGCATTTAGGTCAGCTCAATTGCTACCTTATGCAGTTGGGATTCAGATCAAAGAGGAAGTCACCATCCTAGAAAGGACCCGACAATTCTCCCTGGAAGTGAAAGTTAAAAGAGGACAACATTTGAAAAACCCTGATGCTTGTATACACCTAAATGCTTCTCTCCAACAGCAAGGGTTGGGGGTAAACCCAACTTCATTAGTCAACATAGAACATGACACCATTCTAATAGAGGTGGATAACAGCGACTTAAAGAGTATTACTCTAGCCGCAGGCACCATTATTGGAATGGCGGTTGATGACCGACATTTTTCCATCGATTTAGGAAATGAACTGTTAGGACCAATCCACAAGGACTGTTTTGACAGTGACAGTGATGACAATACAACACCAGACAGGATTTTTACCCGGCATGGGGGGAACTTCCTGGTGTACACTTCCTGCCCCTATGGTAAGGAAGATGTGACTTGTGACTTCAGGAGGGATGAGGTGATTTTCCAGGTCCATGAGGGTTGCCTTTCCCACCTGAGGCCTCCAGTCCAAATCAGCACTCTGACCAGGGACTTCTCCACCCAGCTGGAGGAGGCCGCTGAGATAGCCAAACCAGAAGTCTTTCCAGGCTTCAGGCAGATGGTGGAAGAGAGAGTCAACCTAGCTGATGCCTGTGTGACTCTGGAACAGAAGCAAAAGTTGAAACAAGTTTTCTTGGATTTCCAAGATCTCTTTGCGGTAGACTCATATGACTGTGGCCGCACCGACATCCACACAACAACAATCCCCACGGACCCTGGCATGACTCCAGTGTTTGTGAAGCAATATCGCTTGCCTATCGCATCAATGGAGTCCCTTACTGAAATAATTAAGAACCTTGAGTCCCGGGGAATAATCCGTCCAATACACAGCACCTTCAATAATCCGGTGCTGGGAATATTGAAGCCAAACGGCCAGTGGAGACTCTGTGCCGACCTCAGGGAGCTCAACAAACGGGTCCATACTTCCCGATGGCCTCTCTCCTACATTGACCAAGGGCTGGCCCAGATCCAGGGGTCACAGGTATTCACTGCAATAGACCTGACCAATGGATACTGGACCGTGCCGGTCAGTAGGGAGGACCAATACAAACTGGCTTTTACCTTTTGGGGGCCAGCAGTATACATGGACCCGGACTCCCTTCGGATACCTCAACTCCGGCAATGAATTCAACATTTTCCTACATAAGGCCATGCCCGACCTGGGTGCGAGGGGTAACCTGGCTTATGTAGATGATGTCCTCATCAAAAGTTCATCTGTGGAGGAACACATAGCGGAGATCCGTTATGTTCTGACCCAGTTGAGGGCCGCCGGAGCAAAAGTTTCCTTTCAGAAAGCACAGTGGTGTAGAACCCGTGTTAATTTCTTGGGGCATGAGATTACTCCTCAGGGTCTATGTCCCCAGGAAAAGAAAGTGGAAGCACCTCAGAAACTGAAAGACCCCACAACTCTGCGGGAACTAAGGAGCCTCCTTGGACTGACTAATTACAGCAGAAAGTTCATTGAGGGCTACGCAGAGATCACCAGACCCCTGATTCATCTCTTAAAGGGGGGGGTCAAGTGGGAATGGGGTCCAGAACAATCCGAGGCAGTAAGGCAGCTCAAAAGAAGCCTCTCACAAGCGCCTTGCCTAGCTTACCCTGTCAGAAACAAGGAGTTCTTCCTGGAGACGGGGTTCTCTAATACGTGCTTGACGGCAGTATTTTACCAAAAGCATGACAAGGTCAATAAAGTAATCTCCTATGCAAGCAAAACTTTATCCTCTGTGGAGGAAAAATTCAACGATTGTGAGAAGGCACTCCTGGCAACGGTGTGGGCATTGAAGAATTACCGCCCGTTTATCCAGGGGGAACACATCATAGTGGAGACCCCACACCAGCCTCTGCAATATCTCCAAAGTGACAGAATCCGGGCCGGAAATGTGAGTAATTCCCGAATTACTTCCTGGATTCTGTCAATGCAAGGCTTTCCTGTGGAGGTCAGATATGGCCAAAATAAGAAGAGTCCCCTCGCGCAAGGTCTGGCTGACTTGCATGATTGTGCCAGAGAAAACTGTCTCGAGGACGAAAGTCTAAAAATCAAGGACAACACGGAGGCATACCTTAATTCCCCACACAAAGTCTTTGAAGAAGACAAGTGTGAGGGAATGCCCACTGTCTATGTGGATGGATGCTCTTACCATGTTGACAACGACGGGGAGAAAGAACTGGTGGCTGGCGTAGGGAATGCGTGGGTGAAGGAGTTCCCAGAACCCTCCGCCGGATACAAAATTGGTCCCCGAAGTAGTCAGGTGGCAGAATTGATGGCTGTGCATCAGGCCATCCTCACTGCTGTCGAACACCAACTCCACAAACTGGTCATAATCACCGATTCGGATTATGTACGGAACGGGATCGTGGAGCACCTGGTTAATTGGAAAACCAGAGGCATGTTATGTGCTAACAACAAACCCTTTAAACATGGGAAGTTGATCCAAAACATTGATGATCTGGTCACCTTGAATGAGATGACCATCTATTGGAAAAAGATCAAGGGTCATTCCAAAGTAGAGGGACCAGACAAAACTGGAAATGACTTAGCTGATCAGCTGGCCAAAACCGGGGCCATCCAAGGGGATCTAATTGAGATTGAGTCCCTGTTGGGGGAAATCCAGGTCACTGTTATCACTAGGTCCCAGACAAATGCTCACAATGATCTTTCCACTGCACAATGGATTAAGGAGACCCCTGATGCTGATTTAATTACAGCTCAGAAGGGGGATCCAATAATTGGTAAGTTTGCCCAGCACATTGAGGACCCTGAGAACTTTCCCCTGACGGATACTGATTACATTGGGAAAGAGGACCTAAGAGTGCTGATGAAATGTCCAAAAATGTTCCGAATCCAAGACGGTTTGTTGGTAAGGAAATCGAAAGCTGGCCACGATCAGTGGGTGGTTCCTACCTCATTCCGAAGCCTGATGTTAAGTCACGCCCATGATGCGGCCACCACCGGTCATAGGGGGTTTCACAAAACACTGGAAATCTTAAGAGAGATTGCATACTGGCCACACATGGGCCAGGACCTCAACCAATACTTGAAGGGTTGTCTTGTGTGTGCACAATTTCAGCCAACATCCCTCACACACCGGGCGCCTCTCCAAAAGAGGGGGATGCCACTGCCATGGTCAGATTTACAAATCGACTTCATAGGCCCTGTGATTCGCTCGTCTAGAGGAAATAAGTACATGTTGACTGTGACATGCTTGTTTACCAAGTGGGTGGAATGTCTCCCAGCCCCAAATTGCAAGGCAGAAACAGCAGCTGCCCTGATGATTAACCACATCTTTTCCCGTTTTGGTCTACCTCAAAGGATTGAGTCAGACAGAGGTAGCCACTTCACCAGTGAAGTAATGACAAAGATGTGGGAGATACTGGGGGTCAAGAGAAAGCTACACATTGCTTACAGGCCAGCTTCTTCTGGAGCAGTGGAACTCTACAACCGGACAATTGTGAGCATATTAAAGAAGTTTGTGGCAGATTCTGGGCCAAGTTGGGATATCCGATTACCTTTGGTCCTAATGGCCATCAGATCTACCCCTTCATCTGCAACCAAAATGTCACCATTTGAGTTGATGACTGGACGCAAGATGGTGCTTCCTCAGCATTTGCTCTACAGAACCCAAGAGCAAACGTTGATAAATGCCTCCATAACTCATGAGTATGTGGAGAATTTAAGGAAACACCTTCAACATGCTTTTGCTTATGCTCAGCGTAATCTAGAAAGATCAGCCGAGAGTATGAAGACCCACTATGACCTGAAAACTTCCAGGAAGGAATATCAGGTGGGGGACCGGGTCTATTTATACAATTTCCAAAGAAACCAGGCCAAACAGAGGAAATTTTTGCCTACATGGAAAGGACCCTTTGAGATTATAGACAAGATCTCCCCTGTGGCCTACAAGATCCGCATCTCCAAAGGCGGTTTGGCAGAGGGGGAAGACAAGTGGGTCCACATAAACCAGTTGAAGTGTTGCCATCCCAGGCACACTTTGCAGCAACTGGAGGAGTCCTCGGTAATCCCAGAGGGTACCGCTCCAGAGTAATTCAATTCCAACCCTAAAAGATCCTACCTATAGCCTATCAAATTCTGTGTTTCTCAAGTTTATGTGTTGCTGTCTCTTAATTTAAAAAAAATGTGCATGTTCATATCTGTTGAGTTCTAAAATATATATGCCACCCCACTATATCAATGGTGGGGAGAAATGTCCATGAATAGGTATTGCCGCTCTTCCTTTGTCGTCCTAGGAGAAAGAAAACCTGGAGACTGGCCAAGGAGGACGATCCGGAGACCGAGAGCAGAGACGCAAGGGGCCCGGGGTACCGCCCAATCTTCCCATCAGGACCGGCGAGGAGAACCGATCGATCCGACCGGATGGAGAAAAAGATGCTGAACTGTGCCATCTATTGGAAGAAGATGAGGAAACATCCCAGATCTTGCGAGTTCCATCAGTGAAACAGAATGGCCATCGCAAGAGGGGGGCTTGTGGGATGTTTTTACCCATGCATCCGAGCCCTAACACAAAAACTGTACAGTACTGGCATCGAAAACATCATGATGGCCAGAGCGTCCCAGAAAATGCCCAGGGAAATGCATGAAGAATAGGCTGCCACCCATTTTTGCCGATGTTATGGGCACAGAAGGGCACTGCCTAAAAACCACCATTGGACTACCCACACAGTAGCCTGAAACCATTGGGAATGGCAATGCTGATTGCCAAAAGCAACCTAGAACTGTGGGGAATTCATTTTCTTAAATCCCAAAAATGGTTGCATTACCAGTACTCACCACTATCAGAAAGCCGGCGTTTTAAAACCACCAGACTTTTGTGTAAAACTGAATAAATGAACCCAAAGCAGGCCAAAGAAAGACTTACTGAGAGGTGGATACAATGTAAAGTTATATTCTGAAGTGACTTGAAGGTTTATAACAAAACTGGCTGAGCTATGGATTTCAGCAGTTTAAGTAAATTTGGACTGAAAGACACTAAAAATCTAAATGTTTAAAAGAAATGAGTGACCTACTTTTGAGTGTCACATAGGTTGCAATTGTTTAAATGTCATAGTTTTAAACTGCGAATCAGCATTCTAGCTGCATGCGTAAAAATTGGAAGTTTGATTTGGACAGGAAAACTGGCAGCCAAAGAGACATTTAGCTGAGGCCTGGCTTAAAAAGAGAGGGAATTTTGCCCACCAGCTACCCCAGACAGGAGTTAAGACTTGCACAACAGCTGTGTTCCCAGGCCTAGCTGCCTTTTGCTGTTCCCGCCAAAAGGGATATGACACTTCTCTGATTGAATTACCTGGGCTCTGCAGGAAATTGAACAAAGCCCTGTCCTGACTCAGGCAAATGTTTTATTGGGGGGGGGGGTCGTAAAAGTGGCTTCCTCCTGGAAGGAAAGGGGAGGAGCACTGCCTGTGAGAGCAAGCTGGCTTGGCAGAACTGGAAAAACCAGAAATTCAACCTTGTGCTGGGGGGAAACCACACCCCTTTGGGGCCAGAACATAAATCTAAAAAGATAGATCATTCATAGAGCGGACTTGTGAAAATTTTATAAGTGATATTATTATTCTTGTGATTTTTCTGTGCACATTTGAAGATGTGTTAGGACCCGGTGGTATGTTCAGGGGGGTTTTTAGCAGAAAAGAGGATATTACTCTAAATGTATGTATGTTAAAAATCTGACACTCCACCACCTAATGCCCACATGCTTTGCGAACATTTGTGTAAATGTGGGGACAAATCCAATATTGGTAACCCGACCAAAAAGTGAAATATGTTGCCATTTTTGAACCCAAGCTCCTAGAAACGACAGAATTGGAACAGGGGTTACCATCAGTAAATGCATGATGTGTGTATGCAATGCCAAACAACTGTCTATCTGGGAAGTATGTATTTGGATCAGATATAGATTGTGTGTAAAGTTGACAGGGGTGGGTTCTCTGTATCATAAACAGACCTCATCATGATGACACTTCATTTCATTCCCCCAATAAAGGGGAAGAGGAGGAAGTGGCCAATGACAAGTGGAGAGGGGTAGGGCCTAGAAAGCTAGCCTCTCCACCCACTTTCAAAACACATAAAAGCAGACAGTCAGGACAGATAGGGAGATTCTATTCCATCTGCTGCGGGACGCTCTGCCGGGAAAATCCATACTTTACCTCCATCAACCTCCAGAGAGCCAACACAGAGACTTAAATCTATCCACCTTCAGAGACCAAGACTTTACTTCAGAATTTGTAGCAGAGAGGTCAACTACAAGCTAAATCCCTCTTTAGCAGGCCTCAAATCATTGCCACTATTCACAGCCAGGCGAGCTGTTTGAATTCTTTGCAAGAACTCTGGCCATTTGCCAGGGAGCAGTGTTGTATCCAGAGAGAGACCAGCTGAACCGGAGACCGCTGTATCCGGACCCACAGACCTGATCAGAACCAGAGACCAAGACCAGACCAGCAGAGTAGAGCTGACCCAGATGCTGTGCGCAGAAACCGTCCGTGGCGAGTGAAGAAAACCTGTTGACCAGATCCGTGGCGAGGCCTATTTCTAAATATATTGTGAGTACCTAGCAGAACTGTGCAGAACCAATCTCTTAGTTAAAATAATATAATTCAATCTATTTTAATCTAACCAGAACTGCCTCCTAACTGTCACCTGTCATTTGCTATGCATACTTTTGCCGTAATCACGATTCTCGCACTGGCAAATTTTACCGCGATTTGCGATTTGGTTAAAGATCCTGCCACGTGTAACCATCAGCAGTCATCTCTTTCCTTGCTAAAAATTCGTTGCCTCTTAAGAACCATCCCTGAATCATTGCTAGAGTGAGCCTGGACTAATATTAACTAGATACCACTCACCCTGAACCTCCTGAAGGGAATTAAAAGCATTTTCAGCATATTTCTCACTGCATTGTCACCATATTCAAAGCACTTGGGTCTGTGTTTCAAAACTCCTATTGTTGTATAAGCTGCTGGGGGGAATTGAACTGAATTACATTTGATTGCATTTCTGAGAACTGTGTGCTTTCCTTCCATTTCCTTGCATTGCATAAAGGGGGGAGTGGATTGCCAGAGAAAAGTGAGTACATTGTGTTGTTGAAATCATATTGAGTATTTCTGTACTGCAATTTCATTCCACCTTGCATCCATTTGAAACCATAAAAGTATTGTTGCTATCTTATCCATCCTATAACCACTCATCATTGATTATAAAGAAGTGTGCTAGTGCCGGACTATCCATTATTGATTACTGCTCAGATTAAGTGTGATATTCAATTATTAATTTATTATAAAGTGTGATATATATATCTATTGTTTAAATTATCAAATAAACCCTTAAAACTTGCAAAACAGAACTACTTCTTGGCTCAGTGGGATCAGGGGGATTCCAATCGAGGGGTGTTATATAGGGGTAGTCATCCAGAACGCATGACTGGACGTAAATATATATCAATAAGGGTTTCCATTCAGTATCCCAGACTAGGCATTGACTTAGCTGTAGTGTTGAATTGAATCCTCTTACAACATCCTGGTCAGCAGAAGCTTTCGGAATTGCTATGTTGCTGGTCCTCGTGCCCTAACATGACCCGCAATGACATTGACCTTCTCTCTCATCTGCAGTCTGTGCTCAATGTAAAACCACTAGAACCAAACCCGTGGGTCTCCTGCAACCACTCCCCGTGCTGCATAAACCCTGGGACATGGTCTCAATGGATTTCAGTGTGGAATTACCAGTAGTACAGGGTTTTGACACAATATGGGTGGATTACTATTCCAAAATAGCCTTGTTCGTTCCTTGTGCTGGGCTTTCCTTGGCACCCGTTTTGGCCATGCTTTTCCTCAAGAATGTGTTCCATTTTTTTTCCGGTTAAGAAGAGAATTGTAGGTGCACTCCTCTTTATGAAAAAAAAGTTTAAATGGGAAAAATTCAAGTAATCATTTACAATTTTCAAAGTGCGTGGAAGGAAAAATGGTCCTGTCACAGAACCACTATTATGCTAAAAGACAGAGAAATGAGGATCAAGAATTGAAACCCTCATGTCCCCTGCACCCTATTATATCCTGTTATCAGACGGTGAAGGATTCAGTTCAAACCAAATATTTACATATCAAGTATACTTCACATATGTTTTCATGATAAAAAACAAAAGATGTTTAATTAACAATTTCTTCAACATGGATATACAAAAGATCCAATATATCTGGCTGACGCGTTTTGAGATTTTTTCTCTTCTTCCTGAGGCCTAATTGCACTGTGGACAGATAACATATAAAGAAATACTACAAGAAAGATTATCAACTTCAATATTAATATTTAATCTATAAAATCACAAAATAATTACATGTCACATTGGAATGATGTTCAGCATTTATACCTACACGTCCCTTGTGAGATGTGAATCTGTCCCTCGTAACATCGGGTATCACGGGTATCTTAAATTGATCCCTGGCTCACTTAAAGTGATACTGCATACTGTAGTTAAAGTTACGGATCACCCATTAGCATAACTCTACAACCTCCTGATACTCCTATATGTCATTTGACTCATTCAAATGCTACTGTAGGAAGTATTGCTTTAAGGGGTTCCACTGAGGGAATCACAAATAGTCTAGGGATGTACCTCTCTTGTGTCCTGCGGTGCTCCTTATAACAAGGATGATACTTACAAATGGAAATGATCGATGGTCGTGAGGCCAATTCACCTAGAGAAGAGTAAGGAGGAAGACAGTTTGTGACATGTTGTCTGACTCATGCAAGTGGAGAAAGACCATGTATAAATGCAACTAAAGAGTGATTAGGTACTCACATGATTAGACTATACTCACTGCCTCCATGGTGCTCTTAATCACACATGCATGCCTTATGTTTGTATCTTCAGCCATCCTGTGCAAGGTCTTTAAACATTAATTCGTTCAAGGCACGAAAATGGGAGCGATTGTTCACTACGGGTGACTGCCAGTCGTTACTGAAAAAAAAACATATCATGTCCTAAGAATTAAATCTTCTATAAATGCGTAGCTGGTTCTGACAGGGATACCTCACCATAGTTCAAAATCTAGTGGGTGATCAGGGCCACCTGCCAGCTGCTACAGATCCCGCCTCTAATGGCAGCTTAAAAGCATAGCAATGTGGGAGTTCACTGGTTCTGATTGCAGCTACTTCCCCTTTTTACCAGTCTTCTGGTATTCTGTTGTCCTTTGTTCCCTCCTTGCTGACTCCTGCATGCTGAACGGACTGCTTTTTGCCTCTGTTCCCAGTGCTTACTTTGATTTCCTGGTTACGACTCCTGCATGCTAAACGGACTGCCTTTTCCCTCTTTTCCCAGTGCTTACTTTGATTTCCTGGTTACGACTCCTGCATGCTAAACAGACTGCCTTTATGGTCCGGTCTCAATGCTTGCCTTGATTTCCTGGTTACTATTCCTGCCTGCTTACTAGGAACTGCTTGTTTGTCTTCTCTCTGGTTCATTATGGCTTGCCCAGTTCTCTGCTACGCTCCATTCCTCAAGTGTAGCTCCACCTCCTTTGATCTTACAAACACTGTGCTGTTACGTCCAGTAACTGTTTCTTCATCCATTGCCATCCGCGTTCCTTGGAAGGATTACGGCACCTATTGGATTCCGTGCACATTAAGACGCACTGCGGATACCCTCTCTTGTGCACTATCATGGCTCTAGCGTATCCCTCGTGCCGCTCGAGCTCAGTATCCCTTACTAACTTACCTTCTTTGTTGTGTTATCCTTGTTGTTGTTTCTGGACTCATTCCTGCTTCAGCGCCTCAACACCTTCCATCTCCACGACTAGGTACTCGGTAAGCAAGTGTCTTTAGGACACCTTGTTAGTAGTGCCCATTATTGATTAGGGGGTAACTTTAACTTGCTGTCTTCTAGGTCATTGTGGGTAGAAGGTTACATCAACAACCCACTTGTTCTGGAACAGTCCACAGCCTAGACAGGTGAATTCCTCTCTCCTAGAAGGGAGCCTTCTCATGATTCTAGCTGGATACTGATCATCTTGTCTTTTTTCTTGCATCCTGTTTACATGGCGGTGTGTTATCCCCGCACTTTTGGGTGATTTGCCCCTCTGGCTGTTTGCTACTCCTCCAGCAGACAGGTGTATCATAAAAAAGAGCTCCCTCGAGTGAGGAGGCCTGGGTTAAGGAATACCCCAGGCTCTTCAATCAAGTTCATCCAGTCAAAGAACCAGCACTCGCCTCCACTCCCCCAGAACCACTTGTTCATGAGTAACAGAGAAGTGAGGAGAGAAGGAGAGAGAGGAGTCGAAGATGACACCAAGGTTGTTTGCCTCACAGAAGGGTGAGGCGAGAGGTCCCATGGAGGGCGAACAGAGAGTAGGAGGGAATTAGGGAGCATGGGTCCCAGTGAGAAGGATCTCTCGTCTTACTGGCATTAAGGCAGTGATCATTACCAGTGCACCAGGCTTGAACAGCAGAAAGGCACTCAGGAATGAGAGAGGAAGAGGAGGCAGCAGAGGGAAGCCTGAAGGAGAGCTGTGTGTCATCTGCATAACACTGGAAGTGGTAGAATCCAGACAGATGCCATTAGAGCATAAGCAAAAGGTGTTGCCCAAACTGGGTGCATGCGACTGTGTCAGGGTCATGTTTTTATTGTTATTGTGTGCTGCTTTCGTACAGGGGATGTTGATGGGAAGATTGGGTAGGCTGCCCCTAACTGAAATGGGTTCAGAATTGAAGGAGTGTTGTTCAGCTGGGGGACTTCAGAGACATTGAGAGTTCATTCATTTAAACTTATTGTCATGTTCATGCTGGTGGAAAACCATTGGATTCCCATGGAATCCACCTGCTTTCAGCATTGCACTGCACAGGACTGCTAAACACAGTTCATTGGAGCCTATTGCAAATGTCTCTCGCAGGCATACATTGAAGGAGTTTTTTAAACTTCTATACACTACGAATTTCAAAAAAGTGTGCTCCTCTACTTTCTGCATCTTTAACAGGCTTTTTTCCACCCTCTGGTGCAAACGAGGAAAATTACTTGGATGGGATCAGACTGCAAGTTAGTGTACATGTTGCTAATCCCTTCGGTGCAATTTACATATTGTGAAATATGACCCCCTAAATAGAGGGTCTCAGGGAGTGAAATATAACACACCTCTTCTTCTGTCTGAAACTCACTCTGTGCAATGCTGAGCCTAGTGCACACAAAACCTCTAAGGGAGAAGACAAAGACGAAACAATTTGGTACAAGTCTGGAATAAAATGATTAATTAAGGACGGCTGTGTCCTAAACGGGGTTCATTATATGTTTGGTGTTGGATATTATAAATCTGGCGGAATATCACCACACGCTAATACCGTTACCAGCACCTTGTCTGCTGGATTTTTCAGCACATTACAGGTACCAGTACTCAATGGACCTCATTACGAGTTTGGAGGTAGCCATGATGCTATTAGAGCCATGACTGCCTCCAAAATCGGTTCCGGCTCTGGGTTTCCTGAATGGGGATTTACTGGGTCATTCCAACCTTGGAGGACCCGGTAAATCCCCATTCAGAAAACCCATCCCCATTCCCATTCCCATTCGAGCCCCCATAGGACTCATTGGGAATGGGGAGGGAGCTAATAATGGGCCGGTTAATAACAGGCCTGTTATTAGCTCCCTGGTCCCCTTGCTGGACCCGCAAAGGACATCTGGTCTGACCAGACATTCTGAGCGGGTCCCGCAAGGGAACCTCGTAATAGGGCGGCCCGGAATGAACGAGGCTGGATCCTTGCTGGTCCCGTTCATTCCGTGGCCGCCTGGGTCGTAATGAGGCCCAATGTCTCCTTTCTCGTCTTTTTGAAGTAAACAGCCTTAAGTCTGTTCTAGTTGCCATTCGCTGTCCTCGAATTTTGCGTTTACTAATACCACTCAATAATTATCCTCAAAACTTAGTTGTTTGCTCTGTATCTTTATGTAATTGTGAAACCCCCACTTTCTCCCCGTTTCATATATTCCAGCTTTATCAGAGAGTGAAAAATACAGTCCTCACTGTGATGGAAGAGATGGGTGCAGAAAATGGCTGTTTGGTGGCGGTGCTCGCTCGTCTGTGTGCATCAGGAAAGAAAGTTTGTCTAATGAAACCTGTTTTGGAAACCACTGCTATGTATCTTAATCTGCAAGAGGATGGCCTAAGGGTAATGCACACATTTCATTTAAGTTTCCCCCTCTGGCTCTAACCAATTATCTGTATTTCAAAGTCTATGGCTCTCCTTAATCACATGAACGTTCAGAGCCCCGGGCAAAGAGACCTTTCCGCAATCCTCTCTACTCTTCCTTTCCGAATGTCGTTTTCTAAGTCCCGTAACATAGAGTGGAGATGGGAAAGCAAGACTGCAGGTGTTTACCCCTTGCCTTCACACACTGCTGCATATTCATTGCTCCTTACGCCACTGCCCCCTGACTCTATCCCATTAAACACTGGAGAAACCAATGTTCACATAATGTGGGAAAACTGAACATATTATATTCATGAATGTTTTGCGATGAGTTTCCGCTAGACATTTCAAATTCTGATTTACAACTAAAGAAATACACCTGGAACATAACTATTGCTTTTGCACTAACATGTACAGAACATTTATATTTTGAACCTGCTCAGCGCAGATTCAAATTTTAAAGAGAGTTTTCACACAGAAACACGCCTAATCAGCAAAATACGACATGTTACGTCTTGAATATCAATTAATTTATTAATTTATTAAACCCTTCTTTTATTACCATGGTCGTGACTACCTTTTCCTTAACATTTGGCGTATCAAAACTCAAAATATCTGGACAATATGCAATATGTGAGATTTCCCTTCTTTCTATTTTCTTCCAACATGTGATGCTCATGAAGAACATCACTTTATCATCTGTTCGGTCTTCCCTAAACATGCCATCATCAGTGATGTCAGTCAGTCTGTACTCTTCCTCGAGAGCTATTACTGTTCTCCATGGTCTAATCTCATCATCCATTCCTTCAAGCATCGCCATTTTCCTTCATACTATGGCTGCTTCTGATTCTATTGGGATTGTCTGTCCTTCCTCTTTGTCCATGGGTATTTGTGGTCTGAACAAGAACTTGTCAGTTGTCCTAGCAGTTTTTCCTACTAAGCCAGTTAGCCATGACAAAAGAATGCTTACTGCATACAGAAAAACTACTGAATCTACTGGAACGCCTCGCAGAGCCACTTGCCCTGTGAATGTCAATAGAAATTCACTCACATTTAAATAGTGCATTCCGGGAGTGGGGTACACTATCCCTTAATCAGTAAATGAAATTGGCATGTTAAGTTTTGTCATTTACGGGCCGATTCATGGAACAAACGTGCGCCAAAAATCCCAGTCAAGCAGGCGCAAGGTGGCGCAAGTGTGAGAAAGCAAGCGTGTGCGATTCAAGGAAGGTGCAGCGCTTGTTTCCCACTGGTTGTGCGCCAAATCCGTGCATGGCGCACACGGGCACACACATCATCAAACAGCGTGCGCTAAGCGCACAGCAAAAGCACACATAGCGCGGCGCACACAACAAGAGTGGGCGGAACAGTGGGCGGAACACGTGGAATGGGGAATAATGCATGATAAAGAAGGCATAACTGGGGAAGTACTGCAGGGAGCTACACGGAACGCCCACACGCACGCGAACAACCCACATTCATGGATTCGAATACGGGAAAACTGCGCACGGTAAAAGACACACACAGGCGGCAACGCGTCCACCTCACGAAGGCAGGCGGAAGCGTCCTCGCGCACAGTATAAAAGTGCGCGCAAACAACAAACATGTATATACAGCTACGATGAATGCCCCATTTGTCACAGCACTGATCGTGGGACACCGCAGGAGGAGGAGAATAGCCAGGGCATGCATTTTTTCACCACGGACAAGCCTTTTTGGGAAGCCTGACAACCAGGTCTACGGCAGGTATAGGTTTTCACCCCGTATCATCCTAGACCTGGTCAGGGAGTGGGAAGATGACCTTACATCCTCCACCCTCTGCTCCCAAGCATTGAGTCCCTTGGAGAAGGTGCTCAATGTCCTGCATTTTTTGGCCACTGGGTCTTTTCAGCGGACTACTGCCATAGTGGGGGGGTTTCACAGGCCACACAGTCACGCTGCCTACACCAGGTCTTGGCAATCATGACAGCGCGCCCCTCAGTCCGCAGGCACATATACATGCCCAAAACACCTGCAGAAAAGCAGGGAATTGTCCAGGACTTTTACAGGGTGGCACACTTCCCCAAAGTGCTCGGTGCCATAGATTGCACCCATGTGGACTTACGTCCACCTAGGGCCACTGAGCACATCTACCCAAACCGCAAGCACTGGCATTGCATCAACATGCAGGTGGTATGCGATGCAAAGGGAATCATCACCTCTGTCTATGCAAACTATCCTGGCTCCACCCATGACAGTTTCATATACAGAATGTCCGCCCTGAGCCGGGCCCTGGAAGCTGGGCAGCATGGCGACACATGGCTCCTAGGTGAGTACAAATGCCCGTACACATGCATGCATGTCACACACACACAAAAATACACAAACCCCAATAATCACAACCATTGTCACCTCTCCAGGGGACAGTGCCTACCCTCTGAGCAACCACATGATGACAACAATCCGGAACCCCACCACACCACCCCAGGTAAGATACAATGCTGCCTATATTGCAACCATGGCCTTATTGGAGCGCACACGCTTCTGCTCCCTTGACCTCTCTGGTGGGCAGCTACTCTATGCACCCCCAGTAGTGTGCAGGATCATTGTGGCAGCATGTGTCCTGCACAATGTTGCAACACGGCAGGGTGTACCAGTGGACATGGTGGTGCCCCCACACCCCCAACCACAGGCACAGGCACTGCACATGGGAGGGGATAGGGCACGTGGTGCGGCAGCCCGGACCCAGCTTGTGGCCACATTTGTCACCTAAACTCCCAACCCTCCGGAGTGCACACAGGCCTGGCACATACCAGGTGACAATCAATGATGACAAAGAGACAGTCAACTGTCACAACCTTACCACACTGAGATTGTTGCCTTGGAATTGCCACATTGTGTGCATCCCTAGCTACTTAAACACAAGCAATCCTGTGAGACCAA
The DNA here is from genome assembly GCF_040938575.1 of Ambystoma mexicanum. Taxonomy (NCBI): domain Eukaryota; kingdom Metazoa; phylum Chordata; class Amphibia; order Caudata; family Ambystomatidae; genus Ambystoma; species Ambystoma mexicanum. The sequence goes on from NC_090933.1 coordinate 1,364,657,457, forward strand.
AAGGCACACATGCAAGGTGTGAATAACACAGACCTGCAAAACGGGCCATAACTATCTCTGGTATGTCACTCAAACCCTCCCAAACCACAACACGACATGCCAAGCAATAGCCATACACCAACACAATACCAATAAGGTACACATTGCCATGTGAAAAATGTAAATTGGCATCAGACAATGATGCCTGGCATGGAATCAGATGAAATGACTGACCAACAACCTCCCACCCAAAATAAGTCATACCCAAAAGTTTTAGACGTAACATAACAATGAATGCCTGTCTTCATGCACAATGCGCATTGCAAAATCAACACTACAGCTTCTGTGTGCCATGTCCACCTCCTGCAACACACTGCTCAGTGCACAGCACAGTGAACAGCCATTGTGTGCGATGCACACCCTGAGCATCACATCTAAGCGACAAACTACATCAAAAAGCAAATTACGCATGTACAGGATTCACAATTGTTCATAGAACATGTGCTGCAGGGACACAGTGGGCACCAGATGACAAACAGAGTGTACACGTGGACATGGAAGGGTGGTAGTACATGTGGTGGATAATAGTGTGAGTGTGTGGGTCAGTAGGGACATGCACTCAACATATGCATGTGCAATCAAGTGAGCATCAGTGTCCTCTACACATCACATGTGAACATTCACCATGTGTATACCCCAGCATATCAAACCACAACTATCCCCTCACACCTGAAAGGTAAACATAACACATGAACAGGCATTGATCAGCAGAATACATCATGTACATAGGATACCACAGTTACAATGTCAGGGTGCCCATCACACTGCAGGGCAAGGCAAGTATCAACAACATAACAATCCCTCCCTCACAAATCACCACGACCCACTGAACAACTGCACCTGGGTTATTCAGCCTCATCCTTTAATTTCACCTGGCCACAGGATCCCTCTTCCCCTTTGTCAGCATCTCCCACCTTGTGTGTTAAAAGTTGCCAGCACCCTCAGAGTCCACCTTGATTTGCAAAAGCACCAAATCCAAGAGAACTCAAAGCAGGCCAACACAGAAGCCAAGCAAATAGCCTGCAGGCAGGATAACAAACCAGAACAGCCTCCAGTAGATGACTTGAAGTAGCAGTACGCCACAAAGGCCAAGTACTAACACAATAATGTTAACAACCAAGGTAGCACAGTAAAACAATGTCACAACAGGATGTGTAACATGTGTGGTACATAACATAGAATGATGCACCACAAACGGATGTGTACTGTCACAATTCCCATGTACGAACCAACCACCCCCACCGTGGTTTGGGTGCCTGCAAGGTCAAACTCACACAGGCCTCTGAGACCCTGGTGGGGAAGGAGGGTCAGGGATATGCAGTCGGGACAGGCATTGGCATACTGGATAACCGGAATGAGGGGCAGGAGAGGGGAGTAGGATTGACACGGGAAAGTAGGGAATGCACAAAAATGTAGTACTCACATTAACACATACACAATTAGACCAAACTAGCACGTGTAACACAGAGTTCCTCCTGCAAGGCCTGGCTGGACAACCGCTGCACCTCCCAGCAAAGAATGTAGCTCAGCCGAGATGGTACGCTCAAGCTGTGCAAACCTCTCCTCTGCCTGCTCCCTCTGGGACATCAGAAGGACACCCAGAGTGGATCTGAGGGAAGCATACTCCTCCCTCAGGGCCTCCATGTGTGCCTCTGCATGAGCAGCAATTGTTTGATGCAGTGATGACATTTCAGCCTGGTGTGCCCTGTCTGAGGCCGCCATGCCCGGCCTGAGCGAGCGGGCCGTGGTTCGTGCCGCATGCTGCTGGAGAAGCAACTGCCTAGCAGGGGGAGCACAGATTGGGCCACACGCTCCATGCTCTCAGCGATGTACTCCATTGCTGTCCCCTGGCGTTCAGAATTGGCAGTCATGTCTTGCTCCCACTCAGTATACAGCGGTTGCGCGCGGCGACCGCGTTGCTGGGATTGACCCCTGCAGGACCCAAGGACCGGGTGTCCTTGTTTTGTTGGCACCGCCCGCGGCTGCACGACTACATGTCCCCGTCGAAGTGATGTCCCAGGCACATCAGTGACTGGTGTGGAGGGTGGCCCTGCATCCCGATCCACCACGGGTGGAGTTTCCAAGACTGTCTGACCCCTCAGGGCAGGAGTCGCGGACAGAGGAGTGTCCACATCAGAATCACTCACCCCTGACATATGGACCTGATGCTCATCCAACTCGACATGGTCGTCACAGTGTTCATCAGGGCTGGACTCATAAGCAGCCAGACACAAGATGGACTGTAGCACTTGGGGGTTTACGTGTTCTACCACCCCACGACCCCCACGTGTGCTGGGTTGATGTAGTGATAACAACCCTGTGACTGGCATGACAACACCATTCTCCGGCTCCATTGCATCATCACCTGAAAAATAGAGATAAAAAAGGTCACTACACATGTTAGAAGCACACAACACACACACACCCCGACACCAAACACATCAGGCATACATGTGACACACAAAATAGAACCTGGCATGCATGCTGGGTCAACTTGAAATTGCTTCTGTGATTAGACCTGTGGAAAGGTGGCAGTTTGCACTGAAGTGGGTCTATGCAGGGCAGCAAATATGTATTTTACTCACTATCTACATGTACAAGGACTTCATGGTGTGTGTCAGAAAATGTGAAGGCAGTGCAAGGTCAACTTCAGGCATCACATGCAATGTGCATTCAATGGGTAGCATGTCTACAAGCAAACCACCCCTCCCCCCAAGTGCAAAAGCAGGGATGCCTAGCATGGTATCAAAAGGCTGACCATAGACCTGTGTATTGACAGACAGTGTTGACTGGCATCAACAGCTTAATGTGATTCAAGTGACAACACTGCAAATGATGATGGGACAGTAAGCAGGACACATGATGAAACCTCTGGAGTACACCCACGTGTGAAGAAGAAACTACACCAGTTGGACAGAGTCATTGGACATTAAACAGGCTTAGGCCTGTGACCCACACAGATTGTCAGACCCTAAACATGTGTGCAACGCAGTACTGAACTACAGTTGACATGGGAAGGCAGATGAAATGCCATGCAATGTAGGTCATCCAGGACTTGTTTTACAGTGATCATCCAGTCATGGACAAATAGGGGCATGTGTGGAATGCACATGGATCATGAATGGGCACTCATGTCCCTGCGGGGCATCTGACCTCTGCACAGTCCAAGTGAGAGACCCTGCATCAAGTACTAAGGATGTACCACACAGCATATGTCTGGCAGATTGGCTGCTGGATGTTAGCATGTACACAGGAGGCATGAAGAGGGAAGTACCCAACGGCAATATTGTAGCAGACCAGTGCTAAGGTGGAATTGGGGTGCAGAGCGGGGGGTTGAGGGGCAAGGGAGCATGCCTACATTGAGTACCCGCTTGCAGGCAGAGGACACATGCACGTCAGTCATGCTATGCATAGTCCCTGGGCCGAGAGGAAGTTCATCCCACGCTACATGCAGAAGTGCCAGTGAGCTGGAACATGGACCGGAGGGGCATACTGGTAACCAGCATGTGAGTAGGGTGCAATAGTGGAGATGCGGACAGTCCCCGTCTGCTCCACATGTCCACCATCCAGCAGAGTAGACATGCATCAGCGAAACATTGCATTACTTGCACATCAGAACCATGTACACGTGACATGTAGTGGCAGTCATGCACAATACATCACACAAGTAAAACACACGTACTTGACAAACACGCATCAACACTCACTGGACTGGGCATCAAAGTCCGGCATCTCTCCCACTCCTTCGACCGATTTAGATGGTATGAACTCCGCAACGAGTGACTCATGCGGAGTGAGGTCTTCCTCCTCTGGTGCAGGCCCACTGCCAGTCACCAGAGTCAAGTTGTAATTTGAGGCACGCTTAGCCTTAGCGCTGCGTTTGAGGTCATTCCAATGCTTTTTGCACTCTTGCGCCGTGTGCACCTCATGGCCGACTGCACTCACATTTTCCACAACTTGCTTCCAGTGGGTATCACGGGGGGCAGCCGTAGTCTGACAATTAGCACCCACTAGCATGTCACAGCTGTGGTCCCGCACGTAGTCAACAAGGTAGTCTAGTTCCTGTTTAGAGAAAGGCTTCTTCCTCGACGTGCCAGAGGTCGTGGCTGTGTGTGAGGTCCCAGCCTGTGCTGCAGGTGCAACCTTCCTCCTCTTGGATTGTGGCGCAGACCCTGGCTGGCTAATGCCGCCCTGATCAGTATGGCCAGTGGGTTTGGTGGATTGAGCCAAGGTAGTGGCAGGTGGAGGGACGACCAAAGGTGCCCTCTAATGGATCCTGTGCAGCAACATCCGCTGTGGCAGGGTCATTAACCGCAACTGTCCTGGTTGGCAGATTCACAACCGGGGTGTTGTTGGGTGCATCTGCCCCTGCACTTGCCAACAACCGGCTGTTCGGGGCAGCAGATGACATAACTGCCCCAGGGACACGTGTCTTGGTCAGGGCAGCCCTGCGTGCCCCTACAGTTTCCCTCCTGGCCTGTTGGAAATCTTCCAAGGGCTCTTCAAGTGCCAACGCAGCCTGCGCTGGCAGACCCTGAGCCTGGGTGGTGCTGTCCACTACCCTTGGGCCCGTGGCAGTCGATGAAACGGACTGCCGGGTCACACGAGCGCAAGTGCCAGATGCAGAAGCTGCATCTCCCAGAACCGCAGGGGGTGGTGGCATGACTGCACCGAAACATGGCAAAACATTGTGCTCAAGTGGCGCACCCCTGCCTCTTCCCCCTCTGCGGCCACCCTGGACACCCTGGAGTCCCCCTACTCCCTGGTCAACCCGGCCACATCCCTGACCAAACCTGTCACGAGGAGGATGCCCAGCTGAGGCGCCCCTCAGCTTTGGTGGCCTCTCAACCATGGCACATATGTAGTAGTGCCGGCTCAGATGGAGTAGTGCCAATGGGAGGTATACACCACAATTGACCTGGGCAATTGGGGTGAAGGAGGTGGGATGCAAGATGTTAACAGCCCCCCTGTGACCCTGGTGATGTAGTGACGGGTCACGCAATGCTCAGGCACCCCAAAACTGCAGTAAAACTGTGCACGCAACCCTGCAGCCTACGTGCGTGGGATCAACCTCCCGCAGTACGCAGTGGCACCCAGTAACACAAAATAAGCGTACGCGTCGTACACGCAGGCTACTATGACCTCGAAAATGGGTGCGATACACAGGGGCACTCGCAGTGGGAAAAATAGCGTGTGCGACTCACCGTCTGACTAGCACGATGCAGATAAACACGCGTAGCCAATACCCCCGCCAAAAGAAGAGATACATCCTTGATAGCTGTGAAGTTGTGATGGCGTGCAAAACAACACAAAGCTGGAACACACGTTGGTCTCCATGAAAGGCACGTACAGCGAACTGCTGGCCCCGCTCACCTTTAACCCGTGCTGAGAGAAACGCCTGCACGCGTCACAGCACTTACGCGCGTGTACCCTTTCCTCGGATTACACGCATTCACATGCGGACGTGAAGTTTTTTCATGCGCGCTGAACCGCTATGCCCACGTCACGAGGAAAACACCTGCCTGAAGCTGCTGCCTGCCTGCCTGCTGCCCACGTGCCCTGCTATTTGGTGCCTGCACATCAGCCAGGGTTCCAGTTGCAGTGTTCCCCCCTGCTGGAACAGAAAACTCCCGACTGGGATACCATCCCTCCACAGCCCAGCCCCAGGACCCAGTTGCCCACCCACACCTGCCTCGGGGGTCGCCATGTTGGGGCAAACACCATCTGAGACCACTGGCGACCCCCAGACAGAGAGGCAGAGGGCCACCAGCTTCAGTGTGAAGGAAGTTGGTGTCCTGGTGGAGCATGTCCTGGGGCATTTTGATGCCCTCTTCGGAACATCACGCACCAACAAGGAAGGACGGGAGAGGATCTGGGATGACGTAGTGGTTGCCATCAATGCGAAAGGGGTGGCAACCTGCGACATCAAGCACGTCAAGAAGCGCTGGGAGGACTTGAGGTCCAGGACCCTCTACAAGGTCTGGCGCCTCGCGGAGGGGGGCCGGGTCAGCATGAGTGACATCCAGATGAGGGTCCTGGAATGCGCAGGCCCAGCGCTCCACGTCCAGATCCTGCAGAGGAAGACCCGTCTGGAGTTGAGCGGTAAGTGGCCAAGCATTGATGTGTGAGACAGGGCATGTTGCAGTGTGCTGGTAGTCTGATACTTGCCTGTATGTGTGACATAGGCCATGTATGGATGTGTGTGTGCAGGAACATCATGGTCATGCATGAGAAACCAGTAATGTGTGAACCACTTGGTTGGTGCATGAGTTACAATGCAACATGGGTAGCTGTATGGCAAATGCTCACATGAAAGCATGCCAGTGTCTGTTCTTGCACATGGTGGGGGTGTGAGGGATGGGTGCTGCTGTCATGTACATGTATGGTGCACATGTTTGTGTGTCTGAGAAGTGTGTGTGTGACTTAGGTACGCCATGGATTCATGACACATGTCTGTGATGATGTGTACATTCACTCATGCAGTGCGGTCACCGTTGTATGCACTGTGTCTATCCACTGTGTCTGTGGTGTGCAAGGCATGATGCATGACCCTCCGGTGATGTGTGTGCATGGGATCAGTCTGAGACATGATGCATGTGAGTTTGAATGCAAGATTTTGGTTAATAGAGGCCCTTGTACATGGATGCTGATGTTGATTGCAGGCGCCATGCCTGTTCATGCATGTGTGTTGCGTGCATTCACCCATGTGTTGTGGAGGGACAGGATGGAAGTGACGTTAGACACTGTAACTCATGTGTTATTGCTTCCTGCCTAGGGAAATGTTGTACTGTACCCTGATGCTTGTGTTCCATGTCTCCCTCTACGCAGCGTCAATTGAAGAAGAGGGCGGATACGGTGCTGTGGAGCCAAGCGGTGGGGATGCCTCCACCGGGCGACGACGCAAGGCCCAGCCACCCTCCCAGGACTTGCCATCATCCGGGAGCAAGGGGGCTGGTGCCGCGTCTGCCACTACGGCTGTGGTGGAAGGGCCGGGTGAGCCCCCACAGGGGCTTGCAATGGCGGAAGACGGTATGGAGACATCCAGGTTGGTGGAGGAGCCCGCTACTGAGCCGCATATGGGGCCTGGTGGGGGTAGTACCACTGGTGCAAGTGGTGCAGTCCAGGGCCAGGGTCAGGAGGCAGCACAGGTCACTGCAGAGGGGCCTGTGCATGTCCCTGCCCTTGAGCCTGTGACCGCACCACAATGCACCAGCAGGGATGCCCTGTCCCAGGCCCGTCCGTGGGTAGGGGAGAGTGCCATGTCATCTGCCTCTCCACTACCTGCGGACGAGGGGTCCCATGACCGTATGGGCTCCGTCCTGATTGGTGTTGCGTTGCGCATGCGTGACATTCGTGATGACGTGCGTTCTTCCTGGGTGGAGAACGCACGCCATCACAAACAGCAATGTGCACTGTTGGGAGGGGCCCTGGTCGGTGGGTTCCTACATGTATCGCGCACTCTGGTGGACCTCTCCTCCTCTGTGGAGACTATGTGCCAGTCGTTCTCCCTGCTGTCTTCTGGCCAAGATTCCACCAGGGCCCCCTGTGGACCTGGCCAGACCAACACAGCCAGCTTGGTGGAGCTCACATCCGTGACACAGTCGGGAGTTGGCGGTCCAGCAGGGGTGGACACCACAACTGGAGACCAGCAAATGGAGGATGTGCAGGCACCATCGGACAGGGCACATGGACAGCAGCAGCAGCAGCAGCAGGAGCAGGCTGTAGGTGGGAGCAATGATTGCTTGGGGCCATCAACATCGGAGGGGCAGGCATCGGCCAGAGGGCAGGAGGACCCAGGAATGGGAGTGTCTTCCGTGTGGCAGTGGTTGAGCCAGCGGATAGATGCGGAGCGGCGGCGGACAGAAGAGGCACGGCTCACCATGGTCAGGGCTGAGTTCTCCATGCGTCGGGTGTTGGGGCGGGCAGAGTGCCTCGAGGCAACTCGCAGGGAGTTAGAACAGGCCATGAGTGCCTCCCTGTGAGACCTCGGGGCCAGGGCAGAGGCCCACCTCCGGGACATCGACATGGAGTTTGATGATGCCCTGTCCCAGGACAGCACAGAGTGAGCCGCATGACTTGCCCGCCGCCATTGTATATAGTTAGATAGTGTTAGGTTTCCTTTTTGTTTTTGTTTATTTTGGGGCGCTTGGACAATGCACCACATTTTTGAATATAGTTCTTTATTAGGTAGTCTTTTTTGTAGGTTTCATTTCATTTGTTGGTCTCATGGACCCTGGATTGGTGATTTGAATATAGTTGAACAGTGGATTTGTCTTTTTTTTTCATTTCACCATGGAGCAATGGATTTCACTTATTTGTTTCCCTTGGATTTGCTTTGTTGGACTGAGACTTTGGACACATTTTCATTTGGATTTCTTTGGATTCTGATTTCATTTTTTGATTATTTTCTGGACATGCTGTGTTTTATTTCTTCTTCACATTATTGTGTGTTTCCTTTTCATTACATTAATTTTGGGTTCAATACATGTTTGTTTCATACTTCGATGTGTGGTATTCTCTCATTGATTTCAAGCATGTCATGATGTGGGTTTTCACATTCACTTGCACCCATTGTGTGTGTGTGACGGACATGTGTTCATTTACATACTTGCCATTCGGGTTGTATCATGTAATGGGCATTTATATGTGGGTGGATGCAATACTTGGTTGGGTCTTTGGGCTGGGGTGGTGTGGGGTGTGATGTGGCTGACCATAGGCCCATGATTGAGGATCGTCATGATGTGGGGGCAGGGGGACATGAGTGGGGGCCAGCTGGCAGGTGCCCCTGAATGCTGGGGGTTGGGGGTGCTGGGGTACATGTGTGGGGGCCTGCTGGCAGGTGCCCCTGACTGCTTGGGGGTGGGAGTGCTGGGGGACATGTGTGGGGGCCTGCTGGCAGGTGCCCCTGACTGCTGGGGGGTGGGGGTGCTGGGGACATGAGTGGGGGCCTGCTGGCAGGTGCCCCTGAATGCTGGGATCTGGGGTGCTGGGGGACATGTGTGGTTGCCTGCTGGCAGGTGCCCCTGACTGCTGGGGGGTGGGAGTAGTGGGGGACATGTGTGGGGGCCTGCTGGCAGGTGCCCCTGACTGCTGGGGGGTGGGGGTGCTGGGGGACATGTGTGGGGGCCTGCTGGCAGGTGCTCCTTACTGCTGTGGGGTGGGGGCGCTGGGGACATGAGTGGGGGCCTGCTGGCAGGTGCCCCTAAATGCTGGGGGGTGGGGGTGCTGGGGGACATGTGTGGGGGCCTGCTGGTAGGTGCCCCTGACTGCTGGGGGTGGGAGTGCTGGGGGACATGTGTGGGGGCCTGCTGGCAGGTGCCCCTGACTGCTGGGGGTGGGAGTGCTGGGGGACATGAGTTGGTGATCACTAGTGCAAGGTGACATGTGGCATGGCTGGGGGGCATGCCCATGGTGGATGGACTGCCTGCGGCACATGACCAGGGGCGTAGAGGGGACACCTGGGAGGATCTACAGTGCTAATTCACGTGTGGGACTCCACGCGCACCCCACTGGATACATGTTCCCCGCTCTGACAGTGAAATTGCGTGTGAAACTTCCCGCACACCCCCAGAATACACGTACCCTGCTCCAATCGTGTGTGAAACTTCCTGCGTACCCCCAAAATACACGTACCCCACTCGCACAGGGCCTATCGCGTGTGAAACTTCCCGCACACCCCCGAAATACACATACCCCACTCGCACAGGGCCTATCGTGTGTTAAACTTCCCGCGTACCCCCAAAATACATGTACCACACTCGCACGGGTCTATTGAGTGTGAAAATTCCCGCGTACCCCCAAAATACACATACCCCACTCGCAGAGGGCCTTTCACGTGTGAAACTTCCCACGCACCCCCGAAATACACGTACCCTGCTCCAATCGCATGTGAAACTTCCTGCGTACCCCCAAAATACACGTAGCCCACTCACACAGGGCCTATCGCGTGTGAAACTTCCCAGGCACCCCCGAAATAGACATACCCTGCTCCAATCACGTGTGAAACTTCCCGTGTACCCCTGAAATACACGTACCCCACTCGCACAGGGCCTATCGCGTGTGAAACTTCACGCCCCCCCGAAATACACGTACCCTGCTCCAATTGCATGTGAAACTTCCCACGCACCCCCGAAATACATGTACCCCGCTCCAATCGGGTGTGAAACTTCCCGCGAACCCGTTATACACGTACCCTGCTGCAATCGCGTGTGAGACTCCCCATGCAGCAGGGTACGTGTATTTGGAGGGGTGCGCGGGGAGTTTCACAGGCTTTTTCGTGGTTGGGGGCCTGTGCGCCATATACGGGATTTGTGCGCTGTGCATTGCGCACAGGGAGGGGTTGGGGGCATAACTGGCGCTTCTGCAGGGTCGCTGCAGCACTCTGCGCCACGGCTGGTTTTGGAAGCTAAAATCCATGAATACGCTGTGCGCAGGAATGGATTTTAGCGCACGCGGCTGGCGCAGAAAGTCACACGCGCACACTGTGCACCAGCCGCGTGCACCACTTGTGCGCTTAATTCTATGAGTTATCCCCTAAATCTCTTCCAAAAATGCTAACTGGTGTCTGTCGTGAATATAACAATGGAACAGACATGTTGCACTATCCTATAGAGACTGGTAATTCATCATTAAAAGGAACTCGACTTGTAGCTCCAGAGAACCCTTGAGCATTAATGGCATACCCGACATTGGATATGTTCCCTCTCGCTTACGGGAACGAGTAGCCCCACTGTGTACTAGAAAAGAAAAGTATTTGCCTATTATCATCACATGGACCCTTGGTTCCTCTTGGGGGTCTGGTGTCACAGATAGTACTGAACACATCAAGGCACCATGTAAGCTGTCCTATGGTTGGTATAGGCATAACCCCATTGCTGTGAAAGGATTCCCTCCCACTATAGTGACACCTCCTATTATGGGGGTCAGCTCTTGTCCTATGTTTGCGTACTGCTATGTCTGCATGGGAGCTTGCTGCGACTGCCCTTGTGGTGGATTCCTTTGCACTCGCTCTGACTGTTGTGGCTGTTGCCCTCTTAGTGCTTGTGTCTGATATACTGTGTGCTCTTGGGCAAACCATTCCCTAGTTTTTGTGCAATATGGTGGAGCATAAGCTTTCCCCCCTCTTGAATACTGGCCATTCTGTACATTCCCTTGACTTCCACATAAGCGTGAAATGTGCAGTGTCATCCCACAAGTTCAACAAACTGGGGGTGCTCGTCTGACAGGTCCCCCTTGGTTGAATCCTCCCTGGGTGTTCTGATTCTTATTCTGTGCATTCTGAAACCCACCTTGATTATTTTAAAATCATCCTCCTCTTCCTCTTTAGCGCATACCTCTGCCTTGTGGCACAAATCCATGCACACCTTGGTCCATCGGGTGCCGATTATTTGCCTGCGATGCACTCATTGCCTCCTGCATTCCCAATCCTTCTCCACATGTCAATACTGCCCCTTCTATGGCATATTTTGACAATTTCTTCTGAACTATCTTGGCTTCCTCGATTTTCCTAACCTAATTTGTCTTCCTATTTTTGTCTTGCAACAGCCAACAGTGATGCACTATTGTCCGATGTATCTCAGTCCATAATTTTGCTTCCATTCCCACCTGTTTCTTCATTTCTCTCTGTACTGGCTCAGGCAACCCCTGACATAAAATGTGGTAAAACATTGCTACTGTTTTTTCCCACGGCTCTCAAGTTTCATGCTGCCATTTCTCTTGAATGTCCTGAATGTAAGAAATAGGATCTTTATCTTCTTTCATGTCACAATTGCACCCATATCTGATGTGTCTGGATACTGTACCCCAAGAGCCCTCCAAACATCTGCTCTTCAATTATTAAATGGTGCTCCATCATGCACTGTGTTTTGTGCTGTCACACTTGAATAGCCTGCTCTCCTCCATATGTCATCAGCTCTCTCCCCAAGAATAGCTGCCAGGGGACCGTGTATGTACCCTATGGACAACATGGTTCCTCCTGTCACTTTTTTCTAACTCTTACATCCATTTCCCAGCACCTGAAGTTAACTCAGGAGTTTGCATCTTAAATTATCCTTATCCATCTGCAGCCATGGGATATACTGTGGTCTTGCTCGTCTTTTCCAATAAGGGAAACTGCATAAACCGCAGCCCACAGTTGGTGCCCATCGTTAACCTATCCATGGCAGGGACGATCGTCCCTGACCATCTCCCCAATGGCAGTGACCTTACCCTGCTCACATATGGCGGTGGTACTCCCTTATCACTATATGATATATCATCGGAGATGCTCTGGATAAGGTGTGGAATCTGGGGTCCTATCCTTAGGGTGTTCCAAATCTGACCATCTCACTTCTTTGTTCATTTGAAGGCATCCTTCAGGAGCACACATGCTCCTCCCTCTTATCTCAATGACTGACTCCCTTTCTTCAACTGACTTTTCTTATCTCCAACTAGTAAGGCAATCATCCCCTTCGCCCCTTTCCAGGCTCAGTCTACTTAAGGACAATGTTCTATGTTGAAGATGGAACAGATTTTCTTTGTCACTTCATGATTGGTATTCTAAAGATTAATCCCTCCTCTCTCAACTTTTATAATTGCTACCTTCCTTCATTTCTTGATAAACGTTATTGATCATTTTCTTCTTCCAATATCACTCTAGAAGCCCTTGACGTTACTTCCTTTATCGGAAGAAACTCATATTTGTTATCCCATCGCATTGGTGGGCTCGGCCTTACTGGTTCTAAACGTCTTTTTGCCTTCCCGACGCATCTCATGGCCGCCTTGCCTGTGCCAAGCAGCCCGGCAACTGGAATACCACGTTTTACCACGACCGCGAAATAAAGGGTCATACCTTTAACCGGAAAACTCTGCGGCTGGTTTCTTCCCTGGCAGTGCAACAACCTTCATCTTTCCTCCAAGTCGAGATCTTCTCTTCCCCTAGACGACGATGAGACTTGCACCCGCTGCTAGGAACAACTGCCACCGCTGGAGGATCCTTCCCACTTAAGGTACCGTGTCCCGCCTGGCTTCCCTTGCCACCGCCTGTACGGGGTAGATTTAGCCCCCGGCCTTCGAACCTGGGTTAGCCTGGGATACCCTGGCTAAACTTTTCTGAGCCTCTAAACTCTTTTCAAACTCTCTGCAAGACTTTCTAAGCCTAGTGTAACTGTGTGATCTTGGGCGCATTTGTGCTCTGCTCTCTCTAAGAGTGGGCCCAGCCTATGGACTTTGGCTCACAAGTGACTTTTGCTCTTCTGCCTTGCTAATAGTGTTCCTAAATCTTAGAGTGGTGTAACTTTCCATATTCTGTCTTATTGCCTCCCTTTTTCATAAACTTATTGGAGTGCCATCATAGTTAAGCGCTCACCTCTGTATGGAAATAAGTGGTGTTAACTAATACTTATCTGATAAGGAATAAGGGTTGTATACATTATAATCGTAACTGTGTTTAGAGTGTTGTACAATAAGAGTGCTGGAGTGTTTCAAACAGTGTGTTTTTAAATAAATAATTATATACGTTGATACCAAAGCTCTGGTCAGTGTTTGCTTGTATTACTGTGTCTGAGTGCCTGTTGTGTATACTTTGCATACTGCCTAACTCTTCTTGAGGGGAGTCTGACTGCTCAGCCACAGCTACCAGGTAAATCTGGGTGGTACAGACTGCTACCAAGTGGGTTTACTGCTAACACCTGTAGTCCTAAATCTTTTGCAGTGTTCCCAAAGGGAACTGCACAGGTTTCTGCCTAACACTGCCCCCTAACACAAACTGGGACACACTGCAATGTAGGCTGGCATTGATCAAGCATGGGAGCCCCATTCATGAAAGTGGTGGGGCTTAGCCCCTATTTATAACCAATGATAGCTGTAACCCCTCCCGGGTGAAGAAGACAGGATTAAATTGGTCAGAGTCAGAATTCCAATGGGAGGAGGAGGGGGATGATAAAAACAAGGAAAGGAAGCAGGAAGTTGTGGGTTGTTTGGGTTGGCAGAGGGACTCCCATGACCCCCTTCATTAATTTGTATATTTAAGTAACTTTGGGTCTCACCCTAAGTTACTAGGGGAATCCAGACATGGACCCCTTGCTCACTATTCTTAGAGAGGCACAGATCCACCCTACTGATGAGGTCCAACCAGACCGAAACACGTGTCTGGGGATGCTGTTGGTACTCTTGTTCAGAGGAGAATTGCCTAGCATTTTTGGGCTGGACTGCCCCAGGGCAGGACAAACACTGATATGTTTGGGATAATTCTTCTCTGTGAAAGATAGTGAGCTAAAGACTCTGGGTAAGTCCCTTGTAACCAAGACTAATGTCTGGCAGAGGGACTCCTAGGACCCCCCTTGTCAATTTCCATTAAGAAGGAAGGCCACAAGCTGTGTTGCAGCAAGGTATTAGCTCAGATCGTGGACATGAGTGGTGAGGCTGCCTAGCCTGGTACCAAAGTTGAAGTAAGCCAAAGCCGGTTATCTATTCTCAAAGGCAGTTAAACGTGAAAAGCTGAATCATTCCTTTTTAAGGTGCAAACAAAGAACACCAAGCATGTCAAATTTAATTCAATTAATACATTTAACTGCTGAGGAGGTCCCTTCCCGGCAAATTAATGGATTAATGGGTGATGCTTCATAATACAATAGGGGTGCATGTACAGTGTATGGAACTACGACCACCGCTCCAGAGAACCTCTGCATTTCCAAAGTCTGACTAGAAAGCGGGAACCTGCCTTCTCCTAGGCATGATTTTCCGCTCCCAAATCCACTATGCTGAATGCCATTGGAGTTCATCAGTGTCAACACATTACCGACACCACTGCTGCCCCATTTCAGGGTGTAGGTGCTCTGTTCGCTGTAGTAGCATATGGCTTTCCGCGGGTGGGGGCTGTGCGCTCATGACACTGGGGGTGTTGTGGTGCGTGTTTTGCAGTGTATTGTGGGGGCATTTGGTGTTTATTCATGTACCTAGGGTCAGGTAGATCTTCCCTTCTATTTCCACCCATCGGTAATCCATATGGGCTCCCAGGGTGGGGGTGTCCATACTGCTGCTCTTTGGATTATGCGTTAGTTGGTCTGCTCTGACACTCCCTCATGAAATGTCCCCACCTCACGCAATTCCAACATTGCCCTTGTCCTCCCTCTTGGGTCCTCCATACCCGAAACCCCCTCCCCTCGCCCATCTAAATCCTCCTCTTCCACCCCAGCCGCCCCTCACCAGCCACTGTGGACCCTTGTACTGATTCTCTCCTGGCCATGAGTCCTGATTACTACCTGTCCAGTTTGCTGCCATTCACGCCGGTACTCCCATCTGCCCTTCTTCCTCCTCCTGTTCTCTTTCTGCTGTGTTAGTTGCTACTACTGCACTGACCTTCAAGAGTTTGCTTTGTACTAATTTAGCCTTGTCTGCCAGCCGCCGCTGAGCTATCTCCTTCTCTTTCTCTTTGATCCTTTTGCAATGGTGTACTATTATGCTTTGAAGTTCTGGCCATCCCTTGGCTTCTATCGCAGCTATTTTGTCAAAGGCCTTCTGCATTTCCTTTGGGAGTCCTCGTTTTATAATAAAATAAAACAGGGAAGTTGATTGGTCCCAGGCCATGCCTGTTTCTGTTCTCCACATATCCTGCACTCGGAGAATGAAAGACATTGGCCCTCATTAGGACCCTGGCGGAGTGGGTTTCCGCCAGCGCTAATCGCGGCGGACCCGTCCGCCGTACTACGAGTTCCCTTAGCGCCATGGAGGTTTTCTCCGCCTGGTTTTACCGGGCGGAGAAAACCATGGCGCTAAGGGACCTCGTTGTTAATTACGCCGCCGTACTTTACGGCGGCGTAATTAACTCCTTCCCCACTCCCATTATACCCTATGGGGCAAGAATGGGAATGGGGAAGGGTAAAATGGGGATTGGGGATTTACCGCTCCGCCAAGGTCGGCATGGGGTGGTAAATCCGCCAACCCCCATGGCGCTATCGGCGGCTTTCCGCCATGCTCCGCGGTGCATTTAGCACCGCGGATTCCGCCAGGGTCGTAATGAGGGCCATTGCATCTTCCTCATCTCCCATCGTACACTGCATCACTGATTGTAAATCTGGTGTATTTTAGGGCGTCCCACACTCTTGCTCCTACTGTGTTAAACGAGGCCCCATTGTGGCGATCACAGTCCAATGTTATCCCTGGAAATCCTGCCTTCACCCAAACCCTGTTTGCCTGGTCCCCCACTGCAGATACCAGCAAGCATTTAGCATCCCCCATTGCCAAGGGCACACCAGCCGTGGGTTTTTTGAATGCATATATCCACTTACTGGTGCCTCCGGACAGTGGTGGGAGCTGTTTAAGCAAGTTGGCCTTGTCCACTTGGTCCCATGGTATGTAGTTTGGCCTTCCCACCCCCCTGTGAATTAATGGTAGCTGTAAATTTCCCCCCGTTCCTGTGTTCACCTTTTTTTCTTTCTTCCCTATTACCACCATGTGCCATGTTCTGTTCCTTAGCCTCCCTCTCCATTCTTCCATGGGGGACAAACCTTCCCCAAATGGGGGCCCACCAGTAGCTGTTCCCAATCTTCTTTATTCTTCTTCCTGTTCCTCTATGTCACACCAGTATTCTTCCTCCCTATCCGATACCATCACCCCTTCTTTGGCTTCCTGCTCACTACCGGCTGTAGTTATTTCTATGATCCTTGTGGGGGTGTCATTGATTCGGAATAGTATTTCTCCCTTTTTCCACCCACCCTCTGTTGCCCCTTCACTCGGTTGGGGAGTCACACCTTGTTCTGCCCTGGGGGTAGGTGACCCCCCTTGCTCACTCATGTTCCTTAGGCGGGACAGTTCTGTTTGAGCAATGGTCAGTCACGAATCTAAATCTTTTATACATTTTTCAATGTCGATTGTGGGGGTACTCACCTATCCTGTCATTCCTCGGCTCTCGTATGGGGGTGGTGCTGTGGCAGATGGCTTAAGTGTGGATGGTGATGTGGATTGTGCTACGTATACAGGGTCGCTATAGCCCTCTGCAGGCACTGGCTTTGTTAATAAGGGGTACATACACGTAGCCTCTGTTTTATTCTCTTTTTGCTGCATGGACCCTCCACTGCCAGTTGTTGTCAGGGGAGATGCTGCATACTCTCCACTTTTACCTGGGGGTGCTTCTTCAAAGAGTGTCCACAATTTTAATATTTGCCCCGTGTTCTGCAATTGCTTTCCTTTATATTTAATAAACAGAGATGTGGCTACCGTGTCTAGTACCGCTTTATCAAATGATCCTCCTTGAGGCCATACGTGGGGTAAAATCTCCCCTTTCAATTCAGTCACCCACTGGTCTTGATACTTTACAATCTTGTCTGCATATACTGGCAACGTCTTGTAAATACGAGCTAAAGGTGTGTCTGCACCCATTCTATTGGATCGTGAGTGTCTCTATAAGCAAAAGAACCGTTGTATCACTCTGACACCACTTTTACAACCAGTTCACTATATTAACAGATTTTAAAACGCCTTTTTTCTTTTTTTTTTCAAACCTCAATCCTTGCAAACCATGGCTATGCACACCTCTTCTTCAAAAACATTTCAAAACAGTATGGTTAGTATTCAACGAACATCAACAACACCTTAAAACATAGCACATAGCACTTGCAACAAATTGCACAAACAACATAAACTCTCCCTCCCTGTTCCCTTGTACTACCTAATACCCTTATTCTCTGGTTGTATCTCTTCCTGACTCCCCTGTACCTTTAAAGAGTTACCTCCCTACACTGTGTCTTCCCCCAGGTGCGAAGGAAGGAAGAGGAAGGAAAAGTCAGAAAAAAGCATTTCTAAATACTACTCTGAGCCTCGCTTTGATACCCTATGTTTTCACCTTATTTCTCCATATATGTATCCTGTACTAGTTGAGATAGCACTATGCGGCGCCGCCTTCCACCCCCCAACTGAGATAGGATCCCCTTATCCTCTTTTCACCTTTTACTTCCATCACTGTCCTAATGGCCATATGCGATAGGAGAAGAATGGCATGTTAATCAGTGTATGCATGCCATTGAGATTAAAAGAGAAAATATATCTCTTAGATGGAATCCTACCTTATGCAAGAGACTAGTAGAGAATGTATCAAATCATCTAAAACATGTGGTCAATTTTCTAATGCCGGAATTATATTCTATAGAATATTTAAATCAGATGATCAATGATAGCATTAAAGAAGCTCTTAATAAATTTGGAATAAAACAAGCTTCTTTTGTGACAAATCACAAACATAGATTTAATTATAAGATTAAAATACTGAAAAAAACTAGAAATCGCGATATACGAAGGCTTGAATTAGCTAAACTTCCTGATAAACTTTATTCATTAAAAAAGAAGAGTATAGTCCTAGAATACACATTTAAAGTGAAGGGAGTACACATAGAGCAATACAACAAAGAAAATTGTGATATGATCAAAGCTATTTGTAGTAGAAATTCCTGCGAAATTTGGGCTGCCCTTAAAAAAGGGGATACGGCGGATATCCGTAATGGATCTATAATTAATGCTGAAACTTGGACAGCTTATGTTAAGCAAAAATACGAACTACCAGTTCGCTTTGTTAAAAACCAAGATGATGTAGAGCTATCAAACACTGACATAAAATTTGTATGGACTACCTCTGATATTATGTGGGCTATCAAAAAATTATCTAATTCTCGTGCCCCTGGCCCCGATGGGATCCCATCGTGCGTATATCGGTCCGATCCGATTTTTTGGAGTATGATCTTAAAAATTAAGTTTGACAATATTTTAATGAGTGGCACTATTCCGTCTTCATGGGTTACTTCCATTCTTATCCCATTGTATAAAAAAGGTGATCCTAGATTGCCCGAGAATTATAGACTGATATCGTTAACAGATGCGGCGGCAAAGGTGTTCGCTATTTTAGTTATCTATGAGCTTGATAAACATCTAGCAACTTATAAGACCTATTCGAAATGCCAAGTGGGATTTAGACGACAAATGGGAACAACCCTAAATGCCACTATAATGAAACATCTGATTGCCGGAGTGAATAATAATGAATTGAGCACAATTTACATTGCGTCCATTGACATGTCTTCTGCGTTTGACACTGTTGTGCGGAATGTATTATGGACCAAAATGCGTAAGTTGGGAATTCCGGAATATCTGATTTATTGGATTAAGAAATACCATACCAATACATCTTGTAGAATTCGTCTAACTCAGGGTGGTTCGCTAACTGAACCTGTGCAACTTCATCTTGGTTTAAAACAGGGCTGCAATTTTGCTGCACTACTGTTCAACCTTTATCTCTCTGATATAGATAAACTTTGGGAATCCACTCTGATGTTACCAGCAAGGCTATGCTCACTAAGAATACACTGGCTAGCCTTTGCAGATGACCTTATCTTTTTTGATCTAACTCCTGCTGGTCTTCAAGCTAAGATAAATACATTCATAAAGTTTGCGTATGAACATAATTTACAACCTAATTCATCCAAGACATGCATAATGATTTTTAAATCAAATAAGAAACTTAAGAAGTTCAACTGGAATATGGGGGGGACGCGTTTGTGCGAATTACAAGAATCCATTTACTTAGGATATCGTTTGAGCAATGTGAATAGTATAAAGTCATGGGTGGAATATCTAAAGCTGAAAGCCAGACCACTCTTAAGTCAGATGAAATTTATCTTTCATAAGTTGTGTAAGTTTTCAATGACTCCGTTATTAGAGTTTCTTACATTAAAGGTTGAGCCAATTCTTTTATACGCTATGGATATTTGTGTTGGTAATTTGCACAAGCAACTTGATTCCATACAGGGTACTTTAGTGAAGAGAGCTTTATGTTTAGCTATATCAATCCCGAACTGTGTTATTAGACATGAGTTGGGATTGATTTCTTTATCTACTAGGTTTACCTGGCGGGCGCTCTCTAACTATTCCAAAATACTTAACTATCCTGATAATTCTTTATATCAGGATCTCTTTGAATTTACTAAGGGTTGCTCATCCAGTTCGTTCACTAGCTACCTTAAAACCATGGCTAAAATTTTAAATAATTTGGGTACTGATCGTGATGATTTGCTTATACGTCCTAACTATGTTAAACATAAATTATTTGCGTACGACTGGTGTAACACTCTAGAGGAAATATCAAATTTGAGTACCTATAAGGAATATGCAAAATTCCTACACAAAAGAGATGGCTGTTGTGATTATATAGCGTTATTTCCGTGTAATAAAACCAGAATGTATTATATGAGATTTAGATTAAATCAATATCATACTCTCGAACGAACAAAATTCTGGGGAATTGCAGGAACTAACTCAGGCGCCACGAAGTGTCGCTTTTCGAGGTGTAGTGAACAGAAGGAAACGCTAAAACATTTGATTTTGGAATGCCCATATTTTAGAGATGTACGAACTAAGCTTTTTCTACGATTTATAAATGTGAATTATGCAGATTGTATGATATCTCTTTGGACTCGACTGATGCAAGGAAACGAGAGATCATTAATCTTTGCCTTAGTAGAGTTCTTGAAAGTAATTGAGAAAGAGATTTTGTTAATTCAGTGTTAAATTTGTTTGTTATTGGGTTGCTTTCTTTTAAAAATTGTGTTAAAGCTTTGTTCTACTTTTATTAGTTTTATTGAGATGTTTTGTATTTTGTCTGGTTATTTGAATTTTTTGTTTGTAATAATGTGCTATTTTGTAAAGGTTCATTGAACTATATACAAATAAAAAAAAAAAAAAATAGAATAGAATTTAGAACAGACACAAAACTTCTCCCTGGTGGTTTATAATCTCCCTTCTTATAAACCCCATACTCTTTCTATACTTCCCAAGCCTCTTAATCTGACTACTAACCCAACTTCCCTCATTACCACTTTTGATATAAACCGCACTTGATACTCAAGTGTCTGTCTTGATCCGAGACCCTCTGGATCTGATTGGTCAGGGTGCTGCCCCACATTCAAATACCTCGCCCGGCTCCGGCGAGTGGTATGGTGGGTTTTGTAAAGGGGGAACCCGTACGCTTTCACCCAACTGCGTGCGCAAGGCTAGGTGTATCGGTTGCTGTTGGTGGGTAGCTCTTGAGGGGGTGAGCTCCGGGTCGTGACGGGGACATCTCGTGCCAAAAGGAACAAAAAGAACGCTATTGCGTTGGGGTCACCAATGAAAGTGAGAGGTCCCCTAATTGCACTTTAACACTCCCAATGAGAGTCTAATAGGACACCCCCCCGAAGGAAATGAGACTAAGACCAAGTGCACGTGAAGGCAAAAAGCTTTTATCTAACATAGGGTAAGCTAAATCTACTTTGCAAACTCTGAGAGCGCTCTGCCGAAAACATGTTACAGTTCAGTTTTAAGACATGATTTCGTCATCAGTGATGGGGAGGCTTAGGGGGCACATGGAAAGTGGGGATTGGTTGCTAAGGGCTGGCACTTATGGCCCCTATAGGGTCAGTGCTTGGTGATTGGCAGAGGCTCAGGAGATGCTGTGATGAAGCTTCTTGGGTCAATGGGTCAGCTGGACTCATTGGGCTGGCATGCTGTTCCAGACAGGTCTCAGAATGATACATGTCGAGTTATATAACAACTGCTAACATTTGCCCTTGTGCCACACATACTCATTCATCTGACAACTGCAAAACATTATGTCCTGAGAATCTACAAAGCCATGAATCTAACATCAGAAGTGGATAGAATGCATAGTTCAGGTTATTTATCCCAGGTTAGAGGTTAAGGGTTCCTCGATGGGTCTGGTGTTAGATCTATTAGTGAACAGGTTGAAAACAAGTTATTGCACTCCAAGACATATTTGTTCAAACGGCCCATAGGTTAGAATAACAGGTTCACTTGGAATGTTCATCTGGTACTTCAAATGGGGACACAGGAATGGGGTGTGCATCACAGATAAACCTCAGGTCACAAGCAATGTATATCATAGTGGTAGCAGGTTTTACTACGAGGTAAGGGTCAGTTTATCGAAACACCACTGTATAACCCTTTGGTTCATCTTGGCATGGTTGGCTGAAGGGAAGGGAGTTGGGCTCGTTTAAGATGCAGCCCCATGTTGCACGAGGAGACAGGATTCTTTACATATCTTCTTTACTTATAGGCTTTGACAAACATTCATTACAGTGGAATTCTACCATCCATGGCATGTCAATACTTGGCTATTATTTCACATTTATAGGCATGTGGTTACTTCAAACTAAAATGAGGTAGCTTGTGCTCACACGTTCAGTTTTATATTTGCTTGTACATTTTACTACTATAATCTATTTCTATCACACATCTAATATATACATCATACTACACTTAAGCAATATGCCCCGAACGGCGGGGGCATTACCGACTCAGGTAATGCCCTGGGGCCCATTGTTATAGGCCCCGTCGCAAGGGGAAGTATCCAGTCGTGTGGAGGCTCTGAGCGGGGGTGGCCCCCGCTCTGAGTCTTCACACGGCAGGAGGCTTTCATCATCCTCCGCCGGACACCAAGGCATAGGAGGTAAGTGGGGTGGGGAGGGTAGGGAGGTGAGAGGAGGGAGGGAAGGAAAAAAAAAGCCTTATTTCTGTCCCCACTGGGGGGCGAAGGTAGCCTCTCAGCCTTGGGGAGGCTTGGAGCAGGGATGGCCCCGCTTCGAGCATCCTCATTGGCTGAGGGGCTGCCACGCCCCCGCCGGGGACAAAGGCCGTGGAATCCCTACGGAGGGATTCCCGGCCTGGTAACGACTCAGCGCGGGCCAATCAGAATGGCTCTTTCATTCTGATTGCGCCCTCACCGGGTACTAATCTATTATATTTCACACTTATAAAAATGGATCTTGATGGCATTAGTACATTTATGCATGTCTCGTGCAACAGGATGATATTCTGTTATTTACTATAATTCTCTTAATACTCCACACGCGGTAAAGCAGTTCATGAACAACCCATTCTTGAATGGGTGGTTTTAAAAGGGAATTTACTTTTACATATTGAAGCGTAGGCAAACATTACATACTAGAGGGTTGTTATCAGTTATTCAGGCATGTTCAAAGAGTATGGGGGTGGTATTCTTTATGGCCTGGGTCTGCATGCTGGGGGCAGGTTTATAGAGACAAATGACTTTCTGCAGCCAGGCCTTGAGCTGGGCCACGGCTGGGTCAATGAGGTAAGATGGAAGGCAGAAGATACAGCGTGAAGCTTGTTTCATTCGCGCAGCCAGTCTCCCATGAGAACCAGACAGCTGCAGGGATGACAAAGAGGAGGGGGTGGGGGAATAGCTTGCTCGCTGTGCACTGCACGCATCTCAAGGGGAGAGC
Organism: Ambystoma mexicanum; assembly: GCF_040938575.1. Classification (NCBI taxonomy): domain Eukaryota; kingdom Metazoa; phylum Chordata; class Amphibia; order Caudata; family Ambystomatidae; genus Ambystoma; species Ambystoma mexicanum. The sequence goes on from NC_090933.1 coordinate 1,364,680,757, forward strand.
TGCAGGCCTGTGTTCTAGTTTCATGGCTGGGCCTGCCATTTATGAAAAGAAAATGGAGATGGTGGGCACACAAGATGGAGTCTTAATAGGTTCTAGTATGGACCATCCTCGGGGCCTACAGTTCACTGGGGGCATTCAGCACGGGAGCCCTGTGGCCAGGGCCCTGTGCCCAAAGCAGCCGTGCCAAAATACAACCAGGAAGTGTGCATTGACTCGGAATGGATGAGGGGGTTCTGGGACCCCCTCCTCCGACACAGAGCCCAGAGGCTTGATATGTACATAGAGGTCTTCAACTGGAAAGTGGAAACCCACATGCCATATGGCAGCGAGATCTGAGGCCACAGTTCCTGCAAGCCTTTGAAGGCTGTCCAGTTGCACTTTTGGCATCAAACCTTGGGGCTCGCTCCAGTTTCCCTGAGTGTGCTGGCATTAGAACTGGGGATACAGAGTATTTTGTCAGTGGCACAAGCTAGACAACTATCTTATTTTACTAATTTACAATTAGGCAACACATAAACTCAAATGTACATCTAGGATTTTCACTGGTAGAGGGTCACCCGCAGTTTTATAAGTCCCTTTTTGTATAAAACAGGATTTTGTCTATGGGATCTGTTTTCCGCCAGGAAAGGGTTGCATAATCCAGATCGAGCAAAATCTGAAATCAAAATCTGGTCCAGAGATAGAGCATTGGCAAATGGCACAAAAAAGTGTCAATCTCTCCCTTCCCTTGCAATTTATGTGGAGTTTAAGGGTTATCTTTCTGCCAAGGGCCCTATCTCTGGACCTGACTGCAGAGAGGAGAAGATTATTAATTATGACCAGGTTAAATTTAATACCGTTGGCCGAAATAATTACTTGGTTAAACGCCTTACCAAAGTGTCATTGAGATATAGGTGCAGATGAAGATCTGGTACATTTTATTCTGATTTGCCAATTTTATAGAATGGAGAGGGTGAGATGGTTAAACCTCATATTTTAGCTTGTAGTATCAGAACTTGTAACAAAGCGATGGCTTTAATTCTTCACTGTACTGATCCAAAGTTCCATTTCTATTTGATTAAGTATTTAGACCAGGCTGTTAAGGATTCTAATCGGGTGTCACACACCAGACCAGGACAATTGCCACTAGCCTAAGATGCAGTGCACAATTAAAACACTTTAACTTTATTTCCTAAGAGTTCAGATTGAGCTGGCACCCATCCCATCTCCCATCTCACACCCGCTGTTATAATTACCCCAGGCCACAATGGACTATGAACCAGGCCGGTGGGTGGTAATACAATATTTATTTATTTTGAAAATCCAAATGAAATCACACACATTTTATATTGGGCAGCAATCAACAATGGGGTGAAAATTACACTGTAGAATGATGGAATACACTTAGTTTGACCTCCTAATATCACATACACAAAGCACAAATTAATAGAAGCAATATTACTTTAAGGTAGATAGCACCCCAGTTAAGATTTCCCCCAGCAATACTTCCTCAAACCCCCATTAAGCGAATTGGGAGGCAAAGTTGGGTTTAAAAACCTTTGCAATTACACAAAATAGCACTCGGAATTAGTACATATTTGTTTTATATGTGTGGTTGAATAAATGAGTTAAATATAGGTATAGGTCTATCACAGATGTAAGAACGCTAGCAGGCTACAAGCAATGTCCTAACAAGGGGCATACAATACAGAAAATCAACTTGAAAGTGAAAAACACAGTGCAGCCAAATCACACGCAAAGAAATTGCATTCACTAATTTTCACAAGATTAAATGTCAAAAAGGTTTGAAAAATGGGTGAAATAGACAAAATCGGAGTGCGGTTTTTATGCTGAATGACAGATGCCCATCACAGGGATAGTATGAAAGTGAAGGAGTGACTCGAAATGACTGACAGGATGAGATTCCCAATGGGAAAGGAAATTCGGTTTTAAAAATAACAGCAGATGACAGAGAAAATCGGTTTGGAGAGGAAAGGACAAGTTTCACTTAAACTAGATTTTAGTGGCTAGAAAAGAGAAAAGTATCCACGTACTGGACCGTAAGGTGGTCAAGACCCATATCTTCCCTTTAATAACGTGTCTTCACAATGGGATTTGGGCAATTTTATTCATAATGGTTTCACGAAAACAAAGAGTTTTTAGGAAAACTTCTATTGTTCTGTCATAAAGGTTGTCCTCAAAACGAAATAACATTAACTTTATTCAGTTTCATTTGAGGGAAGTTTTTTTAGTTTCAAAAGACCCCCACTCATCCTTGATGGATATGTCTTCTGGGAGGTGGGAATACTTGGTATAACTAGGACCTACAGTCCTCACGTCTACTTATTTTTCATTTCGTTTTTTCTTTTTTTCTTGATGTTGATAGTCTAACGAAGTTTCTCTGTGTTTCAAGGCTTACCATAACACTGCATCGGCACATCTGAATGCAATATGTCAGAGTACAGTGTGATCATCCCTGTGTATCATATACACAGAAACACAGAGAAACTTCGTTAGACTATCAACATCAAGAAAAAAAGAAAAAACTAAGACAAATCCATCAAGTATGAGTGGGGGTCTTTTTAAACTAAAAAACCTGCCCTCAAATGAAACTGAATAAAGTTAATGTTATTTCGTTTTATGTACAGCCTTTTATGACAGAACAATAGAAGTTTTCCTAAAAATTCTTTGTTTTCGTAAAACCATAATGAATAGAAAAGAGAAATGCCACACGTGAATAGAAGGGTTAAGCTGCAGTTTTAACCCCTTTACGCTGTGTGCCTCTTTTAGGGAGAATTCATTTATTTAATCCAAATAGTACTAAGGACTTACACAAGGAAAGCAATGAGTGGAAAAATGGCACGAACACTGAGGGGACGATTCATGGAACAAATGTGTGCCGAAAATCTTTGCGCAAGCTGGTGCAAGCGTGAAAAAGCAAGCGCAGGTGCACACGTGCAATTCAAGGAAGGGCCTGTGCGTGTTTTCCCCTGGATGTGCGCCAAATCCGTGTGCACACGAGCGCACACGTCATTGCAACATCCCAAACGCTGTGTGCGACGCGCACAGGGAAAGCGCACAACGTCGGCACACACACCAAAAAGGGGGCAGGACACGGGGCATAACACGCGGAATGGGGAACAATGCATGAAAAAGAAGGCGTAACTGGGGAAGTACTGCAGGGAAATACACGGAACACCCACACACACGCAAACAACACGTATTCATGGAATTGAAAACAGGAAACCCGCGCATGCTAAAAGATGCGCACAGGCGTCAACACATCCACCACACGAAGCCAGGCGGAAGCGTCCCTGCGTACAGTATAAAAGTGCGTGCAAACAACAAACACGTATATACAGCTACGATGAATGCCCCATTTGTCGCAGCACTGATTGTGGGACACCGCAGGAGAAGGAGAATAGCCAGGGCCCGCATTTTTTCCCCACGGACTAGCCTTTTTGGGATGCCTGACGACCAGGTCTATGGTAGGTATAGGTTTCCACCTCGTATCATCCTAGACCTGGTCAGGAAGTGGGAAGATGACCTTACATCCCCCGCCATGTGCTCTCAAGCATTGAGCCCCTTGGAGAAGGTGCTCAATGTCCTGCATTTTTTGGCCACTGGGTCATTTCAGCGGACAACTGCCATAGTGGGGGGGTCTCACAGGCCACGCAGTCACGCTGCCTTCACCAGGTGTTGGCAAACATGACTGCGTGGCCCTCAGTCTGCAGGCCCATGTACATGCCCAGAACACCCTCAGAAAGGCAGGCCGTGGTCTTGGACTTTTACAGGGTGGCACACTTCCCCAAAGTGCTCGGTGTCATAGATTGCACCCATGTGGCCCTAAGTCCACCTAGGGCCACTGAGCATATCTATCAAAACCGCAAGCACTGGCATTCCATCAACGTGCAGGTTGTATGTGATGCAAAGGGAATCATCACCTCTTTCTATGCAAACTACCCTGGCTCCACCCATGACAGTTTCATATACAGAATGTCCGCCCTGAGCCGGGCCCTGGAAGCTGGGCAGCATGGCGACACATGGCTCCTAGGTGATTACAAATGCCTGTGCACATGCATGCATGTCACACACAGACAAATAGACAAACCCTAATAATCACAACCATTATCACCTCCCAGGGGACAGTGCCTCCCCTCTGAGCAACCACATGATGATGCCAATCCCGGAACCCCACCACACCACCCCAGGTAAGATACAACGCTGCCCATATTGCAACCAGGGGCATAGTGGAGTGCACATTCGGAGTGCTCAAGTCACGCTTCCGCTCCCTTGACCGCTCTGGCGGGGAGCTACTATATGCACCCCCAGTAGTGTACAGGATCATTGTGGCAACATGTGTCCTGCACAATGTTGCAACACGGCAGGGCGTACCGGTGGACATGGTGGTGCCCCCACATCCCCAACCACAGGCACAGGCGCTGCCCATGGGAGGGGAAAGGGCATATGGCGAGGCAGCCCGGACCCAGCTTCTGGCCACATTTTTCACCTAAACTCACACCCCTGCAGAGTGCACACAGGCCTGGCACATACCAGGTGGCAATCGATGATGACAAAGAGACAGTCAACTGTCACAACCTTACCACCCTGAGGATGTTGCCACGGAAGAGCTATATTGTGTGCATCCCTAGCTACTTAAACATAACCAATCCTGTGTGACCAAAAAAGGAACACCTGAAAGGTGTGTATCACACCACCCCCCCCCCAATCCCTGGTATGTCACCCAAACCCTCCCAACCCACATCACCCTTGTCTGCCACACCATGACATGGCATGCAATAGCAAAAGCCCAACACATGACCAATAAGATACAAAGTGACATGTGATAAATGGAAAGTGGCTCGAGACAATGACGCCTGGCATGGAATCAGATGAAATGACTGATCAACAACCTCCCACACATACCAAGTCATACACAAATGCTTTGAACCAGTCATAGCATGATCATAACACTGAATGCCTGTTCACATTCACATTGGGCAAGGCAAAATCCCTATTCCAGAACCCGTGTGCTGTGTGTGTTTCCTGCAACACACTGCTCAGCACACAGCACAGCGAGCAGCCATTGTGTTGCAGATACACCTTGAGCATCACAAGAAAAGGACTAATTAAATAAATAACCAATTGATGCATGTACAGAATCCCCAAATGGTCATAGATCACGCGCTGCAGGGACACAGCGGGCCCCAGAATGCAATCCGTGTGCACCAGTGGCCATGGAAGGGTGGTGGATCATTGTGCAACTGTGTGTGTCAGTAGGGACATGCACTCAATACATGCATGTGAAATCAAGTGACCCTCAGTGTCCTGTACACATCAAATGTGAACATTGCCCATGTGTACACCCCAGCATGTCAAACCACACCAATCCCCACACACCTGAAAAGTAAAGACAACACAGAAACAGGCATTGACCAGCAGAACACATCATGTACATAGTACCCCACAATTACAATATCAGAGTGCCCAAAACACTGTAGCCCCAGCCAACTCTTCAACAACAAAACGCCCTCCCTCATTTACACATCACCATGACCCACTGAACAACTGTGTCTGGGATATGTAGCCTTGTTCCTTCAAGTCTACGTGGCTACAGGATCACCCTACCCCTTGGTCTCCATGTTCCACCCTGCGTATAAATAAGGTCCAGCCCCCTCAGAGGCCACCTTGACTGGTAAAAATACCAAATCGCAGATAACCCCAAGTAGCCAAACCCACAAACCAGGGAAAAAGCTTGTAGGCACCAACAAATCCTGGAAGAGTCTCCAGTAGATGACTTGCAGTAGCAGAAATGTCCAAGCACATGTCCAAGCACAATGATAGAACAACCAAGGTAGCACAGTTCAACAATGCTCCAACAGGATGGGTACCATGTTTGGTACATAATATACAATGATGATGCAACAAATGATGGGTAGTGTCACAGCTCTGGTGTTCAGGCGTAGGAGTGGCATGAATCAACCACCCGCTCCGTGGTCTGGGCGGCTGCAAGGTCAAACTTACAGAGGCCTCTGAGACCCCAGCAGGGAAGGAGGGTCAGGGATATGTTGTTCGGACAGGCATTGGTATTCAGGATAACCGGAAAGAGGGGCAGGAGAGGGGAGTACATTGTCAAGGGAAAGTAGGCAAAATACAAAAAACAACTATTGACAATAGCACATACTTAATCAGACAAAATATGTTCATCATGCACATTGTACCAAATGAGTCAAATGCAAGCCAAAGAGAGACTTATCTCTGGGGTGAGTGCTGGCCTCCTGCCTGCACACTCTCAGGTCCGGTAACAGGAGCAGTTCAATGCTGCAAACAGAGTGTGAGTTACTAATCTGTGTGTGTTTACAAAACACACACACAACACCATTCATGCCCAAAAGTAAGTGACTCCTCCACAAACAAACACTCTTGTCTGCTGCTTAGTACCCATACATTAGCTTGCCCCCGTGATGTTTCATAAACTGTCAATGCAGTAAGGCGGGGGCACGTGGGCGCACAGGAAATGGAAGATCAATGCGTCAAGAATCACACATCATACAATGGTCCCTGGGTGAGCAGCTAAACACGTATAGCGAGGTGCGACTTCAGTACAAGTTGTGTTCTGGCATCCGCAGATTTCAATAGGTAGTGCATGTGTCAATTTGCACACAAGTCTGTGCCTCGCTGGGTGTCCCTGTGCGCTGTATAACTATCTGGCTAGGAATGCTACTGCGCTAATAACTCTTCTTCTATGGAGCAGGGGGGACCGGAGGATATGTGCGACAGCCCCTGTGTGTGCCCCTGACAACTTGGAAAGCAACTTGCCATTTGTCCACCAATGCATCTTAGCTCCACTCTGTGCTTCAACAACAATATCTGTCCAAGCTCCCCATCAGTAGTGCTACTTAGCATGCATGTGCAAGTTGCCTGGTGGAAGGTTGGCTGCGTTGTGGCCCCCATGTGCTGCTTACCTTGCTTGGATCTCCTGGGAACACGTCTGCTTCTGTTGGACGTCTTAGCACAAGCCCTGTGCCTTTGCTTGCGCACACATGCGCATGTCTGCCCCACCAAACGTGGCCAGCTGTCTGTAGTACTATGCCCCATGTCTGCTAGCAAAGGTGGTCTGGAGGCTCATTCTCCTGCAGAAAGGGCGCACAACATATAATTAATGCTGGAAAGTTCCCTGTGTGTGTCTCTTCATGCTGGTTGTGACTGGGCCATGTCAGAGACCTACACCAGAATTCCTCCCACCATCAGTGTGACTTTGACAGGCAAAGGGTGCCGGCCACTGTCTACAGCATGAAGTGCATCAAGCACATGTACAGCAAAGAAAAGAAAAATACATCACAATGTATATCAATTAATGGACACATCAATCATGAACCTGTTAAGACGGATTTCTGAACTCTGTCCTGGTGGCGCAGAAGTTCAGAAGGCCAACCTAATTACTTGGAACAGGGTAACCTCTGGACAAGCCAGACCAATCAAGGTAGCGATCGCGGCGGTCAAGACTAGGTCTCAAGAGGGGTGAGGGTGACTGAAAGCCCGCAATGAGCACACAAAGCAAGAGCGCTTACAAACTACTCCAAACAGTTGTTATATCAAAAATAGATACACATTTATTTTAAGGCCTTTAAAACAATGACCGTAGCGAGAAAATCACAATATCACAATATTAAACCAACACATACCATATCAACACAATATATATACAAATACACAGTCGCAAGCGTTTAAAGCACGAAATATGCAGTCCACCTGAAAGGGAAGGAAAACAGGCAGTGCGATAACGCTTTAGACTCAGTTCGCCTTCAGAGGCACCTAACTAGATGGAAGTCCGAGCCCTGCGAAGAGTGGAGCCTTGTGCTCAAAGTACCTGCCACGCCGGTGCCAACGGGCAAAAGGGGAAGCTCTTCGGAGGAAGTCAGGCAGTTCGGGTTAGTGCACAGCAGAAGGAGAACAGGTTTCCGCAACTCAAGCGCAGCCTCCACAGCGGGCAGAAGCAGAGCGCGAGTACGGCCAAAAGGGTGCTGTTTTTACACAGCAGGGAAAAGCAATGCGATACTGCAGGAGGGCGACCAGATCCTAGATATACTACTCACCGGTCCCCGAAGCAAGCAGACCCAGGCTTCTCCACGATAGTTTCAGCAGCTGGCAGGTTCAGAAGAGCAGGAGACGCTTTGTAGTCGTGTAGAGCAAAAAGACGTCCCAATCGACGAAACCAGCACAGTTTTGTTGCCGCACAGGACAACGGAGCGGCCGTGTGTATTCGAGCCAAATGAACCCTCCTCCCTTCAGACCTGGGAACGCCAAGCGTACGAAGCGTGGGAGAGGGTCAAGGACTCGCAATACAACACAACCTGGCGGCGGTTGCAGAGCCAAACTCCTTGGTAAGCTGGTCAGTCAACTGGATGGCCCAGAGATGCTTCCGAAGGCTTACTTGGCAGGAGATGGTTGAAGATGCCGGGAATAGCTGTTCCTGCTATTCCAAAGGTCGAAGCACCAGTACAGGCCTTCTGGTTCGATCAAAGGAGGACAGGGGCTCTCCGGACGACAGCAGTGCAAAGGAGGATTCCTTCAGCGGGTCACCAGCGATTCCTCGGTCCAGCCTCGTAGTTGCAGGATACTTGGCTCCTGTATTCCTTCGTTCGTGAGAACTCAGGAGATCGACATGGTAGTGGTGTTTCCAGCCCCCTCTTATCCACGGTTCCCTTCGCGCCAAAACGGAGGGGAGCCAATGGGAGATCCGCTCATCAAAACACATACCATACGTGGACCAATCACGGACCACGGTGGTCCCAGGCATTCACACCGCCCTAGACTCTCTGGCACCCAGGATGTGTATTGGGACCAGACATCCCAGCCCACACCCTGGAGGCACACAAACGACATGTAGAAGCCCGCGAAAGCAACCACGTTTCGCGGGAAAGTACATGCCCAAATAAGGAAGGCCCCGGGTCGCCGGACCTGGGGAAGGTGAAGGGAGCAAGACGGTCAGTGGACAAGACAAAGGAGCCTCGCGGCCTGGCCATTTTGGGAGCCAGGCCACCATTTTGGGTTCAGTGCAAAAACGTGCTCAGAACGCCAAAAGGAGCTCAAAATAAACAATACGATCGCTGCCACCATTCGAGTCCCTGAATGACTTGCACCGATCAAATACATTCCTAAAAGAGTATCTAGGGCCTGTAGAAGGCTAGAGACCCAAGAGAGCTGTAACTTAGCTTACAGTGCCCTCTTGTGTCGTGTTGCACTAAAGCTGCGACACGATAGAAGAAACTACGGGAAACCACGTTCCCCGGTACTGACTGTCTTAAGGGCATGTCAGTTTCCCCGTAAGAAAGGAGCGAAAGCCCAGAGAAGTGCGGCAGAAGGCTGTACTTCTCTGGCAAAGTCAAGAACCAGTTTAAAAACAATAGCAAAAAGTTTAGGGGTTGCCACATGGAAGGAAAATTCCCTACAATAACGAAATCTTTCCTAACACTCGCCCCTCCCAGACTATGGACAGGGGGAACTAATCCACCCCTGGATGAGTCTCTTGTTCAGGTCGGTTAAACATTCTGGACAACCCATCAGCATTGCTATGTTGGACACCTGGCCTATGCTCAATAGTGAAGTCGAAGCCTTGAAGACTTATGGACCACCTAAGCAACTTTGGATTCTCCCCCTTCATGTTCATTAGCCACTTTAACGGCTTATGGTCAGTCTGCACAGTGAAGTGGGTCCCATGGAGGTAGGGCCTCAGCTTCCTTAGGGCCCACACAACAGAGAAACATTCTTTCTCTACCGTGGACCACCTGAGCTCTCTGTCCTTAAGCTGGCGACTAATAAAACCGATAGGGTGTTCCTTACCCTTCTCATCTACTTGTGATAGTACAGCTCCTATCCCAGTGTCAGAGGCATCCGTCTGCACGATAAAAGGTCTTTGATAATCAGGGGCCCTTAGGACAGGGGCCTGGCACAAGGAGTCTTTTAAGCCATTGAAGGCCTTCTCACACTCGTCAGTCCAAGTTACCTTCTTGGGTTTCTTCGGAGTTGTGAGGGCAGTCAGAGGAGCAGCTATGGTACCATAGTCTGCCACAAAAGTGCGGTAAAACCCTGTGAGTCCTAAGAAGGCTCTCACTTGGGTTTGCGTAGTGGGGGTAGGCCAGTCTTGTACTGCTTGTACCTGACTGAGTAGAGGCTGTCTCCTCCCTCCATCTACTTCATGTCCAAGGTAAACCACTGAGCCTTGTCCATTTTGGTGAGGGGCCACTCGGACACCCTCAAAAGAGCTTTCTGAAGGACTGCTTTGGAACAGGTCGGGGAGAGGTTCAGACTCCTCTTCCTCAACAACTGACGCCAGTAGCAGTGCTGCGATTTCGACGCTTGGGCCGAAAGCCTTCAGCCTATTCACGTGAAACACTTTTGGAGCCTGTCCAGGCCTTCCAAGGTCCACTGAATAGTTAACCTCACCCAGGGGCTCCACCACTGGGCAAGGACCTGACCATTTATCCTGTAAAGCTCGAGGCCTTATGAGATTCATGATCAGGACTTGCTGACCAAGTGTAAAGTTGATGAGGGAAGCTTTCTGGTCGTACCAATGTTTCACCAGCGCTTGCCCTGCCTTCAATTTATCACTAGTCAAGCCCATCAGAAGTACCATCCGTTTTCTGAGCCCTAGCACATAATCAACTACGTTGGTAGTAACAGGGGGAGTGGGCATCTCCCATCCCTCTTTGACGATGGCTAAGGGTCCCCGTACGGGATGACCGAACAGAAGTTCGAAGGGGCTGAAGCCAACACCCTCCTGTGGTACCTCTCGGTAGGCAAACAGTAAGCATGAAACAAGAAGATCCCATTTTCTTCTCTGAGGCTCCTCCAGAGCCCCAATCATGCTCTTTAACGTCCTGTTGAAACGCCCCCCCAGACCATTGGTCTGGGGGTGGTATGCAGAAGAGAACCGGTAGGTGACCCTACATTCTATCCACATAGCCTGCCTATACTTCGACATAAAGTTGCTGCCATCATCCGGCACAACTTCTTTAGGGAAGCCAACCCTAGTAAACATGCCGAGTAAAGCTTCTGCAACTGGCTTGGCAGTTACAGTTGTAAATGGGACGGCCTCAGGATACCTGGTTGCATGGTCGACCAGCACCAGGATAAACCTATTGCCTGAGGATGTTTGCGGGTCAAGGGGACCAACCATGTCGATCCCTACCCTTTCAAATGGTACCCCCACAACTGGGAGCGGTACCAACGGAGCTTGGATTGTCGCGCCAACCTTACCAGACAACTGGCAGGAGGCACAACTCCTGCAGTGACTTTCTACTTGCACCCCCATCTTGGGCCAGTAGAAGTGCATGGATAACCTTTGCTTGGTCCTCTTCATACCAAGGTGACCAGCAAGGGGAACTTCATGCGCCAACTGCAGGAGGAAGGGTCTAACAGCAAGGGGAACCACCAACCTCCTATGGTCTCCTTCTGTAGACTCTGTGGGCTCACTATACAGGAGTCCACCTTCCCAATAAATCCTATGCTTCCCAGGAAGTTCACCCTCAAGCTGGGAGCAGGCCTGTCTCCTTAGGCCTTCCAGAGATGGGCACTCACGTTGGCCTTTACTGAATTCGTCCCTATCAGGACCTCCTTCAACTAACAAGTCTTTTAGTTCCGGATGGTCGTTGGGGTCGAATACTTCAGGCATCGCCACCTCCTCGTCAGGCTCGGGCGATTGACCAACTTCCTCCACCGCAGTGGTAGGCGAGCTCGGGGGAATATTCTCTTTCCCCCGTCTTGACTTGGGTTTCCCCTTCGGCTGGGGCGGCGTATTGGACTTGGCCAATGCTGCCCGTGCTTGAGACCGTGTGTAGGGTCTTTCGGCAGTGTCTCCTACGAGCCCTAAAGCTCTGAGATCATTACCCAAAAAGACCTTTCCCGGGACGTTTCTCTGAATGCTCACTGGAATCCTGACTGCTGTACCATTTAAAGTAAGATTTACAGGGATCACGGGAAACATACGGAGGGGGCCGTCAGCCAACTTAGTGGGCATCAGAGTAGCTCTGGCAACTTCCTCTGAGTCTACCAAGGTAGAATCCACTACAGTTCGACTGCACCCACTATCCCTAAGAGCTGGAGTATCCACTCCATTGATCAGCACACTGTCTTTAAAGTAGTGCTTGGTATTATCCGGAATCCTAGCATACGCCTCTGCGACTTTAGGCTCCCAGGAACCCAGGGACACTAAAACTACCTCAGCCTCTATTCCGCTGGGAAATGAGTCTGAGGAGAAGGATGCTCCTGTAATCTCTTCTTCCTCGTAGGAGGAGAAGGCCAGATTAGCGGAGTGGACCCCCAAAGGTCTAACCTTACAACGGGGATCCCCCTTCACATGGTCAGTTGCTCCACAAGAAAAACAAGCCCCAGTGGGTCTGTTTACGTAGGGAGGCTTATTGTAACCAGAGTTCTGTTTCGGAGGCGCACCTCCACTACCCTGTGAGTTCTCTTGTGTCGTACCCTTGTTTTTCTTTTTGTGGCCCTTTTGGGAAGAAGATTTAGCAGATTCCCCACCCTCCATATCTTTGGACTTTTTCCCCTCCTCCTGCTTACCAGGATGAGTTTTGTCCTTATGGGACACTCGATGTGACACCCATAAGTCTGCTGCAATGGCCAGCTTCTTAGGATCTATCTCCTTCGAATCGGCCAAATGCTGCTTAAGCTCCGGGGAAGAAGAAGCAAAAATGTGTTCCAGCATGACAAGATTTATCATGCCGTCGAAGGTAGAAACCTTATAGCCTTCGACCCAGCCAGTTAAGTTTTTCAAAGATTCAGCGACATAAGATACCCAAGTACCACCTTCCTTTTTCTTATACTCTCGAAAACGCTTTAAATATTGGGCCGGAGTCTTCCCAAACTTTAAAATGAGAGTCTGCTTTAACATTGCGAAATCAGCCCGCTCAGCCTTCGACATTTCCATAATGGCACTACAGCCAGAATGGGGCAGTCTACTGAGCAACCACGCAATCTTATCAGCATTGTCAACTTCCTGGACCTCGCATGCATACTCAAACGCATTCAGCCAGTCCATAATGTCATTCCTCTCCTCATACACACTGAGCAGATCTTTTGGAAACCGTGGATGAGAGGAGGCCCCAGACCCATGTCCAGGACCCTTGGACCCATTTGCAACCTGAAGCTTGGCCAGTTCCAACTGGTGATCCCTGTCTTTTTGTTTTTCTGCCTGTTCGATTTTTAGTTTGGCTATGCTGAATTCAAGCTCCTGCTGCCTAAACCGCAGCTCTTGCTTCTTGAATTCAAGCATAGCCTCCCCATCAGCACTGGCAGAGGAAACATTAGACAGCTCGTCCTCCCTGTCCTCGTGGTCGCGGTGGAACAGTGCGGCGGCAGAACCGTCGGTTCTACCAGTGAGAGCAGCCCCACCACCTTCCGCACTGTCCTCAGAAGTAATAGCGTCAAGCTGCGCTTCTTGCCACGCCACGATTCTTTGGATCATTTCCAATTTCGTGCCTTGAGAGGAAACACCTCTCTCCGCACACATCTTTTTCAGCGTTTCTGATTTGGAAGCATTTAAAGTTAACAACGTACTTGTTTCCATACTGTTTGATAGGACTATGGCCTTTTTAAAGTTATACTATAACAATTCACTACGTGTACTGTTTGGAATAACCTGAAATGCCTTAGTTCGAGCGCAACACTGGATACCTTCAGTCGTATCCCACCGCTGTACACCAATTTGTTAAGACGGATTTCTGAACTCTGTCCTGGTGGCGCAGAAGTTCAGAAGGCCAACCTAATTACTTGGAACAGGGTAACCTCTGGACAAGCCAGACCAATCAAGGTAGCGATCGCGGCGGTCAAGACTAGGTCTCAAGAGGGGTGAGGGTGACTGAAAGCCCGCAATGAGCACACAAAGCAAGAGCGCTTACAAACTACTCCAAACAGTTGTTATATCAAAAATAGATACACATTTATTTTAAGGCCTTTAAAACAATGACCGTAGCGAGAAAATCACAATATCACAATATTAAACCAACACATACCATATCAACACAATATATATACAAATACACAGTCGCAAGCGTTTAAAGCACGAAATATGCAGTCCACCTGAAAGGGAAGGAAAACAGGCAGTGCGATAACGCTTTAGACTCAGTTCGCCTTCAGAGGCACCTAACTAGATGGAAGTCCGAGCCCTGCGAAGAGTGGAGCCTTGTGCTCAAAGTACCTGCCACGCCGGTGCCAACGGGCAAAAGGGGAATCTCTTCGGAGGAAGTCAGGCAGTTCGGGTTAGTGCACAGCAGAAGGAGAACAGGTTTCCGCAACTCAAGCGCAGCCTCCACAGCGGGCAGAAGCAGAGCGCGAGTACGGCCAAAAGGGTGCTGTTTTTACACAGCAGGGAAAAGCAATGCGATACTGCAGGAGGGCGACCAGATCCTAGATATACTACTCACCGGTCCCCGAAGCAAGCAGACCCAGGCTTCTCCACGATAGTTTCAGCAGCTGGCAGGTTCAGAAGAGCAGGAGACGCTTTGTAGTCGTGTAGAGCAAAAAGACGTCCCAATCGACGAAACCAGCACAGTTTTGTTGCCGCACAGGACAACGGAGCGGCCGTGTGTATTCGAGCCAAATGAACCCTCCTCCCTTCAGACCTGGGAACGCCAAGCGTACGAAGCGTGGGAGAGGGTCAAGGACTCGCAATACAACACAACCTGGCGGCGGTTGCAGAGCCAAACTCCTTGGTAAGCTGGTCAGTCAACTGGATGGCCCAGAGACGCTTCCGAAGGCTTACTTGGCAGGAGATGGTTGAAGATGCCGGGAATAGCTGTTCCTGCTATTCCAAAGGTCGAAGCACCAGTACAGGCCTTCTGGTTCGATCAAAGGAGGACAGGGGCTCTCCGGACGACAGCAGTGCAAAGGAGGATTCCTTCAGCGGGTCACCAGCGATTCCTCGGTCCAGCCTCATAGTTGCAGGATACTTGGCTCCTGTATTCCTTCGTTCGTGAGAACTCAGGAGATCGACATGGTAGTGGTGTTTCCAGCCCCCTCTTATCCACGGTTCCCTTCGCGCCAAAACGGAGGGGAGCCAATGGGAGATCCGCTCATCAAAACACATACCATACGTGGACCAATCACGGACCACGGTGGTCCCAGGCATTCACACCACCCTAGACTCTCTGGCACCCAGGATGTGTATTGGGACCAGACATCCCAGCCCACACCCTGGAGGCACACAAACGACATGTAGAAGCCCGCGAAAGCAACCACGTTTCGCGGTAAAGTACATGCCCAAATAAGGAAGGCCCCGGGTCGCCGGACCTGGGGAAGGTGAAGGGAGCAAGACGGTCAGTGGACAAGACAAAGGAGCCTCGCGGCCTGGCCATTTTGGGAGCCAGGCCACCATTTTGGGTTTAGTGCAAAAACGTGCTCAGAACGCCAAAAGGAGCTCAAAATAAACAATACGATCGCTGCCACCATTCGAGTCCCTGAATGACTTGCACCGATCAAATACATTCCTAAAAGAGTATCTAGGGCCTGTAGAAGGCTAGAGACCCAAGAGAGCTGTAACTTAGCTTACAGTGCCCTCTTGTGTCGTGTTGCACTAAAGCTGCGACACGATAGAAGAAACTACGGGAAACCACGTTCCCCGGTACTGACTGTCTTAAGGGCATGTCAGTTTCCCCGTAAGAAAGGAGCGAAAGCCCAGAGAAGTGCGGCAGAAGGCTGTACTTCTCTGGCAAAGTCAAGAACCAGTTTAAAAACAATAGCAAAAAGTTTAGGGGTTGCCACATGGAAGGAAAATTCCCTACAATAACGAAATCTTTCCTAACAGAACCCACCCAAATCTAATACAGACATGCCGTGGATAAAACCCCCACAATACCCACTAGGGGTGTTAACACAAGTAGTACAGCAGCAGACAGGCCACAGATATCGCAGTCCAAAGCCCTTGTGTAAATGACTGTAACACCAAACCATCCTGCGAGCCCATGGATAAGGGAAGCAGGAGTGGCCTATGTGAGACAGGACCCCAAGCTGCAAGCACATACATGAGACAAGCTTGAACGGCCCAGCTGGAACAGACAGTGGATGCTTTCAAAAGCCACAAAGCACCACACCGTCACATGAATGTACAATAGACAAGCAATTTTAAACTATATTAACTATTTAAACTAACCATAAAAAACCAACATTACCTAATTAAACTAACTATCAAAAACAATTTTAACTAACCAAACTAAAATGAAAAATCAAAAATGGCCATATACGATATACGACCCGGGGGAGGCACCCAGGAGAGGGAAGGTACAGGGTGCACCTCAACACCCACATGCGATGATGTTGAGATAAAAAAAGAAAAACCCTCCATGGGCTCAACGCCTGCACAGCCCGACCTGGGTGGGAGATATCTCGTCATCCGAGTCAGCCTCTTCCTGAAAAGGTAGACGAGGCACAGGAGCCTGACCACACCTAGGCGCAGCTTGCCCCTTGTCGGCAGCAAGTCTGCCGGACGGGTGAGCCTGGTTCTGTGCGGCGATAACACATAGGTCAGCATACAGAACCTCCCGTGATATGCGTGCTTCCTCTTGCAAGGTAACACGTGTAACACAGAGTTCTTCCTGCATGGCCTGGCTGGACAACTGATGCACCTCCCGACAAGCACGTAGCTCAGCCGCCACTCCCTCTGGGACATCAAGAGCACAACCAGAGTGGATCTGAGGGATTCATACTCAACCCTCAGGGCCTCCATGTGTGCCTCTGCGTGAGCAGCAATTGCTTGAAGCAAAGACACCATTTCAGCCCGGCGTGCCCTGTCTGAGACTGCCATGCCCAGCCTGAGCGAGCGGGCCGTGGACTGTGCCACCTGCTGCTGGAGTTCCACCTTCCTAGCAGGGGGTAGCACGGATTGGGCCATTCGCTCCATGCTCTCAGCGATGTTATCAATTGCTGCCCCTTGGTGTTCTGAATTGGCAATCATAGCTTGCTCCCACTCAGTACACCCCAGTGGCGTGCGGCCATCGCATTGCTGGGCTTGACACCTGCGGGGCCCAAGGCGCTGATGTCCTTGTTGGATTGGCACCACCCGTGGCTGCAGGACTACATTCCCCCGTCGACGTGATGTCCCAGGCACTTCAGCAACTGGTGTGGAGGGTGACCCTGCATTCCGATCCACCACAGGCGGAGGTCCCACCACTGTCTGGCCCCTCAGTGCAGGTGTCGCGGACAGAGGAGCGTCCACATCAGAATCACCCACCCCTGACGAATGGACCCGATGCACATCCAACTCGACATTGTCGTCAGAGTGATCGTCCGGGCTTGACTCATTCCCAGCCACAGACAAGATGGTCTGTAACACATGTGGGTTCTCGTGGTCTACCACCCCACGACCCCCACTTGTGCCAGGTTGCTGGTGTGATAGCAAATCTGGCATGACAACACCATCCTCTGGCTCCATTGCTTCATCATCTGGAAAGTGGAGAAAAATGTACATTAGTGCACATGTCAGAAGCACATAACACACACACACATAGACATCACACAGACAGCCAACACATGAAGTAGACATGTCACACACAAATGTGAACCTGGCATGCATAGCAGGTCACTTTGACGTAGCATCAGGGAGTAGGCATATAGAACGGTGTAACACAGCTCGGAAGTGGGTTGATGCAGTGCAGAACATGTGTACGTTATCCACTATCTACATGAACAAGTACATCATGATGTGTATCAATTAACTTGAAGGCAGTGCAAGGGCAGGTTCAGGCATCACGTGCAATGTGCAGGCAATGTGTTGCATGGCTAGAAGAAAACCCCCCAAGTGAAAATACAGGGATGCATTGCATGGCAGCGAAAGGGCGACCAGAAACCTGTGTATTGGTAGACAGTGGTGGCTAGTATCAATTGCCTCATCTGAGTGAACTGACAACACAGCAGATGATGATGGTAAAGAAAGCAGGACACATGATGCACCCTCAGTAGTACAGCCATGTGTGCAGAAGCCGCTACACCAGTTGAACAGAGTCAGTGGGCCTGAAGCGGGGGGAGGCCTGTGCCCCGCACAGACTGTGACACCCTAAACATGTGTGTGATGTGCAAAGAAATGTAGGTCATCATGGACAAGTACTACAATGATCATCCAGTCAAGGACACATAGGGGCATGCATGGAATACACATGGAGCATGAATGGGACCTCATGTCCCTGCAGAGCATCTGCCAACTGCACAGTCAGAGTGAGACACCCTGCATGAAGTGCAGAGGATGTACTCCAGTGCATGGGTGGTGGTGGAAGTTTACATGTACACAGGAGTCTTGAACAGGCCATTGCAGTACGCCAACATGATGCACAGCTGTGAAATGTTGAAATTGGGGTGCAGGGGTGTTGGAGGTGCAAGGGAGCATGCCTACGTGGAGTACCCGCATGCATGCAGAGGACACATGCACGTTAGTCATGCAATGACATAATCCCAGTGATGAGAGGAAACACACCCCAGGCTACATGCAGAAGGGCCATTGTCTGGACCATGGACTGTATGGGCAGCTGGGTGACTAGCATGTGAGTAGGGTGCAAGTGTGATGGTGAGGACAGTCCCCGTCTGCTCTACATGTCCACTATCCTGCACTGCAGACACACCTCAGTGAAGCATTGCATGACTTGCACTTGAGAACCATGTACACATGACATGCAGTGGCATTCAAGCACAACACATCACACAAGCTAAACACACATGTCCTCGCCGAACAGGCAATGACACTCACTGGACAGGGCATCAAAGTCCTGCATCACTCCGACTCCTTCGACCATTCCTGTTGGTATGAATTCCGCAACGAGTGACTCGTGCGGAGTGAGGTCTTCCTCCTCAGGTGGTAGCTCACCGCCAGTCACCAGAGTCATGTTGTAATTAGAGGCACGCTTCGCCTTAGTGCTGCGTTTGAGTCATCCCAACGCTTTTTGCACTCTTGCGCTGTGCGTACCTCATGGCTGAATGCACTCACAAGATCCGCAACTTACTTCCAGTGGGTATTATGATGGGCAGCATAGTTTGACAATTCGGCCCCACTAGCATGTCACGGTTGTGTTCCCGCACGTAGTCTATGAGGAAGTCCTGTTCCTGCTTGCAGAAAGGTTTCTTCCTCGACGTGCCGGAAGCCGTAGCTGTGTCTGGAGTCCCAGCCTGTACTGCAGGTGCAACCTTCCTCCTCTTGGACGCTGGTCCGGAACCTGGCTGGCAAATGAAGCCCTGATAAGTGTGGGCTGTGGTGCTGGTGGAATGAGCCGAGGGAGTGGCAGGTGGAACATGGAGTGAAGCCCTGACTTGCGTCAGTGGCTGCTGGGTGCCCTGGAATGGACCCTGTGCAGCAACATCCGCTGTGCCAGGGTCATTGACCAGGACTGTCCTGGTTGGTAGACTCACAACCGGGGTGGTGTCGGCTGCATCTGCCCCTGCACTTGCCAACACCCGGCTGGTCGGGGCAGCAGATGACATTACCGCCTCAGGGACACATGCCTCGGTCAGGGCAGCCCTGCGTGCACCTACGGTGTGCCTCCTGACCTCCTGGAAATCTTCCATGGACTCTTCAAGTGCCAACACAGCCTTCGCTGGCAGACCCTGAGCCTGGATGGTGGTGTCCACAGCTACCACTACCCTTGGGCCCATGGCAGTCGGTGAAATGGATTGCCGGGTCACATGGGTGCCAGTGCCAGATGCAAGAACTGCATCTCCCAGAGCCGCAGGGGGTGGTGGCATGACTGCACCAACACGTGGCACAACTTCATGCTGAGCTGGCGCACCCCTGCCTCTTCACCCTCTGCAGCCACCCTAGACACCCTGGAGTCCCCCAACTCCCTGGTCAACCCACCCACATCCCTGACCATACCTGCCAAAGGGAGTACGCCCAGCTGAGGCGCCCCACACATTTTATGGCCTCCCAGCCATGGCACAGATGGCGTAGTGCTGGCACAGATGTAGTAGTGCCAATGGGAAGTGTACAGGCCAATTGTCCTGGGCAATTGGGGTGAAGGGGGTGGGATACAAGATGTTAGCAGCACCCCTGCACCTGCAAGGCTGTATGTGACCCCAGTGATTAAGTGACGGGTCACGCAATGCTCAGGCACCCCAAAACTGCTGTAAAACTGTGCACACAACCCTTTAGCCCACGTGCGTGGAATTAACCTCCCGCAGTACGCGGCGGCACCCAGGAACACGAAAAACACATACACGTGGGACACGCAGGCTTCTATGACCTCTAAAATGGTACGCGATACACAGGGGGGCCTGCAGTGGGAAAAATAGCATGCGTGACTCACTGTCTGACTAGCGTGATAATGAAAAACACGCGTAGCCAATACCCCCGCCAAAAGAAGAGATACGTCCTTGATCCACTGTGAAGTAGTGATGGCGCGCAAAACAGCATGAAGTAGCAACACACATGTCGGTCTCCATGAAAGGCACGTATAGCAAATGGCTGGCGCCGCTCACCTTTAACCCGTGCTGAGAGAAACGCCTGCGCGCATCACGTCACTTACGTGCTTAGGCCCTTTCCTCGGATTACATGCATTAACACGGGGACGTGCAGTTTTTTCATGTGCTGTTTCACTATGCACCCTTCACGAGGGAAACGCCCGTGCGCGTAACTTCACAGACGCGCTTACGCGCTAAGGCCTTTCCTCGAATTACACGCTGACATGCAGTTTTTTTACGTGCCAAATCACTCTGTATCAAGCTGGCCACACAACAACATGGAAGACCACGCTCCTGCCCAGAAGGACATTTTCCTGCCCCCCAGAGCCCTGAGCAGCCTCCCACGAGCCATCTGCTGCTGCTTGCCTGCCTGCTGCCACCGTGCCCTGCTATTTGGTGTCAGCACATCTGCCATCTGCAGGGGTCCAGTTGCAGTGACCACCCCTGCTGGAACAGAAGACTCCCGACTGGTGTTCCATCACTCCACAGCCCAGGCCAGGACCCAGTTGCCCACCCACCCCTGCCTCGGGGGTTGCCATGTCCGACACAACACCTTCCGGCACCAGTGGCAACCCCCAGCCAGAGAGGCAGAGGCCTGCCAGCTTCACTTCCGAAGAAGTTGGCCTCCTGGTGGAGCAAGTCCTGGGACAGTATGATGCCCTCTTCACACCATCGCGTGCTGACAAGGAAGGATGGAGGAGGATCTGGACAGACATAGTGGGTGCCATCAACGCGGAGGGGGTGTCACCCCGCAACTTGAAACATGTCCTGAAGCGCAGGGAGGACTACAAGTCCAGGACCCTCAAGAAGGCCCGGCACCTCTTAGACGCAGAGGATGTAGTGGGGTGCTGGGGCCAGCTTACCAACCAGCAGATGAGGGTCCTGGAGCGCATTCGCCCAGTGCTTCACCACCAGATCCTCAGGATACAGGCCCGTCTGGAGTCGAGAGGTAAGTGGCCATGCATTGCTGTGTGAAACAGGGCATGTTGCAGTGTGCTGGTAGTCAGCTACTTGCCTGTATGTGTGACATAGGCTATGTATAGATGTGTGTGTGCAGGGAAATCATGGTGCTGCATGTGAGACCAGTCATGCGTGAACCACATGGATGGTGCATGTGTTACAATGCAACATGCAGAGCAACATGCGGAATGCACACATGAATGCATGCCTGTCTCTGTTTCTGGACATGGATGGGGTGTGAGAGATGGGTGCTGCTTTCAAGGACATGTATTATGTACATGTCTATGTGTCTGAGTAGCGTGTGTGTGACTTGTAAACGCCATGGATGCATGACACATGTTTGTGACAATGTTCTGATTCACTGATGCAGCCTAGTCATCCTTGTCTCCACTGTGTCTGGGGTGTACGAGGCCAAATGGATGAAACTACGGTGATGTCTGTGCATGTGATCAGTATGACCCATGATGCATGTGAGTTTCAAACCACCATTGTATGTTTCAACAGTTCCTTGGACATGTATGCAAATGTTCTTGGCATGCACCAAGACATGATGGAAGTGACGTTTGACAGGGCCACTCATGTGCTATTTCTTCCTGTCTAGGGGACTATTGTACAGTACCCTGATGCTTGTGTTCTATGTCTCCCTCTACACAGCGGCGAGTGAAGAAGAGGGCGGGGACGGTGCTGTGGAGCAAAGCAGCAGGGATGCCTCCACCTGCCTGCAACACAAGGCCTAGTCACCCTCCCAGGAACCCTCCCAGGAACTACCATCATCTGGGAGCGAGGGGACTGGTGCCGCGTCTGCCACTACGGCTGCAGGGGATGGTTGGGTGAGCCCCCACAGGGGCTTGCAACGGTGGAAGACTGTGTGGAGCCATCCAGGATGGTGTTTTGCACAGAGGAGGAGGAGGCCGCTACTGAGCCGCACATGGGGCCTGGTGGGGGTGGTACCACTGGTGCAAGTGGTGCAGTCCAGGGGCAGGGGCAGGAGGTAGCACAGGTCGCTGTGGAGGGGCCTGTGCATGTCACTGTCCCTGACACTGTGACTGCACCCCCATGCACCAGCAGGGATGCTCCATCCCAGGCCCGTCTGCAGGTAGGGGGGAGGTCCACGTCATCTGACACTCCTCTACCTATTGACGAGGGGACCCGTGACCGTATGGAGACCGTCCTGATTGGTGTCACATTGCACACGTGTGACATTTGTGATGACGTGTGTGCTTCCTGGTTGGAGCACGCACGTCATCACGAAGAGCTATGTGCCAATGTGGCCCGGTGGGAGGGGCCTTGTTGGGGGGTTTTGTACATGTGTCGGGCACTCTGGCAGCCCTCTCCTCCTCTGTGGAGGCTATACGCCGGTCGTTCTCCTTGCCGTCTTCCGGCCCAGATGCCACCAGGGCCCCCTGTGGACCTGCCCTGACCAATGCAGCCAGCTCGGTGGGGATCCCATCCCCGCCACAGTCAGGAGTCGGAGGTCCAGCAGGGGTGGACACCACAGCAACTGTACCCCAGCAGATGGAGGATGTGCTAGCATCATCGGGCAAGGCACGTGCATGACGGCGCCAGTGGATTCCATCGGCCTGGATGCCGTTGTGCTGGCAGAGGCAGTTGCATCGGAGGCAGGGCTGGCTCAATGTGGGAGGCATCATGGCTCGGGGCCATCAACATCAGAGGGGCTGGTATCGGCCGGAGGGCAGGAGGACCCTGGAATGGGAGTGTCTTCCGTGTGGCAGCGGTTTTTTCTTTGGATTTGGTTTGCTGGAGGGACACTTTGGACCCATTTTCATTTGGATTTCTTTGGATTCTGCTTTCATATTTTTTATTTCGTTTTTTTGGAACATGCTGTATTTTCTTTATTATTTCCATTATTGTGTGATTTGATTTAATCCCCTTGCTTTTGTGTTCAATACATTTTTGCATAATTCAATGTGTGGTATTCTCTCATTGGTTTCATGCATGTCACGATGTGGATTTTCTCATTCACTTGCACCCATTGTGTGTGTGTGACGGACATGTGTTGATGTGCATACTTGCCATTTGGGTTGTGTCATGTAATGGGCATTTCTTTGTGGAATGGATAGAATACTTGGTTGGGTGTTTGGACAGGGGTGGGGTGGGGTTTGATTTGGGTGTCCATAAGGCCCATGATTGTGGATCGTGATGACATGTTGGGGGGAAACATGAGTCGGGGCCTGCTGGCAGGTGCCGTCAATGCTGGGTGGGTGGAGTGGCAGGGGGACATGAGTAGGTCCTGATGGCAGGTGCCTGTCAATGCTGCGTGGGCAGGGGGACATGAGTGGGGGCCTGTTGGCAGGTGTCCATCAATGCTGGGTGGGTGGGGATTGAGGGGACATAAGTCGGGGCCTTCTGGCAGGTGCCTGTCAATGCTGCATGGATGGGGGCAGGGGGACATGAGTCGGGGCCTGCTGGCAGGTGCCCGTCAATGCTGGGTGGGTGGAGTGGCAGGGGGACATGAGTAGGTCCTGATGGCAGGTGCCTGTCAATGCTGCGTGGGCAGGGGGACATGAGTCGGGGCCTGTTGGCAGGTGCCCTTCAATGCTGGGGGGTGGGGGTGCAGGGGGACATGAGTCGGGGCCTGTTGGCAGGTGCCCATCAATGCTGGGTGGGTGGGGCGGGGGGACATAAGTCGGGGCCTTCTGGCAGGTGCCTGTCAATGCTGCATGGGTGGGGGGTAGGGGGACATGAGTCGGGGCCTGCTGGCAGGTGCCTGTCCATGCTGCATGGGTGGGGGGCAGGAGGACATGAGTCAGGGCCTGCTGACAGGTGTCCATCAATTCTGGGAGGGTGGGGGTGCAGGGGGACATGAGTCAGAGCTCACTAGTGCATGGTGCCATGTATGCTGGATGCGGGGCATTCCCAGGGTGTATGGGTTGCCTGCGGGGCATGGCCAGAGGGTGCACGCTAGTCCCCTGTGGTGTGGGCTGCCTATGGGCCATGACCATGGTATATGGGCTGCCTGCGGGGCATAGCCAGGGGTGCAGGGTAGTCCCCTGTAGTGTTGGCTGCCTGCCGGACATGGCCACGGTGGATGGGCTGCCTGCGGGGCATGGCAGGGGTACAGGGTACTCCCCTGTGGTGTGGGCTGCCTGCAGGGCCTGGGGAGGGGGGAGAGGGCGGACCTGGGAGGACCCACACTGCCAATTTACGTGTGGTACTCCCCGCACACCCCAGGAATACACGTACCCTGCTCACCAAGCAAAATCATGTGTAAAACTCCCCGCGCACCCCTCCGAATACACGTACCCCTCTCACACTAGTCAAATCGCGTGTAAAACTCCCTGTGCACCCCTCAGAATACACGTACCCCTCTCGCGCTAGCAAAATCGCGTGATAAACTCCTTGCACACCCCTTCAAATACACATACCCCGCTCGGCCAGCGAAATCACGTGTAAAACTCCATGCGCACCCCTCGGAATACACGCATGCAGCCCATCCACCCTCAACATTCCCCACAGGCAGCCCATCACCCCAGTGCATGCCCCACAGGCTGCCCACACCACAGGGTGAAGTTTTACACGTGCTTTTGCTAGTGCGAGAGGGGTACGTGTATTCTGAGGGGTGCGCGGGGAGTTTAACACGCGATTCGGCTAGTGCTAGAGGGGTACCTGTAATCGGAGGGGTGCGCCAGGAGTTTAACATGCGATTTCACTAGTGCGAGAGGGGTACATGTATTCTGAGGGGTGCGTGGGGAATTTAAGAAGCGATTTCACTAGCGCGAGAGGGGTACGTGTATTCGCAGGGGTGTGCGAGGAGTTTAACACGCGATTTTGCTAGCGCTAGAGGGGTACGTGTATTCGGAGGGGTGCGCAGGGAGTTTAACACGCGATTTCACTAGCGCGAGAGGGGTACGTGTATTCGCAGGGGTATGCGGGGAGTTTTACACGTGATTTCACTAGCATGAGAGGGGTATGTGTATTCTGGGGGTGTGCAGGGAGTTTTACATGCGATTTCGCTACCGCAAGAGGGGTATGTGTATTCTGACGGGTGCGCAGGGAGTTATACATGCGTTTTCATGGTTGGGGGCTTAATGCTGGTTCACTGGCCTGTGCGCCATGTACAGGATTTGTGCGCTGTTCATGGCACACAGGGCAGGTTTGGGGGCATAACTGGCACTGCTGCAGGGTCGCTGCGCCACTCTGCGCCATGGCTGGTTATGGATGTTGAAATCCATGAATGCGCTGTGCGTGGAAATCCGTTTTGGCGCGCGCGGCTGGTGCAGAATGCTGCACGTGCACACTGTGCGTCAGCCGCATGCGCCACTTGTGCGCTGAATTGTATGAATTACTCCCTTAGAGATCACGGACAGGATGCACAGATGATTCTGACAGTTTTAAGGATTTCTGCAAAGGCAGTTATGCGATTTCTATGGGATTGGACCTAATACAATGTAACAGAGCAAAGGATGCAGTTTGTGGTTGTTGGAGAAGGGAAATACTCACAACAAGCACTGGAATGGGGTATTTTGGACAAGACACTTTACAAAATGTGGTTTTCTCTCGCATCTATATTTTGAGCATTTCCATGGCCCTAGTCATTTTCTCATACACAGAAATCCGTTCAAGGCAAAGGTCCACTGAAACTGACATAAGAACAGAGAGATAGGGCTTCTTGTGAAGAGTTTAGCTGTGATTTTTTTTTGCAAAATGTCAAGTGTTTTTCCATACGGCTTTAAGTGAAGTTCTTTGTTATTTCACAGATCTTGCCTGACACAGCCTGTCATTCAGTGAGTAATGCCCCATTTTGTTGCAGCACAACCTGAATATGGATGGGCATAGCTGGGTCTCACTGGAACAGAACTGTGTACTGTTGAAACAGTGGAACAGAGCATCAGGGCGCAGTCTTTTTAAATGAAAAATATTTCTTTTTTCAATGGGACATTTTTAACTAGCAGCATGGCAGCGCTGATTTTCAATTCTTTTCTTTGGTGCACATAAGGAAAACACTGGCAGCCTTCCTCGGGGTGTTTCATATTCCATCTTGTCACATATGTGCTTGGCAAAGTAGCATAGCCATTATTTCGGTCACTGCAAAATGCAGTTGTTGGTGCAATGCAATGGTGCTCAACAGATCCAGCACTTGCATTCTGCTGGTACTGCTAAAAAATGCCATTGGTGATGTAGGGGAGTTCTCCTGGGCAGTAAATGTACCCCACTAGGCCTTAAAGGTAAGGCTAATTCAAATAAACTCGGGTGTGGCATCAAATTTAAGGCCATGATTTTAAACTTATAATTATGGAATGTGTTGGTTTATTTGGAACAGACCACAATTTCTATATTTTATCTGATTGGAAATTATTGTATAGTTGTATAAATGTGTGTTAATTTAATGTATTTATTGTTAATGGAGTAATCCATATACACTTTAAAAATTGTTTTTACAGTTTTTCCTCTGTGTTGCATTTCTCCAACAACCGCTGACAGAGGTATTTGAAGGGTATGCTTAAATTCAGTGGATATGACACACGTGCAGCTGAGTGCTCAGCGTGATGGAGTGGAATCAGGAAGAAGTGCATTTCTTTGCTTCTCGGACAGTCCGTTGTTCAGTAAAGTCACGCTGTCACGTACATCCTCCACGTTAAGGCCAAAAGTCATGATCCTGCATTGTCCTGCACATTTTAGGAAATACAATCACCAGAACACCTAGAAAAGTAGCCTATGCAGGTTTGTTCTGGATATTCTGATTGAATCCATAAAATATGTTAAGCAAAAGAATGTGGAAAAAAGCATGAAAGTATTCTGTGGTCGAGCAATTAGGACTGGGAGCTTTGACCTTTGCAAGTGACCTAATATACTGAATTGTTTCATAAATGGCTATGGGTTACTAAACTCAATGTATGTGTTGCAATTTATAGAGGGATAATTTGTGAAATGTCTTTTGGTTGTCAGGCTCCCAGGTTATAAAATGATAGAGGAAAGCAGTGAATGATTAGCTGTCCTCTCGCTATCTGTTAGGTTGTGTCCTGAGTTGTCTTTGTTTTCCAGAACACTCTGTTTATCAAGTCCTGTCCTTAAGTAGCCAGGTACAGGTGTGGGGTTTGACCCCCATTCTCCGGTTCCCAAAGTAGGCCCACCTCTTATTTGTCAGTAAAGCAAGTTTATTGTACAAATGGCCGGGAGGGGTTAGATGATGCTGCAGAGTCAAACTAACCAGAGTATGCTTGAACTGCACCAGTTTACCCATGTTATACATTATTCCAACAGTTAAAACACTCCTACATATTTTATTACAAATCATCCCCCATACATGATTGGTCAAACCCCTACAAAGAAATCTGATCCCTCACAGTTTCCACACTCTCATTGGACACATTTATTTAACTATCCTCATCTTCCAACATACATTTGCATCATCGCATATTTACATAATTTCCCTTTTTTGTGATCTTTCTATAGTTGGTTGTGACGTCATCGGGAACCCGGCACCACAGGGTCTTTTTCTTTTCTTTTTTTTTTTTACTGGAAGGCAGTGGGGGTGTCCTGCTCAACCCCCGCTCACTATACCATAAAGTACCATAAAGGGGTGAGGTTATGATTGGATATCTACTATAAGGTGGACAAATTGTCCCTACCTCTACTGCAAGTCATCCCAAACACTTATTAAGTACAGAGTATATTATTGGCTCTTAAACTCTAAGGCTTTTCCTTATATGGCCCTCTACAATTGGTTGGCACGCTCGTGCCATCTCTGGAACATTCGGTTCACGTAGCAGAATGGGAGCACAGACGCAGGTGCCAGGTGGTGGACTTGACTTCACCTCTCCACCCAATTAACCCTACGTCTCTCATCACCCAATCCTTCTGCCATCACGATTGTATTTGAACTTGGCCCTGCAGTGTATTTTTGCCATTGGACTATAAGGGATTATGGGCATGCACTATCATAGTTCTGGAACTCATTGCCCAGTTCTATTCTCATCCTTGGCTCACATGACAGGAGACCACGATTCAGATTAGTTTGCAGCATTTAAATGTATTAATTGAATAAAACATGACACGCTTGGTTTTCTTTTTTTGCACCGTAACAAGTAATGATTCAGCTTCTCACGTTTTACTGCCTTTGAGAATAGATAACGGGCCTTGGCTTACTTCAACTTTGGTGCCAGGCAGCCTTGCTACTCATGTCCACAATCTGAGCTAATTCTTTGCTGTGACACAGCTCGCGGCCTTCCTTCTTCATAGGTCTTGGCTTACTAATTCATGACACTGGTGTCCAGTTCCAATACAATGGAGGCTCCGCGGGTAGTATATCCAAAATGTAAAGCATGCCTCTAAGATCATTTAGTCTACTTGCGTTGCTGCATCTGTACAGTTTGTGAACGACTTACATTTCACTCACATGCATTCTTCTTCTTTCATATGAATGTTTACTGTATTCTTAACCTCATCATCAGTTTCCATAAGGTCCATGCATTCTCTTTGGTCAGTCTTCTTTGTGCGTTACGGTCATCTCTTGTGAAGTCACTAGCTCCTCTTTAGCTCTTTCTCATATTCCTTCAGGGAGTTCCTTCCTTAGATTATCAGGAATTCATTTGATAGGGCTTTCTCAGAGGATATCTTCATTTTAATATTCTCTGTGGTATGGTCACAAATGCTGGTGTCAAGCATGGCACTATCTCAGGCTCCCAACATACAGGAAATAGGGGGGCGGTACTTCATGCAGATTTATTCAGCGGTTCCTCTACACTATCTTAAAGAACTTGCTTCACTGTATAAATAACTATAGATACTTTGTGAGGTAACAAGGTACACACATTAAATATATTTATCCAGTTTTGGACTACACCCCTATTGAAGAGCGCTTGTACTGTAACCCACACAATTATCCAAAACTTAGCCTAGCATAGAGTGCTCTTTTAAAAATATCTGTGAGGCTAAGAACCTCAGAGTCATCTTTCACGCCACGCTTTCCTTCTCCAACCACATCTCTGAAGTCTCTAAAAAGTCAAACTTCCTTCTCCACCTCCTCAGAGGTACTCTTCCTTTCCTCTCCTTCCCCCAGAAGCTCACTGACTCCCAAGCTCTGGTTCTCTCTAGGTTGGACTATTGTAACTGCCTCTTTCTAAATCTACCTGCCTCTACTCTCCGCCCTCTGCAACTAATCCACATCAGGACCGCAAGACCTTTCCTTGGCCTCAAGCACTGGGATCGTATCTCTCCAGCTCTGAAATCTCTCCATTGGCTCCCAGTGGATGCAAGGATTACATTTAAAACCCTAGGCATTGTCCACAAGGCTTTCTGGGGACTGGGTCCAAAATACCTTCAGCTATCCCTGCGCAAATAGCTCCCCTTTCAAGCTCTTCGCTCCTCTACCGCTAACTCCCTCAGAGTCAGTCGTTTTTCAAAGAAATGAGCTGGGGGTAGTTCTCTGTCTTGGGCAGGGGCCTCCCTCTGGAACAGCCTCCCTGCCACTCTAAAATTTGAGGAGAACCATCTCCGGTTCCTGAAGCTACTCAAGACCTTCCTCTTTGCATCTGACATTTCTCCCCCTCTCCCTGGCTGATCTGCTATATCTTGGCGCTGTGCACCTTGCCACCTTTTTCTGCACTGCCTCCCGGCCACTCCTTGCACTTTGGACTGTATCGGTACCCATACAGTCCCCCACACCCCGATTTTCTTCTTTCATGCACTTATCAGACTTACCCAGTTCTGCTGCCATAATCACAGCACTTGCCACTTGTTGGCTGCACTACCCATGTCTATTGCTCCATTATTTTATTTGTTTTTATTATTATTTATCTGTCTCTCCTCTGCTCTGCACTTTCCACTCTCCCCCTTCCATGCACTTTTCCCGTTTCACTTTCTTACACACTTGCACGTTCTCAATGTCACAGGGCCTAGTAAGATTGTTGTTTTGTTTCTCCCCTGTTCCCCTCCCTTGCCTTGTCGCGCTCTGAAACACTTGTGTACAAGCGCAATACAAATAAAATATCATAGCATATACTATTTTGCTACTAATTATTGTAGAGAGGCACATATTCATGTATCCAACAACCCATTTACACAATTTGTGAGGCAATTCACTTTCGAGTTGGGGCTGGCTTCCTGTAGTATATATTGTTCATGAAAGGACTCAGCATTTCTTGCCCCAGTAAGACATGTGGACGTCCTTTGATTTGGTGGCCTCTGCCAGCAGTAGTCCAAACCTAAAGCTCTCCACCTGCTTCCACCCACGTGGGTAGCAGCAGGTGCCACCCCTTTCTGAGCAGTGATACAGTGGCTCCTTCGTGTAGCCGGCCGATCAGCCACAGCATGCGGACTATGGAACACGCCCAAAGGAACAGGGAAGGACGGAATCAGCAATGAGGCAGGAGTCCTTCACCTCTGTGTGACATTGGCACCCAGAATACATCAAGACCTTGAGTTCTTGAGATTTGTCGCTTGGCTCTGAGCCGTGAGATTTAGGTCCTGATGTTCCTTTCCCTATCACTTGCTCTCCTCCCGCCACATTCCTCCCTCCAACTACTCCCCTCCTCCTCTTCAGGTACTTCTTCCATCCGTCCCTCCTGTGTGTCATACTCTCCTTCAAACTTCTGCCTCCACTCTGCAATGTTATTCCCTACATCGTTCTCTCTTGACACTACTAAATCCTCTTGCATTCCACTACTCCCTTCATCACACTACTACTTCCTCCTTCAAATTACACACCACCCGTACCTTCTCCCACATTCATCCCAATTTAACTCACCCAAACACTTACCACTCACTCTCTACCCTCCTTCTAACACTCTCACTCACCGGCATTAGAGGCACATTCACCACACTGTACCACTTTCTGACAACCCATACCTCAGCAAAACAAAAGATGTGATGGCAGGAAGGTTTAGAATGAATCTTAACCTCTGGCATTGCTCTGGGGAACCCTCCAGACCATTGTTTATCACCTACAAAGCCATTACAGAAAGGTGAAAGACCATATGCAAAACAGGCTTGTTCCCACCCCCTCAGGGGCAGTCCAGCCCAAACTGCTAAATCACATCCCTTCTGCACGAGACCACAAGCATCCCCAAACATGTTTCAGCCTTGTTGGGCCTAATTCAGTGAGGAGTAGCTTGGGTCTCTAGACCCAGCAGACATGGGACCCACGTCTGGGCATACCCATCCCATTTGTGGTGGAAGGTTTAGCATTAATTTTAACATCTGCCATCACTCTGGTCAACCCTCCAGACCATCGTTTATCACCTGCAAAGCCATTACAGAAAGGGGAAAGACCATTTCCAAATCAGGCTTGGTCCCAATACCACACCTTTTCTTCCAAACACATCCACACTCCAGTCCACCATTCTTCTTTCTGCCAGCCTCTTGGCCTGTGTTAGGCAGAATGCTGTGCAGTGCCCTTAGGGACCGCTACACACAATTAAGACTACAGGTGGCAATACAAGTTTTACCTTTGGTACAAGCCTGTACTACTATGTTAAAGTGGTAGCAGTAGCGGAGCAGCCAGGCTTATCTCAAGAGTGTATGAGCAGTAGCAGAGATTACACAAAGAGACCACAATTACTGTGACTCAAGCAAACACTGACTCAAGGTTTCATGTAAAAAAATGTAAGTACATTTCTTTTTTAAACCATCTGTTATCAACACAACACTTCTATTAATTCAAAACCACACGTAAAATACACTACAACCAACCAATTAACTTTGGTACACTTACTCAGGGTGGGTACACTATGTTTCAAAGAACCTGTGTTATGAAACAAAAGAAGTTACTGGGAATACAGTTGTGATCACTTTTTGACAGTAATGACAGTTCGGTCTTACTAAAGAAACGCGTATCCGCGGCAAGAAATGTTACCAGGCCAAAAACACACTTAGAACCTGAGTTAACCAGAGAGAGTTGGGGACAAAAATCATAGGCAATACTTTTGTCAAGGCAGACAGAATCAGAGAACACTATTAGACGGAAATTCAAGAGTCTATAGGCCGGAGCCAGTGTCAAGTGGAACCGGGTTCCTGTTGTCGAGTATCACACAGTCGGACAGTTTGAAATTCAACGTTGCCAGGAGTACTTACTTAGATATTGTCAACAGAGAAAGCAAAAGTTATAAGAAGGAGGGAAGACAAGGGCAAGCCTTGGAGATGAAGAAAAGGGGTTCACCCTGATTCCTCAAGCAGAACACAGTACCTTATTCAAAGAAGAAGCGGGTGACATGGCGGTTGTTCCTGTTGGTTTCCTACAGACCCATGGTTCCTGGAGCTTCGGTGCGCAGGAGGACATCTGCAGGGGTCTTCACCACACAGGGATGAAGCTGGCAGCAGCGACGGTGAATAAAAGGTGCGCTCCTTAAAAACAGGAGAGGCTCTTCAGATGGCTATCCGGACCATTACAGTGGTGTGCAGCGATTTCGACCAAGAAGAGGATCCTCTGGCTGTGGAAGATGAGCTGGTTATCACCACCAGGCTCAAGGGAAGAAGACTCCGGACAGGATCTTCTCTGGTCGTCGAAGGGTAGATAGTTCAGGACTGAACTTCTCCGCTCTGTTCAGTTTCTTGTAGTTCCAGTGGCGACTTCTAGCCCAAGAGACCTGCCTTTTATGTGAAAATCCCCCATTCACACAGCTGGCTGTCAATCACGCAGCAGGGGGGTTGTCCAGCCCAGACAACCACCACAGCCAATCATGGCAAAGTGCTACTTGGGTTTCCTAGGATACCCTGTGCAGGGGGTGACTACACCCCTCCCTCACATTCAGCTCAACTAGACACCCAGGTGCCTGAAGGAGGGCTTCTTAGCAGAAGCCCGCCAAAAGACGGTGAACAAAGAAGGCAAACCTGGTTTGCCATGCAAAGTAAAACACAAGAAGGACTTTAACAAAAAGAAATGCATGACTATGAAATGTATAGAACAAATGCAGGACTATGAAATGCATTTTACAGCAAAAATAAATAAAAAAGCTGTACAGTTTATATCTATTCTTGTCTGTTTCTCTAAAAAGTAATGAGTACTACTACATCCAGTATGTTTTTACATGTTTATGACATGATAGAATAAATTATAGGTCTGCTACACTTAATAAGTAGACCCCAACACTATAGACTTCAGGGCAGACCCCTTTTGTGTAGTATGTATTATTAGCCCATAGCTCTGGCGCTCTCAGGGCTGCCCCTCCAGTTACAAAAAAGGGGTGTTCCCAAACCTACTAAGATACTGGTAAAGGGTGTTCCTGTTAATGCTAGGTTCACACACTCATAATCCTGTTTATCCTCCTCCCCAACTCCATTACACCATCACTTGCAACATGGGGAATCCTAGAGAAAAGCCAATGAATCAACTGATTCCCCAAGATACCTTGAATCCCATGATTGTAACCAAACATTGCTAACCAATCCAAAACATCAAGTTTAGTCTCATACATACCAATCATCTCCTTTGGCATACAGGGTCTCTTAGGGATGGAAGACCTAGAAGACTCTGGGAGAGAAGCATTTTCTACAGACAATTTCCTCATCTCTAGTTCATGATTCTGCTCCATTTCTCTGAGCCTTAACTCTTGATGTTTCATGGCAGTTTGTGCATCAATACGTTTCACTGCCAATTCAATTCTCATTTTCTCAAGTACAACAAACTCAGGAGTAAGTGTAGGACCTGTGGGGGTCCCTGTGGACAGAGGATGTGCTTTATGTGCAGGCAAAGGAGTTGTAGGGTTTCCTAACAAGGACTCATCTACTTCTTGAACATTAACACTCTCAGAATCGGAAACATCAGTAGCCAGATTTGCTGGAGGGGAAGGCCCTTTTGACCCACTCTCCAGACTTTTTTTTCCCATTAACTTTGTAATCAATTCAGAATTATGTCCTTTACCAGAGAGACTCCTCTCCCTACACATGGTTCTCAGAACCTGAGCAGTTTAGTTTCAGAGACCCTCTTCAGTGTAGTTTTCCATATATGACATGATTTCTCAATTAAAGAGAATTACTGGTATTAGCCTTGTGGTTAGTTGAACCCAAGCAATAGGAGCACTCAAAGGAGCCGATTCATGGAATTAATATGCGCTGAAATTTTCAGCGCAAGCGTGCGAATCGCAGTGCCAGTGCGAAAATCGCAGCGAAACCCGCGCACAGCGATTCATGGCTGTCCGTGCGTGAGGAAATTCCAGGATGTGCGCCAAAATTCTGCGTGGCACATGCTGGCGCACACGTCTCCAAACAGCGTGCGCTAAGCGCACAGCGAATTCGCACATAGCGCGGCGCACACAACAAAAGTAGGAGGAACAAGGGGCGTGACACGCAAAATGGGGAACAACTCGTGTAAATGTGGGCATCACGGGGGAAGTACAGGAGGCAAATGCGCGGACACCCACACGCACGTTCAAAACACGTATTCATGGAATCAAACGGGGCTAACGCGTGTGCCAAAAAAGACGCGCTAATCTGGAAACACGTACGCCAGCAGGAAGCAGGCTTACGTGGACCCGCGCAGTATAAAAGTGCGCGCAAAAAACAAACAATCACAGATGCCAGGATGAATATACCATTCCTAGCAGCAGTGGTCGTGGGATACTGCAGGAGGAGGAGGATAGTCAGACCCAGAATTTTTACACCCAGAACCAGCCTTTTTGGGATGCCTGATGACCCGGTGTATGGGAGGTACATAATACTCGACCTGGTCAGTGAGTGGAAGGATGACCTCACATCACCCACCCTGTGCTCCCAAGCACTCAGCCCCCTGAAGAAGGTCCTCAATGTACTGTACTTCTTGGCCACTGGATCATTTCAGCAGACAAGTGCTATAGTGGGGGGGTGTCACAGGCCACGCAGGCACGCTGCCTACACCAGGTCTTGGCCATCATGACTGCACGCCCATCAGTCCGCAGGCACATATAACTGCCCAGAACACCTGCAGAAAGGCAGGCTGTCGTCCAGGATTTTTACGGGGTGGCACACTTCCCCAAAGTGTTAGGTGCCATTGACTGCACCCATGTGGCTCTACGTCCCCCCAGGGCATCAGAGCACATCTACAGAAACCGCAAGCACTGGCATTCCATCAATGTCCAGGTAGTATGTGATGCCAAGGGAATCATCACCTCAGTATATGCCAACTATCCAGGGTCCATCCATGACAGTTTTATTTACAGAATGTCAACCCTAAACCGGGACCTAGAAGCTGGGCGGCATGGCGATACATGGCTGCTCGGTGAGTATAAATGCCACAGCACATGCATGCATGTCAGATACTGAGCAATGTCACAACCCCACTAATGATAGCCATCTCCACCTCCCCAGGGGACAGTGCCTACCCTCTGAGCACCCACATGATGACGCCAATTCGGAACCCCACCACGCCACCTGAGGTAAGATACAACACAGCCCACATTGCA
The DNA here is from genome assembly GCF_040938575.1 of Ambystoma mexicanum. NCBI lineage: Eukaryota > Metazoa > Chordata > Amphibia > Caudata > Ambystomatidae > Ambystoma > Ambystoma mexicanum. Next base: position 1,364,716,477 of record NC_090933.1, read on the forward strand.
ACCCGGGGCATAGTGGAGCGCACATTCGGAGTGCTCAAGTCACACTTTCGCTCCCTTGACCATTCTGGTGGGCAGCTGTTATATGCTCCCCCAGTATTGTGCAGGATCATAGTGGCAGCATGTGTCCTGCACAACGTTGCAACATGCCGGGGCCTGCCCGTGGACATGGTGGTGCCCCCACATCACCAACCACAAGCACGCCCACTGCGCATGGGAGGGGAAAGGGCACGGGGTGAGGCAGCCCGTACACACCTGGTGGATAATTACTTCACCTAAAATCACACCCCTGTGGAGTGCACACAGCCCTGGCACATGTCAGCTGACAATCAATGATGATGACATAAGGGACAGTCAACTGACACAACCATACCAGCCTGAGATTGGTCACCTGGAAGTGTTACATTGTGTGCCCTACCTACACAAACACCACCAATGGTGTGTCATCAAAAGACACACTTCTATGCTGCAAAAATCATTACCCCCTTGCAAAATACAACATGATAACAGTGCCATGTCACCCAACCCCTCCCCAGCACCGCCACCCAACACACCCCTGCCCAGATCCACGTGGATTGGTGACAACAACTTGCACCGCCACACGTGGCCTAGACTTGCTGACCTGGAAGTCAGCCAGGGAGTCATCCTGTGCCAGGTCAGGTGCCACAATGGGCTGGTTCAACAGGGGCTGAGCTTGGATGGTGTCAGCCACATTTCCCTCAACCATGGGGGGGGCATGGGTCTCCCTGATTGTTCCTCCACACCTGGGGGCATAGGGGCACCCTGCAAATCCCGGCCACGTCCCCTACCGCGCCCACCACACCCACCTTTTGAGGGTCCGGCCTTTGCCTCCCTTACCGCTTGGTCGCCTCCCAGCCATGGCACTGATGTTGTTGTGCGTATGGGAGTTGCAGTAAACTATTGTCCTGGGCAATTGGGGGTCAAAGGAGTAGGATACCAGATGGAATTTGCACCCTAGTGCTCTAACACGGCTGTCTGTGACCCCTGGGGGAAGATGACGGGTCACGCAACGCACAGGCAGCCCAAAATCAAAAATAAATGTGCACGCAACCCCTCGTAGACCACGTGCCTGAAAAAATGAACTTGCACTACGCTGTGGCACCCAGAAACACAAAAATAAGCATACGCGTAATACACGCAGCCTACAATGACCTCTGAAGGGGAACACGACACACGGGGCAAGCACAGTTGCTAAGTACATGCGGAACTCACCGTCTGCCTGAAAAAGAACGTGAAAAATACGCACGTGTGTACGTTGGAAACACCCCCACCAAAAGAAGAATTGTACGCTGTCTGAGGAGACAGGACAAAAGTAGAAGTGAACTCTGTTTGAGGAAACAGGCCCAACAAAAAATTAGAAAAGAGCTGTCAGAGGTAACAGGGAGTACGAACTAGAAACGCTGTGAAGTAATCGCGTGTGAACTGACAAGAAGTACAGATTTCACCCACTCGCTCTCCACGAAAAGCACGTATAAGGAAATGGTGTCCTACAGCAGCTTTTAAACCGGCCCACACATACACGTCAGAGACACGTGTACATGGGCGCTTTCATCCAATTACACGCAATGACACTCGGACATGCAGTTTTTCCACGTGTGCTCTGTCATCACGTGCTATGAGGGAAACGCCTGCACGTGTAATGTACCTTACGCGCCTACGCGCTAAGGGCCTTTGGTCCAATGGAATCGCATGCGTGCGCTGACGCGCTTACACGCTAAGGCCCTTTCCTCGAATTACACGCTGACGTGCAAGATTTTCACGTGCCAAATCACTCAGTATCAAGCTGGCCACACAAAAACACATGGAAGACCACGCTCCTGCCCTGAAGGCCATTTTCCTGCCCCCAAGAGCCCCGAGCATGCTCCCACCTGCCATCTGCTGCTGCATGACTGCCTGCTGCCCACGTGCCCTGCTATTTGGTGCCTGCACATCAGCCGTCTGCAGGGGTCCAGTTGCTGTGACCACCTCTGCTGGAACTGAAGACTCCCGACTGGGATACCATCGCTCCACAGCCCAGCCCCAGGACCCAGTTGCCCACCCACGCCTGCCTCGGGGGTCGCCATATCGGGGCAAACACCATCTGAGACCACTGGCGACCCCCAGCCAGAGGGGCAGAGGGCCATCAGCTTCACTGCCACCGAAGTTGGTGTCCTGGTGGAGCAAGTCCTGGGGCAGTATGATGCCCTCTTCGGAACATCATGCGCCAACAAGGAAGGACGGGAAAGGATCTGGGACGACTTTGTGGTTGCCATCAACGCGGAGGGGGTGGCAACCCGCAACATCAAGCAAGTCAAGAAGCGCTGGGAGGACTTGAGGTCCAGGACCCTCAACAAGGCCTGGCGCCTCGTGGAGGCGAGCCGGGACAGCATGAGTACCATCCAGATGAGGGTCCTGGAACGCATAGGCCCAGCGCTCCACGCCCAGATCCTTCGGAGGCAGACCCGTCCGGAGTTGAGTGGTAAGTGGCCAAGCATTGCTGTGTGAGACAGGGCATGTTGCAGGGTGCTGGTTGTCTGATACTTGCCTGTATGTGTGACATAGGCCACGTAGGTATGTGTGTGTGCAGGGACATCATGGTCATGCATGTGAGTCCAGTAATGTGAGAACCACATGGTTGGTGCATGTGTTACAATGCAGCATGCGGAGCAGCATGGGGAATGCACACAATAATGAATGCCTGTCTCTGTTATTGGACATGGATGGGGTGTGAGAGATGGGTGCTGCTGTCTTGGACATGTATGGTGTCCATGTCTGTGTGTCTGACTTGCGTGTCTGTGACTTGTAAATGCCATGGATGCATGACACATGCCTGTGACAATGTTCAGATTCACTGATGCAGCCTACTCATCCTTGTATCCACTGTGTCTGGGGTGTACGAGGCCAGATGGATGAAACTACGGTGAAGTGTGTGCATGTGATAGGCATGACCCATGATGCATGCGTGACATTTGTGATGACGGGGGGAGCATGCATGTCATCACGAAGAGCAGCGTGCCAACGTGGCCCAGTTGGAAGTGTCCATGGTCGGGGGTTTTGTACATGTATCGGCCACTCTGGCGGCCCTCTCCTCGTCTGTGGAGACTATGCGCCAGTCATTCTCCATGCCGTCTTCCGGCCCAGATGCCACCAGGGCCCCCTGTGGACCTGCCCTGACCAACGCAGCCAGCTCGGTGGGGATCCCATCCCTGCCACAGTCGGGAGTCGGAGGTCCAGCAGGGGTGGACACCACAGCAACTGGACCCCAGCAGATGGAGGATGTGCCGGCATCATCGAGCAGGGCACGTGCACGACGGCGTCGGTGGATTCCATCAGCCTGGATGCCGTCGTGCTGGCAGAGGCAGTTTTCATCGGAGGCAGCGGCATGCTCAACGTGGGAGGCATCATGGCTCGGGGCCATCTACATCAGAGGGGCAGGCATCGGCCGGAGGGCAGGAGGACCCTGGAATGGGAGTGTCTTCCATGTGGCAGCGGTTGGGCCAGCAGATAGGTGCGGAGCGGCGGCGGGCAGAGGAGGCACGGCTCACAATGGTCAGGGCAGAGAACTCCATGCGCAGGGCGCTGAGGTGGGCTGAGTGCCTCGAGGGAATTCGCAGGGAGTTGGAGGTGGACATGGCGTTATCCCTGCGAGACCTCGGGGCCAGAGAACAGGCCCGCCTCCAAGACATTGAACAGGAGTTCGATGATGCCCCCAACAAGTGAGCCGTAGGACTTGCCCACCACCATTGTATATAGTTCATTAGTGTTAAGTTTCATTTCTTTTTTCTTTCATTTGGGGCGCATGGACTATGCCCCACATTTTTTAATATAGTTAGTAATTAGGTAGGTTTCAATGTAGGTTTCATTTATTTTGTTGGGCTCATGGACCCTGGATTTGCTATTTGTACATAGTTTTACCGTGGATTTTTCTCATTCATCTTTTCCTCACCATGGAGCAATGGATTTTACGCTTTTCTTTCCCTTTGGATTTGCTTTGTTGGACGGTGACTTTGGACACATTTTCATTTGGATTAATTTGGATTCTCATTTTTTTTATTTATCATTTTTTGGGACATGCTGCATTTTGATTATTATTGACATTATTGTGTGTTTTTATTTCATTCCCTTCATTTGGACATGAATACATTTTTGTTTCTTACTTCAATGTGTGGTCTTCTCTCATTGGTTTCATGCATGTCACAATGTGGGTTTTCTCAGTCATGTGTTGCCATTGTGTGGGTCTGACGGACTTGTACGCATGTGCATACTGCTTATTTGATGATTTCAATTTGGAGTGGATGTAAAGCTTGGTTGGGTGTTTGCACTGGGGTGCTGTGGGGTGGGAATTTGTGTGGCCATAAGTGCCAGGGATCGGGATTGTGATGACATGTTGGCTGGGGGACATGTGTCGGGGCCTGCTGGCAGGTGCCTGTCAATAATGGGGGGTGGGGGTTCAGGGGGACATGAGTGGGGGCCTGCTGGCAGGTACCCTGCACTGCTGGAGGGAGGGTTGCAGGGGGACATGAGTGGGGGCCTGCTGGCAGGTGCCCCTGACTGCTGTGGGGTGGGGGTGCAGGGGGACATGTGTGGGGGCCTGCTGGCAGGTGCCCCTGACTGCTGTGGGGTGGGGTTGCAGGGGGACATGAGTGGGGGCCTGCTGGCAGGTGCCCCTGACTGCTGGGGGGTGGGGGTGCAGGGGGACATGTGTGGGGGCCTGCTGGCATGTGCCCCTGACTGCTGGGGGGTGGGGGTGCAAGCTGACATTTGGCTTGGCTGGGGGGCATGCCCATGGTGGATGGGCTGCCTGCGGGACATGACCAGGGGTGGGGGGTAGTCCCCTGTGGTATGGGCTGCCTGCAGGTGCCGTGGGGGGTGTAGAGGGAACACCTGGGAGGACCCACACTGCCAATTCACGTGTAGGAATCACCACGTACCCCTGAAATTCACGTACCCCGCGCTGACTGCAAAATCACATGTGAAACTTCCTGTGAACCCCCGTAATACACGTACCCTGCTGAAATCACGTGTGAAACTTCCCGCGAACCCCAGTTATACATGTACCCCACTCGCGCAGGCCCTTATGCGTGTGAAACTTCCCGCGAATCCCCGTAATACACGTACCCTGCTGAAATTGCATGTGAAACTTCCCGCGAACCCCAGTTATACATGTACCCCACTCGCACAGGCCCTTTCGCGTGTGACACTTCACGCAAACCCCCGTAATACACGTACCCTGCTGAAATACCGTGTGAAACTTCCCGCGAACCCCAGTTATACACGTACCCCACTCGCACAGGCCCTTTCGCGTGTGATACTTCCCGCGAACTCCCGTAATACACGTACCCTGCTGAAATAGCATGTGAAACTACCCACGAACCCCAGTTATACACGTACCCCACTCGCACAGGCCCTTTCGCGTGTGAAACTTCCCACGAAACCCCGTAATACACATACCCTGCTGAAATAGCATGTGAAACTACCCGCGAACCCCAGTTATACACGTACCCCACTCGCACAGGCGCTTTCGTGTGTGAAACTACCCGCGGACCCCAGTAATACACGTTCCCCGCTTGGCGTTTGCTGTTTGGCAGCCCTGTAAACTGGTCCAGGGTTAGAGCAGTCCTTTGCGCTGGATTGGGGATTTTGATGGCTTTTCCCTGCGCTAGGGGCGTTCTTGGGGGCGCCACTGGCACTGCTGCAGGGTCGCTGCGCCACTCTGCGCCACGGCTGGTTTTGGAGGCTAAAATCCATGAATACGCTGTGCGCGGAAATTGATTTTAGCGCACACGGCTGGCGCAGACATTCGCGCGCGCACACTGTGCGCCACTTTTGTGCGAAATTCTATGAATTATCCTGTAAGTGTAATCACTCTACTTCCAAATCCTCACCGCTGTATACCAGTGTTAGGCAGAATCCTGTGCAGTGCCCTTAGGGACCACTACACACAATGAAGACTACAGGTGGCAATACAAGTGTTACCTTTGGTACAAGCCTGTACTACTATGTTAAAGTGGTAGCAGTAGTGGAGCAGCCAGGCTTATCTCAAGAGTATATGAGCAGTAGCAGAGATTACACAAAGGGACCACAATTACTGTGACTCAAGCAAACACTGACTCAAGGTTTCAGGTAAAAAATATAAGTGCATTTATTTTTTAAACCATCTGTTATCAACACAACACTTCTATTAATTCAAAACCACATGTAAAATACACTACAACCAACCAATTCACTTTGGTACACTCTTACTCAGGGTAAGTACCCTATGTTTCAATGAACCGGTGTTATGAAACAAAAGACGTTACCGGGAATACACTTGCAATCACTTTTTGACAGTAATGACAGTTCGGTCTTACTAAACAAACGCATATCCGTGGCAAGAAATGTTACCGGGGAAAAAACACACTTAGCACCTGAGTTAACCAGAGAGAGCTGGGGGCAAAAATCATAGGCAATACTTTTGTCAAGACAAACAGAATCAGAGAATACTATTTGATGGAAATTCAAGAGTCAATAGTACGGAGCCAGTGTCAAGTGGAACCGGGTTTCTGTTGTCGAGGATCACACAGTCGGACAGTTCGAGATTCAACATTGCCAGGAGTACTTAGATATTGTCAACAGAGGAAGCAAAAGTTATAAGAAGGATGGAAGACAAGGCCATGCCTTGGAGATGAAGAAAAGGGGTTCACCCTGATTCCTCAAGCAGAACACAGTACCTTATTCAAAGAAGAAGCGGGTGCCACAGCGGTTATTCCTGTTGGTTTCCTGCAGACCCACGGTTCCTGGAGCTTCGGTGTGAGGGAGGACATCTGGAGGGGTCTGTACAACACAGGGATGAAGCCGGCAGCAGCAACGGTGAATAAAAGATGCGCCCCTTAAAAACAGGAGAGGCTCTTCAGATGGCTATCCGGACCACTACAGCAGTGTGCAGCAATTTCCACCAAGAAGAGGATCCTCTGGCTGTGGAAGATGAGCTGGTTATCCCCACCAGGCTCAAGGGAAGAAGGCTCCGGACAGGATCTTCTCTGGTCGTCGAAAAGTAGATAGTTCAGGACTGCAGCAGCGCTTCACCGGGACGGGGTAGTTGCAGCAGCCGTCTTCTTCTCCGCTTCTCTTCAGTTCCTTGTAGTTCCAGTGGCGACTCTGACTTCTAGCAAAGAGACCTGCCTTTTATGCGAAAATCCGCATTCACACAGCCTGGCTGTCAATCACGCAGGAGGGAGGTTGTCCAGCCCAGACAACCACCTAAGTCAATCATGGCAAAGTGTGACTTGGGTTTCCTAGGATACCCTGTGCAGGGGATGACTACACCCCTCCCTCACATTCAGCCCACCTAGACACCAAGGCGCCTGGAGGAGGGCTTCTTAGCAGAAGCCCGCCAAAAGACGGCGAACAAAGAAGGCAAACCTGGTTTGCCATGCAAAGTAAAACACAAGAAGGACTTTAACAAAAAGAAATGGCAAATAAACCCAACCGGAGCCAAAATAAAAAGTATTTGGTCAATCGGGTTGAAGTTCGAGGCTAATATAAAAGCCTAAAACAATACCACGTTTATATAATATAATCGCGCTAGAAAGGTTAGGGTAGATACCACTGCTACCAGCCAAGTCTAAATGTTGAAAGAGTGAAACAATGCTCTAGGAGGTACAGATGAAAAGCAATACGAAGTAACCCTTTCCAGTACTCCATGTAGGATGGGGTGTACTGGATCTGTGTTTAAATGACTAAGTAAAGTTAATGGCAACTTTACCCTTTTCTGGGGGACAATAGTCAGCCCCAGAAATGGAGTCGGTGGGAAGTCTAAAAAGGACAACCCTGTGTCACTGCACGGAAGGTGCTGTGTAACACACAAAAGAAGGGGGCTACTAAAGTGGTCTACTCCAGAGTCCACAATCACAAACACAGGTAAAAGACACATGGCAAAACACAGGTAAGAGTGGAGGAAAAGCTCTCACTCTTACCAAGTGAAAAAATAAACTCCAGAAGTCCAGCAAAGCTGCTGAGGGACTCACTAGGTGAGGGAAATTTGCCATAAAATGAGAATTCTCCCTAACACTCGCCCCCCCAGACTAAGGGACAGTCTCTTGTCCTATGAACTTGCCCGAACAACCCACAACTTCCTGCTTATTTTCTTTGTTCTTATCGTCCCCTACACCTCCCATTGTTCTTATGACCTCGACCAATTTAACCCTATGTTCTCCACCCTGCAAGGGTTACATCTATCATTGGTTATAAATAGGAGCTTATCCCCACTGCGTTCATGAAAGGGTCTGCCATGTTTATCAATGCAAGCCTGCATTGCAGAGTGTCCTAGTTTGTGTTAGGGAACCGCATTGCAGTGAAGTTCAAATCAGGTAAGTATAGTCCTTGTTTGAATATGAAAGCCCCTCTGGGGCAAGTGGGTGTTCCTTTTCTGTATCAGTGTGGGCATGGGAGCAGGGCACCACATCGACAGTTTCTTGAAGTGGTGAGCAGCCTCGCTGGAAACTGTGAATGCTCTCCAGCATCGCATTGATGTTCCCTCTCTCTCTTTGATCTTGTCCAATGCATGTCTGGACTTGACTGGCGTGAGGTGCTGGTGGGTTGCTCTCTTGTGGGCAGTCTGCCCAGACTTCCTATGCCTCTTGAATAGGTCTGCAAAAAAAAGAAAGAAACTGACACACTCTGAGCAATGTGGGATACAGAGAGGAGCAGTACTTCTAGGGCTGAGGCAAACCAGGAGGAGCAGGACGGCAGACCGAGCAACAGAAGCGAGGGGTGGAGAAACCCTGACCCTCCATGCGAGAGGTAGTGGCCTCCGAAGACTCCTGAAAATTGCGCTAAAGGGGCCAAATGACGAACAAGATAAAGCTTTTGGTTTTTCAGCCACCCTCACTGATGAATAACAGAGTTTGGGAGGCGAAGCAGCAGCTGTGGCATCAACCATGACTCCAGAATCCATGCCGTGAGCGTAAGTAAGGAGTTCACACAACCAGTGAGTGAGAAAATGCCATGAAAGGACAGTTTCTGTGAAACGAAGATTGCAGTGGCAACAGCATAATAAGTGAAGGTCGCGTGTAAGACAGCAAGCGTGAAGAAAAGCTATTAAAAAATTAAAAACACTTTTTCATTCTTAAATGCACAGCACGATACAAAATAACAAAGTGGTCATACCGTAGGAAGCCATAAAATCGAAAGCCTTTGTGAAATCGTGCTGACATCAAAGACATTGTAAAACTTTTAAACTTTAAAACGAATGTGGCAGCAGCTTGCAACCGACTAAGGGAACCTGATAGAGTGAGAAAGTGAACAAGGTGTTCACCTGACTGAGAGGAGTCTGAGAGTGAAAGATTGAGGAAACGACTTGTGGATCAGAGCCCGAGGGAGGAAGGCCCAGTGAGCAGATAAGGCTACTGGTTTGATCCCGACGGAAGGCAAAACAAGAAAAGGAATGTGTTGACATTTGAGAACTGCAAGTACCAGAAGGCATTGCAAGAAAGTGACATCTGGTAAAGTTTTTGTTGAACTTTCATTTTGTGTTTTGCAATACTAAAAGAACCAAAGAACATTGGTGTGGTCAGGGAAATGGAGAAACAGAGATTAAGGTGGAAGTGGTCATGCAGAGATCTTAGAAAAAGCCTTGCACTTTCGAAAGTCTTTGACAGTGAGAAAGAGTAAAACATGAGACTTGAGCCCGACAGATGGGATCCTAGTGAAGGTAACACAAACCTTAGGGAAGGGAACCCCATGAACTGTGATACAAAGGACCGAACCCGACTGAGGGAGACCTGGGTGAATCTGTGAATCTGAAGAGGAAGTTAACCTGTGATTGAGAACTGTGTTCTTTTTTATTGAACTGCTTAGAAAAGGTCCTTTAACTTGATCGTGGAAGGCCAAGCATGCCTTGGTCCACGATCTTTGAACTGCATCTGTGTGTCTGGAACCAGAGTGTCTCACCCAAGCCAAGTGTGCCACCCTACCACGTGCTGTAAAACGTGAGGAAGCGGCAGTGGTTCAACCAATAATACACATGGCATCACTCCTAGCTAGAGTATCAGCAATCTGGCTTTCGACCAATATTATGCATGCTGTCAGACCTTGCTAGGGTATCAGCAATCTGGCTTTCGACCATTAATATTCATGGCATTACACCATGTTACAATCCCACCAATCTGGCTTTCGGTAAGTAATACGCATGGCATCACACCTTGCCGGGGTCTCACCATTCTGTCTTTTGGCCAGTAATATGCATGGATCACTCCTTGCTGCGGTCTCACCCACATGTCTTTCGACCAGTAATATGCATGGCACCACACCTTGCTAGGGTATCACCAATCTAGCTTTTGACCAGTAATTTGCATGGCATCAAACTCTGCTGCATATCACCAGTATGGCTTTCGACCGTATGCATGGTATCACACGTTGCTGGTGTATCAGCAATCTGTCTTTCGACCAGTAATGCATTGTATCACACCTTGCTGGGGTATCAGAAATCTGGTTTTCGAACAGTAACATGAATGGCATCACACCTTGCTGAGTTATCACCAATATAGTTTTCAACTATTAATATGCATGGTATCACACCTTGCTGGGGTATTACCAATCTGACTTTCATCCAGTAATTTGCATGGCATCACACTTTGCTTGGGTATCAGCAATCTGGCTTTTGACCACTAATATGCATGGCATTGCATCCTGCTGGGGCATCAACAATCTGCCTTTCAAGCAGTAATGTGCATGGCATCAGAGCTTGCTGGGGTCTTACCAATGTGGCTTTCGGCAAATAATATGCATACAATCACATGTTGATGGGGTATCAGCAACCTGGCTTTCAATCAATAATATACATGGCATCACTCCTTGTTAGAGTATCAGCAATCTTGCTTTCAACCAATATTATGCATGGTGTCAGACCTTGCTAGGGTATCAGCAATCTGGCTCAACCAATAATATACATGGCATCACTCCTTGCTAGAGTATTAGCAATCTGGCTTTCGACTATTGATATTCATGGCATTACACCATGCTGCAATCCCACCAATCTGGCTTTCGGCAAGTAATATTCATGGCATCACACCTTGAAGGGGTCTCACAATTCTGGCTTTGGACCATTAATATTCATGGCATTGCACTCTGCTGGGGTATCAGCAATCAGGCTTTCAACCAATAATATGCATGGCATCAGACTCTGCTGGGGTATCAGGAATCTGGCTTATGACTAATAATATGCATGACATCAGACTCTGCTGGGGTATCAGCAATCAGGCTTTCAACCAATAATATGCATGGCATCAGACTCTGCTGGGGTATCAGCAATCAGGCTTTCAACCAATAATATGCATGGCATCAGACTCTGCTGGGGTATCAGCAATCAGGCTTATGACTAATAATATGCATGGCATCAGACTCTGCTGGGGTATCAGCAATCAGGCTTTCAACCAATAATATGCATGGCATCAGACTCTGCTGGGGTATCAGCAATCAGGCTTTCAACCAATAATATGCATGGCATTGGACTCTGCTGGGGTATCAGCAATCTGGCTTATGACTAATAATATGCATGGCATCAGACTCTGCTGGGGTATCAGCAATCAGGCTTTCAACCAATAATATGCATGACATCAGACTCTGCTGGGGTATCAGCAATCAGGCTTTCAACCAATAATATGCATGGCATTAGACTCTGCTGGGGTATCAGCAATCTGGCTTATGACTAATAATATGCATGGCATCAGACTCTGCTGGGGTATCAGCAATCAGGCTTTCAACCAATAATATGCATGACATCAGACTCTGCTGGGGTATCAGCAATCAGGCTTTCAACCAATAATATGCATGGCATTAGACTCTGCTGGGGTATCAGCAATCTGGCTTTCGACCAGTAATGTGCCCGGGATTTGATGTTTTTCCACTGTGATGTTCCTTGTGCTTTGGGGGCCTTGAGTTTTGCAATCAAAATATGGCGTTGGTGGATCGCCTTGTGTATTAGGTGTAAGTGAAGCCATGTGAATGTCTGTTTCTTGTGAACTTATAATCTTGTAATCGGTGGCTTTGGGGTTTGTGTGCTTCCCCCGCCTCTTGTTGAGTTCGAGTTTTGTTTTATCCATCAAACACCACCAACCTCCTCCATGCATCAATACTATGTACCTTCTTTCTCCACAGCAAAATAGCAATTATCACAGCGCCCTCGACTAGCGCAGGCTCAACACTGCAAGGGCAGCGGGGTCAGGTTTTTCAAGACCTGCTTGCTTCCTTGTGCGCGGAGCTAACGTCACGCGCAAGGTTGCTGGTAGCTGTAGTCCGGTCCAGTCTCCAATCTCCTGATCAGACAGTAGTTCCACAATAATTCCACAAATACAGTCAGTTGCAGGTGGCAGGCAAGGGGAATCCACTGCAAGCAGCTTGTAGGTGGAAACAGCAAAGCTTTTCCCTTTTGCTTCTCCTTATTTCTCCACAGCAAAACCGCAATTAATACAGCGCCCTCGACTAGCTCAGGCTCATTTTTCTTTCCTTTCCTTTATCAGGTAGACTCCTGGCCTTATCCATTTCTTTCAGTTGTTCTACTGTCAAAATGACCAGGGCTTCCTGACTTAAGTTATCCATATTTGGCATGTTACAATTGCTTCTCTAGTGGAGCTTAGCCTTGTGAATGTTTAGTTGTACAAAAGCAAAGCAAATCTTCGTGTAACAACTCTACAATATATCCTCCCCGCCTGCCACCAGTGTTAGGCAAGGATGTATGCAGAATCCTTAGAGTGCACTACAACAACCCTGACCTGGCAATAGCAACCCAACCTTTGGTATACGTCTTTACTACACAGCTTGGTAGTGTAGACGAGTAGCCAGGCTTTTCTCAATAGGGGTCAATGTGAGGTGTAGAGGAGTTACACAGAGATTCACAGTGACAAGTATTCAAGCAAACACTTACACACATGGTTTCTTGATGAAACAATTATACATTTATTTACCATTCAGTTGCTATAAGCCTTCTTTGAAGGGAGCACTGCAAAACACCACACACATATATTTCACCAACTATACACTCTTAAGTTCAGAATCAGTAAATACCCACTTGGGATGGCATACAGCAGCGAGCTACACCCACAGGTGACTTCAAATGCAAGGGTGCTGTTGACATTAATGTATTACTGTTGGCATTCAGATTTGGTTTAAGAACAAGTAAAAGGAAAAAGATTATTAGAGCAAACATGAATCCACAAACATTCTAAAGCAGGCAAGTATTTCCAGATCCCCCAATAAGAGTCATTCAGTTAAAATAGGCTAAGCCAAAGTCAATAGGCGAGAGTCTACATGGGCTGAAGCACTTCTTTGCAGGTGAGTAGAAAAGTCTTTGCACAATGTCTCAGAAGTCTTTAGTGAAAAAGATGAATCAATGTAGGGCCACAAGCTGATTAGACTTGTGAGAGTAGAAGAGGCTAGGCAATTCTACAGCAAGAAGTAAGTTCTCTTAGACTTTGCACAGTACCTTTGAAATGAAGAAATGATGCAGTTGATGACTCCTGTTCCTGTGCAGCTCTGCAGATCCCACTGTTCCTGGGCCTTTTGGGGACACGAGGGAGGACGTCGGGGGACTCCTGCAATGCACTGGGATGGTCAAAACTTGCAACCGGCAAATTCCACTTTCAGTGGCTGTTCAGTGTTTCAGTTCCTCGTGTCTATTGCAAATAGCACCACCACGGTTCCTGGCTGTCGAGATTGACTTTCCTTGCTTCTAGGGTCCTGCACTCTGTTGAGGGGACTCTGGCTCGGTCAGTTCTGCTTCCTGGGAGTCCAGAGGATCTTCCTGGAGCTCTTGGACAATTTAAAGCAACTCACACAAACTGGTTTTCCTCTTCCTGGCTCTATGGTTTCCAGCAGCAACTTTGCGGAAATTCCACCAGCTCCAAGACAGATGTCCAGGTGGCTTACTTTGGAGTTGATTGGTCCCACCAACTCAAGGGGAAAAGTCGTCCTTGTAGGGTCTTCTCTGTCGATACAAACTTGCCGGTTCCGTACTGCAGCAGGACTTCACTGGGCAAACCAACGGTCCAGGAATTGCAGCAGCCGTCCTCTTCAAGTTCTTCTTTGGTTCCTTCGTATAGTGGTTGACTCTGCCTTCCAAGCCAAAAGACCCATCTTTTATACAGTACTCTCCCATTGATTCCAGCCTAGCTGTCAGTCACCCAGTGAGGTGGCTATCCTTGCCGGCCAGTCAGCCAGCCAATCATCACTGAGTGCATTTAGGTCTCCTAGGATACTAAGCACAGGGAGTTTTGGGCACCTCCCTCACTTCCTGCTTACCCCAGACACCCTGGAGCCAGAGGTGGGCTTCCCTCATGTATCCTGCCAAAGATAAAATGAACAAAGGGACCAAACCTGGTTTGATGCGCAGAGTAAATCTCACGGGGGACCTTTCCACAAAGAAATGGTGAAAAAAGAAGACTGGGACAATTTGAACTGAAATGGCACCCATGGGTGCTTTACCGTGGCTGTGAACGCAGCCCGCAGTAAAAATCCATAATGGTAGTAAAAAGTAAACCACTGCCACCAGCCATTGAGTGAGTTAAGGGTAACATCAAATTGTTACATGAGAAGCTAGACAAAGGGGATACTAGAAGTACTTCAGCCAGCATCCTAATGTAAGATAGTGTGTGCTGGGTCTAGAAAGTTACAAAGGGTAAGTAAAGTCAATTTCACTTTACTGCGCTGGGAAACAGTAGTTCGTTCCTGAGAAGGTATTTAAACCTTGGGGAAATGTAAGAGACTCCCCTGTGTCACTGCACTAAAGGTGCTGTGTGACACAGTGTAAAAGATGATGCCTATGGAGTTTGTCAGACACCAAACCAAAAGAAACACAGAGTTACAAATCAAGGATAATAAATGAGAGAGTGGGAAAAAAATGGTCTCACACTCTCCAGGTTAAAAAAAAATCAAGTCCTCAAAATCCAGCAAAGCTGCTGGGCGTCTCTAAGGTAGAGGTAATTGCCACATTTTTGAGAATTCTCCCTAACAGCCGTCAACCGTTTTCATCCTGACATAGACAGTCAAGATCATCGATGACTGAGGCAAATCCACTGGTGGGTTTCCCGCCACCCAAAGTCCTCAAAGATGCCAACAAAGATCAGAAAGCCAACCATGGTCGGGCCCCGATCACCGACGCCAGATGCTGATGAACTGATGCACTTGCTGGGCCTAAGTTCTTTATAGGCTCTTTGTGGCAACAAACTATCGACGTCGAGGTACACTGCATGCCTCTTCAACTCAGGACATTAACAAGCTTTCACCAATTAACACATCCAGGATCGAAGCTGCTTCCCTGAATACAGCGTTTATCTTTTGCTTCACCAAGGAATCTCGATGACCCGTGGCTCCTGCCTTAAAGGGAGTTCACTCAAGAAGGCCCGTCAACCACTCATCTAAGAACTCTACAAAACCAGGTACATTGGGGTTGTAGATCCTTTATAAGGAATCAAGACTATATTGAGCATGTCAGGACTGTGCTTGTCAATATGCTTTATTTACAGGTTGCCCAGGAGAGGGGATCATTACACAGAATGGTCTCTAGGTAACGGGAGTCCGTATTCTACCATTGCTTGATTTAACTTACCTTCTTTCTATTCTCTATTGTTGATTCATCTTACAATCTGATTTGTGTGTTATTTGGGCTGTTAGCCATGGATGCATTTCAAAGGAATCGATAGTTTAGAGTGGTAGCACATAGACCTGTATATATTTGCCATTATAGTATTGCCAGAGTACAAAGTGTGTTATTATGATTGTGTGTATAACTTGACCTTATTTATTTAAATACTGTGGTATCACTAACATAGTGTGTGGACATTCATTTGTGGGTGCTTGGGGACAGCACTGTAGTTCCCAATGTTAGCTTCCAAACAGTGAAATGCCCTACCCCTTAGCCTCAGACTGCAACAATCATTCTGGACCTTTAGAGCCAAAGTATAGGGTTGGCTCTTCGGTAAGAAACAGTAGTTATCAGCTACCTTGCCCGTTATACACCTGCATGCTTACTATCTCTTATGCCTACTGTGACAATAATGGCTTGGTTTTGTAACTGTTTCTCTAACCGCTCAACCCTCACATAAATATCATCTACCAGCACTTATTGTCTCCTGTTTTTATTCCGTACTGCTTTTGTATAAACTGTCTGTAACTCTTGTATAATCTTTAAGTGCCCAGTTACCTAAGGATTCAGTGCAGGGTACAAATAAAGAAACTAAACTAAACTAAACTGTACTTAAGAAAGCCAGCCCGCATCACCACCTGAGAGCTTAGCCTGGATAGTTCGCCCACGTTTTAGCACATAGAAAATCTTTGCTGGGGTGCTCTGTGCTTTGACTCTTCCATGTAGAGAGCAGGTGTACAGCTACCCCCCTCCAGTCTTTACAGCAAGGACAGTACTTTACACAGGAGGTCCAGTCACAAGAGCTTGCTAGGCTTGGAAAGGCTCCACAAGCCAGAAATGACAACTTATGGTAAAGCCAGTGGTTACAAACGCCTTTCATGACACAATTCTGATCAATTCATTTCTCAAACTGGTGACTTGCACAATACCCAGCACTTGTCGATAGTGCGTTCCACATCAGAGGAAAATGGGCAAATGACTGCAGACTTTAAGTCGGACCTCACTGCAGGTGTAAAGGCAGCTCCCATACTCCATGACCCACAGGCTTCGTTTGGGGATATAGATAATAATTGCCTTATAGAGTTGTGTTACTTCTAGGTAATCTGACTGACTAGGCCCCTTCCACTGCTTGTACCAGCAATGCCATCATGGAGGAAGTGCACCTTGCGAGTGCTCCAAATAGTGCAAGCCACAGGAACGACATGTCCCATCACTGCTTTTGTGCCACTCCCATCTTGACTGCCATACAGGCCAGGTAACAGGTAAAAAGGAAGCCATGCCTGTAAACAGCTTGGCGAGGACGGGACCGGCGGCAACTATAAAAATGCTTTAACTTTGGGGTGGCATTCTTAAAGATTTACTGGAACGGGGAGAGGTGATTGGAGTCTTAAGGGACTTGTTGAAAGTAAAGTGTAATATAAATAATGCCCAGGAAATTCTAAGGAATCAGCCGCCCACGCCGGTCCCTAATGACCTTATAGAGTCCCAGGACGAGGCAACTGAAGTCAATCCTGCAGCGACCCCGCTCATGTCACCCCTGAGCTCCTCACTCGGAAACAGAGACGTTTGGGAAACCACAAACTCAGGAACATAGCTGCACCACTCGGCCCTGCAGCGCTGGAGAGTAGGAACCAGCAAAACAACCATTCAACTACTTCACAATGACATCGAAACCATGAGAATAGCGCCGCGATGCAAAGAACACCAGCAACAATCAGTGGGAGCCTCAGCTAGCTGGCCTTTAAAAGATAACAACACATGTGTTGTAATTACCGAAAAGGCAGCCTCACACATAGGATGCCCAGCATATGGCAATGAGTGATAATAGCGCTACTTCCATTCTGAATAACTATAAGCAGCCGATTGCAAAAGAATGTTAGTGCTGCTGGGGCTGGGCCCAGCAAAGGACTCCCAGTGCTCACTTGCATAGCCGCGTTTCTGCAAAGTGACTCCCAGCGCTCACTTGCATAGCTGCATTTCAGCAAAGTGACTCCCGATGCTCCATTGCATAGCCTCATTTCAGCAAAGTGACTCACAGTGTTCACTTGCATAGCCACATTTCTGTAATGTGACTCCCAGTGCTCTCTTGCATAGCCACATTTCAGCAAAGTGACTCCCACTGCTCCATTAGCCACATTTCAGCAAAGGGACTCCCAGCGCTCACTTGCATAGCCGCATTTCAGCAAAGTGACTCCCAGTGCTCCATTGCATAGCCACATTTCAGCAAAGTGACTCCCAGAGCTCACTTGCATAGCCGCATTTCAGCAATGTGAGTGCCAGCATTCTCTTGCATAGCCGCATTTCACCAAAGCGACCTTCTGCTTTTCAGCAAAGTGACTCCCAATGCTCACTTGCATAGCCGCATTTCAGCAACGTGACTCCCAGTGCTCACTTGCATAGCCGTATTTCTGCAAAGTGACTTCTAATGCTCAATTGTATAGCCGCATTTCAGCAAAGTGACTCCCAGCACTGACTCCCACATTTCAGCAAAGTAACTCCCAGCACTTACATGCATAGCTGCATTTCAGCAAAGTGACTCCCAGTGCTCCATTGAATAGCCACATTTCATCAAAGTGACTCCCAGCGCTCACTTGCATATCCACATTTCGGCAATGTGACTCCCAGTGCTCACTTGAATAGCCAGATTTCAGCAAAGTGACTCTGGGTCCCTGGCATAGCCACATTTCAGCAAAGTGACTCCCAGCGCTCACTTTCATAGCCGCATTTCAGCAGCGACTCCCAGCACTCATTTGTATAGCCACATTTCAGCAAAGTGACTCCCAGCACTCACTTGCATAGCTGCATTTCAGCAAAGTGACTCCCAGTGCTCCCTTGCATAGCCATATTTCAGCAAAGTGACTCCTAGTTCTTACTTGCATAGCCTGCATTTCAGCAAAGTGACTCCCAGTGCTCCATTGCATAGCCACATTTCAGCAATGTGACTCCCAGTGCTCACTTGCATAGCCACATTTCAGCAAAGTGACTCCCAACACTCACTTGATTAGCCACATTTCAGCAAAGTGACTGACAGCGCTCACTTTCATAGCCACATTTCAGCAAAGTGACTCCCAGTGCTCACTTGCACAGCCACATTTTAGCAAAGTGACTCCCAGTGCTCCATTAGCATAGCTGCATTTCAGCAAAATGACTCCCAGCGCTCACTTCCATAGTCGTCTTCAGCAGCAACTCCCAGTACTCACATTCATTCCCCAGTCACTCCCAGTGCTCATTGCATAGCCGTATTTCAGCAAAGTGACTTCCAATTCTCACTTGAATAGCCACATTCCAGCACAGTGACTCCCAGTGCTCACTGCATAGCCACATTTCAGCAATGTGACTCCCAGTGCTCACTTGCATAGCCACATTTCAGCAAAGTGACTCCCAGTGCTCCATTAGCCACATTTCAGCAAAGTGACTCCCAGTGCTCCATTGCATAGCCGCATTTCAGCAAAGTGTCTCCCAGAGCTCACTTGCATAGCCGTATTTCAGCAAAGTGACTCCCAGTGCTCACTTACTTAGCCGCATTTCAGCAATGTGACTCCCAGTGCTCACTTGCATAGCCACATTTTGGCAAAGTGACTCCCAGTGCTCCATTGTATAGCTGCATTTCAGCAAAATGACTCCCAGCACTCACTTCCATAGCCGTATTTCAGCACCAACTCCCAGTGCTCACTTGTATAGCCGCATTTCAGCAAAGTGACTCCCTGCGCTCAATTTCATAAGCCCATTTCAGCAAAGTGACTCCCAGCGCTCCATTGCATAGCTGCATTTCAGCAAAGTGATTCCCAGCACTCACTTGCATAGCCACATTTCAGCAAAGTGACTCCAAGTGCTCCCTTGTATAGCCACATTTCAGCAAAGTGACTCCCAATGCTCACTTGCATAGCCGCATTTCAGCAAAGTGACTCCCAGTACACACTTGCATAGTCGTATTTCAGCAAAGTGGCCCAGTGCTCCATTGCATAGCCACATTTCAGCAAAGTGACTCCCAGCGCTCACTTTCATAGCCGCATTTCAGCAGCGACTCCCAGCACTCACTTGCATAGCCACATTTCAGCAAAGTGACTCCAAGTGCTCCCTTGTATAGCCACATTTCAGCAAAGTGACTCCCAATGCTCACTTGCATAGCCGCATTTCAGCAAAGTTACTCCCAGTACCCACTTGCATAGCCGCATTTCAGCAAAATGACCCAGTGCTCCATGGCAAAGGCGCATTTCGGCAAAGTGACTCCCAGCACTAACTTGCATAGCCGCATTTCAGCAAAGTGACTCCCAGTGCTTCCTTCCATAGCCATATTTCAGCAAAGTGACTCCCAGCACTCACTTGCATTGCTGCATTTCAGCTAAGTGACTCCCAGTGCTCCATTGCATAGTCACATTTCAGCAAAGTGACTCCCAGCACTCACTTGATTAGCCACAGTTCAGCAAAGTAACTGCCAGCGCTCACTTGCATAGCCACATTTCAGCAATGTGACTCCCAGTGCTCACTTGCATAGCCACATTTCAGCAATGTGAATCCCAGTGCTCCATTAGCCACACTTCAGCAAAGTGACTCCCAGCGCTCACTTGATTAGCCACATTTCAGCAAAGTGACTGACAGCGCTCACTTTCATAGCCACATTTCAGCAAAGTCACTCCCAGTGCTACATTGCATAGCCGCATTTCAGCAAAGTGACTCCCAGAGCTCACTTGCATAGGCGCATTTCAGCAAAGTGACTCCCAGTGCTCACTTACTTTGCCACAATTCAGCAATGTAACTCCCAGTGCTCACTTGCATATCCACATTTTGACAAAGTGACTCCCAGTGCTCCATTGTATAGCCGCATTTCAGCAAAATGACTCCCACCGCTCACTTCCATAGCCGTATTTCAGCAGCAACTCCCAGTGCTCACTTGTATAGCCGCATTTCAGCAAAGTGACTCCCTGCGCTCACTTTCATAGCCGCATTTCAGCAACGTGACTCCCAGCACTCCATTGCATAGCTGCATTGCAGCAAAGTGATTCCCAGCAATCACTTGCATAGCCACATTTCAGAAAAGTGACTCCCAATGCTCACTTGCATAGCCGCATTTCAGCAAAGTGACTCCCAGTACCCACTTGGATAGTCTTATTTCAGCAAAGTGACCCAGTGCTCCATTGCATAGCCACATTTCAGCAAAGTGACTCCCAGCACTCACTGTCATAGCCACATTTCAGCAGCGACTCCCAGCACTCACTTGCATAGCCACATTTCAGCAAAGTGACTCCTAGCACTCAGTGCATAGCCGCATTTCAGCAAAGTGACCCAGTGCTCCATTGCAAAGGTGCATTTCAGCAAAGTGACTCCCAGCACTCACTTGCATCGCCAAATTTCAGCAAAGTGACTCCCATTGCACCCTTGTATAGCCATATTTCAGCAAAGTGACTACCAGTGTTCACTTGCATAGCTTCATTTCAGCAAAGTGACTCCCAGCACTCACTTGCATAGCTGCCTTTCAGCAGAGTGACTCCCAGTGCTCCATTGCATAGCCACATTTCAGCAAAGTGACTCCCAGCACTCACTTGATTAGCCACATTTCAGCAAAGTAACTCCCAGCGCTTTCTTGCATAGCCACATTTCAGCAATGTCACTCCCAGTGCTCACTTGCATAGCCACATTTCAGCAATGTGACTCCCAGTGCTCCATTGCATAGCCGCATTTCAGCAAAGTGACTCCCAGAGCTCACTTGCATAGCCGCATTTCAGCAAAGTGACTCCCAGTGCTCACTTACTTAGCCGCATTTCAGCAATGTGACTCCCAGAGCTCACTTTCATAGCCATATTTCAGCAGCAACTCCCAGTGCTCACTTGTATAGCCGCATTTCAGCAAAGTGACTCCCTGCGCTCACTTTCATAGCCGCATTTCAGCAAAGTGACTCCCGGTGCTCCATTGCATAGTTGCATTTCAGCAAAGTGATTCCCAGCACTCACTTGCATAGCCACATTTCAGAAAAGTCACTCCGAATCTTCACTTGCATAGCCACATTTTAGCAGTGACTCCCAGCACCCACTTGCATAGTCGTATTTCAGCAAAGTGACCCAGTGCTCCATTGCATAGCCACATTTCAGCAAAGTGACTCCCAGCGCTCACTTTCATAGCCACATTTCAGCAGCGATTCCCAGCACTCACTTGTATAGACGCATTTCAGCAAAGTGACTGTCAGCACTCAGTTGCATAGCCGCATTTCAGCAAAGTAACCCAGTGCTCCATTGCAAAGGCGCATTTCAGCAATGTGACTCTGTAAGAGGATTCAATTCAACACTACAGCTAAGTCAATGCCTAGTCTGGGATACTGAATGGAAACCCTTATTGATATATCTTTACGTCCAGTTCATGAGTTCTGGATGACTACCCCTATATAACACCCCTCTCTTGGAATCCCCCTGACCCCACTGAGCCAAGAAGTAGTTCTGTTTTGCAAGTTTAAACGGTTTATTTGATAATTTAAACAATATATATATATATATCACACTTTATAATAAATTAATAATTGAATATCACACTTAATCTGAGCAGTAATCAATAATGGATAGTCCGGCACTAGCACACTTCTTTATAATCAATGATGAGTGGTTATAGGATGGATACGATAGCAACAATACTTTTATGGTTTCAAATGGATGCAATGTGGAATGAAATGCAGTACAGAAAATAACTTGATAGGATTTCAGCAAAAGACAATGTAATCACTTTCTTGGACAATTCACCCCCCCTTTTAAGCAATGCAAGGAAATGAATAGAATGGGACTCAGTTCTTAGGAATGCAATTGAATAGAATTCAGTTCAATCCCCCCCCAGCAGCTTATACAACAGATAGGAGTTTTGAAACACAGACCCAAGTGCTTTGAATATGGTGACAATGCAGTGAGAAATATGCTGAAAATGCTTTTAATTCCCTTCAGGAGGTTCAGGGTGAGTGGTATCTAGTTAATATTAGTCCAGGCTCACTCTAGCAATGATTCAGGTATGGTTCTTAAGAGGCAAACGAAATTTAGTAGTTCAGGCAAAAGCAGCTATCTTTTTACAAGTAAAGAAATCGGGCCAAATCGCAAATCGCGGCAAAATTTGCGGGTGCGAGAATCGTGATCACGGAGAAATTATAAGGAGTATGAAGTCGGTTCTAGGCTTGGTGAGAAGCTGAGATTCTAAGATTTCAGAGGAAAGTTAAACCAAGTTCCTAGCCCAAACGGTTCCAGAGATACGGACGATTAAATAAAGGTAGTTTTTCGGATTTGAAATTTTAAAAGTTCAAAGCGACAGGTTACAGCTTGCAGATAGAAAATGACAGGTGACAGCTTTGCAAATGAAAGGTGACAGTTAGGAGGCAGTTCTGGTTAGATTAAAATAGTTTGGATTATATTATTTTAACTAAGAGATTGGTTCTGCACAGTTCTGCTAGGTACTCACAATATATTTAGAAATAGGCCTCGCCACGGATCTGGTCAGGTTTTGGACTGGACTCCGGTTCTGGTCTCGGCACTTCAAAGTGATCTGGGTCAGCTCTCTGGTTCTGCGAACAGCGGTCTGGGTCAGCTCTGCTCTGCTGGTCTAGCCTCTGTGGATTCTTGATACTGGTCTGCTTTCTAGGTACTGCTACAGGTTCTGGAGATTGATGGATTTGAAGTCTGGATCTCTGGATGTGAAGTTGTCGATCAGCATGCTCGGCAGCAAATGGAATTGAATGTCCTCTCTAGCTTCCAGTGGCTCTTTCTTTGTCTTTTGAAAGTGGGTGTGTGTGCAGCATCACTAGCCAGCCCCTCTTTCAACTTGTCATTGGCCCAATTCTCCCCTCTCCCATGATTGGGGAAGGAACTGTGAGTCAGAGTGATGCTGTAGGTTTTATGGGTCAGAGAATCCTCCCGTGGTCAGTTTTCCCACAAATCTATATTTGGTCAAAATACACATTTCTCAAATACATAGTGGTTTGTCATTGCATGTACATATTACCTATCACATGAGGTAGTCTCTGTCCCAAATCTGCTCTTCCTGAAGGCTTGCATTCAGAAACGGCAACATTTTCGATTTTAGTGGGTTATGCAACCTTGGTTCTTCATTAAAAATTATACACATATACACGGCCTGTCCATACATACTCCAGTAAATTCCCATGTCTCTAGCTTAAACACAGAGTCTGTAGTATCCATAAATAGCAGGGTTTTGCCCCAGAACATCACACAAATTCCCAATGCGTCTTAAAACGTGCACAGAAAATTCACAAGAATTATGGTATCATTTAAATAATTTTGACAAGTCCGCAAAGTGAGTTATACATCTTTCTTAGAATCATATTCTGGCCAACAGGGGGGTGTCTTTTCAGGTCACATGGTGTAGAAACCAGTTTATCCAGTTTCTGCCAAGCTCAGAGACCCCGCCCCTCCCAGCTTCTGCCAAGAGGAGGCTGTTTTACGGTCCCCCCAATAAACCATCTGCCTGAGTCAAGGAAGGGCTTTGTTCAAAAGGAAGCCATTTACGACCACCCTAATAAACCATCTGCCTGGGCCCAGGACAGGCCTTTGTTCAGCTCCCTGTAGCTGCTCCACCCCTAACCTAATCAGAGAGGTGACAACTCCTTTTGGCAAGGGGAAGAGTGGCTGAGCAGGTTTTAACTCCGGTGGGGGTAGATGTCAGGCAGAATTCAGTTTCATTAAGCCAGGTTTCAGATAAAATGTCACTTTTTTGTTCCCCAGTTTAAGTCAAGACAATTTTTACATATGCAGCTGATTCTAAGTTCAAAACTATGACATTTCAACAGTGACAAACTATGTGACACTCAAAGTAGGTCACTCAGTTAATTTAAACATTTTCGATTTTTGGTAGTTTTAAATCCAGTTTCAGTTAGGCTGCTGCAGACCTGCAGAGCTCCGCCAGTCTTGTTATGAACATTGTTTTGGGGCTCTTCAACTTCCCAGATTTAGTATGCACACATTCTTCATTCTGCCAGATGTCCGCTGGTGTTCAGTGAGATTTTTGGATATGTTGCAATGTTTGAAAATGGGCATTTTGAGCTGGCATTCAGAGAAACAAAAGGTGATTTTAAAGTGCAGTTTTTCCTTTGGCACACATTTCACTCATGGCACCCCGGCCCATCCTGCTCGCACTGGTGGGTGGCAAGTTAGGCAACCATTTTAGTGTGCACGAACTGCGTGGTTCTCCTAGATTCTGGCGCACATGTGGGCTTTTTGGCCATCTTGGATTTTCTAAGCCCACAGCACCAAATGTTGCAGCATGATAGCTCAAACGTGGGTCAGGACACCCAACAACTCCCAGTGCTCACTTGCATAGCCGCATTTCAGCAAAGTGACCCAGGGCTCAGTTGCATAGCCGCATTTCAGAAAGTGACTCCCAGGGCTCACTTGCATAGCCATATTTCAGCAAAGTGACTCCCAGCGCTCACTTGCATAGCTGTATTTCAGCAAACTGACTCTCAGTGCATACTGGCATAGCCGCATTTGAGCACTTAGGGAGACTCCTAAGGCTAGAACTGCAATGACCATCAGTCGTTCTGCACTTTTGCAAACATTGCTGCATTGCGCATTTGGGATTCTGCTGAGTGTGATTTCATTGAACCTTTGGGGAGGGTTTTGCATGTACAACAAAGCCCCACTCCTTCTTGCCCTTTACGGACACTCTGATTTGGGCACAATGGAACCATTGTTGTGCCTCGGTTAGATGTTGCTTAGGTAATTTCAGGATGTTGGGATCATTGGAAGAGCTTGAAACCAGGTGTAGAGAATTCTAATGCTTGGGATACGGTGAAAGGGTGGAACTGGTTAAAGAGGGTAACAGTAGGCGCATGGCCCCCTGGGGAAGGAATGTTCAAGGTGCTCTTATGAGGCACACAGCCCCCTGGGGAATAAATGTGTAATGTGCTCTCCTGGGAGACAGCCCCCTGGGAATGAATGTGTAATCTGCTCTCCTGAGGCACACAGCCCCCTGGGGAACGAATGTGTAATCTGCTCTCCTGGGACAAAGTCCCCTGGGGAATGAATGTGTAATCTGCTCTCCTGGGACAGAGCCCCTTGGTGAATGAATGTGTAATGTGCTCTCCTGAGGCACACAGCCCCTCTGGAATTAATGTGTAATGTGCTCTCCTGAGGCTCTCCTGAGGCACAAAGCCCCCTAGGGAATGAATGTGTAATCTGCTCTCCTGAGGCACACAACCCCTTGGGGAATGAATGTGTAATCTACTCCCCTGAGGCCGGCACACAGCCCCCTTGGGAATGAATGTGTAATGTGCTCTCTTGAGGTGCACAGCTCCCTGGGGAATGAATGTGTAAGGTGATCTCCTGTGGTACACAGCCCTCTGGGGAATGCATGTGTAATGTGCTCTCCTGAGGCACAGAGCCCCCTTGGGAATGAATGTGTAATGTGCTCTCTTGAGGTGCACAGCCCCCTGGGGAATAAATGTGTAAGGTGCTCTCCTGAGGCACAGAGCCCCCTTGGGAATGAATGTGTAATGTGCTCTTCTGAGGCACAGAGCCCCCTGGGAATGAATGTGTAATCTGCTCTCCTGGGACAGAGTCCCCTGGGAATGAATGTGTAATCTGCTCTCCTGGGACAGAGCCCCCTGGGAAGGAATGTGTAATGTGCTCTCCTGAGGCACACAACCCCCTGGGAAATGAATGTGTAAGGTGCTCTCCTGGGACACAGCCCCCTGGGGAATGAATGTCGAATGTGCTCTCCTGAGGTACAGAGCCCCTGGGGAATGCATGTATAATCTGCTCTCCTGGGACACAGCCCCCTTGGGAATGAATGTGTAATGAGCTCTCCTGAGGCACACAGCCCCTGGGGAATAAATGTGTGATGTGCTCTCCTGGTACAGAGCCCTCTAGGGAATGAATATGCAATGTGCTCTCCTGGGAGACCGGGGCCACTCCATTTGATTGCAAACAGAGGAGCATTGAGCATGTGACCAGAAGCACATTTTCTATTGTTACAAGAAATGTGGTTAGTGGCAGCCTTTCACTTAGAGGGAGTTACCATTTACCCCCATTCTGCAAATGAAGGCCCAAAGGGTCGGCCTTTTGGCTGAATGTTAATTGGGATTTGCAGCGAATTAAGTCCTTCTTTAGGTGCCCCTTTGCATGTCAATGTATCAACGGGTGAGGTACAGATTGATACCGCCATTGAGAGTAAACTTCTGGTAAACCAATATGACCCCCGGGGGGCAGGGGGGCACATGACTGCTGATATATTTGAGTACATTGGCAAGATCATCAGCTCTTGGTTGCTCTGGAAAAGACATTATCCTAGGGGGCAACTTAAATGCAAGATGTGGCAATTCAATATTGCCAGTGACATACCATCACATGATTGGTTATTTATAAGCGCTTAATGCCCAGAGGTTTCTAATCGCAGACGCAGGTGTCGTCTTGCTTTCAAGGCAAGCATGTTGCCCCTGAGCTATCCTACCGAGGCGTGCAGTCTAAAAGTATCTTGACTCTGAAAGAAAGTGATCCTAGAGACTGCCTGTGGCTGAGCTTCCTACAAGAGTGGGAAGTCTCAGCCCTAAACGCTCAGACATGAAATGATATCCTGGGCAAAATTACCTGGCATCAGGCTTCCAAACTATATGTGCAGGAATTATGCACTATTGGAACGTGTTTATCATCTCTACGTGATACCAAAATAATGTAGCAATCACGCCCTGTTAAGATTGTTCATAAAGTGGGTGGAGGGGATGAATATTCTTTATGTTTGTTTCAAGGTAGGGAGAGGAATAGGTCCAGTTGTTCTAAAAAAAGCTTTGGCTGGATCAGGGGGTCTAAAACCAAAGAGGATTTTCAGGGAGGAGGAGGGGGTAGTCCATATGAGCCTCTGGTCAACCACTCCAGTAGATCCTAGAGAGAGATCCGCAGTGGGGACCTATAGATCACTGCTACACCTCCCCCAGGACTCTCACGATATAATCTGTATTCAAAAGCCACCAGGAATCATGGTATGAAATTAAGCTTGGCAGCTGTTTGCAAACCAGGTTTCTGTTACTAATAAAATCTCTAAAATGGGCTCCCAATAAGCTCATTGAGCAAACAGGCCAAAGCAGGCTTTTCGCTGACGCGGTTGAAGGTGGGCACCCTTATTTACACGTATCCTCATGCAATGCAAAGAATAAAATAACATACCCCGTCAGGGAATACGACCAAGAGATAAGTTGCAAGTATGACAATGTTTATGTAATAAAAATTGCCAGCAAAGAACTCTGCTGCCTAAGAGTGCCCTGCTAAAAATGACACGGGCAGCACTTTTGTCATCTATTGCATCATCATATATAGTCAACAATCCCAGTGCAGAGTGGGTGGGCCATATGGTACAGCCTGCCCTATAGGGGAAGCCAAGCTGTGAGTGGCCGCTGATTCCCAGTCGATCTTGTGGCACGTGGGTCACCTGGGCTAATCTCTGCGGTGAAGGTCAGGGCGAAATGAATGATACATTGCTGACTGACTAAACTAAACAACAGGAACTGATAATGAGAGAATAATGGCACACGTCAGATCCTTACATGAATAGGGGTACTCAGAGATAATGGATTGATATATTGGCATTCCAACCTCTACATTCAAGGCTTCATTGGTACCGCGAGTCCCGCTCCCCCAGGTCTCTTACTCTGGGGGGTTGATCTACTATTTACTTTCCCTGGAGCCTCATGATACAAGCAGATGTGTAGTGCTTTGGGAGAAGATACTGCTGCACGGGATTAGAGTTGTGGTGGGTGTCCTGGAATGGTCAAGGCAAGGGGCTCAGGTGTGTATCGACATGAAAGGGTCTGAGAGGTCGGGGCTGGTGGACACTGGGCCAGGTAGGGTGAGGGGTCAAGAAGGAACAGGCAGTTTTGTGGCGATGGATGAGTGGGGGTGTTGAGGCCTACTTTAATCAC
Organism: Ambystoma mexicanum; assembly: GCF_040938575.1. Classification (NCBI taxonomy): domain Eukaryota; kingdom Metazoa; phylum Chordata; class Amphibia; order Caudata; family Ambystomatidae; genus Ambystoma; species Ambystoma mexicanum. Next base: position 1,364,744,982 of record NC_090933.1, read on the forward strand.
ACGCTCTGCAGGGGGTACATTCTGTGAAAGTGATACCAAGCAATTGCAACAATGAATGGCAGGACTGTGTCAGAAAGCGTTACAATGGACAAATGAATTACAAATGCCAATTAAAGCTAATTATAGAAAGCTCCCTAAGCAATTCTTTTAAAAAATCATCCTGCCTTTATCAAGTTTCTAAAATAGATCTAACACTTCAAAGAAAAATGCTTTTACACAATGATCAATTTAAAATTCTCCTTTTCCCAAATGCTAATGATATGATGCTCAACAGAACACAACAGGCAACGAAATAACAACACTCACTCTTACGTGGTTCTGTTATGTCTGTGGCGTGATTTGTTGACACCGCAAGCTGTGCGCCCGCATGACGTGCTTGGAAATTAAGTACTGCTCTGCCTACATGCCCCACTACCGATACAATTTGATTATGAATTGATACTGAGTCAGTAGGCTGGGGTCCCCCCACCCCTCTACAAAAGCCACTGTGATGACCAAAGGCTTGTAATCACTGCCATACCTTCCAAAGATTGGAAAATCTATGACCCACTTGCAGTCTCGAGCCAGGACCAGGATGTAGTCGATAAGTGTGCAGAAGGAGGGTTTCCTCGCAGGTTAATCTTTGGGAAACTGTCCTTTACATGCTCTTAGCTCTATTGTGCAAAGCGAGCGAGCTACCTCTATGGCCAGCTTCTGTGGCTTTGTTAACATCTGGGCAATTAAGGAAACTATGTTCCAGGCCATGTCCTGGTCTTCCTAGAAGCCACCAGGTCTATTATAGGCTGATATATCTATGATGGGCATTGTCATTGGCATTTTACACACATTAATACCATCTGCTGGTGATCAGGGCCACTTACTTCCAAGCACTGCAAGCCAACCTTGCGTGTGGCTCTGAGCTTCACCGGCCAGTTCAGATGTGAATCTATAGAAGCAAACACGCCTCCACTGGGCCTTGCCATTTGGGCCATCTGTGCCAGTGTCTGAAATGCCCGCTAGCCCTGGGATTCTACCCTGCTAGTGCCCCATGTTTCCTGAAGGAGGATGAGTTGGTATTCCCTTAGCTAGGGTCTAACACATGCCTGGCTAAGCCTGCTGTGTTCCATGAGATTATTCAACATTCAGGGATTGTGAGCCGCGACTTGGTCAGAGTCTAACACATGTCTGGCTAAGCCTGCTGTGTTCCATGAGATTATTCCACATGCAGGGATTCTGAGCCGCGACTTGGTCAGGGTCTAACACATGTCTGGCTAAGCCTGCTGTGTTCCATGAGATTATTCAACATTCAGGGATTGTGAGCCGCTACTTGGTCAGGGTCTAACACATGTCTGGCTAAGCCTGCTGTGTTCCATGAGATTATTCCACATGCAGGGATTCTGAGCCGCGACTTGGTCAGGGTCTAACACATGTCTGGCTAAGCCTGCTGTGTTCCATGAGATTATTCAACATTCAGGGATTGTGAGCCGCGACTTGGCCAGGGTCTAACACATGTCTGGCTAAGCCTGCTGTGTTCCATGAGATTATTCCACATGCAGGGATTGTGAGCCGCGACTTGGCCAGGGTCTAACACATGTCTGGCTAAGCCTGCTGTGTTCCATGAGATTATTCCACATGCAGGGATTCTGAGCCGCGACTTGGTCAGGGTCTAACACATGTCTGGCTAAGCCTGCTGTGTTCCATGAGATTATTCCACATGCAGGGATTGTGAGCCGCGACTTGGCCAGGGTCTAACACATGTCTGGCTAAGCCTGCTGTGTTCCATGAGATTATTCCACATGCAGGGATTCTGAGCCGCGACTTGGTCAGGGTCTAACACATGTCTGGCTAAGCCTGCTGTGTTCCATGAGATTATTCCACATGCAGGGATTGTGAGCCGCGACTTGGTCAGGGTCTAACACATGTATGGCTAAGCCTGCTGTGTTCCATGAGATTATTCCACATGCAGGGATTCTGAGCCGCGACTTGGTCAGAGTCTAACACATGTCTGGCTAAGCCTGCTGTGTTCCATGAGATTATTCAACATTCAGGGATTGTGAGCCGCGACTTGGCCAGGGTCTAACACATGTCTGGCTAAGCCTGCTGTGTTCCATGAGATTATTCCACATGCAGGGATTGTGAGCCGCGACTTGGCCAGGGTCTAACACATGTCTGGCTAAGCCTGCTGTGTTCCATGAGATTATTCCACATGCAGGGATTCTGAGCCGCGACTTGGTCAGGGTCTAACACATGTCTGGCTAAACCTGCTGTGTTCCATGAGATTATTCCACATGCAGGGATTGTGAGCCGCGACTTGGCCAGGGTCTAACACATGTCTGGCTAAGCCTGCTGTGTTCCATGAGATTATTCCACATGCAGGGATTCTGAGCCGCGACTTGGTCAGGGTCTAACACATGTCTGGCTAAGCCTGCTGTGTTCCATGAGATTATTCCACATGCAGGGATTGTGAGCCGCGACTTGGTCAGGGTCTAACACATGTATGGCTAAGCCTGCTGTGTTCCATGAGATTATTCCACATGCAGGGATTCTGAGCCGCGACTTGGTCAGAGTCTAACACATGTCTGGCTAAGCCTGCTGTGTTCCATGAGATTATTCAACATGCAGGGATTGTGAGCCGCGACTTGGTCAGGGTCTAACACATGTCTGGCTAAGCCTGCTGTGTTCCATGAGATTATTCCACATGCAGGGATTGTGAGCCGCGACTTGGTCAGGGTCTAACACATGTCTGGCTAAGCCTGCTGTGTTCCATGAGATTATTCCACATGCAGGGATTGTGAGCCGCGACTTGGCCAGGGTCTAACACATGTCTGGCTATGCCTGCTGTGTTCCATGAGATTATTCCACATGCAGGGATTCTGAGCCGCGACTTGGCCAGGGTCTAACACATGTCTGGCTAAGCCTGCTGTGTTCCATGAGATTATTCCACATGCAGGGATTGTGAGCCGCGACTTGGTCAGGGTCTAACACATGTCTGGCTAAGCCTGCTGTGTTCCATGAGATTATTCCACATGCAGGGATTGTGAGCCGCGACTTGGTCAGGGTCTAGCATATGTCTGGCTAAACCTGCTGTGTTCCATGAGATTATTCCACATGCAGGGATTGTGAGCCGCTACTTGGTCAGGGTCTAACACATGTATGGCTAAGCCTGCTGTGTTCCATGAGATTATTCCACATGCAGGGATTCTGAGCCGCGACTTGGTCAGGGTCTAACACATGTCTGGCTAAGCCTGCTGTGTTCCATGAGATTATTCCACATGCAGGGATTGTGAGCCGCGACTTGGTCAGGGTCTTACACATGTCTGGCTAAACCTGCTGTGTTCCATGAGATTATTCCACATGCAGGGATTGTGAGCCGCTACTTGGCCAGGGTCTAACACATGTCTGGCTAAGCCTGCTGTGTTCCATGAGATTATTCCACATGCAGGGATTCTGAGCCGCGACTTGGCCAGGGTCTAACACATGTCTGGCTAAGCCTGCTGTGTTCCATGAGATTATTCAACATGCAGGGATTGTGAGCCGCGACTTGGTCAGGGTCTAACACATGTCTGGCTAAGCCTGCTGTGTTCCATGAGATTATTCCACATGCAGGGATTGTGAGCCGCGACTTGGTCAGGGTCTTACACATGTCTGGCTAAACCTGCTGTGTTCCATGAGATTATTCCACATGCAGGGATTGTGAGCCGCGACTTGGTCAGGGTCTAACACATGTCTGGCTAAGCCTGCTGTGTTCCATGAGATTATTCCACATGCAGGGATTGTGAGCCGCGACTTGGTCAGGGTCTAACACATGTCTGTCTAAGCCTGCTGTGTTCCATGAGATTATTCCACATGCAGGGATTGTGAGCCGCGACTTGGTCAGGGTCTAACACATGTCTGGCTAAGCCTGCTGTGTTCCATGAGATTATTCCACATGCAGGGATTCTGAGCCGCGACTTGGTCAGGGTCTAACACATGTCTGGCTAAGCCTGCTGTGTTCCATGAGATTATTCCACATGCAGGGATTGTGAGCCGCGACTTGGTCAGGGTCTAACACATGTCTGGCTAAGCCTGCTGTGTTCCATGAGATTATTCAACATTCAGGGATTGTGAGCCGCTACTTGGCCAGGGTCTAACACATGTATGGCTAAGCCTGCTGTGTTCCATGAGATTATTCCACATGCAGGGATTCTGAGCCGCGACTTGGTCAGAGTCTAACACATGTCTGGCTAAGCCTGCTGTGTTCCATGAGATTATTCCACATGCAGGGATTGTGAGCCGCGACTTGGTCAGGGTCTAACACATGTCTGGCTAAACCTGCTGTGTTCCATGAGATTATTCCACATGCAGGGATTGTGAGCCGCGACTTGGTCAGGGTCTAACACATGTCTGGCTAAGCCTGCTGTGTTCCATGAGATTATTCAACATTCAGGGATTGTGAGCCGCGACTTGGCCAGGGTCTAACACATGTATGGCTAAGCCTGCTGTGTTCCATGAGATTATTCCACATGCAGGGATTCTGAGCCGCGACTTGGTCAGAGTCTAACACATGTCTGGCTAAACCTGCTGTGTTCCATGAGATTATTCCACATGCAGGGATTGTGAGCCGCGACTTGGTCAGGGTCTAACACATGTCTGGCTAAACCTGCTGTGTTCCATGAGATTATTCCACATGCAGGGATTGTGAGCCGCGACTTGGTCAGGGTCTAACACATGTCTGGCTAAGCCTGCTGTGTTCCATGAGATTATTCAACATTCAGGGATTGTGAGCCGCGACTTGGCCAGGGTCTAACACATGTCTGGCTAAGCCTGCTGTGTTCCATGAGATTATTCCACATGCAGGGATTGTGAGCCGCGACTTGGCCAGGGTCTAACACATGTCTGGCTAAGCCTGCTGTGTTCCATGAGATTATTCCACATGCAGGGATTGTGAGCCGCGACTTGGTCAGGGTCTAACACATGTCTGGCTAAGCCTGCTGTGTTCCATGAGATTATTCAACATTCAGGGATTGTGAGCCGCGACTTGGCCAGGGTCTAACACATGTCTGGCTAAGCCTGCTGTGTTCCATGAGATTATTCCACATGCAGGGATTGTGAGCCGCGACTTGGTCAGGGTCTAACACATGTCTGGCTAAGCCTGCTGTGTTCCATGAGATTATTCCACATGCAGGGATTGTGAGCCGCGACTTGGTCAGGGTCTAACACATGTCTGGCTAAGCCTGCTGTGTTCCATGAGATTATTCCACATGCAGGGATTGTGAGCCGCGACTTGGTCAGGGTCTAACACATGTCTGGCTAAGCCTGCTGTGTTCCATGAGATTATTCCACATGCAGGGATTGTGAGCCGCGACTTGGTCAGGGTCTAACACATGTCTGGCTAAGCCTGCTGTGTTCCATGAGATTATTCAACATTCAGGGATTGTGAGCCGCGACTTGGTCAGGGTCTAACACATGTCTGGCTAAGCCTGCTGTGTTCCATGAGATTATTCCACATGCAGGGATTGTGAGCCGCGACTTGGCCAGGGTCTAACACATGTCTGGCTAAACCTGCTGTGTTCCATGAGATTATTCCACATGCAGGGATTGTGAGCCGCGACTTGGCCAGGGTCTAACACATGTCTGGCTAAGCCTGCTGTGTTCCATGAGATTATTCCACATGCAGGGATTGTGAGCCGCGACTTGGTCAGGGTCTAACACATGTCTGGCTAAACCTGCTGTGTTCCATGAGATTATTCAACATGCAGGGATTGTGAGCCGCGACTTGGTCAGGGTCTAACACATGTCTGGCTCAACCTGCTGTGTTCCATGAGATTATTCCACATGCAGGGATTGTGAGCCGCGACTTGGTGTGCTCCAAAGTCATTCCACCTCATCAAGCTTTCCCTCTCTGGCTATAGCATGGCCAAAGTCAGTGTGATTACTGGGAGGAGGACCATTGGTACAAGCTGTCCCTTCCGCACCCCAGAAGCAGTCCCAATGGTGGCCAAAGGACCCATAGGACATCTGTCAATGCTTGTGCAATTAGGAGTGAATGGAAGGGCCTGTGTTCCCTGGTGCGCCATCTACAAAGAATGTGAAGCTTTATTTAATACCATCGTGAATGCCACCTAGCGCTGGCACTCGCCTGTGTCTCACTGCATCACCTCTAATTATAGAGGTACATCCCTGGATAGCTCTAATCCAGTGAATGCATTTATTGATTAGAGAGGCCTGGCTTTCAAAAGCGCCATCATGCAGTCTGGGCTCATTATACATGGTGATTATAGGGGTGTTAACGTTTGGTCTGTGCCTAAATTACCTTAATCCAAACCCTTCCCTTTCTTGCACCCTGTCATTCTAGGTGGTGGAGGGTTAATGACAATGTAACGATTGATAGTCTCAATAACTGGGCCTTTAGTGCTGGGGTGGTCTTCTCCCATAATGCGAGCACCCCTCTGGATTTATGCTGGATGGAGGTAACCCCCCACTTAGTGGTTGCTCCTCCCATATTCCTTGGCGACGTCACCCCGCAAATTCTTTGATCTCCCACTTGATAAGAGTCCTTTTTGGATTTTCCTGCATTTGATCTCGTTCTCTATTAAATCAATTCATAAGACAATGGGCCTGATTACAAGTTGGGTGGAAGCCTTTAAATGCGGCGGTAACAGTGTTACTGCCAGATTTAAGGGTCTGCCCAATCTATGGTCTGCCGTATTTACCCCCAGCTCACAGCTAGTGTAAACAGGGATAAACACGCTGGAAAAAAGCCCAATGGGGAATGGGGACTAACAGCATAGTTAGCATTCAACCCGTGATACAGCGTTAATACCGCCAGACGGGTGGGCGCTAACGCTAATATAGTTGGTTGGTATCCCAGTAGGGATACCGCCCAACTTGTGATCAGGCCCAATGGACAGAAACAAGGTCTTTATTTGAATATTCATGATAAGAATTAGGGCTGATTTCCTTAAAAGCCACGGCATTACAAAGGCTCGGGGAATCCTTAATTAAAACTGGACTTGCTCCTAAATGCTTGGTGTTGGCTCTGTTGGACATAATATATAAAAACGAGTTATCCGTAAGGGACTCATATTTTATAAAGTGCAGTATTGATCTCTTTGAGTGCTTACATTGGTTCTCTGATTTTGACCGGGCTAAGAGCTTTGACATAATAACGGGAGACTTTGTAGCGCAAATCCAGGATTCAAACCTCTGTTGCTCTCTGTGGTCTTGCTTGCAAGACCAGCCCATTGCCCCTGTGCTGTCCTCTGATCATACGATGAAGTCAGGCCATTTGGTATACAATTATGACTCCATGAAACCCCAAGAATTTTGGAACTACTGTATCAATGCGAATTCGACATCGGAGCACACCGCACTTTATTGGATATGGGTACACGCGCAGAAATACTACTTTTAGATGTTTTATGGCCACAGGGTTTGGTTAGATTTGTTATATGTTAAGGCATTGTTGCTTTTATAGTTGCGTGTTTTAGCTGACATAGAGGTTGTACTCCTTGTAAGAATTATTGTGTTTGGATGAAATATTAATGATTTAATGAATTATTGTATGGTTTTTAAAATATGGACATGTAAGACGTCTAAAGTTCAATTTTGAACTTAACACAGTAAATAAAAAAATAAATACAAATATATTGTGTTTCCAAAAGATATTGTGAATACAGTATTGTTGATTCTAAGTTGCAAACGTCCTTGTGCTGGAGTCGATCCCCTGACGATGATCCCACAATTGGACACTGTTATTAGAGGGAATGAAACATGTTGGGAAGTGTTTTTTGGGCTAAACTGGAGTCGTTGTGAAACCATAGATTAGGGCAACACCTGTGCTACATTGACTCACATTAGACTGAATTGAGTGGTGGGAAAATGCCTCTGGCTATCCTGCTAGATAGGCGGCACTACACGCTACCCAAGGGAGAGGTTTCCCAAGGGAAGGTTTTAGTATAGGATCTTGGTTCACAGTGGTAAATTGTATCATTAGTCATCCTTCTGTGCTGCATTATTGCTTTTTGCTGGACGATGAGCATGATGATATTATAAGTAATTTTCCCTGTATGTGATTAGAGGCCAGAATCTAGATCCTGGGTCGGGTGTGTGCGTAGTGTAATGAATCCAATGGAGTCATCATGGATTCCCCAGTGGTGACCTCCTCCCATGTGGCCAGGGGACGGCAGCCGTTACCTGATCCTGACCCTGGGGGTGGTTGCCAGAGGGAGGATCACATGGAAGGAGACAACTACTGGGGAGATGTCCTGGCTTCATTGGATGAGACATGGGGCCCGATTAATAGAATTTGGTGAAGAAAAGGCACAAGCGCTGTGTAGCAAGAAGGAGTGGAGAGAAATGATTGTGCTTCATGCGTATTAATGGATTTCCAGAGACATCAGTTACCATGGTGCAAGGAACAGCAAGCTGCACCAGTCATACCCCCAACATGTCCCCATGCGCAGTAAAAAGCAAGTGAAATGCCTAACACGGTGCAAGCCTGCGCACCATCCCTGGGCCAGCATACAGCCCTCCTAGCGAAATTGTGTGAAAACACTGTGATCCCTGGCCATACCCCAACCAAATTGCGTGAAAGCTCAGCACGATCCCCAGCCACATCCCAGCCAAATTGTGGGAAAATACAGCACAATCCCCAGCCGTACCCATGCCAAATCGCGTAAAAGCTCTGCGCAATCCCCAGCCAAACCCCAGCCAAATCACATGAAAACACTGTGCAATCCCTGGCCACACCCCAGCCAAATCGTGTGAAAACACTACACAATCCCCGGTTGCACACCCGCCAAATCGCGTGTAATCACTGTGTGATCCCTGGCTGCACCCCAGCCAAATCATGTAAAAACTCTGCTTGTTCCCCAGCCGCACCAAAGCCAAATCATATCAAAACTCTGTGCGATCCCCGGCCGCACCCCAGCTAATTTGTTACTCTGCACCTCGCAATCCGTGGCAAACAGATCCCTCCTGATGGGACACCCAGACCTCAGTCCCATCACCCTTGATGCCATCCTGCAGGCAGCCCCCTCCACATGGGACACCCCCAGCCCCCATCACCTGTGACCCCATCCTGTCGTCAGGCTCCTTCACATGGGACACCCCCATCACCCTGGATGCAAGCCTGCAGGCATCCCCCTCCACATGGGACAACCCAGCCCCCATCACCAATGACGCTACCCTGCAGGTAGCCCCCTCCACATGGGACACCCCAAGCCCACATCACCTGTGGCACCATCCTGCAGGCAGCCCCCTCCACATGGGACACCCCACAACCCCCATCACCTCTGACCCCACCAGAAATGATATGGCATTTATAACGCGCCTATACACAAGTGTTTCAAGGCGTAATGAGGCAGGGAGGGGGAACAGAGGGAACATTGAGATGGCGCAAGTGCACGGGAAGTGGGGAAGGAGAAAAGTACAGGGGGAGGGGTGAGTGCAGTACATGGGAAGGGCATTAAAATAAATACAATAACAAGCATTTCATTAAAGTGCAGCCAGCTGGTGGCAAGTGCAAGGGTAAATGGAGACATCAGGGGTCAAGTCATGGTAGAGGGCTGTAGGAATACAGAAAAACAGTCCAAGTGAGGGGGATGCCAGGGATGCAGTGCGGGGTGCAGGTGGTGGCCGAGGGGACCTAGGCCTGAGGTCAGAGGGTAGCCAGGTGACCAGTGCAGATTCAGTCAGGAGTTCAGCAGGGAAGAGGAGAGAAAGCACAAGCAAAGAGGAATGTTGAGAGTTCTGATTGAGTATACAGCAATCAGACAGTGTGCCACACACCGAGACAGCTGCATCAGTCAGCAGATGTGTAAATACAAAGAAGTGACAATATTGTATGCCAGTGCAAGAGGTTGACCAATGCCAGAGATAATGATAACTGCACAAACACATGCTGGTGAAGAGGCAGGCCCTATATGTGTGTTACACAGCATCAAGCAAATCATGTGCCAATATTCTGAACATATAACACTCCCACAGTTACCCCACCCACCTCCCTCACAAACAAAGTGAGGGCTAATACACAGTGATGCTGCATATTTGAAAGCAAATGCCATTTTACTGTGAACACCCAAACACCTACTTTACACTCCACCACCGGTCCACATGTGTAGGCTCACCCGGCAAATGGGCCCCAAACATATCACATGCATGCAAGTAATCACACACATGAGCAACGATGGCCAGAAACAGGGCCACTAAACAGACTACCAAACCGGCACACTGCAGAAATAACTGTGAGGAACAATGACAGTGAGATAAGAAAATAAATTATATTAAACAGTTGTATTGTGTTCATACAGACGGTAAATAAAAGTACAAAATCTGTCCATGAAAAAAAATAATGTAAAAATGTCCATGTCCATTAAAATTATTTACAATACCACCAAGAATAAAAATAAAATCCATTACTGTATGGTGAACACTAAAACACACACTAATGCAACTGTGTACAAAATAAACATGGAGTAATGTCCAAAGTCCACTTCAAATAATAAAATAAATACAAGGAAAGACCAGCTAGCCGGGGTTCCACTCTGTCACAAATGGCCAGATCCGCAGGCATTGGGGTGTTTGTTTTTGGGTGGAAACATCCAACACCTGTGGATGGGTCCAGCCTGCAGAGCAATGTGCACTCCTGTGACTTTGATTTGTTTGGCCAAATCCATAATTTTTGCTAGCGGTCCTGCAAGCACCAGTGTCCTCCCCGATGATTTTGTTTCCAGGGGCATGACTTGGTCATGTGTCTCTGCCCAGTGGAGGGATCCCTGCTGCCTTGCTCCACAGCCCTTTCTCTGCTCTCTTCTTCCAGCACCGCTGTGGATAAGGAGACATAGAACACAAACATCAGGGTACTGTACTTATGTGTGTTTGGCACAAAACATATGCACATGAAGTACACTGCCAAAGGTCATAACCATCATCAACCTCCACAACACAGAGGTACATGCAATGTACATACATGCACATAGATGTCTGTCCTTCAAAACAGACAATCACATCCTTGGACATGTCACTGTCATCACCTACAAATTGTCCATGCTACACACACATGCGGCATGGGGACATACACATACGTGATCTGAGAGCCCTGAAGTAGTGCAATGAGCTATCCCATCAGAGTCCCCCCAACATCAATAAGGCACCAAGACTAGGGCACACATTTAAATGCACCCGTGATGGCCAGTCACACAGTCACATACAAATGTACACCGTGCCTGTTCATGATGTTGACAACACCACCCATGTGTCACACCTCTCCCACGGGCACATCTCAGACACATGTAAGAAACCATGTGCACGTTGTGCTATGCTGCAATACAACCCACATTGCAAAAGTGAGGCTGTTGAAATTAAACAATCCCACCATACATCAACATGCACAGCACACATGCACAGTGGAGGCTAGGAACACATGGACACTCAACTGACAACTCCAGGTGTTGCTGCAAATTGCTGACCTGAGTGTGCAGCGTTGGGTAAAACCTCTCCGGGACCTGCATGTTGGTGGTATTCAAATGTCCCGTTGCCCCCATTGGTTGTTTCCAGCCTGGACGAAGTGCCAGGTCTTGTTGTGGGTCCTGGATTACAGGTCCTCCCAGTGCTTGTGCACATGGTGGTAGTCACAGGGTGCCACGCTCTCTGTGTTGATGGCACCCATGATCTGGACCCAGATCAGTTCCGTCCTTGTATTGTGGCATTGAAGAGGGTATCATAATGCCCCAGAACATGCTCCACCAGGATGTCAATTTCCCTGGCTGTGACGTTGACAGCCCTCTGCCTCGCTGACATGGGGTTGCCACTTGCCTCCGGAGATGTTTGTTCAGACATGGCAACTCCCAAGGCAGGTGTGGGTGGGCAAGGTGGTCCTGGGGCTGGGCTGTGGAGTGGTGGTGATGTTCTGGCACATTGGGAGTCTTCTGATACAGCTGAGGAGGTCACAGGGCTGAGGGCATGAGCACTGGCAGTGGCTGTACTGCAGGCACTCAAATTGCAGGGCAGGTGGGTAGCAGGCATACAATGTGGGCATGCAGCAGCAGATGGCTCGTAGGAGGCAGGTAAAATGGTTCATAGGCAGGAGCGCGTGGGTCTTCCATGTTACTCGTGTAGGCAGCCGGAAACAGAGTGACAGTTACTTTGCGCGTGCACAGTTAGTGTGTATACGTGAAATCAGAGGAAAGAGCCTAATCGCGTAAGCTACATGACACGCGCTGGCCAATGGAGGTTGGCATTTAGATTAAGGGATAAAGGAGTGTGTAGGAGAACATCACACTGCTTGTGCGAATTTGAGCAGACAGACGTGTGAACTTCTGAGATTTTTGAGGCACCACACATTTTGCTCACTATTTTGCAAGTGCGAACTTCTTATTTTTGTGGGGGATCTGCCTCTGCTGACACGCCTGTGTACTTTTCCCTATTTTCAGAGGCTAACGGTTAGTTACGTATGCATTATCCATTCTCTGGATTCCCCTGTGCATCCCATACGCCCATTCTCAACATCAGAATAGCTTACCTTGGCCTCGTCCACGCATTCTTTGTGTTTCTGGGTGCCACAGCGAACCGCACAATGTTTTTTTTGTATTCACGTAAGCTACTGAGGGTTCGCACACACACATTTTTGATATTCTGGGTGCCTGTGCTTAATGTGTCCCATTTATTTTTCACCAGGGGGGAAATTGAGCCTTGCTGGACCATACTAGTACATTTTACATCATGTACCCTGTCACCTCACTGTAATTTCCCAGGACATTCGCTTGCTGCACCTCCCATTGTTCAAATACATCTCTACCATCAGTGGGAAGGCCACAAGAGGGATGGGTGGCCGAGGTGTCCAGGGTCTGGGAAATGCAGGGAGAGCTATGCCCCCACTCAATAGCATCAGGGATCTGGAGGGGCAGATGCTGTCACCACAAGCCAGGGTCAGGAAGCTGCAGGGGCAGCTGCAGTCCCCACCACCCAGTGTATCATTATATCCGTAGGTACTAGTACAGCAAAGGCAAGATACACTTATAATTCACCATTTGGCAATAGTTATTTGCCAGTCCTGATTAATAATGTACATTGCATGGGAGATGAGGCTGGTCTCTGGAACTGTGCAAAAGGAGGCCTGGAATGCAACATGTGCCCTACAGGGAGGCTCGCTGGAGTGACTTGCACAGGTAAGAGAGAAATCTCATCTCCAATAATCCTTTACTCATGATATAAAGACATCTGTAAGGGTGCTAAAGTATTTGTAACAAAATAAACTTCAAGACATGAGCTCTAAGCAAACAAGACACTCCCATAATTATGCTTTTGAAGGCACTGCAATGAAATCATGTGCAATGCCGCGACACATGTCAATGATTACGGTCTACATAGCCACCCATTTACAGTCATGTGATTAAGGTAAAGGGAAATCGGCAGAGATTGCAAATTCATTCCTATTCAAAAATACTCCTTCAGAGACAAGTGGCAGTGTGCCAAGAATTCTGGGCATTAAACTGCATGTGTGTAGTGTTTGGTGCTGAATGGTTAATTCTACTATAAGGTTGCGTGCATGCACACATGAGCTAAAGATCCACAGAACTCCTGGAAATGCACATCAAATTGCAATAAACTATGCAGTAGTTATGTACATCGTAGACCCCATTTAGCTGTTGCTGGCATCTCTTGGCATCACTCTTGGTATGGGCCCTGCCCTTCTGACTACTTCTGACTACTCCCTAAGAGGTTACAGGGGCTGTACTGTTGACATAAAGATAGCCTGGATATATGCCTCTTGTAACATCATATCTATAACATCAAATGAATTCCCTAATAAGTTGGCATTTAGCGTACATACTTCCAAGGGTCTGTATTTGAGTGTATCATCTTCTTATGGCTGGATCGAATGTGAAAAAAGGCTTTGAATTATTTTTCAGAATCACCCCCTTTTGCAGAAATTCACAGAGTACTTTTTTCCTAGAGAAACCAGAGCAGAGCATATGAAAAGCATGCTGGGAGTTTCCCAAATTGTGAAAGGATTGTCCAGGAGCAACCACACGGTCCTATATCCAAGCATATGCTTTTCCTAAAAAAAAAACACTCTGGAGCTCATGTTCCTTAAAAGTGTAATTGGGCAGAGGGGATCTGTTATATTTACTCTGTATCATAAGCAAGCCCCTGATGTCAAACTTTGATTGTTTGCTTTGTGGTGTGCAAATGTAAAGGGCAAAAGTCAGCATTCAAGCGAGCAAACATCCTTTTGCCCTTCATATTTGCATAGCACAGTGCAAAGTGAGTTAACACTGCCAGGCATGCTGGCATGGCAGGCAGAAACTACTTTTTTATTGCGAGCACTGCTTGCCATGTTCGCATTTGCTTGCAGCGCTAACAAAAAATAATAAACCCTCCTGAATTGCTCACACATTGGACAGGGTTATAATTTTATTTGTGAACAAGGCTGCCCATGCACGCATGTTAAGCAGTGTTCAGAAATACAATTAAAAACTGCCCAATATGCATGCATGTTGGGCAGGGTTTAATTGTAATTGGACATGCTCCCTGACATGCTCGCATGGTAGGCAGCATGAACAATACCAGCATAAAGCAGGCAGACCCCATAGGGATCGGTACCACTTGCGAGACATTACAATCCATGTCTGCACAGAGGCTGGAGGATTTATATGCACGAGAGGGAGGGAGCAGCGGATACTTAATGTGTTTTCATGTTACAGCTCAATGGAAAATGAGCTCCCTTGATTCCAATGGCAAAATCTTATATAATCACCCACAGGTGGTCTGTGGGTCACACATGCCGATTCATCCAGCGCTGTCCCTATGAGTCTCCAGTTCACATATGGATACATTGTGCAAATGACTTCCTAGGAGAACACAAGGTGTCCTGGGGAAAGTCTGTGAGAAGCAGAAGCAAAATTATTCATATTCACAGTAGCTCAGGTCCAGGCACTGGAAGGCAAGCTTGAGGATGTACATTAGTTCTGTGCATATAGTAGCAAACTATTGTGTACATGAGCTGCTGTGTATTTACATCTGCCCAGGAGCCAACCCCTGAGGCTGCTAGGACAATGACACCAGATATGACATAACAAAAACAATGGGGTCACCCAAACCAATAATCTCCATTCTGTTTGGTCAGAGATGTGAGCCTCGCAATCATGTGAATTCATATTATACTTCCTCTAACTAATAGCTGGGCTCTGGCTCTCAGTAGAGAAACGTATGGAGAAAGTTCAACTTCCAACGTACCAGATGCATTTAAAGGAAAGTACCTGGAAACCCCAATTCTGACAGCATGTACACCTGTTCTCTTGTTAACTCGTTACGACTGATGGCCATGTGGACTAACCGCTGCTTGTATGTTGCAATATAGTACAAAGCTGTGACCAAGTGATATTCATCTTATGCTGGAAGCGGTACAGACTGGCATGGATTGATTTATTAAAGTGGGTTTGCGTGGCAGATCTCACCTTCATGCAGAACACATTACTCCTGACATTCAGGTGGTTTCCATCACAATGCAGAGACTATTTGCAGAGACTATGTCCACTCATTTCTCTTCCTCTAATCTTCCATCACTGATGTAGGAAGGGACAAGGGTTGGGACAAGGAGTAGAACTTCATGAAGCAAAAACAGAACATAGAGATCTAATTATGTTCGCTTTGTTTTAGTTTATCTACTCTGGACAACTGATCGGGACAGTGACCCATCTGTTTACATCATTATAAATAACCTAAGATGTTCAAATGAAATATGTGATTTGCTGTATTTGCCTTGACAATGGCCTTAGGTTGAAACACGTTTTGGCATAAGGACAATTGATTCTAAAACATAAAAATTCTTTGGTACATACCAAATAGTATAGATGACTTGATACATGATATTTTACCCATGATACTAATCATTTTTCTGTAACATATACAGGCGCTCGGCAGTGTGCCTTGGAACAGCTACTTGCACCCACAGGAGGGGGAGCAGAGAGTTTACCAATCCACCATGAATCCCCCCTTCACCTGCAAAGACAAATGATTTTACTCCTCCTTGAGATTTCCATGAATTCAAAAAAGAGAACATTTCCTATGGAATCGTCCTGTTTTTAGCAATCTCTGTAATTGTCAGCTGCAAGACCCAATTTACTGGTGCTATGCATATATTATTTATTAAGTGGTTTTATAGTTTAAACATAAACTTTTTACACATATCATAAGAAAGAAGATTGCATAGTACATTTACAATACAGAATTGTTACATTATATCGCAGCACCCGCTCTAAGTGGTCCTAAAGTAAAGATTTAGATGGAAGCAATTCTGCACTATGAATCAGGGCTGACATCACCTTTGATTTGTAATAGCGTATTATTGGCACAACTTTAAATCACCCATATTTACAGTCGAGCCGAGGCATTTGACTTTCTGTCGCAGGTGTTTATCTATATATTCAGTGAAAAAACCTTGTTAAAGGGAAGTTATGCTTAAGTTGCGCTGCTAAAAACCTATCAAATTCAGTTCATAACAATCTATCCATATTATGGTTACAAGTAAAACCAAAGAAAATCAGAAATTCACTAGTTATGGTAAGCTAAGCAACCATAACTCGCACCACCACCATGCACTGCTAAGACTAACACCCATGACATCAATGAGGACATCACAACTGTGCAATACTATCATAGTGTTATGCCTCGTACTCAGACAGTGCAGTGTTATTGTACTGTAGGATACACAATTCCATCAACCCAATAGTATTTGCTTGATTCGTACTCATTGCACCTCAACAACAGGTGCCCACTTCCTATTGTCATCTGACCGCCATTATAGTAACACACAGAGACCAATACAGCCTTCCCAGCCTAAATTAATAACACATTACACAATCACACACCTCTAAGTGTATGCCTACCCTCATATTCAAACACTCATGCATAGTGCACACATATACATTGCACAACCTGCACACCAACACTTTCCTTTTTTCTCCAACAGATACTACAAAATGCCTACCAAAAAGCAACTCAGAAATAGAGTAGTTCACCCTAAAAGTATGCAAAATAGCCATCCGCCTCTAGCAGAATTTGAACAACAACATAGCTAATAGAGTCACTAACAAAAACGGAAGCATCTAATAAGAAATGCGCTTTAACTCCTCTTTCACAATGTAAAAATAAAACAAAATGTACTAAAAAGATTGCAACTACCACTACTGCTAACAGAACACATACACATGGAAACATAGCCACAAGTAAGCATTCCAAAAAATTAATTTGACTAAAAATGTTCCACCACAGAGTCCTTCAGAACCAGGGGAAAAAATCACGCTCAACCCTTAAAATTCTCCACAGAAAACAGATCCTGGAAGCTATTGTAGACAGTGCACTGGTTCTCAAAAGGACATTCTTTATATTAATTGTAAACAAAATGATACCACTAACAAAATTAATTAGAAAACTACAACTTGTACTTTGCAACAGACACAATATCAGCATAGATACATTTTGCAACATCTGTACAGGTGAGTGGAGTCACAACACCACCACAGAGCCATATTTCAATGAAGAATTATACAAACAAGAGCAAAAAACACAAATTGCCATACATAGCAGTGGTTGAGAGCATGCACATGTAGACAACAGCATAATGGAAGAAGAAACACTGCTTTCACAAATATTCCTATCAAACTTAGAATCAACTCTCCATTCCACCGAACCAATATGCCCCATCTACAAATGGCCATGCACATCAATGTGTAACATACACCAAAACTCTATCAAGTCTCTGCAGCAGTTCCTCAATCACTATGTGAAAACCAACAACCAAGGAAAAATGAAAATACTACAAACTATTGACTCCTGTCCATTGCGCAAATACACAGGACTACGAGGACATTCATTAGCCTGCATTTCTGGACTTGCTTGCAAAAGCACCTTCCACCATATCAAAATGTTAGCAACACACCATTCTACTGTAAGAAATCTCGGTCACAAACTGTACTATGCAAAAAGTCCTGCTTTAGCACTGGAGCATTTAAATGACATTCTACAGCAAAACAACTACACGGTACAGCAAAGCAACTTCTCGAACAAATAGACCACATGCAAAGCAAATATTTTGGAACTGAAGAACACTTACAAAATCCAGTAACTTCAGAAAACAATAGCAACAACCTTGCAGATATCAACTTTCTATTACACATACAAAAAAAGAAATAGTCAAGTTTAAAAGCACATCTGCAGAAGTACCAAGTATGTGTGTGTTGCCTCAGAACTTTGTATACAAAGAGTACGAAAACTATGGATATAATGTACAAAATTGAAGACAATGAGGAATCCAAATGGTTCCAATTAGCTCTCTACCATATAGCAGAAAGCAAATACAAAATTACTAACCCCTCAATACTGTGCACATACTGCATTGCAAAACTTGACTTGACAATAACAAAATTCCTTCACAGGCTATCCGTAATAATTTGGAAATATTCCCACTGCCAAAACCACTCCAACAGATTCATTTGTATGAGACCATTATAATCCAAACAGTACACCCATTTCAAGCAATAAAACGACTACAACCAAACGCTGCAAAATTGCCTCCCACTGAATTACTGAAAGCATCTGTGGCAAAGCAGTTTATTTGCCATTCGATCTCAAAGAAAATGTAGTCACTCTAGGAGTACAACGGCCAATAGAACAATCTTTGATTATCCTGGTGAATGGTGGACCTACAAAAGACAAAACAATTTGGCAGCAACTAGTGAACAAAGTTAGAAAAGCCCTGCAATATCTTAAAGGCAACAATTATTGCTACAAATAAATAAACATAGAAGAAAACCTGAAAGAAATGACCAAAATAATTCAGGACTCCTCAATAACTGACCAATTTGAACTTCTAGATTCTACTGCAATCTCCATCATTTTAAACCACTATACAATTCAATCACTGCACTCCAAAGACACCATAGATGATGCATTGGAAACATATCAAATGCAGCAAGCCAAAGGATCACCAATCAGTATATGGGAAAAAAGTAAGAGAAGCACAAGCCTTTCCTCTACTTTTTCCTACTGGAAAAGGTAGAAGGTACTATGAAAGATACACACAAATAATAGCATCAAAATACCGCTCTTGACAAAAGTATTCTGAAGACCCTAGATTCAGACAAAACGGGAAATACATATTCCACCTCCTCTTTGAATGTGAACTAACAACTCTATGTTGTGGAGTTGTACACACATTAAAAACAGGTTCCAATTTTCAAAATATTCTGCTACACAGCTACTTCAAAAGGTGCAAGAGAAAGACAAGGTTTTACAGTGAAGTATAGCAAATCTCTTGGAAAACGTGTGGTACTAAAGAATTCTGGTTCCATTGGCACACAGATTTACGGTGTATGCTAAGCAAACTTGGCCCACCCACATGGTTTGTCACTTTAAGTTGTACAGCGTATGCCCCATTTCTAAAATGAAAACACCAGGCAAACTCTGCTATCTTGATCCTGTAAATGTATCAAGGTACTTCCATCATTAATTCATTACCATGCTGCACTACATATGTGATACAATACTTCCTCCCCTTGGAGAAGTGGAACACTTCTTTTGAAGAACAAAATATCAAGCCAGAGGAGCACCACACGTCCACATGCTTTTGTGGATTAAAAATGATCATAAATTTGTTCAGGACAGTGATGAAACTGTTATTCAGTTCATTCACAAATATGTCACTTGCGAAATCCCTTCAGAAAGTGTACATAGCGACCTACATGCAAATATTTTGCAGTTTCAAAGACACAAGTGTGGCAATTATTGTCGGCATAAATATAAAAACAAAGACAAATACTACACCAAATGATGCTTTGGTTTCCCTAGACCAGTTTAAACAGCAGGAAAAGTAAAAAGCTTCATGTCTTCAGTTAGACACAGGGCCTCATTACGACCTTGGCGGAGGACCATGGCGCTATTAGCACCATGGTCCATGCCACTAAGTTCCCAACTCCGCCATGGTGGATGGCGGACTTACCGCCCCATTCCGACCTTGGCGGGGCGGTAAGTCCCCAATCCCCATTTACCCTTCCCCATTCCCATTTTTGCCCCATAGGGCATAATGGGAGTGGGGAAGGCGTTAATTACGCCACCGTAAATTACGGTGGCGTAATTGACTCCATGGTCCCTTAGCGCCATGGATTTTAACACCTGCTAAAAGCAGGTGTTAAATCCGCCATGGCGCTAAGGGATCTCGTACTCAGGCGGTAAGGGTCGGCGCTGTTTACGCTGCCGTAAACCCCTTACCGCCTGGGTCGTAATGAGGCCCACAGTGTGAAAGGCAAATCTCCTAAGAACACATACTGCATAAAAAGAACCGAAGCATCAAAGTACACCAATGATTACAATGCAATAATTTCCCTCCTATGGAATGCAAATATAGATGAGCAGTACATTGCAGACAATTCCACTGCAGTTGCACAATATTTCCCAGCCTAATTAACCAAAGCAGAGAAACAGAGCTGAAAGACTTCTGGGATGACATATCATCAGACAAAACACTCTCACAGAAATTGTACAGCTTTGGTATAAAAATGCTCTCCCATAGAAATTGTGGCTGCTACGAAGCTGCAGACTGTGTAACCAGCACTGCCTTACATGGACAATCTGAAAACATAGCTGGTCCTGCTGCATCCAGAAAAAGAGTTCACAAATCATACCAAGACATAGAAACAATAGCCACAAACAATCCCAACAGCCAGGACATTTTGAAGAACAACTTATCGGACACATACTATCCAAACAGGAGTACTGCTTTAGAAACCATGTGCCTGAAGCATATAACCCAAATCTTCTCATACAAAAATAACATTCAACCAGATGAGAAAAAAGGTAAATACAAAGTCCAACGTTGTGAGGGCAGCATGATGAAACCTACCAAACACAACCTGATTAATCATATGAATCTGTCATTAAAAACTCCTCAACACAAAGAACTGTTCTACATGACCCTACTGCAACTTTTTAAACCATGGAGAAAAGAAGAAGATTTATTAGACACATTCAATGCAAGTGAAAGCACCATAACTGATATTAATTTTACACAGTACAAAAACATGTTGGACAATGAACGCCAACAAGAAGAACTTCGAGCACAAATAAATACAGACACTCCTGAGAGCAGTCAACCTTCTCTGACAGGAAACCAAAGAACTACTTGGACAGCTATTCATACTAAATGAGGCAGAATTGGCCATGACTGAAGAAGAGAACATCATGTGTCAGTATGAGCAGTCTGCAAAGACTATGCTATACTGAAATCACAACTAAACAATGAGCAGCGTACCATTTTCCTAGAAGTAACTAAAGAAATAGAACATGCTATGCCGCATGAAACTAAAACTTGTACCTGTTAACACTATCCATCTGTACTGCTGTATGTGGTGAAGTTGGTTCAGGCAAAACATTCTTAATAAAAATCATCAGTAAATTCCTCCAACAATTAACAAACAAGCTTCAGCTGTTGTAACCACCCCACAGGTTTAGCTAACTAAAACATAGGTGGTGTCACTTTACACCAATTGCTACTCCTTACAGTAGAACCCCCAAACTTTTGGCAGAAGCTGCTTTGGAGCTACACAGAGTTTTGAAACAAATAAAAATGCTCCTAATAGATCAGGTGAGCATGTTCTCCAACTTAATGCTGGCTTTGATTTACCTCAGATTGCAAGTGGTTCTCAAAACAGACAACGAAGAACACTTTGGAGGAAAACATATTATTGTTTTCGGAGATCTCCATCAATTAACACCAGTGAAAGATTAACCTATTTTTAAAATCTTAGGACACAAACTATGCCGTAAACTCTGGGAAGCATAGGGAATGTAAACCTCTGGCAGCATTTCCAATACAGAGAACTGACTGAAAACATGCATCAGTCTGCAGACCTCACCTAATCCAATATTTTAAAAAGCATTCGAATTGGTGTACTATCTAAGGAATCTCAGTCTATCATAAATACCAGATGCATCCATGAGCTATACGGGCATAAGACATATGCTACTGATGTCATGGAACAATTAGCACACAAATATGTCAACTGTATGTCCTTAAGGCCTACTCTAGCAAGATATGCACAATTCAATGAAACAATGCTGAAAAGAGAAACGCAACCAGTAGTGCAAATGTACATGGCCATGCACAATATGACAAAACCTTTGTGTCAACAAACCATAGCACGACTAAATACTTTAGAAAACTATATCTCTAACAGATCTGGTTTGGAGAAAATGTTAACATTGTGTTTAAACTGTAGAGTAATGCTAAAGCGTAACCTTTACATAGAGCAAGGTTTAGTTAATGGAGCACTTGGTACAGTTGTTGGCTTGCAGACATGCCCACGTGACAACAGCATTCAGTTTGTCAACATCCACTTTGACAAACTTTCAGAAGTTAAAAGGATAGGATGCTCAACAGCCCGATTCCTTCTTTTGAAAGACATTTATGTTTGTTTGTTTATTTATTTGTAATGCGCACCAGACCCAGGAGTATAAGGGCACAGAGGATACATGAATATTTTCAGCTTAGGGTTACATGGTTATCATAGAGTCAATGGCGTTACACAGTTATCAGACTGTCAATCGGTCGGTTGCAAGGTAAGTACATACAGTAAGCAAAACCACACATTAAATAGTTTACAAAGGAAGTTCAACAGCAGATGTGCATAATGGAGACTATTTAAAGTGCAGAGGGGTAAAGATAGTAGGACAGTGGCCCTCATTACAAGGTGGGCGCAAAGGGATACTGGGCACCGGTAATGACACTGGTGCCGGTAATCCCTTTGCGCCCCATTCCGAGGTCCCTTTGGCGGGTCCCTCCCTTAACGCCTGGTTTTTAATTTATTTTTGTTTAGCTTTCTTCTAAACAGGAGGGTTGCCAGGTAGCGATTTTGTATCTTCTTTTCTTTGTTGGTTTTATGTCTACTTTACTTTGCATTATACTGTAAATAACAGAATAAGTATTGTGTATATCATCAAATTCATTTTTGTTTTTAACTTGCAGGATTTATAATTCTATAATATAATAGAAGGGTATAATTTGTATATGCCTGCCTCGTCTATGTCATATTAATTTGTCTTTTTTGATCTAGCTCACTAAAGTCTTCAATCTCATTTATTGTGTGGTTAATTCTCTCGACCAAATCAAACTTATAAATGGTCCACTTGGGGACTATCTTCTTTGCTTAGACCTTTATTACTCATTTGTCCCTGAATGCCTTTGAGTTTTTCCCTTTGTGTAGAGGGGCTCTCTAGCAGTCACCCCAACTATCAGCAGACTACACTTGCACCCTTCAAAGACTCCCCACCACAAGAACGGAGGACTCTGCTATGGGAAAAGTTTACTGTCTTTTATTAGCAAAACAACATGACAGGGATCACGCCATAAAAACAGGTATCCTCCAGAGCTAAGCATGTGTCGCCCCGTTTTATCCCGATGTGATGTCACAAATCCAGGTTACATTCCAGGAACCTATTAGACATTGATATTGGTCAGTTTGGGTAAGCTACCCACACAAGCTATATGTGTCAGTTCTACCATTGGATAGCCATATCTGGTGGCTCCTCCTGAGACGCAGAGAGCCGATTGGCCCTTGCAACAAATGATATCCACACGTGACATGTGGCTGTGGGTTGGGCAGAATGGGACCCTGGACAGTTACCAGACTATGTGATCCTTCTTAAGGCAATGAGAATGAACATGAATGTGCAGCATGTTCTCTAATGATACCATCTCTGATCACCTAAGCCCGTGAGAAAGCATTCAGTTGGCAGTCTGCAGGCAGTGTTTCTAATTTTTCTCCTCTGGTTCGATGGGCACAGCCTTCTCTGTCTACCTTGGCTGAGTGAGCACTGTCCTGTTTGACTGGGTCACATGTGTTGAGACCACAACATGAAGCTGTCCTGCTTGTAATTATGAGAATGTTAGTCTGTTTGTCTGCAGGTGGCAAATTTTCTTGGTAACAATTACTTTCAAGTGTCCACCTGTTCTTGGCTGGGTGACTTGTTTCTGCTCGCCTCCAGCTGCAGCAACCATGTCATCTTGTCCATGTACCCAATATCTGTCTCTCCTTTCCTGTTCACTTCATAGGCCCATAGCTTCCATATTGTCCCTTACAGCTTCTCCATGTTCGTGTCATTCAAGCATGTGCAAACTAAATATATGAATACTTTGCATCTTGTAGTTTCAACTTTGGCGTAAGATATGGACATTACACAGCCTGCGGTAGTGGCCTTGTAGTTATGTTTAAGTTGCTAAGCCTACAGGAAGACCACTTTTTGGGCAGCTTATAACTTTGCTCCTCCTGGACGAATACTCACCAAACATTGCAAATAAAGTATATGGCCTGCTTTTCTGGAAAGTTTGGTGAGATTTTATTGAGGGTGGCAAAGTTATATGGGGGTCAAAAATCTTTTTTTTCCCCATAGACGAAATGGAAGAAAAATCATCAGGCTGATTCATGGAATAATTAGCGCGGCGCAAGTGGGCAAAAACGTGCGAATCGCAGTGGAATAGCGAAAATCGCAGTGCAATTGCGAAAATCGCACGAAAAGCAGCGCACGTCGATTCATGGTAGGCCGTGCGCGAGAAAACCAGCGGATGTGCGATAAAAAAGTGCGCGGCACACGTTGGCGCACAGGCCATCTAACAGTGTGCGCCAGGTCACAGCGAAAATCGCACAGGCCACAGCAAAATTGGCACATAGCGCGGCGCACGCAACAAAAGTAGGCGGAACACGGGCGTAACACTCGGAATGGGGAACAACTTGCCAAAACGTGGGCGTCACGGGGGAAGTACAGGGCACAAGTGCGCGGAACGCCCACACGCTCGCCTACAACACGTATTCATGGAATAGAATAGTGCAAAAAAGCGCACGCTCAAACCAGCGCACAGGCACAAACACGACCGCCACAAGAAAGCAGGCGGTAGCGTCTCTGCGGCTGTAAGAAATGTGCGCCAAAAGGTGCGCCAACAAATAGCACCTATATACTGCCATGATGAATGTCCCATACTGTGGCCCTCCAGCAAAAATGACGTGCAAAGGGGTACCCACAAACACGGACACCCGCTGACTAAAAATACGTGTGCGTGTATACCGGGGTGCGCGGGAAGTCTAACACGCGATTTCAGCAGGGTACGTGCATCACTGGGGTTCGCGTGAAGTTATTCACGCGATCGGGCCTGGGGCAGCGGGCTACGTGTATTACAGGGGTTCGCGTGAAGTTCCTCACGCGATCGGGCCTGGGGGAGCGGGCTACGTGTATTTCAGGGGTTCGCGTGAAGTTTCACACGCGATCGGGTCTGGGGGAGCGGGCTACGTGTATTTCAGGGGTGCGCGTGAAGTTCCACACGCGAATAGCCTGGGCGCGTGTATTTCAGGGGTGCGCGGGAAGTTCCACACGCGAATAGCCTGGGGGCCCGTGTATTCCAGGGGTGCGAGTGAAGTTCCACACGCGAATAGCCTGGGCGCGTGTATTTCAGGGGTGCGCGGGAAGTTCCACACGCGAATAGCCTGGGGGCGCGTGTATTCCAGGGGTGCGAGTGAAGTTCCACACGCGAATAGCCTGGGCGCGTGTATTTCAGGGGTGCGCGGTAAGTTCCACACGCGAATAGCCTGGGCGCGTGTATTTCAGGGGTGCGCGGGAAGTTCCACACGCGAATAGCCTGGGCGCGTGTATTTCAGGGGTGCGCGGGAAGTTCCACACGCGAATAGCCTGGGCGCGTGTATTTCAGGGGTGCGCGGGAAGTTCCACACGCGAATAGCCTGGGCGCGTGTATTTCAGGGGTGCGCGGGAAGTTCCACACGCGAATAGCCTGGGCGCGTGTATTTCAGGGGTGCGCGGGAAGTTCCACACGCGAATAGCCAGGGCGCGTGTATTTCAGGGGTGCGCGGGAAGTTCCACACGCGAATAGCCTGGGGGCGCGTGTATTTCAGGGGTGCGCGGGAAGTTCCACATGTGATTTGACAGTGTGGGTCCTCCCAGGTGTACCCTGTACACCCTCCACGGCCCCTGCAGGCAGCCCACACCACAGGGGACTACCCTGCATCCCTGGTCATGTCCCGCAGGCAGCCCACCCACCATGGGCATGCCCCCCAGCAAAGGCACATGTCTCCTTGAACTAATGAACACCAACTCATGTCCCCTTGCACCCCCACCCCCCAGCAGTGCAGGGGCAGCCTCCACCAGGCCCCCACTCATGTCTCCCACCACCCCCACCCCCCAGCCACCAGGGGCACCCTCCACCAGGCCCCCACTCATGTCTCCCACCACCCCCACCCCCCAGCCACCAGGGGCACCCTCCACCAGGCCCCCACTCATGTCTCCCACCACCCCCACCCCCCAGCACTGTGGGGCACCTGCCAGCAGGCCCCCACCCATGTCCAACTCATGTCTCCCACCACCCCCACCCCCCAGCCACCAGGGGCACCCTCCACCAGGCCCCCACTCATGTCACCCATCACCCCCACCCCCCAGCCACCAGGGGCACCCTCCACCAGGCCCCCACTCATGTCTCCCACCACCCCCACCCCCCAGCCACCAGGGGCACCCTCCACCAGGCCCCCACTCATGTCTCCCACCACCCCCACCCCCCAGCCACCAGGGGCACCCTCCACCAGGCCCCCACTCATGTCTCCCACCACCCCCACCCCCCAGCCACCAGGGGCACCCTCCACCAGGCCCCCACTCATGTCTCCCACCACCCCCACCCCCCAGCCACCAGGGGCACCCTCCACCAGGCCCCCACTCATGTCTCCCACCACCCCCACACCCCAGCCACCAGGGGCACCCTCCACCAGGCCCCCACTCATGTCTCCACCACCCCCACCCCCCAGCCACCAGGGGCACCCTCCACCAGGCCCCCACTCATGTCACCCACCACCCCCACCCCCCAGCCACCAGGGGCACCCTCCACCAGGCCCCCACTCATGTCACCCACCACCCCCACCCCCCAGCCACCAGGGGCACCCTCCACCAGGCCCCCACTCATGTCTCCCACCACCCCCACCCCCCAGCCACCAGGGGCACCCTCCACCAGGCCCCCACTCATGTCACCCACCACCCCCACCCCCCAGCCACCAGGGGCACCCTCCACCAGGCCCCCACTCATGTCACCCACCACCCCCACCCCCCAGCCACCAGGGGCACCCTCCATAAGGCCCCCACTCATGTCTCCCACCACCCCCACCCCCCAGCACTGTGGGGCACCTGCCAGCAGGCCCCCACCCATGTCCAACTCATGTCTCCCACCACCCCCACCCCCCAGCCACCAGGGGCACCCTCCACCAGGCCCCCACTCATGTCTCCCACCACCCCCACCCCCCAGCACTGTGGGGCACCTGCCAGCAGGCCCCCACCCATGTCCAACTCATGTCTCCCACCACCCCCACCCCCCAGCCACCAGGGGCACCCTCCACCAGGCCCCCACTCATGTCACCCACCACCCCCACCCCCCAGCCACCAGGGGCACCCTCCACCAGGCCCCCACTCATGTCTCCCACCACCCCCACCCCCCAGCCACCAGGGGCACCCTCCACCAGGCCCCCACTCATGTCTCCCACCACCCCCACCCCCCAGCCACCAGGGGCACCCTCCACCAGGCCCCCACTCATGTCTCCCACCACCCCCACACCCGAGCCACCAGGGGCACCCTCCACCAGGCCCCCACTCATGTCTCCCACCACCCCAACCCCCCAGCCACCAGGGGAACCCTCCACCAGGCCCCCACTCATGTCTCCCACCACCCCCACCCCCCCAGCACTGTGGGGCACCTGCCAGCAGGCCCCCACCCATGTCCAATCCATGCCCCCCTGCACCTGGGTCCCAACATTCCCCAATCATGTCCGTAATGCCCATCCTCCCCTGCCAAAAGGCCCAACCAACTATCACACCCACCCACATATCAAAGGCAATTACATGTTACACCCCCAATTTAAATAATGCAATTGAACACATGTCTGTCACACACAATGGCTGCAAGTGAATGACAAAACACCCAACATGACATGCCTGAAAGCAATGAGATGATACGACACATTGAAGAATAAAAAAAATAATGTATTGAACAGCAAGTAGAATGGAAATGAAATAAGAAAAAACACAAAGCAAATCAAACAAAACAAGATGAATGTCCAGGAAAATAATCTGAAAAATAAAAATAAGCCAACGAAGAACCATGAAGAAGATCATCCTGGGTCCATGAGCCCAACCAAATTAAACCTAACTATGACTACTAACTAAAAACTGAACTATATACAAAAAAGTGGTGCATTGTCCAATCGCTACCAAAAAAAATCAAAAAAACAAAGGAAACCTAACCCTAACTATACAACTATATACAAAGGCAGCGGGCTATTCGGACGGCTCACTGGTTGTTGTCATGGGCCAGGGCATCATCGAATTCCTGGTCAATGGCTTGGAGGCGGGCATGTTCCCTGGCCCCGAGGTCCCGCAGGGATAACGCAGTGTCAAGCTCAAACTCCCTGCGAAGACCCTCGAGGCACTCAGCCCGCCTCAGCGCCCTCCGCATGGAGTCCTCCGCCCTGACCATCGTGAGCCGTTCCTCCTCTGCCCGCTGCCGCTCCGCACCTATCCGCTGGCACAACCGCTCCCACACGGAAGCCACTCCCATTCCAGGGTTCTCCTGCCCTCCGGCCGATGCCTGCACCCCTGATGTTGATGGCCCCGAGCCATGATGCCTCCCACGTTGAGCCTGCTGCTGCCTCCGACGCAACTGCCTGTGCCAGCACGACGGCATCCAGGCTGATGGAAACCACCGACGCCGTTGTGCACGTGCCCTGCCCGATGATGCCGTCACATCCTCCATCTGCTGGGGTCCAGTTGCTCTGGTGTCCACCCCTGCTGGATCACTGACTCCCGACTGTGGCAGGGATGGGATCCCCACCGAGCTGGCTGCATTGGTCGGGGCAGGTCCACAGGGGGCCCTGGTGGCATCTGG
Source organism: Ambystoma mexicanum (assembly GCF_040938575.1). NCBI lineage: Eukaryota > Metazoa > Chordata > Amphibia > Caudata > Ambystomatidae > Ambystoma > Ambystoma mexicanum. The sequence goes on from NC_090933.1 coordinate 1,364,773,918, forward strand.
GCTGGAAGACGGCAAGGAGAACGACTGGTGGATAGCCTGCACAGAGGAGGAGAGGGCCGCCACATTGGCCAACACATGCAGGAAACCCCCGAACATGGCCGATCCCAATTGGGCCACGTCGGCACGGTGCACTTCGTGATGCCGTGCGTGCTCCTCGGCATCACGAATCACAGCCGTGCGCATCGCGACCCCAATCAGGACCTTCTCCGCACGGCCAGGGGTTCCCAAGTCCGCAGGTGGAGGGGAGTCAGGTGACATGGACATCCCCTCTACCTGCGGACAGGCCTGGAACGGGGCATCCCTGCTGGTGCATGGTGGTGCACTCACAGGGTCAGGGACAGCGACATGCACAGGCCCCTCCACGGTGACCTGTGCTGCCTCCTGCCCCTGGCCCTGGACTGCACCACTTGCACCAGCAGGGATGCCCCCACCAGGCCCCATGTGTGCCCCAGTGGCGGCCTCCTCCTCCTCTGTGCAAACCACCAACCTGGATGGCTCCTCACCGTCTCCCACCGTAGCAGGCCCCTGTGGGGGCTCACCCACCCCTTCCGCTGCAGCTGTGGGGGCATCCCCGCCGCCTTGCTCCACAGCGCCGTCTCCGCCCTCCTCTTCACTAGCCGCTGCGTAGAGGGAGACAAAGAACACAAGCATCAGGGCACTGTACAATGGTCCCCTAGACAGGAAGCAATAGCAGATGAGCACCACTGTCAAAGTACACTTCCATCATGTCCCTCCACAACACATGGGTCAGTCCAGGCAAAACACACACAGTAACAGGCATGGTGCATGCCATGGACATTTCCATGCATGTCCAATGGACTCTTGGAACATTCAATGATATGTAACTCACATGCATCATGGCTCATGCATATCACATGCACACACTTCACCTCAGTCACATCCATCTGGCCCCAAACACACCAAACACAGCGGATACAAGGGTAATTTGGCTGCTTTACTGAATCTGTGCATTGTCACACACATGTGTCATGCATCCATGGCATGCACAAGTCACAGACACGCAGGTCAGGCACACAGACATGGCTACCATATATGTACCTGGCATCAGCACCCATCCCTCACCCCCACCCATGTCCAGGTACAGAGACTGGCATGCTCTCATGTTCTAAATCTGCATAGGGCTCCCCATGCGGCATTTCAACACATGCAACAACCATGTGGGTCACACATCACTGGTCGCACATGCATTACCATGATGTCCCTGCACACATACATGCATACATGGCCTATGGCACACATACAGGCAAGTATCATAGAACCAGCACACCGCAACATGCCCTGTCTCACACAGTAATGCATGGACACTTACCGCTCAACTCCAGACGGGCCTCCCTCTCAAGGATCTGGGCGTGGAGCGCTGGGCGTACGCGTTCCAGGACCCTCATCTGGATGGAACTCATGCGGCCCCGGCCCCCCTCCACGAGGCGCCGGGCCTTCACAAGGGTCCTGGACCTCAAGTCCTCCCAGCGCTTCTTGATCTTCAGGACGTCGCGGGTTGCCACCCCCTCCGCGTTGATGGCAACCACACAGTCGGCCCAGATCCTCTGCCGTCCTTCCTTGCTGGCGCGGGACGATCCAAAGAGGGCATCATACTGCCCCAGGACATGCTCCACCAGGACACCAACTTCGGTGACAGTGAAGCTGGTGCCCCTCTACCCCTCTGGCCTGGGGTTGCCACTGGTGCCAGATGTGGAAGTGCCCGACATGGCAACCCCAGAGGCAGGTGTGGGTGGGCAACTGGGTCCTGGGGCTGGGCTGTGGAGCGATGTAATCCCAGTCGGGAGTCTTCAGTTCCAGCAGGGGTGGACACAGCAACTGGACCCCTGCAGATGGCTGATGTGCAGGCACCAAATGGCAGGGCACGGTGGCAGCAGGCAGGCAGGCAGGCAGGCAGCAGCAGATGGCACGTGGGAGGCTGCTCGGGGCACGTGGGGGCAGTAACTCGGCCTTCTGGGCAGGAGCGTGGTCTTCCATGTGTTTTCGCGTGGCCAGCTTGATACGGAGTGATTTGGCACGTGAAAATCCTGCACGTCAGCGTGAAATCCGAGGAAAGGCCCTTAGCGCGTAAGCGCGTCAGCACGCATACGCGATTCTATTGGACCAGAGTCCCTCAGCGCGTAAGCGCGTCTGTGACGTGACCCGCACGGGTGTTCCCCACTCAGCACGTGATGACGGGGCACACGTGGAGATACTGCACGTCAGAGTGTCATCGCGTGTAATTGGACAAAAGTGCGCGTACACGCGATTGGCCTATGTACGTGTATTTAATGGGTGCGCGGGCACTTACACACGCAAGTACGTCAGCGAACCTGTATCCCGTGGTGCGTGTGAATTTCCACACGCTATTGGACTGGGAACTGGATTCCAGGGGTGCGCGGGTCACACGCTGTATCCCGTGGTGCGTGTGAATTTCCACACGCTATTGGACTGGGAACTGGATTCCAGGGGTGCGCGGGTCACACGCTGTATCCCGTGGTGCGTGTGAATTTCCACACGCTATTGGACTGGGAACTGGATTCCAGGGGTGCGCGGGTCACACGCTCGCCTAGAACACGCGCAAAGCATACATTTTTGCGGACTTTAACAATAACAAGCTCAGACGCCAGGATGAACATACCGTTCCTAGCAGCAGTGGCAGTGGGCTACCAAAGGAGGAGGAGGAGGATAGTCAGGGCCAGAATATTCACCCCCAGAACCAGCCTTTTCGGGATGCCTGATGACCAGGTGTATGGGAGGTACAGGTTTCCACCACACATTATACTGGACCTGGTGAGTGAGTGGGAGGATGACCTCACATCACCCACCCTGTGCTCCCAAGCACTCAGCCCCCTGGAGAAGGTCCTCAATGTACTGCACTTCTTAGCCACTGGATCATTTCAGCGGACAAGTGCCATAGTGGGTGGGGTGTCACAGGCCACCCAGTCACGCTGCCTACACCAGGTCTTGAACATCATCACTGCACGGCCATCAGTCCGCAGGCACATATACCTGCCCAGAACACCTGCAGAAAGGCATGCTGCCGCCCTGGGTTTTTACACTGTGGCACGATTCCCCAAAGTGCTAGGTGCCATCGACTGCACCCATGTGGCTCTACGTCCCCCCAGGGCATCTGAGCACATCTATAGGAACCGCAAGCACTGGCATTCCATCAACGTGCAGGTAGCATGTAATGCCAAGGGAATCATCACCTCAGTATATGCCAACTATCCCGGCTCTACCCACGACAGCTTCATTTACCGAATGTCCACCCTAAGCCGGGACCTAGAAGCTGGGCGGCATGGCGATACATGGCTGCTTGGTGAGTATGTATGCCACTGCACATGCATGCATGTTGGATACTGAGCAAGGTCACAACCCCACCAATGATACCAATCACCACCTCCACAGGGGACAGTGCCTACCCTCTCAGCCCCCACATGATGACGCCAATTCGGAACCCCACCACGCCACCCCAGGTAAGATATAACACAGCCCACATTACAACCAGGGGCATAGTGGAGCGCACATTCGGAGTGCTAAAGTCACGCTTTCGCTCCCTTGACCGTTCTGGCGGGCAGCTGTTATACGCTCCCCCAGTAGTGTGCAGGATCATAGTGGCAGCATGTGTCCTGCACAACGTTGCATCACGCCGGGGCCTGGCCGTGGACATGGTGGTGGCCCCACATCCCCAACCACATGCACAGCCGCTGCGCATGGGAGGGGAAAGGGCACGGGGGGAGGCAGCCCGTACACAGCTAGTGGCTAATTACTTCACATAGAAATCACACCCCTGTGGAGTGCACACTGCCCTGGCACATTCCATCTGACAATCAATGATGACTCAACCTGACACTGATCCTGAATGTCTGGAGAATGAACCGTCAAAACCATATCAGCCTGAGATTGTTCACCTGGAAGTGTCACAATGTGTGCATCCCTACCCACACAGACACCACCAATGCAGTTTTGTGAAGTTACACATTGAAGCAGCTAAAATGAATACCCACTTGCAAAATGCAACAAGAGGACAGTGCCATGTCAGCCAACCCAACCCCAGCACCGCCACACGACACACCGTGCCATGTCATGCTAATTGCAGGTAAACAAAGTAATCCCCACAACATGACATCAGTCTCACTATGTACAGTGGCACTATTAGAAACCTGCAACACCTGAAATGCTCACAGCAATGCCGGAACAACAACATACTTGAGCACGTAGTAACATTAACATGACATCACAAATGTTACATATTAGTAGTCTCACCACCTGGAAATGCCTGCACTCCCACCACTACCAACTGTGCAGTGTTGTCGCCATGTAGAGTTGTAGGTGCACTGCTGCCAACATGGACCCCATCTCCAGACTAGAGGTCCTTGTGTGGACATGAGGAAGGGACCTGCAAATTGGGAGGTAGACACAGAAGAAGAGTTACACATCAATGCAACATGCAGTGTACAACACAACAGCAATATGCACTAGGAATGTATACACAGTATTGACTACAGACTGCCCACACAGCTCATGGGAGTCCAACGTCACTGTGTAATTCACTGTCACTTGGGCACACCCTTTACAAGCCCATGGAAACGGGAAGCAGGAGGGGTGTGTGTGACTCAAACCCAAGCATCTGAACCAAATACATTACAAGCCTGCATGTGCCCAGCCACAATGCAGCGTATGCCCACAGGAACCACGGAAGCCAACAGATCGTCCCAAAAAAATTGGGAATAAAAGAAATCAAAATAAAAATAAAAATAAGAAACAATCAAAAATGGCCATTGATGGGCCCGGGGGGGTTGGGGAGGCCACCCAGGAGGTCCGAGGACAGGATGCACACCAGAACCCACCTGCGTGGATCCTGGGAAGATAAAACACCTCCATGGGCTCATGGCCCACACGGCTACCCTATTGTGGGAGTATCACTGCTGTCGCTATTATCACCCTGTGCAGCTGCATCCGGAGGTGGTTGCACTATGGGAGGCAGCCCACGCAAGGCCCTAGTCTGCTCCTCCATGGCTGCAAGCATGCGGGTGTGGTAGGTCTGGTTCTGGAGGATGAGTGTGCGGAGGTCCCCATGCAACAACTCACGGGATGCCCGGACCTCCGCCCTCGTTGCCTGCATCTCAGCTGAGAGCGTACGGGTGAGACGCTCCAGCTGCTGTTCTGTCCTTTGGTGTGTTGAAGCCTCAAGCTCAACAAGAGTCGTCCTGAGGTGAAGGAGCTCCTGCCTCAGGGCTTCCCTGTGGCCCTGGGACTCAATGGAGATGGCCTCCTGCAGAGTCGCCAGTGCCGCCCGCCTGTCCCTGTTGGACCCCAACATGTCCTCCCTGTGTGACTGGCAGATGGAGTCGGTTGCCTGCTCTAGTCGCTCCATCAGCCTTTCTGGGGGGACAATGGAAGTGGCCACCCTATCCATGGCCTGAGCCATAATCTCGGATGATGCAGCCTGTTGGGTTGCCATACCGTAAATGGATTGCTCCCATGCGGTATTGCCGGGTGGCGTACGGCCACCACGTCGGCGGGCACCACACCTGTCTGGGGCAAGGCGAACTGCGCCTTGCTGTGCCGGCACTGCCTGAGGCTGCAGGACTGCATTCCCCCTCTGATCTGCTGGCCCAGGAACAGGATCAGATGTCGCGGAGTGTGACCCTGCATCCGTAACCACCGAAGGCGTAGCTGCCAACACTGACATCCCCATGGAGGGTTCTGACCCTGGTGCAGGTGGGTGAGACAGAACAGAATCCCTCCCTGGAACACTCACCTGCGACGGCACGTAGGTCTCATCCGAATCAACACCTGAGTACAGCTCGGGGGAGGTGCAGCCAGAGACACCCCTTGAGAGCACGACCTGCAGCACTTGTGGGTTCTCCCCCACCACCACACCACGTCCCTCACTGGTGGTTGGTCGGCCCTCGGACCCCTCCTGGGTCTGCACCATCTCCACAACCCCAGCAGTATCAGGTGCGTCTTCCCCTGCAAAGACATGAAAACAAAGAAATGGAAACAGGCATTAGCACCATGGCACACATTGAGGGCTGAGAAGCAAGAGAACCAGTACTTGATTGACACATGTCCCACATGACTAAAACCCTCCCATGCATGCACCCTCACTGCGTATGAAGTCCAGGCAAATGGCACACACTGATGACACCAAGATGGAAGATGAACACATTTTCTGCATGCTGCCTTGCAGTGGCATCACACATTGGCCTGTGATTGGCAGGTGAAACACACATGCCATCACACAGATGGCATGTACCATTGCTATTGAGTGAAGATGGAGAGGAGGGCAGCACCTATTCATTCAGTCCAGTTCCCGCATGTAATAGCTTTTCTAATTCTAACAGGTCAGATTTTTCACCTGGAGCTGCCAGTCTGAAATGGTCCAATTGCACAGGGACATGTGTGTACAAATGATATCCAGGTAACAAAGTCACTCCACTTTACCATACCCATGTCAGACATGTGACTAGTGGACAGCGACATGCCTAGTGAAAGTGGTGGAATGCAAACAAACTGACTGAATGAACAGTGAAAAAGAAGCAAATATGTTGTGGCAAGGTGACACTTCAAGGGCAACTGGCGTGCAGTTGGGCTAGATGTCTACTGTTGGCAGAAGGGATACTGCTATGGCCAAATGCAGCTGCGCAGGAAGGATTGCATGAAGCACATGGCTGACCCATACGACTCAGGCGCACACACTCTCACCTGGCACCCGAACAGAAGCCCTCACACACACACCATGCACATGGATGACACACACATGCATGTGCACTCACCGGACAATGCCTCGTAATCAGCCAGATCTCCCACGCCTTGGATCTGTTCCTCCGTGACGTAGGTCCCAGCGACTGACTCATGTGGAGTGAGTTCCATGTCTACTACTGGAGACCCACCTCCAGTCACTAGAGTTGCGGCATGACTTGAGGCCAGCTTACTCTTTGCCCTGCGCTTTAGGTCATTCCAGCGCTTATAGCAATCATTGGCTGTGCGCCTCACAATTCCAAGGGCACTTACGATGTCCGCAACGGTCTGCCAGTGTGCCTGGCGTTGTGCAGGTGTGGTCTTGGATCCTGCAACAATGACCATCTCGTTGTCATGTCCGGACACATACTCGACAATTGCATTCAGTTCGTCATCCGTGAAGCTGGGCTTCCTGGACGGGCCGGACTGTGTAGCCGTGTCTGGGGCATCAGCCTGTGCCGGACGAGCACTCTTCCTCTTCCGCTTGGAAGGTGGTGGTGATCCTGAGTGTCCTGCGCCGCTCTGGACACTAGGGGCAGGAGCCCTGGTGGACTCTGTATCAGGAGTGTGGGATTGCACACTCAGCATGGGAGTTGGTGCAGGCATTAGCTCTAGTGTGATGGTGTCAGGGGGAATGTCAGCAGCATGGACTAGGACCGACACTGTCCTGGCTGGGTGTGTGAGGGCTGGGGTGGATGGAGCCGCAGCTGCCCCTGCAGCCTCTCCGCCCTGCCTCCTTGGTGCAGCAGATGACCTTGCTGCCACAGATCCACGTGGCATGATGGCATCAACGTGCACCAGCGCACGTGTCGTAGCCCTGCTGACCTGGAAGTCAGCCATGGAGTCAGCCAGGTCTGGTGTCACAATGGGCTGGTCCAACAAGGGCTGAGCATGGATGGTGTCAGCCACATCAGCCTCAATGGGAGGGGGGGGGATTATGGGTGCCCGTGACTGGTCCTCCACACATGGGGGGACAGGCTCACCCTGCAAGTTACGACCACGTCCCCTACCGGATCCACCACGGCCACCACTTGTGGCTCTTCCACCTTTGCCACCCTTACGGAATCCTCGCCTCCCAGCCATGGCACTGATGTTAATGTGCGTATGGGAGTGGATGTAGACTATTGTCCTGGGCAATTGGGGGTCAAAGGGGTTGGGTACCAGATGGTAATTGTACCCTAGTGCTCTAGCAATGCTGAATGTAACCCCTGGGGAAAGATGACGGGTCACGCAATGCACAGGAGGCCCAAAAAAGGGAGATGACGTGCACGCAACCCCTCCTAGACCACGTGTGCAGAAAGAAAAACCTGCACTACGCTGTGGCACCCAGAAACACAAGAATGAACGTATGCGTGTCACACGCAGCCTAGAATGACCTCTGAAGGGGTAGGCTACACCCCCGCCAAAAGAAGATTTGTCCGCTGTCTGAGGAGACAGGACAACAGTAGAAGGGAACACTGTTTGAGGGAGCAGGCCCAGGTAAACCAGTAAAAGAGAAAAAAGAGAAAAAGCTGTCAGAGGTAACAGGGAATACGAACTAGAAACGCCGTGAAGTAAATCGCGTGTGAAACGACAAGAAGTACAGAATTCACCCACTCGCTCTCCACGAAAAGCACGTACAAGGAAAACGTGTTCTACACGTACCTTTTATACAGGCCCACACGTCCAGCGTCACTTACGCTAGGGCCATTTCCACCTATTACATGCTTTGTCACTTCTGCGTGTAGGGCCATTTCCACCAATTACACGCTTTGTCACTTCTGCGTGTAGGGCCATTTCTACCAATCACACGCTTTGTCACTTCTGCGTGTAGGGCCATTTCCACCAATCACACGCGATTACACTCTGACGTGCAGTCTTTCCACGTGTGCTCTGTCATCACGTGCTGTGTGGGAAACACCTGTGCGGGTCACGTCACAGACGCGCTTACGCGCTGAGGGCCTTTCCTCAGTTTTCACGCTGACGTGCAGGATTTTCACGTGCAAAATCACTCCGTACCAAGCTGGCCACGCGTACGCACACGGAATACCACGCTCCTGCCCGGAAGGCCGAACTACTGCCCCCCAGAGCCCGAGCACGCTCCCACCTGCTGCTGCCTGACTGCCTGCTGCCCCTGCACTGCTGGGGGGTGGGGATGATAGGGGACATGAGTGGGGGCCTGGTGGAGGCTGCCCCTGGTGGCTGGGGGTTGGGGGTGATAGGGGACATGAGTGGGGGCCTGGTGGAGGCTGCCCCTGGTGGCTGGGGGGTGGGGGTGCAGGGGGACATGAATGGGGGCCTGGTGGAGGGTGCCCCTGGTGGCTGGGGGGTGGGGGTGCAGGGGGACATGAGTGGGGGCCTGGTGGAGGGTGCCCCTGGTGGCTGGGGGGTGGGGGTGCAGGGGGACATGAGTGGGGGCCTGGTGGAGGGTGCTCCTGCACTGCTGGGGTGTGGGGGTGGTGGGAGACATGGGTGGGGGCCTGGTGGAGGCTGCCCCTGGTGACTGGGGGGGTGGGGGTGATAGGGGACATGAGTGGGGGCCTGGTGGGGGCTGACCCTGCACTTCTGGGGGGTGGGGGTGGTGGGAGACATGAGTGGGGGCCTGGTGGGGGCTGCCCCTGCACTGCTGGGGGGTGGGGGTGGTGGGAGACATGAGCAGGTGTGCAGGGTAGTCCCCTGTTTTGTGGGCTGCCTGCAGGGGCCGTGGAGGGTGTACAGGGAACACCTGTGAGGACCCACCCAGCCTAATCGCGTGTGTAACTTCCCACGCACCCCTGTAATACACGTACCAAGCCAAATCGCGTGTGAGAATTCCCGCGCACCCCTGAAATACACGTACCCTGCTGAAATCGCGTGTAAAACTTCCCGCGCACCCCTGAAATGCATGCGCCCAGGCTATTCGCGTGTGGAACTTCCCGCGCACCCCTGAAATACACGCGCCCAGGCTATTCGCGTGTGGAACTTCCCGCGCACCCCTGAAATACACGCGCCCAGGCTATTCGCGTGTGGAACTTCCCGCGCACCCCTGAAATACACGCGCCCAGGCTATTCGCGTGTGGAACTTCCCGCGCACCCCTGAAATACACGCGCCCAGGCTATTCGCGTGTGGAACTTCCCACGCACCCCTGAAATACACGCGCCCAGGCTATTCGCGTGTGGAACTTCCCGCGCACCCCTGGAATACACGCGCCCTGGCTATTCGCGTGTGGAACTTCCCGCGCACCCCTGAAATACACGCGCCCAGGCTATTCGCGTGTGGAACTTCCCGCGCACCCCTGAAATACACGCGACCAGGCTATTCGCGTGTGGAACTTCCCGCGCACCCCTGAAATACACGCGCCCAGGCTATTCGCGTGTGGAACTTCCCGCGCACCCCTGAAATACACGCGCCCAGGCTATTCGCGTGTGGAACTTCCCGCGCACCCCTGAAATACACGCGCCCTGGCTATTCGCGAGTGGAACTTCCCGCGCACCCCTGGAATACACGCGCCCTGGCTATTCGCGTGTGGAACTTCCCGCGCACCCCTGAAATACACGCGCCCAGGCTATTCGCGTGTGGAACTTCCCGCGCACCCCTGAAATACACGCGCCCAGGCTATTCGCGTGTGGAACTTCCCGCGCACCCCTGAAATACACGCGCCCAGGCTATTCGCGTGTGGAACTTCCCGCGCACCCCTGAAATACACGCGCCCAGGCTATTCGCGTGTGGAACTTCCCGCGCACCCCTGAAATACACGCGCCCAGGCTATTCGCGAGTGGAACTTCCCGCGCACCCCTGGAATACACGTAGCACGCTGGGAGACATGAGTGGGGGCCTGGTGGAGGCTGCCCCTGCACTGCTGGGGGGTGGGGGTGATAGGGGACATGAGTGTGGGCCTGGTGGAGGATGCCCCTGCACTGCTGGGGGGTGGGGGTGGTGGGTGACATGGGTTGGGGCCTGCTGGCAGGTGCCCCACAGTGCTGGGGTGTGGGGGTGGTGGGAGACATGAGTCGGGCATGAGTGGGGGCCTGGTGGAGGCTGCCCCTGGTGGCTGGGGGGTGGGGGTGGTGGGAGACATGAGTGGGGGCCTGGTGGAGGCTGCCCCTGCACTGCTGGGGGGTGGGGGTGGTAGGAGACATGGGTGGGGGCCTGGTGGTGGGTGCCCCTGGTGGCTGGGGGGTGGGGGTGCAGGGGGCATGAGCAGGTGTGCAGGGTAGTCCCCTGTTTTGTGGGCTGCCTGCAGGGGCCGTGGAGGGTGTACAGGGAACACCTGTGAGGACCCACCCAGCCTAATCGCGTGTGATAATTCCCACGCACCCCTGTAATACACGTACCCAGCAAAATGGCGTGTGATAATTCCCACGCAACCCTGTAATTCACGTACCCTACCAAATCGCGTGTGATAATTCCCGCGTACCCCTGTATTACACGTGCCCTGGCTAATCGCATGTAAGACTTCCTGCGTACCCCTGTAATACACGTTCCCTGGACAATCGCGTGTTGAACTTCCCGCGTACCCCTGTAATACACGTTCCCTGGACAATCGCGTGTTGAACTTCCCGCGTACCCCTGTAATACACGTTCCCTGGACTATCGCGTGTTGAACTTCCCACGCACCCCTGAAATACACGTACCCTGGCACCCTGGCTAATCGCGTGTATAACTTCACGCGTACCCCTGATATGCACGTTACCCGCTTCGCGTTCCTTGTTTGGCAGCCCTGTAAACTGGTCCAGGGTTAGCGCAGCCCTTTGCGATGATTTAGCGATTTTGATGGCTTTTCCTTGCGCGAGGGCGTTCTTGGGGGCGTTACTGGCGCTGCTGCAGGGTCGCTGCGATACTCTGCGCCACGGCTGGTTTGGGAGCCTAAAATCCATGAATACGCTGTGCGCGGAAATCGGTTTTAGCGCACGTGCCTGGCGCAGACAATCGCACGCGGACACTCTGCGCCAGCCGCTTGCAACACTTTTCTGCGAAATTCTATGAATTACCCTCCATGTCTACAGCCCAAACTGCTGGATGGATTTTCACCAAATTTGCTGCAGGAGCGGCAACTTGGTCCCAAAAGCGTGCATTGTAAATTTGGTGAAAATCTGTCCAGAAGTTTTTTTTAAAAAACATGCAAAATGTATTTAAAACAATTAGTGATATCTGGCTCCACTCCGCTGACCCATTTCCCTGTTCGCTCTGATTGGTTCGGAGGGTGACATGATGTCTGCGGACACACAATGCGCCCACTTATTGGTTGGAGGGAAGTGTGATGTGCATCATATTTTACTGAAACGCCTACCATGTTGTATCCACGGATATTCGCATATAGCGCAGCACCAAACAGGGCTGGAAAACATGTTTTGGGGCATCTGGTGTTGGGTAGAGGGGCTCGGAAGGGTGGCGGAGTGAAAGGTGGTTCACATGATGTATAAGTTTAGGTGGAAGAAGACTGTGTTGTGTCTGCGGTTTCTGTGGTGTCCGCGGACACCACAGCAGTTTGCGGGTAGGTCCTCAGGTGAGCAGTTTATGTGGTGATTGCAGGTAGGCTTTATTAGGGTAGGGGAGTGGAATGTAGAAGATATGTGGATGTTTGTATAGGCTGTGATGGTTGTGGCCGGCTACTAGACTCTTGGGTGCAATGCAGAAGCCATACACCCAAGAAGCTGCCCACTGGTAGAAGTACTGCAATATTATGCACAGAGAAGTGCACAGGGCTTCAGGCAGTTGGCTTATTGCACCCAAGAGTCTGCCAACCTGTTGCAAGTGCTGAAATAGTATGTGTACAGAAGTGGATAGAGCATCAGGCGGCTAGCTTATGTGTGTTGGTTATGGCCAGTGTGCAGATTTTTTTGAGTGCATGGCTGTATTATGCTGTGGTTATTGATTGTGGCCAGCTACTAGGTCACTGGCTGCAAGTAGTGTAATAATAGGTGTACAAAAGTGAACAGGGTGCGTGGCAGCAGGCTTATTGGACTGTTCCGATGATTGTGGCCTCTGGGCAGATTCTTGGGTGCATGGCCGTATTATGCTGGGGTGGTTGTGCACCCAGAGTCTAGGACATGGCCACAACCACCACAGCATAAGACGGCATGTACTCAAGAATGTGACACTGGCATATGGATTATGCAAATATGTGTATAGAAATGCAATACGCTGATTACAACAAAGCATGAGACCAGTAAACGTATACTCACTCTATATATTGTTGAGTCACTGCCACCAAGAGACTGCCTTCTGGCTGAAAGTAGTGTAATAGTCCATTCAAATTTTCCAACACAACAGGTGTAAGTTGCTATGCAAATGTAGCAATCAATGTTCTGTTTCAATTGACACCAATTGTTTAAAACTTGTACTTAAACGGCACAGACAATGCAACAAACAATCCTAACAACACTTACAGTGTCGCAGGAATAATGCAGGAATTTGAATACTGTGTGAGGGATGGTGAGATTCACTATAAATACACAAGAAGATCCACAAGAATGTCTAATTTCAGCAACTCGTACAAAATGCAAACCATAGCATATAATGTACTTACTTGCAATTCTGATAATCGTTCCACCTTCAGATACACTCACATAGCCAATACGTAATACTAATGTTTTTAAGATATAATGCAGATGGTACCATAAACAATTGCAAACTTAGTACCTTCCCATACGGGCAAGTATCACTTGGCAAGAAAACCTTCACAACAGTAGCCATAATCTACCACACAGGCACCACAACCAGTGCAGGTCACTATACTGCGTACATTAAAAAGAAATGTGGGTGGTTTGAAAGCAATGATACTTCCATTACTCTGAACCAGAGATTACCAGCAAATCTTGCAAATACCTACTTCATATTCTTGAAAGCCAAATGCACTCACTTCTCTACAAAAGTAGCATAGCCTACTGCTGAATACCCACCATCACATAAGTAACTGCTAAACAAAAATAACCTTCTACACTGTGAAACTGGAACAATTTAGCATACAGCAAGATGGCCCATGAAGACAACAGTTGCGCTGCTATACAGTTTTTTCCACAGCGAACCAATGATTATAGTCACAGAAACAACAACTATGCAAAGGAAAGACTAATATTGTTTCCCACATAGTACTTGCAAAGAAAGGTACTGAGTATGAGGGTCTACAAACTGTCCTCAATGACCTGTGAAACGACCAACTAGTAGAATAAGGCAACAGCTGCCTTACAAATCCCATAGCAATGCAACAAATACACAAATACATGTAACTACACCCATAGTGCTACAAAGGTACTTCATAATAGTGACAAATGTAAATCTAACAACAAGAATGTACGTGCTTCAGAAAACACCCCATGCAAAACGGAGAAACTGTAAACAGTTAGAATACGCCAACAGGTATCTAACTGCAACCATAATACTACAATATTGCTTCCCATTACTACACAATGTGAAATCCACCAGCAAAAAAGAAAGTTCTTCAGAGGAATCCCTTCAACACTTATTAAGTGTAAACAACCAGATTACACCAAATGGCATCTTCCTGCATCCTATACTAAACCGCCTGCGGCCCTGTACACTTCTCATCACATGCTATTACAGTACATCAACAAGTGGGCAGACTCTGGGGTGTATGGCCTCTGGCCTCCGGCCATGCACCCAAGCGTCTAGTAGCTGTCCACAAACACAACAGCATAATAGAGCCTATACAAACATTCTCATATCATCTACATTATTCCACTCCCCTACGGTAATGAAGCCTGCCTGCAGTCGCCACATAATTTTCATTTTCCCATCTTGGCATCAGGTGAGCGTGTGCATGCGAACCCCCTGGGCCCCTTTAGGGGCATCATGGCTGCTTTTTTAAAACTTGGGTCCCTCGTGGGCTCCCCAGCCATGGTTGTGCTTCCTCCTCCATTGTCCCGCCTCCCACTCCCTCCGCCCGGCCTGATTGGCCATCTCCCTCGACTGTATTTGTGGCTCCTGATGTCGCTGCACGTCCGCTCCCTGTGCCATTTCCCATCTTGGCATCAGGTGAGCGTGTGCATGCGACCCCCCTGGGCCCCTTTAGGAGCATAATGGCTGATTTTTTAAAACTCGGGACCCTCGTGGGCTCCCCAGCCGTGGTTGTGCTTCCTCCTCCATTGTCCCGCCTCCCACTCCCTCCTCCTGGCGTGATTGGCCATCTCCCTCGACTGTATTTGTGGCTCCTGATGTCGCTGCACGTCCGCTCCCTGCGCCATTTCCCATCTTGGCATCAGGTGAGCATGTGCATGTGACCCCCCTGGGCCCCTTTAGGAGCATCATGGCTGCCGTTTTTAAAACTCAGGACCCTCATGGGCTCCCCAGCCGTGGTTGTGCTTCCTCGTCCATTGTCCCACCTACAACTCCCTCCTCCTGGCCTGATTGGCAATCTCCCTCGACTGTATTTGTGGCTCCTGATGTCGCTGCACGTCCGCTCCCTGTGCCATTTCCCATTTTAGCATCAGGTGAGCGTGTGCATGCGACCCCCCTGGGCCCCTTAATGAGAATCATGGCTGCTTTTTTAAAACTCGGGACCCTCGCGGGCTCCCCAGTCGTGGTTGTGCTTCCTCCTCCATTGTCCCGCCTCCGACTCCCTCCTCCTGGCCTGATTGGCCATCTCCCTCGACTGTATGTGTGGCTCCTGATGTCACTGTACATCCGCTCCCTATGCCATTTCCCATCGTGTGCATGCGACCCCCCTGGGCCCCTTTAGGAGCATCATGGCTGCTTTTTTGAAACTCGAGACCTTCGTGGGCTCCCCAGCCATGGTTGTGCTTCCTCCTCCATTGTCCCGCCTCCCACTCCCTCCTCCTGGCCGGATTGGCCATCTCCCTCGACTGTATTTGTGGCTCCTGATGTCGCTGCACATCCGCTCCCTGTGCCATTTCCCATCTTGGCATCACGTGAGCGTGTGAATGCGACCGCCCTTGGCCCCTTTAGGAGCATCATGGCTGCTTTTTTAAAACTCGGGACCCTTGCGGGCTCCCCAGCCGTGGTTGTGCTTCCTCCTCCATTATCCCACCTCGCACTCCCTCCCCTTGGCCTGATTGGCCATCTCCCTCGACTGTATTTGTGGCTCCTGATGTCGCTGCACGTCCGCTCCCTGTGTCATTTCCCATTTTAGCATCAGGTGAGCGTGTGCATGCGAACCCACACTGGGCCCCTTTAGGAGCATCATGGCTGCTTTTTTAAAACTCGGGTCCCTCGTGGGCTCCCCAGCCGTGGTTGTGCTTCCTCCTCCATTGTCCCGCCTCCGACTCCCTCCTCCTGACCTGATTGGCCATCTCCCTCAACTGTATTTGTGCCTCCTGATGTCACTGTACATCCGCTCCCTGTGCCATTTCCCATCGTGTGCATGCGACCCCCCTGGGCCCCTTTAGGAACATCATGGCTGCTTTTTTAAAACTCGGGTCCCTCGTGGGCTCCACAGCCGTGGTTGTGCTTCCTCCTCCATTGTCCCACCTCCCACTCCCTCCTCCTGGCCGGATTGGCCATCTCCCTCGACTGTATTTGTGGCTCCTGATGTCGCTGCACGTCCGCTCCCTGTGTCATTTCCCATTTTAGCATCAGGTGAGCATGTGCATGCGACCCCCCTGCGCCCCTTTAGGAGCATCATGGCTGCCTTTTTTAAAACTCGGGACCCTCATGGGCTCCACAGCCGTGGTTGTGCTTCCTCCTCCATTGTCCCGCCTACAACTCCCTCCTCCTGGCCTGATTGGCAATCTCCCTCGACTGTATTTGTGGCTCCTGATGTCACTGCACGTCCGCTCCCTGTGCCATTTCCCATTTTAGCATCAGGTGAGCGTGTGCATGCGACCCCCCTGGGCCCCTTAATGAGAATCATGGCTGCTTTTTTAAAACTCTGGACCCTCGCGGGCACCCCAGTCGTGGGTTGTGCTTCCTCCTCCATTGTCCCGCCTCCGACTCCCTCCTCCTGGCCTGATTGGCCATCTCCCTCGACTGTATTTGTGGCTCCTGATTTGGCTGCACATCCGCTCCCTGTGCCATTTCCCATCTTGGCATCACGTGAGCGTGTGCATGTGACCGCCCTTGGCCCCTTTAGGAGCATCATGGCTGCTTTTTTAAAACTCGGGACCCTCGCAGGCTCTCCCCAGCCGTGGTTGTGCTTCCTCCTCCATTATCCCGCCTCGCACTCCCTCCCCTTGGCCTGATTGGCCATCTCCCTCGACTGTATTTGTGGCTCCTGATGTCGCTGCACGTCCGCTCCCTGTGCCATTTCCCATCTTAGCATCAGGTGAGCGTGTGCATGCGACCCCTCACTGGGCCCCTTTAGGAACATCATGGCTGCTTTTTTAAAACTTGGGTCCCTTGCGGGCTCCCCAGCCGTGGATGTGCTTCCTCCTCCATTGTCCCGCTTCCGACTCCCTCCTCCTGGCCTGATTGGCCATCTCCCTCAACTGTATTTGTGGCTCCTGATGTCACTGCACGTCCGCTCCCTGTGCCATTTCCCATCTTGGCATCAGGTGAGCGAGCGTGTGCATGCAACCCCCGTGGGCCCCTTTAGGAGCATCATGACTGCTTTTTTAAAACTAGGACCCTTGCGGGCTCCCCAGCCGTGGTTGTGCTTCCTCCTCCATTGTCCCGCTTCCGACTCCCTCCTCCTGGCCTGATTGGCCATCTCCCTCAACTGTATTTGTGGCTCCTGATGTCGCTGCACGTCCGCTCCCTGTGCCATTTCCCATCTTGGCATCAGGTGAGCGTGTGCATGCGACCCCCTCTGGGCCCATTTAGGAGCATCATGGCTGCTTTTTTAAAACTCAGGACCCTCATGGGCTCCCCAGCCGTGGTTGTGCTTCCTCCTCCATTGTCCCGCCTCCCACTCCCTCCTCCTGGCCTGATTGGCCATCTCCCTCAACTGTATTTGTGTCTCCTGATGTCGCTGCACATCCGCTCCCTGTGCCATTTCCCATCTTGGCATCAGGTGAGCGTGCGCATGCGACCCCCCCGAGCCCTTTTAGGAGCATCATGGCTGCTTTTTTTAAAACTCGGGACCCTCGTGGGCTCCCCAGCCGTGGTTGTGCTTCCTCCTCCATTGTCCCGCCTCCGACTTCTTCCTCCTGGCCTGATTGGCCATCTCCCTCGACTGTATTTGTGGCTCCTGATGTCTCTGCACGTCCGCTCCCTGTGCCATTTCCCATCTTGGCAGCAGGTGAGCCTGTGCATGCGACCCCCCTGGGCCCCTTTAGGAGCATCAGGGCTGCTTTTTTAAAACTCGGGACCTTCGCAGGCTCCCCAGCCGTGGTTGTGCTTCCTCCTCCATTGTCCCGCCTCCCACTCCCTCCTCCTGGCCTAATTGGTCAAGTCTATCCTCATCCTGGACTAGACCTCGGCAGCCCTCTGCCCGGCAGCCTCTGTGGCTATGGGCCGCAAGGCAAAGGGTGTCTCCAACAGAGGCGGCTCCAGATCGTGTCTGCAGATGTCTGCAGGGGAAGCCAATGAAGCCACCAGACACCGACAAAACTGTAAGTGCTGGCATGGGTGGGGGGTAGAGCAATTATTCTACTCTAGAAAGCTCCTGCCACTCTAACTTACCTTTCAATGGCCTAGATGGCTACAGACCTACACCATGCATTATAAGAGAGATATGTGACCACCAGCCTAAACCTATTCATGGCTGGACAGCAAACACTGCCTGCAGTATAATGTTAACTAGTACCATACCCCGAGAGAACCACAAAGATTAGCCTGTGCCACATCTAGACAGAAATGTGATTGTTAGCAAATGCCACATTTAGATGGAATTTCTCAAGTTTAGTATGTGTCGCATCTAGATAGAAATAATATTGTTAGCATATGCCACACCCTTATAGAATTTCAGAAATGTGACTGTTAGCATGTATGATTCTCAGCATGCACCACACTTAGAATTCTGAACCTAGCTGGCGTTGCATCTAGATAGAGATGTGACTGTTAGCATGTGCCACACTAGTATGGAATTCGGAACTTTGGCTGGCGTCAGATCTAGATAGAAATGTGATTCTTAGCATGCACCACACTTAGAATTCTGAACCTAGCTTGCATCGCATCTAGATAGAAATGTGACTGTCAGCATGCGCCGCACCTAGATTGAATCCCACAATTGCAAGGACAGCAATGCCAACTAACCAACCAACTAACAATTCCATCCCTCTGCATACACCTCTCAAACTATAACCAAACACAACCACAAGCCTAAAACGCAGCAATCCGCACAAACTTCACAACAATGCAACAACAAAACAAACCACACATAGACTTGCACAACAGCACACGATGACTACAGACCACAAAACATCCCAAGCCCAGCTAAAGGACCCACTGGGCTGAGGCTGTCAACAGCACATCACTGCTCTCTTGCACTTTTCCAGCTTATTCCCACTAACCCACCCTCTCTCCTCCCCTTTTTCAGAGCCGCCAGAGCACCAGGGGACCACTTCGGTGGTGATAGTGCGCAGTATAAATTTCCTTCAACATTAACATTAACATAATCTGCTCGTCTAAGGACCTACCCGCAAACTGCGGACAAAACACATTCTTCTTCCACCTAAACAAATATATCAAATGAACCATCTTTCACTCCCCACCCTTTCCAGGCCTTCTAAGCAACACTAGATGCCCCAAAACATGTTTTCCAGCCTTGTTCTCTGCCGCGCTATCTGCAGATACAACATGGTGGGTGTTTGTGAAAAATAAGATGCACATCACGCTTCCCTCTAGCCAATCAGTAAGTGCGTTGGGTGTCTGCGGACATCACGCGGCCCTTCTGACCAATTGGAGTTCTGTCTTCAGACTGAACAGTGAAAAGTGTCCACGGAGCAGAGCCAGATATCACTATTTTGTACCTCCATTTTGCCTGTTTTTAAAAAAACTTCTGGACGGATGTTCACCGAAAGTATCAAAAGCACGCTTTCTGGACCAAACTGCTGCTCCTGCTGCAAATTTGGTGAAAATCTGTCCAGTAGTTTGAGCGAAGTTATTTCTATTAAGTTTATGGAAAAAAACATATTTATGGGACCCCCTTTAACTTTGCCCCCCCCTTGACGAAACCTCACCAAACTTAATTAAAAAATCCAGAGCGGGCTATACACTTTAGGTGAGGATTCGTCCAGGGAGAGCAAAGTTATAAGCTGCCCAAACAGTGTTCTTCCTATGGGTTGAGCAATTTAAGCATAACTACACGGTTGCTACTGCAGGACGTGTAATATTGTACATCCCTACATTTATTGAAATGTGAATATTAATAGACAAATTAAATATGAATGCATGCACATTGTGTAAATTCAGGAAGAATGCCCGGTTGGGTGGATCCAGTTCAGTTCACCCAGACGCTCTCACAGGAACAGAAGGCCCCGCTGTGTCTATGTGGCACCAGTGAATGGGATTCTGAAAATGACTGCATTAAGGAATACGAGACAAGGCCCAGAGGCCTAACCCACGAGGAGATCAAAAGACTGACAACGGACAGGTGCTCTACCACACCGCGCATTACCTAGGAACCGTGTTAGTAGCACACTGTGAAGTCAAACCAGCACTTAAGGAGCTTGTGCAGAAAAGTGAAAACATGCAAACTCTTCACCCGCCCAACCCATTTTGGTCCATTCTGGACAGCCAGTATGACAGTGCCACCAATAAAATGGAAGCAAAGGCGCAAGGTAGTTGACCACAACATCAGTGCTGGATGTGGCCAGAAGGTCGGTGCATATCATGTGCACAGCTGGGCAAGACATGTTTGGGTATCCCAGCTACCTCCTACTGGAGGTGAAGACTTGAATAAATATGAAATAAGCCTAAAAACAATGGACAAACATTTATGCAACTGAAACCAGTGTGGCCATGAAAAGCTGCCACTTTGGGAGGACCCAGGACACTCTGCCTTTTAGCATGACACTCTTTTGTGTACTGCTTTGCACACAGAGAATGTTCAAGGGCCCTCAAGTGATTTTAAGCTTGTCTTCCCCCAGCGTGAAGAAACTTTCTAATCTATTTGACCTGGTCTGCCAGAGTTGTAGTAATTACCGACTCCTCGCTGTGCACATGGAATACTGTTTCAGACCAAAGCTGTTCTTTTCTGGCTGTTTCTACCGTGGGCTCCTGAAGTCCAATCACAGAGCATTTCATGCGGCACGCGCTATATGATTACATCTCACCCGTGGCTCTATTATAACCCGGGGAGGGCACCTTCCCAGTCTTTGTGCTGGGTGTTGTTCACTGCAGTAACATTTGTTTACCCATTTCTTGTGTTACTGCTTTATTTGGCCAGACAATGCAGGTAGGCTGTTCGGGTAAGGCAATCTGACACAGGTGAGGGCAATGGGCATTGTATGCATTATGCAGTGCACACACAGTACTTACCGTCACTGTCGAGTCGAAGAGGAGACTGGACTGAGGCCTGGATATCAGTGGACCAGTGCCGCTCCAGGAGTCCAGGGACAGCCACCAGCCAGGCCCCACACCCCAAACCAAAGCAAGCAACTAGGCCACCCGAGACGTGCACACCAGTGGCAGGGCACCACACTGGATCAGCAGGCTTACTCTGTCCCTGGCTCAGCAGTACAGGCTCCTCTGTTCTATCGGAGAGCTGGGGGGAAGTGAGCAGGTGGTTGCTGCCTGCACGTGCACCCCATCACCCACCCCCACACTCAGTAATGATTGACGTCTGCCCTCCTGTCCTGCTCCAGGCTCAGGACCTGACAATGTTATTGGCTGGCAATGTTCCCGGCCCCGGACACTCAGGACAACAAACTTGCTTTCAACTTTGCAAGTGCAACAACAATTTGTTGTTGGTTGGGTTGCACTTCCAAAGTTGAAAGCAACTTGCAAATGGACAGTGTGTGTGTGGACAGCTCGTCACTACGAGTATGCATTAAATTCATAGGAGCGTGCCTCGCTTTGGCGCCTCCCTCTGACTGGCAGCAGCCACATCGTCGCTGGTGGGTGCACTGCCAGCCTGCCAGGCCACTGAGGCAGACCAGCGAGCATGGCCTACTCTATGCATGATTCGTCAAAGCAGGGTAACCCTGACTTACTTTAGGTAAGTAAGTGTGGGCTACCAATCCGCTGCAAGCTGGCTGAGCGGGCTGCAGGCAGGCAAGGAGTGTACTTTACTTAAAGAAACATGAGTTAAAAATAAATATTGTACCTTAACAAAAACATATTGTACCTCAAAAAACAGGCCCAGAGTGGCGTGCTTATGAAACTGGCCCTCAGGTACTCAAAGTAAATACTCCCGTGGCCGAATGACGGATATCCCCAGTCCAACCTAGCTCCTGCAGTGAGCTCTGACCTAAGGTAGGCAGTCATTTTCCCGTTTTCCTGCGGTGTGCAACAAACTACTGACGCGTTCTGAGTATTGTGCAAGTCACCATTTTGAGAAACTACTTGATCAGAATCATGCTGTGAAAGGCGTTCGTAACTCTGGCTTTACCATAATGTTTTGATTTACATAAGTTATCATTTCTGGCCTTGGGTGGAGCCTTTCCAGGCATAGCAGGCTGCTTGTGTAAAGTAGTGTTCTTGCTAACATGTGTAAAGTGCAGAATGAGCGCATAGCTCAGTGTTCCTGTTCCCACTGGCCATAGAACATGAGAGCACTCTACTGCACTCCCCTGCGCTCCACGCAGCATCTGCTCTTTTAACATCATAAAGGTAAGGGAGGACGGCACATTTACAGCATCGACTCCCAAAGCTCGTAGACTCCACGGGAACACACTACTTATGAATATAGTCTGAATTGGTGCTGGCCACGTTATGCTTTATGCACTTTTCTAGAAAGTAAATAACAAGAAGTGTGTTTACCACCATTCCTACATCAATGCAGTACTGGTGTGTCCAGTGCCTATCAATGTAGCAATATCCTAGGAGCCAAACAAGACAAACATTCTTATTCCAGTGACTTTTGTATGTCTCCATATATATGTATATAATTCACGTCTTAACACTGCTGTAAATGGTATCTATCTGTGAGCACTTTCGTGTCTATTGACTGTTATACGCTTGGATGTGTTATAAAGGAAAACCGGGGGTCGTTATCCCATAAAGTTTTACTATATGTTTTTACATAGTTTGAGACAAAACAGGGAAAAGAGCCAAACCTTTCATTCTAATTTACAGATTAACTTCCTAAATACTCAATGTTCTATTCTCAAGCGGGCTGCCTTTTCTCACCTTTGTGCCCTCAAATGGTTACTATCTATGTAGTATTTGACACCATTCCCCCAAGCATGGTGAGGAGGTCAACGTGTATCCATTGAAATCAATTATTGCTCAGTTCCAGAACATCTATAATCAAAGCGAGACACATGATTCAACCAACTGTTGCCTTACACTGAACTAGGCATGTTCCTAGCAATTCAACCCACTGTTGCCTTACACTGAACTAGGCATGTTCCTAGCAATTCAACCCACTGTTGCCTTACACTGAACAAGGCATGTTCCTAGCAATTCAACCCACTGTTGCCTTACACTGAACTAGGCATGTTCCTAGCAATTCAACCCACTGTTGCCTTACACTGAATTAAGCATGTTGCTGGCAATTCTACCAACTGTTGCCCTACACTAAATTAGGCATGTTCCTAGCAATTCAACCAACTGTTGCCTTACACTGAACTAGGCATGTTCCTAGTAATTCAAACCACTGTTGCCTTACAGTGAATTAAGCATTTTGCTGGCAATTCAACCCACTGTTGCCTTACACTGAATTAAGCATGTTGCTGGCAATTCAACCAACTGTTGCCCTACACTAAATTAGGCATGTTCCTAGCAAGTCAACCAACTGTTGCCCTACACTAAATTAGGCATGTTCCTAGCAATTCAACCAACTGTTGCCTTACACTGAACTAGGCATGTTCCTAGCAATTCAACCCACTGTTGCCTTACACTGAACTAGGCATGTTCCTAGCAATTCAACCCACTGTTGCCTTACACTGAACTAGGCATGTTCCTAGCAATTCAACCCACTGTTGCCTTACACTGAACTAGGCATGTTCCTAGTAATTCAACCCACTGTTGCCTTACACTGAACTAGGCATGTTCCTAGCAATTCAACCCACTGTTGCCTTACACTGAATTAAGCATGTTGCTGGCAATTCAACCAACTGTTGCCCTACACTAAATTAGGCATGTTCCTAGCAATTCAACCAACTGTTGCCTTACACTGAACTAGGCATGTTCCTAGCAATTCAAACCACTGTTGCCTTACAGTGAATTAAGCATTTTGCTGGCAATTCAACCAACGGTTGCCCTAAACTAAATTAGACATGTTCCTAGCAATTCAACCAACTGTTGCCTTGCACTGAATAAGGCATGATCCTAGCACTTCAACCAACTGTTGCCTTGCACTGAATTAGATATGTTCCTAGCAATTCAACCAACTGTTGCCTTACACTGAATTAGGCATTTTCCTAGCAATTCAACCAACTGTTGCCTTACACTGAACTAGGCATGTTCCTAGCAATTCAACCCACTGTTGCCTTACACTGAATTAAGCATGTTGCTGGCAATTCAACCAACTGTTGCCCTACACTAAATTAGGCATGTTCCTAGCAATTCAACCAACTGTTGCCTTACACTGAACTAGGCATGTTCCTAGCAATTCAAACCACTGTTGCCTTACAGTGAATTAAGCATGTTGCTGGCAATTCAACCAACGTTTGCCCTACACTAAATTAGACATGTTCCTAGCAATTCAACCAACTGTTGCCTTGCACTGAATAAGGCATGATCCTAGCACTTCAACCAACTGTTGCCTTGCACTGAATTAGATATGTTCCTAGCAATTCAACCAACTGTTGCCTTACAATGAATTAGGCATTTTCCTAGCAATTCAACCAACTGTTGCCTTACACTGAACTAGGCATGTTCCTAGCAATTCAACCCACTGTTGCCTTACACTGAATTAAGCATGTTGCTGGCAATTCAACCAACGGTTGCCCTACACTAAATTAGGCATGTTCCTAGCAATTCAACCAAATGTTGCCTTACACTGAACTAGGCATGTTCCTAGCAATTCAAACCACTGTTGCCTTACAGTGAATTAAGCATGTTGCTGGCAATTCAACCAACGGTTGCCCTACACTAAATTAGACATGTTCCTAGCAATTCAACCAACTGTTGCCTTGCACTGAATAAGGCATGATCCTAGCACTTCAACCAACTGTTGCCTTGCACTGAATTAGATATGTTCCTAGCAATTCAACCAACGGTTGCCTTACACTGAATTAGGCATTTTCCTAGCAATTCAACCAACTGTTGCCTTACACTGAACTAGGCATGTTCCTAGCAATTCAACCCACTGTTGCCTTACACTGAATTAAGCATGTTGCTGGCAATTCAACCAACTGTTGCCCTACACTAAATTAGGCATGTTCCTAGCAATTCAACCAACTGTTGCCTTACACTGAACTAGGCATGTTCCTAGCAATTCAAACCACTGTTGCCTTACAGTGAATTAAGCATTTTGCTGGCAATTCAACCAACGGTTGCCCTACACTAAATTAGACATGTTCCTAGCAATTCAACCAACTGTTGCCTTGCACTGAATAAGGCATGATCCTAGCACTTCAACCAACTGTTGCCTTGCACTGAATTAGATATGTTCCTAGCAATTCAACCAACTGTTGCCTTACACTGAATTAGGCATTTTCCTAGCAATTCAACCAACTGTTGCCTTACACTGAACTAGGTATGTTCATAGCAATTCAACCCACTGTTGCCTTACACTGAATTAAGCATGTTGCTGGCAATTCAACCAACGGTTGCCCTACACTAAATTAGGCATGTTGCTAGCAATTCAACCACCTGTTGCCTTACACTGAACTAGGCATGTTCCTAGCAATTCAAACCACTGTTGCCTTACAGTGAATTAAGCATTTTGCTGGCAATTCAACCAACGGTTGCCCTACACTAAATTAGACATGTTCCTAGCAATTCAACCAACTGTTGCCTTGCACTGAATAAGGCATGATCCTAGCACTTCAACCAACTGTTGCCTTGCACTGAATTAGATATGTTCCTAGCAATTCAACCAACTGTTGCCTTACACTGAATTAGGCATTTTCCTAGAAATTCAACCAACTGTTGTCTTACACTGAACTAGGCATGTTCCTAGCAATTCAACCCACTGTTGCCTTACACTGAATTAAGCATGTTGCTGGCAATTCAACCAACTGTTGCCCTACACTAAATTAGGCATGTTCCTAGCAATTCAACCAACTGTTGTCTTACACTGAACTAGGCATGTTCCTAGCAATTCAAACCACTGTTGCCTTACAGTGAATTAAGCATTTTGCTGGCAATTCAACCAACGGTTGCCCCACACTAAATTAGACATGTTCCTAGCAATTCAACCAACTGTTGCCTTGCACTGAATAAGGCATGATCCTAGCACTTCAACCAACTGTTGCCTTGCACTGAATTAGATATGTTCCTAGCAATTCAACCCACTGTTGCCTTACACTGAATTAAGCATGTTGCTGGCAATTCAACCAACTGTTACCCTACACTAAATGAGGCATGTTCCTAGCAATTCAACCAACTGTTGTCTTACACTGAACTAGGCATGTTCCTAGCAATTCAAACCACTGTTGCCTTACAGTGAATTAAGCATTTTGCTGGCAATTCAACCAACGGTTGCCCCACACTAAATTAGACATGTTCCTAGCAATTCAACCAACTGTTGCCTTGCACTGAATAAGGCATGATCCTAGCACTTCAACCAACTGTTGCCTTGCACTGAACTAGGCATGTTCCTAGCAATTCAACCCACTGTTGCCTTACACTGAATTAAGCATGTTGCTGGCAATTCAACCAACTGTTGCCCTACACTAAATTAGGCATGTTCCTAGCAATTCAACCAACTGTTGCCTTACACTGAACTAGGCATGTTCCTAGCAATTCAAACGACTGTTGCCTTACAGTGAATTAAGCATTTTGCTGGCAATTCAACCAACGGTTGCCCTACACTAAATTAGACATGTTCCTAGCAATTCAACCAACTGTTGCCTTGCACTGAATAAGGCATGATCCTAGCACTTCAACCAACTGTTGCATTGCACTGAATTAGATATGTTCCTAGCAATTCAACCAACTGTTGCCTTACACTGAATTAGGTATTTTCCTAGCAATTCAACCAACTGTTGCCTTACACTGAACTAGGCATGTTCCTAGCAATTCAACCCACTGTTGCCTTACACTTAATTAAGCATGTTGCTGGCAATTCAACCAACTGTTGCCCTACACTAAATTAGGCATGTTCCTAGCAATTCAACCAACTGTTGCCTTACACTGAACTAGGCATGTTCCTAGCAATTCAAACCACTGTTGCCTTACACTGAATTAAGCATTTTGCTGGCAATTCAACCAACGGTTGCCCTACACTAAATTAGACATGTTCCTAGCAATTCAACCAACTGTTGCCTTACACTGAATAAGGCATGATCCTAGCACTTCAACCAACTGTTGCCTTACACTGAATTAAATATGTTCCTAGCAATTCAACCAACTGTTGCCTTACACTGAATTAGGCATTTTCCTGGCAATTCAACCAACTGTTGCCTTACACTGAATTAGATATGTTCCTTGCTATTCAACCAAGTGTTGCCTTACACTGAATAAGGCATGTTCCTAGCACTTCAATCAACTGCTGCCTTACACTGAATTAGATATGTTCCTAGCAATTCAACCAACTGTTGTCTTACACTTAATTAAGCATGTTGCTGGCAATTCAAACGACTGTTGCCTTACACTGAATTAGGCATTTTCCTGGCAATTCAACCAACTGTTGCCTTACACTGAATTAGATATGTTCCTTGCTATTCAACCAAGTGTTGCCTTACACTGAATAAGGCATGTTCCTAGCACTTCAATCAACTGCTGCCTTACACTGAATTAGATATGTTCCTAGCAATTCAACCAACTGTTGCCTTACACTGAACTAGGCATGTTCCTAGCAATTCAAACGACTGTTGCCTTACAGTGAATTAAGCATTTTGCTGGCAATTCAACCAACTGTTGCCTTACACTGAATTAAATATGTTCCTAGCAATTCAACCAACTGTTGCCTTACACTGAATTAGGCATTTTCCTGGCAATTCAACCAACTGTTGCCTTACACTGAATTAGATATGTTCCTTGCTATTCAACCAAGTGTTGCCTTACACTGAATTAGGTATTTTCCTAGCAATTCAACCAACTGTTGCCTTACACTGAACTAGGCATGTTCCTAGCAATTCAACCCACTGTTGCCTTACACTTAATTAAGCATGTTGCTGGCAATTCAACCAACTGTTGCCCTACACTAAATTAGGCATGTTCCTAGCAATTCAACCAACTGTTGCCTTACACTGAACTAGGCATGTTCCTAGCAATTCAAACCACTGTTGCCTTACACTGAATTAAGCATTTTGCTGGCAATTCAACCAACGGTTGCCCTACACTAAATTAGACATGTTCCTAGCAATTCAACCAACTGTTGCCTTACACTGAATAAGGCATGATCCTAGCACTTCAACCAACTGTTGCCTTACACTGAATTAAATATGTTCCTAGCAATTCAACCAACTGTTGCCTTACACTGAATTAGGCATTTTCCTGGCAATTCAACCAACTGTTGCCTTACACTGAATTAGGCATTTTCCTAGCAATTCAACCAACTGTTGCCTTACACTGAATAAGGCATGTTCCTAACACTTCAACTAACTGCTGCCTTACACTGAATTAGGCATGTTCCTAGCAATCGCGATGATATCCAGCTCATGCTTATTTATAGCACGTCTTACCTGGTGTAAGCATGCATGTACTCAACATACAGGCGCCAGTTTTCTTTTATCACAGCAAACAGCTAGCAGCAAATCTCTTGTTTAAGAACGTGAAGCAAGTGTGTCTGAGACGCAGGGTAACCGCATGATCACTATGTGGCAAATGACATCAACGTGTGGAAAATGTCTCTTACTAATATGTGAACCATGGTGGCCATCTTAAGATGCAGAACAATGCCTATTACTTTATATTAGTATCCAAAGTCACATAAAGCAGATTAATGTCAGTCCAAAAACATATACATTATTTATCCACAACTGACCTAATAAATAATAAGCACCCCTAGTGATATACGTGTTATATAGCTATATGAGCACCCTTATGACACATGCAGTTCTTATAGCAGTCACTCAACCATACTTTCTATCTATGAGCACAGTTAACCTGGGATGTGAACAATGTTCTATTTATATGTATTAATATACATGGTTGTCTGTACAAAAATACATATAACATATTGTTCACGGGTGACAAGTGGTTGTAAAGTGGTCTGTCGTGGTGTGTACCAAGACAACTGAGCTTCAGTGTTTTCACAGTTTCTGTTGTGGAGGAGGTGCTTAGCAGCACTGATGCCCAGAAGCAGTTAAAAACAACCAGAAGGCACGGAGCGCCACATGGGTGAGAAGTGGTTGTAAAGTTGTCTGGCGTGGTCCGGCAAGAGTTTGGTGGGACTGTGGCCTAGAATCTGAAGAATTCTGTGGTTACTCACCTCATCCACTTGGCATGAACTACCCTTGCTTAGTAACCTTGGTAACGTATGACCTTTCTGCATTTGATAGTAAAAGTTGGGAGCTATCATGCCCGGCAAGGCTCCAGCTAACACAAGAGCATACATTCTATGCAAAGCAAATCCATATGGCAAAACCAATGTCTATAAAAGAGTGTCAGTAAGGGTGGTGGAGTTGAGCAGAATGCTGGGAGATGATGAGAGCGAGGGAGGAGCCAATGTTTTGCTGCTACTAGGAGAAGCCCGAGAATCACCTCTTATTTCTACCCAGAGGGACAGAGAGGGAAGTCACGAGCAAAGATTGTGGTGGCAATGACTCAGACAGGGGTACTGAATACCTCAGAGGCAGCGAGGCAGGACAATAACAGTATCTCCCTTGGTGACATTGATAATAACTCACTCTTAGACCTATGTTACTCTATCCGTGATGTCTCCTGTCCACAAAAAAGCTGACGTGAGAAGATGGGAGTTGCGCTAGCAGCAGGGGGGTTTGGATGATATAGAGAATGTGACTCCATCTTCCTACCCCATAATCCATCTCCAATCCTGCCTCCCTACTTCTCCGAATTTGTGTTTCGAGCCTACGCCTCAGCCTGTTATTTATTCTGCTCCTATTGAAGGAGCAAATGGCAACTTGAACTTTTCCGAGTGATTGGCGAATAGAGTATTCCTGACAACAACAATGTCTTGAACTTTGCTGTAAAGATCTTGCTGAAGTTATGTGGTCGAATCCACAAATACTTACGCAAACAAGGTGTGCTAATAGAGAAATTAAGTGCTTCACCATTGCCAAAAGGTACAGAGCTGGAATTGGCTTGCCAAGGGCAGTCAAATGAAAAGAAGAGCGATGCTCAGAAAATGAGGGAGACAACGGGCCCACCCAATGAGTACGCATCTTTAGCCGATCCCGATATTATAGAATTGTTGCCTCCCTTACCGGACCAGAAAGGAAAGACACAGGATAAAACACATGCAACGTACCCAAGTAGCTGTACCTATTAAACTTCTTCCTGTTCCTCAAGTACAACCAAGCCCTCTGCTGCACTCAACCATAGCCTCGATGGCCGAGCCGCGGCGTGCGAGGAAGAAGATCATTAGGAGGAAAAAACAACAACAGCACTAGGCGGGAACACTTACAAGCTGGTTACTCAAAGACAAAAGCAGCAGGGACTTGACATTCAGTAAAGCTCTTGAAGATAGATCCCAGGCGGGGTCTATGAACTGAATATGTCTGAATCATAAAACTCTGTATCTGATCTACTGAAGGCGGCTGATGCAATACATGAGGAGGCTGCCCCAGAAGTGCCCAACAAGCAAGCAGTGTCAGATAACGTTTCCTTGGACCCACACATATTAACCATAGTTGCTAAAACAAAGGACACCAAAGCTCCTAATTTGAATCGCTCTGTTCATCTGAAATTGTTCATGAAGATACCATCTTTGCATATTTTAAATTCACCTGACTTTGATTTTGTAAAACCTTTGGGACACATAAACTCCCTCACGACTCGGTTACATTGTATGCTGCCAGAAAATGGGACAATGATAAGGGCGCAGAAGGCATCACTTGATTACCTGGGCTTTGAACTTGACAAGCAAATGTGTGAGCCGGCACTGAGGGCGCTGAGCTCCTGCAAGGGCCAAGCTCCAAACCTAGTGGTGGAGCAGATACCCTTGCAGAGCACAGCAAACCCGAGGGGTTCAATAACGAGGCCGGTTTTAGGTGCTCAGAGGTGTCTTCCAAAGTGTGGGTCCAGTGGTTGCATGAAGCTGGAAAATGCACTGCTGGAAAATCCGGGTTTATTCGCATTTTTTCCCAAATGGTCTATCATAGAGATTAGCTAAAGTGCGAGCTCCCCCTGACTCTATAGCTAGAGATTAGCTAATGTGCGAGCTCCCCCTGACTCCATAGCTAAGGATTAGCTAAAGTGTGAGCTCCCACTGACTCCATAGCTAGAGATTAGCTAAAGTGTGAGCTCCCACTGACTCCATAGCTAAGGATTAGCTAAAGTGTGAGCTCCCACTGACTCCATAGCTAGAGATTAGCTAAAGTGTGAGCTCCCACTGACTCCATAGCTAGAGATTAGCTAAAGTGTGAGCTCCCACTGACTCCATAGCTAGAGATTAGCTAAAGTGTGAGCTCCCACTGACTCCATAGCTAGAGATTAGCTAAAGTGTAAACTCCCCCTGACTCCAATGCTGTCCCATGTATCTGATGGAAGATCATCAGGGGCGCGTATTATTTCTTAAGTCAGTTGCAGAGAAATAACGGATATCGATTTGGATTTAAAATAATATGCTTACTGTGACTTTGTTTGGATACTTATACATAAGTATATATCTTCTATATTTTAAGATGGCTGTCATCGCGGACATTTAGTAAGAGTCATTTTTCATATGTTTATGTAATTTGCCAAATAGCAATCACATGCTTGTCCTGCATCTCCGAAGCACTTGCTTCACGTTTTTAAACAAGCGGCTCGGCACTGACTGTTTGCTGTGACAAAAGAAAACTGCTGTCTGTATGTTGAGTGCACTTGTGTTTAGTCCAGGTAAGAGTGAATATAATTAAGAGTGAACTGCATATCATCTCTATTGCAAAGAAAATGGGTCAGGCAACAGTTGATTGAGTCCTGTGTCTCACTTTGATTGCAGATGTTCTGGAACTCGGCAATTATTGATTGCAATGGATAAGCTCACCACTGTTGGGCATGGTGCCACTTACTACATGCATAGTGTTGGAGTAGACCTCTGACTTGAATTCCAAAGTAGGCCCACCTCTAAAGAAGCAAGGGCACATGTGTCTGTAAAGCATGTTTTATTGGACAAATGGCCGCAAGGGGTTAAATGACACTATTGAGCCAAAATAACCAGAGTCTCTCCGAACCACACAAAGAACACACATTATATAAATTTTGGAACAATGAACACACTCCCATAGATTTTGTTACACAGTCAACCCCTCAAACACTATTAGCCAAATCCATGCAATGTAATCATACCCTCTTCAGTTCCCACACTGCCCTTTGGATACTTTAAGCACTATCCCCTTCAAACGTATAATTGCAACTTTTCTTACTTGCAATACACCACTCTCAGGGTCCTTGCATATTTGGTCATGACATCATCACTTGCTTACAAGGTGACTCAGCTTCAAACAGTTCTAATTATTACAGGTTTCTTCTGGGTGGAGACCCTTACCCCTATTTGTGATGCACATGGCCATGCTACAGTGATTCCATTGATATGAGCAGGAAGAGAAACAAACAAACTTTCCTTGATCTACCATCGCTGGCCTCATCCACCCACATGTTTTGGTTTTCAGATTTCATTCTACACTAAACAACCACATGCATCTCCTCAAGCTATATCCAGGCGATCTAAACAAGAGCCTGTAAACCCTGTGTTCTCCTTCCCAACACGCATCAGGTTCATTGGCCGGCTCCAAACACCAGGTCTACCAAATGGGTGGAATCCCCCAGCTGCAGAATAACAGACTTGCCTCTATGTATAAGATTATATCTCCTTCACAAAAAAACGCCAGGCCATAAAGGTCCATCCCAGCCACAATTCACAGTTTTATGTTATTGCAGCTGCTCGGATACGTTCAGTTACCTACCCCCAGATGTCAATCATAGTCCCTACCGTCCTCCAGGTCACACAGAGTTTACTTCGTAAACCCAGACTTCAGTGATCTACACTAGCGGTGTACAGAAATTCGGCTTTGAGTAAGTATTGGGATGAATTCTGTCTGAAAAATGGCTATTAGGCATTCTGCCAAATACTTACTTGAATGGTACTCAAAGCCGAAGTTACACCCTTACTGTGCTTTCCGCCTGCAAACCATGCATGTGCAGAGTTAATGCACGAGTGAGCGCTGCATAATATGCATGGGCAGGAAGGAGATAGGACTGACCTATTGGATGCCAGTGAGCTTTCAAGGTTGACTGGTGCCACTGCAAGGCTGGCGAGTGATGGGCAGTCTTAGTCCTCTGTCCTGGTGACCTGAAAGCATGCTGACTCTGCTCTACCACCAGACTTCCATGGGGACTGGCATCTCAAGAGAGCTTGCAGGTGTTGCTCTAAGACACCCCCCTCCGCCCACTCCGACACTAAATTCATGGAAAGAAGGTGTCGCCAGGAATTCTACTGTCCTTTCAAGTCTCTAGATCTGTCAGCCACCCACGCAAAGGCAGTGGGCTAACAGATGCTCTGTGTACTGGCTTAGGTGATATGGACCAGTCACTCGATCGATGTACCTTGCCCCCATTCTCACCATATACATTTGCGGTGAAACTCATACTTTTGGGTTTTTAGGGCGATGTGGACTAAAAGTTTGTTGGAATGCACAAAATGTTCCATGTCCTAAATGTGGAAAGTATGTACACGTCTGAACACCCAAAAGACTCAAAAATGCATTCTACTCAAAGCAGTGAAATGGAATGGCAAGCAAACTCTCCCAATTCCTCTTTGCTGGAAAATATTTCACCCATCTCTACTCAACACCCCATACAGATGAGTCACTGTAGAAGCCAAAATCCTGAACAGACCCTTTACTGACAGGGATGTGGCTCCTTCAAGCAGTGGATGTCATGAAAACTAACAAATTATTTTATGTATTTCAAAATCAGGACAATGCTAGTTCAGTCGAGCTCAGTGGAGTGGGCATCCAGAGGAAAACACAAAGGAGGGGAGGAATGAAACAGAGACATTATCACTTAATGGTTGAATATGCGTGACTGGATGAGGTGTTACCAGGCCATTAATGCTGGGTCACCACTCATTTACAGCATGAATGTCTGCTGAGGAGTAGCAGCAATGGGGTTGCCCTAGGATTGGGCCAAGGGCATGGACAGTGTCTCGCCTGTGTCTCAACACCCTCCCTTCCACTCCATCTCTCAAACACAGTTTGGCTATCAGATGACACAAAGGGAACTTCTCAGTCCTCGCTACATCAAAAAGCATTAGTCAGCTCGCAACCTCTACAGCAGTTTAATATTACGAAAGATTTTTCCAATTAAAAAAGTATGAGAAACATGTGCCACACACAAACACTGAAATACTCCATGTCAAGAAGGTAATTACGTGTCTACGATTTACTATTACGATTTACTATTACGTTTCTAATTGTAAATCCTCCAAGCTCATAGGTTTTCTGTTTCAGATGTCGTGTTCCACTGGGGAGCTGAAAGCAATTTTTGGGACAGAGGCCCAGAGAAAGTTGGCAGAGGACAGGGAGGGACGGCGAGATAGGTTTAAGGCAGGAGATACCCGGACAGTCTGGGCTGCATCCCCAAGAGGGGGCTGGAGAGACCCAATATCAGGTTGGGCAAGTACCCCAAAGGCATTTGCATACGAGAGTGCCGTACATTTTATACATAGGGGTTAACTGCCGAAGGCCAGTCAGCAGTAAGTGAAATGCATTTAAACAGAAACACAGGCACTGCGACAACCAGATTTTAACAACTCCTCCCGGGAAACCTGTTGGAACTGTAATTCACAGCACTGAAAGCAGTGCTGTCTCCCTCCTCCTTTCACTACCACCCACAGTGGCCAGAATGCCTCCTTCAGGACGCCCCTGCAGAACAAAAGGAGAGAGAAAAGCATGCAGCTTTTCACTAAGTGGGCTTCACCTTTTACTTGATGGAGCTTGGATTGATTTGGAAAGACTGGGAGGGGAATTACTTTTTAGATTGTTTTGTTGTTATTCTCAGGGCCTATTCCAACATGTAAATTGGAGTTTTGATGACTTCTTTTGTGTTTCAGTGCCCTGCTGGAGCCAGACGGATAACGAGTAGGAAGGCCCAAAATGAACATTTAAAATTACAAGTAGACACATCCCAGTCTCCTCTGACAGTGATTGCATACTATAATTTTGGGCTAGTCTTACTTACTTGGGTCCTTCCTAACAAGTGACACCCATTAATGAACACAAATACAAACTGTGCTGTTATTGAACAGGTTATTTTCTGATAATGTATTCCTTTCATCGTTTACACAAAAATCTCCTGAAGACAACAAAAATGAAGAAATACAATAAAGAATGGAAGCACATATTTTAAAGTGTGTTTTCATTTACAAAGTATTTTTCTTGTCTACATAACTTTATTTATTAAAAAGGCAACTATTCGGCTCTGTAGTCGGCTCCACCCGAATACTTAAATCTACTTTTAGTACACCCCTAGTCTACACATACTTCTCACAGCGTGGGGGTACGAGGAATACAGAAGTATTCATTTACAATTTCCCCCCCTATGTTTCCCACTGTGCCTGAGATGATTCCAATAAAAACTCACCATGTAAGTGAATGAATGCATGTATGAAGAACACTACTGTGCCCCTCTTCATTATCCTCATTCACAACCAATGTTTGTGTTTGCGCATGTGAAGCACTTTGCTTCCCATCTAAGGCAAACGTGGCACTCCACGCTTTTAAATTGTATCCATACTGAATCAGCAAGGTTGTCATTTTGTTGCTACACATGTATAAATCCAAAATGTATCAACTTTTACACAACGGGAACACTAACCTTAACATGATATCCCATGCATTTAACTACACTATGTTCATGCTGATTTGCAACATTGTGTCAACATCAGAGTCACGCCAGTCACCAATATGGCACGCACAAATCGAATCTCTCTTTGCCGATGAGACTTTATCAACTGGCCCAACAATAGTTACCAATTGAGGACACAAAGGTGAGGTAGGGCGGTTCACATGACAATACAAGGTTGAGTATTCTGGAACTTAATCTGTAAATTAGAATCAAAAGTTGCCCCTTTACCCTGTTTGGTCTCAAATTATATAGAAAAACATGGTTGTACTTTTTGGGAGGACAACCCCCAGTTTTCCTTTTAACACAACTCTGTGCCATATACAGCAGTTTTGAGAGGTGAATTATAAATGTTTAATTATAGTGGTGAATTACATATGTTAAATAGTGGTGAGATATACAGCAGTCACTGGAATACAGATGTTTGTCTTGTTTTTCGCCTTAGAAATTGTTAATCTGATAGGTGCGTAACACACTGGTACTACATTAACATAACAATGCTGTTAAGCACTTTTCTTGGTATTTACTTTCTTAAAAAGTACACAAATTATAACATGGACAGCACTAATTTAGGCTGTATTTATATTTTGTTGTAGGTTCTCATATAAAGACCACTTGACCATGTTTACAAACATTTGGAAGTGCTGAATCAATAAGTCGTGAATAGTGTGAAGATATTGCGAATACAGTATTGTTTGCTTTTAAGTAACTAACGTCATGGTAATGGAGTGTATAGGAGGTGTCAACCCCTGCTTCCTCAACTGAGTATAGATACCAGGAGAGGCAGATTAAATGGTTGTATTATTGCAGAAATCAGGGTTATAGTGCCTTTATTTAAGGTGAAAACTTCACATGGCACTGTGCATATTTGGGTTAGGATGACCCAGGAAATGAAAGGTGCTTTAAATATCACACACATATCATAAGTGTATATAGCTATATTATGAATAAGGGATACAAAGTGAGAGATGTTTAAATAAATTACTAATAGTTCCCTGAAGATTTAACATAGTGTCAGGCAAAAATATATTTCAAAATCGATAACTCAACTACAACATGGTGTCCAGTTCTAAACCAGGTGTGAAACACTATGACTCATTCCAAGAGTCTTCAGACAAGCAACAGAGGCTGATCCATTGGTGATAGTCCTTGGCGGCATCTCACAGTGAGATAATTGGGTTTTTTAGGTTACAAGCAGAACTTGACAGGAAAAGCAGACAAGATTAATGATGAAGGCAGATAAAGCAAGGGAAACTTGGAGACCTCTATATATGTTCTTAATGAAAAGGGCACAATGTGCTTCATGCAGACCATTTTGAGAGACCGACTGTATTATTTGACAACATGTAATAGAGTATTTCTATTTTTCCACAGTATAAGGCACTAACTAACTTGGCCGGACCTTGAAAATTAGATAAAGAGTAAACATTGATCTGATGAAGGTGTTTTGGCAGAAGTTGAGAACTGTCAAAAATGTGTCCAGCTAAGTCTAAAATAAGCTTATCAGTTGTGTTCGTCAGAGAAGATTGTGGATGACAGCCATGACAAATGAGGGCTTGGTGTACACCAGACTATAACAGTGGAGGAAAGGCAAAATGTCTTTGAGTGTTTCCATATCATGTCTTGTAACTACAGCTAATAAAGACTGCTAAGAACATTCTATTGTCTCTCTCTCTCTGAGGAATGTTCATGGATGCATGGTGTTTGATGGAGGTTGGGTACCAGGGCCTTCAGTTTAAGTGGTGCCCAAAGGAGGGGCCCAGAAATCTTTTATAAGATTCAGGGACAAGGACCCGGGGTTCATGGTGATGGTCTGGTGGGCAGGGGGAGATGCCTGAAAAATATTGTAAGGTGAGTGATAAACTGCTGTATGATCTCATTTCTTTCAGGGGCATCACCTCATGAACGTAAGCATAGCACTCTAGAAATACAGGGAAGTCCAAATTGTCACCCGATGGCGATATCCCTAACTTTGTTTGGAAAAAGTTATGCAGAGGTAGTAGGATTTATCAACAGTTAAACCTGGATGCAATTATTCTCAAAATGTCATTCATTTTATTTAGAAAAAAGTTGTATCTTCTAAAACTTATAAAAGAAGAAAGTAAATGTACAACAATTACATGTTATAAGAAAATACAGTACATACAATGTTTTGTAAAAACTATTGTAAAAGACGATATCCTATGTGACAAACAGTATCTAATAGGAAACTGAGCATTAGTTATGCTCAGTTGTTTATCGTGTAATGTTAGAATCAATTAGACTCTTTCAGTTGTTCACAAACTTGTTTAGTATTTACGAATAGTCCTAGTTACACTGTTACTAGAATTATAGACTCAACACATTTCTGTTCTCATAGTTGTTGTGGAACATTCATCAGGAGGTGTATCACAATGACTATAATGACATTAAAAACAGTTGTTCTTAATTTGCAATGGTTTTCAATTTCTGACTGGTGTAGCTGTTGATAAAACATAACAATATACACAGGGTAAGCTATGATTGCTCATATTCATTTTGGATGAAAATATTTGTTTAGGCTAGTATACAGGTATAGAAAATACCTGTTCCGGCTTGTGGGTACAGTCCTATGGTGCTGGTGTCCTTGATTAAGCAGGATACCTTCAGGATGAGTGGAGAATGAATCTCTGTTCAACATGAAAATACATAGTGATTTTGTAAGGGGACTGAGACTTCTGATCCTAAAATTCCGCAATATGGCTCTCTCTATTATAAATTGTGTAGCTTAATGTATCATATTGTGTTCCTTATAGAATGTGGAGTATCGTAGGAAGTGTTTAAGTCTGACTGGTATTCAATGTCCAATTGGGTAGGAACTTATCTCTCTTTCTCGGGTCGTCAAGCAACACCTTTGAAGAGAAAAGTATAAACATATATAGTTACTGCTATAGGTTGTTTAAACTAAAGAAAAACTATCCCTCATGTTGTATGGGTGGAAAAAAACAATACAAGCTGTTTCTTACCTTTGTGTGATATTTTAATTATTTAAATCCACAATTAGTTTGGCATCTGCTAAACAACCTTTTTTAGGGGTCTGTACAAATAACACTAACGCTATCACTCTGGTGGGGGTTTTACAAGAGGCTGAAGAATCTGGCTCTAAAGAGAAGAGGAGGAGGCTTTTTTGGCATGTTACTCATACAGCAGATATTTTAGTTATAGATTTTAAATATAAGCAGATGATCGCTTACTTCATATCTTAACGCCACGATGTAAGTAGGTACTTAATAACACCAAGTCATTTAAAAAACTAACTCTAGCTTCTTATGTTAAAGCTCTGAAACAGGTGGGTAAAGACACTGGTATTCCAGTGTCTGAAGTCCAGCCTCCTAGTTCCTCTCCAGGTCAACCTCTAGTCCCTACAGGTTGGTGCAAGGGCTCTGGCCAGATAATCCAAGGACTTCTCTTTAGTGATAGTCTGCTTCAAAGACTCGCCACTCCTGTCCCTGCCCTCCGTGCCTGGGCCTTTTCCGCTGCCTCTGATGGTAATCTTTAAGGAGTTGGGCCATGTAAAATCATAGGCTTATCATGCTGCTGTTTAGTTTGTTCATCCACTTTGTTTTTACAGTCTCTACTTACCCCTCCATTCTCTTCTTCTGTTTGGGGTTTGCAGGCTTTTAAATCAAAACCCAGAGCTTGCAATTCATCAATCGTAGTAACCATAAGCGCTGTCAACGAGGCAGAGGTCATACGTAGGCACACTCTATCATTTTCATTTGCGTTTGGAAAATCCACAATCTTGATATCTTTAGATTTAATCACACACAATCGAGGAACATGATGGAAGAGCCTCATTATGTTGATTCAATATTGAACCATTGTTAGCCTTCAGTACCCTTTCCAGGATAACCTTGCAGCTAGGGTGGTTCCACTCCTGTATCTTAGACGTTCCGTAGTAAAAGTTATTACACAAACGGGAGGTCCCCATCCAATTATTAATATCTGGCTCACCCACCACCTCACATATCTCTCTATAATTGCAGGAATGCTTGATCATTCTATCCAGCAAAGAAGGCTGCTTCTCTGAGATGGCAGACCTATTTGTTGCTCTTGTCTGTTTTTCTTCCAAAGTCAAGAATGACACATTTCGTTGGGTCAGCCTCTTGGATTGGAGTTCTGGCCCATTTTCTGCAGGGTCTGAGTAGGTCAAGTTAGTTTCTGTCAGATTTTCATCCATAGAGTATTCAGATTAATTATCTTCATATGTTGACAACTGCATAAGAGGATTTTTATGTCAATGATCTCATCTTGGTTATAATCAGTCCTTTAAACCTTTTCATTTGTACACTGGGTAAAATAATTTTCCTTGCAACAGCCCAACCTATGACTTTCCGTTGAGGTTATGACGTTTGTTTATTCCGCTCGTACAGTTCTTACATTTCTAATAAGGTTCTGTGCACCACCCACCCTTGGGGATTTTGGAAGTGGCATATTATTCCATTTTTTCAAAGGTTCCAGCTTCTTATTTTTTGCTGGGGAAATGTCCTGTTTTTGATACTCTCGGTTAAAGATCAGGAAGTGATCTGCACTCTTTATGACACTCCCCACTTGCTCCTCTGGCCTAGTCACCATCGTTAATTCTGAGCTGCAACCCACTCAAACCTTGGCAGGAGCTGCAGAGTTTTGGGAGAGAGGCATCCTTGGGTTCAACAGGGGGGCCCGGGGTGAGAGCTGCTCCCAAGAAGGGGAAGCTTGTGAATCATCAGTGAGCACTTGGCAAGTAGGAACTTGAGCAATGTGCACTGCTTCTCTCATATCCAGGATGGTTTCAGATTGCAGTAAACTCATTGCAGTAACTACTCTGACTTGTTTAACATCCTGTTTGCTCACTGTAGTGCCATTGTCATGCTTCAATAGTGTAATTGGGTCCTGGATCCCTCCCAGGAACATCCTTTTATCATCCCTTGCTTCTTGAATTAAATAAATAAGGGTTTTGATGATCACCCCCTCTGTCTCCCTTTCCCTTGATCTCTTTTCTCTGGTAGACTCTATAAATGATTCAATAAAGACCACTTGGTGTGCATTAAGGGAAGTAGCATCACCAGGTTTTTAAGACTGTCATTTAGGTTTGTTTTCATACAGTTTCAAAAAGGGGACAGTTTAATGTAGACCATTGAACCAATGGCAGCCTGTAGATGGGCTGTCTGGCATCTGTACGGCACACTTTTAGGGAGGCTTCCTTCTGGCCTCGCAAATGTCCACTAGATGATGTCATGAATGTTTCTCTTGGCTCCTGGGGATCTTGGGCATTCCAGATTTCCTCCTGATCAGAGTCCTCACTAGAGTCTTCACTTGAACTTGGAGCTTCTCACAGAGGATGATGCCCCCTTGGAGACTCTCCACCAAAGCCCGGTCAGGAGGCAGTTCCCAATAATAGATGTGCCTGAGCTCTGGTAGCCAAAGGGATTTTAACAGGAGCTGCAGATTTTGGCTTCTTACACGGAATTCCCAAGCAGGCTCTGGGACCGTTCCAACTTCTGTGATTGGGGGCTTTACCCCCCTAGGATTACAATCCATACTTAATTGCAGCATTGAGCTTGCAGTATCCATTATGAATCTTGCCACCAAAGCATTTTCCTCTGTGAAGGCCTGCAAGACCATGTCCAGGTCCGACCCTGATTCCAGGGTTGAAGAAGGTTCAGCTGATGGTAGGACATTCACAGACTTTTTATTAAAGTTTTGTGTGGGGTGCAAACTTCGATGCAACTGGCACCATTCTCCAAAGCAGAGATCTGTGCTTCCACAGTGCTCACCAGTGTCTTCTCCAACCACAAAGGCTGCATCTCATGTTCCCTCACTCAGATAGGGGACTTTAGGGGGCTGATTGGATGTGGCAACACAGTGGGAATGGAACCCACCAGCAACTCTGCATTGGATGCTTTGCGCCACTCCTCCTCCCAAGCGCTACAGATGGGGGCACCACTGATCTCTGCAGGTACTGCAGGCAATGCTGGTTGTTGCATGTCTCTTTTTTTATAGTGCCATTTTATTTTTCCAGATTCTGACAATGTTAATATGTTTACTGTTAGTTTGAATAAACAACCTTTTCAAATGTTACCATATATTGACATATGAAAAAGTGATTGTTTTAAGCATTAGTTGCTTTTGCCACTTTCTTTGTCGACAGAGCCTGTAAATATTTAATTTTCAATAAATTTCATTTTCGTGCTGTTACTTGTTATCTGATAATTTTCAATCTGGCTAAGTTCGATCAGATGAAGCACCACCAGTTTGTTTCCTCGGTGGCGGTGCCCCTCCATATATCGGTAAATCTCTGTTCTTCGATTTTATTGCAGAGCCTTATTAAGGGTGGATTATGTTGTGATCTATCTAGTGTAGTTTGCAGACCAACCTAAAGTTTGTCATTAAAATCACTTTTCCTGATGCAAAGTAAGAAATAACGGTCAACAATTCCTGTTGAGTGTTATCATGTTCCATCTTGAAATCACATTAAAGAGAAGGATCACAAAGAAATGATGTGCTTTGACTTAATAATAATTCTCCTTGTATTGATTGGCTATCAAGTTACATTTTTCAAATATTCAGTTATTTCACACTTGTCCTTCCCGAGCTAAGATAGCTTAAGTGAATGTAACACCCAAAAGTTCAATTCAGCCTCACAGTGGCTGGAAAGAAAAGACACACGTAAGGAAAGACTTTCTCTGTGAATATGTCACTATATGTGTAAAGGTGCTTCTTGCGTTCAGCATCATAAAATGATAATACTTGGCCTTCATAGTCAAGGAATATTCCAAGTTTTGTTATTAACCTTTTGTCACCCTTATGTAATTTAGGATAAGTGTCTATCTGATTATATTTTAAAAATGTGAGAAACCACCACCCACTATTAGTACGGTAGAAAGAAATGTGTTCCCCTGTTATATCAGACTGTTTTACTATACCCACACAATAAAGGACATTTACAAACACATTCCTAAGATTGACTTTCAGTGACAATATAAACTCCCAGTAATGCTTTCCCGATGTGAAGCCCTCTGACCCCAGGACACACTTGAATTTTGTAAATCTCTCTGTATTGTTGAGAACACTTTGTGGCTTCAAAAGGTAGGTGATCGTCTTCCCATCAGAGGAGATGTTGAGTGCAGCGTGAGCAGTGTCAGGATTCAGGGTGAGAGACTCTGGGAAGAGAAGGAGAGGGAGGTTAGTGTAGTGGCGCATATCCTGAAGAACTTAGCATGTTACAAAAGAAAGCAAGAAATGAGAAATGACACTGTCATGATGGTGCAATCGCTTGAGAACTGACACAAGTGGGTGATCATCTTACAGGTTTAAGTAGGAAATGACTTTTTGGGTGGCTTATAACTTCACTCCCACTGGACGAATCTTTGCAGAAAAGGTATGTGGCCCGCTCTAAATTTTATTGGCATTTTTGGTGTGGTTTAACTTAATGGAAAAAGAATTGCTCACCCATACAGCCTAAACCGCTGGATGGATTTTCACTGAATTAGTGGCAGGAGCGGTGGCTTGGTAAATTTGGTGTTTTTATTTTAAAACAGGCAAAATGTATCTCTCAAAAAATTAGTGATATCTGCATCAGATCAACAGGCCCATTTCCCTGTTTGCTCCACAGAAAGGACTCTGATTGGTCCGGAGGGCTGCGTGATTTCCGCAGACACCCAACGCTCCTGCTGATTGGCTGGAAGGAGACGTGAGGTGCGACCTATTTTATGAAACATCTGCCATGTTGTATCCACAAAAATCTACGGAATCACTGTGGGGAACAGTGCTGAAAAACATGTTTTGAGGCATTTGTGATGGGAAGAGGGGATGGGAAGGGTGGGGAAGAGAAAGATGGTTGATATGATGTATTTCTTTAGGTGGAAGAATACCGTGTGGTGTCTGCGGCAGTCTGCGGACACCACAGTGGTCCATGGACAGGGCTTAGGGAGAGCCCCTTATCTGATGACTGCAGACAGCCTTCTTTAGGGTAGGGGAGTGGAATGTAGATGATCTGAGGATGTATGCATAGGTAACAGATAGGCTGTGCAACCAAGAATCTAGGCACTGGCAGAACTAATGCAGTGTCATATACCAGCAAGAATGTGTTCACAAGCACTGCAGTAAGTAGTGTTTTGTGGGCAGTTGGAGGAACATGTTTGGGCTTAATTGGTGAATGCAAGATGGCTTCTTAGAGTAGGGGAATGGCGTCTGGATTATATGGTGATATTGGCATTGGTGAACAATAGGGATGGTGGTGTACTTTGGTGTCTGTAGATGGTGTTTGAATTGGGAAATTAATAGCACATTGTTGTGTGGCCAGATTCTTGGGTGCCTAGCTGTATTGTGCTGTGATGGTTGTGGCCTGCTCCTAGAATTCTGGGTGCATGCGTTGAGGCCATGGACCAAAGATTCTGTGCACTGGCTGCAAGTAGTGTAATGGAATATTTACAGATTTGAACAGGGCATTGGGTGGGTGGATAATGTGTGTGGGATGTGTTTACTAGCTGGTCTATGGGTGTAGGTTGTGGGAACTGGCCAGATTCTTGAGTGCACGGCCGTATTATGCTATTGTGGTTATGGCCCACTCCAAAGACTCTGATATACTCATGTACTCATGTACTCATGGGCCCGTTGCTGTCTGGTTGTTACAGTTTTACAGGGCAGAAGGTTATTTTTCATTTAAAGTGATATACCTGTTGATGGCAATTGGCCAGTAGGCTATACTACTTGTGTAGGTCACTGAGTAAACTTTGGTTTCAGGAATATCTAATAGGCATTTGCAAAATTTGCTGGCAATCGCTGTGTCAGAGAAATGGAAGTATCATTGCATTCAAACCACCCACATTTCTTTTTAATGTATGCAGTATAGTGACCTGCACTGGTTGTGGCAGCTGTGTGGTAGATTATACCAACTGTTGTGAAGGTTTTCTTGCCAAGTAATACTTGCCCTTGTGTGAAGCTAGTAAGCTTGCAGTTGTTTTTGTTGCCATCTGTATTCTATTGTAAAAGCATTACTATTACGTATTGGCTATGTGAGCGTATATTTAAGGTGGAACGATTGTCTGAATTGCAAGTAGTACATAA
Organism: Ambystoma mexicanum; assembly: GCF_040938575.1. Taxonomy (NCBI): domain Eukaryota; kingdom Metazoa; phylum Chordata; class Amphibia; order Caudata; family Ambystomatidae; genus Ambystoma; species Ambystoma mexicanum. Next base: position 1,364,818,772 of record NC_090933.1, read on the forward strand.
TATGCCATGATTTGCATTTTGTACCAGCTGCTGAAATGGAATGGATTCACAGTTAAGTATAGATACATACACAAAGTGCTTGTTAGGGCCTTGTTCCTGCACCACATGGCTGCAGAGAGTGCATGTATGTTTCCACATGTATGAAATCTGGAAGGTTTTATTTATAGGTATGTGTTTGCTTTCCAGCACTTGCAGTAAGTACATTAGAAATTCTTGTGGATCTCCGTGTGTGTTTATACTGAATCTCACCGGTCCCACACAGTGCCATATTCCTGAGACACTGTAAGTGTTGTCAGGATTGTTTGTTGCATTTTTATGAAGGAGTAGCATTTGCAAACACAACTGGTATGTGCCGTTCAAGTAAATATTTTCAACAAATGGTGGCAATTGGAATAGAACATTGCTTGCTACATTTGCATAGCAATTTACACTAGTTGTGTTGGAAAATAATTTGAATGTATCTGACAGTGCTGTGCCTGAGTCCTTTGATAGAACTCCACTTGTTTTGAGGTAAATTTCTCTTTGTGCAGTTGGATATGCATTTGTTTTTCACTACATCCTTCTGTAGTTGTGCTAATTGATTGAGTAGCAGCTGCTTTCAATTTCTTTGGTGGTACTGTTGGGAGATCACTTATAAGTTGTGTTTGCACTAGTTTTCTTTTACAAAGATTTCCTTTTTGAGAAACAGGGTACATTTTTAGATGGGTTGTCTAGCGTGCACATAGGCTGTTGACCTATATGATGCAAGGAATGTCAGCCTTGACTCGGCCTGCATCAAAATTGTCTAGAAATTGTCTAGAAATAGTCCTTCAAGTATACGTGGGCATGACAGTGCTACATAATGCAGGCATCCTCTAATGACTGTGCAGCCAATGTCAATCAATGCTTGATCTAGGGATAGACCTCGCGATTTATGAATAGTGACTGCATATGCAAGAGAGAGAAAAAACTGTTCTCTGTGTACATAAATGTCTTTGAAAAGAAGGAATCAGGCTGTTGAGCATCCTATCCTTTAAGTTTGTCAAAGTGGATGTTAACAAACTGAATGTTGTTGTCACACTCTGAGTCCTCTGACTCTTAGCTCACCTGTTTGATAATTGACGTCTTCTTTCTTGTGTTTGCACATCTCTCCTTTTTTCTAGAAGATGGGGCCTTGTACAGAAAAGGATGTATCTCCCCTGATGCCAGTATGCAGGCAAGTAACGTATAGAAGTGAGTTTGGGCTCCTGCTGAGGAAGGATACAATGGCCTGGAGCGTTCAGTGTTCCAGGAAGGATTCCAGGAAAGACCGGGTGATAATCCAGGAGGGAAGGCAAGGAATCCAGGAAATTATGAAAGAAACTCACACGGCTCTGTAAAGCGGAGATAGCGAGGAGCGGCACAGAACAACACACCAGGAAGGAAGGGAAGGCTAACCGCAAGGAAACCAAAGAATAGGGAAGCAGAAATGGAGGGAATCAGAGTAGCAACTTGCCAGTACAAACAGCACGGCCAAGCTTAGCATTGAGACGTGCCGAGCCACGGGGCATGTCTGTTTTCGAGGAAGCAACAGGCATTACTTGGAGACTAGACCACGAGTTTCCCTGCGGCGGTGGCCATGTTGGGTATATAATGGATGCAATTCAATGGTGTTTGAGGGACAGTTGTCCAGAAGAGCGGAATCAGTGATTCATGACAGCATGCCCCCTTCTAAAATCCGATCCCCCACGATTGCCTGGATGAGTCAGATGGAACCTCTGCATCAGGCGGGGAGTGTTCATGTTGGACAGAGGTTCCCATGCCCGTTCACTGGGTGGATAACCCTTCCATTTCACCAGGTATTGAAGACGGCCTCACCTATATCTCGAGTCACATATCCTAGAGACCTCAAATTTGAGTTGATTTTTTACAAGAACATGGGGAGGTCGAAGAGCTGTTCTGGTTGACTGGTGGTATGGTTTAAGTGTGAAAAACGGGATACATTTTCTTCTAGGATTCTGGCAATTGAAGTCGAAAAGCCACAGGGTTGATAATTTCCTTCACTGTAAATGGTCTGTAGAAGCAAGGGGCTAATTTGTTGGGCCTTAGGTGTCTGGGTAGTTGGTAAAAAGAAGAAAGCCAGACTTTGTCACTGATGGCATAGACAGGGTCAGGTCGTCCTTTGGCATCTGCATGTTTCTTAACATCCACCCTGGCCTTTTCTAGATGTCCCTTTACATCCTTGTGTATTGTGATTAATCAAGCTATCTGGGAATTGACTGAAGCAACCAGGGTGGGGTGAGGCAAGAGTGTGGGTAGAACAGAAGGATGGAACCCTTGATTGCAAAAGAAGGGACTGGTCTTGATTGCAGCATGGTCGGAGTTGTTGTATGCAAATTCAGCTACTGGAATCAATACTGACCAATCATCCTGGACGTTAGATGCAAAACATCACAAATACTGCTTAAGGGATTGGTTTACCCTTTCAGTAATGCCATTGGTTTGAGGATGGTATCCCGATGATAAGGCACGTTGAATACCCAACAGCTGGCATAAGTGCTTCCAGAACCTGGAGACATATTTGGGTCCACAATCTGAGATGATTTTGGATGGAAGATCATGTAACTGAAAGATGTGGTTCACAAAGATTTCTGGTACTGAAGGCAGCTTGAACAGAGGGGTCAAATGAGACGTGGGAAAACAAGTCGATGGTAACCATAATGGTGGTATAACCCTTGGAAGGGGGGAGATCCACAATAAAATCAGTGGCTATCACCTCCCATAGTCGGTCTGGCAGGGTAGGTTGATGAAGTAATCCTGCAGGTTTCCTGTTTTTGGACTTGTTCTGATTGCAAACTGCACATGCCTGTATGTATGATCTTACATCATTGATTATCCTAGGCCATCAAAGGTTTCTCTGGATGGTCTGAAGCGTAGCCTTAATACCACGATGCTTGGAATGGAATGTGTCATGGCAAAGAATCATTATCTTGGTTCTTGTGAGCTGAGTAGGAACAACCAATTTCTTGTCCTTGAAGAGGTAGCCATCTTTGGTAAATAGCGACCATTGGTTGTTTTCAGAGAATTCCTTCTAGAGGTCCGAGGTCAGGGTCTCAGCCCGTATGTTGTCCAATAACGTGTTGGCCTGGGCTATGAACACAGTGTCTGGAAACATCTTGGGAAAAGTGTGTGCTTCTTCTGGTATATAATCTGGTCATCTGGATAGTGCATTAGCGATTATATTGGATGTCCCGGGTACATGCTGAATGCAGAACTGATATTAGGCAAAGAAAAAGGCCCAACAGGCTTGACGACTGTTTCTACATTCCATTGATTGTAGGACCTGTAGGTTCCGATGATCAGTTTGTAGCAGTACTGGGTACTTGGCACACAAGAAGAGGTGGTGCCATTCCATAAAGGCTTGTTGAATGGCGAGTAGTTCTTTCTCCAGGACTGAATAGTGTGTCTCACTAGGGTTCAATGTCCGAGACAAATAAGCAATGGGATGTTCTTGATTATCCCTGGATTCTTGCTATAACACTGCCCCGATTCTGTACTCCGAGGCATCTGTTTCTAGCAGGAAGGGTTTGGTTTTGTCTGGTTGAGCCAGGATGAGTCTTTGAGTAAACTTGTGTTTTAACTCCTTGAAGGAGGCTTCTTGCATTGTTGATCAATAAAAGGGAATATCTTTCTTTAACAAGGAAACAATAGGTTGTACAATGGATAAGAATGTGGGAATGAACTTCCTATAGAAGTTAGCAAGTCCTAGACATGACTGGACTTGTTTAACTGAGATAGGAGCAGGCCAGGAAATAATAGATTCAACCTTGGCTGGATCCATTACCACTCCTTGGGGGCTTAGCACAAATCCCAGATAACAAGACTGTGGACATGTAAAAGATGCACTTCTCGGGTTTGGCCAGCAGATTATGTCTGTGTAAACGTTGTAAGACCAAGGTAACATGTTCCTGATGCAAGTCCGGGTTGTTGGAGTAAATCAATATGTCATCCAAATAGACAATTACAAAAAGTAATAACACATCTGAAAAGACTTGATCCATGAAACGTTGGAACACCGCTGGAGCATTAGCGAGAACAAATGGCATGACTAGATATTCAAAATGTCCAAAAGGTGATCTGAAGGCAGACTTCCTTTGTCGCTCTCTTTTATACGGATCAAATGGTAGGTAACCCGGAGGTCCAGCTTGGTGAAGATCGCAGCACTAGGTATGGCTTCTAGAATGTCTGAAATGAGTGGTAAAGGATAACGGTCCTTGAGGGTACACTGATTGAGACCTCGGTAATCTAGGCACGGTCGGAGCTCCTTAGTGTTCTTTTTGGGTACAACAAATAGCAGGCGACTTGGAAGGATGAATGGTTCTGTTGGTTAGATTGGTATCCAAGTATTCTCGTAAGGCTATTTTCTCGGGTTCAGAAAAAATTCAAATCCTTCCAAATGGAATGACTGTATCCTCTTTGGTGTCGATAGCACAGTCCTCAGGTCGATAGGGAGGTAGGGACTAAACAATGGCTAATGAAAACACGTCCAAGAATTGATGGTCATTTTCAGGTACCTGGGTTATGTTGGAAACGGTGATGAGTTGCAGTTCCGCAATCTTCTTTTCTGTGGATATGATATGTGGACTTTTTCGGGAAAGACAATGTGAAAGAAAAAATTCAGATCCAAGGAATAAGAACCCAGCTGTCCAACTGATGTACGGATTATGTCTCTGAAACCAGGGCATGCCCAGGACCATTGGGTAATGAGCAGCTTTTATTATGTTAAATCACAGCAACTGTTGGTGATATATAAAGCAAAAGTTCTGTGGTTTGTTGAGTTATGGGTCCTGTTGATAGTGGTTTCCCGTCTATTTTTTCTACCGCCTGGATGACGCCTTTAGATTTTCTCAGGATTTCATGCTTCAAGTCCCATTCATGATCCAGGAAGATGCCCATGGCACCACAAGCCACCAGAGCCAGAACGGAATGGTTTTCCTTGTTGGCTGATGACAGGAGTACCTGGAGTATAACCAGGGAGTTCTTCGGAAGTGAGTCCAAGGAAAGAGAAGAGTCAGAGCAATGACCAATCTCCTGGAGCTGGGCTGCGTTCAGGATAGGGAGCTGGCATTTCCCGACGCCTTGGAGGGGCTATTAGACAATTTCTTACCAGGTGTTTGTCAGAAGCACAATACATACAGAGTCCACTGTTGATCAGACAAGTTCTTTCCTGAGAAGTGATAGGTCCCCTTAAGGAGCCCAGCTGCATTGGTTCAGGTTCAGAGGAGTTAGATGTAGCTGTCTCTTTGGGCCTAGGATATTCTGAAGAGGGTTTCTGTGGAGGAGTCTGTGTCTTTCATTTCTCTGCTTTTCTTTTCTGTATCCTAAAATCAAATGGCAGGGACAAGTCTTTAAAGGCCTGGAAGGATCCTGGGCAGGCCACTCTTGCCAATTCATCATTAATCTCCTCATTTAACACACAACAAAACAGGGTAAAGCATGCTTCGGGGTTCCAATCAGCTTCCATAGCCAATTGTTTAAAACAGGTTACTTAGGACAGCATGTCTTGGTTTCCTTGTTGGAATTCCAATAGTTTTTCATGAGCACCATACGCCTGTTCAGGATGGTCAAATATGGCCTTAAAGACTTCTATGAAACTGTCATAGTTGTCAAGTAAAAGGGCCCCCTGTGGATACCAGAGATGTTGCCCAGGCTAGTGCTTCCCTAGAAAGGTGAGAGATTACAAAGCCAACCTTAGCCCTGTACGTGGAAAAATAGTAATGTTTAAATGTGAAATGTACCAGTCATGAATAAAGGAAAGAGCACAATGCCTTAGGAGTCCCATCATATTTATCCACAATGCCTCCCACTGATCGCTCTCCTGATATACTGAGTCCATGGATAGAACAAGCTGTTTCAATGCTGCATTCTCAGCCTTGAGGTTCTGGACCTCTGGTGATAACTCCTGCATTCCCCTCATGAGGTCCTGTATAGCACTCTCCATGTTGGATTCAATGTTAGGTTGTTAGCGTCTCAACCTGTCAAACTCTGAGTTCTTAGACTCTTGGCTCACCTTTTTGATTCTTGACGTCTTCTTTCTTCTGTTCGCAGTTCTCTCCTTCTTTCTAGAAGTACGGCCCTTGTACAGAAAAGGGCGTGTCTCCTCCGACGCCAGTATGCAGCCAGGTAACTAGTGAGTTTGGGCTCCTGCCGAGGAAGGATACAATGACCAAGAGCATTCAGTGTTCCAGGAAGTATTCCAGGCAAGACCTGGTAATAATTCAGGAGGGAAGGCAAGGAATCCAGGAAATCATGTAAGAAACTTGCACGGCTCCATAAAGCAGAAATAGCGAGGAGCAGCACAGAACAACACACCAGGAAGGAAGGGAAGGCTAACCGCAAGGAAGCCAAAGGATAGGGTAAGTCGACAATGGAGGGAATCAGAGTAGCAACGTGCCGATACAAACAGCACGGACAAGCTTAGTGTTGAGGCGGGCTGAGCCACGGGGGAGTGTCTGTTTTCAAGGAAGCAACAGGCATTACTGGGAGTCTAGACCGCGAGTTTCCCCGTGGTGGTGGCCATGTTGGGTGTATAATGGATGCAATTCTACAGTGTTTGAGGGACCAAGTTGTCCAGAAGGGGCAGAATCGGTGATTGATGACAGTTGTTGTCACATGGGCATGTTTTGAAGCCAACAAATATACCAAGTGCTCCATTAACTAAACCTTGTTCCACGTGAAGGTAACACTTTAGCATTACTCTACAGTTTAAACACAATGTTAACAGTTTCTCCAAACCAGCTGTTTTGGAGATAGATTTTTCTAAGCTATTTAGTCGTACTGTTGCTTGTTGACACATGGGAATTTTGAAACCATGTCAGTTCAGTTGGTCTGCAGAGTACATTTGAACTGTTGGTTGTATTTCTTTTTTCAACATTGTCTCATTAAATTGTGCACAGCTTGCTAGGGTTGGCATTAAGGATATACATTTAACAATTTTCTGTGCTAATTGTTCCATGACATCAGTAGCAGATGTGTTATGCCTGCATAGCGCATCGATCAGTCTGCTATTTAAGACAGATTGTGCTTAATTAGAGATCACACCAATCCAAATGTTTTTCAAAATGTTAGCATAGGTGAGGTCTGAAGACTCACGCATGTTTTTAGTTAGTACTCTGTATTGGAAATGTTGCCAGAGATTTATATTTCCTATGCTGCCAAGTGTGTTAGGGCACAGTTTGTGTCCTAAGTTTTAAAAAATAAGTTCACATTTCACTTTCATTAATTGAAGACGATCTCTGAAAACAATCATGTGTTTTCCTCCAAAGTGTTCTTCGTAGTTCGTTTTCAGGACCTCTTGCAATCTGAGGTGAAACAAATCCAACATTAGGTTGGAAACCATGCTCATCTCATCTATTAGGACCATTTAAATTTGTTTCAGAATTCTACATTGTTCCATAGCAGCTTCTGTTGACAGTTTGTAGTACTGTAATTTGTTTGGTGTTCGATTGAAGGAGTAGCAATCGGTGCAAAGTGATACCATGTATGTTGTAGGCAACTAAACCTTTGGGGGCAGTTACAACAGCTGAACGCTTGCTGTTTGTCAGTTGTTGAAGGGCCTTGCTGGTGATTTTTATAAAGAATGTTTTACCTGAACCAGATTCAGCACTTACACACAGGAGTACAGGTTTATACTTTTGACAGTTACAAGTTTAATTTTCGTGCAGCACACCATGTTCAATTTCTTTAGTTACTGCTAGGAAAATGCTACGCTGTTCATCATTCAGTTGTGATTGCAGTAGCGCAAAGTGTTCTTCAGATCCCTCATACTGACTCATAGTATGTTCTACTTCAGTCATGGCTAATTCTGTCTCATTTACTAATGGTGGACCTCCAAGTGCTTCTTTGCTTACTATAACAGAAGGTTGACTGCTCTGAGGAGTGCCACCTTCTTCTTGCCCACCACATTGCAGCTTTATGCTCCAACTTTCAGTGCTATGCGGATGACACTCAGCTCATATTCAGGCTACCCTCGGCCACCTCTTCTCTGTCTCTAATCACTGACTGTCTGTCATCCAGGAGTGGTGTGCCGCCAATGACCTCTGTCTTAATGCCAGTAAGACTGAGATTCTCCTCATTGTCACCCCCACTCCCTCCTTCCCCGTCTCTCTCTTTCCAGCCTCTCTTGGCCCTCTTCCTGCTCCCACCTGAGAGGCTAAAAACCTTGGGGTTATCTTCGACTCCACACTCTGCTTCTCTCCTCATATCTCTGATATCTCTAAGAAGTCACACTACCAGATGTACCTCCTCAGAGGTATTCTTCCTTTCCTCTCCTTCCCCCAGAATATCACTATCTCCAGAGCTCTTCTTCTCTCTAGGCTGGACTATTGCAACAGCCTCTTTCTAACTCTGCCTGTCTCTACTCTCCGCCCTATGTAAATCATCCAGAACAGGACTGCGAGGCTTGTCCTTGGCCTCAAGCCCAGGGATCATATCCCTCCAGGACTGAAGCCTCTGCACTGGCTCCTAATGGCTGCAAGGATTAAGTTCAAATCCTCTGCATTGTCCACAAGGCTTTCTGGGGCCTGGGGCCTCAATACCTTCAACTCTCTCTTCCTAAATATCTACCTTCTTGAGCCCTGCGCTCATCCGCCTCCAACTCACTCAGGGTAAGTCACCTCTCCAAGCAACAATTTGGTGGTACATCGCTTTCCCTCCGCTGGGGCCTCCCTCTCGAACAGCCTCCCTGCCTCCTTGAAACTCAAGGAGAATCACCTCTGGTTCAGGAAGCACCTCAAAACCTTTTGTCATGACCACTGTGAGAGACACACGTTGTGCCACAAGCAGGCTACCACCAGAACCCCAAGGGCCTTAAAGCCACTGCAAAAGGGCTCCTGGAGCCAGTCCTGATACCTTTGGCACAAGGCTCATATGTAGGAGGGAAGGGCTGTTCAAACCAGGTCCCATTTATGTACTGGGCCTTTAAATCCAACATGGAAGCACCCACACATTCTAGTACTAAGAACCTAGCCATGCGGTCTAGTGTTTTGGGTGTGGCAGGCATGAAACTACTTTCCCTGGTACTACTTTACCTGGGCTATATATAATATACCCTGACTGCAGAACACGCTTCGTGTTATTCTGCAACCCGCAGTGTGATGCTCACCGTGTCCAGCTCCTGGTCTGCATCTTCCTGTAATCATGCAAGAACAAGAACAAGATTATTCTGTTTTACCTGAGAAAACATCATCCAGCACTCAGCATCTCAAGTGGGCTGCAATCTGTGGAAACCGAGCGAAGAAGAAACATCACTCAGTTGTGAGTACTAGCTTAAGGACTTCCGGCGTACCGCTACCACAGCTGCTGTTCGAACATTGCAACCTGCAATAACGAGAAAGGGAAAAACAATATTAGGAGGCGCACTTCCAAAACATCGAATTCCACCAGTCTTACCTGAATTGAATCGCGCTATGCCACTCTTCCATCCAGAGCACCTTAGGAACATCTGCAAAGGAAAAGAGACATATTCAGGTTCGCTTTCAATATTAAACAACCACACAGTGCTGTACTTACCTTAACAGATTCTCGGGGCCTGTTTTTCATTGCGCTCTCATCCACTCGCAGCACCACAGCGGCCTGTGAGGAGAAGAAGAAGAAAATATAGGGTAGCTTTAAAAGACAATAAAGGTGCTGTACTTTGTGCTTTCTCTTACCTAGAAAATGTGCCTCTCCATCCGGCGCACCAGCATCAAGACCTTTGCACCTGAAAAGAAGGAGAGAAAGACATTAACAAATTCCCACCATAAACAGAACAAAAACTTACAATTAACAAACCTACCTGCCTACCAGCAGATTCAGGGTCACAGCAGGCCTGGGCCCAAGGAAGGCATACAGCACCAGTGAAGCAACTTGGGCAGCTTGCCAACAAACATCAAGCGCCCCTGCACAAGAAACGCAGGATGGATAGCTCACCCTACAAATAACTAAGGTGAGAAAAGAACCCAGTGGGAAGGGAATCGGTCAGAGGGAGGTGGGAGATCCACCCATTAGAGACAGTTATCACAAATCCTCCCTTCTGTAATTGCAGATTCATTATTCAGCAATGGGCAACTACGCATCCAGGGTTCCAGATCTCAGTGCCTTCCAGACGCCCCCTGGGATATCTATCAGGTGAGCGTAACACCTTTCTCTTTGCCTCTGCTTTCTCTCCTCTTCTCCCCTGCTGACCTCCTGGCTAAAATTACACTGGTTAACTGGCCACTGTCTGACCTCGGGCCCAGGTCCCTTCCCCGCCAGCCATACGCACCTGCACTGCCTGCCTAGCAACCCCTGCACTTGGGACTGTTCATTTATCCCTACAGTCCCACCACTAGCACTTGCCACCTGACTTCTGCTCTTACTTTCCACTTGCCACCAGCTGGTCATTACTTATTTTATGATTACCTTTTCCCTTATACTGCACTGTCCCCTCCCACTCCCCTCTCTGCACTTTCCCTTTCCCCATCCCATGTACTTGCACGATCTGAATGATACCTAGCCTAGTAGGATCATTGTTTGTCCTCCATTTGGTCCCCCTCCCTTGCCGCATTGTGCCTTGAAACACTTGTGTATAGGCAAATACCATATCATATCATAACCATAACTCGCGCCACCACCGTGATGAAAACAATGCCAGCCTCAAAATTGACTGGAAATAGTCCTTTAGGTGTAAATAGACGTGAAAGTGCTACATAACGCATACCTTCTTTAAAGACTTTGCTGCAAATGTCAACTCATTCTTGATCTAGGGTTAAACCTTACGATTTGTGAATAGTGACTGCATATGCAAGAGAGAGAGATAATTGCTCTCTGCATATGTACTTGTCTTTGAAAAGAAGGAATCATGCTATTAAGAGTTCTATCCTTTTAACTTCTGAAAGTTTGCCAAAGTGGATGTTGACAAACTGAATGTTCTCATGTGGATGTCACATAGATACGTCTGGAAGGCAACAACTGATTCAATTGCTCCATTAACTAAAGCTTGTTCGACGTCAAGGTTATGTTTCAGAAATACTCTGCAGTTTAAACACAATGTTAACATTTTCCCCGAACCAGCTGTGTTGGAGATACAGTTTGTTTTCTAAGCTATTCATGCGTTCTGTTGCTTGTTGACACATAGGGAGTGTGTCATGCTGTGTACTTCCAGTTTGTCTGTGGAGTTAATATTCATTTCATTTTTTAACATTACTCACTGAATTGTGTACAGCTTGCTAGTGGTGGCATTAAGGACACACATTTCACATTTTTCTGTGCTTATTGGTCCATAATATCTGGAAGAGATGTGTCCTGCCCATATAGCTCATGGATGAGTCTACTAATTTAAGATAGATGGTGCTTCCTTAGAAAACACACCAATCCAAATGCTTTTTTTAAATGTTTGCATGTGTGAGGTATACAGACTGATGCATGTTTTGAGTTAGTTCTCTGTATTGGAAATATTACTAGAGATTTACATTTCCTATGCTGCCAAGTGTGTTATGAATTGTTGGTGGCCTAAGATTTTAAAAATATTTTCACCTTTCACTGGTGTGAATTGTAGGAGATCTCCAAAAACAAGAACGGGTTTTACTCTAAAGAGTTGTTTGTAGTTTGTTTTCAGGACTTCTTGTAATTTGAGGTGAATCAAAGCCAACATTAGGTTGGAGACCATGCTCACCTCTTCTATTAGGATAATTTTCATTTGTTTCAGAATTCTGCATAGTTGCATAGCATCTTCTGTTGACAGTTTGTAGTACTCTAATTTGTTTCGTTGTTTTCTACTGAAAGGAGCAGTAGTTGGTGTAAAGTCGGTGTAAAGTAACACCTCCTATGTTGTAGGCAGCTAAACCTGTGAGGGCTGTTACTATAGCTGAAATATTGTTGGTTGTTAACTTTTTGAGGAATTTGCAGATGATTTTTATTAAGAATGTTTTGCCTGAACCAGCTTCACCACTTACATAGAAGAGTACAGGTTTATAATTTTGACAGCTACAAGGTTTAATTTCATGATGCAAACCATGTTCAATTTCTTTAGTCACTTCTACAAACATGCTATGTTGCTCATCATTGAGTTGTGATTTGAGTAGTGCCCGGTTTATTTCTGATTACTCATATTGATACATGGTGTTTTCTACTTCAGTCATGGCTAATTCTGCTCCATTTACTATGAGTGGCTCTCCATGTGGTTCTTGTCTCATTTAGTTGTGCTTGAACCTCTCCCACTTGATGTTCATTGTCCAACATTTTTTTGCACTGCTTAAAATTGACATTTTCTATACTGCTTTCATTTGCATTGAAAGCAACTTCAAATGAGTCAGGGGTGCCCAATAAATCTTCTATTCTCCCTGGTTTTAAAGGTTGGTGTAGGGACCTGTAGTAAAGTTCTCTATGTTGAGGAATTTTAAATGATTGTTTTATATGATTAATTAGGCTGGATTTGGTAAGTTTAACAAGGCTGCTTTCACAAGTTTTGACTATGTATTTTCCATTTGTTTCATATGTTACAATATTATTGTTGTGTGATAAACTTTGGGCTATGTGGTATAGGCACAGGTTTTCCAAAGCACTACTTTTGTTTGGGTAGTAAATATCTAATACATTGTCAAAATGCCCTGACTGTTGGGATGATGTTTGGCTATTGTTTCTATGTCTTGGTACGATTTCAGTACTATGTTTCTGGATGCAGCAGGGCCAAGGCTTAGACAGACTTTGGGCCTCATTAAAAGTATGATGGTAAGGCAACAATGGTGCTGGTATCGCTACCGGCATCGTTGCTACCATATCACCATACTAGGAGCTCTGCTCACGGGTGCCCTTGCAGCCACCAGGGTTGACTGGGTGGCTGTACCGGCACCCACGATCAGAACATGATGGTAGCACTGGTACCATTATTAACGGTACCGGTGCTACCATCCTCCCCATTCCCATTTGAATGGGGATGTAACGGGCCCGGGTCCCGCGAAAGGGCAATTTCATGGTCTGGCTGGGCCGGAATAGACCGGTAATTGCCCATTCGCAGGTGCCGGACCCAAATGCGAGTTTGGCGGTAGCCTTGCAGGCAAAACCAGCAAGGCTACCTCCAACCTCGTAATGCGGCCTATGTGTTCAGCTTTGCCATATAAGGCTGTGCCTGTTAAACAGTCTGGGACTTCATAGAATCCACATTCTCTATAGGAGAGCATTTTTATGCCAAAGCTGTAAAATGTTTGTGACATTGTTTTGTCAGATGATATGTCATCCCAGAGTTCTTCTAGCTCTGCTTTCACAGCTTTGGTTAGGTAGGCTGTGACATATCTTTCAACTGCAGTGGAATTGTCTGCAATATATTGTATATCCATGTTTGCATTCCACAAGAAGGCAATGATTGCATTATTATTGATGTACTTTGATGATTTGTTTCTTTTAATTTGGTATGTGTTTTGGTGATTTGCCTTTCACACTGCATCTAACAGAAGACATGACGCTGTTTACTTGTTCTTTTGCTGAAATTTGTCTAGGGACCGAAAGCAGAATTTGGTATAATAGGTGCCTTTTTTTCATATCCGCGTTGACAATATTTTCCATATTTATGTTTTTTGAAGCGTAAAATTTGTGTAACTAGCTCACTATGTGTGCTTTCTAAAGGGATGTCACAGGTTACATATTTGTGAATAAACTTCAAAACAGTGCCATCACTGTCATAACTAAATGTAGGAGCATATTTTATCCACAAAAGCATGTGGATGTTTGGTGCTCCTCTGGATTGATATTCTTTTCTCCAAAAGAAGTGTTCCACTTCTAAGAGGGGATGGATTGTTTTATTACAGATGAAGTGCAGCATGGCAATAAGTGGTGAAAGTATCTTGATACATTTACAGGGTCAAGGGAGCAGAGTTTTCCTGGTGTTTTTATGTCTATCCCTTCTTTGTTTTAGTTTAGCTATGTGTAGAAAGTTGTGCAAGTCCTCCCATGCATATTCTGCACTGCTCAAAGTGACAAACCAAGTGGGTGGGCCAAGGTTCTATAGCATACAACTTACTTCATTGTGATGTTGGAACAAATATTCTTTTGTACCATGTATGTTTGCCAAGAGATTTGTGATACTTGACTACAAAACGTCATCTTTGTCTTTTATATTTTGAAGTAGTTGTGTAGCAGACATGTTTAAAAAATTGGAACCTGTTTTCAATGTGTGTGCAACTCCATAACATAGAGTTGCTAGTTCACTTTCACACAGGAGGTGGAATATGTATTCAATGTTTTGTCTGAATCTTGGGTCTTCAGAATACATTTGTAAATGGCAGTATGCTGATGCTGTTATTTGTGTGCATCTTTCATCATATCTTCTTCCCTTTCCAGTAGGAAAGAGTAAAGAAAAGGCTTGTGCTTCTATACTTGTTTTCCCATATGGTGATTGGAGATCCTTTGGTTTGACACATTTGATATGTTTCTAGTGCATCGTCTACGGTGTTTTGGAGTTCTGTGAGTGAATCGTCTACAGCTCTAAAATATTGGATGCCATAATAGGATTTAGAAGCTCAAATTGGCCAGATGATGAGGAATCCTGAATTATTTCAGTGGTTTCCCTTAGGTTTTGTTCGATTTATATTTCTTTGTAGTACTCATTTTCTCTTTAAGATATTGTAGGGCTTCTCTAACTTTGTTTGAGTCTACTAGTTGTTGCCAAACTATTTGTATTTCATTGGTACACCATTCCCTAGGATAATCAAAGATTAATCTATTGGCTGTTGCACTTCTAGAGTGTCTACATTTTCGTAAAGATCTAATGTTAAATAAACTACTTTGTCACAAATGCCCTTTAGTAATTCAGAAGGAGGCAATTTGGCTGTTTTGGGATGAAGGCATATTATAGCTTTAAACGGGTGTACTATTTGGATAATAAGGCTCTAATAAAAATTAAACTGTTGGAGAGGTTTAGGAAGTAGGAATATTTCCAAGTTAGTAGTGATAGCCTGCGAAGTTATTTGGTTATTATCAAGCTCTGTATTGCAGTATGTGCAAAGTATTGAGCGGGTTAGTAATTTTGTATTTGTTTTCTGCTATAAGATAGAGAGCTAATTGGAACCATTGGGATTCCTCATTGTCTTCTATGTTCTTCTTTATATCTACAGTTTTGTTGTTCTTTCTATAAAATGTTCTGTGACAACACACACATACTTGATTTGATAATTCAGCAGATGTGCTTTTAGACTTTGCTATTTCTTCTTTGTACATGTTTATTAGAAGGTTGGCATTGATAAGGTTTTTGCTACTCTTGTCTAAAGTTGCTGGATTTTCTAAGTGATCTTCACTTCTAAAATATTTGCTTTGGATGTGGTCTATTTGTTGAAGAACTTCTTTGGCTGTGCCATGTATGAGAAGACGTTATTAAAACATTCCATTTCTAAAGCAGGACTCATTGCTTAGTACAGTATCTGGACGTGATTCTGTATAGTGGAATGGTGTGTTGCTAACATTTTGATGTGGTGGAAGGTGCTTTTGCAAGCAGGTCTTGGAATACAGGCTAATGAATGTCCTCCCAGTCCAGTAATTGCACACTGGACAGGAGACCAGGGTTTGCAAAATGTTTATTCTAATATTCTCTTTTACTTTCCCATAGTGATTGAGGAATTGTCGTACAGATTTGAAAGATTGTTTCTATACGCTACACATTGAGGTGCAGGACCATTTGTAGTCTGGACAGAATGGTTCGGTGCAATGGAGAGTTCATTGTAATTTGTTGGGGACATTTTTTCAATGAGGGTTTCTTCTGCCATAGTGGCATTGTCTACCATTTCATACCCTCGGCCACTACTATGTATGGCAGTTGGGTTTTTCCACTCTTATTTATATGTCTCTTCATTGAAATATGGTTCTGTGCTGGTTGTGTGAATCCACTCACCTGCACAGAAGCTTGCAAAGGTATCTATGTTAACAATGCACATTTTGCTAATTACTTATTTTCTTTTGAGGAACATTGCACTATCAATGAGAACTTCCAGGATTAGTCTTCTGTGGTACATTTTAAGGGTTGAGCACAACTTCTCTGCTGTTTCTATAAGATTGTGGAGTACTCAATGGTGGAACATTTTTGTAAATTGGAATGCTTACCTCTGGCTTTGTTAATATGTTGTGCTAGCACTATTGGTAGTTTTATTCTTCTTCTTACATTTCTTTTTATTTGTACTTTTTGGAAGACGGGACACACTTGTTTTACTGCTAGTTGGTTCAGTTTTGTTGACTGACTGTATTAGCTGTTTTGTTTGAACATTTACTATAAATTCTGCTAGAGGTGGATGAGTATCTTGCATGCTTTTAGTTTTAACTGCTTGATTTGTTTGTTGTTTTCTACAGAGTTGCTTTTTGGTAGGCATTCTCTTCTGTCTGTTGGAGAAAAAAAGAAAGTGTGGGTTTGACAGATATGCAATGTATTTGCATGCATTGTGTATGAGTGTCTGAATATCAGGGCAGGCATACATAGAGGGCTATGTGATTGTGCAATGGGTTGTTAGTTCTGGTTGTGAAGATTGTAATAGTAGCTGTGTGTGTTGCTGTGTGAAGGGCTTGGTTCAGTGCGTATGGCAGTGCAAAGTGCATGAATAAGTAAGGACATTACGCTATTTTCACGATACTAGTAGGTTTTACGATATTGGTGTTCAGTTGAGAATACAAAGGGTGTACCTGCTGAGGTGCAATGAGTAAGAGTGAAGCAAATGCTGTTGGATTGGATTGAATTTTGTACACTGCTATATAGCTACACGGCACTGTATGACTAACAGAAAGAATGCAATTACACTATTGAACTTACTTTGTTGGATGTGAAGAGTAGTTTTCTTCTGGTTTTTATCTACCAGAAGAGACATTTTGGTCTTTCAGGAGGCTGTAATTGGGAGGAAAAAAAATGAGTGGTAATGGCAAAATAATTGTAGTACAAGAAGACATTTTTTACACTGCAGGAGGACTTGTTGGGAAGAAGTGTTAGTAATATTGCAAGTTATTACGAGTATGGTTGTAACATTGTTGTTGGTGCAAACAGGTTGCCACCAGATTCCTAATAATTATTTGCCAGCTCGCTTCTCAGTGTCACTAGGACATTACATGTCATGTTGGCCTGGAAAGGCAGGTGCTGGAAAATGGTAGTCTCTATGTGTGTGTAATTGCAGAGCACTGTATGGGAATGGTGACTTGGGAGCAACAGCATCGTCAGTATTGGAGCCGTTGTTCCCATGATAAATATGCATTACAGGGCTGCAGTTTTGAAAGTGTGAGAGTTGTTGTTGCACTATTTGTATTAGAAAAGGAGTACTGCAAGTCCTAGTAGGCCGAGAAAAATGGAGAAGCCAAGAAGCCTGTACAGATTAGAAAGGAGAATGTTAGTGTGTGCAATTCCATTAACTTTCCCAAACATGCATGCTTGGTATGTGAGTGCTATTGCAATATGTTGGAGAAATCATTTAAATTTCCTTTTGTTTATTTATTAAAAATTACAGACGAACTGCTGTAAATGTACACATGTATTTATTTGGTTTCCTTCAAATGGTGCTGAAATAAATAGTTTTAAACACATTGCATTTTGTCATGTTTCAATCCATGTACATGGCATGCTTTGGTAACACACATCAAGTTTTCGTTTTAAGTGTGCATTGTAGGAGTTTTGCTGCAGGTTTGTTAGCGGGAGAAGTGATTTTAAAAGTGACAGAATCAAAGAAGAAAATAACAGTTCGAACATTAGAATGGATGATATGGGCATGCATGCAATTTGTGGTAATATATTGAAGGTTCACATAGAATCTTGCACTTAAACATGCTGTGAAAATGTTTCAAATGTGGTTTTCTTTTCTTTTACAAAAAAATCACAGACAGTGCTGCTGAAATTGAAATATGTGTTTTGAAATTGTTATGAAAGTGCTCATTAAAAGAAAACTTTCTAAGCACACAACATTGTAAGTGACTGCCACTTCTTGTCAGGACTAGACACATATGAGAGTATGATTATTGAGTAGGTTATGCAGGGTAAGTGGCAGGAACCCTGTTTTAATGCATTTGTAAAAGGGAGGAAATGTACTTTACACAATATATGCATACCTGTACTTTGTGTTGATAGATGCAGATGCGGATGAATATGGAAGTAAAAATCTTGGAGGGTTTTACAGTAGTTTTTGATGCAGGTTTCTGGGACTCAGATGACGGAGTTAGATGTAGAGATCTTGGCTGTGTTTGGTGGATGGGTGTGTGACTGCTGAACAGTAGACAATGAATAAGTACTGTAAAGAGTGAAGTGGAAAGGGAAGAAGGGCTGCCCCTGTGTTATGTGGTGTGCAGACACAGCAATAGTCCGTGGACAGGGCGTGCCACATCTGGGTCTTTTCAGGATGTCTAGCATGTAAAGGGGACTGTGGGGAATTATCCAATCAGGTGTTCTGGTTGTGCTTTATAGGAAGAGAGGGTTATACCTTGTTCATTGCTGTGTGTAGTGAAGATGACTATGGTTGCAGAGATGGAGTGAGTCAGTGTGTGAATGGTGGGAGGTTGCTTTATGGTGTGGTGTGCCTGGCCGCACTTTGCAAGGTGTGCTTGCACTTTGTCGAGATATGGTCATTTTCAACACTCCAGATGTTCTTGTGGTGCACTGTGGAGGACTGCATTTGGGGTACATCAGTGCAGTATGTTTGCAGAGTGCACTGAAGGACTTGCTGAAGACACTAATGCTGCTTTTTCTATGTGCAAATATCTTCTGTCCTCAGCAAGATGTAGGAAGGTGCCTTGTGGACAGAGACATATCGTCTTCTTTGTGTAGAGCTTGGGTGTTCTCTTTTGAGAATGAGAACATTCATTCTCTGAGTGTGAATATGTTTACTACAAATGACATATATTTGTCCAACATTGGAAATTCGATTTTCCTTTACAATGCAAGGGATGCTTTGAAGAGGTTCATGTAAGCATGTAAGGAAGAAAACAAGACAAAATCCCCCACAAAACTGAAAAAAGGTATTTGTTTACAGGCCCCTTACAAAAAAGGCTCTTCTAAGATCCACCACTAAAGAGTAAATACTTTACCTTGTGTTTAATTTCTTTAATTTCTCTCCCCACGCCCTTGAATTGGAGGATCTGTACACGGACACAACAGTAGTCTGTGGACAGCACGTGCCACATCTGGGGCTTTTGAGGATGGCAGGCATGGAGTATGCAAGGAGAGAGTGGAGCAGAAGTTCTGTTTGTTGAGAGGAGTGCAGATGGATTTGGCTATGGCTGTTTCTTTCAGGATGCAGAGTGTGTGAATTTTGTGGGACTCATGGATCCATTGGTTGCAGGTGTATGCAGAGCAGTGTGGAGTGACTGAATATCTTGGATTTCCTCATGTTTATGTGAAGTGGTATGGAGTGCAACGCATGAAGTGGGTGGACTTGCTCCCATTTTGTGGCAATTTGGTCACACTCCAAAATCCGGATATCATTATTCCTTGCGGAGGGAACCATTTAGGCAATGTAACTGGAATTTCAGTACAGTTTACAATGAAGGAGATATTTGGGAAAATGATGGACATGTTCCCGAACTCCGGATTAATTTTATCTCGCATTGCCCAGAGACAGATGTGGCTGCACTGCGCTTCATTTGGTCCGCAAATGGAGAAGGTGAGGCACAATGTCAACAAGGCTGTTTGTGCATTTTTGTGAGATGTTGCCAGGACTGTTGGGGAAAATTCTCCAGAATGGCTTATTTCCCTTATCTACCAAGTCCCTCAGCAGCTTTGCTGGATTTCTAGGATTTTTTTTGTTCACCTGTTAAGCGTGTGAGCCTTTATTTCCCACTCTTACATGTGTTTTGCTGTGTGCGTTTAACATTTTTGTGTTCATAGACTGTGGAGCCTCACCAACTCCGTAGGCATCATCTTTTTACTGTATGTTGCACATCACCTTCAGTGCAGTAACACAGGGTTGTCTTTTTCAGGCTTCCCACTCAGACTCCATTTTCTGGGACTGACTACTGTCTCCCAGAACATGTAAAGTTGCCAATTGACTTTATTAGTCTTATTAAACTCACAGACCCTGTACAAACTATCTTACATAGAGTTCTGGAAAGGGTTAATATTTTTTTCTCTTTTTGTCTGTTTCTAATGGAACAATGTTTTGTTCCCTTTTCATTAAGACTTGGCTGGTGGCAGTGGTAACTACCCTGTGTTTCCTACTGTGGTTATTTTAACCAGCCTTGGTAATGTTTTAGGCTATGTTGGTAGCCTCGAACTTAAACCCACTGGACCATATTTACTTATATACGGTTCTGTTACGCTCACCTGATTCCCACGGGGCGTCGATCTGGACTGGCCCGCTGTTGCTTCCACCAGGGTAACACGTAGAGCCGAGATGACAGACTGGACAGACCCACTTAGCTCCGTTTGTTGGACTCGTACGAATATGTTTCTGCAATGGAGAAAGGGAATTAACGTCCCGTAATCTGAGCGTTAACCCGCCTTCCCACTCCCCTTGTCTGCCCACAGAACACTCCTCAAGTTCCCTCTTAATCTCACCTGAAGATTTGGAAAGATGAGCTCTCCATCCTGCGTCGAGCGCAGGGGCGCGTAGACGACCAGTTACTTCACTGGCGTGGAGGAATTGGTGAGTTCCAGTATTGACTCTAAGTCCAATTGTTCGTAAGATTTCAAAAGTCTGATCTTCACTCTGCCAGATTCCTTGCAGGTTGCGGATTTAAACCACCAGAAGAGTTCCAAGTGGCAATTGGTAAGATCCTGGTAAGTCTATTGTGGTTCTCCCCTTTGGGGCCGGGGTACAGCGATGATGCAGAATTAACTGCGCCGACCCGAAATGAAGTGAGTACCCCCCTGTGGTAAATCAGGTAAGTCTTTGTGATTAGGTTGTATTGTCCTTGTTTTTTCCCCTTAGGGGCTGGGGTGCGGCGGTGATGCGGAATTGTCTGCGCCGACCCGAGCTGAGGTGAGTACCCCCCTGTGGTAATCAGGTAAGTCTTTGGGGGTGATTTGTATTGTCCTTGTTTTTTCCCTCGGTTGGTGAGTTCAGCGCGGCTCTGCGAGGTGCGTGGCAATGCACCTGAGAAGGCCTCTCTCTTCCAGATCGACGATGTGCTGGGTCAAGGATTCAGGTAAGGGTTTTGTTCTGACCTCTTCTCCTTCTCCTTTTCTTGTTCCAGGTGTTCCAGGGCTGAAGCGGGCATGGCTGAAGACTGGAGCTGCTGAAGACACGGTGAGCGTTACGCTGCAGCAAGCAGAATAACGTGAAGCACGTGTGACTGTCCGGGTGTGGCTTAAATAGCCTTGGAAGAAGTCCCAGGTAAGTATTCTTCCACAGCCCCACCCAAGAGGAAAGGAGTCCCTGAGGTAAAGTAGTCCCTTTAAGCCTCATTTGGCTTGTGGCTTCGTGCAGCATGGTCTGCATCAGGTAGGTATGCAGCATGGTCTGCAACAGGTAAGATTTCTGTAATGAGCCTGGCGCCCATGGCGCCAGGACTGACTTTATTCTTATGAGCCTGGCGTCATAGGCGCCAGGACTGTAGCCAAAAAGCCCCTAACTGGGGTTTTTGGGCATGCTTCAAGTGGCATGATGCCTGCTTCTGGGGTTGCTGGGCCTGGTCTGGCTTTCCGGGGGCAGGCATCGGGACACCAGGTCCCGCCCCCGCCAGCGTCACACACCTGAACTGCCCACCTAGCTACCCCCGCACTTGGGGACTGTTTCTGTATCCCTACAGGCCCCCTACCAGCCCTTGACACCTGATTTAAGCACTTACCCTTGCACTTTCCACTTGTTGGCCGTTACTTACTTATGTTATCATCATTTCCCATGTACTGCACTATCCCTGCACCCTCCCAAAGCACGTGCATGATCTGAATGACACCTGGCCTAGTAGGATCGTTGTCCGTCCTCACATTGTCTCCCTCCCTTGCCTCGTCGCGTCTTGAAACACTTGTGTATAGGCACGTTATAAATGCCATATCATATCATATCATATCAAATCATAGAAGGTGGTGTACCTCATGCAGCTGTTTGTAGGAGGCCCAGATAGGCCTGCATGAGGTGCCCCCACCACCCATTTGAGGTGAGGGGGAGAGAGCCACGTACTATTGTGGGACAGGCCCCCCAGTGGGTGGGTCAGTAAGGTTTGGGCACCCTGGGGCAAGATTGGTACTCTATTGGGCCATAGAAAATGTTTAAATGGTAGACCGCATTTTAGGGGGGGCTTTGGGGCACCCCAAACCGACTGGGAATTTTCTAATTGGAACGGGTGGTGACGCCCTCCCCCCACCAACAATGGAGTGGGGGCATGTTATGCAGCCCTCCCTGGGGGCAGACATCTGCTCCTAGGAAGGGACACCTGACCCCAGGGAGGAGTGCAGGACATCCCCCCTTATGAGATGTGCCACCCCTCCAATTGGGGTGGGGGTGGAGAGGTGCAACCCCTTCACATTACAAAATTCCCTGGCAGTGTATTGTGCCCCTCAACACCCCTAAAGTGCAGCCCGTCATTTTCAATTTATTTCTTTGTTTAGCAAACTTGTATTGGCGCAGAGGAGCACATTGGTGTGCCAATCTGGCCCCAGAGTCACCAAAATTTACTGCCCCACCCACTGAAGAGCTTGTCCCACATTTTTTGGGTGGCCCTCTCCAAAAAAAATGTTCACTTTGTCTGGGGTTCTGGGTAATATATTGTGGGACACTTTGTGCAAGTCAGACCTCTGTGCATTCCCATGAATGTCTTCTTTTCAGAAATACATGGTGTTTCCAGTTTTCCTTGGTGGCTTGGACACCCTAGTCCCAAATCTGTATGGTGTGCACATGAGTCAGTTAATGTCTTGCAGGACTCGAGATACACATGACTTTTTTTAACGAAAAACTAGCCATTTAATTGGTTAAAAGCATTAGAAAGCATTCTAGGATAAGACTGAAAAATAGAATCACTGTGACCTCAGGACCTATAACCCAACCCGGTTTTATTTCTCTTAGGTAAATGGGATGAAGGTGCCTGTGACCCTCCCCAACCCTTGATCTCATTGAGACAAGCCAAAAATCATGGTCCTCAAGAAGATGATCAATATTTTTCATCGAAACCGGTCGACCATTTTGTAACTTAATATATCCCAGAAACCAACCAGGGATACCCCGTGAACTAAACCATACAAACTCTCTACTATGGATGAAGTTCAGTGTTTTTAAATCTCTTCTATGAATATTCTATTGTTCTTAAAGAATCATCAAGTGATCTACAACTCGGTGACCACACACTTCTTATGAAGGTCAATAAAAGGAAAAATAGTTCCTCTCTGAAATGTGGCCCTGAGTTCCTTTGAAACAACAAAATCATCTCTGAAATTGGCAGCAGTCCCATACACCCCATGCCTAAGGACGGAAGCCCCCATATGCTATGAGGAATCTCCTGTGAAATGTGTCCTCTGAGGTCACCCATTAAATGGTACCAAAAGAAGGATCAGCCTCCACACTGAAATTGTAGGTGACTGTCCCGCCAGGACTGCCACCCTGCTGTGTGACTGACAGCCAGGTTGTGTGAATGGGGGAAGACTGCATAAAAAGCAGGTCTCTGGGGCTGGAAAGGCAGAGTCGCCACTGGAACGAGAGAACCTAAAAGGAGCTGATAGAAGAGGACCCCTACCACGACTGAACCTCCTGGTGAAGCCCAGCTGCTGGTCCGAATCTTCAGACTCCAATGACAGAGAAGATCTGCCAGGAATATTCTTTCCCATAGGTGGTGGGACCAACCAGTTCACACAAACTGCAAGCCAGGACCACCTCCTCAGGTCGAATTTGCTGTACAGAGCTACAATGAACCAAATAGCCAGGAAGATCGGACCCTGCTTGGGTTTTAATCAGCGCACCTTTTATTTGTTACTTTGCTCTGCTGCTGGTTACTTCCCTTGGCAGTGCAGGACCCTCCAGTCTTCCGACTTCGTGTCAGTCCGACATTTGCTTCAGGAACCGTGAGACTGTAGGACCAGCCAGGAACGTCTGTCTCAGCTGCAGCTTCTTCTCCATTTAAAGGTACTGTGCAAATCCAGTTGTTCATTTCGTTCAGCCAGGGTGAAGGTGTGTGAAAGCTTTTGCCAATCCGGGGCTTGTCCTTCTCTTCTCTTTGAACTAAATTTTCACCTGACCAACTTCGTTCTGAACTCTTGGCAAAGACTTAACCGCAAACTACCCTGAACTGTGTGATCTTGAGCAAAATAATTTTGTCCTATTACCTTTGGCCATAAGCCCTTCTGATTTTATTCCCTCACTGTAGTTCCTTATCCTAGATTTCCCTGCATACTTACCTGTTAGTGCTGCTCAATGTTCGTCTAACTTTGTCTTTCCCTCCCCTTTAAATTACTGGAGTGCCATTTTGCTCACACTTCATTTTTGAGCTTAACTTGTCCAGAATCTATTAGGAGTGGTGTGGTATATTAAGAGTGTGATTTTTCAACTGCTTTCCTTTAGGGAAATGTTTTACAACTGATAAGTAAATAAATGTATATTATTTTACTCAGAAACCTTGAGTCAGTAATTGTTTGAATCACATTAATTGCTGTCCTTTGTGTAACTATTGATACTGCTCACTTGCTCTTGAGATAAGTCTGGCTGCTCAGCCATCGTTACCACTTTACTGTTTAGTACAGGCTTGTACCAAAGGTGAATTTGTACTGTCACTTGTAGTCTTAATTGTGTGTGGTGTTTCCAAAGGGTACTGCATATAATTCTGCCTAACACTGGTGTACAGCGGTGAGGATCAAGTATAGTAATTACACTTAGAGTGCTGCTATTACCTTGAATCAACTAACCACAAGGCTAACATCACTAAAAAGCAATATTAATCATGTCTCATATGGAAAGCTACAGTCAGGAAACCCTCCTTAGTTACACTGTGGATTATTTAAAAATCTGTGTAGCGAAAGGAATCTCTCTGCCAAAGGCAAAAAGTCTGAATTTTTTGAAAGGTTGTTACAGATACAAAGTCTGGAGGGTGGGTCTGAAATACCTGACCCCTCAGCAAATGTATCCTACACTCAGTCCTGACTTCATTGCTCTAGAAAAGATGAGGCTTGAATTGGAATTTAAACGTTTAAATGCTCAAACTGAACAAAAGCATCAAGAACTTAAGCTCAGAGAAATGGAGTTGAATCATGAACTAGAAATTAAAAAGTTATCTCTTGAGAATGCTTCTCTCCCAGAGTCTTCTAGATAGTCCAGTCCTAAGACACCCCGTATGCCTCAAGAAATTGTGGGTATGTATGAGGTTACGTTTGATATTTTGGATTGGGTGGCAACGTTTGAATATAACCATGGGATTCAAGACATTACAGGGAATCAGTTGCTTCTCTGCCACTTCTCTAGGCTACCCACTGTTGCATCTGATGTTGTGATGGAGTTGGGGGAGGTGGATAGGATGGATTATGAGTGTGTGGAGTTAGCTTTAATTGCTAGATTTGGGAAGACACCTTCCCAGTACCTTAAGAGGTTTAGGACCCTGAAAAAGCATGATCTTACCACTTGGGCTACCTGGGTATGTGAATGTTTGAAAAACTTAGATGGTCAGGTTAAGGGTTACAGAGTAAACACTTATGAAGGAATGAGACATGTTGTTATGTTGGAGTCAATTTATGATGCCTGCTCTCTTGAGCTCAGACAGCACTTGGCTGATTCTAAGGAGATAGATCCAAAGAAGTTAGCTAAGGCTGCTGATTTGTGGATTGCCAAATTGGCTACTCACAAGGATTCTGGGGCAACTCAGAGGAAGGATGAGGGAAAGCAGCCAAAGAAAGATAAGAAGGAGAATTCTAACACCTCCAATCTAAAAGAGGGCCACAAACAACAACATAAGGGTAAACCACAAGGTTAACCGAACCAGGCTAGTACACCAGCTGGACCCAAACGAGATGGAGGTCAGAACAAAAACCCCATTCATCAAGACATTTGGGAAATGTTATGTTTTTGGGTCAACTGACTGTGAAAGGGGATACCAGATGTAAGGGTAAACCTTCAGGGTTCCACACTGTCTCCTTAGCCTTTTTCACAGACAAAGAAGTACCTATGGCAAGTGGAAACTTTCACCTACTGGCTGATGAACCCATGAGAGTCTCAGTTAGTGTTTCTTTAGTGTCCCTGGGCGTGTGGGAACAACATAACCTAGATGTCTTTAATTCAGTCCCAGATAATACTAAAGAGTATTATAAAGATAGTGTTCTTGTAAATGGCCAGGATACTCCTGTCATCCGAGACACTGGAGCCAGCATAAGTGTGGTGGATGAATAATTTTTCAAGGTGGAGGATGTTTCTAAGGCACCCATATGCCTCACCAAGTTAGCTGGAGGCCCTGTGCAAATGCTTCCCCGGTGTCCAGCTCTCATCCAGTGTAATGGTATGACTGTCAAAATACCTGTTAGTGTGCAGAATTAAGTGCCCGGGAGAGTCCTGTTTGGTAATGACCTGAAAACGCTTGGAGTTGTTTCCAGTACCCCCAGGCCTCCCAGTTAGAGGAGATATGAGCTCACTAGGCCTGCAAGAGAGAGGACCTTACGAGGCTCTCCAGAGGAGTTGATAGAGGAAACTATCACTCTCACTCCACAGGAGTTGCTCACTGCTATTTCTGGAAAGAAGGAGGCAAAGAGGAAAGCCAAGACCGCAAGGAAAAAGTCAGACAGCACCCCTGTGCTACTTACAAGCACATCCCCGAGATTGTCCAAGGACACACCTCTGGCTCATCCATCTGCTGAGGCAGAGTGTGAGGTACAACCACCTTTTGTTGATCCAATTTCGAAGAGTCAGATCTGGAAGAAGACACTCGTTTGGTTGGAGATCTTGACCCTGTTGAAGATCCTGAGCTGCAGTCATTATTGGCAGAAGGTGGACCCAACTCGGGAGACTTCAGCAGAGGACACAGTGAATGTCCTTCTCTTGAGGGTCTTCGACAACAGGCTGCTAACCAACTTGATGGGCAAGACGTTAGAAAGCATAGGTTAAGCTGGGAAGATGGCCTCTTCTACAGTCAACCAAATTAGTCTATCCCTGGGGACTGTAAACGAATTGTATTGTCCCTTGCCAACAGACTCCAGTTCCTACAGTTTGCCCATGAGATACCTTTGCATGGTCACTTGAGTTTCAAAAAAACAAGGAAAGGCTCTCCTAATACTTCTACTGGCCTAGGATGGGTGCAGAAGTTGACAAATTCTGTAGGAGCTGTCAAACTTGACAAACCTCTGGCAAGAGTGGAGCCAAGAATGTGGCACTCCTGGTGCCTCTCCCAGTGGTGTGAGTTCCTTTTGAGAGGGTGGGCATCGACATTGTTGGTCCCCTTGACCCTCCCACATCTTCAGGGAACAGGATTATTCTGGTTGTAGTAGACCATGCTACAAGATAGCCAGAAGCAATACCCATGAGGACTTTTACAGCTCAGGCTGTGGCTAAGGCTCTACTTGGTATTTTTACCTGATTAGAGTTTCCTAAGGAAGTGATATCTGACAGGGGATCCAATTAATTTTATGTCCCACTACATGCAAGCCATGTGGAAAAACTGTGGTGTCACTTACAAATTCTCTACAGCCTACCATCCACAGATCAATGGACTGGTAGAGAGGTTTAATCACACAATGAAGAGCATGATAGGTGCTTTAGAGGAACCCATTAAAAGTAGGTGGGACCTTCTACTGCCATGCCTTCTCTTTGCTTATAGGGAGCAAGTACCTCATGAGGGAGTTGGTTACAGTCCCTTTGAACTTCTCTATGGCCATCCAGTCAGAGGTCCATTGGCCCTGATTAAGGAGTGGTTGGAGAGTGCTCCTTCCCCCAAGCCAGTCAGAGTGACTGACTATGTGATAGGTCTCCAAAGGAGAATGTCGGACATGATGGCAAAAGCTAGTGATAACTTAAAAGCAGGTCAGGCTCTGGTCAAACATTGGCATGACCAGAAGGCCAGCATGATTGAGTTTACTCAAGACCAGCTTGCATTTGTTATGGGCCAACAAGGCAGAGGGCCTTTCAGGACAAATGGATAGGGCCCGTCAAGGTTGTGGGCAAACTTGGAGAGGTGAACTATTTGGTGGACTTAGACCTAAGGATGCTCCCAGAGTCTTCCACACCAGCCGTTCGAAGGCACATGTCTCGAGACCAGAATTAGGAGCTTTGCTTCTAGCTTCAGCTCAAGAGGAAGAGGAGAGTGAACCTCTACCTGACCAACCTTTGGATAAGAAAATAGAAGGAGTCAATCTCTCTTCTCAACTGACTTCTGAACAACAGCAGGAGTGCAAAGTTCTGTTAAACCAATTTGCCTCCCTGTTTTCACTTTCACCAGGCCTGACCCCTTGGGGCCAGCATGAGATACTCACTGGTGACTGTTTACCTGTGAAAAGCAGAGGCTACAGAATGTCAGAACATGTGATATCCCACATCAAAGGAGATGTCAACAAGATGCTTGATCTCGGGGTTATAGAGCCATCTACAAGTCCATGGTCTAGTCCAGTTGTTCTAGTACCAAAGGCAGGATCCAAGGAGTTGAGATTCTGTGTGTACTACAGAGCTCAACATGCAGTCACTAAGACTGATGCCCATCATTTGCCAAGGACAGATGAGCTGGTGGATAGGCTTGGTTCAGCCAAGTACCACAGTACATTTGACCTAACCTCAGGCTATTGGCAAATAGCCCTGACAGACCATGCCAAGGAGAAAACTGCATTCTCAACCCCAGCAGGCCTCTACCAGCTTAAGGTTACGCCTTTTGGACTAAAGAATGCACCGGCTACATTCCAAAGGATGGTCAATCAAGTTCTGAATGGGATGGAGGACTTCTGCATGGCATAGGTGGATGGCATTGCAGTGTTCAGCCCTACATGGAAACAACATATTGATCACTGAGGATATGTTTTGCAGATGCAAAAGACATTCAACTCTGACAAGCTGGAGATTATACAGTGCTAGTGACTGTGCTTATGGATATACATGATTTGGGGAAATCCTCCTTCTTACCACTTAGTGTCCCTTGTGGGGAACTTCCATTGATCCCGCTCTCATGTGCTGCCATCATGTTTAACCTCCGAGGTATTCAATGCACCACAATATCATAGACTGATTTCTGCATAAGATTGGGCAGTGGTTCACATTTCACCGGCTCCCTTGACGTCTGGGGTAAGCTGCCTTGATCAATGTGTGGGCAAATGGCACTGTGCAAAACAGTCATCCTGTCCATTCTCCTATACGTGGTGGCGGGGGCGTCAGTACACATGTTTGCCTCAATGGTTATATACATTGATCGATTGATGATTATGTTATGCTATCACGCATATGTACAGCACCTCCTGCCAAGGGTTATGGTGTAGAGGTGCTTTGCCTGTCAGAGAAGCAAAGGAAGAGTATAATAGAACAACATGAAGCTGTGGTAGGGAGCTTCAGTACACACTTTTGCCTCTATGGACAAATGGCAACCCCATACACGGGTTTCAACCTTGTTGGGCCTCATCAGTGAGGTAGAGCTGTGTCTCTTTGAGCACAGTGAGCAAGGAGTCCATGTCTGGTTGCCCCCAGGCAACATAGGGTGACCAACCCCAAGTTCCTTCCAAAAATACAAAAAAGGTATTAGGCGTCCCCTCTCGAAGGAACACAGTATGAAAGTATAACCTGTTCAGTGGTTATTAACCACTTTGAGAGTATGCAGCCATCTGCTTTTGACTCACTGTACCTTTCACAGATGGGAAATATCCATTTGCATATCAGTCTGTGTCCCGCCCACATGGGCAGTCCAGCACTAAAATGCTATGGCAATTCCCTTCTGAACAAGAGTACCAACAGCAAACCCATGCACAGTTTCAGCCTTGTTGGGCCTCATCAATGAGGTGGAGCTGTGCCTCTCTGAGCACAGTGAGCAAGAGTCCATGTCTAGGTTCCGCCAGGTAACTTAGGGTGATAGTGCCCCCCCACTACTTTGAATGTAAATACCGCAATGTGCAATTCTTCTACCACAACCATGCTACCCACTGATGCAAATGCTACTTTACCTGTGTCTAGGACCCCAGAAAATGTGCCACCCACTACTTTGAATGTGAATACCGCAATGTGCAATTCTTCTACCACAACCATGCTACCCACTGATGCAAATGCTACTTTACCTGTGTCTAGGACCCCGGAAAATGTGTCCCCCACTACTTTGAATGTGAATACCGCAATGTGCAATTCTTCTACCACAACCATGCTACCCACTGATGCAAATGCTACTTTACCTGTGTCTAGGACCCCGGAAAATGTGCCCCCCACTACTTCGAACGTGAATACCGCAATGTGCAATTCTTCTACCACAACCATGCTACCCACTGATGCAAATGCTACTTTACCTATGTCTAGGACCCGGAAAATGTGCCCCCCACTACTTTGAATATGAATACCGCAATGTGCAATTCTTCTACCACAACCATGCTACCCACTGATGCAAATGCTACTTTACCTGTGTCTAGGACCCCATAAAATGTGCCCCCCACTACTTTGAATGTGAATACCGCAATGTGCAATTCTTCTACCACAACCATGCTACCCACTGATGCAAATGCTACTTTACCTGTGTCTAGGACCACGGAAAATGTGCCCCCCACTACTTTGAACGTAAATACCGCAATGTGCAATTCTTCTACCACAACCATGCTACCCACTGATGCAAATGCTACTTTACCTGTGTCTAGGACCCCGGAAAATGTGCTCCCCACTACTTTGAATGTAAATACCGCAATGTGCAATTCTTCTACCACAACCATGCTACCCACTGATGCAAATGCTACTTTACCTGTGTCTAGGACCCCGGAAAATGTTCCCCCCACTACTTTGAACGTGAATACCGCAATGTGCAATTCTTCTACCACAACCATGCTACCCACTGATGCAAATGCTACTTTAACCGTGTCTAGGACCCCGGAAAATGTGCCCCCCACTACTTTGAACGTGAATACCGCAATGTGCAATTCTTCTACCACAACCATGCTACCCACTGATGCAAATGCTACTTTACCCGTGTCTAGGACCCCGGAAAATGTGCCCCCCACTACTTTGAACGTAAATACCGCAATGTGCAATTCTTCTACCACAACCATGCTACCCACTGATGCAAATGCTACTTTACCCGTGTCTAGGACCCCGGAAAATGTGCCCCCCACTACTTTGGATGTGAATACCGCAATGTGCAATTCTTCTACCACAACCATGCTACCCACTGATGCAAATGCTACTTTACCTGTCTCTAGGACCCCAGAAAATGTGCCCCCCACTACTTTGGATGTGAATACCGCAATGTGCAATTCCTCTACCACAACCATGCTACCCACTGATGCAAATGCTACTTTACCTATGTCTAGGACCCGGAAAATGTGCCCCCCACTACTTTGAATGTGAATACCGCAATGTGCAATTCTTCTACCACAACCATGCTACCCACTGATGCAAATGCTACTTTACCGGTGTCTAGGACCCCAGAAAATGTGCGCCCCACTACTTTGGATGTGAATACCGCAATGTGCAATTCC
The DNA here is from genome assembly GCF_040938575.1 of Ambystoma mexicanum. NCBI lineage: Eukaryota > Metazoa > Chordata > Amphibia > Caudata > Ambystomatidae > Ambystoma > Ambystoma mexicanum. Next base: position 1,364,850,231 of record NC_090933.1, read on the forward strand.
TCTACCACAACCATGCTACCCACTGATGCAAATGCTACTTTACCTGTGTCTAGGACCCCAGAAAATGTGCCCCCCACTACTTTGGATGTGAATACCGCAATGTGCAATTCCTCTACCACAACCATGCGATCCACTACCACCAATGCCACCCCTGAACCCCACCTCAAATATGCCCTCATCAACGCCCGATCCATCAATGCTCACGCCCTAGACATCCACAACCTCATCACCACCCTAGATCTAGATCTTCTAATGGTCACTGAGACCTGGCTACATGAAGCCTCAGGCCCCGCTCTATCCCTCGCTCTCCCACAAGGCTATGCCATCAGGAGACAAGATCGCCTGACCACAGGAGGCGGTGTCGCTCTCATAGCCAAAGACTCGATCACCATCAGAAAAGTAGACAAAACTATCAACAATAACAGCGACTACCTTCAATTGAAAGTCACTATCTCACACCACTGCACCATCACCTTACACCTCATCTATCGGCCTCCAGGCCCCTTGGGAGACTTTCAGGCCTCCCTCACCCACCTCCTGGCTGACAACCTAAAAAAGTCATCCAAAGCCATTCTCCTCGGTGACATCAACCTAGGCTTAAATGACACCAAAGACCCTGCTGCCAAATCACTTGACGCAGCTCTAGCCACTCTAGGATTCGCCAACACCATCACAGACCCCACTCATGCCCTAGGCAGATCATTAGACTGGATAGCCCATCAAAACTGCCCCCTCACAGTCACAATAAACCCACCCCGTGGTCCGACCACCACATCATCACCTTCAACATCCCCACCGCCACCCCATCCCCCCCAACCCTTACCACCAGCCCTCACAAGAAGTGGCCGCCAACTAACCAAAGAAAGACTCTTACCCTTCCTACAGGGACCTGCCTTTGGACCCCCCCTTCTCCAACGACCCAGAAACTCTTGCCAAGAATTAAGACTCTGCTATCTCGGCAGCAATCAATGCTATCGCCCCACTTAAACCGCGCAAAACCAAACCTACCAGCCACACCAATGTTTGGTTCACCCAAGACCTTCTCAAATTGCACACTGACAAACGAGCAGCATTAGCCCAATGGCAATCATCCTGTGATGAAGAAGACAAACTGCAATCCCTTGCAAATGATTATAAGAAAGCCATCATCAAAGCCAAAGCCAAATCATTTGAAGATAGAATCTCTGAGGCCAAATCAAACTCCAAGGAAATTTTCGCCATATTCAGGGAACTTGAGACCCCTACACCCACCCCCCCAAAACTTCACCAAAGATAAAGCATGGTGCGATGACATCCAAACAGCCATGCGAAACAAGATCAGCTCCCTCCAAACCAAAATTCTGAACACCAAACTAGCGCTCCCTACTCCCCCTACCACCCCACCAACCCCCCCTCTCCTCAGCCACAGAGGCCCCCCCTACCTTCTCATTCAAAACCATTCAGGAGAAAGACATGACATGATCAACATCATGAAAAATATCAAACCATCCAATTGCAAAGGAGACCCCTGCCCCGCCTCCATCATCAAAGACTGCGCAGACACCCTTGCCCCTTTCCTAACAGCCTTCGTCAATGCCTCCCTCACTACGGGGAAAGTCCCCTCATGCCTCAAGGAAGCAAGGGTCCGACCTCTCATAAAAAAAACGACACTTGACCCCACCTCCCCTAACAACTACCGCCCCATAGCCACAGTCCCATTCCTCCTCAAGATTCTAGACAAGGCAGTCTACCTGCAGGTCCAGCACTTCCTCGAAGAGCATAACCTCCTAGGACTAAGACAATCTGGCTTTAGGCCTAGGGACGGGACAGAAACCGCCCTACTCGACCTCAAAAACCAAATGGATGACGCAAGGGACCAAGGCAAACCTGTCCTGCTCCTCCTCCTCGACCTCTCTGCAGCTTTCGATCTTGTAGATCATGACATCCTTTGCCATCACCTCACCTCCACAGCCAACTTCTCCCAAGAAGCTACCACATGGATCACCTCCTTCCTCCAAGGCAGGACCATGCAGGTCTTCTCTGACCTAGCCACTGCGTCACCCACCATCATGCTATGTGGGGTGCCCCAAGGCTCCTGCCTCTCCCCGACCCTCTATAACATCTTCACCCGCCCCCTCTTCCTTATCCTCGACGCCATGGGCATCTCATACACCAACTACGCCGACGACACTCAGATCCTTCTCACATTAACAGGTGACTATGACACTGACTGCGCAACTCTCAACAACATATATAACACAATCCAAATGTGGATGTCCATCAACAGCCTTTGCCTTAACTCTGACAAAACTGAGCTCCTACTTGTAGGTTCCCCTGACACCCTCAAAAAACCTGACGCCCAGTTTAGTCACTTTACCATTGACTCAATCAGAATTCCAGTACTGGACACAGTAAAAACACTTGGGGTCTATCTTGACTCCAACTTGTCCATGACCAGACAATTAAAGCAATCGCCTCCTCTGCGGCTTACCATGCAAATCTCCTCAACGCAATCAGGCCGTTTCTGTCCAAAGATACTTGCACCAACATAGCCAGAGCCATAACTGGTTCCCGGCAAGACTACTGTAATGTTCTCTTTCTAGGGACCTCTAACAAAAACCTCGAGAAGCTGCAAGTAATCCAGAACAGCGCCCTGCGTGCTGCACAAGGCATTGCCAAGAGAGAGCACTTCACTGCTGCCAGAAAAGCGTCCCACTGGCTTCCCATAAAGGAAAGGATTTTATTCAAAGCGTTAAGCATCACCCACAAATGCATCCACCTCTCAGCCCCAGAGTACCTATCCCAGAGAATCCACTCGGCCGCCTCCACAAGACCTACCAGGACACCCTATGCCAATATGCTCTCCGTACCCAGGGTAAAAAGAGCTAGAGCAGGTGGCGCCAGCTTCCCCTACCTTGCTGCTTTACATTGGAACACCCTTCCCACCTCTCTGCGAGCTGAACTCTCATTAATTGCCTTCCGCATAACCATGAAAACGACCTTGTTCACCTAACCAACCCCACATGTTTAAACCTTCATGACTAACATGTATGATGTACTATGGTGTATGATGTATTATGGTGTATGATACTCCTTATCGCTTAACACAGGATCTTGCCTTACTGTAACCCATGGCACAACTTGTACCTGTACCTGTAACTAAGTTCCCCTACAAGTAACAGTGCCACAATGCCCATGGGCTGCCTGTGCGCTATATAAATGTAATAAATAAATAAATAAATAAATAAATAGATAAATAGGCACACTTACCTGAGGGGGTGGGCAGGGGGATATACCCCACAGATTCCCTGGGTGCTGTGGGGGTGGGGTCGTTTTTGCCTGTGCCTGGAAGTGTTATTATGATGAGGCACTGGCCTCATTCTAGTATTTGTTAAAGAGCGGCCTGTGGTAGCTCAGGACTGAGCAGATGGAATTAGCAGCTAAGACACAGCCTCATTCTCGTATTTGATAAGGAGCTGCCTTGTGGTAGCTCAGTACTGAGCAGGTGGAATTAGCCGCTAAAACACGGCCTCATTCTAGTATTTGATAAGGAGCTGCCTGGTGGTAGCTCAGGCCCTGCCTGCCTCGTGTTATCTCATGACTGAGATGATGGAATTAGCAGCTAAGACACGGCTAGAGGGAGGACATTTTAATACATGTTTGTAAGCGACTTCAATTCAACACTACAGCTAAGTCACTGCCTAGTATGGGATGCTGATGGAAGCCCTTAGATGTATTTTTATGTCCAGTTCGTTTACTCTGGATGACAACCCTTATATAACACCCCTCTCTCAGAATCCCCCTGACCCTGCTGAGCCAAGAATTAGGTTTGTTTTGCAAATTTAAAAGGTTTATTTGAAAATTAAACAATATATGTCTATCACACTTTTATAGTAAATTAATATTTGATAGCACACTTGTGAAGACGATAGTGGTCAACAATGGATAATGTTACAGTGGTACACTCTTTTGATGGCTTAGAAGTGATATAGAGAGGACAAAGTAGCTGAGAACGCTTTTATGGCTTCAAGGACAATGCGATGATGAATGAAAATGCATTACAGAAAATAAACTTGATATGACTTCAACAAAAGACAATGTAATCACTTTTCTTTGACAATTCACCCCCCCCCCTTTATGCAAGGTAAAGAGATGGAAGAAAAGCACACAGTTCTCAGGAATGCAATCAAATATAATTCAGTTCCCCCCTAGCAAGCTTAGAGGAAAACAGGTAGGAGTTTTAAACACAGGCAATATACTTTGATGTGGTATGCAAAGAAGTGAAAAATATGTGAAAATGCTTTTAATTCCCTCTAGAGGTTCAGGGTGGGTGACAGCCACTTTGTATTAGTTCAGGATCACTTTAGCAATGCTCTATGAATGATTGTCAGGTTGCAAACGAATTTCGGCAAAGGAAAGCAAGGACAAATATTTTTACACTTGGCTGAAATTAAGCAAAATGTCAAATTGCGGCAAATCTAGTTGCGTGCGTCGAGCGCAATTATGGAGGGAGTATGAGTAGCAAGTTGGTTTAAAGCTAGTTGGAAAGTTGTGAATCTCAGCTTCAAAATAAAAGTTACATCTCGCTTCTATCACAAATGGTTCCAGAGATACGGCCGATTTAGTAAAGGTAGTTTTTCGGATTTGAAATTTGAAAGCTCAGAATGACAGATGACAGTTTTCAGGTTTAAAGATGACAGAATGACACAATTCTAGGAGGCAGTTCTAATAGGCTAAAATAGGTCTGGATCTCTGGTTCTGACAAAAGTTCTTGGCAAAAATTAAAACAGCTCGCACGGCTGTTGAATAGTTTGCAAATGATTTGGAGGCCTGCTGAAAAGGATTCAGATTGTGGATTCAGGCCTCTCTGCTACAAATTCTGGAGTTAATTTCTGGTCTCTGGAGAGTGATGGTTTTGAAGTCTGGATCTATGGATGTGAAGTCTGAAGTCAAAATGCTCTGCAGAAAGTGAAAAAGCAAAATCTATCTGGCTTCCAGTGGCTCTTTTTATGTGTTTAGAAAGTGGGTGGGTCGGCTAATTCTGCATGCCCCACCCTCTCAACTTATCATTGGCCAGTTCCTCCTCTCTACCTTGATTGGGGGAACTGGGTTGTGAGTCAGAGTGATGATGTAGGTGTATGGTCAAGGGAATCCTCCCCTTGTCAAATTGCACACAAATCTATTTCTGATCCAAATACATATTTATCTATGTACCGTTTTTCTAATATTATACATCCAGTTAACTTATTTTCTGTAGCACCAAACCATCCGATCCCTGTCTTTGTAAGATGTCGTGTCCACTTATGACAGAATTCTGCCCTTTTCATCCAGATCACGACCCCTAAACCTTTCCAGATTTTACACAAATGTGCACCAGGGATATGGGTTTTAGATGATAAAGTGTCAGATTTTTAACATGCATACATTTGGAGTAACAACCTTTTTTTCCGCTACTATCCCCAAGAACATACCACAGGGTCCTAACACCTCTTAAAATATGCACAGAAAAATCACAAGAATGATGATGTTATTTATATAATTTTTACAAGTCCGCACTATGAATATCCATCTTTTTAAAATTATGCTCTGGCCCCAAAGGGGTGTGGTTTTCCAAAGCACATGGTGGAATTTCTGGTTTATCCACTTCCCCAAGCTCAGCTTGCTCACAGATGCAGTGCCCCTCCCACTTCTCCTTCCAAGAGGAAGCCATTTACGACCCCCCCTAATATAACATTTGCCTGAGCCAGGAACAGTGCTTTGTTTAGTTTCCTGTAGTCCCCAGGTGCCCCTCCCCTAATTCAATCAGAGAGGTGTCATCTCCCTTTGGTGGGGGCAGGAGAATGCAGCCAGGCCTGGGAATGCATTTGTTGGGTAAGTCCCAACTCCTGTCGGGGGCAGTTGTCAGGCAGAATTCAACCTCTTTAAGCCAGGCTTCAGCTAAATGTCACTTTTGTTCCAGTTTTCTACATCCAAATCAAACTTACAATTTTTGCACATGCAGCTAGAATGCTGATTCTAAGTTCAAAAATATGACATTTAACAGTTGCAAACTATGTGACACTCAACAGTAGGTCACTCATTTATTTTAAACATTTGGATTTTAGTGGCTTTAAGTCCCATTTAACTTAAGCTGCTGACACCCACAGCTCAGCCAGTTTTCTTGTGAACCTTATTTTAGGCTCTTCCTCTTTCCAGATTTTGTATGCACACAAGGCTTCATTCTGCCAGATGTCTGCTGGTATTCAGTGAGATTTTTGGATATCTTGCAATGTTTGAAATGGGCATTTTGAGCTTGCATTCAGAGAAACAAAGGGTGGTTTTAAAGTGGTTTTGAGCTAACAGGCACTGTTGTTTTTCCTTTGGCACCACATTTCACTCATGGTGCTTCTGACCCAGCACGCTTGCACTGGTGGGTGGCAGGTCAGGTGACTATTTTGGTGTGCGCACAACTGCGCGGTCCTCCTGGATTCTGGTGCGAATGTGGGCGGAGACAGCTCATCCCCACATCTACCCAGTCTATTGATTCAGTTTTGTTCCGGGATAGAATGATGGACGGCAACAGCTCATCCCCACATCTACCCAGTCTATTGATTCAACATGGGTCAAAACCCTTGACATGTTTGAGGTTTGCTTTCTAGGGCCTAATGCCAGAAAGATAACTTTCTCTTTAGCGACAGACAGATTGCGATGGTCTGGCTATCACTCAGCACCCCATTCACTCTCTGTGGCTAAAGGATGTGAAAGGTTGTGCTGACCTGTGTGTCTGGCTCAGGATATATGAAAGAAGAAAATGAAGGGTAATCTCCCAGTTGGGGCGCTATGAACTCCCTGCTTTCCCTACCAGCTGGGTTAACAGTTATATGCCCCATTGCATGAAGTGCTTGTTTGTTCCTTGTAGATGCAGTGAGTTTCAGTGGACGGCATCCGAGCCCCTATATCCCTGGCATTTATACACAGATGTTGACTTGAACTCACAAATTAGCTGATTCTAGAATTGTCCATGCCCTAATAAGTCACTGCATGCTTGTTTTATGTTAATATTGTTGATTATTGAAGCTTATTCCATGTTCCGTGTGGTTGGTGGCAATGGCATGCAAGCATCAGACAGTGGGCCTCATTACGACTTTGGAGGTAGCCATGGCGCTGTTGGTGCCATGGCTGCCTCCAAAATCGGGTCCGGCTCGGGGTTCACTGAATAGGAATTACCGGGCCATTCCGAGTTTGGAGGGCCCGGTAATTCCTCCTCCAGGGAACCCGGGCCCGGTCCTTCCCCATTCCCATTTGAGCCCCCATAGGGCTCAATGGGAATGGGTGCGGGAGCTAACAACGGGATGATTATGACTGGTCCGTTGTTAGCTCCCTGGTCCCCTCGCGGGACCCGCTCTGGATGTCTGGTAAAACCAGACGTCCACATCGGGTCCCGCGAGAGGAACTCGTAATATTGCGGAATGGGTTTAACGGCTCCGCCACCATTAGTGGCGCCCGATAACCCATTCCGCAATACTCGTAATGAGGCCTAGTGTGTGGTTCTTACGTGTTCAGTATTATATAAGGAGTTTGTCAGCGCCTTTCTTGTGTTATGTGTCTGTGAGATTACATTGCGTAAAATCTCAATAAAGCTATTTACAAAATTATCAACAAAGAAATGGAAAAAACACTAAAGATATCCCACAACATACAAAGAACATAAACACAGGATGAAGGAGGTTTCATAAAATATACCTGTAATAAATCATTCCCACCAAACGAGCATGTCAGGTGCACATATACAAATCAATAGTAATTGAAAGCACGGTTTCTGTTTATATAAGTACATGAAATTCCCTTGTTTTACAATAAAAATATAACTTACCTTTGTAGATACTTGGATCAAATATCTGATTTTCTGCAGAGACAAAGAGGTCAAAGGTAACACATGGGCAGCCAATGTTATCATGAACACGATGGCCATTACATGTCTCTGAACCAAGAGATGCATCACATCATATTCAAGTAAAGGCTTTGTGCAGCTAAAATGATGTATAAAGCAATTCATGAAAGAAATGTAAACAGTATTTGCCAAGGACTGCTAAAATAACATGACTTGCAAGGCTACTGTGTGAGAACCAAAAATGTGGCTCAGGGGGCAGACTGGTGGTGCTATGGGACATAGTGAGGAACATCTGGGGTCGTGTCTCAGTGGGGTGCTGTTTAGGAAAGGGAGAAGGAACACAGCTTGGTGAACATCTGCAGTGGCAGTTCACAGAGGTCAACAGCTTCTCCATGACAGTCTGGTCGTACTCAGGGAAGGAGTAACATTGCTGGGTGGACATCTGGCATGGCAGCACAGTCAGTGGTGTTTAGGGAAGGAAGAAGGAACAAAGCTTGGTGAACATATGGGATGGCAGTTCAGAGAGGTCAACAGTTTGTCCATGGCAGTCTGGTGGTACTCAGGGAAGGAGTAACATTGCTGGGTGGACATCTGGGGTGGCAGCTCAGTCAGGTGGTGCTTAGGGAAGGAAGAAGGAACATAGCTTGGTGAACATCTGAGGTGGTGTCTCAGTGGGGTGCTGTTTAGGGAAGGAAGAAGGAACACAGCTTGGTGACATCTGAGGTTGCAGTTCAGAGTGGTCAACAGCTTGTCCATGGCAGTCTGGTGGTACTCTGAGAAGGAGTAACATTACTGGGTGGACATCTGGGGTGGCAGCCCAGTCGGGTGGTGTTTAGGGAAGCAAGAAGGAACAAAGCTTGGTGAACATATGGGGTGGCTGTTCAGAGAGGTCATCAGCTTGTCCATAGCAGTCTGGTGGTAATCAGGAAAGGAGTTACATTGCAAGGTGGACATCTGGGGTGGTGTCTCAGTGGGGTGTTGTCTAGGGAAGGAAGAAGTAACATAGCTTGGTGAACATCTGGGGTGGCGGTTCAGAGAGGTCAACAGCTTGCCCATGGCAGTCTGGTGTTACTCAGGGAAAAAGTATCTTTGCTTGATGGACACCAGGGGTGGCAGCCCAGTCTGGTGATGTTCAGGGAAGGAAGAAGGAAATATGAGCCTCTGAATAATGAAACATTTGAATAAACGAGATATATGTATGTTTTCTTTTTACTATCCGTATACACATACAACATTTAAGTGTGTTGTTTATTTGTTCAATAAACACGTCTTGATACATAGATTCCTGTAAAATTAGCATGGACATCCACATACCTATTCCTACTATTAGATGCAACAATTTGAAAAAGGTTCCTTTCATTATTTAAGGTTTATATTTAAAATTAGATAGTTTTGTTTGTATTATCAATAGATTGAAGATATGATATGGAAGCAGGTGCTTTCATCATATGCTACATTACTAAATGATATATTGAGCTACAATTTTGGCACATATTGTTTCAAGAAAATTACATTTATATTCCCAAATTTCTGATACTGTGAGAGATTCCATATATGAAGATCTGAGCATGATTATTTCACAAAACTCCATCCCTGTGTTAACTAAAGCTAGGAATTGGGCAGGCCTTGAGACCTGAGTTGGGAGCATACATACACACATATATGGGGGTCCTTAGGGAAAGATATCTTTGGACAGTTGGGATACATTATGAATATACCGGTCTGTATGCAGCAGGATCCAATGATAAGCTAGAAATTGTGCAGGCCCTGAGACTTGGGCTGGTATGAACTTTGTGTGACTGGGAAACTGGTTCTGCACGGTTGAATGCTGGGGGAGGGCAGCAGCAGCTGTGGTAAATAACAGAAGGTCAGTTACAGCCAGGCTCGGTTCTATGCGTCAGCACTATTGTGAGGAGCAGATGTAATCTTTTTAAGTATATGGAAGCCTGTTACTCAGGGTCCAGAGAATTCCACCACCTGACAGGGTTGTGTTTATGGGCGGACTATAATCCTGATGCAAGGGATGCTTAAGGGCAGGGTGAACAACTGAATCATGGGTTTTCAATTAAGTTGCCAGAATGACCCAAGGACAGGTGTGCTGAAATAGTAGTTGTACAGGTTAGTGTGACATGTGGACACCAACAAGTTTGGGTGGATAAGATCAGTATCAATAGATTAAGGAAAGTTTGTTTCTTTCTATCCCTCCTATGATATGGCATTTATAACACGCCTATTTAGCCTTTGTCATTTATATCAGCCGAAAGGGTTTGAATATAGTAAATGAGAGATATATGAAATATCTAAGAGCATTTAATAATCAACATGTAGATTGTTCTATTGGACTCTGGCAACACAAATATCAAATACACTGGGCCTAATTACGACCCAGGCGGTAAGGGGTTAACGGCACTGTAAAAGGTGGCGGCGCCGTTAACCCCTTACCGCCTAATTACGAGGTCCCTTTGCGTGTCCCAACCTTTTACCAGCCGTTAAGGATTGGACCCGCAAAGGGACCTTGGAGGTATTTACGGTACCGCAATTTGCAGTACCTTAACTACCACCTTCCCCATTTCCATTGAGCCCTATGGGGCAAAAATGGGAATTGGGAAGGGCCAATGGTGAATGGGGAATTACCGCCCCGCCAACCTTGGAATGGGGAGGTATTTCCGCCATTCACCATGGCGCAATCGGTAAAATACCGGCGGAAACCATGGTGCTGCTAGCGCCATAGTTACCGCCTGGGTCGTAATGAATTTGTGGATGCAATTTGTTTCTAAGAATACTCATGTCATTATCACAAACACTCCCAAGAGGATGTTCAAGTACCGATCCCCCTCATTATTAATACATTATGACATATTCTCATTATGTTTCTGCAGTGGTTGTGTTTGTACTTCTCTTACCAGAACAAATCACTCCAGCTTCTCTTCTCTGCGATATGCAGTCATTGTACCCCCAGCCGCCATGTGGACATTGGGAGAGAGAAGTCTTGTTTCCTCTGCAGTGGACATTACTCAACCAAATCCGCCGGGTGCCTTCACCAAAGACCCCTTGATGTTCTATTATTACTCGTTCAGGTGATCCACATCCAAGCTCTCTGCAGACCACCTGTGCTGCCTTGGAATCCCAGCCAATGCTACACACTGCTCCCCATTGGTTCTCGTGTTTAATCTCCACCCGCCCTCTGCAGGCATTGCCGGCATTCACCAGACGGAGCTCATCAGCACCACCTGTGAACAGAGGGGAAGAAGGGAGAAGAGTTTTAATGAAGTGACTGAGTGACTATGAATGAGTGTGAGGAGGACATCTACCCCAGGTGTACACCCAGCCTTGTTCCCATTGTTTGCATAGAAATGCTTGCTTGAAGCAAGATGGAATTAGATTCCATTATAATTTAGTGCAACATATATCTGAGACCAGATCACAGGTTTACTGCTTGCAAATTTGCAAATAAAAAGATTTAGAATTAATTTTGAAATAATATCTTCAAATTCTTTTCACCAAGGGGTGCTTTTGTTGGAAGTAACTGGTACATTTGGCCTCATTACGACCCAGGTGGTAAGGGGTTAACACCGCCATAAAAGGTTGCGGCGCCTTTAACCCCTTACCGTTTAATTACGAGGTCCCTTTCTGGGTCCCTACCTTAACGGCTGGTTTTTACCAGCCATTAAGGATAGGACCCGCAAAGGGACCTTGTAGGTAATTACGGTACCGCAATTCGCGGTACCGTAATTACCGCCTTCCCCATGTCCATTGAGACATATGGGGCAAAAATGGGAATGGCCAATGGTGAATGGGGAATTACTGCCCCGCCAACCTTAGAATGGGGCGATAATTCCGCCATCCACCATGGCGCAATCGTTAAAATACCGGCGTCAACCATGGCACTAATAGCGCCATGGTTAACACCTGGGTCGTAATGCCCCCCATTGTCCCAGATAGTTTCGTATATTTGAAGGCCAGGTTTTACTTCAAGTGGTGCCACTCAGTTTGCCATATGTGTGTGGACCACAAACATACTTGCAATGTTGTAAATGATATTATATTTTGCAAATACAACTTTTTTTAGTGAATCCGAAGCAATTAATTGGCCCTCATTGGGACTCCGGTGGAAAACCATGGTGCTATTAGCACCATGGTCGATGCCAGAGTCCGCCATGGCGGAATGGGGAATGACCACCCCATTCAAAGGTTGACGGGGCAGTAATTCCTCATGCCACCATGGCCCTTCCCCAATCCCATTTTTGCCCCATAGGGCATAATGGGAATGGGGAAGGCAGTAAATACGGTTCCGCAAATTGCGGTACCATACTTACCTCAAGAGTCCCTTTGCGGGCCCCTACTTTAACGGCTGGTCTAGACCAGCCGTTAAGGTCGGGTCCCGCAAAGGGACCTCGTTGTAAGGCGTTAAGGGTTTAACGGCGCAGACACCTTTTACAGCACCGTTGACCCCTTAACGCCAGGGTCCTAATGAGGGCCATTGTTTTTCAGGCACTGCAGTGCCTTCCATGTGTGGTCTTTGTTTGCAAAGAAACATTTTAGAATTCTCTGGAGGCAGAAGGGGAACATATTTGGTGGCTGTAACACATTGCCTCTTTCTTTCCCTTCTTTTCAGGCTAGACCAACTACTCAAAGATTTCAAACTTACCAATGAAAAGTCTTAAAACCCCTTTATAAAAGTGAGTCCACTGAGTGGTTGCATCTGAAGGTATAGTTGTTTTGTAGGAGGTCCACCTGCATTTTACTTGAATAGAAAACCTTTGGTATAATTTGGAGGTAGGAAGTGAATACATTCATTCAGTAGCTAGACCACATTGTGCCATTATTTGTGCCTAATAGATGAAATTATTTGCAAATGAAAAGTGTTGGAAATGTTTTTAGCTAAGATGCTCTAAGCATCTATGAAGGAATAGCCCCTCTTTTTGTGGTGAGATTCTACCTTTGACAAGCTTTGCCATTCCTGTGTCTTAAAGGGATGAACAAAACCAGTTTCTGGCTTTTATGGGCCTCATTACAAATTTGCCTGTCTGGGAACTACGATACCATTAAGCTTGACGGTACCGTAGTTCCCGGACCGGCAAACTACTAGTTCTGCCTGCAGGTGCCTTTATGGCTGCCAGGTCTGACCTGGCGGCCATACTGGCACCCGCGAGCTGAAAGTGACAGTAGCACTGGCACCGTTATTAATGGTGCCGGTGGTGCTACCGTACTCCTCATTCTCATTGATCCCTATCAGGCACAAATAGGAATGGGGACTGACAATTACCAGCACCCAACAATGAGGAATTACTGGTTCAGCAGGGTTCGAACACCCCACTAATTCCCCATTGCCAGTGCCAGTATTTTCACAAATTTGGCGGCAGCCTCTACTGCCAAGTTCGTAATGAGGCCCTATGTCTTTTCTAAACACCACTAATGATTTCGATTTGGATTCTGGGTCCCAGGACCATATTTCATAGGCTCACTGCGAAATTCCTCCTTACCTGCCTCTACCATTGGCACAGGGTCTGTAATGACATTAAAATTCATTCAAAATTCTCTTTTCAGGCTTTTTTGACAACATCAAGGATGAAATGAGGTCCAGTCTGGCAGTGCAGCGCTTAATTTTTTTGTTTTGGTGAACTACAACCATGGGATACCCTTATGACACTCCTGGGTGGGGGTACAGCCTTGAACCCCTAGAGTGTGGTTTTGGGCACCTGTGTGTTGCCCATAGAGAAGGGTAAGGGCTGGTGGCAGCTACATGCTGACTTGGCAGTGGCTCTGCGTGTCCTCCATTTTGAATCAATGGATTTCAGAACACAGAGAAGATGCTCATTATCGACATTTATTTGAAGCCTAAATCCTCTGAATGCGACAAGCTCTTGGAGAACCTACATGAAATTATTTGTGTGTGGTGCGGAAGTAATGATAATGCACATATTACCAGAGCAGGGTCCAATATTCCTTGTAAGAGTTGAATTGCCAAATCCCTAGTGGTGGAGTTAACAGTGATGTTTCATCTAAAACTACACGGAAAAGAGATTATTCTTCTTCTATTTCAGCAATAAACTCCAGCCGCGGGTGCATTACCGAGTCAGGTAATGCCCCAGGCCCATATGAGAAATACGAAGGTATGTGGGGATGAGAGTGCAGGGAGGGGATTGTGTGCAGAGGAGGGGGGATGAAAAAAAAAACATACGATGGCGGCCTCCAGCATGTGGAGGCTCGGAGAGGGGATGGCCCCGCTGTTAGCCTTTTCATTGGCTGAAGGGCTGCCACGTCCCCCACTGGCAACAAAGGAATGGAATTCCCTGCCAGGTAAAGCCGTGGCGAGGGCAAATCAGAATGGTTGTTACATTCTTGTTGACCCTTGCCGGGTACTAATATAGACTACATTTCGGCCTCTAATTACATTTTTCAAAATACTATGCACTTTTAGGTAATGGGTGTCACCAAAGTGATTATAAAATCTTGTCCTGTACTATAAAATACATACATTTTAAGGCAACAGCGGCACGGGTAGTGCTACTGGTGCCGTTGTTACCTCTCCACAACATTACGAGTTCTGCTTGCCGGTGCCGGACTCCACACGTGGTCTGACCAGGCGTGCAGACCGGCACCCGCAAGCAGAACTCGCGATTGCACCCGCACCATTACAAACCATGCAATGGGGCAGAATGGGTATCGGGAGGCTGGCCATTCTGGCACCCGCGAAAGAGCAATTACCGGCCCATTGAACTCATGATGGGCTGGTAATGGACCATTCATAGATGCTGGGGCTGGTAGCGAGTTTCGCCGTCGCCGTGCCCTTGACCGGAATCCAAAATAAGGTGTTTACTCTTAGGTGGTCAGCTGATGTGCCTTGTGGGAGAAATACAAAACTGTTCCCCAATCACCTCAAACACCTCAAAGTTGGTGACTTTACAATCCTGTTAAGGAAAAAAGAGGAATTTTGCCTCCCCACCTGGAAAGCCTATGGGGGTCATTACAACCCTGGCAGTAGGGGGTTAAGGGGCTGGTAGAGCTGCCGGCCCAGTTAACCCCCTACCACCTCATTATGAGGTCTCCTTGCGGGACCCGCTAAGGACGCCAGGTAAAACCAGGCATCCTTATCGGGTCCCGCGAGCAGACCAGGGTGCAAACAACGGGCCCCTCATTAACGAGCCTGTTCGGGGCTCAAATGGGAATGGGGATGTACCGGGTTCCTTGAATGAGGAAATACTGGGCCCTCCAAGGTTGGAATGGCCCGGTATTTCCCAATTCAGGGAACCCGGACCCGGTACCCGGTATGGGGGTAGCCATGCCGCAAACAGTGGCATGGCTACCTCCATAGTCGTAATGAGGCGCTATGTCTTCTCCTCCTCCAGTCCAGGATCTTCTGGCCCCAACTTGCTCCTTCACAAGAATAGCTGGCTGTAGATCTTGCAGACTTAATTTCCAGATGCTCACGACTGTATGCCCACATTGCTCTGGATCTTCCTCTCGATCTTCATCTTGGAGGGAAGAGAAAGTATCTCACCCATGGCTATAGTCCCGTAAATAATTCTTCCAGAACGGAAGGAAAGTAGCTCGACAATGCCGACAATCGACTAGAACACTCATTGCAGGGATGGGTAAGCTGCTCACAAAGTTTCAGTGAGCAGAATCTTGCCAAGCCTAGACATTTTGCTAAACAAGGTGTATTCATGAATCAGGGCAAAGACAAGGAATTGTTATTTTGGAGAGCCGTTTTCTATTTGTTTTCTATTTGTTAGAAGAGTGGCATTCAGCACAAAAAGGCCTGGTCAGAAGTGAACTGCTTTGTTTATACAGAAGGACTGCAGTGTTCTAGTTCAAGGTTATTTGGCTCTCTTTGTGGACTCTCTCACAATAACACTAATGCAATGTTCGTGAACACTTGTGTGACTGCACTTGCAATTACTGAACAGGACATTGCAATTACATGATAGCGTAGGCCTATGAGTAGGAAATGCCACATTAAGCATGGACAGACATGGAAATGACATGTCACACTCCATGAGCCATACACCAAACCATGGAGGCATCATGGGAATAAGAGTGAAGAGAAAAAGAACATGTAAAAAATTACAGAATACTTAAAATGTGTTCACTCATCTTTACTACATACCAGATATCAAAATATAAATATGTTCTTCTGAAGAAGAGCCGATTGCAGAGTATCCTGGTCAGCAGACAATCCTCTGTCCCTGATGGTCACTGATGAATCAGAGACGGGTAGATGTATTTCACTAGAAAAGTTACAAACAGTTTTCTTCTGTTATTCAGGGTACCTTTATTTCTACATTGAACAAGTGTGATACTACTTGTCACGACAAAATAAAAAAGATGTTCAGGGTGAACCCAGCTGCAAGCATGTAGAACACGTGTGATTCCCAAGCACATGCTTCCAAAAAAGTGAAACATACTTTTCAATGGATTAAAGGAACACACTGTATTCATCAGCCAGTGTGTAATGGAGCAGAGCATTCCAGCAGGGCTTGAAGCTCCTTTAGCCAATCAGGTGTTCTTTCCAGTAGGTCTTGGGCCGATGTCAGTGCTCTGCTTGATGCTCCTATGAAGGTCTGTGTGGTGCTAGTGATGTGTGTTTCCATATCTAGGAGGCATGCCAGTCTCAGTGACAGTGGGGGGATCTTAAGAGGTGATAGCTTCGCTTCAGGCTGATTGAGTAGAAGGAAACTGCAACAGCTCACCATGTTTGAAACAGTGATCAAGCTGGCAATTCCCACAGGTCACCATAGCATGTCCCGCTGAACTGTATGATAGGTAGCAGTAGAGCTTTACTACTGAAGGTTTCCATTGGAATTGCACTCAACCTGCACTTGGTTGAGTTAGACTTCTGTTCACATGGGCTGATCTTGAAAATGTCCTGGCATCCTGTATGGGGTGTTCCCACACAGTTCTTCAGGGAATACAGGTCTACAGTGTAATATCACACGTCATGTAGGTATAACTATAGGGCAACTCATAGATGGTTTATATCTATTGCTCCACTACTTGACGCATGGTTCCTGCAATTGCTCACACATAGAGGTGCTTTCTGCTGACACAGGATAATCAGGATCCCATGCAGTGTCCATGAAAATAATTCTCTGCCTCACACCGAAACTCCATAAAATATCTTCTTGAGTACACTCAGCATAGTGTAGGTGGACTCTGAAATACCCTTTCCCTGTGCTTGTCTTGATAGATTCAGATCTGTCAGCTGCTCTGGCCATGGTTTGATAGACCAGACTGGAACACCTCTAGAGAGGCTGTGATATTCAGAAGGTCCAATATTTCTTGTTGTGCATTCTGCAACATTTCCAAGTCCTCTTGGGTGATATGCACCATAGCCACTACCATATCTCTTCGGCTTGTAGATTCCCTGTTGTAATACAATGAAGTTGTCATTGGCCGCAAGAATGCTCATCTCAATTGGCAGTCTAGCCAGACTTTGGCTGCTCCAGACAGTTTTCTTCCAGGCAAGTTCAGCTTCTTCAGCCTCCCTTTTGTTCCTAGCCCTTTCTAGGTGACCTATACTGTCTAGGATTGCTGACCAATTACCTGACCTTCTCCATGTGTCTATCACACTTGCAGCCTCATGTAAATGTGCTTGCTTTACCATTAGTTGTCATGATTTGCCTATGGAACTGGCATAGTTCAAACCCATTGCCCATACTTACACATGGTTCTCAGCAGAATTAAAGGCTCTCCACAACATCAAAAGAGTTGTGGAAACTAGCTGGAGAAAAGCCCAACTCTCTCTACTAAAGACACATTCTCAGCAGCAGCCTCCACCTACAAATCTTAAACGACAAAAAAGAGATTGTTAACCTGAGAATACACAATGCCAAATCTGGCAGGAAAGAATTATTCTCCATACTAAGAGAACTCGAATCACCATTGCTACCCACAGAGGACTGCATTAAGGACAAAGTCTGGTGCAACAATATCCAACTAGCCCTCTCTAACAAAATTGCCCTTCTACAAGCTAAGATCGAGTCTAAAAAAGCCAACCTCGCCGCCAAAGACCTCCTTAATAGCAAGAAGAGCCTCAGCACTCCCGACTGCCCCCCTTTCCACTTCTCCCCAGTCACTGAGGAGGAAGTAGTAAAGATGATCACCAGCCTCAAACCCTCCAACTGCAAAGGTGACTTGTGCCACCGCCTCTGTCAACAAGGATGGAGCCAAAGATCTAGCTCCTCTTATCACCTCACTGATCAATTCTTCTGTCAAGAACTCAGTAGTTCCCAACAACCTCAAAGAAGCGTGGGTCCTCCCCCTTCTTAAAAAAAACCAATCTAGACCCTAACATGCCCACAAATTATAGACCCATCACAACGGTCCCCTTTCTACTCAAAATACTAGACAGAGTGGCTTACCTCCAAATACAACAACATTTGGAAGACAATAACCTCCTAGGCTTGCGACAATCCGGCTTTAGACCAAGGCATGGGACCGAAACTGCCCTCCAGGATTTAAAAATCCAAATGGACGAAGCCAAAGACAAGGCCAATCTGGCCATTTTGCTCCTGTTGGATCTCTCCGCTGCCTTTGATCTGGTTGACCACCAGATCCTCACAAAACACCTCTCTTCGGCTAATGCATTCTCTCAGAATGCCACCAATTGGATTCAGTAATTCTTGGCTGAGAGGTCAACTAGGGTCTTCGCCCCCTCAGCGGCTGCTGATCCTGTCCCAATCCAATGGGGAGTTCCCCAAGGTTCCTGCATCTCTCCCACACTTTACAACATCTTCACTAAGCTTCTCTTCGACCGTCTTGACGATCTGGGTGTCAGTTACACTAATTACGTAGATGACTATCAGGTCCTCATCACACTCAGCGGATGCTATGAAGATGTTGCAAAGCTCAACAAAATTTACTTAGAAATTCAAGCCTGGATGGCCACACACAGCCTTTGCCTTAACGAGGATAAGACGGAACTGCTTATAGTAAGCTCCCAGGCCCGCCTTAATAAATTGGACACCAGGTACCAATCTTTCACCATTGACGGCAACTTTATAAAAGTCTCCAAAGAGGTCAAAACTCTAGGTGTGTATCTCGACTCCACCCTATCGCTGAAAAAACAAATAAATGCCACCAACTCATCTACCACCTATACCAACAAACTTATAAATGCCTGCAGGCCATTTTTATCCTCCTCCAGCTGTCTTACCTTATCCATAGCGCTGATATTATCCATACTAGACTATTGTAATACACTCTTCCTGGGCACCACGACTAAAAATCTGAACAGACTCCAGATTTTACAAAACAATGCCTTAAGATGCGCTCTCAACCTCCCACGTAAGGCCCACATCTCCACGGCCAGTAAGGAAGTCCACTGGCTCCCCATCCGAGACAGAATTAAATTAAGAACCCTTGTCAGTACACACAAATGCCTGTCACTGACCGCCCCACGCTATCTATCTGACAGATTCTCTAGACACAGCACTTTCAGACCTACTAGAACACCCTACTTGCACCAACTAAAGATTCCCAAATTCAACCTAAAAACAGCAGGAGGTTCCAGTTGCACTGTTCTTTTGCGGCTCAATGTTGGAATGCACTCCCTTTAGTAATCAGGTCGGAAGCTTCCTTTTGGCCATTCAGAGCCATGGTGAAATCATGGCTCGCTGTCTAACACAATGCTACTTACATACCTACCAACTATGCTTCTCCACTCCGTTAATCAGTACCGTATGACTTAACTTATATTTTGAACTGGACCACCATGTAACCCGGTCCTTCCTTTCTATTGTACTTGCATCATGTCACCCACTGCATTCCTCTATGTACCACCGAATGTATGTACCCCTTTTGCGCAATGTTATGTAACGTTGTTGTCCACAAGATTATGCACCCAGCTACCTGAGGGTTTGGCCGTGCTCTACAAATGAGCAAACTATACTAAACTAAACTAAACTAAATTAAACTAAACTAAACTAATAGGGTTGTGTAATGTGAAGCCCATGCTGTGTAAACTCCTGCACTTAAACCTTTGCCTCTTTTATGTCATTCATTACCTTGTAAGAGGATTCAATTCAACACTACAGCTAAGTCAATGCCTAGTCTGGGATACTGAATGGAAACCCTTATTGATATATCTTTATGTCCAGTTCATGCGTTCTGGATGACTACCCCTATATAACACCCCTCTCTCGGAATCCCCCTGACCCCACTGAGCCAAGAAATAGTTCTGTTTTGCAAGTTTAAAGGTTTATTTGATAATTTAAACAATATATATATATATCACGCTTTATAATAAATTAATAATTGAATATCACACTGAATCTGAGCAGTTATCAATAATGGATAGTCTGGCACTAGCACACTTGTGAATAGGAACAGAAGAAGAAGGTAGTAGAGAATGCTTTATATAAGTTCAGATGGATGTAATGTTGAATGAAAAATGCACTACAGAAAATACTCAATATGATTTCAACAAAACAATGTAATCACTTTTCTCTGGCAATCCCCTCCCCCCTTTATGCAATGCAAGGAAATGGAAGGAAAGCACACAGTTCTCAGAAATGCAATCAAATGTAATTCAGTTCACCCCAGCAAGCTTAGAGTACAGATCGGAGTTTTAAACACAGGCCCAAAATGCTTTTATATGTGCTGGCAATGAAGTGAAAAATATGCTAAAATGCTTTTAATTCCCCCTAGAGGTTCAGGGTGACTGGTATCTAGTTAATATTAGTCCAGAATCACTCTGCAATGATTCAGGGATGATTGGCAGGTTAAACAAATTTTTAGCAAGGAAAGCAAAAAAAGACTGCTGTTTTCAAACGTGGCGAAATTTGCAAATCGCGGCAAAATTCGCGAGTGCGTTTTTCGAGATTACAGAGGAACTACCGTTTTGGGGTCCTAGGACAGCCTAGGATCTCAGCTTCCAGATGAAAGTTACTGCAAGTCTCTAGGACAAACGGTCACGGAGATATGAGCGATATGGTAAAGGTCGTTTTTCAGATTTGAAATTTTAAAGTTCAAAAAGACAAGTGACAGCTAGCAACTAGAAAATGACAGGTGACAGTTAGCAACTAGAAAATGACAGGTGACAGTTAGGAGGCAGTTCTACTTAGATTAAAATAGATTGAATTATATTATTTTAACTAAGAGATTGGTTCTACACAGTTCTGCTAGGTACTCACAATATATTTTTGAAATAAATGGGCCTCGCCACGGATCTGGTCAGGTTTTAGACTGGACTCTGGTCTGGTCTCGGCACTTCACAGTGATCTGGGTCAGCTCTCTGGTTCTGCTAACAGCGGTCTGGGTCAGCTCTGCTCTGCCTCTGGTTCTGGATATTGATAGATTTGAAGTCTCTATGTTGGCTCTCTGAAGGTTGATGGAGGTAAAGTATGGATTTTTCCGGCAGAGCGTCCCGCAGCAAATGGATTTGAAGGTCCCTATCTGTCCTGACTGTCCGCTTTTATGTGTTTTGAAAGTGGGTGTGTGTGCAGCATCACTAGGCTCTACCCCTCTCCACTTGTCATTGGCCACTTCATCCTCTTCCCCTTGATTGGGGGAATGAAATGAAGTGTCATCATGATAAGGTCTGTTTATGGTACAGAGAACCCACCCCTGTCAAATTACACACAATCTATATTTTGACCCAAAAGACATATTTCATAGCTACACAGTGGTTTGAAATTACATGCACCCATCATGCATTTACTGATGGTAGCCCCTGTTCAAATCTGCTCTTCCTGGGAGCTTGCATTCAGAAATGGCGACATTTGTACTTTTTAACTGGTTTCGCAATATCGGACATTACCCCAAATTTACACACATGTGCGCAAGGAGTATGGACATTACTTGATGAAGTGTCAGATCTTTAACATGCATACATTTTAAGTAATACCCTCTTAACTGCTAGCTTGCCCCCAGATCATGCCACCGGTTCTAAAAACCTCTCAAAATGTGGGCAGAAAAATCACAAGAATTATGGTATCATTTAAATAATTTTCACAAGTCCGTACTATGAGTTATTCATCTTTTTCTAAAACCATATTCTGGCTACAGGGGTGTGTCTTTTCAGGTCACATGGTACAGAAACCAGTCTTTCCACTTTCTTCAAGCTCAGCCTCTGTCTCCAGTTTCTCCCCCTCCCAGTTTCTGCCAAGAGGAAGCCATTTTTATTGCCCCTGCAATAAACCATCTGCCTGGGCACTGGAAGGCCCATTGTTCAAGAGGAAGCCATTTATGGCCCCCATAATAAAACATTTGCCTGGGTCAGGACAGGGCTTTGTTCAATTTCCTGCAGAGCCCAGGTAATTCAATCAGAGAAGTGTCATATCCCTTTTGGTGGGAGCAGCAAAAGGGCAGCTAGGCCTGGGAACACAGCTGTTGTACAAGTCTCAACTCCTGTCGGGGGTAGCTGGTGGGCAGAATTCAGTTCCTTAAGCCAGGCCCCAGCTAATGTCACTTTTTGTTACCCAGTTTAAGTCAAGACAATGTTTACATATGCAGCTAGAATGCTGATTCTAAGTTTAAAACTATGACATTTAAACAATTGCAACCTATGTGACACTCAAAAGTAGGTCACTCATTTCTTTTAAACATTAGATTTTTAGTGTCTTTCAGTCCAAATTTACTTAAACTGCTGAAATCCACAGCTCAGCCAGTCTTGTTATAAACCTTCAAGTCACTTCACAATATAACTTTACATTGGATCCACCTCTCAGTAAGTCTTTCTTTGGCCTGCCTTGGGTTCATCTATTCAGTTTTACACAAAAAAGTCTGGTGGTTTTAAAACGCCGGCTTTCTGATAGTAGTGAGTACTGGTAATGCAACCATTTTTGGGATTTAAGAAAATAAATTCCCCAAAATTCTAGGTTGCTTTTGGCAATCAGCATTGCCATTCCCAATGGTTTCAGACTACTGTGTGGGTAGTCCAATGGTGGTTTTAGGCAGTGCCCTTCTGTGCCCATAACATCGGCAAAAATGAGTGGCAGCTTATTCTTCATGCATTTCCCTGTGCATTTTCTGGGAAGCTCTGGCCATCATGATGTTTTCAATGCCAGTACTGCACAGTTTTGAGGTAGGGCTTGGATGCATGGATAAAAACATCCCACAAGCCCCCCTCTTGCGATGGCCATTCTGTTTCACTGATGGGACTCGCAAGACCTGGGATGTTTCCTCATCTTCTTCCAATAGATGGCACAGTTCAGCATCTTTTCCTCCATCCAGTCGGATCGATCGGTTCTCCTCGCCGGTCCTGATGGGAGTATTGGGCGGTACACTGGGCCCCCTTGCGTCATCCTCCCAGTCTCCGGATCATCCTCCTTGGCCGGTCTCCAGGTTTTCTTTCTCCTAGGACGACAAAGGAAGAGCGGCAATACCTATTCATAGACATTTTTCCCCCACCACTGATATAGTGGGGTGGCATATATATTTTAGAACTCAACAGATATGAACATGCACATTTTTTTTTTATTAAGAGACAGGAACACATAAACTTGAGAAACACAGAATTTGATAGGCGATATGTAGGATATTTTAAATTAGAACTGAATTAATCAGAGACAGTACCCTCTAGGATTCCAGAGGATTCCTCCAGTTGTTGCAGAGTGTGCCGGGGATGGCAACACTTCAACTGGTTAATGTGGACCCACTTGTCTTCCCCCTCTGCCGAACCGCCTTTGGGGATGCGGATCTTGTAGGCCACAGGGGAGATTTTGTCTATAATCTCAAAGGGTCCCTTCCATGTAGGCAAAAATTTTCGCTGTTTGGCCTGGTTCCTTTGGAAATTGTATAGATAGACCCGGTCCCCCACCTGATATTCCTTCCTGGAAGTCTTCAGGTCATAGTGGGTCTTCATGCTATCAGCTGATCTTTCTAGATTCCGCTGAGCATAAGCAAAAGCATGTTGAAGGTGTTTCCTTAAATTCTCCACATAAGGGCAAGAAGTGTACACCAGGAAGTTCCCCCCATGCCGGGTAAAAATCCTGTCTGGTGTTGTATTGTCATCACTGTCACTGTCAAAGCAGTCCTTGGGGATTGGCCCTAACAGTTCATTACCTAAATCTATGGAAAAATGTCGGTCATCAACCGCCATTCCAATAATGGTGCCTGCGGCTAGAGTAATACTCTTCAAGTCGCTGTTATCCACCTCTATTAGAATGGTGTCATGTTCTATGTTGACTAATGGAGTTGGGTTTACCCCCAACCCTTGCTGTTGGAGAGAAGCGTTTAGATGTATGTAAGCATCATGGTTTTACAAATATTGTCCTCTTTTAACTTTCACTTCCAGGGAGAATTGTCGGGTCCTTTCTGGGATGGTGACTTCCTCTTTGATCTGAATTTCAACTGCATAAGGTAGCAATTGAGCTGACCTAAATGCTTTTTCTGGATCATCAAAGCCCATGGGATTATCCGCTAATCGGGACCAAGCTTTGAAGTTTATTAGGTCCAAACTAATGGCAAAGCGATTGAGAATGTCACTGCCTAAGTAAAAGGCGGCAGGGACGTCTCGCACGACCCAACAATTGTGGACTATGCTCTTGTTGCCAATGGAGATTTTGAGCATACACCTGCTTGGCAGGAGCTGTTTGGAATTAGGTGCTTCCAGGTCCATTTCCCATTTGTCTATCAGTTTGAATGTGGGAATGGCTGGATCTTTTGGGAGTTGGCGGAACATGGCTTCGCTGATGAAGCTCTTACCGTTGTTCACACACACTCGAACGAGAACAGAGTCCTTCCCATCATTTAATTGGACAGGGATGAACAACTGCTCTCCAATTTGCTGAATATCAGCCAGGCTCTGAGCTGATTTCACATCTTTCTGGACTATAGGAGTGGGAGTTTCTGATTGTGGATTAGTAAAGAATCTCAGAGTGTTTCCTTCCAGCGTGGAGTACCACTTTAGACTGGAAGGAAGGTTGATTTTCAGAAATAGAGAGGACCCTCCACCACCAGTCTCTTGTCCTACTGCTATTACTGTCACGTCTGGAATTTGGCTATTCTGGAAGTGAAATTCTACTTGGTCAGATTTTTGTTCAACCATGTGGCAGGTGCCGTTTAAACTAACATGGTTGACACTCTGTTTTAATTTTATGGGTCGGCTAGTCTGGGTCCAGAGGACCTTGTTTACGCAGTCTATTAAGGGTGACAACCTCCTCAGGAGATCATTCCCCAGTAAACAAGTGGTGCCCTCTGGAGTCACTACTATGACTGGGTGTTTTAACTTGTGTCGCCCGATCTTAATGTCCAAGTCTGCAGTCCCCTCAATGGGAATTTCCTTCCCGTCAAAGTTCTGCAGTTGTCCAGGAAGAGAGGTGAGAGGAATTTGGTCCCCTTCCTGCATTCAGTTCATCAAAGGCCCTTCTGGACAGAAGGGTAGCTTGAGATCCCGTGTCCACCAGCGCTGAAATCGTACCCTGCCCCTGTACTTGTACCGGGGCATAATATCTTCCCTCCTTCTCCTCAAGGGGGCACAGATAATGCACATTTTTGGACAACTGATGGGCTAACTTTCTGGTTTTGGACATCGCTAGCGAAGAGATTTGGGCAGAATTCTGTGGAGAGCCTTGGGAATCTGAAAGAAAAAGTTGGCAACTGGAGATCAGAGCCATTGTGGGTTCCCCTGGCTCCAGTTCTGGGCTGCCCCCCCCTTTTTGGAGGCAGTCACCAGGATGGGTTTGAACCAGGGGATTTTCTTGCTGTTGGTTCTGGGATGAGATGGTGGGCGGCGGTAGCTCAGTCTCCACATCTCCCCAGTCTGGATTTGCATCCCTAGGGACCCATTTTTCTTTGGGAGGAGTTCCCCCCTCTCTGAAGGAGAAGATCCTTTTCCCAGGATCCTCTGAGGATCCCTCTCCCTCAAATTGGAAGATCTGTACCTCCTCCTCAAACTGAGTCTGTTTGGGTCTTTTGTTTCTCCTACCCCCCCTCTGCTCCTTAGGAGGCAGACTTTCAGGGGCAGGAGATTTTGTTTCCGGTTCCTGGGTTTCCAGGGGCTGTTTACAAGTGAGGAAGGAAGCTTCCTCCAAGGCTTTACACCCCCCTTCCCCTTGTGCCTCCTCCCTGGGAACCGGTGAGTTATCGGGGTGCTGCCCCCGTCATTGTTCTGGAGCACCAGGTCCAGAGTTGGGTGCGTTCTGCGCCGGCATGCCGATCTGAGGGTTCTGCTGAGCCCTCAGTATGTGACCCAGATCCCGCGCCATGTTTTGAACCTGGCGCTCTAACTGGGAAACCCGCTCAGGCTGATACAGGGCCCTGTTTTCTCCCCTGGGCTGATCCCGGGAAGGGTAGCTATCCCTTCTTTGGTAGTACCCCTGGTTGGGAAGATTTGGATACCCCTCCACCCTTGGCCTCCCCTCTCCCGGATCCGGTTGTCTGGGCTCAGGGAATTGGGGAAAGTAGGGTGGAGGATTTTGGGGCTGGAAGTTGGGTGGATACCTGGGGAAGAAGTTCTGCCCAGGGTTTGGTGAGTTTCTGCCCTCCTGTGAGAAGTTGGGAGGGAAGTTCCCTGGGTTAGGTGCTTGGCTGGATCCCCCCCCTTGGGCTGGAGGAGTCCACACATAACCCAGGATGGGTCAATTTCCCTTGTAACGGGGACTTACATAGTCAGGAGAGCGAGGTGCCCCATTTGTGGGGCTGCCTCCCTGGCTCCCTGTCTGTGACTGGCCCGAGGACCTTCTGGGCCTAGCATTATTAGGTGCAGGTAGGTTTTTAGGCCCCCCCATCTCCAAATCTAAAACGGGGGTGACCTTTACCTCTGCCACCTTGGCAGCAGCAGGGGTGTTGTTGGCTTTGGGGTTTTTGGGCGCATTATTTTTATTTTCTATTGGCTTCTGCACCTCATAGATCCGGGTCGCCTGTTCAATGACCCAGTCTAAAGATCTTTTCTCGTGAAAATCCCTCACGAGCTGGGTCATTATGTATTTGGGCAAGGCATGGAAAAACGTATTAATAAATTCTCTGCTATCCGTGCGCACCCTTCTTGTGGTCTGTGCAAAAGCACGCTTTAACTCCTGCACAAATTCTTGTGGGGCCTGATCCTCCCCACATTGTAAATTGTAGGCTGCCTTGCGAGCCTCTTGAGGATTTCTATGAGTAGAAAAATGTTTCAAGATGGCCGCCTTATAGGTGGACCATCTTAAATGATTTTGGTCCTCCAGCCCCGCAAAGAAACTGGAGTATTCCGGGGAGAAGGTCCACTTTACATATTGAATACAGCTTTGGTTGTCCTTCAAATGGAAAGTCTCCATCATTTGCTCAAACAACTCTAAGTGCTCCCAAACAGAATACTTGGCGTTCTTATGATAAGGCGTGATGACGCTCCTGATTGCCTTAATCTGTTTCAATGGGTCCTTAATCAAGGCCCTTTTTGCCTTATTGGCCTTTTTGGTTCGGGTAACCCTTGTCCATTCATCTTCTGACTCAGAGGCACTGCTCCCAGAGGTTCCCGTCTGTTCTTCCAGGTTTTCCCGGATTCTGCGAGCCTGGGAATGGCTGGCAGAATGTGGGGACCTGGTCTCCTGTGTCCTGTACCGCTCAGAGGAGTCTTCAGATCCCTCCTTGCTGCCAGGATTTGATGGGTACCCCCCCACTGACCTAACTGGGCAGAGGTTTTCAGGATGCCCTTAATGGGCCTACTCTCCTGGGGTTCCCCATCAAATTGCACTGTGCTTGGGTGCCCATACCCGGATGCCCGCCCCTCCATTCCTGGGTGGTACTGGCCTATGAGCCCCATGCTTCTGGCTGGATAGTAATCTGCCATCCCTGTGGCCCTGTGCTCATGTGCGCCAG
Organism: Ambystoma mexicanum; assembly: GCF_040938575.1. NCBI lineage: Eukaryota > Metazoa > Chordata > Amphibia > Caudata > Ambystomatidae > Ambystoma > Ambystoma mexicanum. The sequence continues at coordinate 1,364,877,820 of NC_090933.1, forward strand.
GGGACATGGGGGTGGCAGAGTCCAGGGACTGAGAGAAATAAAGGCCTCTGGTACTAGGGCTCCTGGGGTTATGCTCAGGAGTTTCTCTTTCCCAGCGAACCTCATCTCTATCCGCCCCTGCTCCCTGTTGCAATGCAAGAGCCTGCGCCTTCAGTTCCTCAGTTAAGGCCTTACTAGACTCTATCAGTCTCTCCTGCATCGCTACCTGTTTTTGGAGCCTATCATTGTGCTGGCAGAGAGCCTCATTCTCTCTCTGCGTTTCCTGATTGGTCCTGGAGCACTGGGCCAGTCTTTGCTGCAGGAGGGTTACCTCCTGAGCTGTGTCCCTATTGTCCTGCTCCTTTCTTGCCAGAGCATCCTCCACCCTCCTGGTGTGCTCTAGCAAGTCCTGGTGTTCTTTTTGGAGGTCACCCAGTCCCTGGTGGGCCAGGTGATTTTCTTCCATTTTTCTCCTTAAGTGGCAGACTTCCTGGCCTAAGGTGTCCCTTTCCTGACCAAGAGCTTGAATTTGTGACGCCAGGTTGTCCCTTTGCCTTTGGAAGGCACCAGCTTTCTGGCGCTCCTGATCAAACTCTGCCTGGGTATCCAGGTCTTTCAGGATCAGTTTATTGCTCTCCTCTCTGTCTAGTTGGATTTGCAGGGTGGCTACCTGCTCTGTGCATGCCCTGTTGAAATTGATCTGTTGCTCCAGCTTTTTCTGGCTCTGCAGTAGGGAGTCCAAACTGTCTTGGCGTTCCTTCTGCAAAGCCAGAATTCTGGAATCCTGGTCTGTCTTTTCCTGTTGCAGTATATCCATGTCCTTCTTTATTTTAATGATGTGCTGTCTACTCTCATTTTCTGACTCCTGGCTCCCCTGCAGCCTCTGCTCAGAAGAGACCAGGTCAGATTGGACCTTCTCTAACGCCATCTGTCGCTTATTCGCCAGATCTTGGCTTTCAGTACATCTATCCTGCATGTCTCCCATATATAGGTACAGGTATGCCGCTATCCTAACCATCTTGTCTTGTTCATCCTTAGCTTTAGGAGCCATGTATAGTTCACTCAGGGCCACATGTAAGGGACCCTGATCTCTCCATATATCTGACCCTGTTTCCGTGACCTGTTGCGTGATGGCCTGCAACCAGACCATGCGGTCCTGGTGAGTCCACTCACCTCTCACAAATAACTTATGTAAGAAGTGCTCTCTGGCTATTTTCATGTCTACTAAGGTTGTCATTCTAGAGATTGGTCTCTGTCCTGACTTACAGAAATTAGTATTTTATTTTTGCAAAACAGACCTTTTTCTTAGAGCGTTCCTTTGAGGAGTGCTTTACAGCGTAACACAGCGTGGTGATCCGACCGGATATGTGTATCTGGTCAGCTGGCACACTGTATTAATCTGCACAAATGGTAGGTCTAACCCAAACGTCCCGCTCGAGCCCCCAACTTGTAAGAGGATTCAATTCAACACTACAGCTAAGTCAATGCCTAGTCTGGGATACTGAATGGAAACCCTTATTGATATATCTTTATGTCCAGTTCATGCGTTCTGGATGACTACCCCTATATAACACCCCTCTCTCGGAATCCCCCTGACCCCACTGAGCCAAGAAGTAGTTCTGTTTTGCAAGTTTAAAGGTTTATTTGATAATTTAAACAATATATATATATATATCATGCTTTATAATAAATTAATAATTGAATTTCACACTGAATCTGAGCAGTTATCAATAATGGATAGTCTGGCACTAGCACACTTGTGAATAGGAACAGAAGAAGAAGGTGGTAGAGAATGCTTTATATAAGTTCAGATGGATGTAATGTTGAATGAAAAATGCACTACAGAAAATACTCAATATGATTTCAACAAAACAATGTAATCACTTTTCTCTGGCAATCCCCTCCCCCCTTTATGCAATGCAAGGAAATGGAAGGAAAGCACACAGTTCTCAGAAATGCAATCAAATGTAATTCAGTTCACCCCAGCAAGCTTAGAGTACAGATCGGAGTTTTAAACACAGGCCCAAAATGCTTTTATATGTGCTGGCAATGAAGTGAAAAATATGCAGATGAAAGTTACTGCAAGTCTCTAGGACAAACGGTCACGGAGATATGAGCGATATGGTAAAGGTCGTTTTTCAGATTTGAAATTTTAAAGTTCAAAAAGACAAGTGACAGCTAGCAACTAGAAAATGACAGGTGACAGTTAGCAACTAGAAAATGACAGGTGACAGTTAGCAACTCGAAAATGACAGGTGACAGTTAGGAGGCAGTTCTACTTAGATTAAAATAGATTGAATTATATTATTTTAACTAAGAGATTGGTTCTACACAGTTCTGCTAGGTACTCACAATATATTTTTGAAATAAATGGGCCTCGCCACGGATCTGGTCAGGTTTTAGACTGGACTCTGGTCTGGTCTCGGCACTTCACAGTGATCTGGGTCAGCTCTCTGGTTCTGCTAACAGCGGTCTGGGTCAGCTCTGCTCTGCCTCTGGTTCTGGATATTGATAGATTTGAAGTCTCTATGTTGGCTCTCTGAAGGTTGATGGAGGTAAAGTATGGATTTTCCCGGCAGAGCGTCCCGCAGCAAATGGATTTGAAGGTCCCTATCTGTCCTGACTGTCCGCTTTTATGTGTTTTGAAAGTGGGTGTGTGTGCAGCATCACTAGGCTCTACCCCTCCTCATTTGTCATTGGCCACTTCATCCCCTTCCCCTTGATTGGGGGAATGAAATGAAGTGTCATCATGATAAGGTCTGTTTATGGTACAGAGAACCCACCCCTGTCAAATTACACACAATCTATATTTTGACCCAAAAGACATATTTCATAGCTACACAGTAGTTTGAAATTACATGCACCCATCATGCATTTACTGATGGTAGCCCCTGTTCAAATCTGCTCTTCCTGGGAGCTTGCATTCAGAAATGGCGACATTTGCACTTTTTAACCGGTTTCGCAATATTGGACATTACCCCAAATTTACACACATGTGCGCAAGGAGTATGGACATTACTTGATGAAGTGTCAGATTTTTAACATGCATACATTTTAAGTAATACCCTCTTAACTGCTAGCTTGCCCCCAGATCATGCCACCGGTTCTAAAAACCTCTCAAAATGCGGGCAGAAAAATCACAAGAATTATGGTATCATTTAAATAATTTTCACAAGTCCGTACTATGAGTTATTCATCTTTTTCTAAAACCATATTCTGGCTACAGGGGTGTGTCTTTTCAGGTCACATGGTACAGAAACCAGTCTTTCCACTTTCTTCAAGCTCAGCCTCTGTCTCCAGTTTCTCCCCCTCCCAGTTTCTGCGAAGAGGAAGCCATTTTTATTGCCCCTGCAATAAACCATCTGCCTGGGCCCTGGAAGGCCCATTGTTCAAGAGGAAGCCATTTATGGCCCCCATAATAAAACATTTGCCTGGGTCAGGACAGGGCTTTGTTCAATTTCCTGCAGAGCCCAGGTAATTCAATCAGAGAAGTGTCATATCCCTTTTGGTGGGAGCAGCAAAAGGGCAGCTAGGCCTGGGAACACAGCTGTTGTGCAAGTCTCAACTCCTGTCGGGGGTAGCTGGTGGGCAGAATTCAGTTCCTTAAGCCAGGCCCCAGCTAATGTCACTTTTTGTTACCCAGTTTAAGTCAAGACAATGTTTACATATGCAGCTAGAATGCTGATTCTAAGTTCAAAACTATGACATTTAAACAATTGCAACCTATGTGACACTCAAAAGTAGGTCACTCATTTCTTTTAAACATTAGATTTTTAGTGTCTTTCAGTCCAAATTTACTTAAACTGCATGAAATCCACAGCTCAGCCAGTCTTGTTATAAACCTTCAAGTCACTTCAGAATATAACTTTACATTGGATCCACCTCTCAGTAAGTCTTTCTTTGGCCTGCCTTGGGTTCATCTATTCAGTTTTACACAAAAAAGTCTGGTGGTTTTAAAACGCCGGCTTTCTGATAGTGGTGAGTACTGGTAATGCAACCATTTTTGGGATTTAAGAAAATAAATTCCCCAAAATTCTAGGTTGCTTTTGGCAATCAGCATTGCCATTCCCAATGGTTTCAGACTACTGTGTGGGTAGTCCAATGGTGGTTTTAGGCAGTGCCCTTCTGTGCCCATAACATCGGCAAAAATGAGTGGCAGCTTATTCTTCATGCATTTCCCTGTGCATTTTCTGGGAAGCTCTGGCCATCATGATGTTTTCAATGCCAGTACTGCACAGTTTTGAGGTAGGGCTTGGATGCATGGATAAAAACATCCCACAACCTCCATGATTAAAGTGTGATGGAATGCCTGAGACATTTCTAATAAGCTTATTTATTTTATTTATTTGTATGTAGTTGCATTTTTAAAGCGCTCACACATCCCGAGGGCATGGAGGCGCTGTTACAGAAATATGTCTCTTAGTTGAGTATTTATAACACGCTTAATAGCCATAAGCGCGGACCCGTGGATCAAACCTGTGTTGCTTCGTGTCCGTCTTGTTTCCAGGGCGCGCACGTTGCCGCTGAGCTATCCTCCCGGGACAATTTGCATTTCGTTATTACTGTTCATCTGTTGAGTTGTCCACCAATAGTAACAACCTTGGCCTCCAAATCTGGATACAGGGATAAACGGTATGATGTACATATTACCACAAAATGAGCGTGATCGAGGAAAAAGATCAAATGTGGATGTCTGCATGTTACATCTAGAGTGTCAGTTCTATGTGCTTGCCAAGATTCACCCCCATGTAATGTTAAGAGTGACTCTCCCTGATTCATGGATTATTTGCACCGAAAAAAACGGGATTTGTGCACCATTCTGCCCGCAAATGCCTGTTTAACAAATGGGGTTTTGCTGGCAGAATGGCGCACAAATCCCGTTTTTTTCAGTGCAAATATTCCATGAATCAGGGCAACTGTGTCTTGCCATGTTTTCTCTGTCATTGAGGTATAGCATGTTTTATCATACACAACATTTCTAGACCACATAATCTGGCAATCTGTAGGCAGTGGGGGAAATATACCCATTGTGGGCTTTTAGCCCTCCCTTCACCTGACCCTGGTACAGAGCAGAGCAGTGCTCACTAGTAGAAAATTTTTCACAAAACAGATATGGTCTGTAATGTGATATAGTATTAGATCATCTTTAGGATCTAACAGTGCTCCCAGAGCTCCCAGAGAACATTCTTCTTTCTTGGATTTCAACAGGTCCTTATAGGTTTCAGTGATGTGCATCTTGGGGGGGGGGTCACTAGCCTAGATTCATATATCACAGTGCATGTACCTTGAGTTGTATAATAGGCTCACTGTAGGGTTTATACTAGCGTTTCCAGAATTGACCTAACCCCATCTACATCAGCCTGTTCCACTTATGTTTTGGGTGTAGTGTATATGCTGTATCTTGGGTTGAAATGTTCAACTGTCGGCTGATCATTGGGATCTCCATTGGGATTAAACAATGTCCTTAAGTCAATAAGACAGAAACAGTGAGAAGGCTTATCCACAGCAAAGTGTGAAACAGGATAACCGTGCCACCAAAAAGATTGCCCTTTGTGTGCACTTTGGATGGTACAAAAAAAAGTCCCTCAGATGATCTTGTGCTTGGCTCTGTTTCTATCCTTGTTTCTGGCTCGACAAGTCCTGTAAAATAGACATATTTTAATGGGTTTCATAGGTTTCTGGAGCTATTTTTAACTTCACACTCTCATATATTCTTGCCTGCTTGTCAGGTTGTTCTAGAAAGAGTCTCCTCCCTCGGGAACAGTTACCTAACCATCTGGAGCTGTCTTAAGGTGGTCGATGGACACTTGGCAAGTACCTTTCTTAGGAGGCAGGGCTTGTAAGACTGCTGTTCTTAAGCCAATACATGTCAATCCCTTCACAGGAGGTCAGTAGTGCAATCCAAGTGCTTCTTTGGCATGGTCCTCTCCAGGTTGTAGTCCCCAGATTTCAAGATAGAATATGACTTGTCTGTGACTAGATGATGTAGTGTTTGTTCACCCCTGATGGAGTCTCTTAGCAGATTAAAGAAAAGTAGCTGGTCTGGCCTGGTGAGAGAACTGCAAGAACATAGGAGATCCAAACAGCACCTCATAAGGCATTTTACCCTCACATAGAGAAAGCTGAGGTAGATTAGGTATCCTACGTTGCACTATAGGGACATGACTCACGCAATTACCACCAGGGAAAGGATGCATTTAGTCAAGACTTGCTTTACTATCCCATTGGCTCTCTCTATGACACCATTAGCTTGTTGGCTAAATGGGATATAGAATTGCAGAATACAGCTCCAGCTTGAAAGGGCGTCTTTTAAGGCTTTGCCCATTTGCGGCTTGGTGCAGTGTTAGTGCTGCCATATCTACTTTTCTGACCTCTTTACAATGAGATTTCTTCTGGAGAATTAGCCAAGCGAAACTAGCTCACAAGTTCACCATGACCAACACATAGTTGGACTTGTTGACGGGTGTCTGTGATATGATATGATATGATATAATATGGCATTTGTAACACGCCTATACACAAGTGTTTCAAGGCGCGATGAGGCGGGGGGAACAAGGGGAGACAGACAACGATCCTACTAGGCCAGGTGTCATTCAGATCGCGCAAGGGTAGAGGGGAAGGGAAATTGCAAGGGAGAAGTGGAGAGGGGAGAGTGCAGTACATGGTTAATAGCATACAGGATAAATAACAAGGGCGAGCTAGTGGCAAGTGCGAGATAAGTGCAGACAAGTGCTGGGAAGGGGGGCTGTAGGGATACAGACACAGTCCCGCAGCGCAGGGGGTAGCCAGGGAGGCAGTGCAGGGGAGAGTGGCTGGGCCAAAGACCGGGAACGGTGAGTGGCCCAGTTGCAGATTCAGTGCAGTTTCAGAAGTTTAGCAGGTTAGAGGGGGAGAGAAAGCAGAGGCAAAGAGGAAGGTTTTGAGGTGCTTCCGGAACCGGAGATGGTTCTCCTCAAGTTTCAGGGAGGCAGGAAGGCTGCTCCAGAGGGAGGCCCCTGCAGCAGAGAGAGATCTGCCCCCAACTCGTTGCTTCGAGAAGCAGCTGACCCTGAGGGAGTTGGAGGTGGATGAGCGAAGAGCTCGAGAAGGAAGATATTTAGGAAGAGAAAGTTGAAGGTATTTTGGTCCAAGGTGCTATATGGTCCATGTACATGCATCCAAAAGGCACTGTTGCCCTTGTTAGTGCTTACTGTTGTCCGAAGACATATGGAGACATTTTCTATTTTTGTTATTAGTGTGTTGTATTTATGTATTTATTTCATACTAATAATGTATTTGTTTTAAGTTCAAATAATGAACTTTTACAAAATGATTTCATTTTTCATTGTTACATTCATCATCATACACATTTATCAGCTCTAATCAATACTTCATCATTAAATAGCTTAACCTCTGCTACATCGCAGCTCTACCACTGCATCTCAATAAATATCACTTGATCATTCATCATTTAAACATTAAAAATACTAAAATGCCAATATTTTTAAATAATCACTTGCTTAGATGCACTTTTACAACTTGAAGGTAAACAATGTAATCTGCTATAGTGCATTTATATTTTGTTTTTTAATAATGAGTTGGAATCGGTGCAGAGTCGTGTGAGTTCACTGTGTTACAGACTGTGGAGTCTGATTACCATTATCATTGTTGAAGGAGGAGTCACTTGGTTAAAGACTCACTCACCCAGCGGAGCGGCACAGAGCCGGTGCAGAGTCTTGTGAGTCTTTGGTAGCTTTGGGAGGCTGTGAGAAGAGATCCCCACTTCAAAGATGGAGCGTGATAAGGACTGCAGCTGGGAGAAGCAACAGCCGCTGACACGATTGCAATTACGGCGGGGGGCGGCCAAAGCGGGAGGATATAGCAAGCTAAAGCCGGACCATACGAGGTCTTCAGTGTCTCAAGTAAGAAAATCTTCTAGTACAAACAGTTGCTTTTCTTTTTCAACAAGTGACTTTAAATGTGCCCCTTATGCTAATGAAGTGGTCGAAGCAGAGAAACCACAAATAATTATAGTCGAGATCGAAAATATGCGTGCCCCTGCTACAGCAGTTAGCTGTGAGACGCCAACAGTTAGCTGTGAGATGCTATTTAGAAAAACAGTAGAAACACAGAGACAAACACAAATACAATTTACCGCGGAGTTGAGCGAGCAGAGCACGCTGAGCTTGTGTGATGATTTGGAGTCCTAGAATTGTGGTTGCTCCCCCCCGACGGGCTGCTGCAACAGCGGGAGATGGGTTATTCCCTGCCTGCGTGTGTTGGAATGGTGGGCCGGCCCAAAGGGTGAAAATGTTGCCCTATTACCAACCATGCTGCCCGACCGTAGGCTGAATCACCTCACATCGGCAAACACAGGTTCCTGGATTGAGAGGGCAAACAGGCGTGATGTTGGTGTACACCAGCACAATACACTGGCGGTGTCCCTTGGAGAATGCCCGCCCATTTCCATAGAGGCAGGGGGCAGGGCATTGGTATTGGGATTGTGCAAGTCTAGTAAAGCATTAACACTAACATAGTGGAAAGCAAGAGATTGAATGAGCCCGTCGAAAATGAAACGCAACGTGTTGCTGTGATGCACAATAACACTGAGTGTACTACGGCCAAAGCAGAGTCTGGCATTCAAAGTAGTCTAACTCAGGAGCTCGGGTGCAGTGAAGACATACTTTAAAATGGCAGCCTTGTGTTGGATTATAATCTAAAATCTAATGGTTCAAATGAAACCACAAATCATTTGAAGACCGATGACGTTTACAGCATGAGTGCAAGTCCTAAAGAAAGAAGAAATTCTTTAGCAGTAGTCAATAAACTCCTTCAAGACTTAAGTCACATGAATAGTGCGTTAAACAGCCATGCACTGAATAATACAAATCAGACTGAAAACAATAGAAAGCAAGATTCAGTGCATATCACACTCATGTCAGGAGAAGTACAATCTACAAATAACTTCACATGGACGGGCAACAAGTGGCCGGCTGGCGCCCAAAAAAGAAGATGCATTGATAGCAGCCTATCACCACCTGTTAACTGCTCGCAACAGAGAAATAATCACCAGCAATACTCAGTGAATGAGGGTTATGAGAATTTACACTCGAGAAAAAACATGTCAAAAATCATTAAAGGAGGATCAACGAGGACCCCGATGGTGTTAAAGACCCATGAGTCCACTTCTGAAGAATCATCGTCTGATTCCTCATTTATTGAACGTGAATATCCTAAAATCAGGTTGGATTGGGCGCCAGGGAAAAAAACAAGAACAGATAATACTGGGCCTGTCACCACTGACGTTGTAAAGAAAGCTATACAAGAATCTCAGACGTTTTTAATGTCGACCTTGACTATTTCACCTGCACCGCTCTTAAAAGTATACAAGCAGATGAATGATAACATAAAAGATCCGGTAACGCTATCAGCATTAATGAATACTAAAATGGTAAGCACTGAAAATGAATGTGACTCCTTTAAATTGAAAACATGGGAGGGCAATAAAAGAATAGAGCTGTCTCTCAAGGAGCTTTCGGATCAAAAACGAAACAACAGCGAAGATAAGAAATTACTCTCTGAAGTTGCCAGAGAAGCTCTGGGTCTTCTTAAACATAATCAGATCACTTATTGGAAGGAGAATTTGAGAGCTCCTACTGAACTCCAACCATAAGCTAACTCAAACAGCTCCACGATAAAAGCAACTCAGACACAAGCGGAAGTAATTGCTCGCAACAACCCTGAACTTTTTTGCCAAGTCACATATCAATATACAACAAACACAATCAGCTGATAAAGGAGTGCGTGGTGGAGCCATGAAACATGTAGAGAAAATAAGAAATATAAATGCCTCAGAGAAACAACAAGAGTGTGATATCACAAAAGTAGTGGCCAAGGATTTGAGGCCGACCCCTACTAAAAGCCCAGTTCCATGTCCCATAAGGTGACCAACTATGATTTAACCTTGCCTAAGCCATACACTTCAGCTAATGGCGAAGGATTAATTGGAAATCCGGAGATCTCTGAAATCATCAAGAATTCAACAAGTGATATAAATTATGCCATGTTTCAAACAAAAAAGAAAGCAATGACAAGCTGCCACAAACAAAACAAAAATCAAATAATAAAAAAGAACAGAAACATTACTAATTCGAGAACATTTTTAAGAAATATAAAATCTGTAAATGTTTTTGTGAACTCTAAACGATCAAAGAACTTTACAGAAAAAAGCCAAGATGTAGTGATGTCTCAAAGCAGCAGTCCGATTTGGAAAGCACCTGAGGAGCCCCCTCGTACAGATGACATTTTGGCTGAACTATTCAATTCATCAACTTAATTGATGGTGCTGACCAACAAGATGACAGCAAAGAGGAATCCAATGAGGCAGATCAAAGTGCAAATAATGATCTCCATATTGGGGGTGTGCCTCTGACGTTGGAAACTAATGCACCTCGAGCACAAGAATAGCTTAGAGTGTGCCAACTTTTTCTCCCATCCGCTGGCCCCAAAGTGACATCTGTGGAAACAATGAAAACAACTTTTCTGACCCTGATTGAGAAAAGGCTCAGATCAGTTGTGCAACATTCTAAAGCTGAAAAGCCGAAAGATCCGCCATTGAAATCAAGAGGTGCCGGCCCGGTTGAGGCTGCCACGTGATAGAGATGGAACCTATTCCTTCAAAAGACAAGGAGAAGAGGTGGCGCCCCTCATTGAGAGTGCATCAAGACACCAAAACGCAAACTGGAGCAAGGCACCCAAACGTTCAAAGTTTACTGAGCTTCATACTAAACCATCTAAATACCAACTGATCCTTGAATGGATCTTAGCCATCAGAGATGGTCTGACTCTCAAGAGAAATAATTTGCTTCGACTCTTACATCACGTCCCTTCTTTGAGAACTATTGAGTCTATTGACATCTGAACTGTCAAATGTATAGATGAACCTCATGACAACAGAGTAAGATTACACATAGATGCACAAATCTACTGATAGATGCGGTACCAGTGCTGCTTTCACTAGGCTTTGACATTTTGAAGAGAGTGAAGATAATAAAATCAGTAGCTCGGTCAAAGAACAGCACCTGTCAGAGCCTGTTGGCTTATCTCAAAAATACAGAACAAAAGACCTGCATCTAGATCATTCTATTATGAGTGAAGAAGATGTTATAAGTGCCAACCATGGAGAAATAGCTTCTTCTAGTAACAACAAAAATCTTTTATAAGAAGCACAAGTTGGAGAAACCATTAGGATCACCATTAAGCACAATCCTAAGCCCACAGGAGTAGATAAAAGACCAAATAATGAAGCAAACCAAACAGCAACCACAAGTAATTGAAACTGGCTGGCAGAAACACTGAGCGGTCACAATGAGAGTTAATGCCAAGAGGAGCAAAAAGATTCCAGCCGTAACATCGCTTCATGGAACACAAGAGGCTTCATTCATCTCTTTAATGAATCCTCAAATTGGCTTAACTGTCTAGATATATTGTGCTTACAAGAAACTTAGATGGAAACTTGCACAATTTCAGATGAGTTTGAAATACCTTTAAACCCAGCAATAACGAGACAAAAGGGACGGCCCTCCATTGGACTATTGACACTTGTAACAAAGGCTTTGGGCCTCAGAACTATCTGCTCAAAGAACATTAGTCCCTTTATACAAAATACAGTGATCGAATTAAAGGGCAATCGAAAAGAGGTCTTCTTTCGGATGTATCTAATTAATGTATATTGGCAACATAAAACAGCAGGCACAACAAGGTTCATGGATGCAGTGACCGATCTGATTGATGAAATCAGTACTGATGAAGTATCGCCAAACATAATTCTGTGTGGAGATTTGAATCTAAAGTGTATAAATTGCAGTGCCTTACAGTGGAATTTTGGTATTGAATTATTTGCTTAAAGCTCATGTCTTGACGTTTATTTTGTAACAAATACTCCTGATATATAGCACCCTTACATATTTGTTTATATCATGAGTAAAGTGTTATTGGAGATGAGATGTCTCTCTTACCTGTGCAGGTCACTCCAGCAAGCCTCCCTGTAGGGCAGATGTTGTGTTCCAGACCTCCTTGTGCACAGTTCCATAGACCAGCCTCATCTCCCATGCAATGTACATTATTCATCAGGACTGGCAAGGAACTGGTGCCGAATGTTGAATTGTATGTGCATCTTTCCACAAATCCACAGCTGAGATATCTGCAGACAACTGAGGCGTCCTTCTGATCCCAGGAATCATCGCACACTGTCCCCCACATTCCGTTGATTCTGACCTCTACTCTCCCAGAGCACAGTGAAGGTCCATTCACTAATCTGATATCATTAGGACCTGTCAAGAGAGAAGCAATAAGGAATGACAGTAAACCTTGCCACAAATACAACTCATTCATTGGAACTTCACCTTGTGTTACAATTCTGCAGTTGCTTAATTTTGCCCTCGAACAGTTCACTAATATCCTTTTCTTTCCAATTCAATTTCAATCTATAGCAGTCAGTTCCACACCACAGAGCATGTTCTGCGACTCTGGCGCCCCTTGCGTATGGACGATGCCACCTCCACCTCCAAATGGAAGTCGAATGTGGTGGACACAGCTGACTCAGAATGTTCTCAATCAATAAATCAAAGCAATGATACATCAGGAATACATATGCATTTATTAATATTTAATTCAGAAACATTATTATGATTCCAGGGGATTCAGAACATTCCAATAACAGTTAGTAGCCACCGCTGAACCCTGGCATTGCCATTAGTGTATTCAATGGCTCTTAGAATATGGTATTTTATTCATCATACACAATGCAATGGTGTGTAAATGTACACATGTATACATTACATGGCCACGGTAGTTATGGTTAAGTTGCTGTTTCCACAGGAAGAGCACTTTTTTGGGTGCCTTATAACTTTGCTCCCACTGGACAAATCCTCACCAATCCTTGCAAAAAAAAGTATATGGGCCACTCTGAATTTCTTTGCAAAGTTTGGTGATGTTTGGTGCTGGGGGGGAAAAGTTATAGGGGGAGTTCCAAAACGTCTTTTTTCCCCATAGACTGAATGGGGGAAAATCTTTGCGCAAGGCTACAGGCCAGACCTCTGCACGGATTTTCACGAAATTTGCGGCAGGGGCAGGGCCTTGGTCCCGAAAGCGTGCTTTTGGTGACCTTCCGTGCAGTACTTTTCTTTAAAATGACCAAAAAGTAGGTGAAAAAAAATTAGTGATATCTATGTCTGCTCCGCGATCACAATTCCCTGTTCGCTCCGCAGACAACATACCGTTGGCTAAGGGGCTGCCGTCATGACCGCGGGCACGCAACATCTCTGCCGATTGGCTGCTGCGAGACGTGTTCTGCGTCAGATTGTTTGGATGCGCCCGACATCTTGGATCCGCCGAAAGCGAAGCAACAACCAGCGCACACATGCTCTATGTATAAAACTCTTTTCCTGTGTGCTACAGCGTTGGGAAAAGTGCAGACAGTAAGACATGGGTGATCAATGCATTTCTTCTGGGGGTCGGTCTTCATGATGTATTTCCTATGGCCACCTTATACACACAGAAAATGAGGGCTATAATAACGATAGCATTTCAGTGTATGCAGTGCACAGAAGATTTCTAACTGTTGTAAGGACACGCGCAGTAGTGGTGAACATTGAAATTGACAACATGCCATAATTACATTAGTTTTTTCTATGGATATTATTACATTAATTAGTACAGTGTTATGCTACAGTGGTTGTGGCCAGGGCCTAGAGTCTTGGATGGATGGCCATCGGCCAAAGGCAGAAGGCCTTAGTTCCAAGACTGTAGGCCCTGGCCACAAGCACCGCAGCATGTCACACGCATGGATACACCCATAGTATTGCGTTTCGAATGGCAAGTTGTGGGGAGTATGTGCAGTCTTGGGTGGGGATTGGTGGACCCTTGTGTGCTTGTGGAGGTGTACCCAAGAACAAAGTTATAAGTACTAGACCTGGAAGCCACTGCACATCCATCCCATGTAAAATGTATGGACATACAGCTAGGAGTGAAGCCTCTGGCCAGAGGTACTGAAGGATACCACACCTACAGAAAAAGCCCCACTACCCCACATAACTAAGGTGCTTGTGGGGAGACCCTGCACATCTTTTTACTGTGTGTCACACAGCACCTTTATTGCAGTGACACAGGGTTGTCTTTTTCAGGCTTCCCACTTTAAACTCCATTTTCTGGGACTGACTACTGTCTCCCAGAACATGTAAAGTTACCATTGACTTTATTAGTATTTTTAAATTCACAGACCCAGTAAAAACTATCTTCCATAGAGTACTGGAAAGGGTTAATAGTCATCCCATTTAGTCTGTTTCTCATGGAACTTTATTTTGTTCCCCTTTCTTTAAGATTTGGCGGGTGGCAGGAGTATCTACCATTTCTTTCCTACCGCGGACTATGAAAATAGCCTTGGTACAGTTTTAGGCTATGTTAGTAGCCTCGAACTTTAATCTGTTGGACCCCATTTAATTTTATTTGGCTCCGGCTGGGTTTATTCGCCATTTCTTTTTGTAACGGTCTTTCTCGTGTTTTACTTTGCCCGCCAAACCAGGTTTGGTTCCTTTGTTCACTGTCCTTTGGCGGGCTTCTGTACAGAAGCCCTCCTTAGGCGCCTGAGTGTCTGGGTGGACAGGATGACCCAAGTCTTTGTGAAGGCCTGAGTATTAAGAGCAGCAAACCATCTTCAGCATCCTCCAGTCAGCCCCTCCCCTGGGTCTGGAGAACCCCTGAGGGGCTGAGCATGTCAGCCGGTGTGTTAGAGAAGCAGAACTTTGGGCTACTCGCCCCCGACCTTCCTTTCAGTGGTCCACTGGGATTCTCTCCGCTCCAGTTTTTCACTTCAACGCAACTTGAAAGGCCATACCAGTCGGAGCTGGCGACAGACTGCCCCTCTCCTCTGGTACTTTCAGCATCTTTCCAGCACCCGTTCCTCCCGACCACGCTGCAGAGCAGAGGGAGGGGGTGATTGATGCGACGAGACCCGCCGCGGCCAACGACCACCGATGCCGACCTGCAGCGTCATTGCAGGGGAGTCTCCACGCCGAGGGAGTTCGGAGAAACACAGGGACAGTGAAGACATATTGCCTCTGAGCCACCGCTGGGGAAACGCCCCGGGCACGCATCCGGCAAGTAGGGGATGGAGCACAGCCGTGTTAGGCAGAATTATATGCAGTACCCTTTGGGAACACTACACACAATTAGGACTACAAGTGGCAGCACAAATTCACCTTTGGTACAAGCCCGTACTACACAGTTAAATGGTAGCAATGGCTGAGCAGCCAGACTTATCTCAAGAGCAAGTGAGCAGTATCAAACTGTTACACAAAGGACAGCAGTTACTATGATTCAAACCAACACTGACTCAAGGTTTCCAAGTAGAAGAACATACATTTATTGACTCTTCAGTTGTATAACATTTCACCAAAGTGAATCAGTTCAAAAATCACACTCTTAATTGATTGATTGATATTTTATTTCTATCGCGCTCGTACAGTGTTTCAGAGCGCGAAATACACCACACCACTCCTAATAGTTTCCACACAAGTTAAGATCACTAAATGAAGTGGGAGCAAAATGGCAATCTGTTAATTTAAAAGGGAGGGAAAGACAAAATTAGGCAGAAAGGAAGCAGTACCAACAGATGAGTAAGCAGGGCAATCTAGAAAGAGGAACTACAGTGATGGAATCAGGTCAAACAGGCTTAGGGCTAAAGTCAATAGGATACAGATCTTTTGCTCAAGATCACACAGTTCAGGGTAGTTCACTGTTAAGTCTTTGCCAAGAGTTCTGAACGAAGTTGGTCGGCAGAAAAGTTAGCTTAAAGAGAAGGACAAGCCCTCGGATTGGTGAAAGGTTTCACAACCGTCCACCGCGGCTGGACGAAACGAACAACCGGATGTTGAAGAGTACCTTAAATGTTGAAGAAGCTGTGGCTGCGGCGGGCGTTTCTGTTAGTTCCAGCAGGCTCACGATTCCTGAAGCGACTGTCGGACTGACACGAAATAGGAAGACTGGAGGGTCCTGCACTACCCAGGGAAGAAACCAGCAGCAGAGCAAAGCAACAAATGAAAGGTGCGCTCCTTAAAACCCAAGCAGGGTCCGACCTTCCTGGATATCCGGCCCACTGTAGCTCTGTACAGCAATTTCAAATAGAGGAGGGGGTCCTGGCTTGGAGTTTGGGTGAACTGCTTGGTCCCACCAGCTCAAGGGAAGAAGATTCTTGGAAGATCCTTTCTGTCATTGGAGTCTGAAGATTCAGACCTGCAGCAGGCCTTCACCGGGAAGTTAAGTCGTTGTAGGGGTCCTCTTCTGTCAGCTCCTCTTCAGTTCTCTCGATCCAGTGGCGACTCTGCCTTTCCAATCCCAGAGACCTGCTTTTTCTGCAGATTTTCCCTATTCACACAGCAGGGTGGCTGTCCTGACCGTACAGTCACCTAGCCAATCAAACATGAGTGCAACTTGGGTTACCAAGGGAACTCATGGCAAGGGTCCTAAAACCCATCCCTCACATCCTGCCTACCCAGACTTTCAGGCACCTAAATGAGGGCTTCTGTGCAGAAGCCCGCGAAAAGACGGTGAACAAAGGAACCAAACCTGGTTTGGCGCGTAGAGACGAACACGAGAAAGACTTTTCCCAAAAGAAATGGCGACTAAACCCAGCCAGAACAATATTAAAAACAATGTGGTAAAGCGGGTTTAAGTTTGAGGCTACCAAGATAGCCTAAAACAATACCAGGGTTATTTAAGATAACGGCGGTAGAAAAAATAGGGTAGTTACCACTGCTACCAGCCAAGTCTTGATGAAAAGGGAGCAAAACAATGCTCCAAGAGAAACAGACAAAAAGGGATAAGTATTAACCCTTTCCAGTACTCCATGTAAGATGGTTTGTACTGGGTCTGTGGATTTTAAAAGAGACTAGTAAAGTTAATGGCAACTTTACATGTTCTGGGGGTCAGTAGTCAGCTCCAGAAAATGGAGTCTGAGTTGGGAAGTCTAAAAACAACCCTGTGTCACTGCACTGAAGGTGATGTGTAACACAGAGTAAAAAGATGATGCCTATGGAGTATGTAAGGCCCCACAGTCTATGAACACAAACATGTTAAACACACAGCAAAACACATGTAAGAGTGGGAAAAAGGGCTCTCACTCTTGCCAGGTGAAAAAAATAAATCTTAGAAATCCAGCAAAGCTGCTGAGGGACTCACTAGGTAAGGGAAATTAGCCATATATGAGAATTCTCCCTAACAGCCCGCATCGCCTGAACTGTAAGAGTGCCCCTCCCCCCGGGGAGCCTAACTTAGCCACAGGGCCTAGGTGGACCTTGTCCAGCGGTGCTTCACCTCACCTCACTTCTCTTCTTAGGGTATAGCCTTCCATCGGGCCACATGCCTCTCTTCTCAGGGTATAGCCTTCCATCAGGCTACAAGCCTCTCTTCTCAGGGTATAGCCTTCCATCGGGCCACATGCTTGGTATAGCCTTCCATCCGGCCACATGCCTCTCTTCTCAGGGTATAGCCTTCCATTGGGCCACATGCCTCTCTTCTCAGGGTATAGCCTTCCATCGAGCCACATGCCTCTCTTCTCAGGGTGTAGCCTTCCATTGGGCCACATGCCTCTCTTCTCAGGGTATAGCCTTCCATTGGGCCACATTCCTCTCTTCTCAGGGTATAGCCTTCCATCGGGCCACATGCCTCTCTTCTTATGGTATAGTCTTCCATCGGGCCACATGCCTCTCTTCTCAGGGTATAGCCTTCCATCAGGCCACATGCCTCTCTTCTCAGGGTGTAGCCTTCCATCGGGCCACATGCTTGGTATAGCCTTCCATCGGGCCACATGCCTCTCTTCTCAGGGTATAGCCTTCCATTGTGCCACATGCCTCTTTTCTCAGGGTACAGCCTTCAATTGGGCCACATGTCTCTCTTCTCAGGGTATAGCCTTCCATTGGGCCACATGCTTCTCTTCTCAGGGTATAGCCCCATTGGCCCATATGCTTCTCTTCTCAGGGTATAGCCTTCCCTCGGGCCACATGCCTCTCTTCTCAGGGTATAGCCTTCCATCGGGCCACATGCCTCTCTTCTCAGGGTATAGCCTTCCATCGGGCCACATGCCTCTCTTCTGAGGGCATAGCCTCCCATCGGGCCACATGCCTCTCTTCTCAGGGTTTAGCCTTCCATCGGGCCACATGCCTCTCTTCTCAGGGTTTAGCTTTCCATTGGGCCACATGCCTCTCTTCTCAGGGTATAGCCTTCCATCGGGTCACATGCCTCTCTTCTTAGGGTATAGCCTTCCATCAGGCCACATGCCTCTCTTCTCAGGGTACAGCCTTCTATCAGGCCACATGCCTCTCTTCTCAGGGTATAGCCTTCCATCGGGCCACATGCCTCTCTTCTCAGGGTATAGCCTTCCAGCGGGCCACATGCCTCTCTTCTCAGGGTATAGCCTTCAATTGGGCCACATGCCTCGCTTCTCAGGGTATAGCCTTCCATCGGGCCACATGCCTCTCTTCTCAGGGTATAGCCTTCCATTGGGCCACATGCATCTCTTCTCAGGGTATAGTCCCATTGGGCCATATGCTTCTCTTCTCAGGGTATAGCCTTCCCTTGGGCCACATACCTCTCTTCTCAGGGTATAGCCTTCCATCGGGCCACATGCCTCTTTTCTCAGGGTACAGCCTTCCATCGGGCCACATGCCTCTCAGAGTATAGCCTTCCATCGGGCCACATGCCTCTGTTCTCAGGGTATAGCCTTCCATCAGGCCACATGCCTCTCTTTTGAGGGTATAGCCTTCCATCGGGCCACACTTAACACAAAAGGCGAAGGAGGAATGTCTCATGACTGTGCCTGTTGAACCTTTATCACTGGGATCAAGGGTGGCTTACAGAAGTGCAATGGCTGAGTAGGCGGTTTACTCACTACTCAATCCTGTACTCCTGCAGGACTGTCACTTTGTCACAAATACGCCATCTGGCAAGTTCCCAGCGGTGATAGACTTTCCCCATAATCCACCAGAACCCAGGCTTTTCCTGAAATGAGTAGGGGAAGGGATGTGTTGCTAACATTATAGTCAGGTTAGCATTGAGCAGGCACTGTCTATCATGAGACTTCTGACATTTCTGGCCACGCTCAAAGGCTTCCATAAGACTGTCCTGACTCAAAAGGGGATCACAGAAAAGTGTCCTTTGGATGCAGGGGGTTGAACCTTTGTGCCCTCCTTCTAAGCACTAATTGGACAGACTGATGGCGTTCTGCTTGTGTGATTTACATAAACTACTTATAAAACAATTTTTAAAAGCAATGTTATGGGGAGGGATGCCCTTCTACTCATCTGTGACCCCCTGTCTGTAATTAGAAGCATTCCACCCCAGGCTGCATGAAGCAGGCAGAATGTTGCTTAGGTTTGTATGGATGGAGTAATTGATCATTGGAAAGTTGGCAGAGTATATTGATCCGGACTGATTTGGCATTTCGGTGCTGGACGGCCCATGTGGACGGCACAAAGACTGATATGCAAATGGTTATTTCCCATCTGCGAAAGGTACAGTGAGCAAAAAGCGTGTGCTGCAAACTCTCATCTCAGAACAGGTTATCATGCCATGTTCTTTCTGGAGAGGAGCGCCTGCTACCTTTTTTGAAAAGATTTGGCATTCAGGTCAATAGTATTGATGACTTCAATCCCATTGTAACGTCTGATTTCTCTGTACTTTAAATATCTGTAATTCTAGTGTGGGCATTAATCTGAGGTTCCTAACACATCAGGACAATGGCCTAGTGCAGTATCTATTTAATAATTTCTACCCAAAGGCATTTTCTTCAAAGTACAATATTTGAACTACAGCTGCATGTTGCTTCCCTAGACCCCATGTCATAATATGCACCTGTGGGTGGATCGCATATCATGCAGGTATGATGGCTTGCCTCTTACCTGTGCAGTTGACGCCTGCATACCTCCGATTATAACAGTAGTCTTGGACCTTGGTGCTGTAGGGACACTCTGCCAGGCACCGCTCGTCTCCTCTGCACTGGACATCAGTCATGTACACTGGTTCAGGTAACTGTTGTAAGGGGATGGGTGCGAAGTTAGCTGAGTACGGCACTCCGCACCCCAGCTGTCTGCAGGCCACAGCGGCATCCTTCATATCCCACTGGCTGTCGCACACTCTTTCCCAACGGGTAAAGAAGTGGACCAACAAAATGCCAGCACAGGGGCCTGTTCCATGTGTCACTCGAAAACCTCTTGAGTAAACTGTGTGTAAATAGAAACATTTATTATGCAAGATTGTTAGTCCCACTGCCCTGCCACTTTACTCCAACAGAAATCCAAAGACATTAAAAGAAATCAGGAAATTACATTGCAATCATTGTATGAATTCTGTGCATCACAAACAGTGCACAATAGACACAAGTTGTCCCTTTAATCCAGCATTTCATTGCCCCCTTACTCTTTGCTTTCAGTCAGCTGTGTGCAGAGTGCTGGGGCCACACTGGCTTCAGTACATGTTATAATCCTTGCAGTTCGAGGGTGCTGGGATACTGAGGTTTGCTCCCTGCTTTCTCTTTTTGTGTGATATTGTTTCCATATTGGTGGGATGTGAATGAGTATATCCCACCCCCTAAATGCTTTCAGGTGAGGCGAGTCCCCTATGGGATAGTGTAGTGTATAAGGGGGTAGAGAAGCGCACTCTGAAACTCAATGTGAAAGTAATATAGCATGAACAGCAGATGCATGGCATTAGGAGACACATAGAAAGAGACGCTATTTTGTAGTTATGACAGAAGCACAGACTTGCATGACAGCGCAGCACCAGTCGAGCTCCATGGAAAGATTTCACTAGATCCAAAATTTTTAAGGCAGAATGAATCCACACCGCCAGTTCTCACGGAAGTCCACTTCCCCCATGTCCCTTCACTGTTGCAAACATTTAGTATCTTTCACAGGAATGCACTCTGCAACATCAGTCTCCGCCCAGTGCCCATTCATCTCCACTAAGCTGCCAGCAGGCTTCTAGCCCCCACCCAGCCAGTCAGCCCAAAGCCAGCCTCACACCACTGACCCGACCCCCACACTCCTGCATTCCATAATTAGCAAGCAATTCCCTGTCCTAGCACAAATCAAATCACCATAAAAGATCTAAGCATGTGTGACTGCTTCACCCCCAACATAAAATACATCCTTTATAATATGAGGTACAGGGAGGGATAAATTATAGATCAAAACCAGGGTGGAGACCTAGGGCACGAGAGGAGCGGTATCAACGAAGCCCAGAATGTGTGGGTCTGTGTGACTGTATTTCATCCTCCCTTCCCCCTGGCCCCAATCCCAAGCAGCCCAGGTGCATGCCACAGTGATATAGTAGTAGGCTTAGTGTGCTAGTTCAGATGTAATAATGTATTTTATGAGCACCGGACCTTCACCAGACAACACGATGAGCCCAGCTGACCCACGTAGAGCCTGACGGATGGCGAAGGAACTAACCATTTGTAGCCTGGCATCCGCTATGGAGCAGGCATAGGTATATAGACTCGCAAATCACTGATGCTAGATTGTACTATATGTTATGATGTCACTCTGCCTTTTAAGCTCCTGCTTGTCTTGTGATTAAACAGAACGTTCTCGAGCAGCCTTGTCCTTTGCTGATATTTTGTTTTCTGTAATATTAAACCTTGTTATACTTGCAAGTGATTTCCTGGCTTATTTCCCTAAAGGGTTGCATTCAATCTGGAGTGTGCGTTGACAGGGACATGCCTTCAATATTTAGAGCTATTCAGATACACATGCTGTATTTCATGGTGTGCCTGTTGTGAACATTGATTTCTGCCCCTGCAAGCTTCCTGTGATGGATGCTGTTTGATCACTGTATGCTGTATTCTATGGATTGCACGGTGTGAGCATTGATGCCTGGCCCTGCAAGCTTCCTGTGATGGATTCTGTGTGATCACTGTATGCTGTATTCTATGGATTGCACTGTGTGAGCATTGATGCCTGCCCCTGCAAGCTTCCTGTGATGGATGCTGTTTGATCACTGTGTGCTGCATTCTATGGATTGCACTGTGTGAGCATTGATGCCTGCCCCTGCAAGCTTCCTGTGATGGATGCTGTGTGATCACTGTATGCTGTATTCTATGGATTGCACTGTGTGAGCATTGATGCCTGCCCCTGCAAGCTTCCTGTGATGGATGCTGTTTGATCACTGTGTGCTGCATTCTATGGATTGCATGGTGTGAGCATTGATGTCTGCCCCTGCAAGCTTCCTGTGATGGATGCTGTGTGATCACTGTATGCTGTATTCTATGGATTGCACTGTGTGAGCATTGATGCCTGCCCCTGCAAGCTTCCTGTGATGGATGCTGTTTGATCACTGTGTGCTGCATTCTATGGATTGCACTGTGTGAGCATTGATGCCTGCCCCTGCAAGCTTCCTGTGATGGATGCTGTGTGATCACTGTATGCTGCATTCTATGGATTGCACTGTGTGAGCATTGATGCCTGCCCCTGCAAGCTTCCTGTGATGGATGCTGTTTGATCACTGTGTGCTGCATTCTATGGATTGCACTGTGTGAGCATTGATGCCTGCCCCTGCAAGCTTCCTGTGATGGATGCTGTTTGATCACTGTGTGCTGCATTCTATGGATTGCACTGTGTGAGCATTGATGCCTGCCCCTGCAAGCTTCCTGTGATGGATGCTGTTTGATCACTGTGTGCTGCATTCTATGGATTGCACTGTGTGAGCATTGATGCCTGCCCCTGCAAGCTTCCTGTGATGGATGCTGTTTGATCACTGTGTGCTGCATTCTATGGATTGCACTGTGTGAGCATTGATGCCTGCCCCTGCAAGCTTCCTGTGATGGATGCTGTTTGATCACTGTGTGCTGCATTCTATGGATTGCACGGTGTGAGCATTGATGCCTGCCCCTGCAAGCTTCCTTTGATGGATGCTGTGTGATCACTGTGTGCTGTATTCTATGGTGTACATAGTGTGAGCATTGATGCCTGCCCCTTCAAGCTTCTTGTGATAGATGATGTGTGATCGCTGCATTCCATATAGTGAACTGTGTGAGCATTGACCCCTGCCCTGCAAGCTTCCTCTTATGGATGCTGTGGGATTGTTGTATGGGAGCATTGATGCCTTCCCCTGCAAGTTCCTATGATGTTTGCTGTGTGATTGGTGTGTGCTATATTCCATGGTGTGCACAATGTGAGCATCGATCCCTGCCCATGTAAGCTTCCTGTGATGGATGCTGTGTGATCACTGTGTGCTGTATTCTATGGTGTAAATAGTGTGAACATTGATTTCTGCCCCTGCAAGCTTCCTGTGATGGATTCTGTGTGATCACTGTATGCTGTATTCTATAGCGTGCACGGTGTGAGCATTGATGCCTTCCCCTGCAAGCTTCCTGTGATGGATTCTGTGTGATCACTGTATGCTGTATTCTATGTTGTACACAGTGTGAGCATTGATGCCTGCACCTGCAAAGTTCCTGTGATAGATGATGTGTGATTACTGTTTGCTGAATTCCATGGTCTGCTGTGTGATCACTGTATATTTTATTGCACAGATCTTGCGGTTTGAGCATTGATCCCTGCTCCTGCAAAATTCATGTGATTTATGCTGCAATATCACTGTGTGCTGTGTTCCACAGCGTGCGCAATGTGGGTATTGGTGCCTGCCCCATGCAAGCTTCCGGTGATTGATGCTGTGTAATCACTGTCTGGTGTATTCCATGGTGTGCACCCTGTGAGCATTGTTCCGGTAATAGATGATGTGTGGTCACAGTTTGCAGTATTCTATGGTGTGCATTGTGTACCGTATGCTATATTCCATGTTATGCACAGGGTGTGCATTGATCCCTGCCCCTGCAAGATTCCTTTGATGAATGATGTGTGATCACTGTATGCTGTATTCCATAGAGTGCACAGTGTGAGCATGGGTTTCTACCCCTGCCAGCTTCCTCTGATAGATTCCGTGCAATCACTGTCTGATCTATTTCATGAGGTGCATGGCATGTGCATTGATTCCTGCTCCTGCAAACTTCCTCTGATGAATGAAGTGTGATCACTGTATGCTGTATTCCACGGTGTGCGTGTTGTGAGCATTGGTTCCTGCCCCTGTCAGCTTCCTGTGATAGATGTTGTGCAATCACTGTCTGCTGTATTCCATGGTGTGCACCATGTGAGCATTGTTCCCTGCACATGCAAAGTTCCGGTGTAATATGCAGTGTGATCATTGCATGCTGTATTCTATGGTGTGCATGGTTTGAGCTTTGATGCCTGCTCGTGCATGCCTACTTTGATGGATGCTGTGTGATCAATGTTTGCACTATTCAATGGTGTGCATGATATGAGCATTGATTCCTGCCCCTCAAACCTCCTGTGATGGATGATGTGCAATAACTGTGTTTTTTCTTCCATTGAGCGCACAATGTAGGCATTGAGGCCTGCTCCTGCAAGCTTCCTGTGGTGGATGCTGTATGATCACTGTATGCAAATTCATTGTGTGTATGGTGTGTGCGTTGATGCCTGCTTGTGCCAGCTTGCTGAGATGGATGCTGTGCGATTACTGTTTTCTGTTTTCCATGGAATGGACGTTGTGAACATTGATGCCTGCTCCTGCAAGCTCACTGTGATATATTCTCTACGATCACAGTTTGCGCTATTCCATGGTGTTTAAGGTGTAAACATTTATCCCTGCACCTGCAAACCTCTTTTGATGGATACTGTGATATCACTGTATGCTATATTCATTTTGTTCAGTGTGAGCATGAATGCCTGCTTGTGCAAGTCTCTGGTGATGATGCTGTGCGAACATTGTTTTCTGTATTTCATTGAGTGTACGGTGTGAGCATTGAAGGCTGCCCCTACAAGTTTACTTTGATGGAGGCTGGGTGATCACTGTATGCTGTATTCTATAGTGAACACAGTGTGAGCATTGAAGCCTGCTCCTGCAAGATTCCTGTGACTGATCCTGTGTGATAACTGTATGCTGTATTCTATGGTGTGCACTAGGGAGCATTGATGCCTGCCCCTGCGGTATTCCTGTGATATGATATGATATTTTACTTATAGCATGCCTATACACAAGTGTTTCAAGGCGCGACGAGGCGAGTGAGGGGAGCAAGGGTGGGCAAGACAACAATCGTACTAGGCCCAGTGACATTGAGATTGTGTAAGTACAGGGGAGAGGAAAGGGGAAAAGTGCTGGGGAAGGGGAGGAAGAGCACGTGCAGTACATAGGGTCTAAACATCGAAAAACAAGAAGTGCGGCCAGCAGGTGGCAGTGCAAGGTTAAGTGCAGAACAGCAGGTGATCGGTAGTGCAGGTAGCGGGACTGTAGGGTTACAGATACAGCCCCAAGTGCAGTGTTGCCAGGAGGCAGTGAAGGTGTCAAGGAAGAGAGAAAGCCGAAGCAAAGAGGAAAATCTTGACCTGCTTCTGGAACCGAAGATGGTTCTGCTCCAGTTTCAGAGAGGCAGGGAGGTTGTTCCAGAGCAAGGTGCCAGCCAAAGAGAGGGATCTGCCCTCAGCTTGTTGCTTGGAAAAACGAATGACCCCCTAGGAGTTGTAGGTGGAGGAGCGAAGAGCTTGATTAGGAAGATACTTCAGAAGAGAAAGCTGGAGATATTTCGGTCCCAGGACCCAGAAGGCCTTGTGGACAATGCAAAGGGTCTTGAACGCGATCCTTGCTGCCACTCGGAGCCAATGGAGTGATTTCAGTGTTGGAGTGATACGTTTGGCACCCACGTTTGGCACCCACGCCAAACTCAAAAAACTCAAAAAACTCAAAAATCTTAATCATGCATTCAAATCCTTCACCATAGATGGCAATCTCATCCCGGTGTCAAATAATACTAAAACCCTTGGTATCTACATCGATGCTACCTTATCCTTCTCCAAACAAACTAATGCAGTAGCATCATCAGCCGCTTACACCTGTAAGCTGATCACTGCATGTAGGCCATTTATCTCCTCACCCAATTGCATTACTCTTGCTAGAGCATTAGTCCTGTCCAAAATAGACTATTGTAATGCCCTTTGTTTAGGCACTAGCTATAAAAATATCAATAAACTGCAAGTAATTCAAAATAATGTCATTAGGGCCGCCCTCAACATTCCCAAAAAGGCGCACATCTCTGAGACCAGACGCAAACTACGCTGGCTCCCAGTCGAGCACAGAATATCCCTCAAAACTCTGGCCCTTACACACAAAGCCAGGGCCAACCTGGCACCAGCATACCTTACCAACCAATTTACACCTCACACTTCTTCAAGACCACTCAGAGCAGCACAAGCTAACACTATGTCCATAGCGAGATTCAAACTTCATAACTCGGGTGGAGCTAGATTCCCTGTACAAGCTTCTAAATTATGGAACACAATCCCTGCGCTTTTGCGAGCAGAACCTTCATTTAACCTATTCAAACACAACACGAAGTGTTGGCTTCACAACATGGACTATATGACAGCCTAACCTCCTGATCCTAGCATGATTGACTGCTGACTGCACACTTTTGTAATTAATGTATTTATCCTTTACTATGTATGTATGACATCTTTGACTATGTATGTATGCATTTGCAACACTAAGTATGTACCTACCTGTAACTGTAACATAACCCTTTGTTGACTGCTTTTAATTGTAACTGTAACCAGATCTAACTTATGCGCCCGTATGCCCCCGGGCCTGGCTGCGCTTTATAAATAAAATAAATACAAATACGATCCCTGGGCTTGAGGCCAAGGACAAGTCTCGCAGTCCTGTTCTGGATGAGTTGCAGAGAGCGGAGAATAGAGGTGGGCAGATTTAATAAGTGGCTTTTACAGTAGTCAATCTTAGAGAGAACCAGAGTTCTAGAAACAGTGAACTCTTTCACCCTCCAGCATCCAATCCTCAGACCATCTCTGTCTCTCTCTCACCCTAGAGCATCCATGTCTCAATCTCTGTCTCTTTCACTCTCGAGCATCCATGCCTTATACTCTATCTTTATCTCTTTCACTCTCGAGCATCCATGCCTCACTCTTCATCTCTGTTGGTCTCCTTCACCCTTGAGCATTCATGGCTCACTCTCTGCCTCTGCCTCTTCCACCACCAAGCATCCATGCCTCTCTCCCGCTCTCTGTTTCTTTCACCCTCAAGCATCCATGAATCACTCTGTGTCTTAGTTTCCTTCACCCTCGAGCATCCATGCCTCAGTGCTTCTCTCTGTCTCTATCACCCTCTAGCATCTGTGCCTCACTTCCTCTTTCACCCTCGAGCATCCATGTCTCACTATCTGTCTCTTTTACCCTCCAGCATCTGTGCTTCTGACCCTCTCTCTCTCTCTCTCTCTCTCTCACACCCTTGAGCATCCATGTCCCACTCTATCTCTTTCACCCTCGAGCACCCATGTCTCACTCTCTGTCTCTTTCATACTTCAGGATCCGTGCCTCAGACCCTCTCTCTCTCTCACACCCTCGAGCATCCATGTCTCTCTCTCTCTCTCTCCCTCGAGCATCCATGTCTCACTCTCTGTCTCTTTCTGCCACTTGTAAAGATCACAATTATGTCAGGATCACAGAAACCGTGGATCATTCGAAGAAGATTCACTAGGAATATGTTAACATAACATAACATAACATAACATAACATAACAGAACAGAACAGAACATAACCTAATTAAAGTAAGGAACTGAATGGCAGGCGATACTCACAAGGACACAAAGCAGAGACACTCAGGATATTGCAGAGGAGCACAAGGTGAACCAACATCCTCGCGCTGCTGTAAATAAAATGACAATTACTTTTACAAGAAAAGAATGTGCAGTAAATCATGTTGATGAAACAGAAACTCCTCCTTCGGACACAGGGTTCCTTTGCAGGAGGCAGTACTGGAGACATGAAGGTACGTGTCCCACAGGTACTGGAGTAAGAAGACTAAAAGACTCATTGGAACTACAGGATTCCCAAGGACCCCTCCCCACCTTCCTTAGTCTAAGCCCCATACAGGCACAAGTCTTACCAAGTTAGAGGATCTGGTGGGTGGCACCCCTGGGACCTCAGTGGAGATGCTTGAGTCTGGGGTCTACAGAGGCTTCTCAGAGGTGAGCAGACAGCAGGAAGGACTGGTTACTCGGGTGAATGTGAAGTTGGGATGAGGTCAGGAATGTTCTGACGTGAGAGGACACAGGTAGGGCTGCAGATGCAGGACACTGGAGGGGAAGAGAGAACTCTGAGAAAGATGAACCAACACCTTTACATACAGGTAGACAGGAGGCAGGGGGCTGAGCTTCAGAGTGCCTTGAGGCCAGATGGATGAGTCATCAGCCTTATGAGAGGCAGTCTGTTGGCACAGCTGCTTCTGGGTTTCATAATGAGTTTGGCTCGTGGTGCTGCAGGTGGGAGGAGAACATTAACTCCTGGTAGCACTGCAACTGCTTCAGCAGCAGCCCTGCAGGAGTAGAACCATGCCATTAAATGCTTGTGTATTCCAGTGACTGTTCCCTCTCACTTCCCACCTCTTCCCACCACCACAAAAAGAGACCCAGAAATGAACCAGAGCCCCAAATCACACAACTTCCATAACGTTCCCCTTCTGTGCAAGTGCACATAATACTTTAATGCAGAGGCAACACCATCGCCTCGCACTCCTGAAGTGGTACCAAACATGCACAAAGTGCAAAGTAAGTCAGTATCTACTGAGCAGGGCAGGCCTTCACAAATACCCATGCAGACTCTAATCACAAGTCCAAGGGTCTTTATTTAAAACTATCAAAAATGGTTGCTTTCTCTTTGTTCTTCAGGTCGAATAAGTTGGGAATAGTTGGCTCGAAGGCCGTCCCTTTCCTCTCTGAACTTCACGGGGCCTGGGTTCCACCTTCCAATCCCAGAAGTCCCTAATGAGCTGTTAGTAAACTACAGATCGGTAACCCCATCTGTCTTGCCGCTATTCTTCCAGTGTTTGCCCTAAGTCGATGGCTATCTGACTCACTAGGGAACTTCCTGTAGTTAGTTAGTCTCCGGGAATAGGGAGTGGTATCTTCTTTTACCTTGCGTTACAAACATTAAACCCACATTTAAGGAGGGTGTTTGGGGAAAATTGAGACATCCCTGGCACTCTCGAACTTTCAATGGTACAATGAGGGCATTAAGTTAATGACAAAATGGCACATTCCTTTCAAAACATGCCTGTTTTATTACACACTAATGAACTTTGTAAATATGGTAAAAAAGGAAGCAAGGAGGTGGGATTTGGAGAGGCATTACCCTCACTTACTTTCTTTACAGCCTCCAGAGACACTTTTCATAGAGATTTCGGCCATGTAGAAGGCTCATTATAATGACGAGGCTGAGTGTTTTACTTTTGAAGGACGGGAAGAGGTGGGGCCTTAGCGAAAGGACAAGGAATTGTCCTTGTTCTCAGAATCCAGTTTAGGATTTGGGTCAATTCTTACTGCTATGCCCATGGTACGTAGATATTCGCAAACAGTTTTTAAGTCATTACTTTAAAGCCCTGATTATTAGATGTTATTGTGATGCAATTAGTTTAAATATGGAGAATAAAAACAAGGTATTTTTAATGCACTGACTAGGAGAGCGCTCATTTTAAACACTGTAAACTATGATAAATGCAATTTGAGAGGTTTGTAATTTGTTTTATGTTGCTTGTTTAATGAAAAAATCCAAATTAAATAAATATTTGATTGATAACCAAATGATTGGTTTACGCTCCTCAGCAATTCAAAAGGGGAGACTAGCTTGGTGCCATGGGGAGTCTTGTTAAACACTCTCTCAAAGTTACTGTGATGTGAACGGCATCCACGAATTTCCTGTTAAATCTCTCAGTGCACACTTTGCTGTTGGGATCATGAATAATCTCATTGGCCCTCATTACGACCCTGGCGGAATGGGTTTACGCCAGCGGTATTCGCGGCGGACCCGTCCGCCCTACTACGAGTTCCCGTAGCGCCATGGAGCCGTTTTCCGCCTGGTTTTTCCCGGCGGAGAAATCCATGGCGCTACGGTACCTTGTTGTTAATTACGCCACCGTATTTTACGGTGGCGTAATTAACGCCTTCCCCACTCCCATTATACCCTATGGTGCAAAAATGGGAATGGGGAAGGGTAAAATGGGGAATGGGGATTTACCGCCCCGCCAAGGTCGGAATGGGGCGGTAAATCCGCCAACCCCCATGGCGGTATCGGCAGCTTTCCGCCGTGCTCCATGGTGCATATTGCGCCACGATTTCCGCCAGGGTCGTAATGAGGGCCATTGTCCCATTGAAACTTTTCTGATGTGTTTCCTTCAAGAACACAGATGTGGCAAGTAGGGAGCGCACGTGGCTTTATTAATACACTAGCAGCCCTGCTCTCCATAGATCTGCACATCCCAGATCCTCCTAACCGTCCTCCTTTTCCACCATGTTCTACATGTCATGCCTCGCAAACCCACCGACTCCACGAGCCGCAGATAAACACACAAGAGGCAACACATTACCCTCCCACTAAAAAAAACAACAACCAAAGTAAAAAAAAAAAAAACAACACAAACAAAAACAAAGCAACCGGTTAAACATTTCAGATCCACTTGAATCCATATGTAAAACCACTTAAACCAAAACAAATGGGCCTCATTACGACCCTGGTGGAAAACCATGGTGCTACTAGCACCATGGTCCATGCCGGTAACTTACCGACTCCGCCATGGAGAAAGCGGGAATTACCACCCCATTACAAGGTTGGTGGGCGGTAATTGCCCCTTCCTCCATGGCCGTTTCCCATTCCCATTTTTGCCACATGGGGCTCAATGGGAATGGGGAAGGCGGTAAGTACGGTGCCGCACCAAGGTCCCTTTCCGGGTCCCTAATTTAACGGCTGGTAAAACCAGCCGTTAAGGTTGGGTCCCGCAAAGGGACCTCGTAATTAGGCGCTAATGGGTTAACGGCACCGCAGCCTTTTACGGCACCGTTAACCCATTAGCGCCAGGGTTGTGATGAGGCCCAATGTCTTAAAACAGAACAATGTCTACTCAACTGATCACATAATCCTTAGACCAAACTGGTTGGTTGCGTATTCTTCAACACCCACTTGATTCAAATTCACTGTCTCCATCATGTACTTCAACTTCACTACCCCTTATGGTACACAGCTCCTCCCCAGCATCGCCTTCCACTGCCATATCTTAAGCCACCCAAATACTACCCCTTTTCTTACTACAACCAATGTAACCACACCTGAGGCATTTACTCAATCTGTCAATGCTCCATACAGTCCTGTCTTCAACTCTGACTGAACTGGTAAACACCTCCTTTATTCACACAAGATCCGAACACTTGGACCATCCCCTTGTCATTAGGTACTCCTTTCTTAATCCTCACAAGCTCCCTCCACACGTTGACCCATGCAGGCTTAAGCACTGTGTTAGGTTAATGTAGCATTGGGCTTGTATTGGGCTTGTATTGGCATGTATTGGCATAGCAATGCAAGCCATGGAATGTTCCCTGTGCTGGAACCTTATGTTCACTCAAGGTTCCAACTGTGGCAGTTAGACGCACACAGGATGGGAGATGAACAAGAAAGGATGTTACTATATTATCTCCTTACCTCCCTTTCATATCCTAACCCTGTAACAATAAAGCAGCTTTCCTTTTGACATCCAGCGTCCTTCCTGAGCCACCTATGAACCCAGATACTACAGTTACCCACCACTCGCAAAGGGGTATTTACCTGAATTCCAGAGCAGTGGGTTTCTCACACACCACAGGTTTTCTTCAATTGCAGCCCTCATGTCCCATCTGTTCCCGAAGACTTGTTGCACAGTCTCCACCATGACTCGGTTTCATCTTTCCACTCCCCAGTTAGTCTGTAGGTGGTAGAGCGAAGAAAAATCTCCACTCACTTCCCACTGTGGGCATATTTCATCTTTTCTTCACTTCTAAACTGCACAACATTGTCTCTTGGGATAGCCTTATCTCCTGAATACACCCTCCAAAAATGTAATCCAGTACTTGGCCATAATATTGCGCTTAGTTCCCGGCAAACCCGGATGATACTGATTTGCTTCTCCGTCAGCTCTGCTCTCAACTTCTTGGGTAGTGCTTCTCTTGTAGCACTAACTGATCACCCCTGACCAAAACTCCACCATCCAACGAATACTCTTCCCTTACCTCCCTAAAAGGTAGAACACTCTCTTCCAACACCAGTGTTAGGCAGAAACCTGTGCAGTTCCCTCTGGGACCACTGCAAAAGATTTAGGACTACAGGTGTTAGCAGTAAACCCACTTGGTAGCAGTCCGTACCACCCAGATTTACCTGGTAGCTGTGGCTGAGCAGTCAGACTTCCCTCAAGAAGAGTTAGGCAGTATATAGAGTATACACATTAGGTACAAAAGAACAGTAGCCCAAGCAAACACTGGCCAGAGCTTGGGTATAAAAGTATATAATTATTTATTTAAAAACACACTTGTAAAAAATACACTGGCACTAATATGTCAAGCAAGTTCAAACACAGTCACTAGAAATATATACACCTCCCTGATTAATGATCGACAAGTCTTAGGAAAAGAACACCACTTATTATCAAACAGAGGTGAGTGCTTAACCAAGATGGCACTCCAATAATTATTTAAAAAGGGAGGGAAAAGACAGAATTAGGAAAGTACACCATACCAACACTTTTAAAAGAACCACAGCAAGTCAAGAAAGGCAGAGTCTACTGTAGAGAAAGAAAGTTCATAGGCCAGGCCCACCCTTGGAGAGAGCAAGGCAGAATGTGCCCAAGATCACACAGTTGAAGTACACTTTAAACGTCTTTGCAGATAGTTAAAAAAGGAGTTGGATCAGTTCAGAAAAAGTTAGTTAATAGGTCCCAGGTCACCCAAGGATAGAGAGTCAAGGATTTACGGGACACCTTGAACAGTCTGTTGCAAGGGAGACCAGGTGGGACACAGTACCTGAAATGGTGAGAAAGCTGCAGCGGGGGCAGTTCTTCGCCCAGGGGAAGAGAAGATCTCAATGTGGAGGAAAGCTGGAGGTCGTTGCACTGCCAGGGAAGAAACCAGCCACGGAGTTTCCCGATTAAAAGGTACGATCCTTTTATTTGCGGTAGTGGTGAAGCGTGGCTATCCGGCCACCGGGGTGCTTGGCACGGGCGATTCGACCACGAGACGATCCAGGAGGCGAAAAAGAGGCGAACTGGTTAACCCCACCAGCTCAAAGGAAGAAGACTCTCCTGGAAGAAGATCTTCTCTGTCGTTGGGAAGTGGTGAGTCGGTTCAGCAGGGCTCCACCGGTGGTGTCGTCGTTGCAGGTCGACTCAGCTTCTCCCTCTTCGGATTCTTTAGGTCCTGTGGTGACTTCTGAAGTTCCAGTCCCCAAAGCCCTGCTTTTATGCAGAAAACCCCCATTCACCAGTCCTAGCTGTCAATCAAACATGCTAAGTGGTGAACCGGGCGGCTCACCACTGGGCCAATCACACAAGAGTGCGACTTGAGTTGCCAAGGCAACTCAGTCCAGGGTGCCTATTACCCCCTCCCACACATCCTGTAGACCTAGACAGAGTGGCACCACTTTTGGAGGCTTCTGTGCAGAAGCCCGCCAAAAGTGGAACAAAGGGCTCGACTTGGATTGGAGTTACAGAGGCGAACACCAACGCCATTTTAAAACCCAGTCCTGGCAAAAAGACCCAACCGGAGAATAAATATTAAATAAATAACCCAGCGGTATCTTTAACATTGCACCAAAAAGTGGTGCGTTTAAAATGAATGGGAAAATCCCAAAGTAAACATTCTTAAGGAATATTTTGCGTGGTAACCACTGCCACCAGCCAGAAACTCGACAAGGGGGGACTGGACAGTGCCCCCTTGAAAACAGACCCAGGGGTAATCTAATTAACCCCTTCCAGTACTTTCCACAATATGATGGTTTGTACTGGCTCTGTTCACAATTTTGGACTAGTAAAGCCAATGGTGACTTTACATGCCCTGGGAGACAGTAGTCAGTCCCACGGTATGGAGTCTATGTTTGGGGGTCACTATGACACCCCTGTGTTACTGCACTGAGGGTGCTGTGTAACACATATACCGAAAACACATGAAACCCTATGGAGTAAAAGACCCCATAGCCTATAAAACACATTACAAAGTCAAAGGACATTCTCAAATCATGCCTAAGAGTGGGAGAAAAAGAGTCAAACTCTTAGCAGGAGAAAAAAATAAACTCCAAAAATCCAGCAAAGCTGCTGGGGGACTCACTAGGTTTGGGAAATTAGCCTTAACAGAGAATTTTCCCTAACAGACAGGCCAACCACATGTTGTGAATTTGGCAACTTTACCAAGGAATTGGCCTTTCGTGAATTCCTCCATTTGTCATTGGAGATATCATAACTCACCACTGCCACCACATCCTCCTCCATGTCTTCATCACTTGTTAACCTGCCCTTCACTGGTAACTGTGAGAGAAAGTCTGCAACATTGCTTCTCACACCAGGCACATATCTAACTACAAAATCGTAATCCTGTAACCTCACACTCAACCTTGCCAATGTTGGCTTAGCCTTACACAACTCTACCAAAGGCTTATGGTCTGTGCACACGGTAAGCCTAGTTCCTATTTTTGTAAATATATTTACAAAAATAACTTACTCCTCAGACACAAGCCAACAACTCTCTCTCTAATATCGAGTTTGTACTCGCTAAATGGCTCTTAGAACCTTAAGTTAATTTGGGATCTGTTTTTTGATGGTAATATTTTTTATTTTTTTATTTTTAATTTGATTTAGTTGATACACAACTTTTCAAATATTTACAAAAATACACAGTAATACAAAAGTAAACACAAAAAGAATAAATAAGGAAAAGGAATAAAATACCAAGGGTACAAAAGATGCACAAATTAAACAGAAACATCGGGTAAAACAAAGAACTTTACATTTCATGTACCTTCCAGCTGATTTAAACAGAATATCAAGAGATAAAATTACCAACACCGCTCACAATCCAAAAGGACCCCATACAAAAATTGCGGCTGAAACAGCAATTTGAGTCACCTAATGATTGCCGGCTTAGATATCCTAATTTGAGGCGGCCACAACAGGCAAAACCATTCTGTACTTTTTCTCTTGAGGTCAAAAACATAATTTGCCATTTATAGTCACTGGAAGTGTGAGGGTGGAAGGTGATAATATTCTGAAAATATCTTTCTCTCACCAACATTATAGACGGACAGTCTACTAACAGATGTTGCAGAGTTTCTTTTTGGTGAACATCAATGCAATCTCTGCAGTAGTTTTGTTGCTGAGGGATCAGTTTCCGTCTAGATAATACATCTCTCGTACCCGATAGATTGAATATAAACCTTTGGAATTCAGATCGTATAACTGGAGAAGGGCATTTCAGCAGGTACTGAGCTTGACACCAAACACCCAAACATTAAAGTCTTTATAAAGCGAGCACTTCTCCAAAGTCCCCGCCCATTCAGCGCAATAGAACTTTACTTTAGCGCGGTGAGGGTTCTGGAGTAACAGCTCTATTGTTAGATTTGCCTCAATCATATGGCTAAATACACGCTTCAGCCATTTCATTGGATATGTATTGCGTGATTTTAACAAGGCAGAGGCCAAAACTTCCAGAATTGTCCCACTATTGTCCCACTATTTATACTCAACAGGCACCTTGCCTTTGCATATAAGGACACTAACCCCAACTCATAACGCACCATAGCGATTGGAGTCACTTTAGGTAAGCCTAAGATCACCTTCCAATACTTAGCCTCTAAACCTTTCTTTAAGACCATGCTCTCGACACCATACAATAAGATCGGGATGACTTTTGTTTTATAAAAGTCTATTGCATGTTTCAAAGAGAATTTGCCAAATTTTTTAATGATAATTCTAGACTGTGAGGTCAGTTGGATTAATTTACTCTGCACCATTGCTCCCAGGTCGCCCTGCTACCTGTTTGAAATTTCTATCCCCAAATATTTGTATTCAGACACCTTTTCCAACTTGATGTCTTGTATCGATCATGAATATGTAAGGGGGGGGTCCTTTTGCTTCCGAGCTTGGGGAAACAGGCAATTACTTGTGATACTAACATTAATAACCAATCTATTTTCACAGGCATATTCCCCTAGCCTTACAAGCAACCGCTGGAGCCCTTGTGGAGTCTGTGACAGAAGGACCAGGTCGTCTGCGTATAACAGATATGGGATCTGCTGAGCCCCAAACCTCTGAGGATCACAGTTCCAGTGTAGAAATTCATTCGCAAGATGTAAAGTGAAGAAGTTAAACAAAAATGCGGCCAGCGCACAGCCCTGTGTCAAGCCACGTAATGTTTTAATTTCCGGTGACAGCTTCCCATCTAAGCTCATGCAAACCCGCATCGATGTATTAGAGTGGAACAAAATGATCAGGGACAGTAGAGAGGTAGAGCACTCATATGCTTTCAGTTTCTTAAACAGCAGATCGCGATCCACAGAATCAAATGCTGCCTTGAAATCTATAAAGCCCATGTATAGAGGTTGTGATCTCTCTAGCTGTTGTGCCTGGAGCAGATTGAGAATCATTATGTTAGGAATTGTTCCTAAGCCCTTTACACAACCGGATTGTAATGGAACAACCAATTTTTTGGACGACACACAAGTTTGTAGTTCTTTCAGAATTAGCCGACAATATAGTTTTCCTGGCACATCGAACAGGGAGATTGGCCTATAGCTGGTCGGTTTCAGTCTGTCCCCCCTTTTCTAAATGGGGATAGTGATCGCTTGCGTCCACGAGCTTGGGAGGCTCTGAGATACATTTATAGCCTTAATACTTAAGGGAATTTTTTTAACTCGAAGTTTGACAGACCATCAGACCACAAGCTTTTGAGTTAGAGGAAGTAACAATCAGATATATAATGTCGCCAATTCAAATGTCAAATGAAAGGGCGCCAAGGGCCTAGTAACTTCACCAATGGCCGTGGGGGAGGGGCAGGCATAAAGATGGGAGACTTAATCAATCCATTTCTGAGTAGACACTCCATTCACCTGTAAACTTATCTGGGAATCTGTGGCTGCATGAATTATAGTTTTTGCAATGTTCTTGCTTGCTAAGGTTTCCAGCATACTAGCCCAATCCTCCTGATACAGGATCGCTCGATGTCTTCTGACCCAATTTCTATACCCTGTTTTCACTCTCGTGGTCAGCATTTTCCTGATCAGGAGAGGTGCATTACGGGCTACTCTAAGATCAAAACGGAGTCTTGCTTTCATTTTTTTTACATCTTAATCGAAAACATGAAGATGTAGCGATGATTGCTTCGATTTGGTGCCTTGTTTTCGGGGCACTTGTATTAGGTCTGGATGTTCCTTCATATCGTTACTTAACAACACAGTGTAATCATGATGGCCTTTCTCTAATAAACGGTCAAGGCTAGTTACTTCGCTATCTGACCAACATAGTTTTTCTCCCCCTGCATACACTGCATACCATCTCCATTGGGTTTCCAGTTTGTTATGATCGCTAGCCTCTGTTTTTATCACACAAATGTTCATTACAGCAGGCCAGAGATCCATACTTACATAGATATAATCGATCACTGATTTACTGTCACCTTTTTGCCATGTCAGGGCCGGGGGTATATCAGATTGGAAGGCTCCATTAAGGATTATCAGACCTATATCTTTTACGATTGAGTCCCAACTTTTCCATCGATTTTTATTTTTACTTCCCACCATACTCAGGCAGTTTAAATTTAATATCCAATTGACACAATTGTGTTATAGCTGCCAGAATTGCAGAATTGTTAGGGAGTACAAAAGCAGACTGCCCATGCTTTGTTTTCACTTCCACCCCAAGTATTTAAAAGAGTTCATCTTCTCTAATATCTGACCTAATAGGGACTAATTAAAGACTTTGGATGAAACTTTTCCTTTTATACCTATTCTTGGATTTAGCACTAAGATATGCGATATTAAGAATCAGATGAAAGTATTAACAATACCCATAGACCGCAGAAAGAGATCTTTGCAAACCAACTTGGGTATAATGAAATATACAATATAGTCTGCATGCAATAAATAATGGATAAAAACAGAACTGCGTTTTGGGGGATTCGCTCTTGTATTATTGATATTGATATTTTATTTCTATCGCGCTCGTACACTAGTGTTTCAGAGCGCGAAAATTATATAAAATACACCCCTGCCATAAGCCTCTAGTAGAACCTATCCAATTAGTAAAAGTGCCCCTCTGGTCCAATCTCACTCGCAGTTGGTATGTAGGTGCATCAACATATTTAAAAGAGATCCTGGGCATCCCATGTTATGCATCGTGTCCCATAAAATGTCCCTTCTACACAATCACAAGCTTTCGTGATGTCTAGAAAAGCTCTCTCTTTGCCACTCTTGGCTGTTTGGCCAGTAGAAGGATTATCTGTCATGATGCCTACCTCCAAGGAGCCAGACAGGGCCCGGCACCCTCAGAGGCAGGCAACATGTATACTAGGGAAGTCCCAGCCACCCCAGATAGGGGCTCTTTGGACTCAGTCCTGGCGCCGTTGGCGCCAGGCTCATAAGGGATAACAGTCCTGGCACCATCGGCGCCAGGCTCATACAAGATATGAAAGGAATAGTGGTTGGTGCAAACTTACCTGGCAGACCATGCTGCAATTTCCTTACCTGGCAGATCATTCTACAACTTCCAGATGAAAAAGGAACTACTTAACCACACTGGTGTGGCTGGTGGCAGGATACATACCTTCAGTGGAAGGATACATACCTGGGACTACTTGAAAGGTGATTTAAGCCATGCCCAGACAGCAACCCACGCTTCGCGTTGTTCTGCTCATAGCAGCTGGATGCTCACCGTGCCTGCTCCTGCTCCAGCCCTCGACCACGCCTGCCAGCATCCTGGAAACACCTAAGGATAGAAAAGGGAAGAAGAAACAGGTGAAAACAAACCTTACCGGTTAAAGCTGCATTCCGGATTCAGCGCGCCAACGTGCCTGCAAAAAGACATCATTTTAAAAACTCACCGCGTTGCATACATCTTGGCGCACTTCTCTTACCTGCACGTGGCGCCTTCGGCTCTGCGACGCCCATCCGGATCTCCTGCAGCATTCCAGCACCTACGGGGAGACGAAGAGAAGAAAGCAAGGTGAGAAGGGGAAAATAACCAAGAAGCACTTACCTGCCAAGCTAATCTTCTTACCTTCGGGTCGATGCCATTCCTTGGGCAATTCAGCACCCCGGCCCCTATGGGGAAAAAGCAAACATCACATTAGTGAATGCAAGAACCGTAGCAAACAAACTATTTAAAACTTACCTGCTTACAGGTCGGACTCAGCTTCTGCTTCGTGCCGGCTCCGTTCCTTCGGCATTCTCGAACTCCGGCCCCCTAGGAAAAAGAGACAGGAAAAGACAGTAGTGGGCCTACACCAAAACTCACCTGAAATCAGGTTTTCGACAGAAACCACCCACAGCCCGGAGTCTTCCATTACCTGCAAAAGAGAAGAGGAACAGTTTAGACTCAAGCTTGCCATAAACATTTACGGTACTTAACGGAACAGACAAGCAAACTCGAACTTACTATCCAGTGACGTAACTCGATCCCAACGCGCCCCTGCATCAGAAGCAGGATGGAGAGCTCGCCTTTTCAATCCCTAACGTGAGTCTCCACAGGGAATTACAGAAGGGTTGCAAGGAGGGTGAGAAGGGGAGCGGGAGATCAACACAAAACCCGCAGGCTATTAACCCTTCCTTTTCGCTCACAGAAGGGTATTCATCCGAGCCAGACAAGTCAGATTTGGGAACCCAACCCACTCCATCTTCAGGGTGCTGAACATCTCCTTTGAAGAGGCCACTGCCGTCCAGACCACGCCCGCGCCTCCGTGGGAACCAGGTGAGCGTTACATTATCAACAATTTAGGAAGGTACTAGCTCCCTTTATACCCTGATTGATAGGGATCCAGGAACTTATTTGACTCAGCCCATAATTGAAACTCCTCTCGCATAAATGCTGCGACAGAGGTATTGGTCTATAGCTGTTGGGGTCTGCTCTTTCCCCCTTCTTAAAGACTAGAATCACCAAAGCATCCCTCCATGATGGCAGCATCAAGTGTAAATGAATACCATTTTAATATTGCAAGAGAACTTTCGCCCATAAATCAGCGCCGATTTAAATGTCATATTCAATAAAGCATCAGGACCCGGAGCATGTGAGGTCTTGCTGTTCACAATTGCCCTCTGTATGGAATGTTTATCAATATTTAACCTAAATCAGCCCCTTGCATCCTCTGAGTATCTCCTTAAATCTGTAAGGATAAAATCAGTTCCAACCTTAGATGAATAGAGCAGAGAAAACATTTATTCGCAGACGGCTGGAGATAGTGAGAGAGCTTGCAATGAAATTTGAGAACTAGGTGTTTTATAAGAGACCAGAACAGGGCTCCGTCTTCCGTTGCAGGGTTTCAAGCATTGCTTTTGCATCTCTGAGCTTTGAGGCAATGATGGGATTTGGACCCATTTTTATACAGCTGTTTCACTTTTTTTTTTTAAATCATGTATTCATTACCTGGCCCAGTTTTTTGCAATGTCTTAATCATCGTTTTCAATTCCTTTTTTCTTTCAAGGGTGATCTTGTGAAATTTTCCTCCTTGCATTTTACTTGTCCCGGCCCCCCTGAAAATGGAGAATAGGGTAAGTGTTTGTAAGAGATTGTTAAGGAAGGGAGCAAACTCATTGGAAGGCAGACTTAGAAGCTGTCCTTGGATATAATTAACTTCCACAGCCCCATTGGACTTAATCATTAAGGAAGGCTTCCACAACACAGTGTGATCTTGCTGTCTTATTTCTACCAAAAAAGGTTGCAGGTTATTTATGGGCTGCTTGTAGACAAGCTAAATCCAACATTAAGGGGCAGTGCACAGTCCCCTTAATGTGGGGGTGCACTTGAAGAGCAGCCC
This sequence comes from Ambystoma mexicanum, assembly GCF_040938575.1. Taxonomy (NCBI): domain Eukaryota; kingdom Metazoa; phylum Chordata; class Amphibia; order Caudata; family Ambystomatidae; genus Ambystoma; species Ambystoma mexicanum. Next base: position 1,364,918,718 of record NC_090933.1, read on the forward strand.
ACAATGGAAGTAGATCCGCTGAAGCAAAAATAGACTCTACAGTTGAGCATGACAACCAGTTAGACCATATATACCTTGGAGGACTTTCACCAGCAACATTTCCATGAACTTCCTGTCTATGGACTACACGACCTGAATGTATCACGCCTAGTAGGCTTGTTTGTCTCGTCTCCCTGATGTTCTTCCCCTCCCAGCCATGGTTGCACTTTGAAACACTTGCTGTATAAGCGCATAATAAATAAACAATCAACTATAGTGAAATTCCACAGCTGCCTCCTCTAGCCCTTGAGTGTTTGGAACTACTGTTACTCCCATAAAATGGTCACCTTCTGCGTCAAGGCAATCACTATTAAAATCCCCTAACACAATAAACTAGGCCCCTTCCTCTGGGATATAGGTGGATAGAGCCGCAGAACATCATGTAAACACTGGCCACATTGGTCCTTCCTGGGTTAAGTATTCATTCAGAACCACACAGGTCGTAGCACAAAAAATCCTTTTATGTCTCCATTTCAGTTCAACCGCCAACATGTCTGGAGTCTTATCACTCAACTTTTCCATTGCAATACCAGCCTGGCGATTTAAAGCACACAAGAGACATCCATACGGACGACCCTTATTGCCTCCAGAGGCAGGAGTAAAACATATTCAAGAACAATCTACAGCATTTCCAATTCAGCTAGATCAGTGAATACCATTCGTGTGCACTGCCTTTATTATATGTTATTTTATGCTATGTTATGTATATTTGTACAGCGCATATACGCCCGAGGGCATCTTGGCGCTAAAAACAGTGGAGATGGGAAAGTAGTTGGGCAGGAATGCACCTAAAAAAAAGGGTTTTCAAAGACCGACGGAAAGCCAGATGGTTGGCAATAGCTCGGAGAGCCCGCAGCAAATTATTCCACGCCCTTGTGGCTGCCACAGAAAAGGCGCAATCGCCCTTCCTGGACAGTCTCAAGCGAGGGACAGATAGCAAAAGGGCAGACTGGGATCGGAGAGGGCGAGCGGGAACATAATGAACACATTTGCCCTGAAGGTACTCGGCCCCTAACTTGTATAAAGCCTGATGCACCAAGCACATAGATTTAAACAGAATCCACTTCTCTGTCAGGAGCCAGTGCAGTTGTCTCAGGAGCAGTGAGATATGTGCTCGTGCCGGAGGGCGCAAAATTGCTCTGGCTGCCGCATTCTGGAGCAGCTAGATCCCATTGATAAGGTGTCGCTGTTGGCCAAAATAAAGTGGGTTATAGTAATCGGCAGTACTAAGGACAAGCACCGCTACCACAGGGGCATAGAAGTGGCAGGGAACGAAGGTGAGAACCTTCCACAGGGTGCGCAGTTTGAAATGGCCAGATTTACATACTGCACCGACTTTCTCTGACATTGAAAGGATGAGAGTTTCACCCCCCAAATATTTAACCAAAGGGGAGGGAGGGGGGTACGGACCAAGAGAGACAGGCCAGAAATCGGGATTCCAGAAGGAAAGTGGACTAGCTGTACCGACCACCAGAACCTCAGCCTTGTTACTGTTAAGTTTCAACCAGTTACTGGCCATTCAGGTACCTAGATCCTCGAGACAGCTTCTCAGCCGGGAGGCAGTGTCAGGACGAGAGAGATCCAGGCGAACCAGGATCTGCGTATCAGCGTAAGAGTAGTAATGGAAGCCGTGTGATAAAATTAGAAGAAGGAGAAGACACATGTAAATATTGAACAAAATTGGTGACAGAGAGGATCCCTGAGGGACTTCGCAAAGCAAAGGAATGGATTTAGAGCAGAAAGGAGAAATGGAGACAGACTGGGACCGATCAGCCAGGAAGGCGTAGAACCAGCTCAGAACTTGGCCCTCCAGGCCAGCGTTCGACAACCCAGTGATCAGAGTGGAATGATCAACTGTGTCGAACACTGCCAGCAGATCTAACAAGAGAAGGGCACCCACGCTGCCCTGGTCGACTAGGCGGGTTGTTAGGCAGAATTATATGCAGTACCCTTTGGGAACCTCACACACATTTGAGACTACAAGTGAGAGTACAAATTCACATTTGGTACAAGCCTGTACTAAACAGTAAAGTGGTGGCGATGGCTGAGCAACAAGACTTATCTCATGAGCAAGTAAGCAGTATCAATAGTTACACAAAGGACAGCAATTACTATGATTCAAACAAACACTGACTCAAGGTTTCTGAGTAAAAGAATATACTTTTATTTACACATCAGTTGAAAAACATTTCACTAAAGTAGAGCAGTTGAAAAATCACACTCTTAATACACCACACCACTCCCAATAGTTTCCAGACAAGTTAAGCTTACAAATGAAGTGGGAGCAAAATGGCACTCCAGAAATTTAAAAAGGGAGGGAAGGACAAAGTTAGACTAAAATTGAGCAGCACCAACAGGTAAGTAAGCAGGGCAATCTAGAAAGAGGAACTACAGTGATGGAATCAAATCAAAGAGGCTTAGGGCCAAAGTCAATAGGACAAAAGTCTTTTGCTCAAGATCACACGGTTCAGAGTAGTTCGCGGTTAAGTCTTTGCCAAGAGTTCCGGACAAAGTTGGTCGGTAGAAAAGTTAGTTTAAAGAGTAAAGAAGGACAAGCCTTTGGATTTGCTAAAGGTTTGACACACCTTCACTGCGGCTGGAAGAAACAAACAACCGGATTTGCACAGTACCTTTAAATGGAGAAGAAGCTGTAGCTGAGGCGGACGTTCCTGGCAGGTCCTACAGGCTCACGGTTCCTGAAGTGACTGTCGGACTGACATGAAGTAGGAAGACTGGAGGGTCCTGCACTACCCAGGGAAGAAACCAGCAGCAGAGCAAAGCAACAAATAAAAGGTGTGCTCCTTAAAACCCAAGCATAGCCTGACCTTCCTGGCTATCCGGTCCACTGTAGCTCTGTACAGCAAATTCGACCAGAAGAGGGAGTCCTGGCTTACAGTTTGGGCAAACTGGTTGGTCCCACCAGCTCAGGGGAAGAAGATTCCTGGTAGATCTTCTCTGTTGTTGGAGCTTGAAGATTCAGACCTGCAGCAGGGCTTCAACGGGCGGTACAGTCGTTGTAGGGGCCCTCTTCTGTCAGCTCCTCGTCGGCTCTTTTGTTCCAGTGGCAACTCTGCCTTTCCAGCCCTAGAGACCTGCTTTTTATGCAGTTTTCCCCCATTCACACAGTCTGGCTGTGAATCACTCAGCAGGGTGGCTGTCCCGCCGGGACAGTCACCGCAGCCAATCATTTCAGAGTACGACATGGGTCTCCAAGGAGACCCTGTCCTGGGAGTCCTAAACCCTTCCCTCTTATCATGTCCCCCAGACATACAGGCACCTATGGAGGGCTTCTGCATAGAAGCCCACGAAAAGACGGTGAACAAAGGAATCAAAATAGATTTGGCACGCAGAGTAAAACACGAGAAAGACTTTTACAAAAAGAAATGGCGAATGAACCCAGCCGAAACCATAATAAAACATATATGGTCTAGTGGGTTTAAGTTCGAGGCTACCAATATAGCCTTAAACAATACCAAGGTTATTTAATATAACCGCGCTAGGAAGAATAGGGTAGTAAATATTGATAACAATTGGTGAAAGAGCAGATCCCTGAGGGACTCTGTAAAGCAAAGGAATGGATTTATAACAGAAAGGAAGGATGGAGACAGACTGGGCCCTATCAGCCAGGAAGGCAGAGAACCAGCTCAGAACTCCACACCAGCGTTCGACAACCACGTTATCAACCAACAGTGTTGAATCCTGCCAGCAGATCTAACAGGAGAAGGGTGCCGACGCTGCCCTGGTCCACTAGGCGGGTATATGCGGGTATATGCGACCAGTCATAAATTACAGATCTAGGATTTGTCGTTCCTGGTTTTAAAGTAACCGTATGAGGTGCCTCCACATTCTTTCCTGTTTTAACATTAATTAACAAAGGGTCACGTGGAACAAACGGGAATCTGGATGATGAACTTCCCATGGAACGTCCCTGCCCCACACAATTTAAATCTTCACCTATCTCACACCCCATCTAGATAAAAACGGAAGCTTCTGTCAAAACGATATCTCTAATTAATTTAGATGAAAATCCTAACTTTCCCCTGTCAACTCTACGATTGGCAAAGAATTCAACACAGGAGAGCTCTGTCCATGAAATTATAGATAACTTTGGTATCTTCTTAAATAATGCTAAAATACATTGTCTATTGAGGGGAAATAGCTAGTTTACCTTAAATTTACTTTCAAGAAGATAAAGACCAAACATATGATCTGTCCATACCGAATTTACTTTATGAGAGACAGGGCCCACCATACCTCCACCCCCTGTATCTGTGCTCCTAGGTAATCTTAAGGGTGTCTTTAATGTCAAAGATGATCCCAGGGAGCTTTTCAGTGAGGTCATTTTGAGAGGCATTATATTTTCTTCCAGTTTAAAATACATGGGGTACATCTTTTCATTTCCCGGTACCATGTTCACTGAGGGTATAAAATTGGGCGCCGTGGGGTGCAAACATGAGTCCCCAGGTGCAGCCGTTTTGAGAGACACTTAAGAAGTGGTTTTCCTCGCTCTAGTAAGTGTATGTGAGGGCTCTAAGTGCGGTTTGGCTGAGATCACACTGTTTCCTTGTATAGCTCTGAACCATCCAAATGGATTGTAAGCAAACTAAGATCCAGGCAGTCATCCAACTCTGTCCTACATTGGAAAACAGCCGAGACAGCAAAGTAAGATTTTTATGTTTATTTTCGAGCTTTTGCAGGTTTTGACTCAAGACCCGGATTGCAAGGCTCACTGTCTACAACTACCATACCCTTATTGCCCACATCAAGCCTGACGTTTTTTATTATCGACTAGTTGTTGGCACTCATTGCTTGGGAAGAGGAGATGTTCAAACCCTCTAAGAATTTTCAAGACCCCTTGATACAGTGTTAAGGAATGTTCATACCATTTTTAGGTTTATTTTTGACTGTAAGAGCCTGCATATCTTTGGTCTTAAGATTACTAGCTCTGCTTCAATATTGCTACAAGACTTTAAGTCGACTTGTGGCAAAGAGGAAAGGGAGTAGACTGTGTCTTTCAAGACCAACTCTATTTCACACGGTAAGGGACTAAGAGGAGATTGTAACAAAAGCCCTAAACTGTCTTTCCCTCTACACACTTGATCATGAGGACCCATCCAATTAGTGTGTCTAATCATGCCAAGAAGGATAGTGTTTAACCTCTCCACAGCTTCTAACAAGAGATTATCTGTGCTTCTAACTTGTATATCCTCCAACGTTTGGGTCTTATTTCCTATAACCATTTTAAAGCTCTCTAGGAAATTAATGTTTGCAGAGAACTCCTTTAAAATGGTCATAACTTCACGCTTTTCAAACTGCAATGTTCCCCACAGTTAAAAGTGGCAGAAGCACTCTGCTGATCGCAAGGGGGAGGGGCTGGAACTTTCTTAATGTCTGCGTATGGATTCAATGGAACATATCCCAGAGTTTCAGAAGGAACAGGGCGGCAGCCTCCCACCCCTGCATCGAGCCCAATTTGTACAGATTTATTAAATAATATAGGCTGAGATCAATTGTTTGTCTGGACAGTTAATTAAGTCCTCTGAGTCTATGGGCCTCATTACGAGTTTGCCGGTATAAATGCAAAAATACCGGCATGCCGGTGCTACCGTGTCCGTGTAGCACTGCTGCTGGAATCTGCAGTAGATTCTGAGACAGTGTGCGCGCGCCTTCTGGCATGCAAGAAACGGTGCACAGGCATGCCGGTAACGGGCCCAAAACACCCTATACTGGCATCCTCACTGACGCTGACTATGGCTCCGGCTCTCAAGGAGACCGTAATTACCGGTGCCGGTATTACCAAAACCGAAAATAACATCATTGCACCGGAACCAGAAATTAGCCAGCGGCCATTACTAAAACACAATCCATTGCAATCCTCAGTGCACAGGAGTGTGTGTCCAAATCTGAGGAACCACAAACACCAAGGGACATGTCTGCAAGACAACCAGTAATCCATCGCTGCAAGCCTAGGAACCGGAACTCAACATGCTTGCTGACACCCTGGTAGAGCACTCCAATGAGGTTTTTTCCACAGATCTGCAGCGCAACGTGCAAATAGGCAAGAAGGCCATATGGGAGGAGGGTGCACATAAAGTTTCGGCAGTGGGCACAACACCCCGGACTGTGCGAGACAGTAAAAAGAGGTGGGACGAACTATGTCTCTGTTTCCTCAACCTCCTTGCTGCACAGCACAGCCAGGGCCTGGCCGCAGGAGCATGAGAACCATAATATCAAACATCCGGCTCGGGAGGAGACATACAGCTCTGTCCTGCACATGGAGGCGATAGAGGGAGTTGGAGATGCGCATGCAGGAGACGTGACATCCGATGATGCTGGTGATTGTATATAAGCCCAAAGTCACATCACACAACTTGTAGCCCCAATGCAAATGTTTAGGTCAACATGTCAAGTTAGTGGAACCTGATCCCTGCTGCCATACCACCGACCGACAACCTCGTAGCACACTGCATGGCTGTCATGATGCCTAGGGAAGCCAATTCAGGCCTAGCGTCCCCGAAAGCAGACATCATGTCCCCAGGGAGGGACCCAGCAACCCCTAATAGGGGCTCTTTGGACATTGTCCTGTCACCTTTGGCGCCAGGCTCATAGAAGGCATCAGTCCTGGCACCATAGGCGCCAGGCTCATTATGGGAGTGCTTGGATGGACTTACCTGATGCAGACCATGCTGCCGGATCCAGACCTCCTTGAGGTCTGAAAGGGACTATTTTACCTGTGGGACTATTTTACAACTCGGGCGTGGCTGAGGAAGAATACTTACCTGGAACTATTGGGGCTATTTAAACCATGCCCAGACAGCAGCTCACGCTTCGTGTTGTTCTGCATCTAGCAGCTGGGCGCTCACCGTGTCTGCTCCTGCATCCTGGCTCCAGCCACGCCTGCCTGCAACCTGGAACACCTGAAAAGGAAGGAAAGGAGAGAAAGGTGAATAATTGAACTTTACCTACCTCCATCCGGAGTCCGGAACCATCACTCTGATGATCCTGAGAAAAGACATTATTTTTAGAAGCGCATCGCATTGCTCGCTGCAGCGCCGCGTTCCACTCACCTTCAGCGACCATTGGTACCATCCGTCGCCTTTCAGCGCCTAGGGAGAAAAAGAGACAAAACAAAGGTGAGCGAAGGAACAGATCGAGGAAGGCCTGATTCTTCCACCTTAAGAGTTACCTGATTTTTGTTGGGACAATCTTTCCACATCTTGGGTCGGCGCCGCTTCTTTGGCACTGCCGTACCCCGGCCCCTAAGGAAAAAAGAGACAAAACAAAGGTGAGCGAAGGAACAGATCGAGGAAGGCCTGATTCTTCCACCTTAAGACTTACCTGATTATTGTTGGGACAATCTTTCCTCACCTCGGGTCGGCGCTGCTTCTTTGGCACTTCCATACCCCGGCCCCTAAGGGGAAAAAGACACACGCATTAGTGGGTGAAAGCAAGATCACTAAGGGAACCATCCATCAAAAAGACTCACCAGAGTTTACCTTCGGCGAATCCATTCCTCTACACGGATTCTTCATCCTACATCTGAAATAGAGAAAAGGGCAACGGACAATTAAGGCTTGAACTTTTGCAACTGAATACTTACGGCCTCATATCGGAAAAGTCAAGCGGAGTTGAATACTCACCAAACCCGAGATCCAGTGAAGTAACTGGAAATCAACGCGCCCCTGCATCGGAAGCAGGATGGAGAGCTCGTCCTTTCAGACTCTAAGGTGAGACCCTACGGGGAATCGCGGAGGGGGTTCGAGGAGTGTGAGAGGGGGAAGGGGGGGAATCCGACACATTATCCAGCAGACAGTTAATCCCCTTTTCCATCTACAGAAGGATTCTTCTACGGGCCAGACAGGCAAGGTTTGGGGGTCCGGTCCAGTCCGTCTTCCGAGTCCTGCGCATCACCTTAGAAGAGGTCATAGCAGTCCAGAACAGGTCGGCGCCTCCGTGGTAATCAGGTGAGCGTTACAACGAAGTACTTGCATGCAACCCGAAAACAATCACCACTGACAAACCCCACATCTCCCCTGTATTGGCCAGACAAGTAAGATCTGCTTGCACACAGACACACATCACCCAGGCAATGGCCACCTGCTGTTGTCACCGACGTGCCACCATGTGCCCAAAGCCACATCATGACAAGATGCACACATCATTGACACACACACCACAGCTTACACACACACACCTTGTCCCATCAAGCTATTTCACTATCAATGCAGCAACAGCAATAGTCAGCATTCACCAGTGAATCAGATCCGTATCACAATCCAGCCCAACATTTCACACAACTTGTGTGGCGTGCCCATAACACCCAAACCGGTGAACAGCAGTACCCCAGTCAACAGACACTGCGCACACCATGCCTACACAACTAACGTGCACCCAGACTGCATCCCCTACACATGCATGTGTGCACCATGGCATGCCCTCAACCATGTCCATGACAATGCACCTGATTCAGAAAGTACTAACAGTGATGTTTGTCTGAGGGATTCACACCCATCATTGATGCCCCGCCTCACTGTCCCCCACATTCACATCATATGACAATGATGTGGAAAATGCCACCACATCCAGGGGCACCAGGGCACGGCCCCACCACAGGCAAACCACCACCTCCAGCCAAGATCCAAGCATATCCACTAACCAGACCGGAGCATGCAACTACACCTTTGGCCCAGCCCCCCTACACCCCGCCAGCCGGAAACACCTGCTGCCAAGCAGCCCCACCAGCAGGAAACCCCTGCTGCCAAGCAGAGGCACCAGCCAGAAACACCTGCTGCCAGCAGCAGCCCCGCCAGCAGGAAACACCTGCTGCCAAGGAGCCCCGCCAGCTGGAAGCACCTGCTTCCAAGCAGCCCTGCCAGCAGGAAGCACCTGCTGTCAAGCAGCCCCGCCAGCAAGAAACACCTGCTGCCAAGCAGCCCCGCCAGTAAGATGAACCTGTTTCCTGGCAACCAGCCAGCTGGTTGAACCTGCTTCCCCGGCAACCAGCCAGCGGGATGAACCTGCTACCCCGGCAACCAGCCAGCAGGAAGAACCTGGTTCACCGGACCACAGCCAGCAGGATGTACCTACACCACTATCACAAGTGTGTGGAGCACACAGAATTGTGGAGGCCAGCGTGCACGACACACATTTAGCCCATGTCTCACACCTTGCCCACATATTGCTTTCAGCCTAGGTCTATGGCAGAAGGGAATTGAACATTTGCGCCCATTAGGGCCGCAGTCAGCCTACACTTCGTAGATTTAATACCTACCTTATGGTCACGCTAGCACAGTACTGGTGCTTATTTAGAAGAACTAAGTCATGCTCCACACCTTATTATGCACCATGAGCCTGCTACTCAGTTTGATGACATATACCTACTATACCATGGCTGCTCCTACCGACAGCACCCTGACACTGACCCACTACAAACACCCACTACCTTACGACGTATCTCTGCCTCAGAGACGCATTCCTAACTTGTCCATGGCCAATAGACTACCTCTATCTCACAAGGTCAGGCCATCACCTTCCTATCTCAGTTGAACTTAACAGTCACCAAACCTAACTATCTGAATTTACTCCAAAGTCTCCTCCGTCTCCATCTCTTGCCCAATGGATCCAACTGTCTGCCTCTAGACCTACGTCCAATCAACCTCGCCACACTAAAACTAGAAAATCCATACTGGGATATAAGCTCCATAGGGCTAACCACTCATATTCCAAGATATGATATGATATGGCATTTGTAACGCGCCTATACACAAGTGTTTCGAGGCGTGACGGTGCAAGGGAGGGGAAAAACAGAGGGAGGACAGACAACGATCTTACTAGGCCAGGTGTCATTTAGATTGCGCATGTGCATGGGAAGGGGGGAAAGGAGGAGGGGAAAGTGCAGTACATGGGAAAGTAGAATAAATAAGATAATAGAATGGCAGAACGGCAGAATGGTGGTAAATGCAGGTAAGAGCAAGCATAAGTGCTGGTAGGGGGACTGTAGGGATACAGAACAACAGTCCCCAGGTGCAGGGGTGTGCAATTGGCGGGGCCAGGGCCGAGATCAGAAGGGTAGCCAGGTAGCCAGCGCGATTACAGACAGGAATTTATCAGGAGAGAGGGGGAGAGAAAGCAAAAGCAAAGTGGTAGGTTTTGAGGTGCTTGCGGAACCGGAGATGGTTCTCCTCAAGTTTCAGGGAGGCAGGAAGGCAGTTCCAGAGGGAGGACCCTGCCGAAGAGAGAGATCTACCACCAACTTGTTTCTTGGAGAAATGATTGACCCTGAGGGAATTGGAGGTGGATGAGTGAAGAGCTCGAGTAGGAAGATATTTGGGAAGAGAGTGTTGAAGGTATTGTGGCCCCAGGCCCCAGAAAGCCTTGTGGACAATGCAGAGGGTTTTGAACTTAATCCTTGCAGCCACTGGGAGTCAGTGCAGAGATTTCAGTCCTGGAGAGATACGATCCCTGGGCTTGAGGCCAAGGACAAGTCTAGCAGTCCTGTTCTGGATAAGTTGCAGAGGACAGAGAGTAGAGGCAGGCAGATTTAGATAGAAGCTGTTACAATAGCCCAGTGTAGAGAGAACCAGGGCTCTGGAGGCTGTGAGATTCTGGGGGAAGGAGAGTAAGGGAAGAATACCTCTGAGGAGGTGTAGCTGGTAGTGTGACTTCTTAGAGACGTCAGAGATGTGAGGAGAGAAGGAGAGTGTGGAGTCGAAGGTGACCCAAGAGTACCAACAAAAACCCTGACAAAGCCACCTTATGTCGCCCCAGTCGGGCACCCTCACCTGAAAAGACTGCCTATCTTGGGAACACTGGCTCAACAACCAATTTAGCACCAGAATCCACATCCTGCTTCAAAGGGGGACTTAAAACGCCAGATCGCATGTTCTCAATATCTGCGACCTCATCACATCCAATGATCTAGACTTCCTAGCCATTACAGAGACCTGGCTCCAGACTACTTCCGGTCCCCTGCTCTCATTAGCCATTCCTGACAAATACAGTATCATTAGTCATGACAGGACCTCTACTAAAGGAGTAGAGCGTAGCCTTTATCGCAAAAATATCACTAGGACTAAGGTCTTGCCCTAACCTAGCCTTCCCTTCAGGAGAACTCCTTACTATCAAGCTACTTTTGTCGCCAACACAAACTATTACCATACAGACCACGAGGTCCCATGTACTCCTTCGAGGAAGACATAACCCTACACGACCCTAAAGATGCCAACACACTAACTATTGCTAATAGTATCTCAGAGCTAGGCTTCACGTAATGCACCTCCCAACCCACACTCAATTAAGGTTGACTACTGGATTGGATCACTGACATCAGCTGTAACATTAACATCTTCTGCAACTACCAATGTGCCTGACCCCATCATCACACTATTCTCTTTTATTAAAGGAGGCCAACACCTTCAAGGCAGATGCACCCATGGCACCCCCACTCTCTCAAGGAATACGCACAATATAACTTCCAAAAAACTACTCCCATTTCCTGAGCCTCTCACCAACCTTACCATCATGAACAACGACCCTACATCCCTAGTAGACTCATAAAATACCATCATTCTGAATGCCAGAAACATGACCGCTCCATTAAAAATGAGGAAAGCCAAACCACACTCACATTTAAACACCTGGTTCACTCCACACCTCAGAACACTATGTAAGAACAAAAGAGCCGCAGAAGCCTCTTGGAAAAGCCTCCCCTCAGCAGCCAACATAGAGTTTTTCATAACAGCTGCGTCCAGCTACAAAACAGCAATGTTCCTAGCTAAAAGTGACTCTTACATTGACCGTATCTCTAAAGCTAAATATAACACGAAAGAATGACTTAGCATCGTAAGAAATGCTTGGCGTGCTACACAAATAAAATACAATACAATGCAATACAAACCATAGTGTTGGGTATGATGCTGTGTTCAGTCACACAGACCCTCGGAGCCCACCACCCATGTCACTTCCTCGACTCTGTCACATACGTGACATTGAGGGTTTCTCACCAGGATGGACGAAAGGCATCAGGCAATGCGCACATTGGTGCAGCAGTACCTTACTGAGGCCCAACTCACGTGCCAGACCATGCAGGACACGTCACGGAACACTGCACGAATGCTGGGCAGATCCACGGAGGGGGTGCACCACCTGGCAAGGCGTGTGAGGGAGGGCAATGGCACCAGATCCTCATTGGTGGAGTCCATCAACCTGTTGGTCCATGCAATTGCGGACCAACACCACAACACCACCACACTGGTAACATCCTCGAGTACAACACAGACAAGCTCCATGCAAAGCAGCCCTGTGCGTCGTTCACAGTGGCTCAATCTCCCACCAGAGGTGCAGCCCCATCCGACTAAAAGGGGCCGTAAATAGGTCAATGTTCATGTGCATTTGGGGAGGGAGTAGTTGGTGAGGGGGTGTGTGGATAGTTGAGGAGGGGGTGTGGGGGATAGTTGAGGAGGGGTTGTGGTGATAGTTGAGGAGGGGGTGTGGGGATAGTTGCGGACGGTGTGTGGGGATAGGTGGGGAGAAGGTGTGGTGATAGTTGGTGAGGGGTTGTGGGGATAGTTGGGGACGGTGTGTGGGGATAGGGAGCCTGTTGTTGGTGTATCCTTTGCCTGAAGTGCTGCTACCATGCGGTTTTTCCATCATGGCCACCCTGGCCTATTCACTAACTGGGGCAGTACTTGCCATCTGCCTTCCTCCATCCTGCCTCGGGATTGGCTGATTAGCTTCATTTCAGAACCAACGAGGGAGCAGCAGGCTTTAGCCAGCCCATCATCAAAGGCCCACTTCTAAGGCCCCTGTCAGCTTCCCTGTCCACTACATGAAGCTACTACCACATCCTGATCCTCCCTGGTGCTGCCAGTTCACTCAGCCTTGATTCTGGACTACCAAGACTCTTTTACTTCCCTCCCCATGGGTTAGTTTCCCTCCTTCTGCCTACCCTTTCTTTTTCCCTTCACTCTTCTCTCTGCTTGCTCCAAATGTCCTCCCTGTATGCTCTCAAATGCACTCGTCTCAGCACCTGCCTCTAACTCATACCCCATTTGTTTCACCTATGTTGCCTTAGCTGTTTTTGAAAGTCAAATTTGGGTGTATTTTGAAATTGAAATCTGGGTTTTTGAAAGTCAAATTTGGGTGTGTTTTGTAATTGAAATTTGGGTGTGTTTTTGAAAGTCATGTTTGGGTGTCTTTTGAAATTGAAATGTGGCCCTCTATTGTAACCTGCTAGCCCAGTGACTGTTCCGTACCGCTTTTCATGCATATTTCTCCTATTGTCTCATCTCATTACTTACTCATAGCGTTATCTATTTCTCCTATCTACTCTAACTGCTTCTCTATTAACTATCCTTCCCTTCTCACTACGTCTGGTAAGAAGAAATTCAAAAAGGATAGCTTGGCTTCCAACCCAGGTCTCCCCATTACTGATACCTATTCTGTCCTATCTCCTCCTCTCCCATTAATGGTGGGACCCACTGGGAAGTCCTCATGGATTTCTTTGACTCCTCTAGAGTTATCATTAATGTCTACCTTAACGACACTGTCATGGTGCAAGGCCCCCAGGCTAATCTCTTCCTCTTTGATAGACGGTTCCCTCGCCTCATCAACTTCCTCTCATTTCCAGCTGTCCCCTACTCTACTCCCTTGGCTACCCTGCCCTTCTTACCTTCTGCCTCTGCCCCATCTCAAGTTCGCTCCACAACTCTGCAGGGTGTTCCTCTGATTTATATCCCTCCCTGGAAGGTTTTTAAGGCTGGCGAACTTCTTCATCTTGCCACTCTCAACTCCCGCTCGGCTGTCAAACACTCCTCTGACATCTGTCACCTCCTCGAATAACTTGACCTTGATGTCCTCAGTCTTACCAAGACTTGATTCACGGCCAGCTCTGTCACAAGTTTTTACACTCTCCTCCCTGAAGGCTACGGGATCCTCTCCGCCCCCTGCTCCAACCGGCCTGGAAGGGGTGTAGCCCTGATCTTCCCTTAGTGTATTCTTGCCTCTATCATCCCCACTCAGACTTACTCTTCTTTCGAATGCCTTGTCTGCAGGCTCTCTCTCTCTCCTAGCCACTCTCTCACTGTTGATACTCTCCACCAGCCCTCTGGTCAAATTACCTCTATTCTCTCTGAATGGGCAGACCTCTCCTCTTCCCTCCTGGCCTCAACCACTCAACTCCTCCTTCTTGGTGACCTCAACATCCATCTGGATTCTCCCTGTTCCTCATCTTTGCTCTTCCAGGACCTCTCTGATTCCCTCTTCCTCTCTATCCTCCCCTCTGCACTAACTCACTCTGCAGGACACTCACTTGATGTCTTGATATCCTCTGGCCTCCCCCTCTCTACTTCCCAAACCACTCCTGGAGTGATCATTGCCTCCTCAGCTTTCATCTTTCCATCTCCTCCCCCCATGTCAAGCCTTCCGCAAGATTGCCACCCACCTTCTCGGACATCCAGCCCATGAAGCGTGTGTCGGTCGAGGCTTTCTCTGCCACCTTCTCCCCCTCCTCCACCTCTGGCTGACTCACACACCTCTGGCTGACTCACACCCTGCCACAGCCCTGTCCCTGCTCTACTCCTCTATTTCTGCTAATCCTGATGTTCTTGCCACTGTCATGAGGATCTGCTTAAAGTCCAAAGCCAAGTGTAACTCCTGGTATGACTCTGACCTAGCTACACTTAAAAGTAAGTGTAGGGTGGTTTAGAGGAAATGGAGGGCTTCCTACTCATCCTCGGACAAACTGGCCTGCCGCCTTCTCCAAAGGTAATACCGTCTTGCTGCCCACACCCGGAAGAGAGTCCACATTTAAGCCTACATCTCTGCTGCATCTAACAACTCGGCTGAACTCTTTAGAATCTGCAAGGAGCTGGACAACCCTGCTGCAGTCTCCACCCCTCCTCTTGCCTGGCAGGCTCTTTGCAATGCCCTTGCCTCTCAATTTATTTTGAAAACCCAGGACATCTCGTCCACCCTCTCCCCTACTCCCCCTTCTCTCTCTTCTCAACTCAGTGTGTTGACCATCCCACAGCTACCCCACCACCCTCTTTCTGCTCCTTTCCTCTCTTCTCCCCTGCTAAATTCGCTAGACAAGTCCGATGTATGAAAGCCTCATCAAAACAGGTCCATCCCTGTTCCTCTAAAACCATCAAGGACCACATAAAAACCCTTGCTCTAGCCCTTGCTGACTTCTGCCAGCTCTCGTTTGCCTCAGGATCTTTCCCCACCCCTCTGAAGCACTCCCTTGTGCATCCTCTCCTTAAGAAACCCACAGGTGATCCCTCCTTTCCGGTGAGCTATCGCCCTATTTCCATTACTCCCTTTTTGGGTAAACTCATTGAAAACTTGGCCATCTCTCAGCTTAACCATCACTCTGACTCTGTTGGCTCTACCCATGACCGCCAATCTGGTTTCAGAGCTGCCAGAAGCACAGCAACTTCTCTCCTGAACATCCGTGAAGACCTGCTTTCCAACCTTGACTCTAAGATCCCTTCGGTCCTCATCCTACTTGATCTCTCCCCTGCTTTTAACACGGTTAACCATACCACCCTGCTCAATCATCTCTCCAACATCCTGGGTATCACTGATCAAGCTCTGGCCTGGTTGACCTCTTTCCTTTCTGATCGACCCTCCCAGGTACAACTTGGATCTTTCCTATCTTCCATCTCCCTCTCTACCTGTGGTGTTCCCCAGGATCTAACCTCTCGCCCTGGCATTTCAAACAAAATACCTGGCAACTCTTAACTACTGCATCTCCATTTTCTGCTGCTGCACTGGGGTCTGTATCTGTACCCATACAGTCCCCCACCCACTTTTCATCTGCACTTATCAGATGTACCCTACCAGACTATCCTAGTACTTGCCACTTGCTGGCTGCACTACCACTATTTATTTATTTATTTATTTATTTATATTACTTATTAATATATATTCGTGTTCACTCCTCTGTTCCGCACTTTCCTTTTCTCCCCCTCTCCATGCACTTTCCCCCTTTTCCCCTCTCCCATGCACTTGCACGCTCTAAATGCCACCGGGCCTAGTAAGATCATTGTTTTTGTTTCTCCCCTGCTCCCCTCCCTTTTGCCTGGTCGCGCTCTGAAACACGTGTGTATGAGTGCAATATAAATAAAATATCATATCATAGCATAGCACCTGTGGTTTGCTAAGCAAGGGTTTAAATTTAAGTGAACAACCCGATGCCGATGAAGAGAAATACCCTATCCCTCATGCATGTATAAGGTTGAACCCCAATTGACTCTAAGCAGCGGATGGTATTGCAACTCTGAATTACGGCCCTTTAAGAGCTGGTTCTTATTGATATGGAAGTAAATCTAAGGATGTTAAAAGGGGAGGACTAAATGAAGCAGCCAATTGTTAACAGTTAGTGGAAGTAGGTAGTTAACACAGCATGAGGGTAGACAGACAGCCCCAGGGAATCACTGCACACCACTGTCGGGGGGGGAAATTCTGCCGGGGTCGGCTGGGCCGTCCGCAGACCTCCGGGCAGGGAGGCCCCAACTCCTCCTGTATATCCCAAAAAAGATAGAGTATGAGACACACGCAAGAAGCAAGGTGACTCTGCTGTTTATTAGACAAAACGGCAGGGATGGGTCAAGGAGCGTACGCGTCCGTCCTGACACACACACAATCGTGGGGCTCGCAGGCCCTTTTTACCTTAGTATGACGCGCTACTTGCGTCATCTTACAAAGTTTAGTAAAAAAACTATTTCCACTCTGGATTGGTTATTCGAGTGGTGGGGTTAGTATAGCGCACATATAGAGAACGGTGTTAGTGGCTGAGGGTTAGTCAGGTGGTATACCTGGGCTGTCCCTTCAATTTGATACATGAAAATTGTTACATGAAGACCTCTGAGGATTGGTCAATGTTAATGGCGTCAGTGATAAGAGCCCCATGTTCTGATTGGTCTGCTCGCGAGCCTCCCAGTCTGGGACTATCGCTGTTCCCAGCTCGCGGTGCACCTGTAATTTGCAACAATGTTTTAATATTGGTAGGTGTAAACAATGTGAGGATTTATTCATATGTTGGGAGGTCGACTACTCCCACTGCTGCAGATGTCCAATGAGTCTTTTAATTGTATCTGCCTGTTTAGTTTTTTTTTAGTTTATTATTTGTATAGCGCCGCCTGGCCCTAGGGCATCCAGGCGCTTGCGATGAATACAACAAGAATAATACAACAGAAATGTACAAACCGATTACATATTTACAAATTTACAGTCTTGGTGCATGCTAGTAAGGTAGGGCTAGGCAGTTTACGTTTCTTTGGATAGAAGCCAAGTTTTGGTGTTGTGTCTAAATCTGTGAAAGGAAGGTTCTGATCTCAGCTCGAGTGGAAGTGAATTCCAAAGTTTGGAGGCAAGCACGGGGAAGCTGGAGCCACCTGCTTTTTGGAGCTTAAATCTTGGGATATTTAAGCAATGTGTTTGAGCTGATCTGGTAGGGCGCGCTGGGGTGTGGTGATTGAGATTGTCGGATAGGTATCTGGGTGCTTGGTTAGCTAGGCATTTGTGTGTGAGTGAGATGGTTTTATATTCAATTCTTTGTGGTATGGATAGCCAATGGCAGGTGCGTCTGGCGTCCGAAATGTGTTCATGTTTGGGTATGTTCAGGGCTGCTCGCAAGGCGTTGTTTTGTATGACTTGTAGTTTGTTGATGTTTTTCTGACTGGTTCCCAAGTATAACGCATTGCAGTAGTCAACTTTGGAAAGGACTAGCGCTCTGGCTAAGGTGATGCAGTTGGATGGTGAGAGGTAAGGTCTGCTGGCATTGATGAGTTTACAGGTGTAAGCAGTGGCTGATGAGATGGAATTGATCTGTCTTGTCATTCTGACGGAGGAGTCGAGGTAGATTCCTAGGGTTTTGACGCTGTTAGAGACGATGATGTTATTGCCGTCTATAGTGAATGCTTGATAGAGTTTGTCGAGTTTATTAAGTCTGGGTTGGGAACCTAGGAGAAGAAGTTCGGTCTTGTCGTCATTGAGGCATAGGCCATGCTTGGCCATCCATTCTTGGATAATGGAATAAATGTTGTTGAGAGCAGTGAGGTCGGTGGAGTAGTCGCCTGTTAAAGGGATCAGTATTTGGGTGTCATCTGCGTAGTTGGTGTAGATGACACCCAAGCGGTCAAATATGTCAAAGAGGGGTTTCGTGAACACATTATATAGAGTGGGGGAGACGCAGGAGCCCTGGGGGACACCGCAAGTGACTGGGGCTGGGATGGCAGAGGCTGTGGGTGCGTAGACTCTCATGGATCTGTTGTTTAGGAAGGAATGGATCCATGCGTTGGCGTTATCTGAAAATTTGGCTGCTGAGGATAGATGTTTGCAGAGGATGTCGTGGTTGACCAGGTCAAAGGCGGCCGATAAGTCAAGAAGGAGAAGGATGGCTAGTTTACCATTGTCTTTAATGTTGTCCATCTGTATCTTAAGGTCAATCAGGGCGGTCTCAGTGCCGTGTTTGGGGCGGAATCCTGATTGTCTGAGTCCTAGTAAGTTATTTTTCTCAAGGTGGTTCTGTATCTGAAGATAGGCAGCTCTGTCGAGGATTTTTAGTAGGAAGGGTACGGTCGTAATGGGTCTGTAGTTGGTGGGGACATTAGGGTCAAGGGTGGGCTTCTTAAGTAAAGGAAGAACCCAGGAGTCCTTGAGGTTGTTGGGCACTATGTTGGAGGTGAAAGATGAGTTGATGAGGGAAGTGATGAAGGGAGCAAGGTGTTTGGCTGCATCTTTAATGACTGGGGCTGGGCAGGTATCGCCTTGGCATTTGGACGGTTTAAGAGAGTAGATTATTTCTTCAACCTCTTTGATGGTTATGGTGGAAAACTCAAAGAGGTTATTGTCATCATTTTGGGGGGTGGTGTGGGTGTGTGTAGAGGGGGTGATGTTATCAGTGAGGGTGAGGCTTTCTTTCTTTGTCAGGATTTTGGCTTGTAGTGTGGCAATTTTGCCTAGGAGTGCTTCCTGGATGCTCGTGCACCAGTGGATGTCTTTGTTACAAGTGTCTGGAGTGGGGGAGGGTGATTCGAGTTCTCTCAGGATATTGAAGAGCTCTTTGGTATTAGATTTGGCGTTGCTGATTCTTTCATTGTACATGTTTTTTTTAGACTGGATGATGGCTGATTTATAGATGTTCGATGCCAGTGCGTAAGATGTCTTATTAATAGTGGATGGTGACTGTTTCCATGCTAATTCAGCTTGTCTTTTGGATTTGCGGAGTGTTTTTAGTTTGGGGGTGAACCAAGAATTGAGGTGTGCTCGTGGTTTGGCTTTCCGAAGCTTGAGTGGTGCTATGGTGTTTATGGCCTTAAGGATAGTTGTGTTGTATAACTCTACTAGTTCAGTAGGGTTGGTCATGGTGGGTGAGAAGTCGATGATGGGTTGGAGTAACGGGAGGAGTTTCTCTAGTGTGATATTTTTGTTGTTTCTTGTGAGTGTGGGTGGGGCATTGGAGGAAGGCCCTGGTGTTTGAGTGCCTTTGTTGATGGTGAAGGTAATAAGGTGGTGATCAGTCCAAGCGCATGGAGTGTTGGAAAGGATGGTAGTGTTGGAGTTGAGGTCAGCTATCCAGTCAAGGATGCGGCCTTTGTTGTGTGTGGGTTGTGTGATATGGTGGGTGAGTCCTAATTCTGAAATTGTGTTGGCGACAGTGTGAGCTTTGTCATCTTTCTCATCATTGATTCCTAGATTAAAGTCTCCTAGGATGAGTAGTCGAGAGTTAGGTTTGATATTGTCAGAGAGTAAAAGGGCTATGTCGTCATTAAAGGATAGTATAGGGCCTGGCGGTCTGTAAATGAGGTGGATGGTGATAGTGCTTGTGTGCGTTGTGTATAGTTTGAGGGTGAGTAGTTCCGCTGATGGCAGTGATTGGTTTTGTATGTGTCTTATGTTGATGGAGCTTTTTGCAATAATGGCTACTCCACCACCTTTAGCTGTTTGTCTGTCTGCACGGTAGATGGTATAGTCATTGGGTATAGCAAGTGATAGAGAGGGGCCAGACGCTGGGTGGAGCCAGGTCTCTGTAATAGCTATGAAGTCGAGATCATTGAAGGAAATAATGTCGGCTATGTCTAGGGCATGGGCGACTACAGATCTCGCATTGATGAGTGCACCTTTGATGGTTTCGGTGGTGATGCATGATTTTTTGATGTGGGTGCGGGGGGAGGGTGCGTTCAGGCCGTGTGATATCTGGTCTGACGGAAGTGTAGGGCGTGTGCAGGGAGGGGCAGATTTGGTTAAGGTTATATTTTGTTTGTTGCCTAGATTGAGGAAGGATACGGGTGTGTGTGTTCTGGATCTGAGTCGGGTGAGTCTCGATAAGCCTGAGCAGGGATAGGATTTGCTGGTAGTGAGGTTCGTGATAGTGGATTGGCCGATGGGAGTAGTTTGTGATGCTTCTTGGGGGCTGGAGGTGTCTGCTGTGCGATGAGAGTCGATGGAGGAGGTAGGCTGGAAGGGGTTGATGTTGGGTAGGAAGGGGGTGGGGCAGGGTATGGGATAATGTCTGGGGCAGGCTAGTTTGCTGAGGCCATTGGGGTGTAAGCGAAAGTGTGGCCCTGTACAAGGGGTGTCATGGGGGACCAGGCAGAATGGGAACATAATGAGGAAGGTCCAGGTTATCATATCTGAATTTAGAGGGAACTGGCGCACAAAATCATCAGAGAGAAGCTAGTACGCAATGTTAGTGCACAATGGTGCTGCAGCGAGGGTACTAACGCAGAGAATCAGAGAAATGCTAGTACACAGTGCTAATACACAGTGCTAATACACAGTGCTAATGCACAGTGTACTCTAAGCGACCATAAGGCACTACACAATGTCACAGTGGTCTCTAAGCGACCATAAGGCACAACACTATGTCACAGTGGTCTCTAAGCGACCCTAAGGCACAACACAATGTCACAGTGGTCTCTAAGCGACCATAAGGCACAGCACAATGTCACAGTGGTCTCTAAGCGACCATAAGGCACAACACAATGTCACAGTGGTCTAAGCGACCATAAGGCACAACACAATGTGAAAGTAGTTTGTGTTAGACCGTACTGCAAAAACAGGGTTCAGTGAAGGCTTGAAGCAGTTCAGGTTGCTGGCTGGAGCAGTGGAAAAAAGGTTGCTGTAAGGGGCAGTATGCTTGCCCCAGAGGAGATGGGCAGGGGATCTAGCCCTATGCTCGATGGCGTATACAGGCTAGAGATAGGCACCGTGTACAGTGCCTTCGAGGTGGGCCGGTTCGAAGCCTGCTGGCTTGTGGTTGGCTCCCAGTAGAGGAGAGGGGCCAATCACGATGTTTGCAGGGTTGCGGGGCCGGGTGGAGGGCTGAAGATGCGACGACTGTGTCTTCAAACGTGGGATTCAGGCATCTCCTTCCTCCTTGGCTTGGCATCTTGTCAGGTTTGGCTTTGTCACGTGAGGTGGGACCGTGTTTGAGGCAAAATTCAACATAATTAATATTGTTTTTCCTACTGTGTGCCTGGTTTATCTTGCAGGTGCGACCTTGGCGTTGGCTTGCAGCGTGCGAGATTGCAACATTGTGCCCTTGGCGGTGTGCTTTCGCCGGGCTCATTTTGCAGGGTCAGCAACCTAGTTCTTGCTCATTCAATGTTCATGGAAGCTTTTGTTTGCGGCCTACTTGGGCCTGGTGCATAGGTGGAACCGTTTGATGCAGAGCGCTTTTAGGTTACGGTATCATATTGCTTTATCCTCAGTATCGTGTCCATTATATTCTTCATTATGGTACATGGCTCTTAGAAGAAGCGTGAGCCTATGTGGAAAATAATAAAGATGCACGTCCGTGAGTATGTCTGTTGCCTACGTCATAGCACTGAGTATATTCTTCGTGTGGATTGGTGTGGGAGTGTCCGGTGTGTATATTTGCACAGGTGTGCTGACCGTGGCTAGGTCGTCCTGGCATCTCTAACGACATGTAGGTTTTAGTCGAGTTGATCCGTGCCGCAGGTGTCGGCATGGACGGGGCGGGCTGCTGGGCAGGTAGATGGGCACATCCGTATGTTCCTGTACCAGGGTATTTGGTCGTCTGGTAGACAGGCAAACTCCTCTTGTGGCGGGTGTCTAGGCCGTGATCCTCTAGGCCAAGCGCGAGGGGGGAAGGGCGGGAGCCTGGTCTTCCATTCTCCCACTTCAGTCCCCCCTCTGGTCGACTTGTCGACCACAAACATATCCTTTTCTTTATCTCCTCTTACTCTCCATATTTTAGTTATTCCTCCCAAATGTCCATAGTGGTTAACATGGTCTTCAAATGACCAATACATATATTTACAGGTTCCTCCAGGAGTGCAGTATACCCATTTCCCTATGTAGCTCCTTGGGTTTCTTGGGTTTTCGAGCTTGACAGATGGTGGGTCCAGGTGGTTGGTGATGATCTGGTTGCGCAACTTCTCTCTCTCTTTTATGATTGTGCCTGTGTGTTGGCCGTCATCTGTTGGCATCAAGAGGTGTATACCAACCATTTCGATCATCTCGTCTGTGGTGCGTGCCTTCCGGGCTTTCCAAAATCTTATTATGATCAGTGTAGCTCCAGCCAAAATAGTACATCCAACTATAATCTTCAGTCCATCTGACAGCCAAGATGGCATCCATGACCATAATATTGAAAACCAACTCTCATCCTTTTTCACACCTTTACTTTCGTCCATCATTTTTGAGTGCATCTGGGCCAATTGTGATACAGCTTCCGTGAGTGTACCATTGTCAGCATCGTTAGCAGGAATGAATGTGCAGCATGATTGTCCTATCTTTGCGCAAACTCCTCCTTCCATTGCTGTGAGGAGGTCCAGTACATATCTGTTCTGTAGTGCAACAATTCTTACTGCTCGCAATTCCTCTTTTATTGCGTTGAATCCATTCACTGTAGAGTTAATTGTCATCATTAGTTCCCACCTAGTTATCTCGAGCCATTTCGCGTTTGCGTAGGCCTGCAGTCCAGGATGTATTATTGAGGAGAAGAACATAGCTGCTCTGCTGAATAGTCTGTGTTCCGGCGGAATTGAGGTCAGTGCTGTTTCCGACCTTCCCCACAGGTAATTTCCTGTCAGAGGTTCTCCTTGTCTTTTCCTTCTGTTGAGTACAGTGTTGTTGCCGTTGCGTCTGTTCTCTGGCCCTTTCCGAGGCTGTGCAGATCTCTTCTTCCTTTTGTTCCCTTCATCCATCTTGGGGAAGTTCGCCATGTTTACATGCTTCTGGGGTACCACCAGTGATGGTACATTAACGTGTACTGTAGTGCATACACCATTCCACAAAGGGGGCAGTGTGTGGTATGCCTTGTCTCCACAGGCCCAGTAATGGTCCATTACTACTGCTGTTCCTGCTCCCCCCTCAGGTAGCTCCATCACACTTCCACAGTTGGTATTGTATGCTACATCCACCTCTCCCTTATGTTGGTAGCATACCTTAGGCGCAGTTAGCGGCAATATTGTTATTGGGTCTTCATCCTTCTCCATCCATGTGAGCATGGGTACGTACTTGATCCAAGTCATCCAACATCTATGGTTATGTCCATCAATAGTTGAAATGTTTTCTCTTGTTACCATGTTACTGCCAACCACTCCTATGTCCCATTTGTTGTCCATGTACACCTTCCCTGTTATTATAATCAGTGGTCTTTCCCAACATCCGTTTTTACCAGGGACTTCAGTGGCGTACCAATCACATGGCAGGTACTGCAGTGTTACCTTCTTTGTTTCTCCTTTTTCAGGACCACTTGTTATGTATTTGAATCCTTCAGCATGTAAACTGCTCTTGTGGTAACTCAAATAAGTCTTGAGGAAGTTGTTTTCATATGGATATGTATCTCGTGTTTTCCACACCAGATGCACCACTGTTCCTTGAAATCTTCCTTTCGTCTGGAACAGTGACAGGTATATTATACATCGTGCTATTTTTCCATCTATTTCCGTGGCAACAAATGTTCGAGAAGCGCTCATGGCGTATGGGATCAATGAGCAAACGTAGCAGCTGTCTTCTGTTGTCTGCTTACCTATGTGGGTCATGTGTTGATACCATATGTTGTTTGAGATGTGTGCTGGATCTTGTACGTAGTTGTCAATACCTTTATTATCTGAGTATGTGCTGCGTTTAACTCTATTTTCCTTGTGTGGGATTTTACTAGTACCACCTGACGTAACACCTGTTGCAGCTGGGGGTGGGGGTGTATTAGGTTTGGGAACAGCAATAATATTGATAGCATAGCTGTACTGCCATACAGAGGCAGCCAAGAACCCGGTGATTATTAAAATCCCTATCAATTTTATTACAAATGCTAATTTTACCGGCATTTTGCTCTTACCTTGCTGCAGTCCGGCAAATTATTCTTGCGATGTTACAGTTGCCCGCCTGAAAATTCTTAATATGCTCGTTATTTAAGGTTAGTTATTGTTATTAAGCTCTCCCTATCAAGTAGTCATTCAGTGCCCAGGCGAAGAGCTGTTCCCACGCCAATCTAAGCGATCTATCTCTCAGGGCAGGCAAGTATGGTTGGAGGTGGGGCATTGAATGTTCTATGGCCAAGAGGAATGCTGTGTAGTAGACACGTACCCTCCTTCTTTTCAGGTACGTTGGCCTTCTTACTTCATATACAAATTGGTGTGACAATTCTTCCAGGTAATTATCGTCTGAGGGTACCATCTACTCCTGTGCAGTGAATTGGTTAGTTATCTACTTTCTTAACAGTACAATAATACGCTGTACCTGCATGTGCGAGAGAAAAGAAAGAGAACATTCAGGTGTTTACATGTGTATAGGTGCAAACGATGTCCTTCAGTTCAATTGTTACGATGGTGGGCAGGGGGTCAATGGGCAGAGGGTTTGGGGTTCAACTGGCGGACGTCTCTTTACCCTCTGATCGTGTAATCATGGGGTGGGCGGTATGGGGATCACCCCTTTTTTTTCTAATAGTTGTCTCTGGGGGATCTGGGGGGTGGCAGGGTATGGGGACACTTAGGCTGTTAGTCATGGTAGAAGTCTCTTCCTCCGTTGGTGACGCTGTTGTTGTTCTTCCAGTGGCCCTGTCTGTGGCGCTGGGGCGGGTCTGGAGTTTGTAGATCTTTACGTCGTGTAGGTGGTTCCAAGCACGTTTGTCCTGTAGCTTTACTGCTCTCGTTGATACCTCCTCTACCAGATGGGGGCCAGTGAATCGTGGACTGTTCCACTTTCTGTTGAAATTGCGAAGTAGTACGTGGTCACCTTTAGCAACTTTGCACAGTCCTTCCTTTTCCAATTCTTTATCCACGTCTTCTTGTTGATCGCTGTTAGACCCGCCCCGCGTGCGCTTGAGCTGTTGAGACACAAACACTACACTAGTAATCAAAGAAGACACATATTTGTACATTTCATCACCAAGAACACTCGCAGTACTCTCGTGGTCAGTAAATGCTCTTGATGTTGGCGTTAGGGGAAGGCGCATTTGACGTCCGGTAACCACCTCGTGAGGGGTGAGGTGGTGGTCGGACCCTGGTCTATTCCTTAGCTCAAATAGGGCTAATGGAAGGCAATATAACCAACTCTTCTTTGTTGTCTGCTGTATCTTTGCAATTGCCTCCTTTAATAGGCCATTCAGGCGTTCACATAAACCGTTGGCCTGTGGGTGCTGTGCACATGCAAACTTATGCTTGATGTTCAGCAAGGATGTGATGTGCTGGAACATTTTGTTTGCGAAATGTGGGCCATTGTCTGACCTCAGTACCTCGCACACTCCCCACCTGGGAAGACCTCCCTCACTAGGAATTTAGCTTCTCTAAATGCATCTGGGTGTGAACAGGGCCCTGCTTCAATCCACCTCGAGAATGGGCATACTACTACAATCATATACCTATTTCCTTGACATACGTTAATCATATCAACATAGTCAATATGGAGATGCCGGAAAGGTCCCTCTGGCCGGGGTATAGTACCTCTCATCACCTTCAGAGTATGACCGGCCGTAAACTGTTGACATGTGAGACAGTTGCTGATAAAATTTGACACATGAGAATTTAACTCGGGGCAGAACCAGTCTTCCCTAATTCGTGCTGCAATTACTTCCTTGCCTGTGTGGGCTGGGTAGTGCAGTTGGCTCAGGGCGGTGTTCAATAGTGCCAGTGGTATCACAATCTTTCCAGTGTCACCCTGGCGCCATAGTGCGTCTGTTGGTGACATTGCGCATCCTCTTTTTAGCCATATTTCTTTTTCGGCCATTGGTGCAGGCGCTTGTAGCTCCATGATCTGTGTTGCTGGGAGATGGGTGTACCCTTCTCTTATCAACATCTCCTTAGCCATTCCCCTCCCTCTCCCTCTTTGTGACTCTGGGGGGTTCCATATCTCACCAAAGTATGCAGCATACTTCGCATGTGCGTCTGCTGCTGCATTCCCTTTTGAGATGTGGTCTTCACCATTGGTGCGTGCGGTGCATTTGACCAAAGCTAATTCTTGGGGATCATTTATTGCTTCAATTAGTTCAGCCAATAGGAGGGCATGTTGCACTGGAGTGCCATCAGCTCTCCTAAACCCTCTTCTTCTCCATTTCGACAGCCCTGAGTGGACAGTGGATGTAACATATGCGCTGTCGGAATATATGGTCACTCATTTGTCAAAGCTTTCCTTCAACGCCAAGATCAGTGCAACTAATTCCGCTGCTTGAGCGGAGTAATGATTTGGTAATTGTACACATTTCATGGCCACACACACCGGTACCTCCATCATTTTTACCACTGCTGCCCCAGTCCTCCTTACACCATCCCTTTGGTCGATAGTTGATGATCCATCAATGAACAAGAGCTCACCTCCCTCTAGTGCGTTTTCTTCAACCTTTCTAGTACATGAGTACATGTCAGTTATTTGCGTACAGTCGTGGGCATAATCTCCCTCCTCAAGTACTTCTGCTAGGAACCTTGCAGGGTTGACCGTGCTACATCTAACAAGTGATAGTTCAGCTCTGGATAAGATGATCTCATAACCTGATGCCCTTTGCGTGGTTAGGGTGGACTTAGGTTTATTCAATATGGCAAATAGTGCATGTTCCACAAACAGTGTAGTTGGGCACCCCATGGTGATTGCTGATGCTTTCTCTAGCGCAAAAGCAGCTGCGGCGAGACCTTGTTCGCAAGGGAAATGACCTAGCATGACAGGATCTAAGTGGCCGCTGTAAAATGCTACTGGTTTGTAGCCCATGCTTGTTTTTTGGGCCAATACTGCTTTCATTACTGCTGAGTCGCAATGTGAAAATATAAAAAATTTGTCGCTCATAGTCTGGGGATGAAAGTACCGGAGCAGTTGATATCGCATCTTTCAACTCATCAAAAGCCTCTTTCATTTCCATTGTCCACCCCAGCTTTTTCTCTCTTTTATTAGCTTCCTTTAACGCCTCAAGCAGGGGTCCTATGTATGAACTGTAATCAAATACCCATGCTCTACAGTAGTTGCACAGACCCAGGAACTGCTGCAGTTCCCTCACTGTTTGTGGCACTGGTGTGTTTGAAATGGCCTGTGCTCTTTGTGGTGCAATCTTTCTTCCATGTTGGGATATGAGCTGACCAATGTAAAGTACCTGTTCTTGACAGTACTGTAACTTTTCCATGTCTACCTTGTAACCTTTCTCAGCCAATATGGTCAACATCTTTAATGAGTCCTCTCTGCATGTTGTTTCGTTTGTACTGCAAATTATTATGTCATCGACATACTGCAACACTGTACTTTCCACTTCAATTTTACCCAAATCCATCTGTATTACTCTGTTGAAAATTGAGGGTGATTCGCAATACCCTTGTGGCAATCTGGTGTGTTTCCACTTTGTGTTTCTGTAAGTGAAGCTTGTCAGATCTTGTGAGTCTGGGTGCAATGGTATTGAGAAGAATGCATTTTTAAGGTCGATCACTGTAAATCGTGATGCTTCTGCTGGAATGCCACACAATATTGTGGCCGGGTTTGCTGCTATGGGGTATTCTGCTTCTACTATGTTTTTCAAGGGCCTGAGATCCTGTATGAAGCGCCAAGAACCCCCTTTAGCCTTGCGCACTGGGTATACAGCTGTGTTACATGGTGATTCTGAGGGGACCAATATGCCATTATTTATAAGGGCCGTTATGGTTTCATATATGCCCTCATCTGCCTCTTTTGATAGTGCGTACTGTTTCACTCTGGGGAGTATTGCACCTTTTTTCAATTTTATCCTTACTCCCCCTATACTTTTTGAGGACCCTACGTCATAGGGGCTAGTAGTCCACAATGATGTGGGTACCTTTGTCATATCCTCCTTAAAGAAGGGGACTGAGGTGCATGCGGGTGCCTCAAGTGCCATTGCAATTTTCTGTGCTACTTGTTTGTACGCCACTCTTAGCCATACTTCCACACTCATCATAAACACCATTTCACCTTCCTCCTTTTCTTCTGAGAACAGCTCCTCAAATGACACCTGGGGCAGTCTACATCCTTCTGCTAGTGCTATCACTGCCCTCCATGCCCTTCCTTCTATGTCTTGGGCATGTACAGCAATGTAATCAGCTGTTGCTATAATGCTCTCAATGTCCACTGGAACCACCTTCCCTTCTGGTTCATCGACTGGTGTTTCTGGTCTGAACAGATAGGCTGCTGGCCTCCTCCATATTTTTCCCTCTATCCCTGGCATCCATGCAAATGCCATGTCTGTCCCGTACTGGAAGAGTTCGCCATCTACTGGCTCCGCCCTAATCGCTGTCTGTCCGCAGTATGCTTGCATAATCTGTCGTGCTGTGAGCATGTTAATCCCTGGGGTAGAGCAAATTATGCCGTCCTCAGTAAAGGAGATCGTCATATTCAACCTGTTCATTATGTCTCTCCCCAGTATATTTACTGGTGAGGCACTATAATATAGAAGTGGAACTGACAGGTCATAATCTCCTATAGATAAGGGAATGTTATCAGTAAAAGGAACCAATCCTCTAGCCCCAGAGAATCCTTGGGTGTTCATGGCTTCGCCTGACATCTTAAATTTACCTTCCCTTATGCAAGACCGGGTCGCCCCGGTGTCAACAAGGAATGATAATTTTTTGTCACCTATCGTTACCTCTATGCGTGGTTCCTCCGCACTATTAGGTGTTACTGACAGGATGGGACACACCAAGGCCGTCTGTGGGCTGTCCTATTGGGGGTACAACGATTGACCATTTCCTGTGTAAGGATTGTGTCCCAGGACCGTCACCCTACCCAGTTGTGTTTGTTGTACTTGGGGTTGTTGTGTTATCGCTACCTGTTGTTGTGGCAGTGAATGTGTCTGTGGCTGTTGTTGTGTTATTAGTTGTTGCTGTCCATTTCCCTGTTGCAACGTCTGCTGTTGCTGCATGCCCTGCTGTTCCTGTGTGGGCCTTGGTTGTCCCTGTTCACTCCATGATGGTGTTCCTGGTCTTACTCTAGACGTGCGTGACATGTGCCCTAATAATCCACAACTCCAACACACCGGTGGTTCCCTACTCTGCCATGGAAAGCTCCCTGTGTTGTCCTGGTATGTTGGTTGCCCTGTGGGGTAGGAATTTCTAAGTCCTCCCCCCGGCTGTTGGGTATTATATCCGTATCCTCTCCCTCTCATAATTCCTCCTCTCCCCCTGTTGTAATTATAATACCCAGCTCCTGGCATTGGGTATCCTCCTCCCATGTTGGTCGTGTATGGTTGGAGTGGCGGCACCTGTTGTGTTATAGTCTGTGAAGGTGGTATTTGGGAGGGATCTTGTGCAGCCACTACTTGTGTGGGGCTTTGGGTCATTGTTGTAGGCATAGTTATTAGTGCCCCTTCCATTGTGTATTTAGTGAGCTTTTTCTGTACTAGTTTAGCCTCTTCCGTTTTCCTGTCCTCTTCCTTTTGTTTCATTTTTCCTTGCCATGTCCTGCAATGATGCACTATAGTCAGTTGTATTTCTGGCCATGCTTTTGCTTCCATCCCCACTACTTTCTTCAATTGTTTCTGAACTCCTTCTGGGAGCCCTTGTACTAGTATATGATAAAATATTGCTGGAGTTTTATCCCATTGTTCTCTAGTTTCCATGCGCCACTTCTCTTGGATTTCCTGGATGTAATCAACAGGATCTTCGTTCTCACGCATCTTGCGTGAGGTAATTGCTCCTATGTTTGATGTGTCTGGGTACTGTACCCTCAGTGCCTGCCATAGTGCATGTCTGCAGTTTGCGAATGGTGCCCCATCATGCGATGTGTTTGCTATTGTTACCCCAGGGAATCCCGCTCTTTTCCAAATGTTATCTGCTGCATCCCCTAATATTGATATTAGAAGGCCCTTTACATCTCCCACTGCCAGTTTCTGTCCTGCGGTGTGTTTTTCCATTTCATATATCCATTTACCCGCACCTCCACTTAATGATGGGAGCCTGCACTTTATATTTTCTTTGTCTGTATGCTTCCAAGGGACGTACTGTGGTCTAACTCCTCTCCTCTCCAGAAGTGGCATTAAGTTATGTCTCGTTTTACCCTTTGTGTTCCATAAAATCAAGTCCTCACACCCTTCCTCTTCTTCCCTCTCTTCTACATCGTCAATTTCGGCTGTATTTCCCCTGCTCGTAACTCTTTCTTCTCCATCTTTTTCCCTTCTTCCATCACTTCCTGTATTTAATATGGGTATCTGTATTCGTCCTTCCTGCCTGCGTCTAGGGAGGTTTCTAAGCCGACATGCATAGGGTGTCAGTTTGTCTGTAAAGGGCGCAAGTTTTATTGTTCGTGACGAGCGTGAGGTGGTTGAGCATGTAGGGTGGGACGGGAGAGGGCGTGATGGGGACGGTGTGGCCTCATATGTCTGTCTTTCCACTATTCCTTGCTCTTCCTCCTCACTTCTCTCCAGTTCATCCTTTCTCCTACGGATCCATGGTGAGTCTGTGTTGGTCCGGGTGATGTATAGTTTATCTAGGCTTTCCCTTTCACTGTTTCTTCCTTCCTTCCCCACTCCTTCCTCTTCTTCACTACAAAAGTCAGTCATAAACGGTAACCCCCACTCGGTCTTTTTCCCCTTGATTGTTACTGTTTTTAAGTCTATTAGATCCAGTCCTCCTTTTTCTCCTTTATCAACCGCACCCCCTTGCGCTGGTGTTGTTGCTACCTCTGTGTCTCTATATACACCCCCTCACAGTTCACTCTCCCTTCTCCTATCTTCTCTTTCTCCTTCATTTCTCTCCTCCATCTCCCTGCCATTTTCCTCCCTTTTCCTTTTTAATTCCTCCATTACTTCACTACTCCGCCAATATTCTTTCATCCTCTTTCTTCCTTTCCCATTTCACCCTTTCCCTTTCTAATATACTCTCTATCACCCTCCCTTCTTCGTATTTTTTAGTCGTTTCTGATAGTAATCTCCTCTTCCACATTGCCATTTCTTTTTCTTTCTCTTATTTTTCCCTTTTCTTTTCTCGCAGCACTGCTCTTGATACCCTTTCTGCTGCTGCCTTTACCCGTTCAGCTTCTCTCTTTTGCTCCTCAGTTCGTTCCCTTATTTTTTCCAATTCGTTCTTACCTTCTTTCCTTTTCCTCGCTCTCTCTCTTTCCTCCCTCTCGAGCTGTTTGATCAGTTCGTTCTGCTCATCCCTTAACTCTGCTAGTCGTTCCTCCAAAATCTCTTCCTTTTGCCGTAACAGCTCTTCCCCTCTCATTCCACTCTCCCTGGTATTATCCTCATCTGTTTTCCTTACTACATCCTTCTCTTCTCCTGTTAATGAACCTCGTAATCTTAATATTATCTGTGCAGCTACCCACTCATCATTTCCTATTTCCACAGTTTGTTCTTCTCCAGTCCTCCCCTCCCCTGCTGGCATTTTCCTATGAGCCACATATGGTGGAGGGCTGTACGCCGGATTCGAGTACCCCTCAGCCGCCCTTAACTGACCTCTTTCTATTTCTCCTAACTCCCTTAAAGGGTACAATCCCCCTCCCTCTGTTTTCACTCCCTTTGCTAGGGCTATATCGTTGCTCGGTTCCTTTTTTATCTCATTTGATTTATTATTCTTTTCTCCTCCCTCTTGTCCGTTCCCCATGTTCTTTGGGTCTTCACTCCCCTTTTTCCCATCCTCTCCTTCCTTCTTGATCTCTTCTTCTTCCGGTATTTCCCCCACAGTGAACATTCCATTTGGTCCTGGTTGGGACCCCTGGAACATCCTCCATAAGTTAAACACCTCCACGTGGTTTGCCAACTTCTTCCCTTTGTATGTAATATGCAGATGGTTTAGTAGTGAATGTTGGGCATATGGGTCGAAGCTACCATTAGGCGGCCACGGTGTTATCATTTTGTTGTCCGTCCCCTGGGTCCATTCTATGCTATACTTAATCAGTTTCTCCCTATGGGGTGACAGTGTGGTACACATGTGTTGTAGTGGGGTAGTGAGGGTGTTCCCCCACCCTCCCGATCCTGTCCGTATGACATAGTAGGGCTCCACTTGTTACCCTTCCCCTATTTGGTAGCGGTTATCTCACTAGCAGTTTACAATATACAGCCTTATATTGTTACCTGGCCCAGTAAGTTTGGGGAGTTGCGATAGTCCGCTAAGGAAAATTATTAAAATATAGTATTTACATTTATATATTTTCTTCTTTCTTTCTTCCTTACACAACACCCTTACGGCCCCCTGCGGCCGAGGCGCACGTAGCCCCCTGCGGCTGCGTACCCCTTGTGACGTTCTTATACAGTCGTCCTATTTTCACTTGCTCCTCCTCCTTCTTCTACACTTGCCGTGGCCGGCGTTCTTCGTGCGCCGCCACGTCCCCCGTTTCGCCTTTCCTTGATTAATTCATTACCGTTTATCTCCGTTCCCACTCCTTTACCACAGTTCTCTTCCCCACCACTCTCAGAAGGAAAGATGCCTTGTGCTTGGGATATCCTATGAAAGCCCTATTGGTGACGTCACCGACCTCTTCGAGCTACTGGTAAGTTTTTCATATATTCTTTAAGTTCAAAATACACTTGCAATCTACCCCGTTAACCTCACAGCTGTCTTCCTGTCACTCCTGGAACAAGGTAATCAATGATATAATCGGACTGCGCACGCTGCGTCGCCTCGCGTGTGATACGCCCCTCGACAGGAGGGCTTAACCAGCCAATTATCTTCCGTATTGGGCAACTGACTAGCTACCGCCTACAGGGAAACGTCATCTACCTATCGAGTTTCTTGCTCGAACAATAGGGATCCTCATCTACTCATTGATCAATAAATGCCAAATCGTAGGAAACCACACACACACACACCCTTACACGTAGTCGCGACCTAGGCCAATCGGTGTCTACGAGCGGCCGCACGTGATGTTTTCGTGCTCCGCCCCCCTCTCTCGCGTAACGTAGCCGACTGCTCTCGCATTCGTTGGGCTACCATTCATGTCATAGCCAACACTAAATTGTCAAAACCCTCGCCGCGCACCTGTGCAACACCTCCCACCTCCCGTATTTAATTCCTCCCCCCTCCCTCACAATTTCACATTGCTTGTTGTGCGTGGCATGCTCACCAAGTTCTCTTTATGCGGGGCCGCTCGACTGCGTGCACCCCTCCAGGCGGCTCGCCACCTCCCCTCGTCTGGACCACGTCTGGACACTCGCCAACCGCAGGCGGGATACTTCTCAACCGGCTCCCGAAGGCCAATATCCGGATTGCGCTGTCCGGTCTTCTCGCAGTTCCGCGATGGTCCTGTAGTCCTCAGAAGGGGGCAACGGCAGAGGGGGCCGCGCCGCCGGGCCTCTTCGCAACAGTAGTAGCTGGAAAAAAGTAAAAATAAAAAAGCAGATCTTCAACAGATCTCAGCAGTGCCTCCAACTTGTCGGGGGGGAAATTCTGCCGGGGTCGGCCGGGCCGTCCGCAGACCTCCGGGCAGGGAGGCCCCAACTCCTCCCGTATATCCCAAAAAAGATAGAGTATGAGACACACGCAAGAAGCAAGGTGACTCTGCTGTTTATTAGACAAAACGGCAGGGATGGGTCAAGGAGCATACGCGTCCGTCCTGACACACACACAATCGTGGGGCTCGCAGGCCCTTTTTACCTTAGTATGACGCGCTACTTGCGTCATCTTACAACATTTAGTAAAAAACCTATTTCCACTCTGGATTGGTTATTCGAGTGGTGGGGTTAGTATAGCGCACATATAGAGAACGGTGTTAGTGGCTGAGGGTTAGTCAGGTGGTATACCTGGGCTGTCCCTTCAATTTGATACATGAAAATTGTTACATGAAGACCTCTGAGGATTGGTCAATGTTAATGGCGTCAGTGATAAGAGCCCCATGTTCTGATTGGTCTGCTCGCGAGCCTCCCAGTCTGGGACTATCGCTGTTCCCAGCTCGCGGTGCACCTGTAATTTGCAACAATGTTTTAATATGGGTAGGTGTAAACAATGTGAGGATTTATTCATATGTTGGGAGGTCGACTACTCCCACTGCTGCAGATGTCCAATGAGTCTTTTAATTGTATCTGCCTGTGTCTTCAAACGTGGGATTCAGGCATCTCCTTCCTCCTTGGCTTGGCATCTTGTCAGGTTTGGCTTTGTCAAGTGAGGTGGGACCGTGTTTGAGGCAAAATTCAACATAATTAATATTGTTTTTCCTACTGTGTGCCTGGTTTATCTTGCAGGTGCGACCTTGGCGTTGGCTTGCAGCGTGCGAGATTGCAACATCGTGCCCTTGGCGGTGTGCTTTCGCCGGGCTCATTTTGCAGGGTCAGCAACCTAGTTCTTGCTCATTCAATGTTCATGGAAGCTTTTGTTTGCGGCCTACTTGGGCCTGGTGCATAGGTGGAACCGTTTGATGCAAAGCGCTTTTAGGTTACGGTATCATAGTGCTTTATCCTCAGTATCGTGTCCGTTATATTCTTCATTATGGTACATGGCTCTTAGAAGAAGCGTGAGCAAGCCTTTTTAGATAAGTTCATGATGCGTCTTGCGTTTCTGCATTTTGAGAGCCTATGTGGAAAATAATAAAGATGCACGTCCGTGAGTATGTCTGTCGCCTACGTCATAGCACTGAGTATATTCTTCGTGTGGATTGGTGTGGGAGTGTCCGGTGTGTATATTTGCACAGGTGTGCTGACCGTGGCTAGGTCGTCCTGGCATCTCTAACGACATGTAGGTTTTAGTCGAGTTGATCCGTGCTGCAGGTGTCGGCATGGACGGGGCGGGCTGCTGGGCAGGTAGATGGGCACATCCGTATGTTCCTGTACCAGGGTATTTGGTCGTCTGGTAGACAGGCAAACTCCTCTCGTGGCGGGTGTCTAGGCCGTGATCCTCTAGGCCAAGCGCGAGGGGGGAAGGGCGGGAGCCTGTTCTTCCATTCTCCCACTTCACCTCTCAACTTGCCCACATTTGGGGGGTGTCAACAACTGCAGGCACATTTTCAGTCTCCCAACACATCCCATGCCTCAGGAAAACCTTTAACTAATTTCAATTGACTTCAATGTGATCACCGTCCACACACCTGCCAATCACTCTTGATTTCCCTGCCGGAGGTGCTCAATAGGTTGAGAGGTATACAGGTATCTAAGTTGGTCACAGAATATAAATGGTGTACAATCCAAAAAGGCTCAGACAGCTCTATGTAATGTCAGGCTATTTCTGTGAAAACTAAACTTGCAAGTAAAATGACTTAAAGGGTGGGAGTTTGCACAAGTCCAATGCAGTTGCGCTTACTCTAGGGTGTGCCAATCCTTAATTAACTTGTGGACAACGTGATGCATTCCATTTCCATAATAAAGGAAAATCAGCCCGGAATTGTTTATACTATATGTCAACAGTGTTCCATTTGCTCAAGGAGGTAACATGCGAGGATCACAATCAGATTTGTTAGACAGAGACCAGCAGATTTGTGTTAATAAAACCCCTTGTGAATTTGGGATGACATTGTGTGCCATGTATTTATAAGGAATTAAATACGCCCATCGTTCGTAAACATGTTATTGCAAATATAGTGATTGCCAGTCATCCCATATGTAATGCATGGCTGCCTGCAATATCCGTATACAAGCATTGCCATACTTACCTTATAAGAGGTAGGGGGGTACTTTATCCCATGTATTACATGCAAGGAGTGGCACATGTGTCTCATTATATGTGAGTTCTCACATCAGAACTCGTTTGTAATAAGAAAATAAAGGAGAGGCAACTTTACATTCATTTCTGCTACTAAAGTATGATCTTTCTCTTCTTAAACCCTCTAGATTATTAACAGAGCTGGAAAAAATGCCACAGTGGAAAATGAGAAAAGGTCACTTGTTTAGAAATACCCGGGTAGCCCTGAATAGGTGATTACCCATAGGCCAATGCTTGAAGTGCTCCTGGACTGAGCCCCTGGCTGACTCTCTTGCAAGAGAAATCTCTGAAGGATAGGCCTCCATGTGTCAGGCTGTAGAGCAGGTGCTGGAGGTGGTGGTCATGGTAGTGGCAGGGGCTGGTGGCGCCTCAAGTGTGGCAGGAACTCAAGCACTGGATTGGGTCCCTCCTGCTCCTTAAGACAGCTAGGATGCCCTTCCATGAGTTCCCTCTGTGCGTGATCATTACACACCACCCGCACATGTTCACCAGCCTCAGATGTTATAGCAGAAAGTCCACACTACAGAAGACATGCATGTGTGTATAACCATGCAGAACCGCCATTCATGTATGTGTGTATAACCATGCAGAACTGCCATTCATGTACATGTTACAGAAGACCTGCATGTGTGTATGACCATACAGAACTGCCATTCATGTACATGTTGAAGATAGGGTGTTGTGTAAGTATTGAGTGTTATTGTCCTTCACCTTCCATCTCCGTCCCCCAACAACCCCTAGACTAGGCAGCCTGCACCGGAGAGTCATAGCTAGGCAGCCTGCACCGGAGAGTCATGGCTAGGCAGCCTGGAATGTAGAGTCATGGCTAGGCAGCCTGGACCGGAGAGTCATGGCTGGGCAGCCTGGAATGCAGAGTCATGGCTAGGCAGCCTGCACCGGAGAGTCATGGCTAGGCAGCCTGGAATGCAGAGTCATGGCTAGGCAGCCTGCACCGGCGAGTCATGGCTGGGCATCCTGGACTGCTGGGTCTCATAGAAGCAGCCGCATCTGTGCTGTGTATTTCTCTGCACATTCACAGATTGTTTCTTTTTATTCTGCTGCTCCTCATGTGAAGCCCCTGTTGCAGGGAGGTACACCAGAACTTGCGGGCATTCACCCAGACAGAATGAAACGGTAGTGAAAGAGCTACATCCGGGCGCTTCTGCTCCTTCATCAGATTGAGCCTGTGAGCAGCGCTTGGTCATGTCATCTCTCTTAATTGGAAGAGAGATTTCAAATGTAGCATTTATTAGAAACTGGACTGAGTAATGTTACCCCCTTTAGTGGTCAGTCCCTTCCTTGCTAAAGGCTGATTGGTTAATGCATCTGCCATGCTGCTAGATGTTCTGACTGCTTGTGTTGTGTTTATGTGTTTGTAAAATGATTGCATTCTTATGCTCATCACCTGATTAAGCTGGCAGCCAGTGCAGTGCCGCTGTCACTTGAAGTTGAATGCATAATTCTTGGATCAAATGTAAATTGCAGAATTAATATGATAAGTGGGACACGCGGCAAATAAACAATCAGGACCTCACACTTCATCCGCCTTGTGATCCTGTCCTTAGACAAACAAAGCGTGTCTCTTCAGCAGAGAAGAATATACGTGTGTGTGTGTGTGTGTGTGTGTGTGTGTGTGTTTCTTTATGTGCATCTTTGACAATGCGTGAATTGTTAATATGTGTCTATCACTGTTTGTGTGTCTTAGGTACGTTTTTCTAAAGTCCAGCGGGGGTTAGACTTCATAAGACGTATCTTCTTGGTTTCAGGGCCCCAACTTCTAATACAGACCTGCACAACCCAAGTTGCTGAGTGGCCGAGCAACCAGGCTTATCTTAAGAGGGGGAAATGTGAGCTGCAGATAAGTACAAAGAAATCAACACATACATATATTCAAGGAAACACTTACTTGAAGTTATAGCAACATTAATTTATTTTAACTATACACAAGGCACACACGCAATTCTAACAAATGAGTTTACATGCTGGTCAGATAGCACAGCGAGTAGAGCGCTCGGTCTGACAACCGTGCAGAGCCTGCCCACGCAAGTTTGAATCCCGGCATGGCCAAACTCAGCCTTTCATCCTTCCAAGGCCGATAAATGAGCACCACACACCGTGGGTAATAAGCAGCGCTCAGATGCCGGAGGGTTCGTAGCGCTATATAAAAATACTAATTATTAATTAATTAATTAACTGCTAATAACATTCAGATTAAAAATGGAAATAGTTTAGGAAAGCAGGTCAATAAACTGTTCAGGTACTTTGCATATCCAGCACAAGGAGTAACTTCAGGTAAGGTAAGTAATACCACTTATTTGTATCAACTCTGCAATATTCAGTGTAAGGGAAAGGTAAGGTTAGACAGAACATAAGTTATACTGGTCAGTAGCAATGTAACACTCTCCCAGAAGGACCTAAGCTGTCTGTTCCCTAACAAGAAAGGAGTTTACAGTGCAAGCTGGGGAGGACCAAGCAATGCCAAAGCCAGTAGGAACAAGACGATGGCCGTCTGGGGAGCCATTGAGTCCAGAGTCAAATAGAAAGCACCAGTGCTGATGGCAGTCTTCAGAGTAGAGTTAAGGAACCAGTTCAGGGTTCTTATAGAAACACACAGTGGCACCAAAGAAGCCTTCCTTGAGGATATGAGGTCAAGTCTCAATTGAAGAAATCAGCACTTCCCAAGCAAGGGAGCAACAAAAATGGCCTGAAGCAACTGCACCCCAATCCCCACAGTACCTGAAGAGTGAAGATGAAAAGGCAGCTGCTCTTATTCTGGATGCAACAATGAAGATCCTGATTCCCGCTCCCTGGTCGTGGTGATGAAAGGGAGGACCTTTGGTGGGCTTCTCTGATATCACTCGAGGGAAGGGGTCGGCATCAGAGGATTCAGCTTACTTTCGCACCTCTTTGTGGTTTTGGTGCCCTTTTCTTAGCATAAAGATGAAAAAAATATTGCTGGTTCGATTTACTTTGATAGCTCTGTCCTGAACTCTTGTGAGTGGAATTCTGGTAAAGAATTCCTAACTTTGGCGGTCCACACGGAAGCCTGCAAAGTTTCAGTGGCATTTACACTCGCAAATAGTGTATGTACCCCGGGTATTGGGTTTCTACACCCCAGTAAAGTTGCAGGACATCAGCAGGTGGCCCAAAATGATGAAGTTCTTGAGGCTTGTTGGTCCCACCAGCCCAAGGGAGGAAGTTATCCTTGTCAGAGCTTCACTGTCGCAATGAAAACAGGGTCAGCACACCAGTGCTTCAGCGGTCATGGAAGGTACTGCAGGCATCTCCTCTCGTCTTCTGCTTTGGATTCTTAGTTCCAGTGGTTGACTCTGCTGGAGGTCCAAAAATCCAAGCCTTATATGTTGGAACCCCTTCATTGGGCCTCATGCACGAGTTGGGCAGATTCCTGGGTGTAATACCTCCCAACTGTAATAGCGTTAGTGCCCACTGGTCCGGCGGTATTACCGCTGGATTACGGGTTGGGGGTTAACTGTAAATCCTCACTCCCCATTGGGTCCAATGGACCCAGTGGGAATCTTCGGTGCTAATACTGCGCACTAATACAGCCGGCGCTAATACAGGGCGCTAAATGGGATTTTCATCTCCAGAACAAATCTGCAGGTAAAACAGCCCATTTAGTGCCCGACTCGTGATAGGGCCAGCCCTTAAATGTGGAGGTAATACTGTTACCGTCGCATTTAAGGGCTACAGCCGAACACGTGATGTGGCCCATTAACTCCTATGGAGCTGTCAATCACTCAGGGGGTGGATGTCCTGCAGGACAACCAGCCACCCAGCTTTCCCAGACACTGTGGAGCCTAAGCAGGCTTCACAAAGGAATCCAGCCAAAGACAAAACTCAGAAAAGGCCCACCCACACCTGGAATGGAAGAAGAAGAGCCCATACAGAACTGCTAAAATGGTGAAAA
The DNA here is from genome assembly GCF_040938575.1 of Ambystoma mexicanum. Classification (NCBI taxonomy): domain Eukaryota; kingdom Metazoa; phylum Chordata; class Amphibia; order Caudata; family Ambystomatidae; genus Ambystoma; species Ambystoma mexicanum. The sequence continues at coordinate 1,364,958,705 of NC_090933.1, forward strand.
AAGAGGACGGGCCATTTTGAGGAAATGGTCACCCATGGGTGCTGTACTGCACCTGAGAAATCAGCCTGCAAGTAAAACATGAACATGGTAGAGAAAGATCCACTGCCACCAGCCATTTAAGTCTGTTAGTTACTGTAACTAGAAAGTTACAGGAGCAGTGGGACGGGAGTTACAATGTAACCCCCTAGCACCCCACGTAAGGTGGTGTGAGCTGGTCCCAAAAAAAGAAAAGATAAGTAAGAAAAAAGTTACCTTGCTACTTTTGAGAATAATAATTCTCATGAGAAAATAAAATAAAATAAAAAGGGAAGTCCAAGGGACTCCCCAGCAACACTGCACATTGGGTGCTGTGTGCTGCAAAACACAATCACAGAGGCCTGTATTGAAATACATGGAGGAAAGCATGACTACATTAAAGTAAAAAGAAAACACAAAACAGTTAAAATGAGATTCCCAAAAGTGCAGGGGGGTCTTTCTGGTTGAGGGGAATTAGTACAGAAACTGAAAATTCTCCCCAACAGTGTGTGTGCGTATGTGAGTGTGCCTCTGTGAGGATGTGTTTTTGTATGTGCATGTGTGTCTATGTGTTACTATGTTTCAGTGGCTGTGTGTGTGGCTATTTTTGTGTTTGATTTTGAGCATAAGTTTGTGTGTGTTTATGTGTGTGTTTGATTTTGAGTATAAGTCTGTGTTTGTGTGTGCGTGTGTCTGGATGTGCATCTGTGAGAATGTGTGAGTGTGTTAATATGTCCATCACTGTGTGTGTGTGTGTGTGTGTGTGTGTGTGTGTGTGTGTGTGTGTGTGTGTGTGTGTGTGTGTGTGTCTGGATGTGCATCTGTGAGAATGTGTGAATGTGTTAATATGTCCATCACTGTGTGTGTGTGTGTGTCTGGATGTGCATCTTTGAGAATGTGTGAATGTGTTAATATGTACATCACTGTGTGTGTGTGTGTGTGTGTGTGTGTGTGTGTGTGAGTTTGTGTTACTATCCTTGTGGGGACTTGGGTGTGTAAACATGCACACGCTGTGGGGACTTGATTTCACTGTGGGGACCTAAACCCAAGTCCCCACATGGTAATGCCTTCCAAATGACTTAAAACAACTTAAAAGACATCTGTGCCAATTTTTAGAACTTTTAAAAAAATGGCTTTGTGGGGACCTGTGTTTATTTTGGTGTGTTGATTTTTTACTCAGCTCTGCCCCCGCAGGCTGGGTGTGGTATTGCAGTCATCAACACACGGACAGGAATTTAAACACACTTGATAAATCAGATGCCCTACATGCTTAGGCAGCAGACAGCAGATTCATGGGAACCATTTATACACAAATTCAATTGTGTTTTAAATGGCCTGAACTCTGCGTTTAAATGAAAAAGAATGAAATTAAGCTGTTTTTTGTGTATTTTGTATGTTTACAGAAATTAATATAATTGATACGCAACATAAGTCTTCCCTCATTGCACAACACACTTCCAGATTCATTTTAAGTATTGGCTACTTTGTAACAAACCAATCACAATGTGACCTACTTTAGTTCCTTATTTTTCTGTGATTTTGTTGAAGTCCCCATAGGGGTGGTGTGTGATGATATTGAATTCCACACTGTGAAGACAATACATTATGTGCACTGATGTCATCTTGTCCACACTGTGAAGACAACACATTATGTGCACTGATGTCATCTTGTCTATAGTCTAATATGTGAATTAATTGAATGTTGGCATCACATTTTGTCTGATTACACAAACATATTCACAGGGTTAATGTTTAATTGATACTAATTTGGTTTCATTACAAGTTCATCTCTAAGTGTCAAAGTGGCAGTAGTGGAATTGCCGCCACTTTGATCAGTCTGCTGATATACGGGTTATTGAAAATGGACGCTAATTCCTCTGGTGGAATTAACCCTGAAGAAATTAGCACTGGAGGAATAAGCAATGAAAACCAGTGATAATTCCCCCGGGGATACATCCTCCAGTGGAATTAGAGCTGGAAATAAAAATGCTAATTCTATCCTATCTTCAGGTTGAAATACTGAACGAAACACTGCCAAAAATAGTGGCCGATTTTAACCAAAAATACCCAAAAGGCGAAGGAAAATGCATTCAGGTGATGCAAATGAAGCCACAGATGCACCCAATTGGCCATACAAAGGTATGTGAATACGAATAGTATGTAATGATGCTGAACTCCCCATAAAGCTGATATGATGGTACTGTGTCCACCAAAAGGATGGTGCGTGGTCATGTTCAGGTCCCCACTGGGATGTTGTTTGATGACAAAGAGGTCCTCACAGGGATGGTGTGTCATGGCATATTAGGCCCCATAAGAATAGTTTGTAATTATGCTCAAGGTCCCATAGAGATGGAATGCAATGATATTGAATCCTCCAACTGGATGGTGTGTGCTGATGTTGAGGTCCCCACAGGGTTGATATGTGATCATATTTAAGTCCTCAAATGGATGGTGTGTGCTAATGTTGAGGTTCCCACAGGGTTGATATGTGATGATATTTAAGTCCTCATATGGATGGTGTGTGCTGATGGTGAGGTCCCCACAGGGTTGATATGTGATGATATTTAAGTCCTCACATGGATGGTGTGTGCTGATGGTGAGGTCCCCACAGGGATGATCTGTGATGATATTTAAGTCCTCACATGGATGGTGTGTGCTGATGTTGAGGTCCCCACAGCATTGATATGTGATGATATTTAAGTCCTCACATGGATGGTGTGTGCTGATGGCGAGGTCCCCACAGGGATGATATGTGATGATATTGAAGTCCTCACGTGGATGGTGTGTGCTGATGTTGAGGTCCCCACAGGGTTGATATGTGATGATATTGAAGTCCTCACGTGGATGGTGTGTGCTGATGTTGAGGTCCCCACAGGGTTGATATGTGATGATATTGAAGTCCTCACATGGATAGTGTGTGATGATGTTGAAGTCTCCTTAATGAAGATGGATAATGATATTAAAGTTTTCATACGTGGGCTCTTTGACATTACATGCCTTACAGATATATTATGCTTCAAGGAAGAAAAAGAGAGGTTTTGTGAAGATTTTGAATAATTTAAGAAAGTATTTATAGGCCCGAGTGTGTTTTATGTTAATTTGAACTCATGTAATGGTAACGTTACATCAAGCTCTGCTTAGTACATGACCAAATCAGCATCCGAACGAAATCTCACCTGACAATGGGGGTCATTACAAGTTGGGCGGTATTCTGTCTGTAAATACACTGGACTTTCGGTTACTTCCACTTGGTCTGGCAGATTTACCGCTGGATTAGACGTGGTGGTGGCGGAGTATGTTTCCATTTTTTCACATTGGACTATATGGGGCATTTTTGGCAGAATTACTGCAGAAGTAATTCTGCCGCAGTAATTTCACTGAAAATGGGTAGAAAGTCAGCAGAGTTAGCTCCAGTTCATAGCTGGAGGTGAATCCTTTACATTTCTGCCAAACGTCTGCCACATTTCACCTACTTCACTGTGCCCATTTATTTATGAAATTCACGACTGTCCTTCTTTACCGGCGAAGGAAAATGCATTCAGGTGATGCAAATGAAGCCACAGATGCACCCAATTGGCCATACAAGGGTATGTGAATACGAATAGTATGGCATGATGCTGAAGTCCCCATAGAGCTGATATGATGGTACTGAGTCCACCAAAAGGATGGTGCGTGGTCATGTTCAGGTCCCCACTGGGATGTTGTTTGATGACATAGAGGTCCTCACAGGGATGGTGTGTCATGGCAAAGAAGGCCCCATAAGAATTGAATAAGAATTTGCATGGCATGGCAAAGAAGAATTGGCATATTCATAAGAATTGAATAAGAATTTGTATTGTCATGGCAAAGAAGGCCCCATAAGAATCTTTGCAGAGCTGAGCGGGTGCGAGCGGTTGCCGCTAGCCCAGACTGCCGTTTCCAGCCCAGCACGGGCCCCGGGCCTCCAGTGAGTGTTTTTTGACTATTTATTTATTTTTATATATTTTTTCAAGGCCCACGCTCTCAGCGCGTTGTTTCTCCACCCCTCCTCCCCCCTGCAGCCACTTACTGGTCCTCCCTCCCTCCCGCCTACTGGCCCGCCCCCCCCACTCTGATTGGTGGCTTGTTGTGTCCATCCTGGACTAGTCGACGGCTGCTCTCCCCGCTCGCTTCTTTGCAGATCTGTGCAGGTGTGAGCGGTTGCCGCTAGCCCAGACTGCTGTTTCCAGCCAAGCACGGGCCCCGGGCCTCCAGTGAGTGTTTTTTGACTATTTATTTATTTTTATATATTTTTTCAAGGCCCGCGCTATGAGCGCGCTGTCTCTCCACCCCCCTCCCCCCTGCACCCACTTCCTGGTCCTCCCTCCCTCCAGCCTACCTGCCCGATAACCCCGCCACTCCCCTCCTTCCCCTCCTATTGGGTGCTTCTCTGGTTTAAACTGTCCCTCCTGGGCAGCCCCCCTGCCCGACAGCCCCCTCGGCAAAGGGCGGCTCCCTGACAGGCGGCTCCTGGTGGTGTCTGCAGGTGTCCGCAGGGGACGCCTGTTGCCTGTTGTCACCCTGCTCATTGGTCTGGTGCCCCCTGTCCACTGTGTCCACCTGGTTTGACCAACTAAGTCAGTTGTGCTCTCACTGTTTCAACTATGCACTGTCACCGTATTTAAAGTTGCTCTGTGAAACCTAGGCCTTTTTCTCCCTCTTTAGGATTCTCAAATTTAGGTCTGTCTTCTTTCCTGTCTTAGAATGTCCTGTGCCTCTCTTGCGCTCGCCGCGTAAGTACCGTCGTCCTGTGCCACTCTCCTGCTCACTTGCCTCTCGCTGTCTTGTCTGCCTACTCCTTGGACCCCCTCCTCTCCCACCTACTCTATGGTGCTCTCTGTCTCCCCCATCTTTTCAAACTGTTTCACTATTGACTATCCTGCTCTTTTCTGTCTGGTAGGAAAAAGTTTAAAAAGGACATCCTGGTCTCCAACCCAGGCCTCCCTATCGCTGACACCTACATCAGTGCCTCCTCCAAGGAAACTCTCACCAACATCCTCTTTGTCGTTCCTTCTCCAGATCTATGGACCCCACATATGGTCTCTGTTCTCTCGCCTTTCTCCTCTTCTCCCATTAATGGTGGTACCCGTTGGGATGCCCTCCTGGCCTCCTTCCTTTCCTCTAAGGTCATCATTAATGTCTACTCTAATGGAACCATCTTGATCCAAGGCCCTCAGGCCAACCTTCATCTCTTTGATAGATGCTTTCCGCGCCTCATCAACTTCCTTTCTTCTCCTGCTGTCCCCTCCCCCCTTTCCTTGGCTACCTTGCCTTCCCCACTCTCTCAATGCCCCCTCTCGGGAGCTTTCTACACCTCCGCAGGGCGTACCTCTGATCTGTACCCCTCCCCGGAAATCCTTCAAGGAGGGCAACCTTCTCCACATTGCCACTCTTAACTCCTGCTCCGCCGTCAAACACTCCTCTGATATCTGCCGCCTTCTTGAAGAACTTGACCTCGATGTCCTCGGTCTCACTGAGACATGGTTTACGGCCAGCTCTGTCACCAGCTTTGACACGCTCCTACCTGATGGCTACAAGATCCTCTCCGTGCCCAGGCCCAACCGATCTGGTGGGGGCGTAGCCCTTATCTTCCCTGAGTGGATTCCTGCCTCTATCATTCCTACGCAGGCCTACTCCTCTTTTGAATGCCTCGTCTGTAGGCTCTCTCTCTCGCCTAGCCATTCCCTTACTGTGACTACTATCTATCGGCCACCTGGTCAGGTTTCTTCCTTCCTCTCTGAGTGGGCAGACCTCTCCTCCTCACTCCTGGCCTCAACCACTCAACTCCTCCTTCTCGGAGACTTCAACATCCACCTGGATGCCTCCTGTCCCCCTTCTGAACTCTTTCGTGACCTCTGCGACTCTCTCTCACTCACTATTCTCCCCTCTGGCCTGACTCACTCTGCAGGGCACACTCTCGATGTTCTGATCTTTTCAGACCTTCCCCTCTCCATCCCTCTCTCCACTCCTCTCTCCTGGAGTGACCACTTTCTCCTATCCTCCCACCTCACCCTCCCTAACCCGCAGGCCAAGCCACCTCCGTCACTGCCACCCACCTTCTCGGTCACCCGACCCATGAAGCGCGTGTCAGTTGAGGCTTTCGCTGCCACCTTCTCACCTCCTCCTCCCCCCCTGGCTGACTCTCACCCTGACACAGCCCTCTCCACTCTCCACTCTGCTATATCTGATACTCTTGACATCCTTGCCCCTGTCATGAGAATCCGCCTGAAGCCCAAAGCCAAGTGCAACTCCTGGTATGACTCAGACCTCGTCAGCCTAAAACGCAAGTGCAGGGTTGCCGAGAGGAAATGCTGTGCTTCAAGTTCATCCTCTGACAAACTGGCCTGCCGCCTGCTGCAAAGGCAATACCGGCTCTCCGTCCTCACCAAGAAGAGAGCTCATATCCAAGCCTGCGTCTCTGCGGCATCTAACAACTCGGCTGAACTCTTTAAAATCTCCAAGGAACTGGCCAATCCTGCCGCAGTCTCTACCTCTCCTGTCCCTTCCCAGGCCCTCTGCACGGTATTGGCCTCTCACTTCATTTCTAAAACTCAGGACATCCTGTCCGCACTCTCCTCCTCTCATCCCCCTCCCGCTATTCCCTGCTCTTCCTCTGGCCCTTCTGCTGCCACCCCTCTTCCCTCCTTCCCTACCTTTCCCCTTTTCTCTCCAGACAAGGTTTCTAGACAAGTCCGATCTATGAAAGTCTCGTCGAAACAGGTTCACCCCTGTTCCTCCAAAACTATCAAGGATCACATTGACTCCCTGGCTCCTGCCCTGGCGGATTTCTGCAATCACTCCTCTGCCACTGGAGTCTTCCCTTCCCCCCTGAAGCACTCCCTTGTGCACCCTCTTCTTAAGAAACCCTCTGCCGACCCCTCCTGCCCGGCTAACTATCGCCCAATCTCCATAACTCCCTTCCTGGGCAAGCTCCTGGAGAAACTGGCCATCTCCCAACTGAATCTCCACACTGAATCTGTTGGTTGTCTTCATGACAATCAGTCTGGCCTCAGAGCTGCCAGAAGTACGGAAACTGCTCTCCTGAACATCCGTGAAGACCTGCTCTCCAACCTCGACTCTAACACCCCTTGCGTTCTTATCCTGCTTGATCTCTCTTCTGCCTTTGACACTGTCAACCATGCCATCCTGCTCAACCGTCTCTGTGACAACCTGGGTATCACTGGTCAGGCTCTGGCATGGCTGACTTCTTTCCTCTGCGACCGACCCTGCCCGGTCAAACTTGGGTCCTTCCTCTCTGACATCTTTTTGTCTACCTGTGGTGTCCCCCAGGGATCTAACCTCTCTCCCTGGTTGTTCAACCAATACCTGGCACTCCTTGCACACCGCATCACCGCTCTCTGTCCCAACTTTCAGTGCTATGCGGATGATACCCAGCTCATTTTCAGGCTACCCTCGGCCTCCTCCTCTCCTTCCCTCATCTCTGATTGTCTGTCTGCCATCCAGGATTGGTGTGCCGCCAACGACCTCTGCCTTAATGCCAGTAAGACTGAGATTCTACTCATCGGCACACCCACTCCCTCCTTCCCTGCAGCTCTCTGGCCGGCCTCTCTTGGCCCTCCTCCCTCTCCCACCTGCAAGGCAAAAAACCTTGGGGTCATCTTCGACTCTGCACTCTCCTTCTCCCCTCACATCTCTGACGTCTCTAAGAGGTCACACTACCAGCTGCACCTCCTTAGAGGTATTCTTCCTTTGCTATCCTGCCCCCAGAAGCTCACTGTTTCCAAAGCCCTGGTCCTCTCCAAGCTGGACTACTGTAAAAGCCTCTATCTAAATCTTCCTGCCTCCACTCTCCGCCCTCTGCAACTTATCCAGAACAGGACTGCGAGACTTGTCCTTGGCCTCAAGCCCAGGGATCGTATCTCTCCAGGACTGAAATCTCTGCACTGGCTCCCAGTGGCTGCGAGGATTAAATTCAAAACCCTCTGCATTGTACACAAGGCCTTCTGGGGTCTGGGGCCGCAATACCTTCAACTCTCTCTTCCTAAATATCTTCCTTCTCGAGCTCTTCGCTCATCTGCCTCCAACTCCTTCAGGGTCAGTCGCTTCTCCAAGCAACGAGTTGGTGGCAGATCACTCTCTTCGGCAGGGGCCTCTCTGGAACAGCCTTCGTGCCTCCCTGAAACTCGAGGAGAACCACCTCCGGTTCCGGAAACACCTCAAAACCTTCCTCTTTGCTTCTGCTTTCTCTCCTCCCCTCCCTTGCTGAATTCCTGACTGAAATTGCACTGGTTACCTGGCCACCCTTTCTGATCTCTGGCCCAGGCCCTGTCAACTGCCCACCTGAACTGCCTCCCTGGCAACCTCTGCACGTGGGGACCGTTTTCTGTATCCCTTCAGTCCCCTTTCCAGCACTTTGTCTGCACTTCCTTGCACTTGCCTGTTTTATGTGTTTTATTTATTTATCTTATTTATTCCACTTCCCATGTACTGCACTTTCCCCTCTCCCTTCCTCCCTCGCACTTTTCCTTTCCCCCCTTCCCATGCACTTGCGCGATCTGAATGACACCTGGCCTAGTAGGATCGTTGTCTGTCCTCCCTTTGTTCCCCCCCTTGCCTCGTCGCGCCTTGAAACACTTGTGTATAGGCGCGTTATAAATGCCATATCATATTATATCAATAGTATGTAATTATGCTCAAGGTCCCATAGAGAAGGAATGCAATGATATTGAATCCTCCAACTGGATGGCGTGTCCTGATGTTGAGGTCTCCACAGGGTTGATATGTGATGATATTGAAGTCCTCACATGGATGGTGTGTGCTGATGGTGAGGTCCCCACAGGGATGATATGTGATGATATTGAAGTCCTCACATGGATGGTGTGTGCTGATGGTGAGGACCCCACAGGGATGATATGTGATGATATTGAAGTCCTCACATGGATGGTGTGTGCTGATGATGAGGTCCCCACAGGGATGATATGTGATGATATTGAAGTCCTCACATGGATAGTGTGTGCTGATGGTGAGGTCCCCACAGGGATGATATGTGATGATATTGAAGTCCTCACATGGATGGTGTATGCTGATGGTGAGGTCCCCATAGGGATGATATGTGATGATATTGAAGTCCTCACATGGATAGTGTGTATTGATGTTGAAGTCTCCTTAATGAAGATGTATAATGATATTAACATGTTCATATGTGGGCTCTTTGACATTACATGTCTTACAGATATATAATGCTTCAAGGAAGTAAAAGAGAATTTTTGTGAAGATGTTGAAATAATTTAAGAAAGTATTTATAGGCCCGAGTGTGTTTTATGTTAACTTGAACTCATGTAATGGTAATGTTACATCAAGCTCTGCTTAGTACATGACCAAATCAGAAATCGAACGAAATCCCACCTGACAATGGGGGTCATTACGAGTTGGGTGGTATTCTGTCTGTAAATCCATTGGACTTACCATTACTGCCACTTGGTCTGACAGATTTACCGCTGGATTACACGTGGTGGTGGCAGAGTATGTTCCCATTTTTTCAGAGTTCATTGGAATCTATGGGGCATTTTTGGCAGAATTACTGCAACAGTAACTCTGCTGCAGTAGTTTTGTGGAAAATGGGTAGAAAGTCAGCAGATTTACCTCCAGTTCATAGCTGGAGGTGAATCCTTTACATTTCTGCCCAACGTCTGTCACATTTCACCTACTTCACCGTGCCGATTTATTTAGCATGAAATTAACAACTGTCCTTCTTTACCGGCATGTTGAAGCTGTCCCTTACCTCTCCATTTAGGAGATTTGTTGTTGCTTCAGAGACCACAGCCAAAAATTCAAAAGGTAACTTGGCCAAGGTGCAGGATGTATTTAGTGCTTTCAGAGCAAGGATGCCCGTAGTTAATATCTTGTTCCCGTAAGCATCCAGTCCCTTGCTCCCCCTGTCAGGAGACAAAAGGGGGAAAATTTGGTTTGGAAGCTAGCCATCATGACCATCACCACCAAACATTATGGGGATGCATGGGTGGAGCGCGGCAAGACCAACCCCCTTACATTTCTTGGAGGCACTGCTGAGCTCACCTCTGGTGTGCCTATACCTATCCTACCCTACCTACTGACGTAGGCATACCTACCCTTTCTCTTCTCGGGGTTAGTGTACATATTTCTAGTGTACGTTTCCATTTTTCTTTCGTGCATATAGTTTTTTTGTGCACATTTGTGGATAGGGGTTTGTTTATATTGTTGTAATAATTGTGATTCGCCACCACAGCAGGTAGACAGGCACTATCTTCAGAAATCAGGTTCCACTAGCCAGCTGGGCTGAGCGTGAGGGGTTTAAGACTGACCATTAATTCATTATAGGTGATGTCGCTTGCAGCACACCCCTACAACAGGTGCTCAAAATTACGGTGTCCCTAGAGTCCCTTGAGTCGCTCACAGGCTAGGTCAAGTGCCTGGGTAAAGACCTTGGCCTAGCAGGGACCAGCATCCTGGTCTGCCATGGCCCTAAGAAATTTGACCCTGAGACATTGCCCCTTACCTTCCACAGGTGTGACTCAATAGTGTCCTATCCTCTTTGGGCATTAAACATCTGGCCAGTGTTAAAGGCTAGCCTATCATCCACACCAGCTATGCCTAGCTCAAGCCCTGCCCTGCCTTGACCAACACTGCATGCATTCACCCTGCAGTGACCACTGTAGGTGCCATCATAGCTGCACCCACAAGCAACCCTAGAACACCTGGGTGTAGCATGCACCAGTTCTACACCAGAGGATAGAGGCACTATACTGAACGCTTCCTCCATGGCGAATGTTTTCAAGCATATGTTGAATGAGGTTATCATGATACCAGCAGAACATGGACACTATATCTGTCTGAGACCCTTCTCAGGTGAGAAACTGACCCAGAGATGTGAAGAGGAATATCGGTTAAGGGTGAACCAGACCAACCAGATAATCCATGACTGGAGAGCTCCTGACAGGGAGACAAGACATTGCGCTCTTGAGAGTCTCTGATGTCTTGCCACACACCCAAACCCCACATCAAAGGACATTTTACATGCTGGATGGAGTCTCTGGAGCCACTGAGTCCGATGCAGAGCTGACATTTAAGTATTATACCAACCACCTCCAACACAGTGAGAGTCTTTCAGAATATCTGGCCAGAACTGAACCGATTCTGCGGCTGGCTTTCAAGCAGAAGGAGGTTGAGCCAAACAACCTGAAACTGGTCAGGCTGCAACACGTAATGAAGGAGAGATCAAGGACACAGCCCCAGGATATGACCGGAGACATCAAGTGGTGAAATTGCATCAGATCCTCTTGGTGATGCAGCTGCAGAGGGCACCAGCCAGGATACTGCCTTTAGGGTCACCCATGCTACCAGAGCTTGGAAGAGACTCTACACTATCCTCCCAGGAGAGGAAATGCCAGCTCTTCAAGCTCAAGAGCCACGGCTGCCCCAAAAGTACCAACAGTGAACAGCACCGCTGCAGTCCGGGCAGCTCTGCCAAAGGTGCGGACAGCAGAGCAGCACTTTCTGTATGTGCACAAACCCACCAGATCACATCCGAGTTGCAGAGAAGTTCCAGGCCTTGAACATTCCAACATGTGCAATGGTGGGAAACGCCAGTGAAGACCAGAAGGGGGAGCAACTGAATCCTCACAATTATTATGCACTGACAGTGTAAAGACAGATAACTGCAAGTCTGTGCCACCAGACAGGTCCAAAGCTGCAGTGGCACCACTGGTGGGCAGGCCATCTGAGAACCAGCATCCACCCAGACTGGCTAGCCCACCTGAGAGGTAGATCACCTGTAATCTAACTACCATCAAAAGCAGCACTGGAACACTTTGGGGAGTACCTAAAGGGCTCACATGACCACCAGCCACTGTGACAGTTACCAGCAGGCACAAACGCTACTGCAAAGTGGCTCACATATGACCATTGTGTATGCATGGTTCTATAGAAAACCCCTAACTGATATCCCATTGGATCCCTTCCCTTGACTGGACTGATCCTCCTCTGCAAGAGAGACCACTCCTGCAAATATCTGGCGAACCTCTGATGCAGGCTGCAATGTCCATGCAATGTAGCTGGAGTCAGCACCTCCATTGTCTCCATGGTTTTGTTGTACAGCAACCAGAGTGAGGAACCCACTCACTGGTGCTGATTAGAACCAATTCCTCGATGTTCAATGCATTGGCTGCACTATGCCGGAAGATGGCTGAACCACGACATGTCAGCACATTGTCCATGCACCCTATGTGCCAGTAGGCATGCTTGCAGATAGATATTCAGTCTAGAACTCTACCTGATGGACCCGTTGGAGATGTTGGCAACAACTGGTTCGGGTAGATCACAATCCTGGCACACATCACAGTGTGGGGTTCCTGCCAGAGTGTGACTCAGCGGGAAGAAACGCCCAAGATGTTGGCTGATGGAGGCACTGGAATGTGGGGAGATCCCAGTGGGTTTACTAGTACAGGAGACCCTGGTGACAATGGATAGCATGGACCTGTAGACCATCAAGGTATTGGTCATTAATGTGGCCAATAGGACCATTTGATTACCAGGGTGCACCATCATCATACAGTTACACCTGACCCCTTCCGTAGCCCCAGCAGGTGTTGCTACCAGCCCATCTGACACGGTACTGGATTTGAATACCTTGGACTTTAGATACTCCCTGATCTCAGAAAAGGACCAGGATCACCTGAGAGAACAGCTTGCCATGAGCTTCAAGGCTTTCTCCACCAAGGGACATCGGCAAGGTCCAAACAGTGGAACACCGGATGAGTGTGAGCGACGAGACACCGTTCAGGGAGCGATCGTGATGCCTGGCACCAGGAGATGTGGAGGATGTACCTCACCACCTGGACGATCGTCTGAAGGCAGGGATCATCCCACAAGTAGAGCACAGTATTATAATACAAAAGACAAGAGTGTAGATACAGAGCATGGAGATAGCATTTCAATTGGGGTTTTGCCGATTCTGGGTCTGAGTCAGGTTTGGAAATATTTAGCCTTTTGGCTACAATCCTTTTTTGGAGGGTGTCTATTTTGTTTGACAGAGCATTTTGAATGTCGGTGCACCATATTTTATCTTTGGTACAAGGATCTTCAGTGGCTATGGGGTATTCCAGTTCCCTTAGGTTCGTGAAAAGATCCTTGGTGTTGAAACTGGCTTTGCTGGTCCGGTTGTTGTTAGTTTCTCTTTTAGTTTGAAAGATTTCAGTTTTGTATTTACTTGCTGATTCGTTTAAATTGAGTTTATTTTCTTTGGATGGGAGATTTCTCCATAAAACTTCGAGTTTTCTTTTTTCTGTGTGTATGATTTTTAACTGGGGGGTGGACCAGGTGTTGGTTTGGGTTTGCTTTTTCGCAGTTTGAGAGGCGCGATGGCGTCTAGCGCAGAGGTCATGGTGGCGTTGTACATTTCAACTAGTTCGGCTGGGTCTGCTGATTCTGAAGTATCCTTCACTACTTTTATTTTATTTATTTATTTTATTGCATTTGTTGTATGCCCAAACCCTAGGGTATCACAGCGTAGTTACAGACATCTTTCAGTTGATTCGGAGGCATTCGCAGTACATGCATAAACAAGGTAATGAAGCAGAAGATTACATAATGTTGAATATTGGTATTAGTTACTTAAGTCCTATCTACTTATTTACATGGTTATCATTAAAACAGGACATATTTACTTATTTATATCAAAGGATAATGGTCTTCATTACGTTGGCATCTATATAGAGGGGAGACCGGAGGAATTGTGTTGGCTACGTATCCGCAGGCTAATATTCGTTAAATAGCCACGTTTTTAGTGACTTTTTGAAACACTGCAAGTAATCTTCATTTTTAATGTATGACAGGAGTGTGTTCGAGTGTTTAGGGGCCATAACTGGGAAGCTGCTTCCCACTGCTCTGGAGCTTTTGAAACACGGGACCTGAAGGAGCGAGTTTTGGTTGGATCTAAGCGTTCTATTAGATTCTTTAACTGTTGAATTATTGATGTATATGGGTGCTTTGTTTGCAAGGCATTTATGTGTAACACACAGTGCTTTGAAAATTATTCTAGCCTTGATGGGTAGCCAGTGGTTCTCTCTCCTGATGTTGGAGATGTGGTCTGACTTGTTTAGTCCTAAAGCTGCACGTAATGTTTTGTTTTGCATTAGTTGCAGTTTGGCCAGATTGGAGTTGGAGGTACCTAGTAAAGGCCCATTACAGTAATCTAGCTTGGAAAATATCAGTGCCCTGGCTAAGGTAGTGCAGTTTTTGGGCGTGAGGAACTGGAGACTTAGTGCAATTAGTTTGGAGGTGTATGAGGTCGCTGAGGATAAGGCACTTACATGTTTCATCATAGTTAGACTGGTGTCTAAACACCTGGGGTTTTTACCTGTTTAAGTACTGGAATAGAAGTACCATCAATGTTGATTGATGTGTAATCCGAGTGGAGGGTGTTCATTTTGGTTGGGGAGCCCACGATGAGGATCTCAGTTTTCCCATCGCTGAGGCATAGGCTGTTTATAGCCATCCAATTTTGTATTATTGCATACATTTTATTGATGAATAAGGTGTCCTGGTCGTAGTTCCCTGAGATCGGGATGAGGCTCTGGGTGCCAACCGCAAAGTTAGTGTAGATGACACCCATGCCATCTAGTGCTGCAAATAGGAGCTTGGTATAAGCATTGTAGAGGGTAGGCGAGAGACCAGACCGGTGAGGTACCCCTGTAGGGACTGAAATGGGGTCTGCAGTCTCCTTACCAATGGATACTCTGGAGGGGCGCTCAGCTAAGAAGGATTTCACCGAGAGGGTGGCTTCCCTTGAGAATCTGAAATCATTCACTAGTGTAGCACAGAGTTTGTTATGATCCACTAAATCGAATGTGGCAAATAGATCAAGTCAAGGAGTGCTGTTTCGGTACTGTGGTTGGGCCAAAAACCCGATTGTCTAGCTCCCAGGAGCTGGTTTTGTTTGAGATGGTACTGAATTTGGGTGTAGGCTATTTTGTCTATAATCTTCAGTAAGAATGGGACCGTTGTTATAGGTCGGTAGTTTGTAGGTACTGTCGCGTCCAGGGATGTTTTTTTTTTTAGAAGTGGGGTCACCCAAGCTTCTTTTATACTGACTGGGACTGTATTTGTGTTGAATGAGACATTAACAAAGTAAGTAAAGTTAGTAATGATGGGAGTGAGTGTGGGGGCACATCATTTAACTAGGTGTGCTGGGCATTTGTCACCTTTGCAATTAGAGGCAATTACAGGCTTTTAGTTTTGCTATGGTGGCTAACACTAGATCTTGGGTCACCGGAGTAAAATGGAATAGCACTTTGGTAATGTCGTTGGTTGTGTTGAAGGTGGAGGATGGAGTGTTTTTGTCAGCTAATATCTTTCTTTTTGTGATAATCATTTTTTGTAATAGTTCAATTTTGGAGGCTAGCGTGTTTTGGATGGTGGAACACCATGCTTTACTAGGATTAGTCGGAGTGGATGCTGGGATTGGATTTTCCAATTCTCTAAGAATGGTAAAGAGCTCCTTGGAGTTCGAAGCGTCGTTGCTAATGCAAGAGTTAAATGCTTTTGCTTATTGAGGTATGATGGCTGCTTTGTAAATTTTGTTGGCAGCTATGAATGCATTGGCTAAGTCTATTGTAAGGGTTTTCTTGTGGATATTTTTAAGGGATCTTTTAATACGTCTGAGTGATACTAATTCTTCGCTGTAACCAGAAACTCGTACGTTTGTCAGCATGTCATGTTTTATTTATGATGGGTACAACAGAGTCAATAGAAGTTGTGAGACACTTATGGTAGACATCTGCGAGGTAACTAGGGTTGTCACTTGTTAAAGTGTTGGTTGAGAGGGCTTCACTTAGGATGGGGGAGAGGTTGTCTGCTGTTAGCTTCCGGATGTTTCTTGCTTCATATGTGTCCACTATCTTAGACATGGGAGGGCATTTCTCATTGCTGATTAGTGTAAAATTGACAACGTGGTGATCAAATATTCTACACTTATTGTGGGTGGGGGCATTCACTAGTTGTGTGAAGTTCATATCTTTAAGTGCAGCATGGAGGGCGTCTGTTTTATGATATAGTTTATCATTGAATCCTAAATTAATGTCACCAATGATAATGAATCTGGTGTTAGGTTTGATGTGGGGGTTAGTAGGAGAGGGATATCTAGATCCGGGTGGGTGTTATTATTGGGTGACCAAAATGTTGGTGGTAGTTTTTAGGTTAGATGAGATTTTGGCTATAAGAAGTTTGTATCCTTCTATTTCTTCGAGGGGGCAAGACCTAATTTGCACATTGGTTTTGGCTATTATAGCCACGCCACCTCCCTGTGCATTAGATCTATCAGTCCTGAGGATATTAAAACCTGGTGGGATGGCAAGAGATAGTAGTGGGCCAGATGCTTGGTGCAGCCAAGTTTCTGTGAGGACTAAAAGGTCCAGTTGTCGGTCAATGATGAGATCATGTATCTTGATGGCATGGGCTCCAAGTGACTGTGCATTAATGAGCATGCCTTTAAAGTTAGGTAAGAGTTCTGGTGGAGGCAGGAGAGGTAGGGTTGTGGTCTGTGCTACTTTAGTACTGAAGGGTTGTTTGGCCGCAGCTCGAGGTGGTAACTTATTTTGTTGGGTGTCAATGAGAGGGTTGGGTCTGTACTGTTTTTGCATGGCCGGAGGAAGGTTAGACCTTAGATGGAGGTATTCGGTACGTGACCTTAATCTACTCCATCTAACATTCCCCTGAATGGGATTAGGGGCACAGGTGTCCATGTTGGTAGGTTTCTGTTCTCGTGTCGTCATCATAGTAGTGGTGATTGGCTCTAGATTATTGATGATCTCTATAGATTTTGAATGCTTTTAAGGTCCTGGATGGGCGGGAAGGGTGGGGTAGAGGGTAGGAATGGGGGGGAAACATGGGATGGTGGCAGTAACAACCCATTCTGGCGAGGCTGTTTGCTTGGGTAATAAAGGAGCTACCTGTGCAGAGTAAGGAGTCTGTTACTATGCAGAATGAAAACATGATGGCAATAAGAAAACTTAGCATGATAATATAGTAGGAAGGAGTGGAGGTGTACCAAGGTGGGTCGCGTAAGTCAGAGAGGGCCTCTGGTTAAGGTGTACAATACACATGCATCATTATATCAGGCTAACACTGGGAATTTCATGTTGAGGAATAGGATGAGAAATTAGTACAGTACATAGCAAGTTGAAAATAAAATCAGGCTAGCACAATGCTTTCACTATTGATGAGTAGAATACAATTATTTTTTAATTTTCTATGACTTGGCCTATTTCCTCCCTGGTGCTGATGATTTAAGTCATGTACATTGGGATAGGTGCTGGAGACTGAGCAAAGCTCTGAGTAAGGCACTGGTAGGATCCTAGATAGCGATCCAGCCGACTATGCTGGGCACACTAATTACACTATCCAGGTGATGCAAATGGTACAATGGGTTGCGCACTACAGCGTGTTAGGGAGAGTGACTGGAATCATACAATCTCTCTAAATATAATACATCATGAGAGTAAGGAATGCGTTATTTGGTTTGGACAGTTTCAGCCGACGGGCAACACGCTAGTGAAGCGGTACAATGGTGCAACAAAGCTAATACCATTGGCCATAATGCCCTTCACTTAATCAAAGGCAGCGACATACATAGCCAAGTCATGTAAGCAGGCAGTGTGAATAGTGCAAGCTACGAGGTACAAAATGGCAGAGCGAAGTACCATGGGCAGCGTGGCACTCTGCTTACGTCACAGCAATACAGATATGAATCGATCCAAGCACGAAAGACTGTGTGCTATGTTAAACAGCTATGCTCGTTATTGACGCATGCATTATAGGGTGCTGTTCAATACAGAATAGGGCTGAGCAAAGAGACGTGTGATTCGACAAAGTTCAGTAGATCATGGCGATGCATTCGGTGGCTGGGTTGGCTTCGGAACTATTGGTCTTTTCGTAGCGCACTAGTGCAAATTAGAATAATATGGGGGTGTGAGCTAATACAGTGGGCTGGGTGCAGGTCCGCATGGTCGGGGGCAATGTACTCACAGTTTATAGAAGCAAGAGGAACATGGCAGCATGTCTGGCCGACGGCCAACGGACCATCACGGACAGGCACAGACCGAAAGGGGCCTTGGGCTCTGTGGGCCTTAGTCAAGGGGGGCCAGCTTCCGCCTCTGGCTCACCCTATGGCCTTAAGGCTTGTTGAGGGATAGGTTGCTAGACAACCAGAATACATAAAAACAGCTGTGCATGGTGGCAGCCATCTTAGGGATTGGATCCCCAGAGCAACAGCTCCACAAGGAGGGAATTGGGGCTGGGTGCACGGTGCTGCCTTATAGACAGGGCAGGGGGCCTTATCAGGAATGCTGGCTGTGCGGGTTGCAGTCAGGCACTGGATCCGCTGGATCGTGCCGCTCGCTGCTGCTACAGCTGGTTGAACCAAAGTCTAGCTGCTCCTGCAGCATGCGGACTTCGCTGGCGAGCAGCTAGGCAGCTACTTGGTGTTGCAGCTCCTGCCCTGGTGTGGGGTGTGCGGAGGGCACATACAGGAAGGGGCCTTGGGCTCTGTGGGCATTAGGCAAGGGGGGCATGCTTCCGCCTCCGGCTCGCTGTATGGCATTAAGGCTCATTGATGGAGAGGTTGCTAGGCAACCAGAATACACATAATCAGCTGTGCACAGCAGCAGTCATTTTAGGGATCAGCTCCCAGAGCAACAGTTCCACGAGGAGGGGATTGGGGCAGGGTGCACAGTGCTGCCTTATAGACAGGGCAGGGGGTCTTATCAGGAATGCTGGCAGTGTGGGTTGCAGTCAGGTGCTGGATCTGCTGGATCGTTGCCTCTCAGTGCTGCTACGGCTGGTTGAACCAAGGTCAAGCAAACATAAGTATATTCCTAAATGCCAATATTGGCATGTATAGGTGCAGCCAGCATGGAAATGTATGGGCGCAGCAAGTGTGAACATGCTTTTTGTGGCGACATATATTGTGGGGACAGGCATCATGAAAATGCATTGGAAAATCCTCTTGTGTACTGTTCGTGACTTACATCTATTGGATTTTTTCATGTGTTGGCCTATAAAAAACGATTGCAAACTGGCTTTTCACACAATTATTTACAGAAAGTGTGCTGTTTAATGCACCACTTTAAACTATTATTCAAAAAAAGATTCTCAGGGGAGGGCCTCCCCACCAAACTCTATTGCTTGATTTGGGCTTCCTCCCAATGCTCGGTGGCTCATGCTTATTTGTGAAAAATATGAACACCCCTCAAAATAAAAAATTCACTAGCAGCAACTGGCCATAATTAGTATTATGTTCAGTTGCTCTGAAATAGAATGTAACTACCATTTTGTGCAATTCACTTCCTTTGTTACTACATAATCAGACCAATCATATGGCGTTCAACAGGAGCTTACAAATGCGGAGTGCCAAATATTTTAAAAATCACAAAGCAACCTGCCCAGTTCTGTGATTCAATACGCATAGTAAAACATTTTTTCAAAATAACCTAACAGAATATGGTTGACTTTCAATAGGACTGTATGAATTTTGAGATTGTGTTGAGCAAGCTCTCCACTTAGTTGCTTACATTTAACCACCATCATGTCACAAAAAGATGTCTAGATTTTGCTTTCAAAATAAATCCTGACTTGACCTTGCCAACTGCTTTTTCCTTCTAACTTGACTTAGTTTGGCTCGAAATAGGTTTGCCTTAGCACGCCCCTGGTCTGAGCAGATCTGTTCAGTGAAAAAGAAACTCCTGCACTAATAAGATGCAAACACACTTTCCTCTTTCATTTTCTCTACAAATTGCTTAGGTTGCTAAGCACACACATTTGTCAGCATAAAACAGCGTTCTTTTAAGCTAACACATGTGTGTATTTTGCGCTCTGTAAGAGTCATCCAAAGAATTATTATTCCACTGGAAATAGCACATATTTATATAGCAAAATGAAAAGGTTTGTAATTTAAAAAAATATCACCACGTCTCTTAATTCCATCCTAATACTGTGTTCGTTTGCATTTTGAAACTGAAACTATGTGCTTGCTTAAAATTTTAAAACATTCTACATTCAAGATTACCCTTTTTCAAGTGTTCAGTTTGTAAGCTAACGCATGAAAGTAGCTGAAGGCTTGGGCTCTGTGCTCACATTCCAGCAAGGTCACGGCTTTTGTTATGCATCCTCATTCGCCCTGAAGTGTTTAACACCTTGCCACGGGCAGCGCTCTGTTTCCCTGGTGATATAGGTGGAGGAGGGGAGATGCAACAGAGGCCTCTGGACTACGGAGTTAAACACATTATCCTGTTCTGAAATACACATTTGTTGTCTTCAAACACACATGCAAACTCGATGTGTGTCATTTGACTTTCTATTTAAAGCTGGTCTTCCTTATTTTAGATCCGCACTGGATTAGAAAAGTATTGTTAAACTTGTTTTAAGGATAAGACATTGATTCTGCAGCAGAGCTACATTAATATGTGGCCTCTTAAAGCAGATTGTTGCTTATCACCCAAAAACTTCATGTTGTTTGACGTGATGTTTTAAATAATTATCTGTATGGGCTCTGAATCTGCGGGTCCTCAATAAATAAAGAAACAGGGCAGTAAGTGATTAAATAGCCCCATTGCTGCAGGAGTGCTCATGGGGAGAGAGTTTCGCCTAAGATCTAGGTGACACAAGCCGAGAGCATCAAGTCCTGGTAGGGGTGGATTCGCCCTTGTGCCTGCACTGTGAAAACTCAACTTTTCCATAGATGCCAACTTTTCACAGTGAGCTTGGTGGACATGTTTGTTACACCCTGACGACCCTCTGCACCCTACCAAAAATGTGCATTTTGGGAAACTTTGCATAACTCGGTCCACCAACCTAAAAGGGCATATTAAGAAACATCCCTCTCGCAAAACAATAGCAGAATCATGTCAAGATAAACTTTACACTTGACAGAAAACACAATATGAAAGCTGTTTATTTTTCCCCAAATCAAGACATCTGCATCAAGGACCCACCAGCATATTTCACCTTCATTGATCTTTTTTAAATTGTGTAAATACAAAATAGAATTTACTTTACTTACTTGAAATTTCACATGCTGAAGGCCTAGAGAATTGTACACGCTGATGTACACACACAGCTGAATTACTGTATCAAGCATTCTGATTTACAATGGTAGGTCAGAGTCGCACTGCAGGAAAATGTTATTTCATCTTTTAAGCTTCAGCATGTAGCAACTGCTAGGTGGGGTGATACAGAATAGCATGCAGGTTAAGTGTTGGCTATAGCAGCAGCACAACATTCACAAACAAGCACTGGCAAAGCCAACAGTGTTGACTTTAATGTTGGCATGGGAAAGGCATTTTGCAGACCCTGCCATAATGGTGCTATTGGGCCATAGAATGACAACAGATGGCAAATGGTGTTGGCAATTTGGTATGGGAGGGCTGGCCTGAGTAACAACGGCGATAGAATTGTAGAGACAGACTAGCATGAAATATGGACAGAGAGGCTTGGGACAGCTTTGTGTCATCCCGAAAACAAGATCACTGTAAGGAAGACATTTATCTAAACCTTGGAAGACACACAAAACGAGTGTGCCTCTTTTCAGACAACAATGCTAATAACCAACCCTACTAAAACCTCACCCCTCTGCATACACATCTCAAACTCTAACTACACACAACCATACCTCTTAAACAACAGCATCCCACACGCACTTCACTACAACAACAAACAAACCACACATAGCTACACAACAGCACACAACGGATACCGACGGGATACCACACCAAAAAGCTCAGCGAACAGTGTTAACCGAACTGAACCTGCCAAACAGCACATCAAAGCTCCCTGCTCTTTCTCCTAACTTTGTCCTACTAACGTACCCCAACTGACCCCCTTTTATCTTTTAGATCCTCCAGAGTGCCAGAGGACCATTCCGGTGGTGATAGTGCGCGGTATAAATATCCTTTAACATATTATGACAGTGCCTAGTCAATGTCTATTTAATGCCCATACAAGAGCCAAAACGTTTGGCTTCACCAATGCTGGCCATCAACAGGACTTCAGTGTAAGGAACAGATGCAAGTAAACACATATTGATTATGAAGGCACACTAGTTTAAGACATTTTTAATGATATCATGAGCTGCAGAATTTACTGAACATTTTATAATTTCTCTATGTTGCTAAATTTCCTTTTGTAACCAACACAGCATGTAGGTAAATAAAAATTATTTATTAAAATAAGGATGAGGTTTGAAGATATCAAAGTCACCTAGGTGCTGGGGAGCGGTGATGATATTGGTGTCTTCAAAACACTAATGACTGATGATGTCAAGGTCTGATGATTTTGAAGTCCACACAGGGGTTGTTTGAATGATACGGAATTCCTTGAATATTGGTGCTTTTATTTAAACTCTGTGTGAGAGGGTTGGCAATGTTACAGTCATTTTCATGTGGCTTCTGTGGTATGATATTTAGGTTCACCAAGGGCTGAAGGTGTGATTTGAATTAGAACCTTCCACATGGATTCTGGGATTATATAAAGAGATTATGTGATGGCCGAGAAAGTATGGTTTATGATGATAAGACAATAATGAAGCCCCTACAGGATGATCTTTGATGATTTCAAAGTCCGTAAAGGGATGGCGTGAGATACGTTGTCCAAGATGGTGTGTGGAACATTTAAATCTTCACAAGTATGCTTTATGATGACATTGAAGACTTGATGGAATGGAGTTATGTAATAATGAAATTCCCATGAGAAGTGTAATGATATTGAAGTCACCAGATATGGGTTGTTTGACCGAGATCAATATATTCACGGTGGAATTGACCATAGTCGATTTTGCTGCAAATCTATTTGACCTTTGGCCAAACAAGCCAATCCCTGGCTTGCCAGCAGCCCTTTATCCACCCCCCCTTCCCTACTTACCTTAGTGCCATCTGCCAGAGCTCCTCTTACTCCCCTGCAACGTCAGTTCTGTCCCTGCAACGCGGGTCGGAACTGATGCTGCATGGTCCCTTACAATGTCCAAGAAGAGGGGGACACCCCCGCAACCCCGTTCCCATTATAGTTAGCAAGGAGAGCGGGGGATGCCCCTGCAACCCCCATTCTCCTTGTTTGCTATAATGGAACCGTATGGCCTAGTTGACCGAATTTCTGATTGTACGATCATTTCGTACAGCCTAAATTTGGTCAACTAGGCCATACAGTAATTTCTTTCGGTCAAATTGGGCTATTCCAAATCACCACAAGGATGGTATTAGTCATTAGATGAAAATGAAGCCCTAAAAGGGTAATGCTAAAGTCTGCGAAAATATGGTGTCTGCTGACTATCTGTGATGATATTGAAGTTTGTACAGGAACGTTGTGTGATAATAATGAAGAGAGGGATGATGTTGAAACCCCAACAGCAGATGCTGTATGATCATTGTGTAGTGCTCACAGAGATGGTGTGTGATGACTCTGAAGTCCTGATAGAGTTGTAAATCATGATATTGGTTTTAATGTTGTGATAATGATAAAGTCCTCGCAGGGAACATCTGTGCTAATAATGAAGTCCCAAAGGAATTGTTTGTGATGATACTGATAAAGGATGGTGAACGCTAAGATCCTCTAGGATGGTTTTCAATTTGTCACAGATCGATAAGAAAGACTCAGTGTCTCTCTGATGTGTCAAGTTTTTTTAAAGGTTTCTTGTGGCCCTGAGGCTGTCCCTCTCTTTCTCATGTAGAAAAGCACCTCCTCCGTAACGAGGGCATACCTAACCCCAGTTTAGTAGATATGGATTATTGGCACTTGCTATCTAGGTTCTGTCTTGTACTAGAGATGAAGACTGTGACGAACCTATGGATGTCGTCCCTATGCCCCTAGATGGGGACCTTTCCCACAGGGTAAGGGTGGCACATCCACAATACAATAGTCCCCCTGAGGGTGGAGTACCGGGGGAGGAGCACATGGGAGGGGAAACCCCTTATGGGATTAGGGACGACCATTCCCAGCGAATGTGGTATTCCTCTGCTGCATTAGACTTTCCCTCCTTCCCCAAGCCAAACTCTCCTTCCCTGTTCGTAGTCCATGCCAATATTTTCTATTGTTAAGTCAAACAACCTAGTAGGTCAGACCCAAATAAGGCCTCTGATAATACATCACCATCCCACACACACTCCTCCCCTGGTCACTTCACTTCTGTACCAATCTTCCCTCGTTTGTCGGAAGGATTGAGAACTAAGTCCCCTTCAAAAGTACTGGGATGAGGAAGAACAGCAACTACCTAGATAGAGCCTCATTACCAAGTACTGAGATGAAGAAGATCCTATTCTACCCTATGGAGAGTTCAAAGATAGATAATGAGATGAGGCGGAATAACAAAACCATGAAGATTACTCTTAAGGGCCATAATGAGTGGTCTAGTGGTTGCCGGCTACTTATTGGTTCAAACAGAGTAGAAAAGGATGAAAGAATCAGGAAGCAGTCTTTCAGCCCTCCCTGTAGGAGTCCTGTGCAGTAGCCGAAGTGGCTGTGGACCACTGCACCACCCAGAGAGAGGGAGGAATCGAGAGCAGTCGTTGAGCAAGTAAGCTGGGCAGACGCTGACCCAGCGTACCTGGATCTGAAGTAAGAGACCCAGTGCACAGAGTTGAGTGGGAGC
Organism: Ambystoma mexicanum; assembly: GCF_040938575.1. NCBI lineage: Eukaryota > Metazoa > Chordata > Amphibia > Caudata > Ambystomatidae > Ambystoma > Ambystoma mexicanum. The sequence goes on from NC_090933.1 coordinate 1,364,983,363, forward strand.
GAGAAAACAGGCAGAGAAGAAGAAGCTCCTTTGTGTGCTACCCAAACAAACCTCTGGGTGTCCCGAAGCTTCAGAAGCTGTCTGGAAGTGAAGCCCTGTCCCACGCAGATGGAAGGGACTGGCAGAGTGGCCACCATCAAGAAACCAAAAAGAAACTGACCTGCAGACATGCTGCTGACCGAGGCAAGTGACCAAATTCTACCAGAGCCCCAAACAGAAACGCCACTGCCTGGAAGACACACACCAGAGAAACAGGTGTCGGAGAGCAACAGGAACAAGAGTGTGAGAGGGTCTGGGACCCTGAAAGAAGCAGAGAAAGCACAGAAGGGAGCAATTACTTGGCAGGAGAGTGAACCAAGCTATTGCAACTATAGGAGTCTGGGACATGCACCCATAGGAAGACAGAGTCTGGAACCCTGAGAGAAAACGGGAAAGTGCAGAAGGGAGCGTAAACTTGGCATGATAGTAACCCAAGCAGTTACAACTGCACTTAGTGAGTCTGGGACTCACAGCCACATAAGAATAAGAGTGAAAGAGGGTCTGGGTCCCTGAATAACACAGACACACTACAGAAAGGAGCACAAGTTTGGCAGGATAGTAAACCAAGTAATTTCAAGAGAACATTGTGAGTCTGGGACCCACACCCATATGAAAGTTAAAGAGGGTCTGGGACCCTGAGAGTTAGCAGCCAGACTGATCTTTCTTCTGTTCGGCTTTGCACTTATTAGCTCTACCACTCCTTGGTCCTCATTACGAGTTGGGCGGTATTCTGGTGGTAAATCTGCTGTAATACCACCCAATGGAATTATTGTTAACACCACTTGGTCTGGTGGATTTACTACCGGATTACAAGGAATGGTAGCAGTGTTAATCCCCATGGATTTTGGCGAAATTACTGCTGGCAGAATTACTGCCATGGTAAGTCTGCTGAGTTTGCTGTTTTGTGGTGGAAAGTGGGAGGATTTACTTCCAGCACGTTGCTGGAGGTAAATCCTCCACTGCAGGGTCAAACTCGTAGTATGGCGGAATCGGAAAAGAGGCAGTAATTCCTTTACCACCACTTTTTTGCTGCACCGCCATACTTGTAATGTGATTCTTGTCTTTAAATCCATCAATGGCCAACCTGCTCCCTCCCCATTGCCTGATTGAATCCCAATCCCATTTCTTTTGTGCTCAAATGTTCTATGCTCTAACCCTATACAAGCATTCTAGTCACATTCCCCTCCATCTGTGCTATCTCCCACGACTGCTCATTTCCTGTAGTGGCCCCTTAATAGCATGCACTCCCCCCATCGACATCTAAGCTGTTAAGTCTGTGTAAGTATTTAAGATGGAAATCTCGAGTCATCTGCTCGCCAGTAAAGGGAAATCCCTAACCACCTCTAAGCCTTGTCAGACCTCTCTGCCCACGCAGAAAATAAGCTAAACAACTGTAGGTATGGAGTTATGTAACCAATGATGCAATGCCTAAATGTGCATTATATTTATTAATGTAAATCTGTTATGAATATCATTTTCATATATTTACCCCATACTCTGACTCACCATTATCCACATAGTCATTGAGCTAGGTGAAGACACCCTTACATGGGATTGCCTCAATGTCCTGTTTGCTTCCTTGTCAAAGTGCAAATCTTGCCAACCATTAACATAATTTAAATAATGACACAAAGGATATCTGCTCCAAAGGATTGGACCTTGAACATCATATGTACCCTGCTTGGCAAAGCACAAAGTCGTCTGTGACCTAGTCAGTGGCCTTCTGTCTTTAGAGGAACCAAGGATAGCTGCATAGGTTGCTAATGAAGAGGAAGATGGATTGCTTCCATTGGATGCTCTAGTGACTCAAGGCTGACAAGGTGAACAACAGGAGCTTCATTACAAGTTAAGGTAATGGAGTCTTAAATATGTTTGTCTGACATTGTTTTCTGGTTAGTGTGATTAGTGTGATAAGATTTGGTGCGCACCATGCTCAGAGTGAGAGCAGGATACATGTGCCTGCATACTCAGACTTTGGGGACGTTACGGGGAGAAGCAAAGAAGCAGAGATGTATGAGAAAGGCACTTTTGTAAAAGTTTAGGAAGGCTCTGAATAATCACAAATAGTTCCTTCTCCCAATGAACAGCAAACCACAGAAGTTGCACACTGGAGGCAGGTGACTCTCCTGAACTTACTGTTGGTGCTTCCTCTCTAGCTGCCCTTGTCCGCACACCTCCGAGTGAGGAAAATATTGGATAAATTTGCTCTTCACTTTTATTTTCTGATAGTATCCAGGTAGAGATTCACAGCAAGACTTCTCAGATTGTTTAGTTATATGGCAAGTGCAGGTGGCACTGCCAGTACTATGAGAGCCCTTTGAGAGTGTATGGATTAACATCAGTGATCCTTTGATCTGCCAACTACCTCTATGAACCACTTCATATTGGTCGTTATGGGCATGGAGCCAGGTACTTTGCAGCGAGCCCATGAGAATCATTCTTGGCTTTGCAGTAGCAAACACACCACACAGGTTGGCACTTACTCTGATGTTTTTAGATGCCTGTTTTTGTCTAATCTGACTCAAAGCCTAATTTCTCAAAATCAAAATGCAACATCTGTTCATACTAGGAGCTGACGTGCAGCCTGAGATATCCTATCCAACTCTCAATGCCCAATGTTTTTCAGCTGGTGGAAATATGATTTGAGATGTTTTCTAATAGTATACTGGAGCTAGATGCTCACATTATTTTTTATAACTCTTCTGAACAGCTATCAGAAAAGCTCCAGGTGTCAGTTTATTTTATTAGTTGAATTTACATTGCGGCTTCTGCTACAACTGGATCCAGTAGAAAAACACCTCTTAGATATCACATGGAATAGAGTGAGTTATTCAGAGTTGAAATAATAGCACATAGGTTATCCTAGCCCTCCCCTAACTAGACTCTGCTGTCTCATTTTTTAAATTGAATACTGGGTGAATTGGTGGAAATTCTACTTTACTTTTCCAAATGTTTCCTACTGGATCCAGCTATTGAGATATAATAATGATAATTTGATATTTATATAGTACTTTTATCCAAAGCGCCTTACATATCTACATACATTTATGTAGATATGATTCTTAGGCTATCTCCTGAAATGCTGTGTCTTAAGTTTTAAAATGTATTTCTGTCAGTTCATTGGCACCTTCCCACTCTATATTTGTATATCTGCAGACCGAATCCTGTGAGCTCCACTTTTTCACTTCCTCCTCGACCCTTTTTCTTGCTGCTCATTTTTCCTCTTTTAGTTGCCCCACATTGCCCGTTTTCCCTCACTGACAATCTTTTGCTTGCTTTTCACTACTCCTTTTTCCCTCTATAGCCCTCTTTCAATCACTTTTACAGACCATCCCATTAATGCCTATTCCAAAACCAGAACTATTGGCTTTGCCAATGTTTTCTTTGTTTCATATGGACACTCTGGGTTCCCTACTCCTGCATTCAGATCAACTTAAGGAGCAATCAGAGTTAATGCGCTTGATCTGCTGTAGCGTTTCACGTGAACATGTGTGCAAGACAAGCCTTTTGCGAGGTCAAGTAATGCCACCTATCCCAGTGCAGCAATATACAAACTGATTCCCTAACAGAGCAAAGGTAAAAACACCCAGTAAAGAAAAGCTTTAATTTTCCTTCTAGTGTGTTTGCTTTCGTCTTCAGTTAGCATACTGGAGAGTAGAAAATACACATGTAAAAATTAAACAATACATTCATTAACTATTATGCCTAGGTCTCTGGTTTTGGCATAGCATAGCAGGCCAAGTATGTGTGTGTGCGCACTATAAGCACTCGCACATGTGCTGATGGAGTTCACAGCACAGATCGCAGGCTTGATACAAAATAACGCACATGCGTTTCATGTTTTGAATGCACTCACGGGACAAATAGCCAAAATAAAAATAGCAAATTCCATCCAAACCGTCAGCTACCAAGCTCCTATTCAGAAGTTGGAGGTCAACAATCATGAGGAGGTGGGGGCAGGGCAGAGGAGGTTACCTTGGAAGCAGAGTAAACTGCAAGGCAGAGCCTTTTGTCATGCAGAATCGGGCGGGCTGCTATTCGCACCTTGGCCAGCTTCCCAGACGCATTACAAAGGGCGTTTCTCTGCCATGGAAAAGAGGTTACCCAGCACACTAACAGACAGCTGGGCGTGGGGGCTGCTTTATAGAATGTGTGTCAGCACTTGGCTTGAGTAAAAACAGTTTCATTGAAAATGTTGATAAGCCCATATTGACTTGTGGTACATGATTAAATGGTTGCAACATTTGCATTTTTTATTGTTCACCCATACGGTTTAAACATCTTTTTTTTTTTTTAAAGTTTTCAAAAGTGTGTACTATTATAAGCACAGTATTAGCTTCTTGACAGATGGTGGTTCTTCCCCATAAGTGCAGGCATGCAATACAGTAGCACAAAACATCTGAGACCTGCTGCTAAAAAGTGCTAGTATTCACTTTAAAAATTAGAGCAGGTCACCAAAAAAACGAGCAATGGTTTCTTTCTGGTTGATTTTGTTTTAAGCAATGGCCGTGCAGCTGAACTTGGAATATATCAATCCTTAGATAACTCTGATTGCTTTACAAAAATAATGTAAATGCCTATTTCCCTTGGTTATTGGTCAACCTGAATTCACCAACTAAAGCACATCACAAACTTTCTCAGTGACAGAGCCTGCCAAATGCTATATTAATGAAAACAACCTTAATTGGAATAAAACAATTCAATAGCATAGGTTAAAGTTTGATGAAATGCTGTAAGTGCTTAATTTAAACTAGCAAATCCATTGTTTTTGATGGGTTACTAAAATGTTTAATATTTTTCATGTATAGAGTTCTTGGTATTTTTTAACATTTATTTATAACATTTTTGTAACATCCAAACCGAAGGGGATCACTGCGTCTGTACAGAATAAGCAAGATTGTTGCACAACGAAAGGTATGTTACGTGCTGTGATTGTTTGTACAGAAGCAGAGTGTCAGTAATCGTATTTATTGAAGAACTAGGTTTTCAAAGGTTCCTTGAAGGTAGTGTTGGAAGTTTCATCTCTGATGTTTGAGGGAGGAGAGTTACTGATTGAGGGGGCAGTGCTAACTCCTCCAGACCTAGCCTTTTTGAATCGTGGAATGGCAGTAGTGGTGTTATTGACTGAGCGAAGAGCATGAAGGTGGTGTTTCTGAGAGATGCTCTTGTTTAGGTACTTAGCGGCAAGATTGTAAATGCAGCGATGTGTCAGTGGTAGAGTTTTGAACTCTATACATGCTATTATGGGTAGCCAGTGGGCTTCGCGCCTAGAGGCAGAGATGTGGTTGGATTGGCACAATCCCAGGGCAGCCTGAAGAGCTTTGTTCTGGAAGTTACAGCTTGGCTAGGTTGGCCATCGAAGTGCCTATGAGAACATTTCAATGGTCAAGCTTGCTGACAATTGCACTGGCAAGCGCGAGGCAGTTGGTTGGCAACAGGAATGACCTAGTTATGGAAATTAATTTTGCAGTGTAGGCTGTAGAGGATGCAAGGGTGTTAATGTGTTTAGTTCAGCGTCCAAATAAACTCCCAGCATTTTGAATTGTCTGAGGACAGGGATGGAGGTGCCATCAATGGAGAAAGAGGAGAAAGAGGAGAAGGTGGAGGCAAGCTTGCTGAGACGACAAGGGAAAACCACAATTAGTAGTTTGATTTTATCGTTGTGTAAGTGGCCCCATCCAGTTTTGGGTGGTGGCGTAGATCTTGTTCATGCTCAAACAGTCCTCAGAGTGGTTGCCCCTGATCGTGATGAGGATTTACATATCCTCAGCAAAATTGGTGTATTTGATATCAAGAGGGTCAATGATGTAGAACAGAGACTTTGTGTAGGTGTTGTAGTGGGTGGGGCCAGGCAAGACCATGAGGAACGTCCAGAGGATCTGGAATGGAGTCTCCAGCAAAATTCCAAATCATATTCTAGACGTGCGATATCCCAGAAAGGATTTAACCTAGGCAATTGCATCTGAAGAGAAGAGGAAGTAAGAGCTGAGGTGTCAGCAGAGCGTATGGTGATCAACCAATTCAAAGGCAGAGTGAGCCAGTGGTGGAGCGACAGGGGGCAGGGAGGGAACAGGAGGGGCTTCGTGCAGAAGGGGAGCCTAGAGTTTCTGGCTGATCCCAATGGATATGTGGGTCCAGGCGAGGTCGTAGGAGATAGTAGGATTCTGGCGCATAGCTCATGGAGGCGGTCTGTGCCCATAAATGGTTAGGAGTCAATGGCTGGGCTTTTTATATGTTGCCGAGTGGTCTGGAGATAGTAGGCTTTGGCGTGCCTGGTTCTGGAGCTGTTGTCAGGGAGAGGCTGGTGGGTGGAGGCTGGTCTGAGTCTAACTGGCAAGGGAAAAACTGGGCTGGTTTTGTCACTGCTTGGGTTCGGCAGTGTAACTAGGGTGAACTCTCCGTCAGAAGTGAGCATGGGGGAATTAGGTATTGCGGACACCCTGAGAGTGGTTCTGGCCTGAATTGGGAGGGCAGGAGGGAGGGAGGGAGGGAGGGAGTGGGAGGAGGGGCAAGCAAGGCAGTGAATAGGAGGCAAGGCCCGGATTGTGTCTCGAAGAGCAGACTTGACTAGGGAGATTTTGCGTGGAGGCCCTAAGTTTGCAGACAAGAGGGAGATGAGGGGAGATGGGAAGGTGCGTACAGCAGGCAGGGGGTAGGAAACAAGATGGGGAGGAAGGTGGATAATGCTAGTGGATGTCAGGTGAAGACAACACCACTTATGGGGAGTAGATTGGCATGTAGCTGCAACAGTGGCTGTGCTGAAAGCACTGCAGCAGGGGTTGAAGCGTGTAGCAGGGCAGCTAAACTGTCATCAGGGGTGATAAGGTGAGCAGCATTGCGGCATAAGGCAGACGGTATGCATAAAGTAATATAAGAGCAGCTCTTACCTGAAGTAGTGTGTGTTAACTAGCCAGGCTCCATTAGAGGCGAAATCGCAACGTGTGAGTAGGTCTAGAGGAGAGGGGGAGGGCTCAGGCGGGGCAGCAAGGCAGGTACAGCTGATTGGCCAGACAGGAGATTATGATACTGGCCTTATAGTGGGGCCGGCTTTGCCTGCTGGCTCCCATGGGCACCAGAAGAAACGGCATCAGGCAACCAATACGACGGAAGCAAGGTGGGCTCGTGGGAGACACGGCCTGCAGGGCAGAACACTTGCAATGGTGTTAGACATTTTAGAAGGGTTTTGGTCATCCGAGCACAATGTTAGGAATTCAGGTGAACTTGAATCAAGCCCAGCAAGGCTTACCTTCGATGTAACCACAGGTGCGTCAATGAAGGTGGTAGCATGGCACTGCTGCTCCTCGATTATCACAGGCAGCATGGGCCAGACAGGAGATGATGCTGTCATCATGAATTATGGGACTGTTTCTGTGGCTACGGTTTTCTTTTTTTAAATTCTTTCATCATCTCTATCTGCTGTTTGTTTCTTCTATTATAAACAGCCCCATTGTCTAGGTTGCTATAGCTTGTCACACAGCAAAGAATGCTGAAGATGAGTATTCAATTGCAAAAGACACTGCAAGCAGTAGTACTGCAGAGAGAACAGTGCATTTTATAAAACATGTATGTTTTATTGAAATTCATTTATGACTCCAATTGTCTATGTTTGGGCTGATTTTAACCGTACTGTATACTTTTAGTTGGTAACATACTGGTAACGAAGCACTGCTTCAAAAAAGGGATGACTTGTTGATTTTCTTTTGCAGTTGTGCATCTTACTAACACGGTTATCAAATGGCTCTACTATGATGTAACCAGAGTGGACGAGTGTTTTGTTGAATAACAGGAGATAGAAAATTCAAATGTTTTACAATTCAGTTTGATCCAATGCAAATGTATCCAAGGTAAAAATATTGTGCCTCATTACGTGTTCAGTGGTAATTGTGTTTGGCAGTAGTATTTCAATTATTTTCAAAATTAGTTGCAATTACCACCTCTTTTAACTGTTCTGAATCTGCCAGATTACTAGTGGCAAAATGGTAGTGTTACTCGCCATTTCCAGGGCTCAAGGTGCTGCTTGAAACAGCCGGAGATGAAAGCGCTGCAGCTTAACACAGTGTACCTTGAGGAACCACGAGGGAAGCCGCAACTGTTCCTGCACGGCATCAACACTTAACTAGTCCCTTCAGCAGCGTGAAGTGGACTGCTCCTGCTGTTCCCCATTGACACAATGCAGAGCCCCAACGTGCTCAATTGATCATCTGGTCTCAATCGTGGATCAAGGTACTTATGTTTGGAGGCTATTGTATGCTGCCAAGCCTGTGCATTTGGTAGGTGCGGTAATGGTCACCATCTGAATTGAGTTCAGCCGCTGTGGTATCTCAAGTATGACTGCGGAGTTTAACTGTGAGGCAAGTTGTTGGTGAATCCATTGCTGGACTAGTGCACAGATAATAAGTATTGGGTGTCTGCTAGGCAGTGCTCCCATTGAGAGGCCTAACAGGAACTGCCTTTGTTAGGCAGAAACCTGTGCAGTTCCCTTAGGGACCACTGCAAAAGATTTAAGACTACAGGTGTTGGCAGTAAACCCACTTGGTAGCAGTCTGTACCACCCAGATTTACCTGGTAGCTGTGGCTGAGCAGTCAGACTTCCCTCAAGAAGAGTTAGGCAGTATGCAAAGTATACACAATAGGCACTCAGATACAATAATACAAGCAAACACTGACCAGAGCTTTGGTATCAAAGTATATAATTATTTATTTAAAAACACACAGTTTGAAACACTCCAGCACTCTTATTGTAAAATATTCTAAACACAGTTACTATTGTAATATATACACCCCTTTTCCCTTATCGGATAAGTCACAGTAAAACACCACTTATTTTCATACAGAGGTGAGCGCTTAACTAGATTGCACTCCAATAAGTTTGTGAAAAAGGGAGGGAAAAAGACAGAATATGGAAAGGTATACCACTCTAAGATTCAGGAACACTATTAGCAAGGCAGAAGAGCAAAAAGTCACTGGTGAGCCAAAGTCCAAAGGCTGGGCCCCCTCTTAGAGAGAGCAGAGCACAAATGCGCCCAAGATCACACAGTTACACTAGGCTTAGAAAGTCTTGCAGAGGGTTCAAAAAGAGTTTAGAGAGGCTTAGGAAAGTTTAGCCAGGGTGTCCCAGGCTAACCAAGGTTCGAAAGCCGGGGGCTAAATCTACCCCGTACAGTAGGTAGCAAGGGAAGCCAGGCGGGACACGGTACCTTAAGTGGGAAGGATCCTCCAGCGGTGGCAGTTGTTCCTGGTAGTGGGTGCAAGTTGCGTCGTCGTCCAGGGGAAGAGAAGATCTCGACTTGGAGGAAAGATGAAGGTCGTTGCACTATCAGGGAAGAAACCAGCCGTGGAGTTTTCCGGTTAAAGGTGGTACCTTTGTTTCGCGGTCGTGGTAAAACGTGGTATCCCGGTTGCCGGGGTGCTTGGCACAGGCAAGGCGGCCACGAGGTACGTCGGGAAGGCGAAAAGACAGTGAAACTGGTTATCCCCACCAGTCAAAGGAAGTAGACTCTCTGGCGGGAGATCTTCTCTGTCGTTGGGAAAAGTGGTGAGGCAGTCCAGCAGGGCTCCACCGGTGGTGGTGTCGTGGCAGGTCGGCTCAGCTTCTCCCTCGTCGGATTCTTAGGTCCTGTGGCGACTTCTGAAGTTCTAGTCCCCAAAGCCCTGCTTTTATGCAGCAAACCCCCATTCACTCAGTCTAGCTGTCACTCAAACATGCTAAGTGGTGAGCCGGCCGGCTCACCACTTGGGCCAATCAGGATGGAGTGCGACTTGAGTTGCCTAGGCAACTCAGTCCAGGGTGCCTAAATTCCCCTCCACCCCTCCTAAGTACCCCAGACAGAGTGGCACCACTTTGGAGGGCTTCTGTGGAGAAGCCCGCCAAAAAGTGGAACGTCACAGAAGAGAACACAAACGCCATTTTAGAATCAAGTTTTGGCAAAAAATACCAACCAGAGAATTAATATCAATTAAATAAACCGGCGGTATGTTCGAGGCTACCGTAAATAATTAAATAAAGATAGTAGCCTAAAACAATGGGAAATCCCATAGGAAAATATACGCGGTTGAATATAAAAAGTAGTATCCACTGCCACCAGCCAAAACTCGATCAGGGGGGACGGAGACATGTCCCCTCGACTAACAGATCCTGGGCAATCGAATTGCCCCAGCCAGTATGTCCGCAATATGATGGTTTGTACTGGTTCTGTTCAGAATTTAAGACTAGCAAAGTCAATGGTGACTTTACATGCCCTGGGAGACAGTAGTCAGTCCCAGGGTATGGAGTCTATACTGGGGGGTCACTATGACACCCCTGTGTCACTGCACGGAGGGTACTGTGTAACATAGTTTTGGATTTTCTCCCTTCATTTGCATTAACCATCTCAAGGGTTGGTGGTCAGTCTGAATGACAAAAGTAGAACCATACAAGTATGGCCTAAACTTCTTCAGTGCCCACACAATAGCAAAGCATTCTCTTTCTATTGTTGCCCACCTTGTCTCAGGATCCTTCAGCTTACGGCTGATGAAGCAAATGGGGTGCTCCCTACCCTTCTCATCCAGTTGGCTCAGAACTGCACCTTTACCTATATTGGAAGCATCAGTTTGTACAATGAAAGTTTGGGGGTAGTCAGGAGCTCTCAATACTGGAGCTTGGCACAGAGCTTTCTTCAGTTTTTTAAAGGCCTGATTGCACTCCTCATTCCATTTGACCTTTTTAGGGAATTTTGGAGAGGAGATTACATTCAGTGGAGAAGCTATGGTCCCATAGTTCTCAATGAAACTCCTGTAATACCCAGTGAGGCCTAGGAAGGCTCTCACTTGGGTTGGAGTAGTAGGTGTTGTCCAATTTTGCACAGCTTCAATCTTGCTGAGCAAAGGCCTTATTTCTCCACCTCCTACCTCATGCCCAAGGTAGACCACCTTACTTTGACCTATCTGGCATTTACTTGCATTGATAGTCAAATTGGCCTGTCCAAGAGCCTGCAAAACATGTCCTAGGTGGTTCACATGATCTTCCCAGGAGTGGCTGAAGACTGCAATGTCATCCAAGTATGCCATGCAGAAGTCCTCCATCCCAGCCAGAATTTGGTTTACCATCCTTTGGAATGTAGCAGGTGCATTCTTTAATCCAAAAGGCATGACCTTAAAGTGGTACAAGCCAACTGGGGTGGAAAATGCAGTTTTCTCCTTGGCATGGTCTGTCAAGGTTATTTGCTAATAGCCTGACGTAAGGTCAACTGTGCTGAGGTACTTGGCTGCACCCAGTTTATCCACCAACTCATCTGTCCTTGGTAAAGGGTGGGCATCAGTCTTGGTGACTGCATTAAGAGCTCTATAGTCCACACAGAATCTCAAGTCTTTGGATCCTGCCTTTGGTACTAACACCACTGGGCTAGACCATGGACTAGTAGAGGGTTCTGTTACCCCGAGATCAAGCATCTTCTTGACCTCCCCCTTGATATGGGTTCTCACATTTTCTGACATTCGGTATCCTCTGCTTTTGACTGGCAGACAGTAACCAGTGAGTATCTCGTGCTGTCCCCAAGGGGTCAAGCCTGGTGAGAGTGAGAACAGGGAGGCAAACTGATTTAACATAGATTTGCATTCCTCTTGTTGCTCAGGTGTCAGATTTGAAGAGAGATTGACTCCTTCAATTTTTTCATCCAAAGGTACACCTCTGAGGAGATCAGGGAGAGACTCACTCTCTTCTTCCTCTGCTGCTGAAGCTAGAAGCAAGGCTCCTACTTCAGGTCTGGAGACGTACGCTTTCAGTCGGTTGGTGTAGAAGACTCTAGGAGCTTCCCTGGGTCTGCCCAGATCCACCAGATAGTTGACCTCTCCAAGTTTTCCCACAACTTTGAAGGGTCCATTCCATTTGTCTTGCAAGTCCCTCTGCCTTGTTGGGAGCATAACGAGAACTAGCTGGTCTTGAGTGAACTCAACCATGTTAGTCTTTTGATCATGCCAATGCTTGACCAAAGCTTGTCCAGCTTTCAGGTTATCACTAGCTTCTGCCATCATGTGTGACATTCTCCTCCGGAGACCTATCACATAGTCAGTCACTCTGACTGGCTTGAGGGGAGGAGCGCCTTCCAACCCCTCCTTAATCAGGGCCAATGGACCTCTGACCGGATGGCCATAGAGAAGTTCAAAGGGAGAATAACCTACTCCCTCCTGAGGGACTTCTCTATAAGCAAAGAGAAGGCATGGCAGTAGAAGGTCCCACTTTCTTTTCAGAGGTTCCTCTAAAGCACCTATCATGCTCTTCATGGTTCTGTTAAATCTTTCTACCAACCCATTGGTTTAGGGTGGTAGGCGGTTGAGAACTTGTAAGTAACTCCACAGGTTTTCCACATGGCTTTCATGTAGTGGGACATAAAGTTTGACCCCCTGTCGGATATTACTTCCTTAGGAAACCCAACCCTGGTAAAAATACCAAGGAGGGCCTTAGCCACAGCCGGAGCTGTAACAGTCCTCATAGGAATTGCCTCAGGGTATCTAGTAGCATGGTCTACTACAACAAGGATAAACCTGTTGCCTGAGGAGGTAGGGGGATCAAGGGGACCAACAATGTCAATCCCTACCTTCTCAAATGGGACTCCCACAACTGGGAGAGGCACTAAGGGTGCCACATTCTTGGCGCCAACCTTACCAGAAGTTTGGCAGGTATGGCAGCTCTTGCAAAACTTATCTACTTCGGCCCCCATTTTTGGCCAATAGAAGTAGAGTGAGAGCCTTTCCTTGGTGGTCTTGAAGCTCAAGTGACCAGCCAAAGGAATCCCGTGGGCTAAGTGCAAGAACTGTTGCCTGTTTTCTTGAGGTACTACAAGGTGTTTGTAGTCTCCAGGTTCAGACTCAGTTGGTTCACTGTAGAAGAGGCCATCTTCCCAGTGCAACCTATACTTCCCAAGCCCTTGCCCATCAACCTGAGCAGCTGCCTGTTGACGGAGACCCTCCAGAGTTGGACATTCTCTTTGACCCTTACGGAAAGCTGCCCTGCTGGGCCCACCTTCTGCCAGTAAAGACTAATGCAAAAATCACTAAGCAATCCGTGCAGTTCTGTGAGTAAACAAGCGCATTAAAAAATGTGGTCAAATAACATAACATGGGCAGATTACAATAGGTCTGTGAGAATTTTCTGATTCTGTTGAGAGAGCTGTCAGCTTTGTTGTATAAACCTATTTGCTGTCACTAACAGATGAATGCTCAAAGTTCACTTTCAAGATAAATCCATATTTTTTGGCTAGTAAATAGGTTTGCCGTATAACCCCACGGTCTGAGCAGTTGCGTTCAATGTGAAGTATTACCCTCACAATACCAACAGGCAAACATCATTTTCGTTTTCACTTTCTTTACAAATTACTTGTGTTGCAAAATGCAAAAACGCTCGTCAGCACAAAACAAGACTTCTTTAATGCTGGCAAACGTGTGTTTTTCCCTGTGTTATAGTAAAATAGAGATGTGTTAGTGTGTCACCATTGCAAATAGTACATATACAGCATAATAATAAAAATACTTCTTGGAAATGGTACATATTTTATACAACAAAATAATAATAATCATTAGTTAAAAAAATAATCCATCACGTCTTTTAATTTCATTCCAAAACTGTGCTCCGTGTTTGCTATTTCAAACTGAAACACTTTACTTGCTTAGTTTTAAAACAATAGTCTTTTGAAAGTGTTTGCTTGTAAGGAGTGAAACTATCTGGGCTTGGGCTGGCATTCCAGCCAGGTCACGGCTTTTGTTATTCACAGGCTGTTTGGCATGAGGTGTTTAACACCTGATCACTGGCAGAGCCGGGTTTCCCTAGTGATGTAGGTGGAGGAGGGAAAACGAAGGACTGAGCACTAGGAAGTTTAAAACATTCTGTTGTTCTCAAATACACATTTGTTACCTACTCCAAACACAAATGCAGACTTGGTCAATGTGTATACTTTCCATTTTTAAACCTGGTCTTCGTTCATCATAATGCAACAGAAAAGCATCTTTAAATTCGTTTTAACAGATGAAGCATAGATTGTATTACAGGGTTACATCAATGTGGGTCATTTTAAACCAGATTGCTGTGTATCTTCACCCATAACCTACTTCATGTTGTTTCATGTGATGTATTTAAATAATAATGTGTAAGGGCTTTGGACCCCACCACCCCCAAACTGATTCTTAATTAACAAAACAATATTTTAAGTGATTACATTTAATTAGCCCCGTTATTTCAGGTGCCCTTTCAATAATTTAATATAACATTATCTTGTAGAGCACAGCTTTTGTCATTTGGTCAGACTCTTGTTGCTAGTTTCTGTGAGGGGTGCAGAGGTTCATGAGAGGAGAAGTAGAAGGGACCAAAGGGGACTCAAAGACAATGATGTCTAGAGCTACAATAGGTGACAAGCCAAAGCTTCAAGTCCTGGCAGGGGCGATTTAGCCCTTTTGCCTGCATTGTGCAAACTTCATACTTTTCCAGCATGCATTATGGTATGGTATTCTTTATTTATATAGCGCATATACACAGGCAAGTGTTTCAAAGAGCTCAAGGAGGGTGGCAACATGGAGAAAAAAAACAGACGCTCAGAGCCCTGGAAATTCTGAGATAATAGTCTGCACAGGCATAAAAAATACATTTAATAGTTTGGGAGACAGCAAATAGGCCTGACGGCGATTCTGCAGTTTTAACAGTGCAATTAAGGGGTGAAGACAGGGGAGACAGACAGATGATATTCAGGCGCGGTGCATACGATCGCGCAAGTGCACAGAGGGTGACAGGGACGCAGAGGATCAAGTGAACCCGGTCGGTTGAGACTGGGCTAAGTGCAGAGAGCCACTCTCTTGGGTTAATTTATCAAATGCATTGAGTCTTGGTGGGGTGTAGGGCCCTGAGGCAAGTGTGAGAGAGGACTAGCAGGGGTGCCAGGGACCAATGAAACTGAGGTACACCCGGTGGCCAGTCAGCATGCTGTAAGGAAGAGGAGGGAGGGAGGGAGAGAAAAAAAACAGAACTGGATTAGCAGGGTAGAGGGAGAGAGAAGGAAGAGGAGAAGAGAAGATCCCGCTCAAGACGGAAGGTGGCAGATAGGCTATTCCAGAGGGAGGCACCTGCTGAGGATAAGGATCTCCCTCCAAATCTCTGCTTGGAGACTGGCTCACTCGCAGAAGGTTGGAGGTAGATGAGTGCAGGGCTCGTGAGGGACAGTATTTAGGTAGACAGAGTTGCAGGTAGGTAGGTGCCAGGCCCCAGAAAGCCTTGTGAACAATGCAAAGGATCTTGAATTTGATCCTTGCAGCCACAGGGAGCCATGAAGGGATTTCAGCAACAGAGAGATGTGGTACCTGGGCTTGATGCCAAGGATAAGACTTGAGGTTGTGTTCTGGATGAGTTGCATAGGGTGCAGAGTAGAAGAAGGGAGGTTGAGGAAAAGGCTGTTTCAATAGTCCAGTCTGGAGAGAACCAGGGTTCTGGAGACAGTGAGCCTCTGGGGGAAAGTGGAAAAAGTTGAGTACCTATGAGTAGGTGAAGCTTATAGTTAGACTTTTTAGAGATGTCTGAAATGTGAGAGGAGAAGGAGACAGTGGAGTCAAAGGTGACCCCCAAGGCTTCTAGCTTCGCAGGTGGGTGCGCATGCAGGGCCAAGGGAGGCCGGCCAGAGTGACAGTGGGAAAGTGGGAGAAGGGGTCCCAATGCAAACTATCTCCGTCTTAGTGGCGTTAAGGCAGAGGTCTTTTGCAGCACACCAAGACTGAATATAGCGGACAGACAGATATGAGTGAGGAGGAGGAGGTGGCCGAGGGTAGCCTGTAAGATAGTTGCATGCCGTCCACGTAGCACTGCAAGTTACAGGTGCTGCCACCTTCTCCCCCCCTCTCAACCTCTGGCTGTCTCACATCCTGACATAGCCCTGTCTCTGCTCTACTCTTCAATTTCTGATACTCATGATGCTCTTGCCCCTGTCATGAGGATCAGTTTGAATTCCAAAGCCAATTGCAATTCCTGATATGACTCCGACCTAGCTACACTCAAACGCAAGTTTAGGGCAGCTGAGAGGAAATGCAGGGCTTCTTGTTCATCCTCGGACAAACTGGCCTGTCGCCTGCTCCAAAAGTAATACCAACTCTCTGTCCTCACCAAGAAGAGAGTCCACATTCAAGCCTGTGTCACTACGGCATCTAACAACTCAGCCAAACTGTTTAAAATCTGCAAGGAGCTGGCCAACCCTGCTGCAGTCTACCCCTCCTGTTACCTCCTAGGCTCTGTGCAATGTCCTTGCCTCTCACTTTATCTCAAAAGCCCAGGACATCCTGTCCACCATCTCCTCCTCTCCTCTCTATGCCTGTGCTTGCTGACACTCCATCAGCCACCCCCCACCCTCCTCCTTGTCCTTTCCTCTTTTCTCCCCTGATGAGGGTGCTAGACAAGTCCAATCTACGAAAGCCTCATCAAAACAGGTTCATGCCTGTTCCTCTAAAACCATCAAGGACCACATAGACACTCTCACTCCGGCCCTTGCTGATTTATGCAACCACTCCTTTTCCTCAGGACTCTTGCCCTCCCCTCTGAAGCACTCCCTTGTGCACCCTCTTCTCAAGAAACCCACAGCAGATTCTTCTTATCTGGCTATCACCCAATTTCCATTACTCCCTTTCTGGGCAAACCCCTGGAAAATCTGGCCATTTCTCAGCTTAACCTTCAGTCCGATTCTGTTGTCTGTCTCAATGACCACCAGTCTGATCTGCTCCACAACCTTGACTCTAACATTCCCTCTGTCCTTATCCTACTCAAGCTCTCTTCTGCCTTTTGACACGGTCAACCATACCATCCTGCTCAACCATCTCTGTGATAACCTGGGTATCACTGATCAGGCTCTGGCCTGGCTGACCTCTTTCCTCTTTGATCAACCCTTCCAGGTCCAACTTGGGTCCTTCCTATCACCTATCTTCCCCAGGGGTCTAACCTCTCACCCTGGCTTTTCAACCAATACCTGGCAAATCTCGCCCACTGCATTGCCATTTTCTGCTAAAATTTCCACTGCTACGCTGATGACAATCAACTAATTTTCAGGCTGCCCTCAGCCACCTCCTCTCTCATCTCTGATTGCCTAACTGCCATTCAAGATTTGTGTACGCCAATGATCTTTATCTGAATGGCAGTAAGACGGAGATCCTCCTCATCGGCACACCTTCGCCATCCTTTCCCCTCACTCTCTGGCTGGTCTCCCTTGGCCCCCTCCTCCTAACCCCACCTGCGAGGCTAAGAACCTCTGGGTCTTCTTTGACTCCACACTTTCCTTCTCCGCCCACATCTCTGATGTCTCTAAAAAGTCAAACTTCCTGCTGCACCTCATCAGAGGTACTCTGCCTTTCCTCTCCTTCCCCCAGAAGCTCACAGTCCCCAAGCTTTGGTTCTCTCTAGGTTGGACTATTGTAACAGCCTCTTTCTGAATCTACTTGCCTATACTCTCCACCCTCTGCAACTAATCTAGAACAGGACTGCAAGACTTGTCATTGGCCTCAAGCCCTGGAATCATATCTCTCCAGCTCTGAAATCTCTCCATTGGCTCCCAGTGGATACAAGGATTACATTCAAAACCCTCTGCATTGTCCCCAAGGATTTCTGGGGCCTGGGTCCAAAATACCTTCAGCTATGCTTCCACAAATACCTCCCCTCTTGAGCTCTTCGCTCCTCTACCTCTAACTCCCTCAGAGTCAGTCATTTTTCAAAGAAACAAGCTGGGGTAGATCTCTGTCTTCGGCTGGGGCCTCCCTCTGGAACAGTCTCACTGCCACTCTAAAACTTGAGGAGAATCATCTCCGGTTCCGTAAGCACCTCAAGACCTTCCTCTTTGCTTCTGCCTTCTTTCCCCCTCTCCCCTGCCGATCTGTTCGCTCTTGGCACTGTGCACCTGGCCACCATCTGTCCTCTGGGCCCAGGTACCTGCTCACCCTGCCACCCTCCCGCACTGCATCCGGACCACCCCTTGCACTGCAGTCTGTTTCTGTACCCATACAGCTCCCCCCCTTTTTCTTCCTGCACTTATCAGACCTACTCTGTCTGCTGCCTTAAGCCCAGCACTTGCAACTTGCTGGCTGCACTACCACTGTTTGTTGCCTTTATTGTTCATTTATTTATTATTATTTATCTGTTTCTCCTTCCTGCGCTCTTTCCACATCTTCCCCCTTGCATGCACTTTTTCCCACCCCCTCTACCATGCACTTGCGCGTTCTCAGTGTCACTGGGCCTAGTAAGATCATTGTTTTGTTCTCCCTAATCCCCTCCTCTCCCTTGCCTTGCCGCACTCTGAAACACTTGTGTATGAGCGTGATAGAAATCAAATATCAATTCAATTCAAAAGTGGCAATCAGACGTGCCAGGGCAGCTATATAGACGTTGAAAAACCAGGGGGATAGGTTGGGTCCCTAGGGAACACCACAGGTTGCGAAAGTGATAATCGAGTGAAAGGCTCAGAGTTCCACCTGGGATCGGCGGTCGGAGAGGAAGCAGGTTAACCATGCCAGAGCCTGATCTGTGATTCCCAGGGTGCCACGGAGACATGCGATCAGGATGTCGTGGTTAACTGTGTCGAAGGCACAGGAGAGGTCAAGGAGAATGAGGATAGAGGGGGTGTTAGTGTCAAGATTTGATAGTAGGTCTTGACAGGTGTTCAGAAGAGCAGTTTCCGTGCCTCTGGGTGCTCTAAAGCCAGATTGACACATATCTCCTTAGGCCTTGAACACCTCCATCATCACACATCATCTGTGTCGTAACCTTAACATCCCTATTATTTGCATTTGTATTAATTTGAAGAACAGAGATGTCAATTACGATCAGAAATCGCTTGCAATAACACATTTACAGATGGTGGAGGCATTTCCCCCAGGGTCAGAGTACCCCAGATTATCTTCAATCTATGAAGAAGGGGAGGATTCTGACTAAGAAAGACCCTTCGGGCTGCAGAGGACCACACCACCTGTTTCAGAGGATTTTACCTCTGAGGAAAGAAGGCTGAAAGACCTACAGGAATCCTTACATGAGGCAAATGGATTGGACATTTTCCCAGAAGTGGAATTTGTCAAACCAGATCCAGGGGAACATGCTGAAACCCCCTATAGAATCCTGATTGCAAGAATTATTGAATTCATGGGTTGGTCTGCGCCTTCACCTGTTCCATACAGCTTTATAAAGGAAAATTTCATCAAATTGGGAAACTCCTGAGGTTATCCCTGCAGTCAATAAAAAATTGTCAGGCAAGTATAGGGTAGCTGCGGCTGACCCTGAATATTTATCAAAACACCCGACTCCAGAGATCCTGGTGGTTCAAGCGGCAACTTCATCAAGCAGCAGATCCGCTTATCCTACTGTTCCACAGGACAGGGATGACAAAAGGTACGATTCTATGGCAAAAAAGTATTTTCTGCTTGTAGTATGGTGTTGAAATCCATCAACGCCACTTGTACGCTCGCCAGGTTCAGTCACACACTGTGACAGTGTGCTTCATCAGCGGCTGACTGCATACCGGAAGGAGATGAAAGGGAAGCCTTCCTTAACATCATTAAAGATGGCAAAGATGCCATGTGCGAATCTCTTCAAACTGGCATTGATTCTGCTGACAGTATCAGCAGGGCCATGGCGGAAAGTACTACAATCCGCAGGCATGCGTGGTTACGAAAGTCTGGCTTTGCTCCAGATGTACAGGCCAGACTTTTGAATATGCCCTTTGACGGCTCTTCTTTATTCGGTAAAAAGGCTGATGACAGTCTGGAAAAGTTGCAAACATCTAAAGCAGCATCAAAATCTT
The DNA here is from genome assembly GCF_040938575.1 of Ambystoma mexicanum. NCBI lineage: Eukaryota > Metazoa > Chordata > Amphibia > Caudata > Ambystomatidae > Ambystoma > Ambystoma mexicanum. The sequence goes on from NC_090933.1 coordinate 1,365,003,180, forward strand.
TAGGAGCTGCAATCCGTCAAACTCCTTTTCGACCTTCAGGAACCTCTGGGAGAGGAAAGTCCTTTCGCTATTATTCCGCATTCGGGAAAGGCAGAGGACACAGCCGGCTCAAAGAGGCCAAAGGAGATCTACCCGAGGTGGACGGGTCAAAAGTACTAAGGCCGCAGCATGTGCCTCTTTACCCTCGGCATCTGCATCAGCCGCCCCCAAACCACTCTGAGGTCTTTCCGCACAAAACACCTGTAGGGGGCAGGTTAACTCACCATCTGACGATATGGCAGGCTATTATGTCAGATGCTTGGGCATTGGAGACAGTTGCCCAAGGTTACTGCCTACCCTTTCTACGCATCCCTCAGAGTCATCCACCGGGGCACAGCTCTCTAAAAGTTCCAGATCCGCTCCTCCTGCAGGAAATTGTAGACCTGCTAGAGAAAGGTGCCATAGAACCGGTACCTGTAGCGGAGAGGAAAAAGGGCTGGTACTCCCCCTACTTTCTCATACCGAAGAAGGACAGAGAACTGAGACCTATCTTGGACTTATGAGAGTTGAACAAGTTCCTCAGGAAGGACAAGTTCAAGATGGTAACTCTCTCTCAGATCCTTCAGGCCCTCCAGATCCAGGACTGGCTGGTATCTCTGGACCTCCAGGATGCTTATTTCCATGTGCCAATCCATCTCAAACACAGGAAATACCTGAGGTTCGCAATTGGCGGCTCTCATTATCAATTTCGAGTTCTGCCATTTGGGCTGACCTCCGCCCCGAGGGTCTTCACCAAGCTAATGTCGGTAGTGGCTGCAAGTTTAAGGAGGGAAGGGATCCACGTCTACCCCTACCTGGACGATTGGCTGATCAGAGCTGTATCTTCGGAACAAGCTCAGATCCAGCTAGATAATGTCTGCCACTTCCTTCACAAACTGGGCTTCTCCCTCAATTTAAAGAAGTCACAGATGATACCATCACTTAGACTCCAGTTCATCGGAGTGGTCCTGGACACTTCCCTGGGAAAAGCCTCGCCACCAGAGGTGAGGGCTCAAGATATTCTGCAGATGGTCAACAAGTTTCGAAATGCCCAACATCTCCCAGCATTCGACTTTTTGAGATTGCTAGGCCTCATGGCATCCTGCATCTTCCTTGTGCCAAAGGCTCGCCTGAGAATGAGATCTCTCCACTGGGAACTAAGAACCCAGTGGTCGCAATACTCAGGAAGAATGGCAGATCTCCTCCAGATTCCGGACAAGGTAGCCCACGACCTTCAATGGTGGGCCTATCCAGAGAACATCTTGAAAGGAGAACTGTTTTGGCAACCATGGCCGGAGATAACAGTAGTCACAGACGCCTCACTGACAGGGTGGGGAGCCCATGCCAATGACTTGACCATCAGCGGTCGTTGGTCTCCATCGGAGTCCAGACTACACATCAACCTGTTAGAGCTGAGAGCGATCAGACTAGCGCTGAAAGCTTTCCTGCCATCAGTACAGGGGAGAAATGTCCTGATAATGACGGACAACACGGTGGCCATGCACTACCTCAACAAAAAACAGGAGGCGTAGGGTCACAGCCACTGTGCAGAGAGGCAATGCAGCTCTGGTTTTGGGCAATTCAAGAAGGAATCTCTCTATCGGCAGTTCACCTAGCCGGAGAGAAGAACTTGACAGCGGACGCTCTGAGCAGGCAGAGCACGGCCTCTCAGGAAGTCTTTCAAGAGATCTTCGCCCTTTGGGGAACCCCTCAGGTGGATCTGTTCGCCACCAGTACCAACAGGAAGTGCGATCTGTTCTGTTCAAGGGAATTTCCCCCGAGAGGAGCTCTACGGGACGTGTTCGTAGTGGACTGGGAGTTTCCACTCCTTTACGCATTTCCACCAGTCCCTGTTATTCCTCAAATGATCAGGAGGTTGAGAAGATTCCGGAAAACCATGATCCTAATTTCCCCGGACTGGGCCAGGAGAACGTGGTACCCGGACCTTCTGGATTTGTCCTTGGCCCTCCAATCCGTCTTCCACTCAAAGAGAATCTTCTCTCGCAGAAGGGAGGTCAGGTTCTCCATCCAGACATAAGAACCCTCAACCTTCACGCTTGGCTTCTGAAAGGTTGAGGTACAAGGATTGGGACCTCCCTGATGACGTCGTGGAGGTGTTGCTTTCGGCCAAAAGGCCAGCAACAAAGTCTTTATACCGCTGCCATTGGAAAAAATCTTGCAGCTGGTGTAGAGAGAACAATATTGACCCTTTTTCATGCGGTACACCAACGGTGTTATCGTTTCTACTCTACTTGGCAAACTCAGGCCTTCAAGTTGGCACTGTAAAAGGCTATCTCGCGGCGCTATCAATCTTCAAGCGCACTGCGGAGGAACCATCGTATTTCAAACTACCCTTAGAAATACAATTTTTCAAGGGATTAACTAATGTCTATCCTCCAAGACCATTCCAAGTTCCCTTATGGGACTTAAATTTATTCTTAAATTTCCTAATGGGTACTCCCTTCGAACCACTCCACTCTTGTTCGCTGAGATTTCCCACTCTTAAAACTGTCCTGTTAGTAGCACTAACATCTGCTAGGAGGGTGAGCGAATTACAAGCTCTATCTTGTAAACCCCCCCATACTATTTTCCATAAGGACAAAGTTGTCCTACAGGTGAAGCCTAATTTTCTCCCAAAGGAGGTTTCTGATTTTCACATCACTCAGAAAATTACCTTACCTTCGTTCTACGCTCCTCCCCATCCGGGGAAAGAGGAAGAAAGGCTACATATGCTGCACCCAAGGTGAGCTCTAAGCTTTTACATCAGCAGACTGGCTAGGATTAGGCAAGCAGACCAACTGTTTGTAGGCTACTCAGGTAACAAGTTGGGACTACCCATAACAAAACAGACCATTTCCAGGTGGAATATTTTGGCCATTCTGGAATGATACAAACTCTCAGGGAAAAAGCCCTCTCAGAATCTTAGGGCTCATTCAACCAGGAGTATCGCAGCTTCTTCGGCCCTCCAAAGAGGGGTACCGGTCCGAGACATATGTGCGGCTGCCACATGGTCGTCCGCACATACATTCACAAGATTTTACAACCTGGATTCCTCCGCTAGTCAAGAGACCAGATTTGGCAAAGCCGTATTACATTCGGTCCATTCCTAAAAGGGATACATGACATTCTTACTCCCACCTCCAATTACATGACACTGCTATGGCAGTCTATCTAAGATAAGGAATACGTCGGAGGACACAAGCCCTTCGAAGAACAAGTTACTTCTTACCTGGTAACGTTCTTTCGATGGGATGTTCCTCCGACGTATTCCTTGTCGAGCCTCCCATCCATCCTAATACTTCCCTTGTGGTTGCAGCTCATGCTCCTTCAAGGTCAATAGCCAATTCATGCAAGACTTATCTTATGCTCCAAAACGGAACTGAGCAACGGACGCCGCGCATGGCTATTTATGGGCATGGTGACGTCGGCGCCAATACGGTGGCTGTCGAGGGACACCAACTCGGCGGACGTCGACGCTCAGCGCCCTCTACAGAGAGAACATTTCTGAGGCCAGCAAGCTGGAGACGAATTATCTAAAATAAGGAATACGTCGGAGGAACATCCCATCGAAAGAACGTTACCAGGTAAGAAGTAATTTGTTCTTCTGATGAAACTTTTCCCCATCCCGCTCAGCAGGATATTTAGAACCTCTACCACCCCTTTTCCAACATTAACACTTTCCCATACCGTGAAAAACAACACTAACAGAGCCATTTACCTGACATGTCCTAACACAAGGGTCAGGCAGAGTCAGGCAAATAATTACCCATACCTGACAACCCTTTCCTTTCCCCACATGGATAAAAGGCAGAGCACGAGAGCACACTATGAGTAAGGCAAACCGCACGATGAGACAGCTATCCTAGTACGGCAATCCAAGAGGAGGAGAAAGGAAGCGAGAACCGAAGGAGCGACAAGGAGAAAAGCAACTTTGCCATTTCCAACGCAGACACGCAAAGTCTCTGTGAAAGGAATTGTAAGACCGCAAACAATAGCCAGCGTGTTTTGCAACAGATGTCAATGGTACACAAACCCCTCCTATACTAATAATCAGGACAGGGAGAGGCCCCTGCTACTGTTGTACCATCCTAGATTCCAGAGACAAGAAAAGCCAAGCGGTTCATCACAGCCGTTTAGTCGAAGGGAGAACCGATAAGAAACTGAACTGTGTTGAACGAAAGCTGCAAATGGCGAATTGAGGGGAAATCAAAGAACTGTTAACTCCTACTGGGAAAACCAGCTGCAGAGGGGTCCAGCACCACATAGGTGCTCACTCGAGAGACTCTGGTTAAATTCCCCACGGTTGAAACTGCCAATACCAGAAGGCCTTGGGAAAGTTGAAAGCCACAAAGAAGAGGTTAAAGTGGTCATGCAGGGGTCTAGCAAAATCCTCTGTACAGTCGAAAGTCTTTGACCGGCACGTAATTAGAAAGCTAAGAAAGATGAATCTGCATAGTGAGAAAGGAGAATGAACATTGTGTTGTCAAAATTGAACCTGACAAAGTGATGCCGACAGAAAGGCGCGAAACATGGGGCCCTAATGAACATTGTGGTGACAAGCATGAACCCGACGGAGGGATGTCCACAGTGGATTGTTTAAAAAGACATTAAGACTTTTGAATGCGAAAGGTGAAATTGTTTTGGACACCAAGCCGTAGTGAACCCGACAGAGGGAGCCAACTTTATAGAATGGTCTGAGTCCGGAAGAGGGGGATCCAGGGGTGAAAAGCCATCAGCCAACGACACGTGATTGTAGCAGATGTTATCTTTTTTTTAATGAAGCCATAGTGAAACCAACGGATGGAGGCCGACAATCGAGATGGGTCAATGCCCAGAAGAGGGAGATGCAGGGGTAAAAAACCATCACCCTAGTACAATCAGACAGGAACTTTTGTTTATTACTTTGAACCTATCAGACCCTCGGAAGCAAGAAACCTAACCACTGAAGGTCCCGATAGAGCTAGGAATCTTTGTGGATCTGAGCCTGGAAGAGGGGGTCTAGGGTTAAAAAGTCATCACCCAGCGTACATACAGAAAGGAACTTTTTGTTTATTATTTTGAACACAGCAGAACCTCGGAGGCAAGAGACTTTTTGTAGAAAAGAGACTTAACCAAAGAATGTCCTGATAGCTGAGAGCAGAACTATCGTCCCATGCTGGGAAAGCTCGAGAGTGTGCTGTGCTCAGGAGTCCCGCCTTGTCCCATGCTCAAAATGTCGGGATGGGAGACCCCAGGCTACCACACCCTGATTTATCATTTGTGAACACTTCTTTCTTTCTTCTCAATCCTATCCCAAACTCTTTTTGTATTTAGTTGTAAGGATTGGCAATCGTTAGTATAGGCCCTTTTATTTGACAAGACGCCACTAGGACTGCCTTATTATTATTTCATGGTCGTAGCTTGCTCCCATCTTAGATTTAGGTTTAGATTAGGCGTTTTTCCAACCTCCCTATACAGTTTAATAAACACCCCTGAACTGTGATTACGTGTGTCTGTCTTTACTGTTGCCACCACGAGTACCTTACCCTGCAGAGTAGCACAAAGATATGGACAATAGGTGTGCCAGTTTATGAAGGTGTACAAAAGTGGAACATATACCAGTGACAAAACAAAACAAACAGAAACAAATATATATCAGAGAACACTTACAAGGGTAGCATTAACCTAAGGGGGAAAGTTCTTCAAACTAAAGAGTACTATATAACTCTTCAATATTACATTATTACGTGTCGCTGGAGGGAGTGGTGGGGCCACGTAGGGATAATGAGGGGCAGGGCAGGAGGGCTTTCTCATTAGCCAGTAAGTTCAATTTATGCCAAGCTTTGAAAAATCCACAGTTGGGCTGTCTTTCATTGTTATGGGCAGCAGCTTCCAGTGGAGCAAGTAGGGAAAAAGAGTGGAAGAGAGAGGAGGAAAGGTGTTGCATGGGACAGTTTGAGTACAGAGGAGGACCAGAGGGAACAAGTTTGTGAGTAGCAGATATACAATTAGACAGATACTGAGGAGGACTACCATTGATGGCATTGAAGACAAGGAGAATGAACTTGAATAGGGAGTGGTTGTGCATGGAGAGCCAGCAGCATATTGTCTGTAGGTAGAAGTGGGTGAGGATATCGGTAGGATTTATTATATGTGGGTAGAAAAGTTGAGGACTTTGGCCCTCATTACGACCCTGGCGGAGTGGGTTTACGCCAGCGGAAATCATGGCGGACCCTTCCGCCCTACTACGAGTTCCCGTAGCGCCATGGAGCCTTTTTCCGCCTGCTTTTTCCGGGCGGAGAAATCCATGGCGCTACGGGACCTTGTTGTTAATTACGCCACCGTAATTTACGGTGGCGTAATTAACGCCTTCCCCACTCCCATTATACCCTATGGGGCAAGAATGGGAATGGGGAAGGGTAAAATGGAGATTGGGGATTTACCGCCCCGCCAAGGTCGGAATGGGGCGGTAAATCCGCCAAACCCATGGCGGTGTTGGCAGCTTTGCGCCATGGTCCATGGTGCAAATTGCACCATGGATCTCCGCCAGGGTCGTAATGAGGGCCTTTGTCTGGAGGGTCGAAGGAATAGTACGGAAGGCTTAGGAGTAGGCTTGACCAGTAGTCAAGTTAGTAATAAAAGGAGGAATTTTACAAATGTTGAGGAGGTTAATATGAGCAGCAGAGGTAGTGGTGGTGATGAATTATTGCATTTGGAGGTCGCTATCAAAGAGGACCCCCAAGGTTGCAAGCCTCGTTCAAGAGAGAAAGAAGGAGATGCGGAAAGGGGAAGGTAGGGTTAGCAAATGAAGCCATGAATGAACAAGTTACTTTCTTACCTGGTAACGTTCTTTCGATGGGATGTTCCGAAGACGTATTCCACATCTGACAGGTAATCACCACAGCTGTGCTGCTTCGGAACATTTTCGGCTCCTGCGTCGATGACGTCGATGCGCTGTCCTCGAGGGCCTCCGTCGAGCCGACGTCACCGGATGTTATAAGTAGGACGCACGACGCACGCAGCCTCAGTTGTAGTTTTTTCCCAGAACGTGTGGCACCAATCTTCTGCCAGTATGACTACAGAAAGCCTTGCGGAAACAGAAGCTGCAATCGCATAAGAAATTCTGTAGAGGGGCAGGCTGGGAGGGAACGATGTGGAATACGTCGTCGGAAAATCCCACCGAAAGAACATTACCAGGTAAAAAAGTAACTTGTTCTTCGAAGGGATTGGTTCCTCTGACATATTCCACATCTATGACAGACTCCCAAAGCAGTACCAACGTAAGGAGGTGGGAAAAGAATTTTGAATTTTAGAATGCCCAATTAAATTGCAGAATAGAGGACTGCCTTGCCAAAGGCCAAATCTTGCCCATGGATATAATCCAGGGAGTAGTGTTTTACAAAAGTATGGACAGAGGCCCATGTGGCTGCTTCACAAATGTTATGAATGGGAACACCCCTTTGCAGGGCAGTAGAGGCAGCCACACCCCTAGTAGAATGAACCAGCAAGCCTACCGGAGGGTCCTTACCCGCCAAGCAGTAACATTCAGAAATTGTCAAGATAATCCATCTAGACAAAGTCTGTTTAGTAACAGCTTGTCCCAAACGCCTTCCAGCATATATTACAAAGAGCTGATCGTCCGCTCTGACCCGGGACATGCGTGAGATGTAGAAACTTAAAGCTCTCCTAGGATCCAACCTATGGAGCCTCCCCTCTTCCTTACCAGGATGCGGAGGAGGATAGAACGCCAGAAGAACAACCTTCTGGCTTAAATTAAATTCTGACACAACCTTCGGAAGAAAAGAAAGATGAACCCTAAGGACAACCCTGTCCTTATGGAACACCATGAAGGGTGGCTTAACGGAAAGTGCCTGCAACTCACTCACTCTGTGAGCGAAAGTGACCGCAACTAAAAATACGGTTTTCAAGGTCAACAGTCTCAAAGGGCAAGAATGTAAAGGCTCAAACGGAGGTCCCATGAGGAATTTTAGAACCAGGTTCAAATCCCAACCGGGCACCTGGAAAGGTGACAGTGGAAACACATTAGTGAGCCCTTTGAGAAACTGGGAAATCAAAGGAATCTTAAAATAAGAACACTCCTCAGACGAGCGCTTAAATATGGACAGCGCCGCCAGGTAACCCTTAATGGTACCCACTTGCAGGCCCTTGTGGGCTAAAGAAAGCAAAAAAGACAGAACCACAGGAATGGCACATGAAAAAGGATCCACATTCTGAACCCTGCACCAGTCACAGAACTTTCTCCAATGGCAACAGTACAGGGACTTTGTTGCTGGCGTTCTTGCCGAAAGCAACACCTCCATCACATCTTCAGGAAGGTCCCAATCCTTATACCTCAACCTTTCAGAAGCCAAGCATGAAGGTTGAGGGACTTGACCTCTGGATGGAGAACCTCCCATGAGAGCAGATCGTCTCGGTAGGGAAGACGGCGTGGAGGGCAGATGGACATGTCGAGAAGTTCCGGGTACAATGTTCTCCGGGCCCATGCCGGAGCAATGAGGATCATCCGGGAACCGAACCTCCGTAACCTCTGCATCACTTGCGGAATGCAGGGACTGGAGGAAACCCGTACAGCTGTGGGAACGACCACTCCACTACAAACGCGTCCCCTAAGGCTCCTCTTGGAGAAAATTCCCTCGAGCAGAATCTTTCGCACTTCTGGTTGGTACTGGTGGCGAAGAAATCCACTTGTGGGGTCCCCCAAAGGGCAGAGATTTCCAGGAGAATCTCCTGAGCCAGTTCCCACTCGTGAGAGACCGTGCTCTGCCTGCTCAGAGTGTCCACCACCACGTTTTCGTCTCCGGCCAGATGAACTGCCGAGATCGACATTTCCTGCTGGATGGCCCAGAACCAGAGCTGCATCGCCTCTCTGCACAGAGGTAGAGACCCTGCGCCCCCCTTTTTGTTGAGGTAGTGCATGGCCACTGTGTTGTCTGTCAGAATCAGGACAGTCTTCCCCCGTACAGAAGGCAGAAAAGCCTTCAGGGCTAGCCTGATGGCCCTCAGCTCCAACAGATTGATATGGAGTCTGGACCCCGTGAGGGACGCATCTGTCACGATCGTTACCTCCAGCCAGGGTAGCCAAAATGGAGCCCACTTCATCAGATTGCCTTTGACGGCCCACCACAGTAGATCCTGGGCTACCAAGGGCGGCACCTGAAAGGGATCCGACATCCTGTCGGAGGACTGCGACCACTGGAGCTTGAGAGCCCATTGCAGAGATCTCATCCGCAACCTGGCCTCTGGCACCGGAAGAATGCAGGATGCCATGAGGCCGAGCAACCTCAAGAACTCAAACGCCGGGAGACTCTGGGCAAGTTAAACTTATGCACCATCTGCAGAATGTGATGAGCCCTCACCTGGGGAGGGAAACACTGCCCCAGGGATGTGTCGAGCACTGCTCTGATGTACTGGAGCCACTGGGTAGGTGTCAAGTGGGACTTCAGGCTCAGGCCTGCCAAATTCAACCTCTGGGGAGGTGTCAAGACCACTGGCATCGTGCAAAGACTGACGCAGGCCTTCCAACTGGCTATGACCAGATAACAGGTCATCAGGAACCTCCTCAGGAACCAAACCTTCCCCAGACCCTTCCTTCACCTCAGAAATATAATCCAGAGGCTGGAACAAATCCCTGGAAGAGGGCACAGAAAAAGGCTCAAGTACAGGCCTTACCGACTTCTTCAGGGCCTTCCTCAGAGTTTCCACCGATGCACGTGGTACCTTCGGTAAAGCCTCCACAAAAGGCGTGGAGGTCGTCGACGGATTCGGCGTCGATGTCAAGCGAGGTGCCGATGGCTTCGACACAGGCCTCGAGGATGGAGCCCCGAGTGTGTCCTTCGACGACCCCGACACCGATGGCGTCGATGACTTCCTCGGAGGCAGAGTCTCGAGAGAGTCCCTCGACGGACATGGCGCCGATGGCGTCGACGTCTTCTTAGAAGACCTCATACGCTCAACCGGTCTCGAGGGCGTCGAGGACCGGGACCTGGAGCGGGCATGGCTAGAGCAATCTACTTTGTCCGATCGGGTACTTGAAGGCTCCCAATGATTGCACCGACCGCCTGAGCCCGAAGGCGTGTGAGCGGTGGCCCTAGCACGTTCCCTGCCGGCTTCTTTGGAAGGCGCGGATGGAACGGAGCCCTGCGACTGGAAAATCACCATCATCTCCGTACGAAATGCCTCCCATTCCGCAGGAGAAGAATGCTTGTTGGGACAAGTAACCTGCCGACGGGCGGAGTTCTCGAACGAGGACGGGGAAGGCGACCGGTGACAGTGCTTCTGCGAGTGCCTGGAAGAGGCAGAGGAATGGCAAGACCCACTCCGATACCCATACCCCCTGGAGGTACGCTGACGATGCGGAGAGTCGCCCCTCGAATCATCGGTCGAAAGCCCAGCGGATTTCGACTTTCAGGGCTTGGACACCCTACCGACAAAGCTTCTTCTTCCGCTCCCGCAAGGCCTCCTATGTTAACGACTGGCAATCGTCACAATCATCCGTAGCGTGGTCCTCACCGAGGCACCAGAGGCAGACGTTGTGCGGGTCTGTCAGCGACATCTTGGAACCGCAGTCCCGACACTTCTTGAAACCCGACCGCGGGACAGAAGAAGACGAAGACATGATATCCTCACAAACAAACAGGTTCAAAGAACCGAAAGAAGTACTCAGAAGAACCGAGGCGCACCAAGATCTCCGAAGCGAACATGTTCGCGGAAAAAACAGAACTGAGGCTACGGGGGTCGTGCGTCCTACTCGTAACATCCGGTGACGTCGGCTCGATGGAGGCCCTCGAGGACAGCGTATCGACGTCATCCACGCAGGACGCAGACGCCGAAGATTTTCCAAAGCAGCACAGCTGTGGTGATTACCTGTCATAGATGTGGAATACGTCGGTGGAACCAATCCCTTCGAAAGAGTATTTCCATTTTTGTGGAGTTCAGCATGAGGCGTGATCTAGTAATGAATTACAGGGAGATAGTTGGTAATCCATTCCAAGATGGCTGGGGTGAAGTAGATACATGTTTTGAGTGTCATCAGCAGTAAAAAAGTGATGGTGAAAGACAAAGGATGAAATATGTTTTCCTTATACAAAGGTATAGAGGGTGAAGAGGAGAGGCCATCTACCATGTTTGTTGCTTCTTTATCATCATTTACAGTTTATACTAATGGAAACTTTGGCATCACAATAGTCACAAACCTTTTCAGGAGCGTAACTAAAAGTACAGTTTCCCACATGGGTAGAGGCATAGTCCTCACAGACCATCCTTGTGGGTGCTTTAAAATCACCACAACACTAGACACTGTGCCTCTTTACAAGTATGGCAGTGCAGTAAAATACAATGGGCCTCAGCACGAGTCTGGCGGTAACCCTTAAATGCAGCGGTAGCGCTATTACTGCCGCATTTAAGGGTCCGCCAGATCATGGCTTTGGTGGATTTCCCCCCAGCTTTGAGCTGGGGGGAAATCTGTGGCAAAATTGCCGATTTTCGGCGCGAAAAATCCGCCGGCGGTAATAGCGCAAATGTTCCCCATTGTGCCCAATGGGGAATGAGGAATTCCTGAATGGGCCCAATGGGGAATGGGCAATAACGCTTCCGCCAAACCCGTGATCCGGCGCTAATAGCGCCTGGGGGTTTGGCAGTAGGGCTATTAGCACCAGCGGTAATACCGCCAGCATTACCGCCCAACTCGTGATGAGGCCCAATGTGTGTAACAGATCTACTACTAATTTTAACACACAGCCATTTATCGATGTTGGAGTTTAGTTGGAGGAAAAAAACTCCAGCATTTGACTGGCGGTTTTTCGTCCACAAAATGGAGAAGTTAGCACCTGAAAAATGACGGTCCTTTGTTAATCCTCCATACCCCATTTTAGTTTAATAGGACAGAATAATGGGGATTTGCACCACCTCAGAATCTGTAAGATGTATCTCCAGGTCTGATGTGGTAGTGCTATTACAACAAAATAACAATACAGTAATTGGACAGAATTATCAAAGAGAATTCCATTCAACTCATAATCAAGCCTTTTATCTTTGGAGACATTAAACTAGGGCTCAACATTCACAATGCAATGTAGATGAAAGCACCACAATCAAACAATTGCTGTGGAGAAGCCATCTATTGGCTTGAGGAGATGTGGTCTACATGCTCATTTGGTGACTATTGATCACTGACACCTCACTTCTAATTTAGCTTCCTCGGTTTCCTGTCATCACACAACACCTTGCTGGGAGCAATTAAATCACCATTATGTCACAATTGGTCTATGCGATGTGTAACATAACCATCATCACACACTAACAATGCGGGCAACATATAGCATTAAACATTTCCATCTTAGAAAAAAATGTTCACATCATCAACTACTGTCTCTGCAGGGGTTTTAACCTCAACATCACACATCTCTGTGGGGCCTTTAAAATCTTTATTGTGATGTTATTTACCTTCATGCTCCCTTATTCATCTTAACCTCTCTATATCAACCAACTAAAACTCCCCTCACAGTGGCATGGCCACTCACACACCCATAAGGGAAAACACCCTAATCTGTTCTGTGATCTCCCATGTTGCATTGCCACACCTACCCATGTTCGTAAGATGAATCCTGTTTGTATTTCATGGAACACCACACCTGGGGCCCATGTATCAACACAAAATCTACATGTTCAATTCACTCGGTATCTCACCAGCTCACAGAAAGCCAAGCACGTACATCTACATCTGTACTATTCAACACTTCAGGATTTGCAGCTCACATTTGATCTGCTACCACCAATCCCTACCTTCCCTCTATTGCAGAGCATATTGCCAAAAAGCCACCAAAATTGTAGAAGTCATATCATACAAGATCCATTTATCAAACATTGTTACATACCATCTCTGACTCTAACATTGATACACATCATCTCTGTGTGGACGGTAACATCATTATTATCCCACTTCACCTATGAAAACTTTAATAGTACCCTTATCAAACATCATCTCTGTGAGAACTTAAGCATCAATATAATCAAATGCCATCTCTGTGGGGTCTTCAATCTCATTTTTATCACACACCATTGCTGTGGGAACTTTAACATCACTATATTCAAACACAATCTCTTTGGCGTTCCGACACCATTTCTATCGCACACCATGTCTAATGGGAGTTTAACTGCATTATGATCACACACTATCTATGTGGGGACTTCATTGTCAACATTATCACACGCAATCTCTGTGAGGACCTTAAAGTCATGATAATTACACAGCATCTCTGTGGGCTTTTGGACATCATAATAATCGCATATCATCTCCTCAGGGACTTCAGCATCATTATCAGACTCAATACATTAACTGAAAGGTGGTCTTCTATAGTGAACCTTTGGCATTTTGGTGGTTTTATTGCATGAGACTTTACTAGGTTAGTGGGGGAATCATATGCAAAACCCGACTCCTCAATGCCAGTATGGTTCTGTGTGGTTTGTGACAGTGGCACTTCGATTTCTCTCTTTTAAAAGGGGAGAACCCAAAATCTATAAAATGACAGCTCTGTGATACCTGATTAGCCACTGCTTTGGGGGTGATTGAAATCCATAGAGATGAGAGCTTTGGCAAGGCTCCCTCAGGTTAATTTGGTATTAATAGGCATAAGGCTGCCATGTGTGTAGACTAGGAATACGTGTGTTTAGTGTACGGTAGTAGGAGATGGAGCGGTAAGTCATTTTTGATGGGGAAGGGGAGATGATTAATGAGGACAACCATTGAGGAGTTCAATACTAGACTCAAATGTTCAGTTCAAGTTTTTGTTGACCTCTGGTGACCTCTGGGTGGACTTTAAAAATATTCTTATTCACACCATCTCTGTGGGGAACTAAACATCATTGAAATTACACACCATCTCTGCGGGGACTTTAGTGTTATCATAATCACATACCATCTCTGTGGGGACCTAAACATCATTGAAATTACACACCATCTCTGTGGGGACATTAGGGTTAACATAATCACATACAATCTCTGTGGGGACCTAAACATCATTGAAATTACACACCATCTCTGTGGGGACTTTAGGGTTAACATAATCACATACCATCTCTGTGGGAACCTAAACATCATTAAAATTACACACCATCTCTATGGGAACTTTATCCTTATCATAATCACGTACCATATCTGTGGTAACCTTATTTTCTCTACCGTATACATATGTGTTTCATATTTTTTGCATTTTTCTGTATTTTGGTCGCAATTAAATGTACCACTTTGACATTTTCTACGGTAAAATGACTGGTTACCGCGGCTAAGCCTACGTGTTTAACATCATCATAATTACACACTATCATAATCACATACCATTTCTGTGTGGATGTTATTTTGTAATTGTATTTTATCTAGATTTATATAGCTGCTAATGGCAAAGCGCTTATTACACACTGGACCTCATTACACGGTAGGCGGTGAGCCATGGCGCTATTAGCGCCATGGCTCATGCCGGTAAAATACCGGCACCGCCTTGGCGGAAAGGGGATTTACCGCCCCATTCCAAGGTTGGAGGGGCGGTAAATCCCCCTTCCACCATTGCCCTTCCCCATTCCCATTTCTGCCCCATAGGGCTCTATGGGAATGGGGAAGGCGCTAATTACGACACTGCAATTTTGCGGTGCCGTAATTAGCTCCGAGGTCCCTTAGCGGGTTGGATTTTAACGCCTGCAAAAAGCAGGCGTTAAATCCCCCAACCCGCAAAGGGACCACGTGGTAAGGCGGTAAGGATTTACCGGTACCGGTATTTTACCGGTACCGGTAAATCCCTACCGCCATCCGTGTAATGAGGCCCACTGTCTCTGTGGGGACTGGAGTGTAGTCATAATCACACACCATCTCTGTGGGGAACTTAACATCATTGTAATCACACACCATCTCCGTTGGGACCTTAACTTGATTACAAGCACACACCATCTCTGTGGGGACTTTATCATGATTATCGTACCCGATCTCTGTGGAGAATGTAACTTTTCCATAATCATACATGACCCCTATGCGAAAGTTAACTCCACTGTTATTATACACATTCCAAAAGAAGAAAGCAACACCATTTCCATTCCACCATTTCTAAAGAGGATATATGAGTGAGCAGGGAAGATGATGTCTGTGAAAGAACGAAATCTGAATCTAAATTCATGATTCCTTTTTTGCCAGAGTGTGTGAGCCTGGGTCAATCAAGTCATCTCTTGTGTCACAGTTCTCTTTTTCTGGAACATTTTTAAAGTTTATAATAGTCTTTAATGCCAGAGACCAAGTGCTTTTTTAAGTTTCAAGTGCAAATTAAACATCTTATGGGAAATGCAAAACCAACTGAATTCATCTGTTGTGATACCCATAATGCAGGCAGATACTCACATGTAGATATAAAATGGTATAATGTATACTTAGTACTATAAAGTAAGCATGTTTACATTTGCTTATGATGCCCTCCATCCCAAATGAGAATAATGAAGTAAGCCCCCACAAAGATGGTAACACACGTTAAAGTCCCCGCAAAGATGGTGCATAAACGTGAGAAAAAATAAGCATTTTTGCAAATATGAATTTCCTGTGTTATGA
This sequence comes from Ambystoma mexicanum, assembly GCF_040938575.1. Lineage (NCBI taxonomy): Eukaryota > Metazoa > Chordata > Amphibia > Caudata > Ambystomatidae > Ambystoma > Ambystoma mexicanum. The sequence goes on from NC_090933.1 coordinate 1,365,018,778, forward strand.
ATTTTTTCTGAACATAATTCTGCTATTAGCCCATTTTTATAACATTGGGAAGGGTTAGTTCCCACAAGGTAGTTTTCCGCACATAGTCCTCACAAGGTAGGTAAAATGTGTGTGTGTAGCAGCTAATGCCCAAGCACTTAACATCATCATAATTACTAACTGTCTCTGTGGGGACGTGAGTATAGTCCTAATCACACACCATCTCTATGGGGACCTTATCATCATTGTAATCACACACCATCTCTGTGGGGACTTTAGGGTTATCATAATCACTTACCATATCTGTGGGGACCATATTTTGTATTTGTATTTCTTGTATTATATTTAGATTTATAGAGGGCTAATGCCCAAGTGCTTAACATCATCATAGTTACACACTGTCTCTGTGGGGACTTGAGTATAGTCCTAATCACACACCATCTCTATGGGGACCTTATCATTATTGTAATCACACACAATCTCTGTGGGGACCTCAACATGATTGCAAGTACACACTCTCTCTGTGGGGACATTATCATGATTATCGCACCCGATCTCTGTGGAAAATGTAACTTTTCCATAATCAAACATGACCCCTATAGGAAAGTTAACTCCACTATTATTATAGACATTCCAAAAGAAGAAAGCAACACCATTTCCATTCCACCATTTCTAAAGAGCAGATATGAGTTAGCAGGGAAGATGATGTCTGTGAAAGAATTAAATCTAAATTTGAATTCTTTATTCCTTGTTGGCCACAGTGTGTCAGCCTGGGTCAATCAAGTCATCTCCTCTGTTGCAGTTTTCTTTTCGGAAACCTTTTGAGTGTTTATTATAGTGTTTAATGGCAGAAACTAAGTGCCTTTTTAAGTTTCACATGCACATTAAACATTTTATGGGAAATGCCAAACCATCAAAATCCATATGTTGTCATAGCTATAATGCTCACATGTAGAAATACAATTGTATAATGTATATTGAGTACTATAAAGTAAGCATTTGTCCATTTGCCTATGGTGCAATCCATCCCAAATAAGAATAATAAAGTAAGTCCCCACAAGGATGGTAACACGCGTTCAAGTCCCCACAAAGATGGTACCGTACACGCGAGTAAAAAAATAAGCATTTTTGCAAATATGAAGTTGGATCCTGTATTATGAATTTTTTCTGAACATAGTTCTGCTATTAGCCCATTTCTAGAACTTTGGGAAGGTTTAGTCCCCACAAGGTAGGTATCCACACATAGTCCCCACAAGGTAGGTAAAACGTGTATGTGTGTGTGTGTGCGTGTGTCTGGATGTGCATCTGTGAGAATGTGTGAATGTGTTAATATGTCCATCACTGTGTGTGTGTGCGTGTGTCTGGATGTGCATCTGTGAGAATGTGTGAATGTGTTAATATGCCCATCACTGTGTGTGTGTGTGTGCGTGTGTCTGGATGTGCATCTGTGAGAATGTGTGAATGTGTTAATATGTCCATCACTGTGTGTGTGTGTGTGCGTGTGTCTGGATGTGCATCTGTGAGAATGTGTGAATGTGTTAATATGTCCATCACTGTGTGTGTGTGCGTGTGTCTGGATGTGCATCTGTGAGAATGTGTGAATGTGTTAATATGTCCATCACTGTGTGTGTGTGTGTGTGTGTGTGTGTGTGTGCGTGTGTCTGGATGTGCATCTGTGAGAATGTGTGAATGTGTTAATATGTCCATCACTGTGTGTGTGCGTGTGTGCGTGCGTCTGGATGTGCATCTGTGAGAATGTGTGAAAGTGTTAATATGTCCATCACTGTGTGTGTGTGTGTGTGTGTGTGTGTGTGCGTGTGTCTGGATGTGCATCTGTGAGAATGTGTGAAAGTGTTAATATGTCCATCACTGTGTGTGTGTGTGTGTGTGTGTGCGTGTGTCTGGATGTGCATCTGTGAGAATGTGTGAATGTGTTAATATGTCCATCACTGTGTGTGTGTGTGTGTGTGCATGTGTCTGGATGTGCATCTGTGAGAATATGTGAATGTGTTAATATGTCCATCACTGTGTGTGTGTGTGTGCGTGTGTCTGGATGTGCATCTGTGAGAATGTGTGAATGTGTTAATATGTCCATCACTGTGTGTGTGTGTGTGTGTGTGTGTGTGTGTGCGTGTGTCTGGATGTGCATCTGTGAGAACGTGTGAATGAGTTAATATGTCCATCACTGTGTGTGTGTGCGTGTGTCTGGATGTGCATCTGTGAGAATGTGTGAATGTGTTAATATGTCCATCACTGTGTGTGTGCGTGTGTGCGTGTGTCTGGATGTGCATCTGTGAGAATGTGTGAATGTGTTAATATGTCCATCACTGTGTGTGTGTGCGTGTGTCTGGATGTGCATCTGTGAGAATGTGTGAATGTGTTAATATGTCCATCACTGTGTGTGTGTGTGTGTGTGTGTGTGCGTGTGTCTGGATGTGCAACTGTGAGAATGTGTGAATGTGTTAATATGTCCATCACTGTGTGTGTGTGCGTGTGTCTGGATGTGCATCTGTGAGAATGTGTGAATGTGTTAATATGTCCATCACTGTGTGTGTGTGTGTGTGTGTGTGCGTGTGTCTGGATGTGCATCTGTGAGAATGTGTGAATGTGTTAATATGTCCATCACTGTGTGTGTGTGTGTGCGTGTGTCTGGATGTGCATCTGTGAGAATGTGTGAATGAGTTAATATGTCCATCACTGTGTGTGTGTGTGTGTGTGCGTGTGTCTGGATGTGCATCTGTGAGAATGTGTGAATGTGTTAATATGTCCATCACTGTGTGTGTGCGTGTGTGCGTGTGTCTGGATGTGCATCTGTGAGAATGTGTGAATGTGTTAATATGTCCATCACTGTGTGTGTGTGTGTGTGTGTGTGTGTGCGTGTGTCTGGATGTGCATCTGTGAGAATGTGTGAAAGTGTTAATATGTCCATCACTGTGTGTGTGTGTGTGTGTGTGTGTGCATGTGTCTGGATGTGCATCTGTGAGAATGTGTGAATGTGTTAATATGTCCATCACTGTGTGTGTGTGTGCGTGTGTCTGGATGTGCAACTGTGAGAATGTTTGAATGTGTTAATATGTCCATCACTGTGTGTGTGTGTGTGTGTGCGTGTGTCTGGATGTGCATCTGTGAGAATGTGTGAATGTGTTAATATGTCCATCACTGTGTGTGTGTGTGTGTGCGTGTGTCTGAATGTGCATCTGTGAGAATGTGTGAATGTGTTAATATGTCCATCATTGTGTGTGTGTGTGTGTGTGTGTGTGTGCGTGTGTCTGGATGTGCATCTGTGAGAATGTGTGAATGTGTTAATATGTCCATCACTGTGTGTGTGTGTGTGCGTGTGTCTGGATGTGCATCTGTGAGAATGTGTGAATGTGTTAATATGTCCATCACTGTGTGTGTGTGTGTGCGTGTGTCTGGATGTGCATCTGTGAGAATGTGTGAATGGGTTAATATGTCCATCACTGTGTGTGTGTGTGTGTGTGTGTGTGTGTGTGTGTGTGTGCGTGTGTCTGGATGTGCATCTGTGAGAATGTGTGAATGTGTTAATATGTCCATCACTGTGTGTGTGTGTGTGTGTGTGTGTGTGTGTCTGGATGTGCATCTGTGAGAATGTGTGAATGTGTTAATATGTCCATCACTGTGTGTGTGTGTGTGTGTGTGCCTGTGTCTGGATGTGCATCTGTGAGAATGTGTGAATGTGTTAATATGTCCATCACTGTGTGTGTGTGTGTGTGCGTGTGTCTGGATGCGCATCTGTGAGAATGTGTGAATGTGTTAATATGTCCATCACTGTGTGTGTGTGTGTGTGTGTGTCTGTTTTTGTTTGTTTGCTTGTTTGTTTATTTGTTTATTGAATTTGTAGGGCGCACCAAACCCTTAGCTAACAGGGCGCAGCAGAGTACAAGGATACTTATAGCTTAGTTACAGGGTACAGGCAAATAAGGCATATATACATTCAAGCACAGTCAAAAGAAATATATACATTCGATCACAGTCAATACGTATGTAAGTAGCAGAGTCATTTCATTCTGGAGCAAGTCGGTTAGTCAGTGGTCATTGGAACATAACCAGTTGAGTCTATTGCGTCTGAAGTTATAGAGGGACTGATCTGTTCTGATCTCAAGAGGGAGTGCATATCAGTACTGCTTTTACAGGGAAACTGTTCCCACCAGTTTTATTTAGCCTAAATCTAGGTACTTGTAGGCAGTGGCATTTAGCCACTCTGGAGAGACGTGTGGAGGTGCTTCTAGTTATTCTTTCCGTTAGATAAGGTGGGGCTGCATTGTTTAGACATTTGATGGTTAGTGACACTGTTTTGAGGAGGATCCTGTCGCTGATTTTCAGCCAATTATCGTCTCTCCTTGTATTGGAAACGTGTTCCCTGGTCAGGAAGTTCATAGCCGTTCTAAGGGCGTTATTTTGCAATGTCTGAATTTATTTAATAATGTATTTATTGGCTCCCATATATAGGGGGTAATTGATAGATTTCAGCCAAGAGGCAGCGCACGCAAACAGCGCAGAGAGGGAGTGTGCGCCAGCGTGCGCCAGCTGTGTGTGCTAAACAGCATTCTGCTGCACTGCGTATTCATGGAATTACTAAGCCATATTGAGCGCTGGCGCAGAGAACATCCCACAGCACCAGTTATGCCCCCAAGAATGCCCCTTGCGCAAAGAAAAGGAATAAAAATCCCCAATGCAGCGCAAAGGGCCGGTACACTGTAATCGCGTGAAAATACCCTGCTCACGGCACCCAAAAGCATGAAAATGTACTGGCGCCCCCCTCGGAATACGCGTCACCCCCCTGTGGCGTGGGCTGCCTGTGGGGTATGCCCAGGGTGGACGGGCTGCCTGCGGGGCATGGGGAGGGTGAGTGGGCTGCCTGTGGGGCATGGCCAGGGTGGATGTGGTGCCTGTGTGTATTTCGGGGGTGCGCGTGGAGTTTCACACGTGATAGGCCTTGGGGGAGAGCGGGGTATGTGTATTTCGGGGGTGCATGGGAGCGGGGTACGTGTATTTGGGGGGTACGTGGGGAGTTTCACACGTGATAGGCCTTGTGCGAGCGGGGTATGTGTATTTTGGGGGTGCGCGGGACGTTTCACACGTGATAGGACTTGTGCGAGCGGGGAACGTGTATTTTGGGGGTGAGCATGAAGTTTCACACACGATTCTCCAGGCGAGAGCGGGGTACATGTATTTGGGGGGTACGTGGGGAGTTTCATACGCGATAGGCCTTGTGCGAGCGGGGTACGTGTATTTTGGGGGTGCGCAGGAAGTTTCACACGCGATACTGCAGGCGAGAACGGGGTACGTGTATTTGGGGTGTACGCAGGGTGTTTCACAAGCTATTTGCCATTGTGGGCCCTCCCGGGTGTGCAGTTTCCCCCTCCCCATGCCCTGCAGGCAGCCTACACCACAGGGAACTACCCTACAACCCTCACCATGCCCTGCAGGCAGCCCACAGGGAACTATGCACTTGTGAGCACTCTTATGAGCCCGGACTCATGTCCCCCCACCCTACCCCCAGTGACGGGCAGCTGCCAGCAGGCCCGACTCATGTCCCCCCACCATTCCAACCACCCCCAGTGAGGGGCAACAGCCATCAGGCCCTGACTCATGTCCCCCTGCACCCCCACCCACCCCCAGTGACAGGCACCTGCCAGCAGGCCCCGACTCATGTCCCCCTGCACCCCCACCCACCCAGCAGTGATGGGCACCTGCCAGTAGGCCCCAACTAATGTCCCCCTGCGCCCCTACCCACCAACAGTGACGGGCACCTGCCAGCAGGCCCCGAATCATGTCCCCCCCAACACGTCATCACGATCCACACTCATGGCTCTTATGGCCATCCGAATCCCACCCCACACCACCCCAGTCCAAACACCCAAACAAGTATTCCATCCACTCCACATTCAAATACCCATGTCATGACAGATCCCAAATGACAAGTATGCACATCAATACATGTCCGTCAGAGACACACAATGGGGGCAAGTGAATGAGAAAACCCACATCGTGACATGCACAAAACTAAGGAGAGAATACCACACGAATGAAGTATGAAATTAAAATGTATTAAATACAAAATCAACGGAATGAAAGAAAATCACACAAGAAAAAAAAAATAAACAAAAGGCTGGATGTCCACAATTAATGAAAAATATATGAATGCTGAATCCAAATAAATCCAAATGAAAATGGCTCCAAAGGGTTTGTCCATCAAACCAAATCCAAAGGTAAAAAAAATAGAAAACCATTGCTCCATGGGAAAAAAAAAAATCAATGAACTCAAATCCAGTCCTGAACTATATACAATGTAAAAATCCAGCGTCCATGAACCCAACAATCCAAAAGAAACCTACAAAAATCCCTACCTAATAAATAACTATATACAAAAAGGTGGGGCATAGTCTATGCGCCCCAAATGAAATAAAAATAGAAAGGAACCCCAACACTAATGAACTATATACAATGGCGGCGGGCAAGTCGTATGGCTCACTTGTTGATTTCCCGGGCCAGGGCATCATCGTACTCCTGTTCAATGTCCTGGAGGCGGGCCTGTTCCCTGGCCCGAGGTCTTGCAGGGATAATGCCACCTCCAACTCCTTGCGAATTTCCTCAAGGCACTCAGCCCGCCTCAGCGCCCTGCGCATGGAGTTCTCCGCCCTGACCATAGTGAGCAATGCCTCTTCCGCCCTCCGCCGCTCTGCATCTATTTGCTGCCACACGGAAGACACTCCCAATCCAGGGTCCTCCTGCCCTCTGGCCGATGCCTGCCCCTCTGATGTTGATGGCCCGAGCCATCATCGCTCCCATCTTGAGCCTGCTGCTGCCGTGCATGTGCCCTGTCTGTTGATGCCTGCATTTCTTCCTCCTGCTGGGGCCCAGTTGTTGGGGTGGTCACCCCTGCTGGACCTCCCACTCCCGACTGTGGCAGGGATGTGTCCTCCACCAGCCTTGCCGCTGGGTCAGAGGCAGCTCCACAGGGTGGCTAGGTGATACTTGGCCCAGAAGATGGCACGGAGGACGACTGGCACATAGGGGGTTCAGTTGAGGAGGGGGTCGGCATAAGGCCCAGCACACGGAGGAACCCAGCACCGGTGATCCCACCCAGCCAGTAGACGCGGTCAATGAGGCATCTGAAGTAACGTGCAGCGTACTCACGAGAGCCCTCCATGTTATTCCGGATGCCAAGTTGACGCAACGCCACCCCAGCCAGGACAGGCTCAACATGGTCCCGGATTGCCACCTCCGCAGGGAGAGGAAGGCCAGTTGTTGTTAGCGGATCCCCACCCTAAAAACAGGTCTGGACGAAGGCATTCCTGCTGGTGCGGGATGATGCAGTCACAGGATCGGGGACAGGATTACACACAGGCACCTCTGTGGCCGCCTGTGCTGCCTCCTGTCCCTGCCCCTGGACTGCACCACTAGCACCAGTGGAATCCCCCCTCCAGACCCTGTGTGTGGCCCTTCCACGGCCTCCTCCTCAACCAAACCCTCCACCATCCCTGGATGACTCGGTTCCATCTTACTCCATAGGCCCTTGTGGATATTTACCTGCCCCTTCTGCTGCCGAGGCATCCACCTCCGACCTACCCTTGGCAGATGCGGATGCGGCACCAGACCACTCACTCCCCGACGAGATGACAACCTGGGAGGGGAGCTGGCCTTGCATCTCCGGCTGGTGGCGGGATCCCTGCCGCTGTGCTCCACAGCACTGTCTCCGCCCTCTTCATCAGTTGACGCTGCAGACAGGGAGAGACAGAACACAGCCATCAGGGCACTGTACAATGGTCTGATACACACATGACAGTTGCACATGAGTGGCAGTGTCAAACTTCACACATGTCATTACAATTCCCAACACACCTATCATTTGAACCCATACACATGCGCAAATTAACAAGAATGTCCCAAGAGGAAGCACCATCCATACACATACAACAGCATGAGCATCCGAAGGTTAGCCTGACGTCACATGCAACATGGGGAGTGCCAAACACATGCACACACGCCACCAGACATACATGCATCTGTACATCTCCACCACCTGTTGCAGTTAAATCATCTGCATCCATCTCACATCTGCCAATCAGCCTCCTACATGTCGGTGTCATATGCATCCATGGTGTATCACAGTGGCACACATGTCAAATACACACACACGCACATTTACATTGTGCACATACACGAAGGTGGAACCAGCATCCATGTGTCACACCACAACCGTGCTACAGTACATACACATAATTAAACACATGTGTGCACTGACACATGCATTTGGGAACCATGCATTTCAACACATACACCATTGATGTGCCTCACACATGACTGAACTTGCATGCGGCAGGCTCATGTCCCTGTTCATAGACATACATACATGGCCCTTCCAAGACATATGTGCAACCTGCACACTCCTGCCACACCTCAACATGCACAGTGTTCAATCAGTACGCATGGACACTTACAGCTCGACTCCGGGCGGGTCTGCCTCTAAAGGATCTGGAGGTGGAGCACTGGGTGTATGTGTTCCAGGACCCTCATCTGGATGTTGGTAAGGCGAACCCGGCACCCCTCTGCATGCTTTGCCTTCAAGAGGTGCCAGGCCTTGTTGAGGGTCCTGGACCTGAAGTCCTCCAAGCACTTCCGGACGTGTTGCATGTTGCGGGCTGCCACCCCCTCCACGTTGATGGCAGCCACGATGTCCTTCCAGATCCTCTTCCGTCCTTCATTGTCGTCACGTGAACTTCCAAAGAGGGCATCATAATGCCCCAGGACTTGCTCCACCAGGATGCCAACTTCATTGGCACTGAAGCTGGCAGCCCTCTGCCTCTCTGCTGGGGGGTTGCCACTGGTGCCAGATGGTGTTGTGTCGGACATGGCAACCCCTGAGGCAGGTGTGGGTGGGCAACTGGGTCCTGGGGCTGGGCTGTGGAGCGATGGAATGCCAGTCGGGAGTCTTCTGTTCCAGCAGGGGTGGTCACAGCAACTGGACCCCTGCAGATGGCTGACGTGCAGGCACCAAACAGCAGGGAACGTGGCCAGCAGGCAGGCAGCAGCAGATGGCAGGTGGGAGCGTGCTCGGGGCTCTGGAGGGCAGGAAAATGGCCTTCTGGGCAGGAGCGTGTTCTTCCATGTGTTGTTGCGTGGCCAGCTTGATATGGAGTGATTTGGCACGTGAAAAAACTGCACGTCAGTGTGTAATTCGAGGAAAGGACCTTAGCGCGTAAGCGCGTCTGTGACGTAACGCGCACAGGCGTTTCCCTCCACACGGATGCATGTTGATTGTACACGTGCAAAAACTGGATGTCCGGGTGTCACTGCGTGTAATTGGAGGAAAGGCCCTTAGTGCATACGCACGTAAGTGATGTCGCACGTGTGGGCTGGGTTAAAAGGTACGCGTAGGACGCCATTTTCTTGTACTTGCTTTTTGTGGAGAGCGAGCGGGTGATTCTTGTACTTCTTGTCGGTTCACACGCGCTTAATTCACAACGGTTTCAGTTCGTACTCCTTGTATACTCAGACAGCGTTCAATTCTTCTTTTGGCAGGGGTGTTGCCAACGCGCACACACGCTTCTTTTTCATGTTCTTTTTCCAGACAGACAGTGAGTCGCGCACATATTTTTCAACTGTGGTTGCCCCTGTGTGTCGCATACCCATTCAGAGGTCATTGTAGCCAGCGTGTACCGCGCGTATGCTTCTTTTTGTGTTTCTGGGTGCCACAGCGTAGTGCAGGTTCTTTATTCCACGCACGTGGGCTACCAGGGATCGTGTGCACGTTAAATTTTGTTTTTGGTGTGCCTGAGCGTTGCGTGACCCGTCATCTTCCCCCAGGGGTCACAGACAGCCTTGCTAGAGCACTAGGGTACGTATTCCATCTAGTACCCTGCCCCTTTCACCCCAATTGCCCAGGACAATTGTTTACTGCACCTCCCATTCGCACAAGAACATCAGTGCCATGGTTGGGAGGCGACCAAGCGGTAAGGGAGGCAAAGGTGGCCGACATCCAAGAGGTGGGCGTGGTAGGGGACGTGGCCAGGATGTGCAGGGTGGCCCAAGAGGCCAGTGTGTGGAGGACCAATCAGGGACACCTATGCCCCCCCCAATGGGTCGGGGAGATGCAGCTGACACCATCCCAGCTCAGGCCTTGTTAACCCGGCCCATATTGTCAACCGAACCGGCACAGGATGACTCCCAGGCTGACTTCCGTGTCACCAAGTCAAAGCCACGTGTGGCGGTGAAAGTTGCTGTCACCAGGCCCCGTGGATCTGGGGCAGCAATGTGATCTGCTGCCCCAAGTAGCCAGGGTGAGGAGGCTGCAGGGGCAGCTTAAGCTCAATCCACCCTAGCTCCGAGTCTCCCAGCCAGGACAGTGTTGGTCCAAGTCCATCACACCGAGGTTGGTCCTGTCAACATCACCCAGCAGCCAATGCCTGCAGTGAGACCTTTGATCATCGTGCCTTTGGCTACTTCCAGTGCCCAGTCCACCTGCACTTCAGCCCCTACCAACCAGAGCGGCGTAAGCCACTCAGGGTCCACACCACCTCCCAAGAGGAAGAAGGGTGCTCTTGCAGTACAGGCTGGGATCCCAGACACGGCCCCCCCTCCGGCATGTCAACGAAGCACAGTTTCAATGATGTGGAACTAGACACACTTGTGGGCTACGTGTCGGCCCATGGCCGAGAAATGCTGGTGACTGCAGGGTGCAAGACTACGACTGCTCAACGTAGGGCCCACTGGCAGTGCATCGCGGATCAGATTAGTTCCCTTGGATTTGTCAGGCGCACAGCTGATGATTGCTCTAAGCAGTGGAATGACCTCAAACGCAGAGCAAAGAACAAGCTGGCTTCCAATCATGCCTCTACTCTGATGACTGGCAGTGGGTCTCCACCAGAGGAGGAAGTACTCACAGAACATGAGTCTATCACTGGACGCTTCATCACAGAGGATCAGATCCAAGGCGTGGGAGACCTACCAGATCTTGAGGCAATGTCCGGTGAGTGGCCATGCATGTGTGTGCAAACTATGTGTATGTTGCTTGGGTGATGCGTTCTGATTGAGTGCCAGGTGAGGCTGTGTAGTCATGAATGCTATGGGTCACCCATGTGGTGCCTCCAAACCATAGCCCGGCCTTGGGTTTGGGTTTTCAAGTATCCCTTCTGCCCACAGTTGACAATTTGCACCTGATTACTGCACTTGCCCTTCAACTGCCATCTTGCCGCAACATTGTTCATACTGTTTTCCTGTTCATTCTGCCTGATTGATGAAATCCTTTGCATGTTTACCACACATTTTTGTGCCGTTCTGCCCCAAATGTAACATACTTCAGACATAGATTAGACCCCACAATGGCCCAAATATGTTTCCTTATTATGGGAATGATTTCATTAATCAGGCTGACTGAGCAATGTGCACCTACTCATGGCCTGCACACAATCACTTTGGGGCCCTGTTTGAATGTTTAACATGACAATTGTCTTCTGTCATGTCGAAGTGACCAACGAGTGATGTATCCATGTGCCTGCCATCACTGCATTAGTGAACGCTGGCTTTGTTGCAGTGTGTGGCACATGCATGTTTTGTCACACTATTTTGCATGTTCTATTTCATGATGTCCATCTCACATGGATGGGTGACAATACTGATTTGCTACCATCTGGGTGTCCTTGTCAAATCTGCCATGGCTATGCTACATGCCATCTGTGTGCTGGCATGTGTCATGTATGTGGATTGTCCATGCCACTCACAGGCTAATGTGTGATGCCAGTGCTATCCAGCATGCAGCAAATGTGTTGCTTTTCCAACTTGGAGTCCTCAGTGTCTGCTTTTTGCCTCCCCTTCCAACTCATTGCCAGTGCATGCATGCCAGAGTTATTGTCATGTGTGACATGTGTCATTTATGTACTGGATGTCTGCCTTGTCATGCCCATGTGTGTGGGCTATGGTACTCATGCCTGTTTTCATTACTTTTCTTTCATGTTTTTGCAGGTGATGAGGCACTAGATGCTGTTGAGGAGGAGGAGATGGCGCAGAGGCAGGAGTACTCACAGACACAACCAGGCACCAGTGGAGTACGTGGGGTGGTGGTGGGTGAAAACCCATTACTCCTACAGACCATACTGTCCATGGGTGTCTCTGGGTACACCTCCAGAGACCTCTATGAATCAGGTGCTGAATCTGACATTGAGACATATGTCCCGTCGCAGGTGAGTGTTTCTGGCAGGGATGCTGTTCTGTCCAACCCACCTGCACTGGGGGTAGACCCCTCTATGGGGCATTCAGTGTTGGAAAGTCTGCCTGTGGCGGTTACGGATGCAGGGTCACACTCCACAATATTTGCTCCTGTTCCTGGGCCAGCAGATCAAAGGAGGAATGCAGTCCTGCAGCCTCAGGCAGTGCCAGCACAGCAAGGTGCACATCACCTTGCCCCAAACAGGTGTGGTGCCCACCAACGTGGTGGCCGTGTGCCACCAGGAAATACTGTGTGGGAGAACTCCATGTACACTATGGTAGCACAACAGGGGGTATCGTGTGAGATGATGGCTCGGGCCGTGGATAGGGTGGCCACTTCCATCCTCCCCCCTAAAAGGCAGGTGGAGCTCCAGCAGTAGGAGGGATCCGGTTCCTGGGAACACCACCCTCAGGGATCACAAGGCAGTGAAGGAAGCAACAAGGGGAGGGATGCTGACCCTGTGACCTTGAAACCACGGTCAGGTGAATAATGTGTCTGTCATTAGGGAAAGCCGACTACTGAAACACTTGTTTAATTATTGTAAAAAGTTGAGTAAGGTGTCAATACTCAACTGGTTTAAGGTTAAAAGTACAGATAACAATATTAACACGTTTCAAAAACTCTTTGCAACAGTGTTTGGGAAAGAAAAAAGGAAAAGTTAAGGAATTGGCATATTATAAAATCACCTGATTTTGCCCCTGCAACACCACGTTTCGCGTTTAAAAGACAATCTAATCTCAGAGACAAACTCGTACATACGTATCCCATCACACGTAAGCCAGCAGTCTCTCAAACCACCTTGTGGTCACTTCCACCTGTAGTAGGTCATTTTAAATGCAGCTCCTGCTCTGTTTGCTCTTTAACAAAAAATGTAAAAACACTCCAACTATATGAAATGAAATGGACTTTGACAGGTTTTTCCAACTGCAACACCCATGGGCCATCTATGGCATAAAATGCCCCTGTAATCTATTATATGTGGGCACAACGAAACGCCCAATAAAACAAAGGATATGCGAGCATCACTCGTCTATCAAAAATAAGATCGATAATAAACCTATGGTTGCACACTTTACCCAGTTTAAACATTCTTTTAATGATCTTTTCTGGTTTGTAATCCAAACTATTCCAGCACCTGCACGAGGAGGCAACAGAGATCTGCTCCTCACAAAACAAGAACAAAAATGGATTTTTAATTTGGGTACTGTAAAACGGGGTCTAAGCACCACAGTGGAGTGGTCCCTCTTCTTCTAAAGGTTCTCACCTCCCTACACCAACATAAATCATATGGGCTCATGAAAGAATTCAAAATAATAAAAATCAACTACAGATTATTTTCTGCAAACAATATGACACCAGTATGTGTCCTGTTAGGTTTGTCTAGTTTTTATATAATATATGAAAAAAACTAAAAAAATGTGTTTTTCAAAAAGAATAATTATGTGTTTGTGTCCCTCTTAAGTTCTGAGATGGTACCTCCAACATCTTTGAGTTTTCCTCCTGGAACGCTAAAAGTCTGCTCTGTGCACACACATTGGCGCAGTAGGAACGCTAATATTCTGCCCTGTGCGCACATAGTGGCGCAGTATGAGCATGTTGGTCCTAACACCAGGGACGCGAGTGTGTTTCATCAAATTATCTTTTCATTTCTACAGGGTATTTTGCTATTGTAACACCAGCATTAACACCTAGTTTTATTATTTTTTCACAATCCTCCATGTCAATGCGCTTGTTTAACATGCCGCTCTGACATGGCTTAATGCACGTGGCACAACACAAGTTCGCTTTAAATAATATTAAACACTAGCGAGCTTGACCTTTGTAAGCCACAACGTCATTGCATTAGCTGCATAAATACCCAGCATGCTGCCTTCACAGCTGCTCACGCTAGCAGGCACGCCTGACTCGCTAATTGACACGGCTCCTGTCTCTCAGCAACTGCGCCCTCAAAGTCGTCTTTGGCGTTTGACACACCCGCGAACAAAGCTTTTGCAAGCCTGCTCGCATTGAGCTCCATTATTTTCAACTTGAAGGTAAGCAGATGCTACTACCTCAAGCTTTTCTGAAACTTTGCTCAAACCTAGCACGCATTTTTGACACTTCAGCTTTGCCATTTTTCTTTTGCTATGCATCATTTGAGCGACTTTGAAGGAGTTAATTACAACTTTCCCCGAGTGGACCCAACCCCAGGCCACTTTAGAGGTAATACTTTTTCCTCTGTGTGTAATAATTCAGCTAGCACACTCCACGTAGCTTTAACTACGGCTTTTCAACAATTGTTGTCCCTTTTAGATTTGAAAAACGCCTATCTTTACTAAGACCGCGTCCCCGGACCAATCATCATTCAGCAATACTCTATGCGGTTACAACACACAAGTACTGCTTTTGTGTAATATCGGTGAGCATTTCCACCCGTTGTTCAGTAGACACTTCTGGGATTCATTGATGTTGCCCAAATACTAAATGCAAAATCATGATTTTCTCATTTCGGTAAAAGCACACTGACCTTTAGGTGTTTCTTATTACTAGATCCCGACTGTCTATCGAGATCAAATAGATATTCGGCCTGTGCTGAACTCATGTGAAGCTAAGTGCAGTGTTTGTTGCCCGCATTCTACACATAGGTGAGCTCCTCCACCCTAGGCTGTTAAAAAATAATCATGCCTCCATAGGATTAATTCTGTATTAATTTAAAAGTTGGAAGGTCTAAATAAATATGCCCTTCAATATACTGCATGGTAAATCAAACACCACATGCTTTTCGTGTACCTTGGCCACAGTCAGTGATGACAATAATGATGTGGACTGTTATTGGGAATTCTGCCTCTATTACACTGTTAATGTTTTTTTAAAAATGTTTTTGCTTTCAACCACTTTTTAAACTTTTTTCATCACTTCGTTCATATCTGACATGTTCATGTTTGTTTATCTTGTAGTGGGTTTCGTGTTTATAAAAAAAGTACAACGACTAAGAAGTACTCAGCACTACCAAACTGCCATATTATCTTGCTCCCCTTGTCCTGAAGACGGCTATACTTGCATCAACAGACAACGTTTTTGTGCATTGCCTGATTCTTTTTGGTGTTATTAGCCGAAACATATGTCGACCTCCACAAAATCAAACCTAAGATATTTAACAGGTTTTCTTTTTCATGTGATAGAGCTAGCCTAAATAAATAATGCTCTACTTCTAATGGTTTGATGTTGCACATTGAGTGCTTACACAATACTTCTTGTTTCTCACATACTAATTCCACTAAACCTCTTGTATATTTGAGACTATTCAGCTTTGACAAAAAAATATTTGCTGTAGTCATGGTGTGTAATCTCTTTCCTTTTTAACGGATTTTTTAGATTGATTTTATCATGATTAAAAATAAAAATTAGTCTTGCTATTATTAAGTGGTTGTTTTTCCTTAACTTTTCCTTTTTTCTTTCCCAAACATTGTTGCAAAGAGTTTATGAAACATGTTAATATTGTTATCTGTACTTTTAACCTTAAACCAGTTGAGTATTACCACCTTACTCAACTTTTTTCAATAATTAAACAAGTGTTTCAGTAGTCGGCTTTCCCCAACGACAGACACATTATTCACCTGACCGTGGTTTCAAGGTCACAGGGTCACCATCCCTCCGCTTGTTGCTTCCTTCACTGCTCCAGCAGCAGGCAACAGAGTCCATTTGCCATTCACACAGGGAGGACATGTTGGCGTCCAACAGGGACTGACGGGCTGGACTGGAGACTATGCGCACAGCCATATCTGCAGAGTCACAGGCCCATAGGGATGCCCTGAGGTTAGAACACAAGTCCCTCAGAGATACTCTGGGTGAACTTGAGGTGTCCCGGAGTACAAGGTCAGAACAGCAGCTGTAGCAGCTAACACGCACACTCTCAGCTGGGCTCCAGGCAACCCATGAGGAGATACGGGCATCACGCGAGTCCTTGCATGCAGAAATGCGTGCTACCCGTGAGGTACTGCATGGGGATCTCCGTACTATCATCCTGCAGAACCAAACCTTTCAGACCTGCATGCTTGCTGCCATGGAGGAGCATGCCAGGGCTTCACGTGGTCTGCCTCCCATATCACGTCCACCTTCTGATGTACCACCAGAGGGTGATGACAGCGACGGCTGTTCTCCCACTGTAGGGTAGCTGTGCAGGCCATGAGCTCATGGAGTTTTTTTTTTCTCAACATCCACGCATGTGGGTGTTGGGGTGCACCCTGTACCTCGTCCTTCCTGGGTGCCCCCCCATCCACACATGGCCATTTTTGATTTTTTTTGTTGTTTTTTTTTTGTTTTTTTCACATTTCATTCCATTTTCCTAAATGAAATTAGTATTTAATGAATTTGTTATCTTTATGTCTTCTTCTTTTTTCTATTAATTATTTTCATTTCTTTTAATTCTTAATTTGTTATTTTGATTTTCATACATTTATTTTTATTTGGTTATGCTTCTGATTTTTACTTTATTATTTAATTTGTTTCTTTTACTTTACATTTACTTTTGCTTTTTCTATATTTGATTTGCATTTACATTTTTGTTCATAACCATTTTCTTTCAGATTGTGAATTAATGTTACAGTGTGTTGGTGTTTGGCTCCCGTAGGCATCCACTGTGTATTCCAGCTGGGCACATGCAGGCTTGTCCTGTCTTTGGGTTAGAAACTTGGGTTCCTGACACACGCACCCCTCCTGCTTCCCCTTTCCATGGGCTTGCAAAGGGTGTGACCAAGTGACAGTAACTTACACAGAGGCATTGGGCTCCCATAAGTTGTGTGGGCAGTCTGTAGTCCAAACTGTGTATACATCCCTAGTGGGGATTGTTGTTCATTTCTCCACTGCATGGTGGATTTGTATATGGTTTTACATATAGGACTTTTTGCATATATACATGTAGCTTCTTCATGTCTTAACGAGCCCATCTCCTTTGCAGATGCAGTTCATGTTGTATGCAGTACACTGCCACATTTGCCTACCAGCAACACTCTGCAGTTTGAAGCGGTCGATGTGCTGCCTTAGTCAGGTTGTGACACTTGCACTACTTGAATTTTTTACTGTCACATGTTGCCACTGTTGGATCCTGTACTGATGTTTTGTCTTGCTGGTAAGTATTTGTTAATGTGTGCTGTTTTTTTTTCATTGGTGAGAGGCAATTGTCTGTGGCCTGTTTCCATTTGGGACGGTGCACTTTGTGACACTTGTGTCATGTGATGTGCATTCATTTGGTTGCTTTCACATCGCATGCCATGGTGTGTTGGGTAGCTGAGATGGGGTTAGGGAGGGGTAGGGTGACATGCCACTATTTGTTTGTAGTGTTTTGCAAGGGGGTAGTCCTTCATGCTGCATGAATGTGTGCCTTTTACTGACACAGCATTGGGTGTGTTTAAGTGGCTAGGGATGCACACAATGTAGCACTTCCAGGTAAACAATCTCAGGGTGGTATGGTTGTGACAGTTGACTGTCCCTTTTGTCATCATCATAAATTGTCAGCTGGTATGTGCCAGGCCTGGGATGGGATTTTAGGTGAAGAAATTTGCCACAAGCTGGGTACGGGCTGCCTCACCACGTGCCCTTTCACCTCCCATGCGCAGCAGCCGTGCATGTGGTTGGGGATGTGGGGAAACCACCATGTCCCCCGGCACGCCCCGCCGGGTTGCAACGTTGTGCAGGACACATGCTGCCACTATGATCCTGCACACTACTGGGGTGCATATAGCAGCTGTCCTCCAGAACGGTCAAGGGAGCGAAAGCGTGACTTCAGCACTCCGAATGTGCGCTCCACTATGCCCCGGATTGCAATATAGGCTGTTTTGTATCTTACCTCGTGTGGTGTAGTGGGGTTCCGTATTGGCGTCATCATGTAGGTGCTCAGAGGGTAGGCACTGGCCCCTGGGCAGGTGATAATGGTTGTCATTAGTTGGGTTTTCCCATTTCTCAGTGTCTGACATGCATGCATGTGCAGAGGCATTTTTACTCACTAATTAGCCATGTGTTGCCATGCCGCCCAGCTTCCAGGTCCCGGTTTAAGGGTGACATTCGGAATATGAAACTATCCTGGGTGGACGCCGGATAGTTGGCATATACTGAGGTGATGATTCCCTTGGCATCACATACAACCTGCACGTTGATGGAATGTCAGTGCTTGCGGTTCAATAGATGTGCTCAGTGGCCGTGGGAGGACATAGAGTCACATGGGTGCAATCAATGGCACCTAGCACTTTGGGGAAGGGTGCTACCCCGTTAAAGTCCTGGACGACAGCCTGCCTTTCTGCAGGTGTTCTGGGCATGTATCTGGGCATGTATATGTGCCTGCGGACTGAGGGGCACCCAGTCATGATCGCCAACACCTGGTGTAGGCAGCTTGACTGCGTGGCCTGTGAGACACCCCCAACTATGGCACTTGTCTGCTGAAATGACCCAGTAGCCAAGAAGTGCAGTACATTGAGCACCTTTTCCAAGGGGCTCAGTGGTTGGGAGCACAGGGTGGGTGATGTGAGTTCATCCTCCCACTCCCTGACCAGTTCTAGGATTATTAGTGGTGGAAACCGGTACCTCCCATACACCTGGTCATCAGGCATCCCAAAAAGGCTGGTCCTGGGTAAAAAAATGCAGGGCCTGGCTATCCTCCTCCTCCTGTGGTGTCCCATGACCACAGCTTTGAGGAACGGTATATTCATCGTAGTGTATGAGCTTGTTTGTTGTTTGCACGCACTTTCATGCTGCGCAGGGCCACTTACGCTTGCTTCCTGCTGGCGTACGTGTTTCCCGATTAACGCATCTTTTTTGGCGCACAGGTTTCCCCTGTTCGACTCCATGAATACGTGTTGTTAGCGCGCGTGTGGGCGTTGCGAGTATTTACCTCACGTACTTCCCCCGTAATGCCCAAATTTTCACGCATTGTTCCCCATTCCGCGTGTTACGCCCCGAGTTCTGCCCACTTTTCTTGTGTGCGCTACACGATGTGTGCTTTCCCTGTGCGCGCGCACACTGTTTAGTGATGTGTGTACCCGCGTGCGCCACCCACGGATTTGGCACACATCCCAGGTTTTACACGCGCAGTGCTTTCCATGAATCGATGAACGGCTGCGTGCACGGCTTTAGCACGCGTGCGCTGTGTTTTTCACGCTTGCGCTCCCCTTTTCGGCGCACATTTATTCCATGAATTACCCTGATAGAGCGTTGCAGAAATCAAGTTTGGATAATATTAGGGCATTTGCTAGGATAATGCAACTAACTGAGGAATGGCCTACATGATATAATAAGTTTACATGTGTAGGCAGTTGATGAGGCAAGGGAGTTTACCTGCTTGTTTAAAGTTAGGGTAGAGTCAAGATAGAAGCCAAGTGTCTTCACTTCTTTGGCTACAGTTAGACGGCTTCAAGTAATTATCTATGTTAAAGGCAGAGTACTTAGTTTCAAGTTTTTTTAGGTTAGAAGCTGAGCCAAGAATCAGTAGCTCTGTTTTATCGTCATTCAGGCAGAGGCCATGGGTTGCCATCCATGCCTGAATGAGGATGTATATTTCATTTACCAAGGCCATATCAGTGTCGAAATTGCTGAAAGGGGAATGAGGATCTCGGTGTCATCTGCATAATTTGTATAGGTGACACCCAGTCTGTCCAATTTGTCATATCGGGGCTTGGTAAAAATATTATACATAGTTGGCGAGACACAGGAACCCTGTGGGATGCCACATGTTGTTTGAATAGGGTCTGCTGATGCCAAGGAGGAAAAACATTGCATGGTTCTATTGTCCAGGAATGACTTGACCCAAGTGGCCTCAGTCGAGAAGTGAGCAGCCGATGTTAGGTGATTGCATAAGACTGCATCGTCCACCAGGTCAAAGGCCGCTGACAGAGCAAGGAGAAGCAGCATGGCAGTGGTCCTTTATCGTTGAGCTTGTCAATTTGTGCTTTGAGGTCTATTAAGGCCGTCTCAGTACCGTGTTGTGATCTGAATCCGGATTGGCGGGAGTCTGGAGCTGGTTAACCTCAAGCCTGTAATTAGTCGGGATGGAAGGGTCTAGCGTTTGTTTCTTAAGGAGAGATAAAACCCATGAGTCTTTTAGGTTACTTGAGACTGTATTAGATTAAAAGGAAGTGTTAATTAGTTTTGAGATAAAGGGAGCTAAATCTCTTGCGGCATCCTTAATTATTTGGGCAGGGCAGTTGTCTCCTTTGCAGTTAGACGGCTTCAAGGAAGCAATCATTTTTCAGTCTCCTGAATGGATACTTTAGTATTGCATGTGTGCACGTGTCACTTTCTGTGAGGTACATGGAGATCACCTACGCCTAGGGACCAAGCTACTCCTCACTGATGATGCCCAATGAAACCAAAACATGTCTTCGGATGCTTCTGGTCTCGTGCTGGACTGCTCCTTTTTGGGTGGGACTAAGCCTGATTTGCATGTGGTCTTTTCCCTTCTGTAATGGCTTGGCAGACAAAGATCATCCGATTCGGGGGGGGGTTTGCCCAGTGCAATGCCAGAGGTTAGGACTAATTCCAAACCTTCCAGCCATCTCCTCTTTTCTTTTAAACATGCAGATTGTACTAATGAACAGTCTTTTGTGGTGTATTATGTGTGCTATAAGCATGCACTGTGGGTGGGCATTTGTAGCATAGATGTTTCCTGTTTGGGGGTTGGCTGGCAGTTTCTTACAGGTGAGCTTGTTGTATTAGTGTGAGTGTGCAGGTACTGACTTACACTGCATTTTGGGCAGGTGTGTTATCATTTCAGGAGTACGAGGGGATGGTGTTGCCTCTGCATGGAAGTATCATGTGCACTCGCACAGAGGGAGAACGTTATGGAAGTTGTGATGGGAAGAGGTGAGAAGTGAGAGGCAATGGCATGGTTCTACTACTGCAGGGATGCTGCTACTGCTGCTGCTGAACCGGTTGCAGTGCTACCAGGAGTTAATGTTTGCCTCCCAGATGCAGCACCACAAACCAAATTCATTAAGAAAACCAATAGTGGCTGTGCCAACAGGCTGCCTTACATTTTGTTGATAACTTAGTATTGTCTGACAAGTATGGCCTGCAGCTAATCTAGTTGGACCCACCACAGTGACTACAACATCTGTAAAGGCCCACACAGCGCTGCAGACTCAGTATTTACAGGTTGTGTCTACGCCGCTGCATGCACCTGGCCTTGCAGTGCTTTCCTGCACTCTGAAGCTCTGCTCTGCATCACCCACTGATCCAGCCCCCCTGCCTCCTGTCTACCTTTGTGCATCTGTCTCAAAACTCTCTCTTCCCCTCCAGTGTCCTGCATCTGAAGCTCTCACCAGTGTCCTCTCGCATCAGAACCTTCCTGAACTCATTCCATCTTCACATTCACCCAAGGAATCAGTCCTTCCTCCCGTCTGCTCACCTCTGAGAAGCCTCTGGAGACCCCAGACTCCAGCATTGCCTTTCCCTCATCTCTGCTGAGGTCCCAGAGGTGCCACCCACAAGACCATTTAACTTGGTAAGTATTGTGCCTGTGGGCTTTGAGGAAAGTGGGCTGAGGCCCTGGGGAATCCTGTTATTCCAATGAATCCACTAGTCTTCTTCTCCGGACCCTGTACGACACTTACCTTCATGACTCCAGTACTGCCTCCTGCAAAGGAACACTGTGTCCCAAAGAGTAGTTTCTGTTTCATCACCATGATTTACGCACAGTTGTATCTTGTGAAAGTCATTTTCTTGCAGAAGGTCCAGGATGCTTGGTCACTATGTGCTCCTCTGCAATATCCTGAGTGTTGATGGTTGTCCTGGTAAGTACTGTCCATCATTCAGTCCCAGACTTTAGTTGTGTTATGTTATGTTATGATATGACAAGTAATTTATAATATGCCTGTACACAAGTGTTTCTAGGAGCGGCACAACACGGACGGGGAGACAAAGGGAGGACAAAACAAACAATCTTACTAGGCCTTGTGTCATTCAGATTGTGCAAGTGCAAAGGGGAAAGGGGGAGGAGAAGTGCCAGTGGGAGGGAGGTGGGAAGTGCAATACGGCAAAGCTCAAGTAAGTCTTGCCAGGGTGGCAGGCTCTGAGTAAGTGCAAGGAGGCAGGGCATTGTAGCATTGCATACAGTCCATAAGTACGCAGTAATCCTAGAGGCAGTGCATGGGCTACTGGTCGTGTTGGAGCCTGGTACCCATAAGGTTCAGAGGGAGGCAAGGTAACCAGTTAGCGCAGCAGACACGTACATCAGCAGGGGGGAGAGATAAAGCAGAAGAAAAAAGGAAGGTCTTGAATTGCTTCTGGAACCTTAGGTGTCCTGCTACAGTTTTAACAAAGGCAGGGAAGCTGTTCCAGAGGGAGGCAGCAGCTGAGGGGAGAGATCTACCCCCTCGCACCCACTCTCGGCCTGGAGGAGCGTCTGATTCAGAGAGAGTTAGACTGGCTGAAGGCAGACCTAACAAGACATTTTTATTACACCAGAAGTGGGTTTACAACTCCTAAGTCTCAGAAGACCCCTTCAGAAAAACATTGGAAGGCACTTTCAGTGCAGAGTTTGATGGTAAGGCTCAAGTAAAGAGCTCAAAGAGTTCCCATGAAGAGGTGTGTTTGGACAGGAGGTGTATGATCTGCGTGGGAATGGCCATAGGGTATAACATTAACAGGCAATGGGTAGGCACATTACCAATAGGATAGGCTGTGTGTCCCTCATATGCCATTCCTCCGTATCTGTACTCCAATGCAACAGCTCTGGCTCATAGGTGTTGCAAATAACACGTAAAAGCCTGAACTGCAACTCTTTGCTGCAAATATTTACTATTAGTACAATTGCAGTACTGTTATTACGTATCCAGAAGCTTAGCAGCTTGAACCCCCAGGAAGTCCAGTAATAGTGAGATTGCATATATACACCTACACACAGTCCACTCCAGATCAATGATGGTGATGTGCATCCATATCTATCTATCTATCTATCTATCTATCTATCTATCTATCTATCTATCTATCTATCTATCTATCTATCTATCTATCTATCTATCTATCTATCTATCTATCTATCTATCTATCTATCTATCTATCTCTCTATCTATCTCTCTATCTCTCTATCTATCTATCTATCTATCTATCTATCTATCTATCTATCTATCTATCTATCTATCTATCTATTTTATTGCTCTATCTTTCTATGTGCATGTCTCTTTCTACCTACATAGCTATATAACTATCCATATTTCGTTCTGTATATTCATCTGTCTGTCAACCCGCCTATAAGACTATCAGCTAACTCCCAAAATCTACCTCTATCCGTCTATCTATCTATCTATCTATCTATCTATCTATCTATCTATCTATCTATCTATCTATCTATCTATCTATCTATCTATCTATTTCTATCTGTCTACCTCTCTTTTGTCGGAATAGAAACAATATAATGCCTCCTATTGTAACAATTGTATGTGTATTGGCCTATGCCAAGTTGTCTAAACATTATGTGCGACAAACTCCATTGCAAGGTCTTGACCTTAGAGAAACCAATGTAAGCCGCCATCTTGGATTGAGCTGCCATTTTAGGTTCTCTTGTTATGTAGAAATCACCCTGAACATCAAAATGGAGGCCAAATGACAAGTAAGATTCTGGACGTTGTGACCTCCGTACAGCTGAATAATTAATATGCCTGCAGGCCACTTGTCGGGGTCGTGAACTGAGACCTTGTCCTACCGTTGACCTATGTGTAAATGTACTACCTATATGAGCGAAACTAATCGAAATGCATATATTAAAGGATTGACCTGGCAAGGAACCCTAAGACCAGAATTAAATATTTTGCAGAATGGTTAACCCGCAAGAGGGTTGGCCAAGGGCTGGATAAATTGTATAAAAGGCCCGGGTATTCCAATATGCGGTCTCTCACTAACACATCAAAACCTTGTTGAAGTTTGTTATGTTATACTGAGAGCCGAATAGCTATCCGTTTGTCAATTGACTTGGTAACTGTTGTAGCTTGAAATAAAGCACTTGTATGTTTCTTTGTAACCTGTGTTGGTGTGTTTCTTTTTGGGCTTCCCGGCCTCATATTATTTTTCTGTTTTCACACTTTGACTGCCTCTATCAATCTGAATATCTGTCTATCCATTTATTTGTATCTGCCTATCTCTCTTTGAATGTCTCTATCCATCTATCTATCTATCTATCTGTCTATCTATCTATCTATCTATCTATCTATCTATCTATCTATCTATCTATCTATCTGTGCATGCATTCTATCCATCTTTCTATCCGACTATATTTTTATATCTTCCCATCTCTCTGTCAATATCTCTCTCAATCTATCTATGTTTTATGAATCTATCTATCTATTCATGTCAAGATGTTACTGCCACAACCTTCAGATTTACATTTCTAATACAAGAAGATGAGATCACTTACAATTTCAAAAAACAAACAACTGGAATGTGTTAGGGCATTCCCTGAATATTCATTCCAGATCCAGAGCATTATGTGGAGTCATTGGAACCTACTAGAGAAGGGCTCCAGGCAGCAGATTGGAAGGACTGCTCTTCATCTCTGAAAAGAGCAAAGGCATCAGATGTGTGCTGCTACATCCAGATCCAATGACATATAAATCAGCCAAGCACCCATCACTAACAGAGGTGCAGGGGCACCCCAAAGTATTCTGATATTACTCTTGTGGTAATTACTCTGGGTGTAAAATCACCACTGCAATAGACTAAGTCCTAAAAAAAAAGCTTACATAGAGACCTCGCTGACAGGCTGTCACTCTCCCATGGCGTTCAACTTGATCGCATGTCCCTATACAAGAGCATATACTGGACATTCTACAAGGATCACTTTAACACATATCATGCCCAACAGAGAGGCATCTGGGAAAACCATGAGGAAGAAAGTGGGTGGTAGAACATCCTCAAGCATATTATGGGACTGAGAGTCTCCTCATCGGCACACCCGCACCCTCCTTTCCTGTCACTCTCTGGCGGGCCTCTCTTTGCCCTCTTCCTATTCCCATATGTGAGGCTAAAAACCTTGGGGTCATCTTTGACTCCACGCTCTCCCTATCTCCTCACATCTCTGATGTCTCTAAGAAGTCACACTACCAGCTGCTCATCCTCAGAGGTATTCTTCCTTTCATCTCCTTCGCACAGATTCTCACTGTCTCCAGAGCTATGGTTTCCCTAGGATGGACTGTTGCAACAGCCTCTTTCTAAATCTACCTGCCTCTCCTCTCTGCCCTCTGCAACTCATCCAAAACAGGATCGCAAGACCTGACCTTGGCCTCAAGCCCAGGGATCGTATCTCTCCAGGACTGAAATCTCTGCACTGGCTCCCATTGGCTGCGAGGATTAAGTTCAGCATCCTCTGGTTCTGGAAGCACCTCAAGACCTTCCTCTTTGCTTCTGTTTTCTGTCCTCCTCTCCACTGTTGAACGCCTGGCTGAAACTGAATCTGCACTGGTCACCTTGCTGCCCCCTGTTCTTGGGCCCAACCCCCCCTGCCCTTTGCACACCTGCACTGCGCCCCTGGCAATGCTTGCACTCAGAGTCGGTTTCTGTATCCCTACAGCCCCCTACCAAAACTTGACACCTGATGTCTCTACTTACCCTTGCCACCAACTGGCCGCACTTCTTATTTATTGTTTGTATTTATTTACTGTTTATCTTATGTACTGCACTTCCCGGCCCCTTTAGCCTCACACCTTTCCCCTTCTCAATGTCACCTGGCCTAGTAAGATCGTTGTCTCTGTCTTCCTTCTGTTCCCCCTCCCTTGCCTCGTCGCACCTTGAAACACTTGTGTATAGGCGCGTTTTAAATGCCATATCATATCATATCATATCATATATCATATCATATCATGGGAGGAGATTGTATGAAGAATAAACTTCAGGAAACAGAACAGGGCCTCATTTAAAGACTACAAAGCTCATCTATTGGCTTACTGTGTAAAATAGTGTGTCCAGCTAAAGGCTCCGCTCTCTATAGGTCACCATATCCCGAATGGGTCTGAAATCCTTTTAGGAATCCACATTGCCATTTAACATCAGCCTCTTTGAGATGGATGCCCTCCTGGCTCCTCTGACCACTAGAAACTGAGGAAGGCCGTCGCCCTGCCATTGCCTCCATTATTAGTTGCATACGTTGCATTAACTGGCGGCATGCTGCAGAGTGTGGTTACATGGTTAGCCTGTAGGCCTGGATGAATATCTCTAATTCTGGTCTGCAGCAGGAGACAATCTTTTGAAGTCAGTGAAACAGCATGAATATGGCTAGACTCCCTACTGCCGCCCACCCCTCACATCCCGGGTGGATCCAAAGAAATGTGTCTCCTGTGAGAAACCTGAGGGTATTCTCACCTCTACTCCCGGGGGATCTTCTGCTCGGGTGGCCAGGGAAGCACCATCACTTTTAGATCCCAATCCTGAGATGGACAAACAAGGGAGGATCACCTGGTTAGAGGATCTTTTGGGATTGACAGGAGAGTACCCATGGGCGATACACGGTATCCCCTTTTTGAGAAAGGATGACCTAACCCATCTACCCTCTAAATGTAGGGGTTATTGTCAGCGTTGTCTCCCCCCTCCAACCTCACACAATAATAAGACAAGAACAAAACAGCAACTGCACAAAGAAAGGCTAGGTATAAGCACCGAGCCACACTGTCGCTCTCTGTTGTCCCCAACTCGGGATGTTGAAATTCAAAACAATTCAGTGTTTCTGTTCAAAACTAGTATTGTTCATAGAGTAAATTGCATTCAACTGAGATTTCATAATAAATCGATATGTGCTTTGTTCCTTCAAAATCAAGTTTATATCCAAAAATGTTGGAAATTCACTAATAGTCTCTTAGTGAGGAAACAGTCAACATATTGATATAGCTTAGACTTAATTGCCAATGCATTTCAGAGTTCCCTCCTTCATCAGGGAAAGTCTTTACATAGTACAATTAAACATCAGCATTTTGTAAATACAAATACAAATTAAATGAAAGTAGGAAAAACATCACATACCAAATCCAAATGTTGTCAAATTTCGCCAGAGTGCACATATAGGAAAAGAAAATAATGATTGCATTTATTAGTGAGGTTTAAAGAAATGGAGGATTAGTAAAAGATGCTAAATTAGGCTTATTGTTACCTATCTGAGAGTTGACTGTGTGAAATTAAGAAGAGTTCCTGAAAATGCCAGAATCTCCTGTCTGTCCATGTCAGAATCATAAACGGTGAATAATGTCACTGCTTAACACACTATGTGGAATAAAAAACCACGTGTCAGTTCTTGTAGGGGTGCCAAACTAATAACTTGTGGAAAATATTAATGCTTCAACCCACCTGCAGTGCAGATAGACTGCATGCATTCAAAATCTCAGGTTCCTACATATGCAAACTGCTTCATGCACAGATATGAGATGGTTCATGTACTTAACAATAACGAATGGAGCAAGAATATCCACATGTGGGTACGCTACATCGATGATATTTTTGGAATCTGGATAAGTCTTGAATCAGAATTTAACATGTTTTTGACTACTTGAACAACATAGACAGCAGAATTCAATTCACCAGAGAAGTATCTAACAATATGATCAACTTCCTTGATGTAAAGATAGAGAAAAATGCAACAGGATACAACACCTCTCTTTTTCAGAAACCAAAAGATCGCAACAATCTCCTACATCGTTTGAGTTTCCACCAACCAAGCCTGCTGAAAAATGTACCGGATAGTCAGCTACTACGGGTTTCCATACTGCTGTGCAAAAATGGGTTTTGAACTTAACATAGGTGCTTTTTCCTAAAAATGTAACCCCAAGTACAGAGACCTTGGGGTTTATATAGTGTTTTACACAACTACCCTTATACAGAAAAGTCTGAATGATACTTGTCATTGGTAACATTAACAATGGACTTCCTAATAGCACATCTACCTGCCTTGGATGGCTTGGTTTTATAGCAGCATTCAAGACCTGTACAGTTCTGCTTGCCTACCCATGTGCTAAGCAGCACGCCTCTAGCACATAGCACGTAGGGCCCTGAGGCAAGTGCGAGAGGCATGGCGGGGGTGCCAGGGACCTGTGGGACTCTGAGGAGCACCAGGAGGCCAGTCAGCAAGCTGTGCAGAAAAAAGAGGGAGAGAGGGAAAGAGCAGAGGGTTTGGTTAGCATGGTAGAGTGAGAGAGAAGGAAGAGAATAGGAAAATCTTGAGGAGTTTTCGGAACTTAAGGAGATAAGGCTCTTAGATGTCCTGGGTGTTAGTTTTAGCAGTGCACAGTGGTGGTGCAAGTTATGGTTGCTTAGTTTACCATAACTGGCGAATTTCAGGGGGTTTTCGGTTTTACTTGGAACCATAAAGTCCCTTTAACAAAGTTTTTTTACTGAATTTCATAGGTTTTTAGTAGCGCAACTTAACCATAACGTCCATTTAAATTTTTTTTTTAACTGAATATACATATACATAGTGTGAATTTGATAGATGTTTACTACAATTCCCTTACTTTATATACATGTAACATAGAACATAACGAACACCCCGCTTAAGGTGCGAGAGTCCCGATTTTTTTTCATTGAAAAATCACACAATTTTTGACTGTCTCCCGCCTAAATTAATGCTAATCCCAATGCAATCCTATGAGAAAAATAAATATTCCAGATTGCTGTGCTGAAATCTCCGTCTCTGGGGCTCCCGATTGATTGTTCCCATGTCTACCTATTAAATTAACTTGTTGAAATGTTTCCCATCTACTATAATCAACTATTACTTCCAAACCTGTCTGCTATCTACAACACAGCATTAAAAAACCAAGTGAATTTCATGCACTTAAAATTTTACTCATTTGCAAAGCATGTTGAACTAACATATTGTAAATAAAATATAAAGGCTGCACGTAGTCAAATGAAACACATGCATACACTATGTTCAGATATCAAACAAGAATACTACCACAAAAACATAAAAAATCAACGTCTACATTAACTATAAACACACAAAATTACTAACTTCTTTCATTTAGAATTGCGGTGAAGACCACCCTCCTGAAAATCAGCAGCATCTAAACTACAAATAACATATCGGAAGAAACCTGCTCATTCCACAAAAAAAGAGTAAGTACAATACTACCTTAATATTCTTACTGTTCCTCAAAGACACTGTGTGGTTCATTCATGTAATTTGTGCACCAAATAAAACAGCAATTTCTGTACCATTCTGCCCAGAAATCACCATTTATTGAACAGAGATTAGCAGGCAGAATGGCACACAAATCCCTGTTTCTTTGGAACACAAATAACATACTCAATCCTTGTTAGTACTACAAAATGAAGAACTGTTTTATTTGTATAGCATTACTTTTACTATTAATGCTTCTCCTCAGCACTAGCTCACTAGCTCACTTTCTACTCTCATCTCAACTGCAATTTAGTAACAATTATAAAGAAGAATAGCCTTTCCAACTCATTGTAACTGTCCAATGCACAATCACACACCACCACATACATCGTTCCCATCATACTCACACACTCATGCACACAGCACACATACATTGCAAAATGGCCCAACCCATACCTTCATTTTTTTTTCAACAGACCCCAAAAGCAAATCCGTAGAAAGCAACACAGAAATAGAGCAAATTAAAATAAAAGTGTCCAAAATAAGCATCCATCTCTACCAGAGTTTGTACAAAACATTCAAACAAAACAGCTAACACCGTCATTTAGCGAAACAAAACGAGCTTCTAGCACAGAAACTTTGCCTCCTCTATCAAAATGTAAAAGGAAACAAAAAATGCTTAACACGAATTTGGCTACCACTACTGCTAAAACTGCTCCTAAAAATCTTTATATACTAGCAAGTAACCATAACAAAAAAAGTATTTTAGCAAAAATGTTCCGCCAGAGAGTCCTTCAGAATCTTATAAAAACACAAAATGCTTCACAAAAAATTGGCTACCAGTACTGCTAACAATGCTCCTATTAATCCTGATATAGTAACAAGAACCCATAGTAAAAAAAGTATTTTAGCAAAAATGTTTCACCACAGAGTCCATCAGAATCTAATAAGAAGAGGACCGAAATCATGCACAACCCTTAAAAGCTACCGTAGAAAATTAATTCTAGAAGCTCTCGTAGACAGTGCAATCCTTCTCAAAAGAAAGTTATTTATTTTAGTTTTAAACAGGAAGAAACCACTAACAAAACTAACTACTACTACAAAAAAATTCTCAATAAACGCAATATCAACAAAAATAACTTCTTAAATATCTGTGGAGGTGAATGGAGTCACACCACGACCACAGAACCATATTTTAATGAAGAAGCATACAAACAAAACCAAACAAACACAATTGCCATCCATAGCAGTGGACAATTTTATGAAAACATTAATAATACAATAATGGAACAAGAAATACTGCTTACAAAAATATCCCCAGAAAACTCAGAATTACCTCTCCATTCGACTGAACCAGAACGTCCAGTATAAAAATGGCCATGCACGTCAATGTGTAACATTCCCAAAAAATCTTTCAAATCATTACGCCATTTCCTCAATCAGTATGTGACAGGTAAAGACAAAATCAAAATGAAAGTGCTGCAAAATATGGATACCTGTCCAGTGTGCAAATACACAGGACTACAAGGACATTCATTAGCCTGCATTTCAGGACCTATTTGCAAAAGCACCTTCCATGATATCAAAATGATATCAACACATCATTCAACTATAAGAAATCTAGTCTATAAACTGTACTATGCTAAAAGTCCTGCTTTAGAACTAGCCAATTTAAATAACACTCTTCTACATGGTAGACCCAAAGACCTACAAGAAGAAATAGACTGTATTCAGAGAAAATATTTTGGAAGTGAAAGCCACTTACAAAATGCAATAGCTTTACAACAGACTAGCAACAATTCTGCACATGGCAACCTTCTACTACACACATACAATAAAGAAATACTAAAATTTAAAAGTACATCCGCTGAAGTACCAAACCACGTGTGTGTGTGTTGCCGCAGAACTTTTTACAAAAGTAACACAAAAACTATAGATGTCACATACAAAATAGAAGACAATGAAGATTCCAAATGGTTTGAATTAGCTCTCTACCTTGTAGCAGAAAACAAATACGAAATAACTGACCCCTTAATACTTTGCAGTTACTGCACTACAAAACTTGACAACAACCAAACTCCTTCAAGTACTATCACAAATAACGTGAAATTATTCCCACTACCAAAACCCCTCCAACAACTCAATTTATATGAGAGCATCATAATTCAAACAGTGCACCCAGTTCAAGCAATAATACGTCTTCAACCAAAAACAGCAAAATTACCTCCCTCTGAATTAGTGAAAGGCATTTGTGGCAAAGTAGTTTATTTACCATTAGATCTGAAAGAAAATGTGCACACACTAGGAGTGCAACGTCCAATAGAGCAATCTTTAATTGTCTTAGTAAATGGTGTATCAACAAAAGACAAACAAATTTGGCAACAACTCGTGGACTTACATAAAGTTAGACAAGCCTTGCAATATCTAAAAGACAATAATGAATACTACAAAGAAATAAATATTGAAGAAATTGTAAGGGAAACAACTGAAATAATTCAAGAGTCACCAGAAACTGGCCAATTTGATCTTCTAGATCCTGCTACAGTATCCAATATTTTAGACCATTATACAATTCATCCATTACACTCTAATGACACCATAGATGATGCACTACAAACTTACCAAATGCGACAAACCAGGGGATCACCAATGAGCATATGGAAAAAAGTATAGAAGCACGTGCTTTTGATCTACTATTTCCTACTGGCAAAGGAGGAAGGTACGATGATAGACCCACTCAGATAACAGCATCAGAATACCGCTCATTACGAATGTATTCTGAAGATCCCAGATTTAGATAAAATGTGGAATACATATTCCACCTACTCTTTGAAAGTGAACTAGCAACTCTATGTTACGGACTTGAACACATATTGAATTCAGGAACCCACTTTCAAAATATGTCAGCTACGCAATTAATACAAAAAGTGCAAGAAAAAGATGAGGTTTTACAATCAAGCATTACAAATCTGTTTGCAAACATGCGTGGTACAAAAGAGTACTGGTTCTGACGTCACAGAGATGTACGTTATGTGATAAGAAACCTAGGCCCACCCACTTGGTTTGTTACATTAAGTTGTGCAGAATATGCATGGGAAGATTTACATGATTTCCTACACATATCCAACAAAAACAAAAGAAACATAGATATACTAACACCTGGAGAACTTTGCTTTCTAGATTCTGTTAATGTTTCAAGATATTTATATCATCGCTTCATTGCTATGCTACACTTAATTTGGAATAAAACTGTTCCTCCCCTCAAAGAAGTGCAACTTTTCTTTTGGAAAACAGTGAGGCCACTGTTTTACAGTTCATCCAAAAATATGTCACTTGTGAAATCCCTTCACTAACGAGACATAGTGACCTTCATGCACAAATTGTACAATTTAAAGACACAAATGTGCCAAATACTGTCATCGCAAATACAAAAACCAAGGGAAATACTACACCAGTTACAGAAACAGGTGAAGAGAACAGCTTCATGTCTTCAGTTAGACATAGTGTTAAAGGTAAATCACCTAAGAACACGTATTACATAAAAAGAACAGAAGTTACAAAATATATCAATTATTACAATTCTCTCATTGCCCTCTTATGGAATGCAAACATAGATGTGCAGTACATTGCAGACAATTCCACTGCAGTTGCATGATATGTTACAGCCTACCTTACAAAAGCAGAACAAAACAGAGCTTCAAGACCTCTGGAATGACCTATTATCAGACAAAACACTATCTCAGAAATTGTACAGCTTAGGCATAAAAATGCTCTCTCATAGAAAATATGGCTCCTATGAAGCTGCAGATTGTTTAACCGGCACTGCTTTGTATGGAAAATCTGAAAATATATCATGGCTAAGTCTTGGTCCAGCTAAATCTAGAAAAAGAGTTCTCAAATCATATGAGGACATAGAAACAATAGCCAAAAATGATCCCAACAGCCAAGACATTTTGAAAAACAATTTACTGGACACATACTACCCGAACAGGTGTACCACTTTGGAAACCATGGGCCTCATTACGAGTCCGAAGGTAACCGAGGCGGTAAAACCGTCTGGTTACCGCCGGACTCGTATTACCATTCCGCCTCCGTGATTCCAGGAATTACCGGGGCATTACAACTCCAGGTGACCCGGGAATTCCGGAGGCGGAATGGTGTAAATCCCCATTCCCATTGAGTCCCATAGGACTCAATGGGAATGGGGATCATGGAAACATCGGCACCATCTCGTAATGGTGCCAGTGTTTCCTCGTCCGCCTGCAGGCGGGCTGTGTTAAACCCACCAGGTCAGACCTGGCGGGATTGACGCCTCTGCCTGCAGGAGTCGTGATCACCCGGTATGGAAACAACGGTGGCAGTGGGTTTACTGCCACCGTTGTTTCAAGGCCGGGTGAATTGTAATGAGGCCCCATGTGTCTATACCGCGTAGCCGAAAACTTTGCATACAAAAATATTACATAAAACCTGATGAACAAAAAGGTGAATATAGAGCGACAGATTGTGAAGGCAGCTTAGTGAAACTTACCAAACAAAGCTTAATTAATCATATCAAATTGTCATTAAAAACTCCTCAACAGAAAGAACTATATTACATGTCCCACCTACAAATTTTTAAACCATGGAGAAAAGAAGAAGAGATACTTGATAATTATGAATCCTATGAAGACGCTTTCAAAGCAAATGAAAGCACTATCACTGATGTGAACTTTACGCAGTACAAAACGATGTTGCACAATGAACAGCAACACGAAGAAGAACTCCAGGCCCAACTAGATAAGGACACTCCCGACAGTAGTCAACCTTCTGTAACAGAAAGCCAAGAACCACTGGGACAGCCACTAATAGCAAATGAGGCAGAATTAGCTATGACAGAAGTAGAAAACACCATGTGTCACTATGAAAAGATAGAGAAGACTTAACTGTACCACAATCAAAACTAAAGAAAGAGCAGCACACCATTTTTGAAGAAGTAACAAAAGAAATTGCACATGGTGTACAACATGAAAATAAAGAATGTACCTGTCAAAATTACAAACCTATACTGCTCTACGTCAGTGGTGAAGCTGGGTCAGGAAAAACATATTGACAAACAACAAACTGTCAGCATTGTAACTGCCCCCACAGGTTTAGCTGCCTACAACATAGACGGTGTCACTTTACACTGATTACTACTCCCTCCAGTACAAGACCAAAACAAATTAGACTATTAAAACAGAAGCTGCAATGGACCTACGCAGCGTGTTAAAAGAAATGAAAATGCTACTAATAGATGTTGTGAGAATGGTCTCCAACCTAATGTTGGCTTTGATTCACCTCAGATTGCTAGAAGTACTTAAAACAAACTGCGAAGAGCTCTTTGGAGGAAAACACATTGGGGGTAATTCATAGAATTTAGCGCACAAGTGGCGCATGCGGCTGGCGTACAGTGTGCGCGTGCGAATCCCTGCGCCAGCCGCGTGCGCTAAAATCCATTTCCGCGCAGAGCGTATTCATGGATTCCAGCTACCAAAACCAGCCGTGGCGCACAGTGGCGCAGCGATCCTGCAGCAGCGCCAGTTACGCCCCCAAGAACTCCCCTCGCGCAGGGAAAAGCCACAAAATCCCCAATCCAGCGCAAAGGGCAGCGCTAACCCTGTACCAGCACGGCAAACTGGGAACGTGTATCACTGGGGATCACGGGAAGTTTCACACGCGATTTCAGCAGGGTACGTGTATTACTGGGGTGCGCGGGAAGTTTCACACACGATTTCAGCAGGGTATGTGTATTACTGGGGTGCGCGGGAAGTTTCACACGCTATTTCAGCAGGGTATGTGTATTACTGGGGTGCGCGGGAAGTTTCACACGCGATTTCAGCAGGGTACGTGTATAACTGGGGTGCGCGGGAAGTTTCACACGCAATTTCAGCAGGGTACGTGTATTACTGGGGTGCGCGGGAAGTTTCACATGCGATTTCAGCAGGGTACGTGTATTACTGGGGTGCGCGGGAAGTTACACACGCGATTTCAGCAGGGTATGTGCATTACTGGGGTGCGCGGGAAGTTTCACACGCAATTTCAGCAGGGTACGTGTATTACTGGGGTGCGCGGGAAGTGTCACATGCGATTGGCCCTGTGCGAGCGGGGTACGTGTATTACTGGGGTGCGCGGGAAGTTTCACACGCAATTTCAGCAGGGTACGTGTATTTCGGGGGTGCCGGGGAGTCCTACACGTGATTTGGCAATGTGGGTCCTCCCAGGTGTTCCCTGTACACCCACCACGGCCCCTGCAGGCAGCCCACACCACAGGGGACTACCCTGCATCCCTGGTCATGTCCCGCAGGCAGCCCACCCAACATGGGCATGCCCCCCAGCAAAGGCACATGTCTCCTTGCACTACTGATCACCAACTCATGTCCCCTTGCACCCCCACCCCCCAGCATTGTGGGGCACCTGCCTGCAGGCCCCCGCTCATGTCCCACTCATGTCCCCCTGTACCCCCAGCCCCCAGCATTGCGGGGCACCTGCCAGCAGGCCCCCATTAATGTCCCACTCATGTCCCCCTGCACCCCCAACCCCCAGCATTAAGGGGCACCTGCCAGCAGGCCCTCACTCATGTCCCACTCATGTCCCCCTGCACCCCACCCCCCAGCATTGTGGGGCACCTGCCAGCAGGCCCCCACTCATGTCCCACTCATGTCCCCCTGCACCCCCACACCCAGCATTGTGGGGCACCTGCCAGCAGGCCCCCACTCATGTCCCACTCATGTCCCCCTGCACCCCCACCCCCCAGCATTGCAGGGCACCTGCCTGCAGGCCCCCATTCATGTCCCACTCATGTCTCCCTGCACCCGCCCCACCAGCATTGTGGGGCACCTACCAGCAGGCCCCCACTCATGTCCCACTCATGTCCCCCTGCACCCCCACTCCCCAGCATTGTGGGCACCTGCCAGCAGGCCCCCATTCATGTCCCACTCATGTCCCTCTGCACCCCCACCCCCCAGAATTGTGGGGCACCTGCCCGCAGGCCCCCACTCATGTCCCCCAGCCAACATGTCGTGCCAATCTAGATCCCTGGCCCTTATGGGCAGCCTCCACATGCCAAACACCCACCCAAATATTGCATCCACCCACTCAGAATTGCCAATTACATGATACAACCCCAATGGCAAGTATGTAAATGAACACATGTCCCTCACATACACACAATGGGTGTAAGTGAATGTCAAAACCCATATCATGATATGCATGAAACCAATGAGATGATACTACACATTGAAGTTTTGATGAAAAAATGTATTAAAAGCAACATAAATGGAATTAAAAATAAACAAACGACAATGGGAATTAAAAACCAAAAGCAGCATGTCCGTAAAATAATGAAAAAACACAAATCATAATCCAAAGGAGAGGTGTCCAAAGTCACAGTTCAAAAAAGTAAATCCAAGGGAAAAACAAAACCGAAAACCATTGCTCCATGGGTAAATCCAAAAAAAAAACTATAATCCAACCGTCAACTATATACAGATAAACAATCCAGAGTCCATGATCCCAAATGAAGAAATTAAACATAATAAAAATACTACCTAATAAACATAAAATACTACCTAATAAAAAAACTATATACAAAAATGTGGTCCATTGTCCAAAAGGTCCAAAATAAATAAAAAAGCAAAGGAAACCTAACACTAACTACATAACTGTTTAAAAGGGCAGCGGGCTAGTCAGACGGCTCACTGGTTGTTGTCATGGGCCAGGGCATCATCGAACTCCTGTTCAATGGCTTGGAGGCGGGCATGTTCCCTGGCCCCGAGGTCTCGCAGGGATAATGCAGTGTCCAGCTCCAACTCCCTGCGAATACCCTCGAGGCACTCAGCCCGCCTCAGCGCCCTCCGCATGGAGTTCTCCGCCCTGACCATTGTGAGCCGTTCCTCTTCTGCCCGCTGCCGCTCCGCACCTATCTGCTGGCCCAACCGCTCCCACACGGAAGACACTCCCATTCCAGGGTTCTCCTGCCCTCCGGCCGATGCCTGCCCCCTGATGTTGATGGCCCCGAGCCATGATGCCTCCCACGTCGAGCCTGCCGCTGCCTCAGATGCAACTTCCTGTGCCAGCACAACAGCATCCAGGCTGATGGAATCCACCGACGCCGTCGTGCATGTGCCCTGCCCGATGATGCCGTCACATCCTCCATCTGCTGGGGTCCAGTTGCTGGTGTGTCTACCCCTGCTGGACCGCCGACTCCCGACTGTGGCAGGGATGGGATCCCCACCGAGGTGGCTGCATTGGTCGGGACAGGTCCACAGGGGGCCCTGGTGGCATCTGGGCTGGAAGACGGCATGGAATACGACTGGCGCATAGCCTCCACAGAGGAGGAGAGGGTCGCCAGAGTGCCCAACACATGTACGAGACCCCCGACCATGGCCGCTCCCAACTGGGCCTTGTCGGCACGGTGCTCTCCGTGATGACGTGCATGCTCCTCCCGGGAAGCACGCACCTCATCACGAATTGCACCTGTGCGCAACACGACACCAATCAGGACCGTCTCCATACGGCCACGGGTCCCGTCGTCCGCAGGTGGAGGGGAGTCAGATGACATGGACATCCCCCCTACCTGCGG
The DNA here is from genome assembly GCF_040938575.1 of Ambystoma mexicanum. Lineage (NCBI taxonomy): Eukaryota > Metazoa > Chordata > Amphibia > Caudata > Ambystomatidae > Ambystoma > Ambystoma mexicanum. Next base: position 1,365,056,647 of record NC_090933.1, read on the forward strand.
ACGGGCCTGGGATGGGGCATCCCTGCTGGTGCATGGTGGTGCAGTCACAGTGTCAGGGCCAGTGACATGCACAGGCCCCTCCACGGCGACCTGTGCTGCCTCCTGCCCCTGGACTGCACCACTTGCACCAGCAGGGATGCCCCCACCGGGCCTCATGTGTGGCTCAGTAGCGGCCTCCTCCTCCTCCTCTGTGGAAACCACCAACCTGGATGGCTCCACCCTGTCTTCCGCCATTGCAAGCCCCTGTGGGGGCTCACCCTTCCTTCCGCTGCAGCTGTGGGGGCATCCCTGCCGCTTTGCTCCACAGCGCCGTCTCCGCCCTCTTCTTCACTTTGCGCTGTGTAGAGGGAGACATAGAACACAAGCATCAGGGTACTGTACAATGGTCCCCTAGACAGGAAGCAATAGCTGTCAAAGATCACTTCCATCATGTCCCTCCACAACACATGGGTCAGTGCAGGCAAAACGCATGCAGTAACAGGCATGGTGCATGCTATGGACATTAGCAATCATAACCAAGGGACTCTTGAAACATACATTGTTGTTTTTGAACTCACATGCATCATGGGTCATGCCTATCACATGCACACACTTCACCGTACTTTCATCCATCTGGACTCGTACTCCCCAACCACAGTGGATGCAAGGATAACTAGGCTGCATCAGTGATTCTGAACATTGTCACAGACATGTGTCATGCATCCATGGCATTCACAAGTCACAGACACGCAGGTCGGACACACAGACATGGACACCATACATGTACATGGCATCAGCACCCATCCCTCACCCACACCCATGTCCAGGAACAGAGACTGGCATGCTCTCATGTGTCCATTCCGCATAGGGCTCCCCATGTTGTATTTAAACACATACACCAACCGTGTGCTTCACACATTACTGGTCTCACATGCATGACCATGATGTCCCTGCACACACACACGCATACATGGCCTATGTCACACATACAGGCAAGTATCAGACAACCAGCACACTGCAACATGCCCTGTCTCACACAGCAATGCTTGGCCACTTACCGCTCGACTCCAGACGGGTCTGCCTCTCAAGGATCTGGGCGTGGAGCGCTGGACCTACGCATTCCAGGACCCTCAGCTGGATGGTACTCATGCTGCCCAGGCCCCCCTCCACGAGTCGCCGGGCCTTTATGAGGGTCCTGGACCTCAAGTCCTCCCAGCGCTTCTTGACTTGCTTGATGTTGCGGGTTGCCAGCCCCTCCGCGTTGATGGCAACCACAAAGTCGTCCCAGATCCTGTCCCGTCCTTCCTTGTCGGCGCGTGATGATCCGAAGAGGGCATCATAATGCCCCAGGACAAGCTCCACTAGGACACCAACTTCCTTCTGACTGAAGCTGGTGGCCCTCTGCCCCTCTAGCTGGGGGTCGCCAGTGGTCTCAGATGTTGTTTGCCCCGACATGGCGACCCCTGTGGCAGGCGCGGGTGGGCAACTGGGTCCAAGGGCTGGGCTGTGGAGCAATGGTATCCCACTCGGGAGTCTTCTGTTCCAGCAGGGGTGAACACAGCAACTGGACCCCTGCAGATGGCTGATGTGCAGGCACCAAATGGCAGGGCACGAGGGCAGCATTCAGTCAGGCAGCAGCAGATGGCAGGTGGGAGCGTGCTTGGGGGTCTGGGGGACAGTGATTTGGCCTTTTGGGCAGGAGCGTGGTCTTCCGTCTGTTTCGCATGGCCAGCTTGATACGGAGTGATTTGGCACGTGAAAAAATTGCACGGCAGCATGTAATTCGAGGAAAGGGAAAGGCATACGCAATTTCTTTGGACCGAAGGCCCTTCAAGCGTAAGCGCCTCTGTGACGTGATGCGCGCAGGCGTGCACGGGCGTTTCAGCGTGCGTGAAAAACTGCACGTCCGCGTGGGAATTCGTGTAATCCGAGGAAAGGGCCCATGCGCGTAAGGGAAGTGACGCGCACAGGCGTTTCCCTCAGCACGAGTTAAAGGGGAGCAGGGGCAGCAGTTCGCTGTTTGTGCCTTTCGTGGAGACCGACGTGTGTTGCTGCTTCCTGTTCTTTCACGCACCATCACAACTTCACAGCTATCAAGGACGTATCTCTTCTTTTGGTGGGGGTATTGGCTACGCGTGTTTTTCTGCATCGCGCTAGTCAGACGGTGAGTCACACACGCTATTTTTCCCACTGCGGGTGCCCCTGTGTATCGCACCCATTTTTGAGGTCAGAGTAGCCTGCGTGTCCCACGCGTACGCGTTATTCATGTTACTGGGTGCCACCGCGTACTGCGGAAGGTTGATTCCACGCACGTGCCTGAGCGTTGCGTGACCCGTCACTATATCACTGGGGTCACATACAGCCTTGCAGGTGCAGGGGGGCTGTTAACATCTTTCTTCCGACCCCCTTCACCCCAATTGCCCAGGTCAATTGTGGTCCATCTGTGCCGGCACTACTACATCTGTGCCATGGTTGGGAGGACACCAGAGGTGAGGGGCGCCTCAGCTGGGCGTACTCCTCGTGGCGGGCATGGTCGGGGACGTAGCCGTGGTGACCAGGGAGTAGGGGGACTCCAGGGTGTCCAGGGCAGCCACAGAGGGGGAAGAGGCAGGGGTGCGCCACTTGAGCACAATGTTGTGCCATGTGTTGGTGCAGTCATGCCATCACCCCCTGTGGTTACAGGGGATGCAGCTTCTGCATCTGGCACTGACTCCTGTGTGACCCGGCAGTCCGTTCCATCGACTGCTACGGGCCCAAGGGTAGTGGTAGCTGCAGGTGCAGCTGTGGACACCGCCACCCAGGCTCAGGGTCAGGGTCTGCCAGCGCAGGCTGCGTTGGCACTTGAGGAGCCCTTGGTAGATTTCCAACAGGCCAGGATGGAAACCATAGGGGCACGCAGGGCTACTCTGACCAAGACCCGTGTCCCTGGGGCAGTTATGTCATCTGCTGCCCCGAACAGTTGTGTGTTGGCAAGTGCAGGGGCAGATGCACCCAACAACACCCCGGTTGTGAGTCTGCCAACCAGGACCACTGCAGTCAATGACCCTGCCACAGCAGATGTTGCTGCGCAGGGTCCATTAGAGGGCACCCAGATGCCACTGACACAAGTCAGGCTTTTGGTCGTCCCTCCACCTGCCACTCCCTTGGCTCAATCCACCAAACCCACTGGCCATACTGGTCAGGGCGGCATTAGCCAGCCAGGGTCTGCGCCACAGTCCAAGAGGAGGAAGGTTGCACCTGCAGCACAGGCTGGGACCCCACACACAGCCACGACCTCCTGCATGTCGAGGAAGAAGCCTTTCTGCAAGCAGGAACTGGTCTTCCTCGTGGACTACATGCGGGGCCACAGCCGTGACATGGTAGTGGCTTCCAAAAGTCAGACTACAGCTGCCCACGTGACACCCACTGGAAGCATGTTGCGGAACATGTCAGTTCATTCGGCCATGAGGTGCGCACAGCGCAAGAGTGCAAAAAGTGTTCGAATGACCTCAAACGCAGCGCTAAGGCTAAGCGTGCCTCTAACTTGACTCTGGTGACTGGCGGTGGTCCTGCACCAGAGGAGGAAGAGCTCACTCAGCATGAGTCACTCGTTGCGGAGTTCATACCACCTGAATTGGTCGAAGGAGTGGGAGAGATGCTGGACTTTGATGCCCAGTCCAGTGAGTGTTGATGCGTGTTTGTTGAGGACATGTGCGTTTTACTTGTGGTATGTGTTGTGCATGATTGACACTACATGTGATGAGTACATGGTTCTGATGTGTAAGTAATGCAATGCTTTCATGATGTATGTCTGCTCTGCTGGATGCTAGACATGTGGAGCAGACAGGGACTGTCCGCATCACCACTATTGCACCCTACTCACATGCTGGTTACAAGTATGCCCCTCCGGTCCATGTTCCAGCTCACTGGCCCTTCTGCATGTGGCGTGGGGTGACCTTCCTCTCAGCCCAGGCACAATGTCATTGCATGACTGACGTGCATGTGTCCTCTGCCTGCATGCGGGTACTCCATGTAGGCATGCTCCCTTGCCCCTCCTCCACCACTCTGCATCCCAGTTCCACCTTTGCAGCGGTCTGCTTCAATCTTGCCATTGTGTACTTTCCTGTTCATGCGTCCTGTGTACATGCTAACTTCCAGCATACAATCTGCCAGACATATGCTGTGTGGTACAGCCTTAGTACTTGATGCAGGGTATCTCATTTGTACTGTGCATAGGTCAGATGTCCCGCAGGGACATGAGTGCCCATTCATGCTCCATGTGCATTGCACGCATGCCCCTATGTGTCCTTGACTGGATGATCACTGTAATACAAGTCCTGGGTGACATACATTGCATGGCATCTCATCAGCCTTCCCATGTCAACTGTGGCTCAGTACTGCGTTGCACACATGTTTAGGGTCTGACAATCTGTGCGGGTCACAGGCCTCAACCTGTTTAATGGTCAATGACTCTGTCCGACTGTTGTAGTGTCTTCTTCACATGTGGGTGGCCTCCAGACGTTTCATCATGTGTCTTGCTTACTGTCCCATCATCATTTGCAGTGTTGCCACTTGAATCACATTAAGCTGTTGATGCCAGTCAACACTGCCTGTCAATACACAGGTGTATGGTCAGCCTTTTGATACCATGCTAGGCATCCCTGCTTTTGTACTTCGGTGGAGGGGTGCTTTGCTTGTAGATATGCTACCCATTGAATGCACAGTGCACGTGATGCCTGAATTTGACCTGGCACTGCCTTCACATTTCCTGACACACACCATGGAGTCCTGGTACATGTAGGTAGTGAGTGACATACACATTTTCTGCACTGCATAGACCCACTTCCATGCAAACTGCCACCTTTCAACAGGTCTGATCACAGAATCAATTCAAAGTTGACCCAGCATGCATGCCAGGTTCTATGTTGTGTGTCACATGTCTGCCTGATGTGTTTGTTGTCGATGTGTGTGTGTGTTGTGTGCTTCTGACATGTGTAGTGACCTTTCTTCTCTCTATTTTTCAGGTGATGACGCAATGGAGGCGAAGGATGGTGTTGTCATGCCAGACACAGGGTTTTTACCACTACATCAACCCGGCACAAGTGGGGGTCGTGGGTTGGTAGGCCACGAAAACCCCCAAGTGATACAGTCCATCTTGTCTCTGGCTGCCTATGAGTCCAGCCCTGATGACGACTCTGACGTCCATGTCGAGTTGGATGAGCATCAAGTCCATGTGTCAGGGGTGAGTGATTCTGATGTGGACACTCCTCTGTCCGCGACACCTGCACTGAGGAATCAGACAGTCTTGGTTCCTCCGCCCGTGGTGGATTGGGATGCAGGGTCACCCTCCACACCAGTCACTGATGTGCCTGGGACATCACGTCGACGAGGGCATGTAGTCATGCAGCCGCGGGCGGTGCCAACACAGCGAGGACACCCAGTCCTTGGGTCACGCAGGGGTCAAGCCCAGCAACGCAGTCGCCGCGCGCAACCTCAGTATACTGAGTGGGAGCAAGACATGATTGCCAATTCAGAACGGCAGGGGGAAACAATGGAGAACATCGCTGAGAGCATGGAGCATGTGGCCCAATCTGTGCTCCCCCCTGCTAGGCAGGTGCTTCTCCAGCAGCAGGCGGCACGGTCCACAGCCCGCTCGCTTAGGCTGGGCATGGCGGCCTCAGACAGGGCACGGCAGGCTGAAATGTCGTCTCTGCATAAAGCAATTGCTCCTCACACAGAGGCGCACATGGATGCCCTGAGGGAGGAGTATGCTTCCCTCAAATCCACTCTGGGTGTCCTTATGATGTCCCAGAGGCAGCAGGCAGAGGAGAGGTTTGCACAGCTTGAGCGTACCATCTCGGCTGAGCTTCAGGCTTGCCGGGAGGTGCAGCGGTTGTCCAGCCAGGCCTTGCAGGAGGAACTCTGTGTTACACATGCTACCTTGCAAGAGGAAGCACGTGTATCACGTGAGGTTCTGCATGCAGACCTACGTCACAACGCCACACAGAACCAGGCTCACCCGTCCGGCAGACATGCTGCCGTCGAGGGGAAAGCTGCGGCTAGGCATGGCCAGGCTACTGTGCCACGTCCTCCTTTCCAGGATGAGCCAGACTCGGACGACCATCTATCTCCCTCATAGGTCGGGCTGTGCAGGCGTTGAGCCCTTGGAGGTTTTTTTTTTGGCTCAGCATCATCGCATGTGGGTGTTGAGCAGCAACCTGTACCTCCCCCCTCCTGGGTGCCTCCCCTCCCCCCGGGTCATATGTGGCCATTTTTGATTTTTCTTTTAGTTTAGTTAGTTAAGTTTCTGTTTGATAGTTTGTTTAATTAGGTAATGTAGGTTTTTCATAGTTAGTGTAATTAGTTAATATAGTTTAAAATTGCTTGTCTATTGTGCTTTCATGTGACAGTGCGGTGGTGTGTGGCTTTTGAAAGCATCCACTGTCTGTTCCAGCTGGGCCCTTCAGGCTTGTCTTGTGTATGTGTTTGCTTCTTGGGGTCCTGGACTCACATATGTCACTCCTGCCTCCCTTATCCATGGGCTCGCAAGGATGGGGGGTCCTGGACTCACATATGTCACTCCTGCCTCCCTTATCCATGGGCTCGCAAGGATGGTTCGGTGTGACAGTCTATTACACAAGGGCTTTGGACTGTCATATCTGTGGCATGTCTGGTGCTGTGTAAATTGTGCTAACACCTCTAGTGGGGATGATTGCGGTGTTATTGACCACTGTTCGGCTTTTGCTAGATGGGATGTTTCAAGATTAATGTGTACATTAATTGCTATGCATTGTGTAGTATGTTTCTTATCTTTACTGTACACGTGCTTGTTGCAATTCATGCCGTAGATAGTGTGTTCCACACTTTGGATGTGAAAGACGGACTGATGGTGTGATTTCTGATGTACGTCTCTGACATGGTCCAGTAATGACATGCCTGAAGAGACACACACAGATGACTTTGAAGCATTAATCATGTGTTTCATGACCTTTCTGCAGGGGGATGAGCCTCCAGACCACCTTTGCCAGCAGACATGGCCCATTGGACGTCTGGATTCTGGACATGTTTGTTGGTGCCCACATGCACATGTGTGTGCAAGCAGAGGCACAGGGATTGCAGACATACATCCTAGAACTGCTGACGTGTTCCAAGGAACTCCAGGCAAGGTGAGCAGCACAGGGGCGCCACAACACAGCAAAGCTTCCACCAGGCCATTTGCACATGCAGGCTTAGTAGCAGCACTGAGGGTAAGCTTGGACGAATATTGGTGTTGAAGCACACAATACAGCTCAGATGTGTTGGTGGACTGATGGCTGTTGATTGTAAGGTTGTCTGGGGCACCTGCAGGGGCAGTGGCACATACCCTCCGGTACACCAAGGTCCATTGAGGCACTTGTATCAACCATGTAGCCTTCCGAGACATGGAAAGGGGCAGCTCACAGGGACATACAGCAAGGGACATACTCGGGTGCAGTGCATTTCATTTCTATGTACATTTTGAAACATGCACTGCCAACTTTGTTTTGGTCATGGTGGAACACGACTTGTTCTGAAGTCATGCCTTGCTATATGGGTCTGTCTGCTTACCCAAGGAACATTGCATGTTGTGTGAATTGTGACACATTGGTGTTCCATTTGCCACGCACCCACCGGCGGCTGACTTACTGCATTGACTGTGTATGACCCATCACATGGGTAATGTTACATATGGGTACGAAGCATCTACACCAGATTGTCTGTTTGTAGAGTAGTTTGTTGCTATGGGGCATGTTTGGTGTTGTGTTTTTGTGTAATTGGCACATACAGGTTATTGACTGTGGCTCTCTTTGCAGCACTGAAGTGCTCCTGTAACCGGACCTGAGAGTGCGCAGGCAGGAGGCCAGCACTCAAAACCAGAGCCAAGTGTCTTGTTGTTTTTCTTTCAAACTGCTCTGCATAGGCTTGCTGGGGGGTGCACTAATGCATGGATGAATGTGTAATTCAATTTGGTATGTTTTCTTCCCCTAATCACACAGAATCCTATCCAATTTTAAACCCTGTACCCTCTACCCTGTGTTCCTGCTTCCCTTACCTATCCAACCAACGTTCCCTAACCCTCTTTCCCTGCTGGGGTTGCGGATGCCTGTGTAAGCCCCAAGCTTGCAGGCGCCGAAACCCTAGAGGTGGTCGTTGGTTCGTGCCACTCCTAAGCCTGGACTCCAGAAGGCCCTGACAATGATGTACAAGTTTGTTTGGATTGTGTATGTGTTCATGCAGGTAGTACATTTTCGTGCATTCCCTAGTTTCATGTGTCATTCCTCCTCCCCTCTCCTGCCACTCATTCCAGTTATCCAGTGTGCCAACACCTGTCCCGACTGCATATCCCTGACCCTCCTTCCCCACCAGGGTCTCAGAGGCCTGCGTGAGTTTGACCTTGCAGGCACCCGGGACACGGTTGGGGTGGTTGTTTTGTGACACTCCCGCGCCTGTACACGGGAGCTGTGACAGTACACATCCGTTCGTGGTGCATCATTCTATGTTATGTACCACACATGGTTCACATCCTGTTGTGACATTATTTTACTGTGCTACCTTGGTTGTTACATCATTGTGGTAGTACTTGGCCTTTGTGAGGTACTGCTACTTCAAGTGATCTACTGGTGGCTGTTCTGGTTCGTTTTTCTGCCTTGGATTTTGTGTTTTTGCAAATGAAGGTGGACTCTGAGGGTGCAGGCACCTTTTTACACACAAGGTGGGAGATGGTGACGAAGGGAAAGGGTGATCTGTGGCCAGGTGAAATTGAGGGTTGAAGGCTCCATGATCCAGGTGCAGTTGTTCAGTGGGTCATGGTGATTTGTGAGGGAGGGGGGGGTGTTTTGTTGTTGATAGTTGCCTTGCCCTGCAGTGTGATGGGAACAGTGGCATTGTAATTGTGGTATCCTATGTACATGTTGTGTTCTGCTGATCAATGCCTGTTCATGTGTTGTGGGAGAGATGCTGGACTTTGATGCCCAGTCCAGTGAGTGTTGATGCGTGTTTGTTGAGGACATGTGCGTTTTACTTGTGGGATGTGTTGTGCATGATTGACACTACATGTGATGAGTACATGGTTCTGATGTGTAAGTAATGCAATGCTTCCATGATGTATGTCTGCTCTGCTGGATGCTAGACATGTGGAGCAGACAGGGACTGTCCGCATCACCACTATTGCACCCTACTCACATGCTGGTTACAATTATGCCCCTCCGGTCCATGTTCCAGCTCACTGGCCCTTCTGCATGTGGCGTGGGGTGACCTTCCTCTCAGCCCAGGCACAATGTCATTGCATGACTGACGTGCATGTGTCCTCTGCCTGCATGCGGGTACTCCATGTAGGCATGCTCCCTTGCCCCTCCTCCACCACTCTGCATCCCAGTTCCACCTTTGCAGCGGTCTGCTTCATTCTTGCCATTGTGTACTTTCCTGTTCATGCGTCCTGTGTACATGCTAACTTCCAGCATACAATCTGCCAGACATATGCTGTGTGGTACAGCCTTAGTACTTGATGCAGGGTATCTCATTTGTACTGTGCATAGGTCAGATGTCCCGCAGGGACATGAGTGCCCATTCATTCTCCATGTGCATTGCACGAATGCCCCTATGTGTCCTTGACTGGATGATCACTGTAATACAAGTCCTGGGTGACATACATTGCATGGCATCTCATCAGCCTTCCCATGTCAACTGTGGCTCAGTACTGCGTTGCACACATGTTTAGGGTCTGACAATCTGTGTGGGTCACAGGCCTCAGCCTGTTTAATGGTCAATGACTCTGTCCGACTGTTGTAGTGTCTTCTTCACACGTGGGTGGCCTCCAGATGTTTCATCATGTGTCTTGCTTACTGTCCCATCATCATTTGCAGTGTTGCCACTTGAATCACATTAAGCTGTTGATGCCAGTCAACACTGCCTGTCAATACACAGGTGTATGGTCAGCCTTTTGATACCATGCTAGGCATCCCTGCTTTTGTACTTCGGTGGAGGGGTGCTTTGCTTGTAGATATGCTACCCATTGAATGCACAGTGCACGTGATGCCTGAATTTGACCTGGCACTGCCTTCACATTTCCTGACACACACCATGGAGTCCTGGTACATGTAGGTAGTGAGTGACATACACATTTTCTGCACTGCATAGACCCACTTCCATGCAAACTGTCACCTTTCAACAGGTCTGATCACAGAAGCAATTCAAAGTTGACCCAGCATGCATGCCAGGTTCTATGTTGTGTGTCACATGTCTGCCTGATGTGTTTGTTGTCGATGTGTGTGTGTGTTGTGTGCTTCTGACATGTGTAGTGACCTTTCTTCTCTCTATTTTTCAGGTGATGACGCAATGGAGGTGGAGGATGGTGTTGTCATGCCAGACACAGGGTTTTTACCACTACATCAACCCGGCACAAGTGGGGGTCGTGGGTTGGTAGGCCACGAAAACCCCCAAGTGATACAGTCCATCTTGTCTCTGGCTGCCTATGAGTCCAGCCCTGATGACGACTCTGACGTCCATGTCGAGTTGGATGAGCATCAAGTCCATGTGTCAGGGGTGAGTAATTCTGATGTGGACACTCCTCTGTCCGCGACACCTGCACTGAGGAATCAGACAGTCTTGGTTCCTCCGCCCGTGGTGGATTGGGATGCAGGGTCACCCTCCACACCAGTCACTGATGTGCCTGGGACATCACGTCGACGAGGGCATGTAGTCGTGCAGCCGCGGGCGGTGCCAACACAGCGAGGACACCCAGTCATTGGGTCACGCAGGGGTCAAGCCCAGCAACGCAGTCGCCGCGCGCAACCGCAGTATACTGAGTGGGAGCAAGACATGATTGCCAATTCAGAACGGCAGGGGGAAGCAAAGGAGAACATCGCTGAGAGCATGGAGCATGTGGCCCAATCTGTGCTCCCCCTGCTAGGCAGGTGCTTCTCCAGCAGCAGGCGGCGCGGTCCACGGCCCGCTCACTTAGGCTGGGCATGGCGGCCTCAGACAGGGCACGGCAGGCTGAAATGTCGTCTCTGCATAAAGCAATTGCTGCTCACACAGAGGCGCACATGGATGCCCTGAGGGAGGAGTATGCTTCCCTCAAATCCACTCTGGGTGTCCTTATGATGTCCCAGAGGCAGCAGGCAGAGGAGAGGTTTGCACAGCTTGAACGTACCATCTCGGCTGAGATTCAGGCTTGCCGGGAGGTGCAGCGGTTGTCCAGCCAGGCCTTGCAGAAGGAACTCTGTGTTACACATGCTACCTTGCAAGAGGAAGCACGTGTATCACGTGAGGTTCTGCATGCAGACCTACGTCACAACGCCACACAGAACCAGGCTCACCCGTCCGGCAGACATGCTGCTGTCGAGGGGAAAGCTGCGGCTAGGCATGGCCAGGCTACTGTGCCACGTCCTCCTTTCCAGGATGAGCCAGACTCGGACGAGCATCTATCTGCCTCATAGGTCGGGCTGTGCAGGCGTTGAGCCCTTGGAGGTTTTTTTTTTGGCTCAGCATCATCGCATGTGGGTGTTGAGCAGCAACCTGTACCTCCCCCCTCCTGGGTGCCTCCCCTCCCCCCCGGGTCATATGTGGCCATTTTTGATTTTTCTTTTAGTTTAGTTAGTTAAGTTTCTGTTTGATAGTTAGTTTAATTAGGTAATGTAGGTTTTTCATAGTTAGTGTAATTAGTTAATATAGTTTAAAATTGCTTGTCTATTGTACTTTCATGTGACGGTGCAGTGGTTTGTGGCTTTTGAAAGCATCCACTGTCTGTTCCAGCTGGGCCCTTCAGGCTTGTCTTGTGTATGTGTTTGCTTCTTGGGGTCCTGGACTCACATATGTCACTCCTGCCTCCCTTATCCATGGGCTCGCAAGGATGGTTCGGTGTGACAGCCTATTACACAGGCTTTGGAATGTCATATCTGTGGCATGTCTGGTGCTGTGTAACTTGTGCTAACACCTCTAGTGGGGATGATTGCGGTGTTATTGACCACTGTTCGGCTTTTGCTAGATGGGGTGTTTCAAGATTAATGTGTACATTAATTGCTATGCATTGTGTAGTATGTTTCTTATCTTTACTGTACACGTGCTTGTTGCAATTCATGCCGTAGATAGTGTGTTCCACACTTTGGATGTGAAAGACGGACTGATGGTGTGATTTCTGATGTACGTCTCTGACATGGTCCAGTAATGAGATGACTGAAGAGACACACACAGATGTCTTTGAAGCATTAATCATGTGTTTCATGACCTTTCTGCCGGGGGATGAGCCTCCAGACCACCTTTGCCAGCAGACATGGCCCATTGGACGTCTGGATTGTGGACATGTTTGTTGGTGCCCACATGCACATGTGTGTGCAAGCAGAGGCACAGGGATTGCAGACATACATCCTAGAACTGCTGACGTGTTCCAAGGAACTCCAGGCAAGGTGAGCAGCACAGGGGCGCCACAACACAGCAAAGCTTCCACCAGGCCATTTGCACATGCAGGCTTAGTAGCAGCACTGAGGGTAAGCTTGGACGAATATTGGTGTTGAAGCACACAATACAGCTCAGATGTGTTGGTGGACTGATGGCTGTTGATTGTAAGGTTGTCTGGGGCACCTGCAGGGGCAGTGGCACATACCCTCCGGTACACCAAGGTCCATTGAGGCACTTGTATCAACCATGTAGCCTTCCGAGACATGGAAAGGGGCAGCTCACAGGGACATACAGCAAGGGACATACTCGGGTGCAGTGCATTTCATTTCCATGTACATTTTGAAACATGCACTGCCAACTTTGTTTTGGTCATGGTGGAACACGACTTGTTCTGAAGTCATGCCTTGCTATATGGGTCTGTCTGCTTACCCAAGGAACATTGCATGTTGTGTGAATTGTGACACATTGGTGTTCCATTTGCCACGCACCCACCGGCGGCTGACTTACTGCATTGACTGTGTATGACCCATCACATGGGTAATGTTACATATGGGTACGAAGCATCTACACCAGATTGTCTGTTTGTAGAGTAGTTTGTTGCTATGGGGCATGTTTGGTGTTGTGTTTTTGTGTAATTGGCACATACAGGTTATTGACTGTGGCTCTCTTTGCAGCATTGCAGTGCTCCTGTAACCGGACCTGAGAGTGCGCAGGCAGGAGGCCAGCACTCAAAACCAGAGCTAAGTGTCTTGTTTTTCTTTCGAACTGCTCTGCATAGGCTTGCTGGGGAGTGTACTAATGCATGGATGTATGTGTGGTTCAATTTGGTATGTTTGTTTTCCCCTAATCACCCAGAGTCCTATCCAATTTTGAACCCTGTACCCTCTACCCGGTGTTCCTGCTTCCCGTACCTATTCAACCAACGTTCCCTAACCCTCTTTCCCTGCTGGGGTTGCGGATGCCTGTGTGAGCCCCAAACTTGCAGGCGCCGAAACCCTAGAGGGGGTGGTTGATTTGTGCCACTCCTAAGCCTGGACTCCGGAAGGCCCTGACAATGATGTCCAAGTTTGTTTGGATTGTGTATGTGTTCATGCAGGTAGTACATTTTCGTGCATTCCCTACTTTCACGTGTCATTCCTCCTCCCCTCTCCTGCCACTCATTCCAGTTATCCAGTGTGCCAACACCTGTCCCGACTGAATATCCCTGACCCTCCTTCCCCACCAGGGTCTCAGAGGCCTGTGTGAGTTTGACCTTGCAGGCACCCAGGACACGGTGGGGGTGGTTGGTTCGTGCCACTCCTGCGCCTGTACACGGGAGCTGTGACAGTACACATCCGTTCGTGGTGCATCATTCTATGTTATGTACCACACATGGTTCACATCCTGTTGTGACATTGTTTTACTGTGCTACCTTGGTTGTTACATCATTGTGGTAGTACTTGGCCTTTGTGTGGTACTGCTACTTCAAGTCATCTACTGGAGGCTGTTCTGGTTCGTTTTTCTGCCTTGGATTTTGTGTTTTTGCAAATGAAGGTGGACTCTGAGGGTGCAGGCACCTTTTTACACACAAGGTGGGAGATGGTGACGAAGGGAAAGGGTGACCCTTTGGCCAGGTGAAATTGAGGGTTGAAGGCTCCATGATCCAGGTGCAGTTGTTCAGTGGGTCATGGTGATTTGTGAGGGAGGGGGGGTGTTTTGTTGTTGATAGTTGCCTTGCCCTGCAGTGTGATGGGAACAGTGGCATTGTAATTGTGGTATCCTATGTACATGTTGTGTTCTGCTGATCAATGCCTGTTCATGTGTTGTGTTTACCTTTCAGGTGTGAGGGGATAGTTGTGGTTTGACATGCTGGGGTGTACACATGGTGAATTGATTGCACATGCATATGTTGAGTGCATGTCCTTACTGACCCACACACTCGCACTATGATGCACTACATGTACAACCACCCTTGGATATCCACGTGTACACTCTGTTTGCCTTCTGGTGCCCACTGTGTCCCTGCAGCACATGTTCTGAGACCAATTATGGATCCTATAGATGCCTGATTTGCTTTTTGATGTGGTTTGTCGCTTGAATGTGATGCTCAGGGTGTGCATCACACACAATAGCTGTTCACTGTGCTGTGCGCTGAGCAGTGTGTTGCAGGAGTTGGACACAGCACACAGAAGCTGCAGTATTGATTTTGCAATGCACAATGTGCATGTAGACAGGCATGCATTGTTATGTTACGGCTACAACTTTTGTAATGCATTTGGGAATTACTTATTTTGGGTGGGAGGTTGTTGGTCAGTCATTTCATCTGATTCCATGTCAGGCATCATTGTCTGATGCCAATGTACATTTTTAACATGGCAATGTGTACCTTATTGGTACTGTGTTGGTGTTTGGCTATTGCTTGCCATGTCATGTTGTGGGTTGGGAGGGTTTGAGTGACATAACAGTGATGGTCATGGCCTGTTTTGCAGGTGTGTGTGATTCACACCTTGCATGTCAGGGTCGGCCGCTTCTCGAAGCAACAAGCTGGGGGTAGATCTCTCCTCGCTGCAGGGGCCTCCCTCTGGAACAGCTTTCCTGCCTCCCTGGAACTTGAGGAGAACCATCTCCGGTTGCAGAAGCACCTCAAAACCGTCCTCTTTGCTTCTGCTTTCTCTCTCCCTCTCCCTTGCTAAATTCTTCACTGAAACTGCACTGAATCTGCAACTGGGCCACTCTCACCAACCTCGGTCCCTGGCCCAGCCACTCTCCACTTGCATGGCCTCCCTGGCAACCCCTGCACTTCTGGACTGTCTCTCTATCCCTACAGCCCCCCTTCCCAGCACTTGTCTGCACTTACCTTTGCAGTTGCCACCAGCTGGCCTATTTATTAGTTTTTTATTCTACTTACCCTGTACTGCACTCCCCCTCCCCTTCCCCTTGCACTTTTCTCTTCCCCCTACCCCTGCACTTGCGCAATCTAAATGACACCTGGCATAGTAGGATCATTGTCTGTCTTCCCTTGTTCCCCCCTCCCTGCCTCGTTGCACCTTGAAACACTTGTGTATATGCACGTTACAAATGCCATATCATGTCATGTCATATATGTGCCTTTTGGTCACACAGGATAGCTTGTGTTTAGGTAGCTAGGGATGCAGACAATGTGGCACTTCCATGGCAACAATCTCAGGGTGGTAGGGTTGTGACAGTTGACTGTCTCTTTGTCATCATCGATTGTCACCTGGTATGTGCCAGGCCTGTGTGCACTCCGCAGGGGTGGGAGTTTAGGTGAAAAATGTGGCCACAAGCTGGGTCCGGGGTTCCACGCCACGTGCCCTGTCCCCTCCCATGGGCAGCGCCTGTGGTTGGGGATGTGGGGGCACCACCATGTCCACCGGTACACCCTGCCGTGTTGCAACATTGTGCAGGACACATGCTGCCACAATGATCCTGCACACTACTGGGGTTGAATAGAGTAGCTGCCCGCCAGAGTGGTCAAGGGAGCAGAAACTTGACTTGAGCACTCCGAATGTGCGCTCCACTATGGCCCTGGTTGCAATAAGGGTGGCGTTGTATCTTACCTGGGATGGTGTGGTGGGGTTCCGGATTGGCGTCATCATGTGGTTGCTCAGAGGGTAGGCACTGGCACCTGGGGAGGTGTAAATGGTTGTGATTATTGGGGTTTGTATATTTGAGTGTGTTTTTGACATGCATGCATGTGCAAGGGCATTTGTACTCACCTAGGAGCCATGTGTCGCCATGCTGCCCAGCTTCCAGGGCCCGGCTCAGGGCGGACATTCTGTATATGAAACTGTCATGGGTGGAGCCAGGGTAGTTAGTATAGACAGAGGTGATGATTCCCTTTGCATCGCAAACCACTTGTACATTGATGGAATGCCAGTGCTTGCGGTTTCGGTAGATGTGCTCAGTGGCCCTAGGTGGACGTAGGGCCACATGGGTTCAATCTATGGCACCAAGCACTTTGGGGAAATGTGCCACCCTGTAAAAATCCAGGACAATGGCCTGCCTTTCTGCGGGTGTTCTGGGCATGTATATGTGCCTGCGGACTGAGGGGCGCGCTGTCATGATTGCCAGTACCAAGTGTAGGAAGCGTGACTGCGTGGCCTGTGAGACCCCCCCCACTATGCCAGTAGTCCGCTGAAATGACCCAGTGGCCAAGAAATGCAGGACATTGAGCACCTTCTCCAAGGGGCTCAATGCTTGGGAGCAAAGGGTGGGGTATGTAAGGTCATCTTCCCACTCCCTGACCAGGTCTAGGATGATATGGGGTGGAAACCTATACCTGCCGTAGAACTGGTCATCAGGCATCCCAAAAAGGCTTGTCCGTGGTGCGAAAACGCGTGCCCTGGCTATTCTCCTCCTCCTGCGGTGTCCCACGATTAGTGCTGCGACAAATGGGGCATTCAGCATAGCTGTATATACTTGTTTGTTGTTTGCGTGCACTTTTATACTATGCACAGGGACGCTTCCGTCTGCCTTCATGTTGGGGACGCCTTCACGCCTGTGTGCGTCTTTCGCCGTGCGCAGGTTTCCCACATTCGAATCCATGAATACAGGTTGTTCGCGTGCGTGTGGGCATTCCGTGTAGTTCCCTGCAGTACTTCCCCAGTTACACCTTCTTTTTCATGCTTATTCCCCCACGCCGTTTGGTGGAGTGTGTGCCCGCGTGCGCCATCTAAGGATTTGGCGCACGGACAGCGGGAAACACGCGCAGCATCTTCCTTGAATCGCATGCGTGCGCGTGCGCTGGGTTTCTCACGCTTGCGCCACGTTGCGCTGGGATTTTCAGCACACTTTGCTCCATGAATCGACACCATTATTATTTTCGGAGATCTTCTTCAATTGACACAAGTGAAAGGTGAACCTATTTTTAAAACCTTAGGGCAAAAACTCTGCCGTACAACTGTTGTTAGCATAGGAAATGTCAACCTTTGGCAACACTTCCAATACAGAGAATTAACAGAATACATGCGCCACTCTGCAGACCTCACTTATGCCAATATTTTAAAAAGTATTAGTGTTGATGTACTATCTCAAGAAGCACAAGCAATATGAAAAACCCGGCACATCCATACACTTTATGGCGATAACTCATGTGCTACTGATGTTATGGAACAATTAGCGCACAAAAATGTCAATTGTATGTCCTTAATGTCAACTCTTGAAAGCTGTTCCAAATTCAAAGAAACAATGTTGAAAAAAGAAATGCAACCAATAATTGAAATTTGCTCCACAGACAAACTGGCCGTACATGGTATGACACTACCCATGTCTCAACAAGCCACAACAAGACTAAATACCTTAGAATATTCTATCTCCAACACAGCTGGTTTGGGGAAAATATTAAAATTTCAAACATACCCACGTGACAACAACATTCAGTTTGTCAATATTCTCTTTGACAAACTTTCAGAAGTAAAAGTAACTCAGGTACTTCTTCAAAGAAGCAACACACACTCCGAAAAAATGAGTTGGACACATAATTAAAGCAAGAGTATCCTCCAATAAGACAATGGGCCTCATTACGACCCAGGCGGTAAGTTACCGCCTGGGCCGTGACTTTACCACCATGGCGTAAACTATGTTTACGCCATGGTGGTAGGCGAACTTACCGCCCCATTCCGAGGTCGGCGGGGCGGTAAATCCCCAATCCCCATTTACCCTTCCCCATTCCCATTTTTGCCCCATAGGGCATAATGGGAGTGGGGAAGGCGTTAATTACGCCACCGTAAATTACGGTGGCGTAATTAACTCCATGGTCCCTTAGCGCCATGGATTTTAACACCTGCTAAAAGCAGGTGTTAAATCTGCCATGGCGCTAAGGGACCTCGTACTCAGGCGGTAAGGGTCGGCGCTGTTTACGCCGCCGTAAACCCCTTACCGCCTGAGTCGTAATGAGGCCCAATGTCCCCTGCGGAAGATGATTTTAGTATTGGAGAAAAGCCTTTTAAGTTTGAGATGGTCACGGAATCTGAATTATTAGAGGTGCTGTGCCACATGAATCCAACAACTTGTGCAGAAAACGTGCTACCTTCAAGCGTTATTCTGCAACATAAGGAACTCTTTGCACCTATTTTATTGAAAATAGTGAATGCCTCCTTCAAGGAGGGCTCAGTTCCAAAGGAGCTCAAAAAGGTTACTATTACCCCGCTAGTAAAAAAGGCAAGATTGGATCCCAAAGACCCAGCCAATATTCGCCCCATAACCAACTCCAATTTTGTCCTTAAAATGTTGGACAAAATAGCCACTCAGCAACTACAACTGTATGTGGAGAGTCACTCTGCCCTACATCAGCAACAATCAGGCTTTAGAGCGACACATAGCACGGAGACAGCTATGCTGGATGTCCAGAACCACATGCTAAGTTTGGTGGATAGGAACAAAGTAGGGATGCTGATGATTCTGGATCTAAGCGCAGCTTTCGATATATTAGATCATCAACTCCCTATCAAAGCTCTCAGGGAAAAAGTGGGATGCTCCGAAAAAGCGATAGAGTGGCTGGTGTCTTTTTTATCTGACCGCCAAGCCAGAGTTCATTGGGGAAGTAGCTTTTCCGACTTGTGCTCTATTCTTTTTGGTGTCCCCCAGGGCGCCAGTCTGTCACCCACGCTTTTCAATATATCTATGTGCACTCTGTGTAGTATTCTAGTCAAGGCTGGAGTGTTTTTCAGGAACTACGCAGATGACACGCGCTTATCCTGGAGCTGGAGGGAAATCATGACGCAGATAGTGTTACAATAGGAAAAGTCTACAGGATGATAGATGAATGGATGCAGGCCGATTGGATGTGTTCTAATGATTCTAATACTGAATTGATGCTCTTCGGTTCTAGTCGCCAGTTAGCTAGACTTGGGGGGAATACAAGTCCTTTCAGATCAAGGACGGCAAAATTCAAGTATCCTCCCAAGTTAAAACCCTTGGCATGATGGTAAACTCAGCGATCAATTCTGATGCTCAGACCAACTATCTACAAAAAAATACGGCATATTACCTTAGGCTAATGAAAGCTATTAAGCCTTTCTTGAACGAAAGAAATCTGGCCACGATAGCCAGGGCCATTGTCTTGTCAAGGCTCGACTATGGAAATGCTCTCTTGATCGGGGCTACTGTCAAGGACTTGGCTAGATTCCAAGTCATTCAAAATGACGCTGTTAGGCTAGTCAAAAATCTGAAGAGAAGTGATCATGGAACGAGTGAAAGAGTGTCCCTCCACTGGCTTAGAGTCGAGGAACGAATAAAGTTTAAATCCCTCTCACTGGTGCACAAGTGCCTTTATGGCAAAGCCCCATGTTACATAAAGAACAGCTTAGTGCCATATGCTCCTCATAGGCGGTTACGATCGGAAGGTAAGAGTCTTCTGTCTGTTCCCAATTTCAAACTGAAATCTGGTTTGGGCAGGTCCTTTTTGGTCCTGGCCCCACAACTGTGGAATAATCTTCCAGAGGCACTGAGAACAGCAAACAATCATCTGGCGTTTAGGAAACAGCTTAAGACCGATCCTTTCATATAAGGAACTCAGTCTTCCTTCACTTAGTGCTACCCATCTGGTTTAGGAAGTCGCTAGGCTTCATGCCTTGCTATATGTGTTGTACTGTCCAAGCGCCCTGATGCCTGCGGGCTGCCGGCGCTTTACAAGCATAAATACATACATACATACATACATACATACATAAATACATACATACATACATACATACATACATACATACACTATATGGGTAAGGTTGCCAGAGATATCTGCAAACCTCTTAATAGAACTCAACAATTAATTAGCATCTCTACGTCCAGTCTAGAGATATTGTGAACACCCAGGAATCGGGAAAACAAAACTGCTTGCCTAATGTTTCACAAGGTAACTTTCCTTAATGTCCTGATGTCTTACCTCTAGTTATACTTGTATCAAAACTAATCTACACAGAGAAAATGTACTGTGTTCTCGCAAAATATTGACTCGACAACCTACGCGTAAGGCCACTCCTCCAGCTCCATGCACTATTTATTTATTTATTTATTGTGCATTTATAAGGCAGCTTGTGCATATTGGGCAGTATGAATCTCCATCTAGAAGATGCGACTGTCCTGGACTATTGTTTCTTTTTTTTTTTTTTTTTTTTTAATTAGAACTTATTTTAGTTGAAATAGTTACAGTACATCAGTGAGACATCACAATGGCATTTAACTGAACAATACACACGTCTATCAGATGTGTTAGCGATTGAATAATTGCGATGCAGAGCGATATGTCACGACAACCTTTTTGCGAAGCGAAAAGCCCTTTGATTGATACGCTCTTGATAAGGGTTATTAGAATTGATAACCATACAAAGTATGCATCGCATTTCCCAGTAACTATATGTACAGCTTTCGGCGTTAAATCTGCGTGTGCACGCTACATAGTATTTACACATCATTACAGTTAAAGTCATTAGTCCACAATATTACAAGCTGATAAGAAGGGTAAAACAAGATAACATTAGAAGTTCACATGAAGTCTAGCTCCTTAACAATTATGTATAGTGGAAATAAAAATAAAAAATTAAAAACAGCACCTTAAATGATTAATAAGAGTACAATTAAAAACACCATCGCACAGGGTGAGGGGAAATTGACTACTGGAATATACATTTTCAAGGAATAGGTACATTGTTTATAAAGCATCTGCACGTATCAACAGAGATAAAGCCTTTGTTGTGATAATCAAGTAATTATACTCATCACATTGGGTCTTTGACATATTCGATATTCTGTAGATAGAACTTAATAACACCTTGAACAAAACTGGTGACGCTCATAAAATCTTGTGTTCAAAGCAGAATTAGAATACTCATAGTGGGCTATGTATTGAGAAGTTGTACAATAGGCGATGGGTTGGTTACATAGTGAATTGGATCCAGAATGGGATCAACCAGAATCATGCTCTTCTGCCAGGTTTAGGGCTAAAAGGAATTGGACTGTCGCAATATTCTGCGAGAGATTGGTTGCATTGAATATATGGGTCCACATGTGTTCTTTAGTTAATCGTTTGAATTCTTTAAGATATTTTAAAAAAGAATGGTTTCTGGATTCTACGAGGGAGGAGCATTCTGTTATTAGGTGTTGAAGAACTTCCTGGGGCTCAGTCATTTTACAAAATCTGCACGTGGAGTCCATGTTCAGATGATTCCTACGGGATGCTAGTCTGCTTTGGGTCGGCCACAAGTTCAACCGGAGGCGGAGAGTCACACTAGCATATGTTGGATCTGGAAACTTGGTGAGGTATGCCGGTGTTTGGAACATTGGTTTAAGGACAAAGGCTCCAGACTTGAACATAGCATACATATTTAATGCTTCCCATGTGAGCTGCCAGTCTCACAGCCAGAGCTTTCATTTGGCTTTGTCAGGAGACTCTAATATTAACTCAGGTGTGATGTCAGCATCCTCTAGAAGTAACTGGCATCGAGCTTTCCATGTTTGTAGGGGACCGGGAGATGTAGAAGTGAGAGCTGATTTTAATACTGGGAAGAGATTGTGGCTAGTGGATGTGGTGGCACGACAGTTCCTATACGCCGCCAGGACACAATTGCTGATAGTGAGATAAGCCCTTGCTCGTACCTGATAATGCGGATTGGAGTGCTCAGGGGGAGGGATAAGATATTTTTCCAGTATGCTCCTACTAGTGTATCCCATTTGGGTGAATTGTCTGGGAGTTTGGATTGGGCCCCATAAGTGATGATTGGAATCACTTTGTGCTTGTATAAAATTATCGCTGGCTTGTACGAGAATTTGCCATATTTCAGCTGTAATGCTTTGCCTTGAATTGTAAGGAGTTTAATTCTAGTTATGAGTTCTGATTTATACGATTGGTCAGAGGGGTGAGTGTTGAGATTTACACCAAGGTGTTTATAGTGAGAGATTTGTGTTAGTGACAATTTGGAGAGTTGTTGGTTATGAAGGTGTTGATGGTTAACTGGTTGGCTTCAGCATAATTACCTAGGGCAGTTAGTTTTCTTTGGAGGACAATCAGTGTTCTGTCTAGGATGACTAAATCGTCTGCATATAAGAGCCATGCTTTCTCGGTTGTCCCAAGTCTCGGGGAGAAGGAGCGCACTGACTCAAAGTCTATGTTTATGTCATTGATATCAAAGATAAATAAGATGGAGGTGAGGATACAACCTTGCTTCAATCCTATGCAGGTTGTGATGGCTTTAGATAGTAGAACATCAGTGGTGAGCTTGACTTTGATTCATGTGTGTGAATAAAATTGGTGAATTAAATAAATACTGTGGAGCGGACATTTGTATTTAAAAGTTTCCTCCATGGAAGATTGTGCAATATTTTGTCGAAGGCTTGTTTAAAATCAATTGGGGCTAAAAAGACTGGTTGTTTGGTGGCAATAGCTTGCTTCTTAATTGCTGAAAGGATTGTCAAGTTTAGTAAAGTTCCTACTCCTTTAATGAACCCTGATTGATGTCTATCTGCGAGTTTATTCCCATCTCGTAAATTCATGTAAGATGAGTCTGGCAAAGATCTTGCCTTGTGCATCAAGGAGGGTTAGTGGCCTGTAGTTCTTAGGATTGCTCCTATAACCTTTTTTGAAAATGGGGATTATTATGGACTCTTGCCATGATGGGGGAATCCGACCTGTTCAAATGACTTCATTGAAAATGATCTCTAAAATGGCTGCCCATTCGGGAGGGTGGGCTTTTAAAGTCACATTTGCCAGATTATCAGGCCCTGGGGCTCTGCTGGAGCTCCATTTCTTGATCAGCAAGATGATGTCTAACTTGTTGAATGTTATTTTTGTAAGATCAGGAGGTTGACTAGGCAGTGTTGATGATTTTGGTATAGGTTTATTAAGCAGAGCATACAAATGCGTACTCCACCATTGTTCATCTATGGTATTTAATGCTAAGGATTGAGTGGCGTTTGAGGGGGAGTCCTTTATATGATTCTAAATTTCTGCAGCAGATTTAATCATTATTGCTTTTAGCATTTTTTCTGCATCTACTTGCTTCCTGTTCGCTAAGATTTGTTTGATATTGTTCCCATATTTAGTTTTCACTTTTGCTCTCTGATCCAAATTGCTGAGGCGGGAAAGATGTCTCAGGGCTTGGCGGAATTTTTTGGAGATCTTGAATATCTGAAATATAGGTGTATTTGTGTTTAAATGCTGGATGACTCGAGTTATGAGTTGTCTGTACAACTACTTTTAAGTGGTTGGTGTAGTTGATCACCATTGTTGGCTCTTTATTTGTGATAGCTTGATTCAGCTGCTGTGTCAGTGATGCTATTTGGTGTGTTCTCTATAGTAGGGGGTTTCTACACTGGTTAAGAACTACCGCTTGTTTATAATGCTCTGGGGCAAGTATAATATGAGGAGTCCATTGTACCTCTAAAATCTGGTGATCGCTCGCTGGGTTCGGAATTACTTTAAAAGCTGCAATTTGTGTGTTAGCATTAGAAGAAATGAAGACATAATCGAGCATGGAAGAGAATGTACCTCTCAACCAGGTGGGCGCTGGTGGAATACTTCCACTAGTGGTGCCATTAAGCATAGTGAAATCTCTGATTTGCATAGTGAAATCCATTTGGCCGCTCGTGTTCTACATTGCTTAGTGTTTATGGTAAGACAATTGATGTTAAAGCCCCAGCTACAATAGTGGTGTGGATTTGGGGGTCTAAGAGAATAAGATCCAGAAACTGGGTTTCATCAGTGGTTAAGGGATTCCAGTAAATGTTTAAAATTGTAGTTTTGGGGTAGAGCGGATGATGTGGATGAGGGAGATATTTTTGCTAACTGTATGCCTGGGAGAGGGGAAGTCCATTTCCCAAGATGAATTTGCTTGTGGGTTTTAACTGCAAAAAGTAGGCCTGCGGCCGGGCGCCCTCTGGTTGCTTTAATCACCTGCACCCATGCAACCTAATGATCTGGCCATATGGGTTTAGGAGTGAGCCAGGTTTCTTGAAGCATCACGATATCATAGAAGTTGGCTTAGATGAGAGCAGAGGAGAAAATCCTCTCGTATTCCATTCTGCTAAAGAGCATGAGAGCAGGGACTGTGGAATATCACCCAATTGAGAAGTGGATCTAGTAGCAGCCTGGGTGGCTCAGATATCCACGTCCATCTGGATTTGGGCTGAGTCGTGGGCATGTGTGTGGTCTGTTGCAAATCTAAGGTGTTTTCGCGTTTGCATTTGCAACATCTTTGATGAGGTGGTTGTAACACTGGTCGGTTGTCCAGAGACAATGCCCATTGTGGCTGTGTCTGTTCATTCTCGACGTGCTTCGAAGGTGTCTGTTGTATTTGATTTTGTAAGAGAAGACTGTGTCGTTTTAGGTCGTCTCTAGTCTGCCACACTATATTTTTTACAATTTTGGAGGGAATGTGCAGCTCTACTGTGTCAAAATTAGAAGGTTTGGTGTATATGATTGTCCTGCTATCGTCTGAACCAATACGCTCTAGTCCAGAGATTGATTGGAATTTTGTTAGCAGGGTTGTCCTGTTGGGGTAGGGATCAGAGTGCAGCCTGTCTACCATTGTTATAATTAGGTTATCTGATTCTAACATGAAGGGCTCCGTAGCGTGAGAAAGACCTAAATGTGATGGTAGCATCGGTTAGGGTCTGCGCTTGTATTGGAGTGGTCTGGGATGGGTGGATACCATATGCTAGATCTTGATCTGTGTGTGAGGTGATAATATCATTGCTTGAGACACATCCTAGGGTGGCAGCACACTTTTGTTCCAGTGTCTTGAAATGCTGAAACTCGACATCTATTTTGACACAGAATGCTTGCTTAGATTTGTTTGATACTGCTTGAGGACAATGGAGACTCTGGTGGACAATATCTACCATAGGTAGCATGGTGGTGGAATAAACTGAAAGATTCATGAGCTTGGCATTGGAGGTAGCCGAGTCTGATGGATCCTCTTTCACAGGTAACAAGGAGACAGTCTTGGTATTCACATTCACAGCACAGTCATGAACAGTACCTTGGGTGGATGCCAGATGACTCCTAGGAGGGAGAGCAGTGGTTAGTGATAGCAAAGGTTGCTTGTCCATCTTAGTCACTTCGGCGCCAGGATCAGAATCAATTGGGAGATAGTTGTTCCTCGGAATCGTTAGGTTGTCTATACATTCCTTTGTATAGTGGTTGGATTTGTTTTTGTTTTTTTTTGGGACAGGCACATTTTTTGTTTTGTTTTTGTTCTCATTTGCAGGCAAGCAGTTACGTTTCTTGTTTTTTTTTTGTTTTTGTTTCCTTTGTTGTTTTGGCAGAAATAAGTCAAACAAGGGGGTCTCAGTATTGGCGATTTCTAAGATCTTCGGCATAGTGGGATGTGAATCAGGTTGAACTAGTGTGGAGATCAAGGGAGAGTTTGATGAAAAGATGGATTGAGGCAACGCAATGTTGGGCATTGGGTTGCTATCCGTCCCGGTCAACGGTATAGGCAAGGTAGGTTTCTTTTACATAGCTATGTCTTGGTCAATTGGTTTTTGAATCAAGACAGGGGTACTCAGTTCTGCTGTCATTTTCCAGGCGATCCAATCAACTTTAGGTAACAAAGTTTGGAGAAGAGTGTTGTGTAGTTCAGCCTAATGATCTAGAGTCTCATATAGTTTTGTCAGCGTGAAAATACTTGAGTTTACAGCAGTGAGCGCTATGTCCATTGAAAGACTAGTAGTCACAGGTAATCCAAAAGAAGGTCTCGGAGTTGGTTTTGAGAACGAGGCTACTAAGGAAGACTCAAAGTATGACAGAGATGTGTTTCCAGCAACCTCTTCATTGGTATAGAGGTTTAGTGAGGTCAAAAGTCTAGTTACTTGTCCAATGGTAGTTGTTTGAAGGGTGGTGTCATGGATGCTGTGTGTGGGTGGGTTTTGAATTTGGGTGGAATTGCTTCTCAAGGTGAGGGGCTGAGTGGGGAGGGGCCTGGATACATCACTGTGAGGACACGCTGTTTCGTTGAATGTGTCACCTTTTACTACCCGAGAGTAAAGAGATGGAATTAGATAGGGATCTGAAATGTAAATTATAGCGCACTCCTCAAGACTCACAGCAGAGTTTGTAATAGAATTAGGTGTGTGATAAGGCTCAATGCCCTGGTCTAGTGCGACCGCAGTCCTACATGCTTGCATTGTACAATCTGATAGAGTCGAGCAAGGATTGGTGGGGTGTGTGGACAGTGAGCTCGGGTCAAAGCTAACTGCACTCATTTCACGCCTGGCAGTAAGAGCGAGATTCGAGGTTGCCGACATCGCAACTTTGTCTTTGGAGCCCAAACAAAAGTCCCTGATGACCAGCATGCGCTCGCGAGAGTGTTTGGACATGCGAGTTAGAGGCCCTGGCTGCAGCTTGTAGCACGAGTCTAGGGTGTTTGATAAACTGAGCAGGTATTGGCTGGGGCATGCCGGACGTTAGGCGATACATTGCAATGACAGGTGGCGGATAGGCGGGGCTCGAAAAGACAGTCAGAGGGAGCGGGAGGAAACAGACTAATGAGCAGAGGTAACAACTAAGAGAGGAGGTGGGCACATCGGACAGCGGACCAGCGGTCAGCTGTCAGCACTCAACAGTGTACTCTGCAGGTGTGTGCACCCTCTTCAATTTATGGACGTCAAGTGAAAAATGGGGTGAAATTAAGGGGATTTAAACAGAAATAGAGAGTCCATAAGAGTTCTAAAAGGGTATTTGTTAGGCAGAATCATATGCAGTACCCTTTGGG
This sequence comes from Ambystoma mexicanum, assembly GCF_040938575.1. Classification (NCBI taxonomy): domain Eukaryota; kingdom Metazoa; phylum Chordata; class Amphibia; order Caudata; family Ambystomatidae; genus Ambystoma; species Ambystoma mexicanum. The sequence continues at coordinate 1,365,083,721 of NC_090933.1, forward strand.
AACACCACACACAATTAGGACTACAAGTGACAGTACAAATTCACCTTTGGTACAAGCCTGTACTACACAGTAAAGCGGTAGCGATGGCTGAGCAGCCAGACTTATCTCAAGAGTAAATTGAGCAGTGTCAGAAGTTACACAAAGGACAGCAATTACTATAATTCAAACAAACACTGACTCAAGGTTTCTGAGTAAAATAATATACATTTATTTACACATCATGTGTAAAACAATTCACTAACATAAAGCATCAGAAAAATCCAACTCTTAATGTACTACTCACCACCCAATAGATTCTGGACAAGTTAGGCTCATAATGAAGTGTGAGCAAAATAGCACTCCAGCAATTTAAAAGGGAGGGAAAGACAAGGTTATACAAAAATTAAGCAGCACCAACAAGTAAGTAAGCAGGGCAATCTAGAAAAGGCTACTACGGTGAGGAAATCAAATCAATAGGCCTGAGCCAAAGTCAATGGAACAGAGTCTTTGCAGAGGATCACAGAGTTCAGAGTAGTTCGCGGTTAAGTCTTTGCCAAGAGTTCAAAACGAAGTTGGTCAGAAGAAAAGTTACTTAAAAGAGTAGAGAAGGACAAGGCCTAGGATTGGCGAAAGATTTAAAACTCTTTCACCGTGGTAAGACGGAACGGACAACCGGGTTTGCACAGTACCTTAGAAGAAGAAGAAGGCTGTATCTGAGGAAGATGTTCCTGGCTGATCCTGCAGGCTCCCAATTCCTGAACGACTGTCGGACTTACACGAAGAAGGAGGAAGACTGGAGGGTCCTGGACTGCCCAGGGAAGAAACCAGCAGCAGAGCAAAGCAATGAATAAAGGGTGCTCTCCTTAAAACCCAAACAAGGTCTGGTCCTCCTGGCTATCCGGTCACTGGAGCTGTGCACAGCAAATTCGACCAGGGGAGGGAGGCCTTGCTTGGTTTTTGCTGAACTGGTTGGTCCCACCAGCTCAAGGGGAGAAGATTCCTTGCAGATCTTCCCTGTCAGCTTCACCGGGAGGTTCAGTCGTGGTAGTTGTCCTCTTCTTTCAGCTTCTCTTCGGTTCTCTCTATCCAGTGGCGACTCTGCCTTCCAAGTCCCAGAGACCTGCTTTTTATGCAGTTTTCCCCCATTCACACAGCCTGGCTGTCACTCACACAGAAGGGTGGCTGTCCGGGCGGGACAGTCACCACAGCCAATCACACAGAGTGTGACCTGGGTCTCCAAGGAGACCCTGTGCAGGGAGTCCCAAACCCCTCCCTCACACCCTGTCCCCCTCAGACATTCAGGCGCCTAAGGAGGGCTTCTGTGCAAAAGCCCGCCGAAGGACGGCGGACAAAGGAACCAAACCTGGTCTGGTGCACAGAGTAAAACACAAGAAAGACCTTTACATAAAGAAATGGTGATTAAACCCAGCCATAACTGAAATAAAATAAAAGGAGTCCAGCGGGTTTAAATTTTGAGGATACTAACTTGGCCTAAAACAGTACTAAGGTTATTTTCATAGTCCGCGGTAGAGAAAAAATGATAAATACCACTGCCACCAGCAAAAACTTAAAGAAAGGGGAACTAAATAATGTTCCATGAGACTAATAAAGTCAATGACAACTTTACATGTTCTGGGAGACAGTAATCAGTTTCCTGTTGCCTTTGATCCGCCGACCATTTCCTTCTACTTCACCCCCACCCCCATGTGCCTCCTCCCATTTTTGCTCCTTCCAGCTCTTAGCTCCTCTATCCTGGAACTCCCTTCCTCTTGCTATCTGTTCTTCCCCCACCTTCACTTTGTTCCACACTTGCCTTAAATCTCTCCTTCTCTATCCTCGTCCTTGAGACCCCTACACTCTTCTACTTCCCCCTTCTTTATCTTTTCCCTGACTCTCTCCCCTCCCCTTCCCTCTCCTAACCCCCTCTTCTACCCTCCTTCTCCTCCTCCTGCCCTCCTCCTTCATTGCCCCCCAACCTGTCACATCTCCCTTTCCTCCATCCCCTTCAGTTAATTGCTCTTTTCACTGTTTTGTTGTTTGATTGATTCATATTGTAATTGCTTCAATAGTTTTATCGTTCATGTTTTATGTATTATGTTGTTCCAAGTACAGCGCTTTGGCGTAAGTCGCTTTGTAAATCAATAAATACAAATACAAATACAAATACAGAAAATGGAGTTTAAAATGGGAAGTTGGGAAGAGACAACCCTGTGTCACTTCACTAAAGGTGCTGTGTGACACACACAGTAAAAAGATGATGCCTATGGAGTAGGTGAGGCTCCACAGTCCATGAACACATAAAATGTACAACACATAGCCAAAAACACATGTACGAGTGGGAAAAAAGGCTCACACTCTTACCAGGTGAAAAAAATAAATCCTAGAAATCCAGCAAAGTAGGTATGTAGGTATGTAGGTAAGGGAAATGAGCCATTCTGGGGAATTCTCCCAGACAGTATTCAAGGTACCCTGTAGGTATTTTCAAGTTGTAAGTGTAGTTCCAATGAAGATATCCAGTCCACGGGAAGGATGATGATTCAGGGCACGAGGAGCAGCAGGACAGCTGTCAGCACTCCACAGTGCACTCTGCAGGTGTGCACATGCTTGTGCGCTCGCCCTCCTCAATTTATGGACGGTCACGTGATGAATGGCCGTGTCCTGTAGGTATTTCCAAGTTGTAAGTGTAGTTCCAATGAAGATATCAAGTCCATGGGATTGATGATGATTCAGGGCACGGCAAGCAGCACTCAATAGTGCACTCCGCCTGAACTATTATAGAGACTATTAGATTGTTCTGTTCTGTTGAAGAAAAGATAGGACTGGATCCAAAAGAATGTAGTTTGAAATAATTTAACTACAAGTGAAGCAACTTGTAACAGAAGTGAGAATGCTATTTTAACCAGGCAAGGCCATATACTCTCAGTTCTGGTCAGGTATGGTTTGAAAGACTTTCTTTGGAAACCTGTATATGCTTTATAAATACACAATAAAATAAAAATAAAAAAAATATGTCATATGTGTTTCTCTTACACCTGAAGCGCTACCCAGAGGATGTTTGTAGCTTATGTAGTATATTTTATTTTATTTATTTTCACTTATAAAGCACACTAAGCCGGAGGCATCAAGGCGCTGTTACAAACCAGTTTCACACGCACGGAAAGGAAAAATGCACGACTGAGAAGGTTTTTAGGATTTGCATATAGGAGGACATTTGTGCATTTGAATTTTCCCTACAACTCTCCAGGTTTCTCTACTGCTCCTCTCATTCAAATCAAGCATTTATAGGGCGTGGGAGGGTGGGGCTGAGATGAATTGTACCACCTCATAAAACAAGCCACATGATTTTCTGACCTCTTAGGCAGCTCACGTGCATTCCTAACTCACGCCCTGGAACGCATGCTGAGGTGTTTCCTTTCCTGCCTGGGGCAGGGCAGTGATCACTGCAGCACATGCGCCATGGATCTCCACTGATCTATTCAATCTTGTGCAAAGATCTCCTTGCATTCAGGAATATCCTGTGAAGTTTAAAGAAGAGTGCCAAGTTATTATTGACTCTTATTACCCCACCTGTCTTATTTCAACCAGATATTCAGGGCTCCCCTTCCTCTAGACACCTTCACTTTACTAGAATAGAAAATCACATGGCCATTGCAAGAAGCTCCTTGTGCCTAGAAAGGCGTGGCAGTGCTTCACCGCCAGGCTGCTTCTCACCATCCTGGAGATCTCTCCCAGGAAGGAAGATAAGACAGACATGAATGCGTGCGGCAGAGTAAGGTTTTCGCATGCCCGCGGTTCCAGCAGTGCACGCCATGGTGTCTGGACTTGTAATTGAGCTGCAACCCAAGATTGCTGAAGGAATTAAAGGGGTACTCATTGGCTGGGGCACAAAAAGCATTAGTGACTGTGAATGCACCAGGGAACTTCACTGATCATTTCGATATTGTGCAAAGGGTTCGTAAAATTTGTGAAAAACCTTATATGTTTGACAGAGAGTTGCAAGTTCTTATGGAGTGTTATGACCTCTCCTGTTACAATCTGAACCAGTCCATAAGGCCTGCCTTTCCTCCAGACACTTTCACTTTACTGAAAATGAAAACAATTGGCCATTGCAAGAACCACCCAGGGTGGCATTGAAAGGCTTCACTGATAGGCTGGTTCACACCACCCTGGAGAGCTGACCCAAGAAGGCCTGTTGGACAGGAATCCATGTGTGCAAGCAGAATGAGGGAGAACATAAGACTGACTTCCAAAGGTTGACTACATATTCAGTTTACAGGGATCTTGCATGCTGAGCTCATACCACAAGCCATGGGGTCAGTATTTGTAATGGGGCTGCAGCCCAAGATTGCTGTTGGTATGAAAGTACTCATCAGGTTTTAAGGATATGAGTTAACAGAAGGTTTTTTAGCTACACAACATTTTCATGAAAGAAGAGAAAGACACAAAGACAATACTAAGGTTAGAGTAATGGAGTTACACAGCCAGCAGTTCTGGCTGCCCAGAGAATGCACTTGTTTTAGAAGAAATTGACTAGACAGATGGAAAGGAGCCACTGCTAATGATGGCAAGCAAGGGCCCGGATAGACACGAAATGAGGGTGTGTGATGATCAGTGTAAGTATTGCAGAGAGATTGGATACTGGAAGTCAGAATGCCAAAATCAGCCAGATCAGAATAAAGCGTGACCAGGTCAAGTCCTGCCTTCATTTCCACAGTCGTGTCCACTGCCCTCACTACCCGCTGGTTGAATGTCAAGCACGGATGTATGACTTTGAATACTGCCAAACCTTTTCTGTGTTTCTTACTGTACCTTATTTTTAAAGAAGAGGTTTAAGCAATATGTTATCATGCCTACCTGCAGCCCTTGTAATACTTGGATTTTGCTGATCAAAAGCTGTGAAAGATACTCAACAATTAGTGCACGGCCCCCATGCTGTTATTGCAGCAGTTTTGCCATCTTTTCCTGTTGCTCCTAATCCAGTCTTACATTCCTGCTACTGCAACAACTTTACTGAACTAGATCTGTGTTCTGCTTTCTTTGTGATATCTATACATCCCACCAGCCAATATGTATTTTTGCTTCTTAATTGTTTCACACGGCTGCCCCAGGAGTGTATTGACATTATTTCATGAATATTCTCAGATTGTAATATGACAACTTTACTTGTTGGTGTTCAAAGGGAGAGGGACGTCTCGGTTTAATACATTTACAACCACGTATTGGAGTCTACATCATTGGAGGACTTTGGACAAAATGTGCTTGATTTATTGAGAGCTCTCGCTTTAAAAGGCCAACAAGGTTGTAAGGAAAGGTGTTAATTATCCTAGACTCAAGTTTATTACCTTGGTCATGATATCTCTGCTGCGGAGAGACAGCAGTCAAATATCAAATTAAGGCCATTTGTCAAGGACCTATACCCTGGACCCGAGAGCAAATGAGGGAGTTCCTTGGAAATGGCATCAATGAGCAATGGGCTGCGCTTCATTTATTAAACACATATAGAATCATACCCAATAATCTGGCCCTGGGCACCTGCATGGTCACCTAAAGCACAAGAGACTTTAGTCAGAATTAAGCACAACTTGACAAAGGCTCTGGCCTTGGTTTTGCCTGACGTTCAAAAGCCATTCACTCTGCTTTGTGATGAACGTGAAGATCTTTTGTTTTGGGTGTGTTAACTGAAAAGGGTATCTGGTCTTTCCATCGAAAGCCATTCCATCGAATGCATTTGCATCAGATTTTTTACATCTAAAAAATGTGTATCGAATGCATGTTTTTGGGGGTAAAGGGTTAATTTTGGTTCAGGTGGATTTTAAAGGGTAAAAAATGGGGGTTTGTTGGGTCGACCCCACCCAAAAACAAATTCTTTAATGGAAAAAATTTGATGAAAATGCACCTCGATGCAAGGGATTCGATGCAATGACCATAAACCACTGAAATCATTGTGACAAGCACCGTCCAATTCCATATTATAGTGCGTCTTTAAATACAGTGGCTGCAGGTTTGCCATCAAGTCTGCAAGCTGTAGCTGCAACAGCACTATTGGTTAAGAGGCTGCCACTCTGACTCAGGGGCAGCCAGTGACCGTAGCAGCGCCTCATGCTGTCCTACCATTACTTCTGAAGGCCAAACCCAACACACTTCAAATTCACGACTGCCAAAATATGAAAGGTTGCAACTTCAAACAATACTCTTCATCGCTGTTTTATTTTACACCCTCCCTCTTGGCTTCCAACTCCATCAGACATGGGGCCCCATGACTGTCTGGCTGTCATTTAAAACCCCATGACTCTTAGAACTGATTTGAAAACTGGACCTCTGTATAACCCAGAGATGCTTCTGTTCCTGAAAAGAATAATAGACTTGTTTGAGTCATAATCTGAACAGAGATTCAGCAGATTAGGCAGTGGAACTGGAGACGTATAAGCTCCTGAACGTACATTCTCCTCAAATTACTGAGTGAATTGGTTGTATTTCTTCACATTTGTGATTGCCCCATCACCTGCGTGGCGCATTGAATCTGGTGCAGCCACAGCTGAGAGTCAGCGAGGGACCTTACAACATGGCCACCCAGTGCAGCCCCTAAATCAGCTGTTTGTTGTGCCAACGGGTCCTGCCTTAATTGTCTGGCCAAAACTGCTTCCTCTTTGCAAGCAGGAGTGTTAAGGATTTCTATCAGGCGACGCACACCTTAGTCTCGGCCCAGCATGCAGCGCGCGATTGAGATGCTTATGTTAGATAAGATTCAATATTGAGATGATATACAACTCATATCGCACCCCCTTTTCAAATATCCTGAGTCACAATAGACCATGAACCGGGCTGGTTGACAAAATATAATATTTATTTATTTATTTTAATATTCAAAAGAAATCATACAATATTTAATGTGGGGCAGCAATCACCAGTGGGGATATAGGAGCAATAGGAATGTAAGCAATGTGCTTAGTTTAACCTTCTATTGACACAACTACAAAACACCAGGGAATCAGAGCCTTTTTTAATTTAAGGTAAGATAGCACTTGATTTAGAATTTCCCCCTGCAAGGTTCCCTCAACCCACAGATAATCAATTCTAAGTGGATAAACGGAAGCAGGAGGTAATCAGGAATGACAAACGGAAAACAGAATTAAAATCTGCCTTTCCCTCCCCAAACGAGAGAAAAATAGATTTTAAACCCTGGCAATGCTAAAATGACACTTGGAAATGTATGAATAAATGAATGTATGTGTGTAACTCTTGAAAGACAAGGATACAAGTGAATGGGTTGAAAAATAAATCAAGCACTCCACTATTCTTCAATTCAGTCACCGTAAATCAAATACATTTTTTTTACTATTGCACCTAATTATAGTTAATTCTCATTTTTTACAAATTCTCATTTTTACTAATAACATCTATTTGTGAGATGTTAGGTACAAAGATAAAACATCACAATATTCAGAAAACGGTTGTACAGTATAATCACAGAACAATAGACAACAAATTAACAAATTGCTTGTAAAGCAAACATGGTACAATTCTCTAATGCAGTAGTATGGCAATAAATGGCATAGTGTGAACATTTAGAACACGGGAACAAGATTGTGTACAAAACAGTATGGACACATGAATAACACTGTGGTAAAAGTTTGTCTACACCAAGGTGTTTCAGCCGTCTATAGGGGCTGGATATGCCTCATGATAATACGGCCCTCATCAGGATGGGGTACTGTCTGACCGGGATATTCAATTGGTGCTGTAAGGGTGAGAGGAGATAAAATCAGTGGGGTGCTGTGCTCAATCTATTATAGTTAATTATTGTAAGCAAAGTGATTTAAACTCTACGTGTGCCAAAACTTGGACATCGCTTACCTGCGGTTAAAAAATGGCCACAGGAAATCTATTGGGAAATCTCTCCTCAATCTGAGTCACAGTGAATAGAAAATGGGTGACATCAGTATTGTCTTACCTGGACGCGGGCTACAGACTTCAGAATGCATTAATGCATTAAAAAAATGTGTTTGATTGACAGTGACTGAATTGAAGAATAGTGGAGTGCTCGATTTATTTTTCAACCCATTCACTTGTATCCTTGTCTTTCAAGAAGCCCTCCTGGGCAGAATAGGGTTTTGAACCAGGAGCCCTGATTTCTAAATCTGTGTATAACTCTTGACAACAATTCTTTACTGGATCAACACTGGAAAGATACTAGTAATCACAAGCAATGGATTGAGCAAAAGCATACAATTCGAAATGGAATGGAAGATTTAAAACAATTTATAGTCAAAATTACATGTTGGAAATTTAACACGCTTTTGCAATTCCCGCCTGAATTTACCAAAACGGTTTTTAATAAAAACGAGTGAAATATTGCAAATCGCTGCGGTTCGTGTGTTGGGGTGTAGCTATGGATCATAGGTACAATATGAAAGGGAAATTAGATCTCTAGCTGTTAAATTGAGTGAGTTATGCAAGATCTAGTGAGGTGCGTTTTTGAGAAAATTAAGGCGCGAAAAAGGAAAAGGAATCAATTTTGCCAAGGGCAGGTTTACTCTATACGAGAGCATTCAGGCTAGGCTACCAGATTGAGACACAGTAAGCACCAGGGTTGACTCACAAGTTTATCCCTAGCACCTCCGTGCCAGCCTGGGGGACCCAGTCCGATCACTCAAACAGTATTAATAGCTTAGGATTTTACAAGACAAAATAATAAAAGATGTTGGCACAAGCACAAGAAATCAAAGCAGGGTTTCAAGAATAATTGTGACAATATCATAAGTTATCGGGGGCAGAATAGGATAGCTTAGAGAGTGGAACTAAGGACACAGTACAACAAGGTATACTATGGCATACTATGGTTCTATGGTTCCTATTGATACTCACAGTCCACTTTTAGGTTGGATGTTGGTCAGTCAGCAGTTCTGGTCGCCACACGGATCTGGTCTACCCCAGGACGGCCAGAAAAAATCAGTGGGACAGGAACAGCTGGGCATGGACTGGTTACCAAAGGATAGTTCTTCTGGATTGGCAATTCTGGTTACTGGGTACTATAGGACATCAGGATAGCAGGATGGCAGCAGCATGCAGTGAGTGGCGAGCCAGGTTAATTCAGGATGCTTCCCAACACACCACAGCGTTTCCCTTGGTTATTCGGATTATTTTAGAATTGAGGCCTAGCTGAAGCAGAATCAGCAATGCTTGGCCTTGTGATTGGTATCTGGATTTTAGATGGATAAATGCAAGATGAAGACAGTAACAGACAGGAACAGGACGCAGCATAGGAAATCAGGAATCAGTGTGTCCCTGTGTGTTGTCAGGGGCTCTTATTTATAATGCCAGGTGACATCATAACAGTATATGACAGGGGCATGCTTTTCTACACACGCCCCTAACAATAGGATTGGGCAAGGGTGGTAATCTCCACCTTGCTCTCTGCTGGTTGGATTTCTAAGGGAATGATGTCAGGTTTATGAGGAGAAGTTTACATTTACTTTACTGAAAATCTGATTTTGCCTTTCTTGTCTGGCACTGACCGGGCCTGGGAGGGTTGTGGAGAAGGCCCCCAGAATCTTCCTTGTTTGCCTGGAACTTACGCTGTCTCTACTGGGCTGGGTAAGTGCCATCTTTCTCCTTTTATCACTTCCAGCACCCATCTCTTTTCCCCACTATCGCCTATAGGCCTATTGGCCACATACACCAAGCGCTTCTGGTTCTCTCTTCTCTGCCAGCATACCACCACTTTGGACCACCCATGTGCAGGAAACTACAGCTGGACCTTTTAACTGCTGACCATGCATTTAAGCCCTGCTGAGACCCATGAGTGACTGCTAAACAGGCCTTCTACATGTGTCCGTGACTGTCAAGTCTAGGTGCTCTGAATTATTCTGCACTCTTCTTCCTCTCTATAACCAACCTTCAAGCCCCTTATTTTTCCACCCCTTCAAATCAGTGCACAATTGTTTTCTGTGCATTTAAGTACCCTGCTACCCTGTGCACATCATGTTTAAAGCACCTACTCCTTTTGTGCCTGCTTGGCTGCTAGGCCGCCTTGTGATTTTCCATGTACTGTGCAGCTCCCCTTTCTTCCTGCCCCCTTCCCCATCCTCTCACATGAAGCTCACAATCTCCCCTATTTATTCTAACTGCTACTCCATCAGGTTTCCTACCCCTTTCACAAAGGCTGGAGGAAAAAAGCTAAATAAAATCTCTTGTTATCTAATCCTAGCCTACCTATTGCTGACACCAACGTTAGTGCTACTTCCAGACAGTCGATTACTGACATCCTCTTTGTTGTCCCCTCCCCTGACCTTTGGATTACTCACTTGGTCTCCACTCTCCCCTCTTTCTCCTCTTCACCTATCAGTGGAGGCACTAGGTGTGAAGTACTCTTGGCATTCTTCTCATCTTCTCGGTGCACCCTTAATGTTTATCACAATGGCACTGTTGTGGCCCAGAGTTCTCAACCCAATATTCTTCTTGTTGACCAGCACCTGTTGGCCCTTATGAATTGCCTCCCCTATCTGGCTATTCCAGCCTCCTCCCCTTCTGTTGCCCCTCCTCCACCTCTGTTTGGAAGTAGAGGTGATCCCTTCTCTCAAAACTGTAAAGAGGCAACCAGCTCCATATAGCTTCTCTGAATGCCTGATCTGCTGTCAAACACTCTTCTATTGGGATGCTGATGTGGCCTACTGTGCCCAGGACCGGGGCATTTACAATGTAAAACAAGAAGGTGTCCTGGCAGGGATTGGATGTTTAAAAAGAGACAAGTTCCTCTAGGATGTAGATAACTGGTCATTGTTCCAAAAGCATATTGCTAGACCTAGTAGTTTATATCATAATCCAGGGTTTTGTCTTCTGGGCCTGAGAGAAGAATAACACATCTGCATATTAGAGCAATTTTCCACCTTTAATTTAGCAAATCATTTATTATGCATTGGTTTACGCAAGATTCAGAGATATATTTATACATTTTGGACCGAAATGCATCTTTTATTTTGGCATGTAGCCCAAATGATATGAAATACATTATTTACAAAACACAAATAAAATTGAGTGATTAAATAATTTACAAAGTGAAAATAAAGTTTAGGAGTAAAATGCTTCAGGGAAAGACCCTGGGCCTCATTACGAGTCTGCCAGTAAGAAAATTGTGATTACCGGCATACCGGTGTCATCGTGTCTGTTAGGACAGTTTTTCTGAAGTCCAACTAATGGCTTAGTAAAACAATCCAACTAAGGCAGTACATGACTCCACTCTTAGTATAAGGCTGTACCACCCAAGTACATGGTAGCACAGACAGAGCAGCCAGGCTTATCGTAGGTAATACAAATGGTCCAAAGAAACACTGAAACCCTATGTATGAAAACATAAAATACATTAATATTATATTTAAATACAAGAAGGCCCACATAAATCTAGGGGTAAGTAAGCACTAACTCATTAGATGAAATCACAGTATAAAAACACAACACTATACTAGAAAGTACACATACCCCAGTATAGACCTCATTCGAAATACCTAACAGTAGTTCTAGGGAAGTCAAAACCTTTTCACACACATTCAGTATAGGTCAAGCCTATTCTTGGGGAGTAAATACCAATGGTTACTTTTTACAATTACATTCAGTAATGCAATGGCAGTAGACCCTTCCAGTTGTACAGTGACTCTCAGTACAAATCACATAATCAGTCAACTGGACAATTTACTTTTTTAGAATAGTGGAACACTTATTCCAGGTGCAGTAGTAACTTATAACTACTTGTGTAATAACACACAGTTATACTAGGTGAGTAAAACCTAAGATGTAATATTCGTTTGCAGGTACTTTTGAAATCAGGGAACCCCAGATTGAGGTGAGCAGTAACTCTGGAAACTTATTTATGGATGGCACACAGCTACCACAAGGTAAGTAAAACCCATATACTTTTTTACATCTCACAGGCAGTCCAGGTTAGATCTTTCCCAGCTATAAGGATAACTGAAGTATGACTTATCAGGGACAGTTAGAACCACATACTCTAAGTTTAAATTGCACAGGGATAGTAAACCCTAATGTTACACTTTTACTGAATGACTTAAAGTTATTCTAGGTAGGCAACAACTTAATGTAGACTTATTCTGAACAGGTAACAGCAAGTCAGGGGAAGCAAAATCCAGTTGGGAAACACTCATACAATTATCCTCAATGGTCTAATGTGGTGATACCAACAGTTGGAGGACACTCATACAATTACCCTGCAGGAATAATCTTGTGAGACCAACACTTTACTTTTGGGAAGAGGCACAACATAATCACAGGAGAGTAAAATATCTTCACATCTACTTTCTATTAGACTGGCAAAACAGTTGCTATGGAAGAAAAGATGTTAACAATACTTTTAAGAACAGTGCATCACACATCCAAGTTAAGTAAGAACATTTGTAACTGTTCACTCTTAGAATTACAGTTACCAACCAACTCTTTACAAGTAAGTAACTTTTAAACACTTATTTTCTTTTCTAGGCAGAAGTCCCAATCCCTTGAAAATCTTTCCCTTATTCTTGGAGCACGAGTGTTCTCAGTGGCAGAAGGGGGGTCACTAGTGACCAACAGGCAGTGTCAGAATAGGTTCTTTAGTAGCAAAAGTCAGAGTTCCTTAGGAAAACTGGGCAAATAGGTGAGTACTTTACTTCTAGGGTTAGAAGAGGGTCTAGGGGCTTCGCAGAAGACACACTAGCAGGATTCTAGCAGTGGGACTGGGTGTACTGGATGAGAGGCCCCCATCACAGAAAACACCACACAGCTACACAGAAATCCTCTAAGCCTTAAGGTAAGTACTTACCCAAGCAAAAACAGTACCTCAGCATTGAAGAAGATTTTGCAGCAGCAAGACTTCAGGATCTGCAGCCAAATACCCAGTCAATGGATTCCTTTTTGTGGTGACTGAAAACAAGACCTCAGAATGAACTTTGTAGAAGGGATCGATGAAGAAAGCTCTAGGCAAGGTTTCCCTAATGGCTGAATGTGGTTCCGCAGATTTGACACCTCTTCAAGGAGCAGCGATGAAGACAGAAAATCACAGTTGAATTCTCATTGTTACAAAGGTCCAGCACTCTGCCGAGGGGACTTTCTGGGCTTGATTGGTGTCTCTGGAGATCCACCAGGATGCCCACAATGTTTCAGCGGGATTTGTAATTCGTTAGACCATGCACCACACAATGGCTTGAGATCCCAGGCTATTGGGGTTTTGCAACAAATCAAGTTCACAGCAACACGTTGGATGGCTCAAACTGCTGGTCTTCTTAATTTTAGTGGGTCTCATCAGGCTCTGGGTCAGGGTCATCATTTTCGGAGTCCCCAGGTCGATTGGAAGGAAGAGCTACAGCAGGCTCCGGTTCAACAGCAGGCTCTCCGGTTGCTGGAAATCTTTTCTGCTGCTTTTCCTTCATCAGCCTTCTCGGTTTAAGTTCTAGTGGTCGACTTCTCTTCAGCTTCTAGGTTTGGAGTATTTATCAGGAACTACAGCACAACCTTTGCATTCTCTCCCTGCATTTTACAATAAGGGGCTGTCTGGTTGTCCAATCAGGACAGCCCCCACCTGGGATTTGTCCCCTTTCGGGCAAGGTGTAAGGCAAAGGGCTGTGGAGTTTTAGATTCCTCCCTCGCCTCCTGCCCACATGACAGACTGGAGCCTGGGCGGGGAATCCAGGAGACTCTCGCCGAAGACAAAAATCACAAAAAGAAATTTCCCACCTTGGAGTCAGGGAAAGGAACAAGAAATGACAAGAAACACTAAAATGTCAGAAAAAGAAGATAGGGGCCATTTTGGTAAAATTAGCACCCTTAGGTGCCTTTACTGCCGCTGTGAACACAGACCACGGTAAAGGTGCACCAAATGGGTAAAAGGTATCACTGCCACCAGCCATTGAAGGTAAGCTTGTCACTGTAACAGAATTGTTAGTTTCAATGCGAAAGGGGATACATTGTATCCTCCCAGCACTCTATATAAGGTGGGGTGTGCTGGCTTCAAAGAATAAAATGTAAAAGGGATCCAAAGATATTTTATACCCTTGGGAACCGTAGTTCACCCAAGGTTAGCAAAAGAAAGTTAAAAGGGGAGCTCCTAGGGCAACCCAGCAACAACAGGCACTTATTGCCAATAGGTTGTTAAAGAGGATAACGCTAAAAAGACACTATGGAGAGTCAGAAAAATGACACCCATAAAAAGAGTTAAAGATTATGTGAGTGTGGAAAAAGGTTCCCACTAACTGAGGTACTAGGGAATATATCCCACTAGTAAAGCAAAAAGTTCTGGGATTGACCCAGGTCAGGAAGATTCATTCTGTGAAAATCTTACCTAACAGTGTCTGTGAAGCACTGCTGCCGGAATCAATGGTTGATTCCGTGTTAGCGTGCATATGCATTCCGGCATGCCAGAAATGGTTGCACCACCATGCCGGTCTGTGCCTGGTCACTTTTGCTTCTACACCCTTCTACACCCATTTCGGGAGGGCTGGAGCCCATTCCTCCACGGAACCCGTCGCTTCTGGAGAAGCGCATCACACCCCGAGACAGAGATCCCAGATCCCACAGCCCTACGAAGTATCCAGTGGAAACCCACAAGGTACCTGCTCACTTGGGCTATGGGCCTGATAAAGGGAAACAGCATTATCCTTATCCCTCGCTTACACTCCATGTGGGGAGTTTTGGTTTCTCCTGGCCGCATACAGGCTTCAAAATGGCCAACGTAACTTTCTGTATATGTTACTAAGCCCTGTTGCCCGACGACCCAATTGGCTGCCGCAGTGCAAATGACTGCACTACCCCTGCACTACCGCCACTGGAAGCCGAGAGCCGGCATCTGTTTAATGGCACTTCTTAAAGGCACAAACCTGTCTGTGCCTCTCTGTGCCGTAACGGCCAGACAGAGTTCTACTCTACCCCACACATCACTCCCTGCTAACACATACCTGTACTCACCAAAGTCCCTGGTCGGCACTCGCTCCCCTGCTGTCATCATCCCTCCCGCAAAGTCTTGCGTTGCAGACGACCATCAAAACACCATTGAACTTTCACCTGGACATACTTATGGTGAGCAAACCATTCCTCATGCGCCATTAAGATTCACAGGGTAATCATTTCTTACCTGCACAAAATAACTTTGACTAATCACCTTCTTCCACCTTGGTGCCCAGTGCCACGTTAGTTGGTTACTACAACGTAAGGTTGTTATCCGCAAATGTATAGATCCCCACTGCAATTGCAATTTACCTAACTACTGTCCTGAATGCAGCACTCTGTAGCATTGTATTAATATGCATGTTAAGTTGTATTCAGGCCCATTCCACCGATTTGTTTTTCTGCTGCCTATCGTTTAAGTTACACTTGTTAGTCCTTGACAATGTTATATGCCAGCACAGCTAGTTGGGCAATGTATCACCTGTTCACTGTGTCCCACGCACCTCAACTGATTCTCACCATTGCTAGCCGCTTTTACAATCCACTTGCTAATCTCCGTTCCAGCATGACCAACCCTCGCTAGTAACAGATTACCCACCTTAACGTGCACCAAAGGGACCTCACTTCACTATGACTCTGGTCTCGCCCTTCCCTACTGCCCAAGACCCTACCCTTGCCCAACACCATTTCTATCTAAAACACCAGCCTTCCCTCCAGAAGTCACCACAGACAACAGCACTAACAACAATACTTTGTTTGCTTTGCAAATTATCTACACTTCCCCACCAGACATAGACACCTCACCTATTGCACCCTGCCCATTACCTAACAAAGCTATTCATCCCCTCACCTCTTGCAACCTCAGACCCCCCTGCCAAGGACTGTCTCACTAGAAACAACTAAGAGCAAGAACACAAACTCACACCTCACCAGGTACTGATATGCTCCTACTCTCACTCAAACAGTTCAATTCAATTACATGTGGTAATAACCTTACATCACCTCATACTCCCCCATCCAAGCCCAGTTCCTGCAAACTATACACACTTGACCGCAGAAACTACACACTTGGCTATCGCACATCCCACCAAACTCGCAGCAAATCAGGAAAACCTCATACACAATTGCAAAACACAACACAATCAACCATACAACCAAGCTCCCCACTCACAAGCCCAACAGTCCTGACCTTCCCCTGAATCTCAACTCTGCCAATCTCAAAGGAGCCCTCATAAATGCAGTCCACGGATTATACATAGCCGACCTCATAACAGCCAACAATCTTGACTTTCTAGTAGCCACAGTATGGGTTGTTTTGACCCACTTTCTGGTCTGCTATGTGGCATCACTGTGTTCTGATGGTGCCAAAAATAGTAAAATAGCCGCAAAACCCTTGTGTGTGCCAAAACCTCTGAAAATCGCGCTTTGCAAAGCACAAAAACATGGCTGCCCAATCTGCCATGCATGTTGTCAGTGGTGGAACAGAGATCTCACTCCTGAAACATGTCACTGGGCTCTACAACATGTGAAAATGGAGCACAGAAAGAAAAGCAGTGCTTTGCTAAAGGAAACTCCAAAATCTTGGTTTAAATCACTGTTTCTTTGTTGCTGAAACTGCAGAATGCTGGTACAAAACACCCTCAAGCATCCAACATTCTTGCTGGGTGCTACAATTCACTTAGTGTAATAAATCATTGTGAACTTACAATGTCCTGAAAAGCTGAAAGCATCAAGGGATTTCCACAGCAAAAGTGGCCTGTCTGTGAATCTGTCAAAATCTGGGTGCAGTACCATGAGCCGCCAGAATGACAGCTGTCAGTAGCCTGCCTGATTAAACTTTAAACATGTATAAACTGAAATCAAATGTTTGCAATCTAAGAGGCCTGTTGTTGAGAGTAACCCATCTTGTAATTGTTTTGATTCCATGGTTTAAAATCTCGAATAAAGTATTTAGCTGTGATTTGATCCCACAAGTTTGTTTTATGCTAAGGGAAAATTCAACAGAAGTAACAATTAAAGTAAGCTGGCTAAAGCTACCAAACTGGAATAACAGCTTTCCTCACAGAGGCAAGGCCTCTCCTTCCCCCAGGAAATCACACCAAAGTGATAATCATAGGGTTTGGGAAGAACCTGGTCTGCAGTGGGGAAGGAAAAAATGGCAAACTGCAAAGCAGGAAATGCTAGGTGTGAGGACAGTCATAAAATGGCCTCTACCAAGAGAACACGGAGGAGACTGCTTCTGAACTAAAGGGAGACAAAAAGAGGAGGACCCAAAGAGCCATCTGTGGCTGAAAATTCTCAAAGAACATTTTATTTAAAGAGTTATAACTTGCCACTTAAAATTGTCAAAAATACAAAAGTAACAGAATTGTAAATCTAAATTTTGGTTGCACATTTCAAGAGGTGGAAAGATTGTGTGACATGTTCTGGAAAGAAATGGCAGAAAATGTGATTTTACACCAAATGTATTTCTGCTAGAAGTATGAAACTTTATACACTTATTCACATGTTATACGCGCACACTTGTAGAAATTTGCTGATAAATTGGACATTGTGTTCCTGATGAAAAGGGCGAAATTCGGTGAAAAGCAGACACAAGATCCCACACCGACGGGTTTTTGAGGAGTAGCTGCTACACAAAATATGTAATCTGTATATGTGATTGTTATAGAGGTTGCCCATGTGTAAATATGTCTTGTGTCAAAAGTATATTTTGTGTTCAAGAGGCTAGGGGTGGACTCTAAGCCTCATAATCCCACACCATAAAGGTGACACACTGTTTATCTCCTCCTATCAAGGCAGATAGGAGACTTTGACCAATCAACTGTGAAAGGGGCGAGCTTAGGCTATCGTAGCATAAATAGAGACAGCAGAGGGAAGATAAGGACACACATATTCACTCACTATCCTGACACTGGCGGAGCACCCTGATGCTGAACCTTACATCTTCCTTGCTCCAGACTCCAAAAACTTGGCAAAGCAGAAACGCTCATTGCATAGTTGAACCGTTTTCAGCTAGTCCTCAAACTTCAGAACCAGAATCCCACAAACCTAAGGGGAACCAAAAGACAGCCGGGATGCACTGTACTGCTTGCCTGCTGAAAATAAATTTCATCCTAACCAAGAAGGGCAGATCCAGTCCAATCCTGTGCTGTGCTGTGACCAGAGTGCCTTGCAGATCCAATCTAGTCTGGTGTCGTGTGGTGACTTGACGCTGCCCAATCCGATGTGCCCAGCAGTCTGTCCTAAAACCAGATCCAGTTCCCTGTCCAGAATCCTGACTGTTCCGTTTAAAAACATATCTAGTGAGTATATATAGAAAGGACTATGTCACTAGCATATGTAGTGTCCATAGTCAATCCCTATCTTAAACCCATCCTATCTTGTATTCAGAACCTGTGTTGTTAGGAGTATTTTGGAATTGTCTGAACTCTCCATCCAAACCACCTATCTCCCACCTGTACTAGTATTGTTAAAATTATATTTGCGCTGATATTTTTCATCTGAAGAAGGCAAGCTCCTCTGCAGGCAGTCACCCTGATCAAGTGGCTGTGTTCCTGTGTGGTATTTGTTTATTCATAGTCATCCTCTAGTGTAACAAATCCCATTTGTCATTTTAAAAGTGCATTCCCGTTTTCCATTCTTATGCCTATCTTGAAAAAAATGACCTCCACTAAAATGTCCATAACTTCCTCACTTGCTTTGCTAGAAACATTCAACTTCTGTTTGTAGCTAACACCCACAGCTTTAAATCACATCTAAAACCGCATCCCAAATCCATATGGTTCTCCCATTATAGCAATTATCGTGCAGTGAAAAGTGTGCCGTGAATTTTCATTTAGGGGAATTCTGACATGTGTAAAACAGTATTTGAGTGCTTCCAACTTCAATTTTCAGATTTCAAATTGTTTCTTGGTATTAAATCATTGCTAGTGTTTGTGTGCAACTATACAAAGTGGCTCTGATAAGAATTATACATTATACAATAAAATAAATAAAATAAAAATAAAAATAAAAAATAAATAAAAATAAAAATAAAATAAAATTAATATAACAATTTCAGCAATTTAGATCATATTGACTGTTTTTGCCATCCCAAAATAACTTTAAAACCATTCTGACAGCTTGCCAGTCAATTCCGTTTCTCTCTTGTGTTTGCTGGGGGAAAGTGGGATTGATATTTTGTTGAATTCAGCCATTCCTGAATACCTGCTCTCTCCTCCTATCTCTTTACATTGCCTATTGGGGGGTTGAGGGATGTGCAGGGGGAACCTTTAACCACAGTGCTATTTCATCTGAACACACACACAAACATATTATTTCTGTGCTGAATTGTTTGCTCACTATTACTCCTTGTGTATTAAAGAGATTATTCAGTGCTACATCACCCCATTGGTGATTATTGTGTACCCATTAAAACACAGTGTGATTAAATTGTAAATACATAAATAAATATTTTAACTTTGCAAACCAGCCTGATTCCTGGTTCAGTGTGACCGGGGGAAGGGGTTCCAGGAGAGGGGCGTGATATGAGTGGTATATCATTCAGAATAAAGAACTTTTAGACAAAAATAAATAAGGATTTCAGTTGTGCATTACATGCTAGGCATTGACTTGGATGTGTGCCGGATTGAAATCACTTACAACAGAAACCTGGTTACACCCAGCAGTAGCTCCGATGCTGATGCTAGCCCTTGCCGAAAATTATACTATCCTCAGACTTGACAGAACGACAAGACAAGGTGGGGGGTTGCCTTCATTTCCAAGTCCCACCTTGGCATGAGAGAATTTACTTCCCAACCCTTCTTATCCGGAGAACTCCTCTCTGTCAAACTGCCAGTGTCACCCCAACTCACTATACTTATTCATCTGATTTACAGACCCCCAGGTCCCTCAGCCTCATTCGAAGATAACATTATGAATTTACTCTCACACCACACCAAACCCAAATCCCAAATCCTACTATTAGGTGATCTTAACCTAGGCTTACAAGACTTACTCGGCCCCAACGCAAAAGTGGTGGAACAATAACCTGCTAGAATTAGGCTTTACACAACTCATATCAGGACCCACTTACAACAAAGGAAAAACCCTTGACTGGATAGCCGATCTAAACTGCAACACCAATATACTCTCAAAGTTGCTGTGTGTATGGTCTGACCATCACATTATTCAGTTTGCGCTCAATACTCCCTTGCAACCTCCGCCCATTCCCATTCAAGCACCTCCTCCCATGACCAGAAACAACTGGCTGATCACCCTGGACAGCTTAATCCCACTCATCCAGCCCATTAGCAAATCCCCATCTAAATCTAATGTAGACTCTGATACTCTAGGGAAGCCATAGGCTGGCTAATGTCATTCTTAGCAGACCAAATCTCTAGAGTACACTGGGGCGACAAATTCACGATAAAAGAATCCCACATCCAAGTAGTGACCAGTGTCAAAGCCCTGGCCATGACACCGGAGGCCTCCCTGAGCTCAGATGCTCAAGACTCCTATGTCAGCAAAAATTGTTCCTACTACTTGAGATTACTAAAAGCCATCGGACCTGTACTTAACAAATCAAACTGGGCTACTATAGCCAGAGCAACCATACTTTCTAGATTGGATTATGGCAACACCCTACTATTGGGCGCCAGTAAACAATGCCTGACAAAATTCCAGCATATTCAGAATCATGCTGTGCGTATAATCAAGAATAAGACAAAATCTGATCATATCAGTGAAGCAAGGAAGTGATTACATTGGCTAAGGGTTGAAGACTGTGTAATGTTCAAATCTATGACACTCACACACAAGTGTCTATACGGTATAGCTCCAGCTTACATTAAGTCCAAGATTGTAGGCTACATCCCAACCCGCTGCCTTAGATCTGAGGCCCAAGGGCTCATTACAACTAACCTCCACAGGAAAGGGAATGGTTTGGGCAGAGCCTTTCCAAACTGGTCCGCTCTCCACTGGAACAAACTGCCGCTGTGCCTGAGAGTTGAATCCAACCTCCTAAGATCCCGAAAACAATTTCTATTTAAATGAACTAAGCAACCCTGAGTAGTGCCTGCCTCTACCTGTTCTTGGCATGCCAAGTGTCTTGTGCCTTGTATTGTCCAGTCCTTCTACTTTTGTTTGTAATCATCTTCATGTGGTGCCCCGATGCCTGCAGGCTTTCGGCGCCTGATAAACAAATAAATAAACTCTAGCAAACACGTTCAACAAAAACCTGCTCCTAGCACTAGACCAAATAGCACCACTCAGAACCAGAAACGCCAAACACCCTACCCATCTGAAGAAATGGTTCACGTCTGAGCTAAAGGACCTACAGAAGTCCAAAAGACAAACGGGAACCAACTGGAAGAAAAAACTTCTTCCAGAAATAAAAATCTATTCAACAGTACTGCGGAACATATAAAGAAGCCATCCTAAAAGCCAAAAAGGACACCTATAACAACAGAATATCAAACACCAAATCTATTGTCAAAGAACTCTTCAACATAGTTAAATAACTGGAATCTCCCACTCCACCACAGTCAGTCTGCAAAAACAATGCCTCATGGTGTGCTAACATCCAGAAGGCTCTATTAGATAAGATAGCACTACTACAAAACAAAATAGAAGCCAAAAGACCTGGCTCTAAGGGAAATACTAATTCTTACCAACACCACACACCTCTGCCTAAGAACTGCAAGCTAGTTGAATTCTCAACTGTCACCCCCAAAGAGGTTGAGACCATTATATCAGGACTTAAACCCTGTAAGTGCCAAGGGGACACCTGGCCAGCATCCATCATCAAAGAAGGAAGAGCTAAAGATTTTGCACCCTTCATCACTGCACTCATTAACTCCTCCTATGCCTCCTATGCCTCCTGCTCTACCCAAGAATCTCAAAGACGCCTGGGTCAAGCCCCTCATTAAAAAGCCCACCCTGGACCCAAATATCCATACAAACTACTGACCAATCACTACTGTAACTTTCCTGTTAAAAATCTTAGATAAAGCAGTGTGCATCCAAATTCAGAACCATCTCGAAACTAATAACTTGCTCGGCCTCCGTCAATCGGGATTCAGGCCTAGACATGGCACAGAGATGGCTCTTCTAGATATGAAAATACAGATTGACAAAGCCAAATATAAGGGCCACCCCTCCCTACTCCTACTACTTGACCTGTCAGCTGCTTTCAACTTGGTTGACCACAGCATCCTGACCTCTCACCTTACAACTTCAGCACCCTTCTCTCCTAAAGCTGCCAAATGGAACCAATCTTTCCTCTCTGACAGATCCATGAGGGTTCTTTCCACCACTACCTCTGCTGAGCCTTCACCCATCACATGTGGAGTCCCTCAAGGCTCTTGTGTTTCCTCAACGCTGTATAAAATCTTTACTAAGAAGTTATTCGATCTGCTGGATGACATGAAAGTCCCCTACACCAACTACGCAGATGATACACAAATTCTCATCCCTCTCTCAGGCTCCTATGAGAAGGACACCGCCCGACAAAACTTCATATACAGTAAAATACAAGAAAGGATGACGAAGCATGGTCTATGTCTAAACGGTGACAAAACCAAGCTTCTACTCATCAGCTCCAAGCAACTCCTTTACAAACTCAACCTGCTCTACAAGTCCCTCAACATTAATGGTAACCTCATCAAGATGCCAAAACGCTGGGAGTCTAACTTGACTCAAACCTGTCACTATCCAGACAGGTCAATGCCACAGCTTACTCCTCAGCCTACACCGCCAAACTAATAAATGCCTGCAGACCATTCTTATCCACACAGAGCTGTATTACGCTAGCAAGAGCCCTAATACTCTCCAAGCTGGATTACTGTAATACACTCTACTTGGCACTAGCAAACAAAACCTTCACACACTACAAGTGTTACAAAATAGCACCCTCCATGCGGCCCTAAATATTCCTCGCTCAGAACATATCTCCCTTGCCAGACGAAATGTCAAATGGCTACCCATACAAGACAGAATTACCTTCAGAACAGTTATGATCACCCATAAATGTCTAAATAACACGGCTCCCAAATACCTTGTGGACAAATTTGCCAGAAAAATCTCCACCAGACCCACCAGATCCAAATATACTCAATGCCTCATCAATCCTAAATTCAGGCTACAAAACTCATGTGGCTCAAGCTTCCCTGTCCTGTCTGCTAAAACTTGGAATGCACTGTTCCCTACACTCAGAGACAAGCCATCCTTTCCGGCCTTCTGTTTCAAAGTAAAATCCTGGCAATTCTTACTCTTACCATCCTTATCCTCTCTCACCATACATGTGGCCATCACTCTGGCTGTATATCCTTAACACACTTGTACATTTTTGGCTCCACTTTTTTACATTCTGTATATAATGTATACAACCACATATTTAAACACTGTAACTGTTAATTTCATGGTTGCTGCACTCATATCATTTGAATATACTCAGTATTTGTATACCATGTCTGTAACTTTTCCTCAATAAGTCAAGCGCCTAGTTACCTTTAGGTTCAGTGCGCTATATAAGTAAATAAACTAAACTAAATCACCAAACTGAATCTGAAGCCGGCTCCCAGCTGCTGGACTCACCGGCACCAGTAACAACAGTGCTGTTATTACTGTGACCGAAAATTACATGATCGCCAGAACAGGAAATGGACCGGCGACCATTAACAAAACACAATCCATTGCAATCCTCTGTGCGCAGGAGTGACAGTCACATCCCGACCACAGAAAATTAACAGGAGACATGTCTGCCAGGGTACCTGCAACACGGAGGCGCAAGCCGCTGTTAAGTGAGGCTGAACTGAACATGCTGGCTGACACCCGAGGTAAGCATACAGATGAAGTATTCAGCAGTGACCTCTGAAGGAAGGCATAGTTGCGGAAGAAGGCAATCTGGGAGGCAACACCCCAAACAGTCCGGGCCTGCCACAAAAGGTTGGACAACCTTCGTCTCTGGGTGCAAAACCTCCTGTCTGCCTAGCACACCCAGGGAATGGCCACAGGAGGTTGCCCTGCATCTCCCATCCACCTGCAGCCATAGGAGGAGACATGCAGTAGCATACTGCACCTGGAGGCTATTGAGGGAGTAAGTGCAGCGGGGGCTGAGCTGTGACATCGGAGGAGGCTGGCGAGTACCCGTAAGCCCAATGTCAGATCATACACCTTGTAACCTGTAAACAATAGAGTAGTCAAATATGTCAAGTATGTTGCTCCCAACGCCAGTACAACGCTGCTGGCGCCCCTCCCTTCAACCTGGTTGCACACATCCACATAGACCTTGCACCCAAAATACATTCATACACCACTCACACATAGACCATCACACAGGCCCCCTGTATCGCCCTCACAAGATGCACCTGCTGGCATTCAGAAACACCCCCTCCCCCTGACACAGCCCAACTTCCGTTGTCACTGCTGTGCTAGCACATGTCCAATGTTACGTCAGTGTCAAGCATCTCCACCACCAGTAAATGACCTGACACACACATCAATGATAGTTGTGAGCCACTCGTCCCATCCACAATGGCCCATCCAGCAAAATCATCACCAACGCAGTAAGTGCCATAGGCAGCAGTTGCATGTGTAACACATCCATGTCACAACCAGCCACAACACCATATCATACAGCTTGTGTGGTATACCCATAACAGCATGACCGGGAAACACCAGTACACCACGCAACAGCCACTGCATACCCCATGTTGGCACACGACACATGCACCGGCACAGCATCCCCGACACAGGCATGTGTGCACCATGCCGTGGCCACCACCATGTCCATGACACAGCATTGTCATCAGAAAGTACTAGCATTTATGCCTGTCTCATCAATCCACACCCATCACTGATGTGTTGCATTTTTGACTCCTCAGGCACATCATCTGTGAATGAAGCTGAACAGCTGAGTACATCCCGGCCCACCAGGCCACATCGCCAATGGACCACCACCACGTCCACACATGAATTAGAAGCATCTTCTAATGTCACGCCGTGTGTGGGAGGGCAATAGTGTAATGTCCACCATGGCAGAGACAATGTTCATGTTGGTCTAGGCTCTAGTGGACCAAATGCACCTGACCATACCACTGGCTCCCTCCACTAGTTCTACTGCAGGGAATACTCTCCAGGCAAGTCCAAGGCATCACTTGGAGCGGCTGTGTTGGCCTGCAGAAGGCTGCACCCCAGAATCCAAAAGGGGCCTTAAATAGGACATTATGACATGGCTGCCCTGTCTGGGTACTCTGTCTGTGTAGATAGTTCTGCAGGAAATAATATGCACATGGACAGTTTGGTGACAAAGTGTGGGAATAGATGGGGGATGGGGGTTAGTTGTGGGGGTGGGGGGGTGGCGATATTTGCGGTGTGGGGGTGTGGGGATAGTTGGGGGTAGGGGTGTGTTGTGGGCATACTTGTGGGGTAGGGGTGGGGGTGTTGAGATAGCTGGGGGTGGAGGGGTGGTAAACACTGGGGAGGGGGTGCAGGTATGGGGATAGTTGGGGGTGGGGTTCAGAGGAAAGTTGGGGAGGGTGTGGGGGTATGGGGATAGATGGGGTGGGGGTGAGGAGGGAATGTTGGGTGGGATAATATAGTGTGTTAAATCTTTCCACAAATGTACATAATTTTTTCTTACACAATATATTTGGTGTTGCAAAAGAAATCATGACTGGACATTGATCTTTCAGTGTGAGTGCGCAGAAGTAGTCACTGTCTTACTCAGCCTCGGATTGCTGAATGTCCATGTCTGGGGCAGGGGGACGTCGTGCCTGATGCACATGTTGTGCAACATGGCACAGCAAGCACTATTTTCCCAACCTTTTTAGGGCTGTAGATCAGTGCTCCCATTGATCTGCTTAGGCAGCGGAACCTGGCCTTCAACAGGCCACATGTCTGTTCTATGGCGCAGCGAGTATGTCCATGGACACGGTTGTATACCTGCTCATGGATTATGTGGGGTTGCCTGACAGGGGTTATCAACCATGGCATCAGGGGATACCCAGCATCACCTGCACGGGAGCAACAGAAAGTGTAGATGTTAATTTCCTGGTCATTTCATGTTGGCACTGGCTGTACAGTTGAGTGTAGCTGCCATATGTCCATTTTAGGGTACCAGAATGGCTCTTTCTCACAATGGTGTGGGGGGTGTGCTGTGCAGTGGCATTCACAAAGACCATTCACAGACAAAATTACCTCAGACTAACACACATGTAGTTGATGTAAATTATGTGTAACTAATCAATTTCAGCTAAATGTCCAGGTACAACTGTACATTTTGGTTTTCAATTATATGTATGTGTAATTGTGTGGTTTTAACAGGTGTCCAATTTGTGTGCAGCCAAAATGTGTTTTGTTGGTGGGAGATTCAGTATTCTCTGGCTGTACAACTTGAGTTGTGGGTTTGCTTGACTGTGTTTCTGCTTGTGGTTGTCACTATGATGTGTTGCATTCTGGTACATGTAGTTCTTTAGTGCATCGCAGTACGGGATAGCTGTAGTCATGTATGCAATGGATATTTTTTGCGTATGTTTGGGAGTGTTAGGGAGAATTCTCAAAATGTGCTAATTAACCTTACCTTTTGAGACCCCCAGCAACTTTTCTGGATTTCTAGATTTTGATTTTTTTCCTGGGAAGAGTGTGAACCTTTTTCCCACTCTTCCATGTATTTTGTTTGTGTTCTTTGGTTATGGAGTTTTAAAACAACTCCATGGGCATCATCTTTTTCTGTGTGTCACACAGCACCTTCAGTGCAGTGGCACAGGGGTGTCATTTCAGACTCCCCAAGTTTGAAATACCTTCTCTGGGACTGACTACCGTCTCCCAGAACATGTAAAGTTAAATTGGCTATACTAGTCTTTTTAAATTTACTGACCTAGCAGACACTATCTTCCTATAGAGTGCTGGATGGGTTGCTTAGCTTCCTCTGAGTCAGAATACTCATGTAACAGTAAAATGTTAGCTTTTCCTACTTTAAATGGCTGGTGGCAGTGGTTTAGATCAACTACCGTGATTTTTCCCGACTGCTAACAACAGGAGCTAAAAATCGGGTCAGCCATGTTTTTCAATATGGTGCCCAAGACCTTTCTGTATAAACATACTTCAGGTCATCCGTGTTCACCATTTCTTTTAGGAAAAGTCCTTCTTGTGTTTGTCTGTGTGCACCAAACCAGGTTTGATCCCTTTGTTCATTGGCCTTTGGCGTGCTTCAGTGCTGAAGCCCTCATCTGGCGCCTGTGTGTCTGGGGTGGACAGGATGTGAGGGAAGTGCCCAAAACCTCCTGTGCTTAGTCTCCTAGGAGAACTGAATGCACTCTGGTGTGATTGGTTGGCTGACTGTCCAGCAAGAACAGGCACCCTGCTGTATGAGTGAAGCTAGGCTGGAATGAATGGGGGAAAACTGCTTAAAAGCAAGTCTCTGGGACTTGGAAAGCAGAGTCGACCACTGGAACGAAAGAACCAAAGAAGAGCTGAAGGAAGAGGACTGCTGCAACTCGTGGACAACCGGTGAAGCCCTGTTGCAGGTCTGAATTGCCTGAAACTCCAATCGACAGAGAAGCCCTTCAAGGTTAACTTCTTCCCTTGAGTTTGTTGGGAACAGCCAACTTGTAAGCCACTGGGACACCGTCCCCATCTGGTCGAATTTTCTCCAGAGTGCTGTTGAAAACCAGATAGCCAGAGGGAAGAAAACCAGCTTGTGGACTTTAAGGCACTCACACCTTAAACTGATGTCTTGCTATAGCTTTTGGCCTCATCCCTGGGCAGTGCAGGAACCTCCCGACATCCTCCTTCTTGTCCCCATGACTGAAGCTCAGGAACAGCGAGATCTGCTCGAACTGCCTGGAACATATGCCGCAGCTACAGCTTTCTTCATTAACAAGGTATTGTGCAAAGGCAGTCCGGAACTATTTTCGCCATCGAGAACGTGCGTGAAACTTTCCTCAACTTCGAAGGCTTGTCCTTACCTAAACATTTGTCAAAATTTTCGCCTAGCCAAATTCTTCTAAACTCTGTGGCAAAGACTTAACCGTTTTCTATCAGAACTATGCTATCCTATACAAAGACTCTGAACCATTGACTTTGGCCCAGGCCTATGAGAAGAATCGCTGGTTGTATTTAACTAAAAAACTTTGCCCTGCCTATGAATGTATTTGGGCTGTTTATTCTTATAACCGTGTCTTTTTATCCCTGTAATAAGTATCTGAAGTGCCATTTTGCTCCCACTTCACAGAAGCTAAACTTGTTCATTTACTTACCAGTTAGATTGTTGTGGTGTATTAGCGTGTGATATTGAGCTGCTTATGCTAGTGTAATGTTTTCTAACTGAATGAGTAAATACATGTACATTCTTTTACCAAGGAACCTTGAGTAAGTGTTTGCTTGAATCACTGTATTAGTTGGTCATTGGTGTAACTTGTTCTACTGCTCACTTAAACTCTTGAGATAAGTCTGGCTGCTCAGCCACTGCTACCACTTTACAGTGTAGTGTAGGCTTGTACCAAAGGTGAAATTGTGCTTACACTTGTAGTCTTAGTTGCCTGTAGTGTTCCCAAAGGGTACTGCAGGTGATTCTGCCTAACAGCGTACATGGTGACATTCCTGTCGAGGAGGTGCACTATGGCATGCTACTACTGTGTTGCACCTGCAGTGACACCACACACTTGCACATTCCATGCAATCCCAACACTGAGTAGGGTCATCTCCCCCTCACTGTCAGAGGTTTATTTGTTTTACATTTGTCGGCAATGATGTTCCTTGCTCTCAATCATGATCTGCCTTACCCTTTTGGCGCCCTATTCAGCCGCTCTGCACTTACATGGAGGTTTGTACTTGTTTCTGGGAATTGCAGTAGGAGTAATGATGGAATTATGCATGCTGTGTGCACATCCACTTGTCATGGGTGTCATACTGGGCCATTATTCTACACTGCACATGGGCTTGTAGTTAGACTCTCCCAGCAGCAAGGTGTGCTAAGCTGTCTACTGCCACCCCAAATTCTACACTGCACTTGTCCTTGCAGTTAGACTGACCCAGCAGTCAGGAATGCTGTCCACCGTGTCGTGCCATGTATCGAGGCAGCATGGAGTTCCGAAGCACCATGCAGTCGTGTGTTGACCCGGGGAATCTTCCACAGCAATGGGTGATGAGGTGGCGGGCCTCACACACCATGTGCAATTTCAGTGAATTAAACAGATTCCTGTTGCGGTACACTACCTCCACAAAATGCCTGCCCTCCAGATCCACATGTGTTTCAATCCAAGGTACCAATGATGTTAGGCATGCCTGCAAGGGCATGGAAGGCTATTTTTGTGACATTTACCTGGTCATCAGTCCTGGGTAGGCTGATTTTATTTTATATTGTGATGCTGGAAATGCATTGAAGGGACAGAGCCTCCTGTCCCTGGCCTGTAGTCATTTTTTCATTTGTGTTCTGTATTGTTTTCTGCCCAGGAGCCTATGTGTGACTCCTTGCAGTGCAGCTCTTCCTGTTTTTGGTTTGATGTACCGACCATAGGGGTAACCCTTAATGCACCCATGGGTGGGGATATATCCCTGTGCCCCTAGTGTATGTTTCTGGGCACCTGTGTGTGGCCCACAGAGCAGGGTATGGGCTGGTGGCAGCGCCATGTTAAATTTGACAGGTGCTCTGAGTATCCTCCATTTTGGGATACCCAGGCCCTGCCATTGGAATCAGATGATTCCTGATAGGAAACAAGATGGCCCCTGTGGCCTCTTGCTTTCTATTGCCTGTTACCTTGTTTTCCCCAACATCCTGGGAAGGCCCGACTCTGTCTCTTCCCCCTGACTGGCTGTTGGGTTGAAGTTCCATATATGGTGTTATTGTGAAGTCCAGGCCAGACTGGCTGGAGCCTTCCCAGTAACTGTATTTTATGGGTGCACCCTGTGGGTGGGTCCCGGGTGAATAGAGTGTGTGAGCAATATGAACCTCTTGTTGTGGATGTCTGGTTTCTAGTATGAAGTACAATGACTGAGACAGCCCTGCCCGTAACTGGGATGAATACAGTGTGTAGTGTTGAATGGCCGGGTACTTGTCCCAATACACATTCCTTGTTGTGAGTGTCTGAGAGGGAGGAGAATGACCTGAATGCACTGTATGCCTGATTGGCTGACTGACTGCTTAATGCCCTTCTGAGTGATTGGTTGCCTGAGTGTGACCCAGCAGAATGAATGAGAGATCAACTAGTATCTTGGGGCCTCTCACTGATAGAAATCGTTCAAAAGCTGAAGTTGAAACTGACGCTTAATCTCCAAGCCGAGCCTGAAGAAGAAGGTTGACTGCTGTCTCCCTTCATCGAAATTCGAAAGCTGAAAGCCGTCGAGACTGATCCAAGAGCGGACCTGATTAGGCGCCCTCTTCCTGTGCTCCGAGGGACCATCGAGCACCGCTAACCTTTGCCAAAGCTCTCTCTAAGTCAGACCCTCGACAGGCTGCCGACAGGAGACTGGGACCACCGAGGAGAACGAAGATCAGCACCAGACATTCCGTCCACCGTCGACGACCAGGGTTCAGAGGTTTGCTGTATCCACTGGAGGCCCGTCGAAGCCGAGTTGCCCAGAAGCGGTCACTGCTTGATGCTGTGCGATTGACGACCAGAGCCGCAATGCTCCTTTGTCTAAGACTTTTGATTCATAGACATTCTCGTCCGCACCGCCGCCTGCCTTATCCTGCCGGAGAAGGCCAGGCAGTCGACGCACCGTGGAGCATCCGCCGGTGGGTTTTTCCGCCACCCAAAGACTATAGAGATGCCGACGACTCAATGCCCTTGCTGGGCCACAGTTCTTCACAAACTCTTTGCAGTCCTGAACTATCGACATCGAGGTGCCCCGCACGCCTCTTCCTTGCAGGACGTCTTCGCTCCATTATCAACGAGCACTGCTGGAACCGAAGCTGCTGCCTCAATGCCGAGTTCACTTTCTTCGAGGAATCTCGATGATCCGTGGCTCCTGCTTTAAAGGCAGCCACTCAAGAAGGATCCATCGACGACTTGTCGTCAAACTCTGCTATTCCAGGTACATTGGGGTGGTAGAAACATTATAGAAGGAAATACAACTTATAGAACAATATATGGATTGGGCTTGTAGGGTATCTTTATTTTACAGGTTGCCTAGGTGGGGGGATCTCGACACAGAACCGTTTCTAGTGGTAGGGGCCAGTATTCTGCCAATTGTTCTAACCAACTGCTTTTCTTCTAAGTCTATTGTTGGTTACCTTTATTAAGTGGTTTGTGTGACGTTTAGCCAGACTACAGTTGATGCACTTTAATGAAATCTGATAATAAATGTGGTACCATTTAGAACTGTATATATTTGCCATTGCAGATTTACTGAGCACAAACTGGGTTATTGCGATTGTGTACATAACCTTGAACTTAATTATATAAAGACTGTGTTTTAACTAAAACAGTATGTGGACATTTCTTTGTGGGAGCTTGGGAACTACACTGTACTTAAGAACCAGCCTGCATCACCTCCTGAGAAGCTAAGCCTGGATTGCTCCACTACATTACCAATATTAGAGAATTTTAGCTGGGGTCCTCTGTGCCTCTCCTCTGCCATATAGAGAGCAGAAGTACAGACCCTCCCTCCAGTCTTTACACTGGTGACAGCGGTGGGATGCTCATGGTTTTAAGAATCAGTGTATAACCATAGCACTTACACAATATCTGCACTTTGTTACATTGAAGTTTAGTTGTGTACAAGATAACTGCATTACAAGCAATGGAGTCTATTGCACATGGTAAATTGACTAGGATGAGCTTAGAGGCTCTCCAGAGTGCTTGTGAAGCCAGGGAGTTAGACTTTGTGGATAAGTCTAGAGCTGAGCTGATAGCTGCCCTGGTGGACTACCAGACTGATGGTGAAACTCTTGAAGGGGGGGATGCAACCAATGAGGACTCTGCCCCTGGGTTGTTGCTGAATCTGATTCTGGGAATGCCACCATTCCTGCTGCCTCTGTTCCAAACCCCAGCACTGCTCTTCAGGGGGAAGCCCTGAAGATTGAACTTTTTAAAATTGGAGGTAAAACGGGAACAGTTATCCTTTCAATGCAAAAAGTTGGAAACAGAAGCTGAGTTAAAGAAAGAGGATTTGGCACAGCAAGTGATACTCAAGGATAGGGACACTGAGCACCAGAGAATCCAGCTGGAGAGAGCTAGAGTGGAGACTTCAGCTAAACCAATTGAGAGTGGCAGGTCCCCAGCCACCAAGTTTATGAAAGATTTGATTGGTGTGTTTGTGGAGGGTTCTGGTATCCTCCAATGGCTTGAAGCGTTTAAAATGGCTTGTGCAATTCATAAAGTAGATAAGAGAGACTGGGCTAAGTGTTTGTTAAGCAGAGTGTCTCAAGCTGGATATGACTGTATTCTGAAACTGGGTTTGGAAGAAAGGGGTCATTATGAGTGCATGAAGTCTGCTTTGATTGCCAAGTTTGGCAATATGCCTACGCAATACCTTAAAAGGTTCAGGGATTTTAAGAAAAGAGAGAATGTGGCTTGGGTTGTCTGGGTGAGTGCTGCACATATGAACATGATGGGGTGGATTGATTACAAGGTGAAAACATGTGTTGAATTGTCCCATGAGCATTTTTCTGAAGCTTGTTCACCAGAGCTGCATCAGTATGTTGTTGACCAGAACATTTTGGATCCCTTTAACCTGGCCAGGCTGGCTGATGAGTGGGTCTCACACTGGACATCCCCTAAGGACTCAGTGGGAGGGACAAGGACAAAGAACAGGGGACCTCTCAGAAAGCTGAGGAGTCCCAAAGCAGTCAAAGTCAGGTAAACCAAAACCTTCCTCTCCTCATACCCAAAAATCTAGTGGGGATAAGTCATCTGTAGTTGGGAATACGAGTAGTGGTCCATCTGCTCCAAAGCAGGCTCCCAGTGGTTCCAGTACCGTACCCCGCATCCCTGACGCTTGTTGGGAATGTGGGGCTCTGCATCACAGGAAGGGTGACTCCAAGTGTAAAGGTAAGGCACTTGAAGTACAGGCTGTCAGCCTGAGGTACCCTTACCCCATGTTTGAAGTGGATGGAGGCCACTGTCCTCCCCTCCTCTACAGGGATCACATTCAGTGCTCTTGTAGAGTTTTCCTTAGTGTCCCCTGGGGCCTGCGACCAGTACGCAGAAGTACTGGTGACTATCCCACAGAACGCCTGCAGGTTTTTGAGAAGTGTCCTATTGAATGGCCAGCCTTCTACTGGTTTGAGAGGCACTGGGGCAAGCATGACAGTGGTGGACAGGACCCTACTCAAGCCAGGGGACTATGTAGGTGCTCCTCTGAGAACCACCAGGTTAGCTGGTGGGCCTCCCAAATTATCGCCTGTAGCCTTAGTCACACTCATGATTGGAGACAAGACAGCAAAGCTTCCTGGCCTGATTCAGGACAATGTCCCTGCTAAAGTTCTGTTAGGAAATGATCTAGTAGAGTTGAGGTTGATCTCGGATGGTCTACCCATGACTGCTGCTGCAGTCACTAGGTCACAGGTGACACAGGGTCTGGCTGTGAGTCAGGTACCCGAGCCAAAGGCAAGGCCTAAGGCAAGAAGACAGAAGAACAAGAAGGCCACCTCTGTGAAGGGGGCTCATTCTCTTCCTGCTGTTCCTACAGCACCCATTGGGATCCATGCTCTGCATGGGCTGGGTCCAGTGGAAAACCCAAACTCAACTCCTGAGGGAGAAGAGCCAGAAAACCCTCCTGCGGGAGAGGTGCTCAACCCGGAGGACCATCCCGACCTTCATTGCCTGTTGGTTGCAGGGGGACCCTCCCGGGTGGACTTCTGTAAAGGACAGAGAGAGTGCCACTCTCTCGAGGGTCTGAGGAAACAGGCCCTGTCCCAGGCACATGGAGAAGTGCCTAGGACATTCTGGATCTATTGGGAGGGTGAGCTCCTTGTTAGTGAGGCCACTAAGCCTAAACCTGGTGCCCTCATGAGTTTGATGTTACCCCAGATTTACAGGCCCTTCCTAATGTAGTTGGCGCCTGAGGCTCCCTTAGCAGGTCATCTTGGTACCAAGAAGACTAAGCAGAGGCTCTCTGCCCATTTCTACTCTCCCCAGATGGGAGTAGACGTGGAGTCCCACTGCAGGACCTGCCCAACTTGTCTGTTGTCTGGCAAGACTGGATATAGTGTCATTGCCACACTACAGCCATTTCCAGTGGTTGGCACACCATTTGAGAGGGTGGGCATCGACATTGTCAGTCCCCGTGACCCTCCCACTTCAGGTGGACATCGGTTCATCCTGGTCTTGGTTGATCATGCCACCAAGTACCCTGAGGCTATACCCCTTCGGGCTGTTACTGCCAAGGCAGTTGCCAGGGCTCTCTTGGACATTTTCACCCGTGTTGGATTCCCCACGGAGGTTGTCTCTGATAAAGGGTCCAACTTCATGTCTAGTTACATGAAAACCATGGGGAAAGAGTGGGGTGTAACCTTCAAGTTCTCCACCTCTTACCATCCCCAGACCAATGGTCTCGGTGAGAGATTTAATAAAACTCACAAGGGCATGCTAGGCGCTTTGGAAGTGCCCCTAAGGAAAAAATGGGATCTTCTCCTGCTAAGCCTGCTGTTCGCTGACAGAGAGGTACCTCAAGACGGTGTTGGTTTCAGCCCCTTTGAGTTACTCTTTGGACATCCTGTGAGGGGGCCCCTTGTCTTAATCGGACAAGGTTTGGAAGCTGCCCCTCTAGGTCCTGCCAAGCAAGTGGGGGACTATGTGTTAGGCCTTAGACGGAGGATGACGCAGATGATGGGTCAGGCGACAGCGAATCTCAAGGCCAGCCAGGAATTGAATAAGTACTGGCATGACCTTAAAGCCTCGCAAGTGGATTGGACTTCGGGACAGGACGTCCTTGTGATGGAGCCTACCAAGCCTCGAGCGTTGGCAGATAAATGGACTGGACCTTTCAGGATAATCTCCAAGATGGGTGAGGTCAATTATCTGGTTGACATGGGAGTCCCTGGGGTGGCCCCTCAGGTATTCCATGTCAACAGGCTCAAGGCTTTCCATAGGCGAGCAGTGGTCTCATGTCTCTTGCTACCTTCAGAGCAAGATGAGGATGACAGTGATCCCCTTCCTGAGTTACTGTATAGCAACCCTCAGGATGTCTCAGTGGAGGGAGTACATCTCTCTCCAGATCTGATGACAGAGCAGCAGGGGGCCTGCAGGGCTTTGCTCTGGCAGTGTGCCTCTCTGTTCACACTGACACCAGGCCTTACACTGTGGTGTAAGCACGAAATTGACACTGGTGACAGTGTGCCTGTCAAAAGCAGATACTACCGTTTGTGAGATACCGTTAAGAACCACATCCAGGCTGAGGTCACCAAGATGTTAGATCTGGGTGTTATTGAACCCACAACCAGTCTCTGGTCCAGTCCAGTGGTTCTTGTCCCCAAGGCAAGTTCCAAGGCAGGTACCAAGGATTGGAGGTTCCGTGTGGACTTACTGAAGTGTCAATGCGGTCACCAAAAATGACGCGCACCCATTGCCCAGGGCTGATGAGCTTGTGGACACCATAGGTGCTGCCAAATTTGTGAGCAGTTTTGAATTTACCTCAGGCTATTGGCAAATAGCTCTGATGGACCATGCCAAGGAAAATACAGCATTCTCAACACCTGAGGGACTCTACCAGTTTAGGGTCATGCCTTTTGAGTTGAAGAATTCCCCTGCCACCTTCCAGAGATTGGTCAATCATGCGCGCAATGGGCTGAAGGCCTTCTGTGTGACCTACTTAGATGACATTGCCATCTACAGTTCCACCTGGGAAGAGCATTTGACAAATCTGGATAAGGTGTTACAGGCCTTGAAAAGAGCTAACCTCACTATCAAGGCCACCAAGTGCCAGATAGCTCAGGGGAAAGTCACGTATCTTGGTCATGAGGTAGGAGGGGGTCAAATCCAACCTCTCTCCAGTAAAGTACAGGATGTACATGACTGGGAGACTCCCACTACTCAAACCCAGGTGAGAGACTTTTTGGGCTTCACTGGGTATTATCGCAATTTCATGGCAGACTATGAAACCATAGCTGCATCACTGACAGCTCTGACTTCACCCAAACAACCTAGGAAGGTTAATTGGACTGATGACTGCCAGAGGGCCTTTGAGGGCTTGAAAGACAGTCTGTGTAGGGCACCTGTGCTGTGTGCGCCTCACTACAGCAAACCCGTCATCGTCCAGACGGATGCCCGTGACACCGGAAATGGAGCTGCCTTGTCCCAGTTAGATGACTAAGGGAGGGAACATCTGATCATATTCATCAGTAGACAACTGGAGGGTAGAGAAGTTAGGTGGGCTACTGTTGAAAAGGAGTGTTTCAGTATAGTTTGGAGTATTAGACGTTTTATGCCCTACCTTACAAGGTCTACCTTCAAAGTCCAAACAGATCATAAGCCCCTGAAGTGGTTTATGCAGATGAAGGATGAGAACCCAAACTGCTCAGGTGGTCCATTAGCCTGCAACGGCTAGAACTTCACCATAGAGCATAGACCAGGGAAGAGTCACGATAATGCAGATGGCCTTTCCAGAAGGTATGTTGACCGTCTGGATGAGGGTGTCTATCTCGTGGGCTCTGATGCATCTCCAGCCTCTTCCATGGTATTTCTGGCATCGTTTTGCATTGTTACTGGCATGCACATGCCATTGTCTGTCTGTGCACCTCGGAATGTGCACTTGCTGACGCCATGCCAGTATCTCAGGAACGGCTGCCGTGTCTCTCCGCAGTTACCTGCAACAGTTTTGCCAGACGAAGCGGGTGACTTGCGATGCCGGTGTAACTTGGACTATGACGGAAAAAGGTGCAGGTACGGAACTAGCAGTAGCGTTGTTTCTGGACCAGCATACTTATAATGAGGCCCTCCGTATTGTTCTCTATTGATAGACAAAGCGGTATAGTGTCAGATGCCTCTCCATCTAGCTACAAGCCACATACGATGATTGATGGGCTCAGGGTTCTATGTGTGGCACAGTGCTGTTTCTCTAAATATATCACTGGGACCATACGTTTTGGCAGTGGTGCAGTGCACTTAATGCACTTTTGCACTCACTTTTCACTGGAGTTCGGCTTGGCATGTTCCCCTTTTACTTTGCAAACAATTCCTTTTTGTATTTCATTTTCCATTAAATCACAATGTTCAATAATTCACTTTCTGTAACTTCACAATGATCAGAATTCTCTTTGGCGTGGATGCCTAAATGCCCCGGGGGTGCCCACTCTGCTTTGGTAGTCTCATAAGCTCTGTGTAACGTCTTCGGTCCTATTTGCGCTTATGCAGCGTCGCTCTGCCACTCTCTCCATGCTCAGGGTGGCTCTGATGCATCTCCAGCCTCTTCCATGGTTCTGCTCCTGCGCGTTGGTTTCTCCTCGCTCCCAGTAAGGACCACACTGCTTATCTCAGCTGCTGAATGCCCAGAGTTTCTCTTGCGGTTCCCGACGCCTCCATGGTGAGCTTCCTTTGCACCACCTTTCTTGTCCCGGCAGATGGTGAGCTCTCACTCCGCCACACCAGCTCATACCTCCAGCATCTTCACAATGGTTCAACTGGAGAGGCCACGTCTTCCCTTGAGCCCAAGTCCAAGCTCCGGCTCCAACTATGGTTTCGACTCGAGCTTCAGCTCTTTACTCTAGTTTTCTTTAAAGGTCCCTCACACAGGAGTCTTCCTTCAACAACCAGCACGCTTGTGATGTGTGTTGCTTTGCCTCAATTACTTGTTCCTCCTGGTCTCAGTTGTTAGGTGGTTATGAGATTTGCACCACATTGCTGCTGACTGATGTTTGTCATTTAAAAGCAGGCTCTCAATAGTTGTACTTGACAAATCAGTGCCACATGAAGAAAAAGTGGAGGTGGTGCTATCTATGATATGGAAGATTGGGTTGAATGAATTTGGGAAAAGGTTTCTCGCATTTCCCTAAAGGGGCGAGCAGACACATGGCAATAGGCCACTCCGGTATTAGGTAACAGGGTTTCTTCTACATCGGCATACAGGAATACCATGTCTCGCCCAATGAAGCCAGGACATCTCCCTGGTAGTTGTCTACTCCCATGTGATCCTCCCTCTGGCAACCACCCCCAGGGTCAGGATTATGTAACGGCTGCCGTCCCCTGGCCACATGGAAGGAGGTGACCTCTGGAATGACCAGTCATCAGATAAAACAGTATCTCAGAACTTATACAGCTTGGGCATAAAAATGCTTACCCATAGAGAATGTGGATCTTATGAAGCAGCTGATCGATTAACTGGTACTGCATTGTATGATAAATCTGAAAATATAGTATGGCTAAGTCTTGGTCCAGCTAAATCTAGAAAAAGAGTTCTAAAATCATATGAAGATATAAAAACAATAGCCAAACATGATCCCAACAGCCAGGACATTTTAAAAAAACAATTTATTGGACACATACTACCCAAACAGAAGTAATACTTTGGAAACCATGTGTCTATACCACATAGCCCAAAACTACACATTCAAAAATAAAATAAAACATGATGAAATAAAATGTAAATACAGAGTGACAAACTGTGAAGGCAGCTTAGTTAAACTCACAAAACCATATTTAATTAATCATATCAAATTGTCATTGAAGACTCCTCAACATAAAGAAGTATATTAGATGTCCCTGCTACAACTCTTTAAACCATGGAGAAAAGAAGAAGAAATACCAGATAGCTATGACTCATATGAAGACGCTTCCAAAGCAAATGAAAGCACTATAACTGATGTAAACTTTACACAATACAAAACAATGTTGCACAATGAACAACAACACGAAGAAGAACTCCAGGCCCAACTAGATAAAGACACTCCTGACTGTAGTCAACCTTCTGTAACAGGAAGCCAAGAACCACTGGGAGAACCACTAATAATAAATGAGGCAGAATTAGCTATGATAGAAGTAGAACACACCATGTGTCAGTATGAAGATAAAGAAGACTTAACTATACTACAATCAAAACTAAACAACGAACAATGTAGCATTTTTGAAGAAGTAACAAAAGAAATTGCACATGGTGTACAACATGAAAATAAAGAATGTTCCTGCCATAATTATAAATCTATACTACTGTACGTCAGTGCAGAAGCTGGTTCTGGCAAAACATTCCTAATCAAAATCATCAGTAAATTCCTTCAACAATTGACAAACAACAAACTGTCAGCTGTTGTCACTGCCCCCACAGGTCTAGCTGCCAACAACATAGGTGGTGTCACTTTACACCTATTAATACTATTGCCAGTAGAACACCAGAACAAATTAGACTATTACAAACTTTCTGCAGAAGCTGCAATGGAACTACGCAGAGTAATGAAACAAATGAAAATGCATGGTCTCCAACCTAATGTTGGCTTTGATTCACCTCAGGTTATAAGAAGTACTCAAAACAAACTATGAAGAGCTCTTTGCAGGAAAATACATTATTGTTTTCGGAGATCTTCTTCAATTGACAACAGTAAAAGGTGAGCCTATTTTTAAAACATTAGGACACAAACTCTGCCGTAAAACTGTTGGCAGCATTGGAAATGTCAACCTTTGGCAACATTTCCAATACAGAGAATTAACAGAAAACATGCGGCAATCTGCAGATCTCACGTATGCCAACATCTTAAAAAGTATCAGAGTTGGTATACTTTCTAAAGAAGCAGAAACATTATTGAAAACCCGGCAAATTAATGCACTTTATGGCGATAATGCATGTGCTACAGATGTTATGGAACAATTAGCCCACAAAAATGTCAATTGTATGGCCTTAATGCGAACTCTTGCAAGCTGTTTCAAATTCAATGAAACAATGTTAAGTAAAGAAATGCAACCAATAATGGAAATTAGCGCCACAGACAAACTACATGCTATGACACTACCTATGTGTGACCAAGCCACAACAAGACTAAATAGTTTAGAAAAATCAATCTCAAACACAGCAGGCTTAGAAAAGATATTAAAATTATCCTTAAATTTCAGAGTAATGCTTAAACGTAACCTTGACGTGGGCCAAGGACTAGTTAATGGAGCACTGAGTACAGTTGTTGACTTTCAAACATGCCCACGTGACAACAAAATTCAGTTTGTCAATATACTCTTTGACAAACTTTCAGAAGTAAAAAGGATAGGACGCTCAACCGCTCGATTCCTTCTCTTCAAATACATGTATGTACCCAGAGAACAATTTTCTCTAACTCTTGCATACGCAGTCATGATTCATAAATCACAAGGTCTTACCCTAGACAAAGCAATGATAGATATTGGTAACTCAGTTTTTAAAGAAGGCATGAGCTATGTAGCACTATCACGCTTACGTACACTTGACGGTCTATTTCTAATCAACTTTGATGCAAGTAAAATAAACGCTGATATTCCTTGCATTTTAGAATACAATAGACTTCGCTCACTATACACTCCCCATCTAAACACATATTCTGTTCCACAAAAGTAAAACGTTATAAAAGAAAAAGAAATCAATCAGAAAAGCAACAGGATGTCACTGCAAATCCTCTAATGAGAGTACAAGAAAGTAATACTTCATCAAGTACCACAAGCAAAAAAGAATCAATTAGGGAAAGTAAACCAGGTACTTCTTCAAAGAAAGAAGACAAACTCCAAAAAAGCAGTCAGATACAGAACTACCTGGTCCATTTAAACTCTCAAATATAGTTGGTGTAAGTTGCTACGCAAATGTAGCAATTAATATTCTATTTCAATTACCACCAATAGTTGACAACATTTACTTTCACAGTACAGACCCATTGTGTATGCAAATGTTAGTACTTCACAGAAATGCAACAAACAATCCTGATAACACATATAGTGTTTTTGGAATAAGACGACAATTGGACTACTGTGCTGGAATGGTGAAATTCACTATAAACTCACAGGAAGATCCACAAGAATTTCTAATGTACTTACTACAAGTACTGGAAAACAAAAACATACCTATAAATGAAATCTTCCAGATTTCATACATGTGGAAACATACATGCACTCTCTGCAACAATGTGACACAAGATGAAATCCCCAATGAACGCTTTGTATATATATCAATACCTAATTGTGAATCCATTCCATTTCAGCAACTTGTACAAAATGTAAACCATGGTAGATTATGTTCTACCTGCAATTCAGATAATCGCTCCACGTTAGTAATACAAACACATAGTAAATACGTAATACTAATGTTTCTACGTTACAATGCAGATGGTACCAAAAACAACTGCAAGCTGACTGGATTCACACATGGTCAAATATCACTTGGCAAGAAAACCTTCACAACAATAGGTATAATCTACCACGCAGGAGCCACAACCAATGCAGGTCACTACACTGCATATATAAAAAATAAATGTGGATGGTTTGAATGTAATGATAGCACCATTACTCTCAAGCAGAGATTACCAGCAAATCTTACAAACGCTTATTTAATGTTCTTAAAACCAAAATTTGATAACTAAACTGTACTTAAACCTTAACTAAACTTGTAGTGAAAAAATATAAACTGTTAGAATATTCCAAAATCTATCTAACTGCCCAAAGATTCTACAACAACTAATCAGATAAATGAATACCACTAAATTAGAGCAAAAAATAGACAGTTGGAATACGCCTACTGGTATCTAACTGCTCCAAAATTTTATAATATCCAAACAAATAAATAATATGTTACTGCTCCAAAAAAATGAAACAACCCAATGTATAAAGCATTAGCCAGAAGCAACAAGTGAACACTGAAAACAAACAAACAAATAAACTGTAGCATAACAGAAAAAGGTTTTTTTTTAATCCAACATGGATTTTTTTTCTCCCACAGACCCAATGATTTTAGCAACGAACACAGAAACTGAGCAAATTGCACAGTACTCTGGTTTGTAATCTACTAAATATGTGGGTCCAAAAAAAAAAAAATGTTGATTATACAATGTAATAGGTCATTACAAAATACTAATACTAACATTTTATTTTCTTTTATCACAGAAATGAACAAGTAATACATGTACTCCAGTTCCTAAACCAACGAGTAAGTATATTATACACTCTATACCATAGCCACAACCATTGCAGCATATCACACCCATAATATCTTATAACTTTGTTCCTTATAAATTTGTTATTGACCCAAAGTTATAAGCAACTCTAACTGTGATATGCTGCGGTGGTTGTGGCCAGGGCATAGAGTCTTGGGTGTATGACCAAGTGGTCATGCACCCAAAACTCTATGCCCTGGCCACAACCACCGCAGCATATCACACCCATACACTCAAAAATGTGTTTTTCACCCAAAGTTATAAGCAACTATAACTGTGATATGCTGCGGTGGTTGTGGCCAGGGCATAGAGTGTTGGGTGCATGACCAAATGGTCATGCACCCAACAATCTATGCCCTGGCCACAACCACTGCAGCATATCACACCCATACAATCAAACATTTCAGCTATGGCCTATGGAAACTTTTAATGTCCGCAGACATTACCAGTGTTCTTAGAACACTTTCAATTTACCAGCGAACAATACGGACAGCGTCTTCAGGACACACCCTATGAACATTTCAGAACACCGCGAGCGTTTTAGAACACTTTCAGCTTGCCATAGAATAATACAAACATTTCAGGACTCTGCGTGAGTTCTCAGAACATGCCCCCATTTTGTTTATTTGCGAACATTTCAGGACACCGCGAGAGTTCTTAGAACACATTCAGCTTCCCACAGAACAATACGGACAGCGTCTTCAGGACACCCCCTACGAACATTTCTGGACACCGCGTGAGTTCTTAGAACACACCCCCATTTTGTTTATTTGCGAACATTTCAGGACACCGTGAGAGTTCTTAGAACACATTAAGCTTGCCACAGAACAATACGGACAGCGTCTTCAGGACACCCCCTACGAACATTTCAGGACACCCCGTGAGTTCTTAGAACACACCCCCATTTTGTTCATTTGCGAACATTTCAGGACACCGCTAGAGTTCTTAGAACACATTCAGCTTCCCACAGAACAATACGGACAGCGTCTTCAGGACACCCCCTACGAACATTTCTGGACACCGCGTGAGTTCTTAGAACACACCCCCATTTTGTTTATTTGCGAACATTTCAGGACACCGTGAGAGTTCTTAGAACACATTAAGCTTGCCACAGAACAATACGGACAGCGTCTTCAGGACACCCCCTACGAACATTTCAGGACACCCCGTGAGTTCTTAGAACACACCCCCATTTTGTTCATTTGCGAACATTTCAGGACACCGCTAGAGTTCTTAGAACACATTCAGCTTGCCACAGAACAATACGGACAGCGTCTTCAGGACACCCCCTACGAACATTTGAGGACACCGCGTGAGTTCTTAGAACACACCCCCATTTCGTTTATCTGCGAACATTTCAGGACACCGCGAGAGTTTTTAGAACACATTCAGCTTGCGACAGATCAATATGGGCAACGTCTTTTGGACACCCCCTACGAACATTTCAAGACACAGCGAGAGTTTTTAGAACACTTTCAACTTGACAACGAACAATACGAACAGCGTCCTCAGAACACCCCCATTTTGTTTATTTGCGAACATTTCAGGACACCACGAGAGTTCTGAGAACACACCCCCATTTCCTTCATTTACGATCATTTCAGGACACCGCAAGAGTTCTTACAACACATTCAGTTGGCCACAGAACAATACGGACATCGTCTTCAGGACACCCCCTACGAACATTTGAGGACACCGCGTGAGTTCTTAGAACACACCCCCATTTTGTTTATCTGCGAACATTTCAGGACACCGCAAGAGTTCTTAGAACACATTCAGCTTGCCACAGAACAATACGGACAGCGTCTTCAGGACACCCCCTACAAACATTTGAGGACACCACGTGAGTTCTTAGAACACCTCCCCATTTTGTTCATCTGCGAACATTTCAGGACACTGCGAGAGTTCTTAGAACACATTCACCTTGCCACAGAACAATACGGACAACGTCTTCAGGACACCCCCTACGAACATTTCAGGACACCGCGAGGGTTCTTAGAACACTTTTAACTTGACAACGAACAATACGGACA
Organism: Ambystoma mexicanum; assembly: GCF_040938575.1. Taxonomy (NCBI): domain Eukaryota; kingdom Metazoa; phylum Chordata; class Amphibia; order Caudata; family Ambystomatidae; genus Ambystoma; species Ambystoma mexicanum. Next base: position 1,365,127,668 of record NC_090933.1, read on the forward strand.
GCGTCCTCAGAACACCCCCATTTTGTTTATTTGCGAACATTTCAGGACACCGCGAGAGTTCTTAGAACACATTGAGCTTGCCACAGAACAATACGGACAGCGTCTTCAGGACACCCCAACGAACATTTGAGGACACCGCGTGAGTTCTAAGAACACACCCCCATTTTGTTTATCTGCGAACATTTCAGGACATCGCAAGAGTTCTTAGAACACATTCAGCTTGCCACAGAACAATATGGACAATGTCTTCAGGACACCCCCTACGAACATTTGAGGACACCATGAGAGTTCTTAGAACACTTTCAACTTGACAACGAACAATACGGACAGCGTCCTCAGAACACCCCCATTTTGTTTATTTGCGAACATTTCAGGACACCACAAGAGTTCTGAGAACACACCCCCATTTTCTTCATTTGCGAACATTTCAGGACACCGCAAGAGTTCTTAGAACACATTCAGCTTGCCACAGAACAATACGGACAGCGTCTTCAGGACACCCCCTACGAAAAGTTGAGGACACCGCGTGAGTTCTTAGAACACACCCCCATTTTGTTTATAAGCGAACATTTCAGGACACCGCAAGAGTTCTTAGAACACATTCAGCTTGCCGCAGAACTATATGGACAGCATCTTCAGGACACCCCAACGAACATTTGAGGACACCGCGTGAGTTCTAAGAACACACCCCCATTTTGTTTATCTGCGAACATTTCAGGACATCGCAAGAGTTCTTAGAACACATTCACCTTGCCACAGAACAATACGGACAACATCTTCAGGACACCCCCTACGAACATTTCAGGACACCGCGAGAGTTCTTAGAACACTTTCAACTTGACAACGAACAATACGGACAGCGTCCTCAGAACACCCCCATTTTGTTTATTTGCGAACATTTCAGGACACCGCGAGAGTTCTTAGAACACATTCACCTTGCCATAGAACAAAACGGACAGCGTCTTCAGGGCACCCTTACGAACATTTGAGGACACTGCGTGAGTTCTTAGAACACACCCCCATTTTGTTTATTTGCGAACATTTCAGGACACCGCTAGAGTTCTTAGAACACTTTCAACTTGCCAGAGAACAATACGGACAGCGTCCTCAGAACACCCTCATTGTGTTTATTTCCGAACATTTCAGGACACGCGAGAGTTCTTGGAACAGTTTCAGCTTACGTGCGAACAAAACTGACACATTTTGAGTCCTCAGAACACCACCCATTCAGTTTATTTAGAACATTTCAGAACACCCGTGATGTCCACAGACAAATCAAACACAAAAAGAACGTCCACCACATAAAAAAGCAAAACATTTAACCTATCTCAAACCCTCCCATCCTCCCCAAACACTCCCACACAACAACACACTCTACTAAATACACATTTCGAACAAACTTTCACCGCGCTGTCCACGGACGTCGGCGAATCCAAGATGGCGGGCGCTACTGAAAATCTGACGCGCTTCACGCTTAACACCGTCCAATCAGCGAACACGCCATATGTCCGCGGACATGACGTAAGCCACTCGGCCAATCAGGACACTGTCCGCGGAGCGAACAGGGAAGTTTATCCACGGACCCAACTCAGATATCACTCATTTCTTTTTACCTACTTTTTGGTCATTTTAAAAAAAACTACTGGATGGAATTTCACCAAATTTGCAAAATCACACTTTCGGGACTAAGCTGCTGCTCCTGGTCCAAATTTGGTGAAAATCCATCCAGCGGTTTGGGCTATAGGCGCGAGCAACATTTTTTTCCCGTTCAGTCTATGGGAAAAAAATTAATTTTGGGACCCCCCCATAACTTTTCCCCCCCTGGACGAATCCTCACCAAACTTTGCGAAAATATTTAGAGTGGGCCATATACTTTTTTTGCAAATTTTGGTGAGGATTCGTCCAGGGGGAGCAAAGTTATAAGCCGCCCAAAAAGTGCTCTTCCTATGGAAACACCAACTTAACCATAACTACATGGCCACTAGGGTGGCCATGTAATATATACACCTTATTAACAAAAACACAAAAGACAAAAAAGCAAGATAAGAAGGAGTTTACAATCTCATACCATTGCATTCCCTAATGTAAATCCCATATCCACATACACATGATTCTAGGTACAGCCAATAGTAACTTTGAGCAACCTTGATTGGGCAACTGGATTTTTCTTTTTTTTTAAAGACCACAATATTCTGTTGCAATTTGCAACACAGTCTGGTGTCAGTTGCAAACTTTCCAAGAAACTCACTGCGGTTAATTGAATCGGTAGTGGTGAGCAACTCAAAATGACAGCCCAACACACCTTCTCCTCAAGGCTTCCCAGATTTTTACTGACTCTCAAGAAGCACTGAGTCATCAGATGTTCTAAGATCTCCGGTACCCCTCTCATGGTACAAAAACGACAAATGTTATCTCTGGGTAGCATTAGGTGCCGTTTTGTCAGGACCTCTTTTCTGTGCCATAGATTGAACCGTATGCGTATGATTGCGAGTCTATAAGTTGGCGTTGGTGCTCTCTGTAAGTAAGGCGGTAATGCGCGCAATTTCTTTGGTGGAAATCTATAATCATCACCACCTTCATATCACATACATGTATCGGCACAATATAGCTTCTCTTTTGCTTGATCAGGATTTGACACCAACAGTTCAATGGTTATATCAGCAGTACCCATAGTTCGACAGACCTTGTTTACCCAGGTTGTCATGAACCGATCTGTTGTTCCAAACATATAAGCAGATAGTGGTCACAATGTGACATCGGCATTAGTGGATATAAGACACTTTCTAAAGAGGGAGCATAGTTGCCAATTATAAAGCGAGCAGATGGAAACCAGACGCAGTTCATACCTAATCCAGTCATGGGGCACACAGCCTGGTAGATGGAGAATTTGTCTCCAGAATTTGGCATCCCATAGATCAAATTGAAAATGGGTGGCAACAGGGAGGGTCTCCAACCCATATAATATGGCTGGGATCGCCTTCTGGTTCCAAAATGACCACACAGGTGTTAGGGAGATATCTCTTATAAGGCTAATTTCCCAAACCTAGCGAGTCCCCAAGCAGCTTTGCTGGATTTTTGGGGTTTGTTTTTTTTCTCCTGCTAAGAGTGAGACTCTTTTACTCCTACTCTTAGACATGATTTGAGGTATGTCTTTGACTTGTTATGTGCTTATGGGCTATGGGGTTTCTTTTTACTCCATAGGTTACCATCTGTTTTTCAGCACCCACAGTGCAGTAACACAGGGGTGTCACAGTGACCCCCAAACATAGACTCCATACCCTGGGACTGACTACTGTCTCCCAGGGTATGTAAACTCACCATTGGCTTTACTAGTCCAAAATTGTGAGCAGAACCAGTACAAACCATCATATTGTGGAAGTACTGGTAAGGGGTAATTTAATTGCCCCTGTGTCTGTTTTCTGGCTGGTGGCAGTGGTTACCACGTGAAATATTCCACCGGAATATTCTCCATGGGATTTTCCCATTGATTTTAAACACACCACTTTTTGGTGCAATGTTAAAGATACCGCCGGTTTATTTATTTAATATTAAATCACTGGTTGGGTCTTTTTGCCAGAACTCGATTCTAAAATGGCGTTTGTGTCAGTCTCTGTAACTCTGACCAAGGTCGAGTACTTTGTTCCACTTTTTGGCGGGCTTCTCCACAGAAGCCCTCCAAATGGTGCCACTCTCTCTGCCTACTCTGATTGGCCCAGTGGTGAGCCGCCCGGCTCACCAATTAGCATGTGTGATTGACAGCTAGGCTGATGAATGGGGGTTTTGCTGCATAAAAGCAGGGCCTTTGGGACTGGAATTTCAGAAGTCGCCACAGGACCTAAGAATCCGAAGAGGGAAGAAGCTCTGCTGCAACTACCTCACCACTTTCCCGACGACAAGAGAAGATCTTCTGCTGGACGAGTCTTCATCCTCTGAGCTGGTGGGATCAACCAGTTCACCCCTTTCGCCTTCCGAAGTCGTCTCTTGGTCGAATCGCCCATGCTAAGCACCCCGGCAGCCGGATAGCCAAGCTCACCACTTTTGACCGTGAATAAAAGGACCGCACCTTTTAATCGGGAACTCCGCGGCTGGTTTCATCCCTGTGCAGTGCAAAGACTCCACATTTCCTCCTCGACGAGATCTTCTCTTCCCCTGGTCGGAAGCACGAACTTCAACCACTGCCAGGAACAACTACCCCTCTTGAGCTTCCTTTCTCTTTAAGGTACTGTGTCTTGCCTGGCTTCCCTTTCTACAGATTGCTAAAGGTGACCCTTAAATCCTTGGCTTCTAAACTGGGTTGGCTCCAGGCCTTCTAACTTTATCTTTTGAATCACCCCAACCTCTTTTGAACACTCTGCAAAGACTTTTAGTGAACTTTAAACCGTGTGATCCTGGGCACATTTCGCTTGGCTCCATTTAAAGTGGGCCTGGCCTATGAATTTTGGCTCTACAGTATAACCTGCCTTTCTTCCCTTGCTCTGAACTCTTAAGAGTGTTGGGAACTGTTTTATTTCTATGCACTGCCTTTCTCTCTCCCTTTAACTACATTATCAGAGTGCCATCTTGGGTAAGCGCTCACATCTGTTCTAACAAATAGTAGTGTTTTAACCCTGACTTGTCTGATAGTAATTAAGGGAGGTGTGTATACTTTATCTGACTGTGTTTTAACTTGCTTTTGATTGAGAGTGTTAGTATATGCCTTAAAGTGTGTTTTAAATAAATAATTATATACTTTTTATACAAAGCTCTGGTCAGTGTTTGTTTGCTCTACTGTGTTTTGGCCCTATTGTGTATACTCTACATACTGCGCTACTCTTCTTGAGAGAAGTCTGACTGCTCAGCCACAGCTACCAGGTAAATCTGGGTGGTGCAGGCTGCTACCAGTTGGTTTTACTGCTTATTCCTGTAGTCTTAATCTTTTTGCAGTGTTCCCCAAGGGAACTGCACCGGATTCTGCCTAACAGCAGGTTTGATGGAAAATTTCCCAAATTTGAACATTATTAGTTTTGTTTGAGCTATAGTTGTGTCAAGTTTCCTCTCCACCCACTCCCACTGGCATTTTACATTATTTGCACTCTCAAAACACATTCCCAAGTACGTATATTGGGCTACTTTTTGTAATTCTACCTGGTTAATTGACCACTGAAAGCGTCTGTGCCCCGTCTTTGACGGCACATACACAACAATCTGTGTTTTCTGTGTGTTAACTCTGAGTTCATTTTGATAGATATACACCTGAAATGCTGCCAAAAGATTTTTTAAGCTCACCTGAGTTTTGGAAATTAGCACCAGATCATCTGTGTACATTAGAGCCTTAACAGCATACATGCCCAATTTTGTTGAATCTGAGATGATATTATTGAATACATTTTTGAGATCATGTATGAAATAATTAAAGACAGATGAAGCCAGCAGACACCCCTGTTTGAGTCCCTGAGCTGTTTTAATGGGGGCAGACAACACCCCATCTATCGAGAGCCGGATTCGAATAGATGTATCGGAGTGCAGAGCATGGATAATTTCAAATAGGGTAGTTGGACACTCGTCTCTTGCTAATTTTTTAAATAATAGGACTTGAGAGACTGATCCAAAGGCAGAGTGTCGGCCTACGAATGCAAAGTATGTTGGTTGTTTTGTAGCCTGACACTGTGCCTTGATTGCATTCAAACATAATGGATTAATATGCGTGCCCATCCCCAGTACAAGACCTGTTTGGCATGGATCACGCAGATGATTTGCCTGAGTCCAGCCATTGAAATCAAGAAACACCAATTTTGCGAAGATCTTACCGGGGACGTCCAACAAGGCGATTGGCCTGTAATTTTGGGGCAGGGAGCAATCTCCCTTTTTGAAAATGGGAATGATCACTGATGTATTCCACCACTCCTACACCTTACAGGTTTTCACTATCATTTGAAAGATCTGATCTAGTATGATTGCCCATTCACGTACATTTGATTTTAGTGAAACATTGGTGATGCCTTCAGGTCCTGCAACTCTAGAAGTGCTTGCCTGATGTATAAGGACTTCGATGCTTGTTGGTGAAAACTCCAAGGACCAACCAGCTACTTGTGGAAGGGCCACTTGAGTTTCTATAAAACCAGGTCAGCATACAGCTCAGAAAAATACTCAACCCATTTATCTTCTTGAACGGCAATAAGCTTCGCATCAGCTTGTGAGTTACCGGCCTGGTTGTTAAGTAACATCCACATCTGCATGGAATTTTTGTTCGCCATATCGCTTGCCATGTGTTCACTGTCATGTTGAAACATGATATCATTTCTTGATTTAACCCAGTTTTTGTACAGGCATTTAGCATGATTCAGATCTTTTTGACATGAAATACTTCCTGCTGCTAGAAAAGCCTTTCTCTTTCTGCGGAAGGCAGCACGTGCAGTTTGTATATTATAGTCGAAAACATGCTTATGTTTCACACCAGCTTTTGAAGGCTCAGTGAAAGTGTTGATAAGTGGCAATAATAACTCTGTGTAATGTGCTGGTTTGGCCGCCCTTGCATTATTTTCCAGGGAGTATCTATACGCTGACACCTTTGCATCAGACCATTCTAAACGTGTTTTTGAAGAATCAGTGCCCAGTAGTTGGTTTGTACAGAGTCTTCTATCCTGAGCAGTATTTGATGATTCATGAAAGTCCAAGCACCTAACCTGTTGGAAGAGCAGCTTATCTACATATATGTAATCTATCGTGTCCGTACTGGCATTTCGAAAGCATGTGGTGTGAGCAGGAATGTCACCGCTTACCGCTCCGTTTACCATATGGAATTGTCTTTCTTCCATAAATGACATCCATTTTCACACCTCATTATTAGGACGGTTCGGATTCCAACAGTCCAGGTTTAAGTCTCCTAGAATGATAGTGTGTGTTATATTGGAGACAGTATTAATTAAGTGCAAGATTCTGTTTAAAGCGACATAAAATGTAGTATCTTTCATTGCCACCAGGTTCTGATATAAATTTACTAGAGCCATGATCCATGCTCCAACAGTAATTTTGACCAATAAGATAAAGGCGCTTTCTGTCGGCCAAGCACTAAAGGTCAAACCCATTTTCAAGTTCACTGCGACCTCCAATCCTGAAGAGGGTCACCCTCCTGTAGGTAATGCTGAGAGTAGTATGATGTCAAATCCATCCCACACTGGAGGAGAGGTCAGCCAAGTTTCTTGCAGTGCAATGATATGAAATGCCACCGAACAGATTTTCAAAGCTGTTACTGTAGCCGACTGTTATGGTTATTTATGCACTTGCATGGGGCGCACCCCCTCTCTGCGTTTGGTTTTATGCGTGCTTTGATAAATGTTGGCCTTGTGGACTAAACTTTGAGGCATACTAGACACACACTCTGGATCTTCTGCAAGTAAAAAACCCATATTGAACAATCTCATTTTTTCCTGCCATATTAAATTGGCTACTACTCCAGACGGCATCCACAATCTGATTGCCGAATAAGTGATTTGAGAAATAAATTCAATTTGTTTGATATCGTTTGAGGACACATTCTGTAGTGCTCTGACATTGCTGAAGATATTCAAGACACTGTTGATTCAGCACATATGAGGGAAAATTCCTGTCTCTACATTTCAGGATGAGGGAGTGTGAGTTCCCCCGTTTTTGCTGTGTCGATTTAGGAACAGCAGACAAGGGTACAGCGGAGATAACATTATGTACACGTGTCCTCATTTAATGCGAGGTATGGTGTCCTTGTGTTATGCGAGGTCTCAAGCATAGGCGCACCTGCAAAAGGTAATAATAATGGATGCTTGGTTGCTCCCTGACTATCAAAAACTGCTTGAGAAGGTGGTGCAACAGGCACTACAGAGCTTCCTAATAGAAAGGCATCTATCATTTGTTTGATCGACGCAACCACAACGGGGACTGGTGGTTGCTGGCAATTGCACTCATTGATTCATCTGCCTGCCTGATTGCCGCTTTATTGAGCAGGCAAGCAGGAAAAGATCCCCGTTCTACAACTATTGCCTGCTTCAGTGAGTCAACAAGCTGATTCAATGGCGAGTGCACCGGAGGACAGATAGTTGGAGCAAGTTCCCCTCCTGTTTCATTATACTCGTAGCATGTGATGATTGATTTTGTCTTACAGACGTTTGTGAATTTATCTCATGTGTTTATCTCATGGGTCTGTTCTCACACATCTTAAGTAGTGATCAGTCATGAATTTATGGTCCGCACTCAAACCACTTGTTAGTTCTTCTATCAGGGTAGCTAGTTTTGTTAGACTGGCATCTAGTGTTTCAAACAATCTAAAGATACTTATTACTGAATTGATGATTGCAACTAATGCCAATTCCATCATTGCAGGTTTGGGTGAGCTAGTGTTTTTACTTTCCCTGCTCGAGGATATGTTCCTGTGCACCCTTGGCGTGGGCTGCACAAATGCGGGTGAGGACATCCGTGATAGAGAAGGAGAGGAGACAATTGATTCTAGAGCGTCTTTGCAGGCTTCCATCTCCTCCATAATGGAGATGGGAGACTTGCATTGGATAGCATAGATCGATATAGCGGAACTGTCACCCACATCAGATGGCAAAGGGATAGGTGACAGGACATAAGGCATACAATTAACATTTTTTTTGTTTGGTTTAATTGAATCTAGAAGCGTTTGGTTAGACATTAGGCGGCTCCTGCAAGGCTTCGCTATGGAGACAGCTTCTTTTGGGGGAATTTTTTGGTAGGACAATGGGGCAGTTAACCCGTTAGCAGATTGGGGCATGGCTAGAGGGCCACATCTTCGAGCTTTAACAAATATGCTAACTGGACTGAGCCCCGCCCCCCTTGCTCTAATCCCCTAGAATTACAAGGGGTACGCATAATTGCAGTATGAGTAGAATGTGACATTTTCGCAGTCTCGACTATGCCCGTAGTGTTTGCAATACCCACCGGCATATTTGATTTCAGAGTATACATTTTAAATCTTGTGCTCATATGAGTGCAATGCTAAAATTGCAACAGCAAGTAAATAAACACACACTTCCCCACCACACAATTCCCAACCTGCAGGAAAAATCACACCAACAAAAACTTCAAACATCAATCCAGCAACCGCACTATAATTAAAGACCTTACACCTCTCCCCATACCCCCATGGTGAAGCGGCAAAGCGGTACTTATACCAGTACTTACAAGTATGCGCGTGCACTGAGCGCGTGCGTGCACATTAAATAGGCGAGTTCAAAGTTGTAGCAGGAGCCAATCCCTGATGGCCCAAGGCGGGACAAGCACAATCTGTCAATCTCTTCTTAAAGACAGCAGTAAATCCATGCAAGACCAACAGTCACCGGAGCAGGAGTAGCAGCAAGTTACAGTGGCAAAGAGGTACTTATACCAGTGCTTACCCGTGTGTGCGCACACGCTGAGTGCATGCATGCACATTAAATAGGTGAGTTCAAAGTTGTAGCAGGATGTCCAAAGGGGCTGAAACCAACACCCTCTGCAGTACATCTCTGTAAGCGAACAGCAGGCATGGTAGGTAGAGATCTAATTTCCTCCAAAGCGCCCAGCATGCCCTTGATAGTTTTGTTAAATCTCTCAACCAGACCATTGTTCAGGAGATGGTAGGAGGTGGAGAACGTTTAGGTTACTCCACACTCTTTCTACATCGCTTTCATGTAACTCGACATGAAGTTGGATCCTCTGTCAGAGATAACCTACTTAGGGAATCCACCCCTGCTAAAAATGCCCAAGAGAGCCATGGCAACCACCTTGGCAGTTACATTCTGAAGGGGTATAGCCTCAGGGTACCTGGTGGCATGATCTAGAAACAAGTTCTTTCTAGGGCGGATTCTTTGTAACCCTTAAGTAAGCCTCCTTAAGCTCTGATTCAACGCCTCAATGTCTGCGGGCTGTTTGTGCGCTTTACAAATACAAATAAATAAAACATAAATCTACCAATACCAGGATGAACTGATGTCCACCTGAAGTGGGAGGGTCAAGGGGACTGACAATGTCAACACCAACCCTCTCAAATGGTGTTCCAACCACTGGCAATGTCTGCAGTGGGCCAATGACACTGCCTCCAGTCTTGCCAGTCAACTGACAAGTGGGGCAGGTCCTGCAGTGGTACTTCACTTCTACTCCCATCTGGGGCCAGTAGAAATGGGCAGAGAGCCTTTGCTTAGTCTTCTTGGTACCAAGATGACCCGTCAAGGGCACCTTGTGCACCAACTGCTGTAGCAAGGACCTGTAAACCTGGGGTACCACCAACCTTTTGAGGGCACCAAGTTCAGGCTTAGTGGGCTCACTACAAAGGAGCTCAGCCTCCCAATAAATCCAGAAAGACCTAGGCACTTCTCCTTGTGCCTTAGCCAGGACCCCGCTCACACCCTCCAGAGAGTAGCACTCTCTCTGACCCTTACACAAGTTGCCCCTATAGGGCCCCTTCAGAGAGCAGTCATTGAAGGTCAGGGGACCCTCTGGGTTGAGAATCTCTCCAGCAGGAGGGTCTTCTGTCTCTTCTCCCTCAGGAGTTGAGTTTGGGCTTACCACTGGACCCAGCCCGTCCGGCGCATGAATCCCAGTGGGTGCTGCAAAGCAGCAGGAAGAGACGGGGTCCCCTTCGCAGAGGTGACCTTCTTACTCTTCCATCTTCTTGCCTTGGGTTGCCCCGTTGGTTTGGCTACCAGACTTTCATCTGGACCTGGCACAACCTGTGATCGGGTGATTGCCGCAGCAGTCATGGGTGGACCGTCCAAGATCATCCCCAATTCCACCAAATTATTTCCTAACAAAATGTTAGCAGGTACATTGTCCTGAAGCAGGACAGGAATCTTTGCTTTCTTGTCTCCAATCAAACTTGTTGGCTAAGGCTACAGGTGATAATTTGGGAGACCCACCAGTTAGCCTGGCAGTTCTCAGAAGAGCACCTACATTGTCCTCTGGCTTGAGGTGGGTCCTGTCCACCACTTTCCCCTGTGTCCCTCATACAAGTAAAAGGCTTGCCATTCAAGAGGATATTTCTCAATAATCTATTGGTGTTCTGTGGGATTATAGCCAGTACTTCTGTGTACTGGTTGCAGTCCCACAGGGACACTGGCATAATCTCTACAGAAGCACCAAATGTGATTCCTTCAAAGGAGGGGAGGATCATGGCCTCCACTTCAGGCATGGGTAAGGGTAGCATGGACTCCAAGTGCCTTACCTCTACACTTGGGGTCACCCTTCTTGTGGTCCAAATCCCCACAGTCCCAACAAGTGCCAGGAATGCGGGGTACAGTAATGGAGCCACTGGGAACCTACACTGCAGCAGGAGGACCACTACTACGAGAGGATGGTTTTGGTTTACCCGACTGTGATTGGATCTGGGACTACTCAGCCCCTTTTCTTTGTCCTTGTCCTTCCCACTGGGTTCCTTATGGGGCACCCATTGGGAGACCCACTTGTCAGCTAGCCTGGCCAGTTTAAAGGGATCTAAAATGTTCTGTCAGCAACATACTGACAGGCTTCAGAAAAATACTCAAACAAATAGGTGGGACAATTCAACAAAGGTTTTACCTTGTATCCATCAATCCACCCCATCATGTTCACATGTGCAGCACTCACCCTATTCAATCCAAGATAAATTAACTCTTTTCTTATATTCCCTTAACCCTTTAAGCTATTGGGTAGGAGTAAAAAAAAAAGAAATTGACAACCCAGCTTGCCCAAAATGCACATTATCTTTGCCAATTGGAGGAGAAAGAGGGTAGATGTTATGCCCCTGTCCAAGTGCAAGGGCAATGTGCATTTTCGCTGCTGATGGACACCGGATCCCAAGCTACTCTTCTGGCAAAAGGGGCCTTTGAACAGCTAAATTCAGGAAGGGGGTAGAGATACCAGATCCCACTCACCCCTCTTCCTGGACAACTCCAGAACTTCGACGGGAATGAAATTCCTGTCGAGGGGACTGTGGATTTGGAAATAAAAATTGGGCGACTACCCGGTCATAGTCATGACTCCAGAGGGTACAGCCTGTCTTCTGGGGAATGACATCCTGCGTAGGTTGTCCCCCCCAATAGACAGCAGTTTTATGCGCAAAATTTCTATAGGTAACAAAAGCATAGAACACAATTGTTGGGTCGTGTGAAATGTCCCTGCTGCATTTTATTTAGGCAGTGGCATTCTCAATCGTTTTGCCATTAATTTGTACCTGAAGAATTACAAAGCCTGGTCCTGACTTGGGGGAAATCCCATGGACTTTGATGATTCAGAAAAAGCATTTTGGTCAACTCAATTGCTGCCGTATGCAGTTGAAGTTCAAATTGGAGAGGAGGTCACCATCCCAGGACAGACCTATTTCCACTTGAATTAAAAATTAAAAGAGGACAGAAACTGCAAAATCCTGATGCAAATGTATACCTCAATGCCCACCTCCAACAGCAGGGGTTGGGGTTAAACCCAACACCATTAGTCAATGTTGAACACAACACCATTCCAATGTTGATGGATAACAGTGACCCTAGGAGTATCACTCTGGGCGCAGGCACCATTATTGGAATGGCGGTTGATGACCAACATTTTTCCAGGGATCTCAGTGATGAACTGGTAGGGCCAATCCCCAATTACTGTTTTGACAGTGATAGTGACAATGACTTACCACCAGACAGGATCTTCACCCGGCAAGGGAGGAATTTCCTGGTGTACTCTTCTTGCCCTTATGGTGAGGAAGAGGTGACTTGTGACATCAGGCAGGATGAAGTGATCTTCCCGGTCCACAAGGACTGCCTCCCCGGCCTGAAACCCTCTGTCCAGGTCAATACTTTAACCAGGGATCTCTCCACCCAGCTGGAGGAAGCTGCTGAAATAGCAAAATCGGAAGTCTTTCCAGGCTTCAGGCAAATTGTTGAAGAGTGAGTCAACCTAGCTGATGCCTGTGAGAATCTGGAGCAAAAGCAAAAGTTTTTTGCAAAACAGGTGTTCTTAGATTTTCAAGATCTCTTTGCCGTGGACTCGTATGACTGTGGTCCCACCGAAAGCCATACAACAACAATTCCCACGGATCCTCGAATGACTCCAGTGTTTGTGAAGCAATATCGCTTGCCTCTCACATCCATGCAGTCCCTGACGGAAATAATCAAAAATCTTGAGTTCCATTGGATAATTTGTCCAGTCCACCCAACGGCCAGTGAAGACACTGTGCAGACCTGAAGGAGCTAAATAAATGGATCCAAATGTCCCTATGGCCTCTCCCCTACATTGACATGGGGCTGGCCCAGATCCAGGAGTCAAAGGTATACACTGCAATTGACCTGACCAATGGGTACTGGACCGTGTCTGTCAGTAGGGAGGACCAATACAAGCCGGCTTTTACCTTCGGGGGGCATCTGTACACATGGACCCAGACTCCCTTCAGATACATCAACTCTGGCAATGATTTAAACATCTTCCTACACAAGGCCATGCCCAACTTGGGTGAAAGGGGTAATCTGGTCTATGTGGATGATGTCCTGATAAAAAGCTCAACTGTGGAGGAACACATAGCAGAAATCCGTTATGTTCTAACACTGTTGAGGTTTGCCGGAGCAAAACTGTCCTTTTCAAAAGGCGCAGTAGTGCAGAACCTGTATGAACTTCTTGGGACATGAAATAACTCCTGAGGGCCTCTGTCCATAGGAGAAGAAAGTGGAAGCACTCATAGAACTTAAAGACCCCACAACTCTGCATGAGCTAAGAAGCCTCCTTGGACTGACTAATTACAGTAGGAAGTTAATTGAGGATTACGTAAAGATCACAAGATCCCCATCCATCTGTTCAAGGAAGGTCAAGTGTGAGAGGGGTCCAGAACAAGCCAAGGCAGTAAAGCAACTTGAAAGAAACCTCTCACAAGCTCCTTGTGTAGCTTACCCTGTCAAAAACAAGGAGTTCTTCCTGGAGACAGGGTTCTTGAATAAATGCTTGACAGCTGTCTTATATCAAAAGCATGGCAAGGTCAATAAAGTCATCTCCTATGCAAGCAAGAATTTATCCTCGGTGGAGGAAAAATTCAACAATTGTGAGAAGGCACTCCTGGCAATGGTGTGGGCATTGAAAAATGACTGCACGTTCATCCAGAGGGAACATCATAGACTCCACACCAGCCTTCGCAATACCTTCAAAGTGACAGAATCCAGGCCAGAAATGTGAGTAATTCCAGAATTACTTCCCTGATTCTGTCAATGCAAGGCTTCCCTGTGGAGGTCTGATGTGGCCAAAACCTTATGCAAGGTCGTGTATGATTGTGCCAGAGAAAACTGTCTTGAGGATGAAAGTCTTAAAACCCAGGACAACATGGAGGCATACCTGAATTCCCTGCACAAAGATTATGAAAAAGACACGTGCGAGGGAATGCCCACAGTTTATGTGGAAAGGTGCTCCTACCATGTTGATACTGTATGGGAGGATAGGTCCAGGAGACCCCCCCCTGACATGCCCCACCTACGTGAATTTCGTGGCTCGTTTTGGGCCCCCCTGTCACCAGGGCCCAGGTGGCGGGGTGACTACTGTAACAGACTATGGACACCATTTTGGAAAACATCAGGACTCCATTTTAGATACTGACAACCTGAATCCCAACGAGAGAGCCGGCCTGTGAATGCTGCAGCTTGGCCCCCACTTACAGAGAGCCATGCCCTTCCCCCAGCGCCTCCACTCCATGGCTGATCCGCTGAAGGCCCGTTCTCATGAGCATCCAGACACAAACAAGTATCAGAACAAACACTGTATCATTTACCTTCCGCAGTACATCACTGTCCCCAAAGTGACCTGACTCACGGTTGAAGCCTGGAAACTAACAGAAAACCATCCTAATAGAACAGGCCTCGACCCTGCATCTAACACCTAACATATAAAATATATGGTGTTAACACCCTCCTTGTATGAACCCCTGTCGATGTTCAACCATACTCCAAAGCTTGATGATTTATAGAGTGCTTTGATAATTATAAACATCTGTGTTTGGGGAGGGATAAAACGTTCATAAGTATTGGTAAAGTAAGCATGGCCTCAGCTTATGCACGAAAACGTGTGCCTAGAAGACTTAATGAAAAGAAATTGATACTGACCACTTAGTGCTAACTAATGAATGCTGCTAAGTACAAAGGAAGGCAGAAAAAGCATTACTGCAAGCATGTGTGTGTGTTGCACAGGGGCACATGTTTAGATATACAAGCCAGGATGAAAATGTATTATCGCCTCTGAATGTATTGCTTCTGTGCTCCTGAGTACACCACCAAACCTAATGCTACCTCATGTGTTATCCAGCCACTACCGTGTGAGATTGCTAAAAGGTAGTCGTCCGATGTTCAGTGATGTATGAAACACTGCCAAATTGTCATAGTCAAATATGAAATAGTACACACATGCATAGACATTAGAAATGTGGGATCACTTTACTATTACTAACTTTATTAATCGTCTCCTTGTTTCGCATAGTGTGCAGCACAGGCACGGAGAATTGCTCACACAGACACACACACATCCAAGGCCATCTCCCCTCCTGCCAAGGCCCGCCAGGACTAGCTGGTGCACGAGCAGCACAGCCTCACCTCCCCTCATCCTGCTGGACCCACTTCAAGTATTTCACCTCCCCCATGGTCAGCCAAATGAATTATTTACAACCTGGTCCTAAACCCCACCGCCTCAAAGGGGCCAAAGGTACACCCTTGCTGATCTAGTGGTACTCCAGGTCACCACAGGTTAATGGGCCTTGGAGAGCAGATACTCAACCCTGTACTAACATATCATAAAGTAATTCTTCATGACATCTAACTAGACCCAAGTGACAGGGCAGCCCACCTCATGCCCTCAGACCAGACACCCAAGTTTATGACACCCGGTCAGCAGGTCAGAAGTAACAGTGCCCTGATGAATTGGTAAAGCTTCACATCATATGCATTCCCGCCTGTGTCCTATTATCCCTTAGAGTAACATATTACAGGATTTACAGGACAACTGGAATCGTCTAAACGGATGAATGTTGTGTGTGTGGTCACAAGGGCAGAATGCTAGGTCAATCATCCATCAATGACATTGACCGCGCCCGGCCTGGCAGCCCCACCCCGATGAGCTCAGCTGACCCATCCGCCCCACGTTGGCACCTTGCTGATGTCCACCAATCATGGAGCTGCTGGTCACTACTACGCCTATAGTTAGTCGACGCCACCCAATCCCCAAGACTATGTGCCCCCTATAGTGTGTAGGTTTCATGACAAGTTTTGTAATAAATAAGACTGTCTTTGCTATTGTCAGACAGAGCACTCTCAGAGCTTGCAGAGTCCTTTGTATGCCCTATTTGATTAGATAAAGAACTTTTTACATTTACCCGCACTTGGTCTTGTCCTAATTCCCGCTCAATGGGTGTCCATTATTGCCTCTCATTGCGGGGAGGGGTAATGCCTTTTGGGGATACTTGCTTTCAGTGGTAACCCCGAAAGCGTGATTACATTTTTAATTTTTTCATCGCCCCCTCTGGCATGAGAAATTCGGGGTGGCAGTGGAGATGCACGGTGTGCCCGCTCAAGAGAGCTGCCCTCCTACAGCAACTGGTACGCTTAGACGTGCGCACGGAATAAAACAAAGGGTATGGCGTCCCGCTCCAAAAAAACCATTTTAGTACCGCTCGCCGGAGCCGGGGGGGGGGCAGCCATTGAGTGTGTGGCAGCGCCGCCTGGACGAACCCAGTCCGGAGAATCTCGATCCAAGACGGGCACGTGAGTATTAAGTGCGTGTGAGTGTAAAGGGTGAAGGGGAAGGGAGTCAAAGTACACAAGGTCATTTAAAGGGGTACTTTCAACTATTAATGCTATTTGTATTTACTTTACTCTTTCTGTATATGGCCATTAGGACAACAAAGGTGAAATAAGAGAAGATAAAAGACGGGAACCTAGCTCTACAAGGGGGTAGAAGGCGGCGCCGCATAGTGCTATCTCAACTAGTACTGGGAATAAGTGAAAAAGTGGACAATAAAATAAAGGTGTCTGAAAATAGGGAGACACAGTGTATAAATTAGAAACTGCTACTTTCTTTTTTTCTTTCTACTATAGTCGGGGTACCTTAGTGTTGAGCAAAAGATAAAAGGGTTTAAAAAAGGGGGTCTGGGCACAAATGATGATCTAAGAAAAGGGGATCTTACCAGGGAGAGAAGTAAAGGGCAAGGGAAGAAGAGAGGGGTAAATGTTATGTGTTGTATGTCAAAGGTCTGTTAAGTGTCTGTCCCATGTTACATATGTTAAATTAACAATTTTCAATGAGTTGCAAAGAAATGATGTTGAATTGATGACATTGTATAGCTCTATGGTATGGTCATCGTAAGTGTGACCCGGTAAGACCTGAAGGTAGTAATAGTGTGAGCAAGTGTTTTTTGCGTATGCCCAAAATTGTTTAAGGTAAAGGCCACGCACACACTTATAATACACAGCGTCAGATACAAACTAGTCTAAGAGGATAAAAAGCCTAAAAATACAATTTGGGGGCTGAAACACCACTGGCCCACATCTGTAAAAATGTACCTGGTTATGCTGAATGTATAAAAAAAAACCACGATCAGTGGGTCACAGAATTAAAGAGAGAAGGACTACCCCAAGTATGGCCAGAAGGGGGATCGTTTGATAAGAGTGTTCTAGATATGGTAGCCACATGTATATTTATGAAGTATAAAGGAAAACAGTTTCATAATAGAAGAGAAATATTAGACTTATGGAGGTTATTTGAGGAAGTTCCTGCTCTCAGACGGAATGAGTCAGTATCTAACCTGCCCTCTACCGTTGATACTCCCCTACTCATACATGAAGTTGGAAAGGAAGACATAGAAACAGAGAGATCAATTGAGGTAACACGATTGTACGCCCTCTTGAACAAACCAGTGCCAAGAAAAGGTTATAGTGATCCCACATATGTTCCCACCGCAGTGCCCACAACCACCCCACGACCAACAGCACCTCCACCATACGAGTGCCCCAGACAGTGTGGACAGGTAAGCACCCCTGCAGCAGATATAGAAAAATTAACAGAGGACCTAGATTCCAGGCTCTCTATGGCAAGAGATGAATTATCTAGAATAAGAAATATATGTGAGCAGAATGGAACTAGTGTTGTTAGACCTGAGCAAACCCCTAGAGCACAGGCACTTGACAATTCATCTGAAGAGGGATGGAATAACGGGGAAATACTGTTCAGGATTCAGGAAGAGCCAACTCGAATAATAGAACTGGGGCTACAGGAGATGGATGAAAACACAGGTGAAGAGGGAATGGCTAGCGGGGGCATGGAAGAATTGTTGTGCGATATTGAGGACGATGAACAGGAAAATGGGAGATTGAGTGTGGCAATGGGAGGAGGGTCAGGTAGAGGAGAGAGAACATCTCTGGGTAGGACAATGGAAGAGTAATGGAAAGGAAGGTTAAGGAATAGAATGCGAAGAATGGCACCGCTAGGAAGGAAAGGATTGAAGGTGAGTACTGGCAGAATGACAAAGAGCAAACTGCAACTCCCATTAATACAAAGGGGAGGTGGGAGACCAAATCACATACCCTGGGCCCAGATGGACAAAGCCAATTTGCTAACATCATTGTCCCCGCTATCAGGCGGGGCAAGTGGATATATGCATTTGAAAAGCATACTGCGGGTGTGCCATTAGCAGTAGGAGATGTCAAAGGTCTGCTAGTATCGGCAGTGGGTGACCAAGCAGATAGAGTGTGGGCAAAGGCTGGCTTCCCGGGAGTGACACTGGATTGTGATTGCCATGATGGAGCATCTTTTAACACAGTACGCGCAAGAGTATGGGATGCACTGAGGGAAACATTTCCAGACACACCAGATTTACAGTCAGTGATGCACTGCACCATGAATGAGGGGGAAGAGGTTATGGATTACATTTTTGAGATGCAGGAGATGTGGAGAGCCAAAACGGGCACGCCCTGGTATCAGTCAACATCCCTATTTTACTTTATAATAAAGAGAGGATTCCGAAAAGAGGCACAAAAAGCACTTGACAAAATAGCAGGGATTGTAACAAAAGGGTGGCCGGAAATACAAATCATAATAGTACACCACTGCAAAAGAATAAATGAAAGGGAGAAAGTGGTTGCCCAAAAAAGGTTGACAGATGAAGCCAAGTTAGTACAAACGAAGCTGGTGAAGGTCGCTGCAGCTGTGGCAGCACTCCCCCACGACAGAAGAGAAGGAGGGGCTGGTAACGATACAAAGGAGAATGGCAGCAAATTGGGCAGGCAAGGGCAGCCACAGTGGAATGAACAGGAGCAATACAGAGGTCCGCAGTGGCAAGAGTGGGCCCCCGGGGAGGACGAGGTGGGTACAGGGGACGTAGAGGGGGTGGCCAAGGATACAGGGGAAATGGAGGGTATGGAGGACAAGGTCCATGGAGGGGACAAGGGAACTGTTGGAATTGTGGGAGGTGGGGACATTTCTCACGAGAATGCAGAGGCAGACAAAATAATGTGTATCAAGATACCGAACAATGTGGTCATCCTCACCCAGGGAGCCCCTATGGATTGCCCATGGGAGGTACGCAAGGGCCGCCGGAGCGGGGGGTATGTAGAACAGCGAAGAGAACATCCTCGCAGTGTATGTACAACAATATCCACAAAACCGCAACCACACGCAGTACACACAAGGTAACCCCTTTGCCACAACTGCTAACGGTGCACCGCCCCCATATGGCGGAGTGGCGTTGGTATCAGGGAATGTCTTCAGTCAAGGGGAGAACATGAGACATCCTGCATAGGACAGCCCACAGGGAACACTTGCATGTCCTGTTCTATCTATGACCTACAATGCAGCAGAGGAACCATTGGGAGGGGCGCAGATAGGGAATAAACAGTACATATTTATGGTGGACTCGGGAGCTGAAAAATCATGTTTACGTGAAGGATGGTTCCCGCTATCTAATCATAAATTGGAGATGCAGGGGTTCTCTGTGGCTGTTGTTGAAGTTCCTTATACAGATTTAGACATCACAGTGGGGGGTAAGACAGTGAGGGCACCCCTACTATACTGCGAACAGTCCCCGATTAACTTGTTAGGAAGGGACCTTCTCAGTAAGCTTAATATGACTTCACAGTGAGAGGGATAGTTTGCTCCACCCCAGGGATCTGTCCCTTGCGCGTAATGCTGGTGGTGCATGCACGAGCAACTGCACCAGAAGTGCATGGCATACCGCTAGATCCCGATATGTTTATTCAAGGACTGAAAACATTGGCACGAGTAGTACCTGAGTTGAAAAAGCTAGAATGGCGAGTGCCAGCAGACTTCGTCTTCGAACCCTTAGCACGCCCAGAGATTGTGCCAGGAACAGTGATGTCCCTAGATTTGCATGCAGTTCAAATATCAGCCAAAAGAATTGCCGGAATTGCAATGGATATACATGGCTGCGAGTAGCGTACAGTGTGTTGCATCAATGCAGACATTGCATTGCGGGATCTGTCAGATGAAGATCTTTTCTCAGATTCTGAAAGTGACGGTGAGATAATTATGGAAATAGCAATACCCTGTGACATCATGATACAAGAGAGGCAGGTGCCAGTACAGCTGATGGCAGTGGTGGGGGCACCACCTTCCTTCTTTGATGACGATATGAAATGAGTGGCCAGTAATCTGTGGACTACAGGCTCCCATGATGTGGGATTACTGCATGGAGTCAACCCAGTCAAAATAAAACTCAAACCTGGGGCCATTTTGCCCAGGGTAAAACAGTACCCCCTGTCCCAAGAAGCAGAAGAAGGGATAAAAGAAACAATCGGTGCATTACTAGCCCAAGGAATAATAGTGCCCTCAAATTTGCCATGCAACACTTGTATCTATCCAATTAAAAAAGCAAAAGGTGGGGCATGGAGGATGATCCAAGACCTACGCCCTCTTAATGACATCATTCAAAAAGAGTTCCCTTTGGTCCCTAATCCTGCATCGATATTGTGCAGCATCCCAAAGAATGCCTCACATTTCACAGTAGTTGATTTGCAAAATGCCTTCTTCTCCATCCCATTGGCAGAAGAATGCAGATATCTAACAGCCTTTACACTGGGGGGAAAGAGGTATAAACATTGTAGGTTACCCCACGGGTACTGTGAGAGCCCCAGTATATTCAACCGCACCCTCCATGAAGACTTAGGAAACTTGAGAGCAGAGAGCACTATTATTCAATACCTAGATGATTTACTCATCTGCGCTCAGAATGAGGAGGAATGCAGGAAAGACTCTTGTCACTCTCTTGACGTTGTTGGCCCACAAAGGCTACAAGGTCAACAGAGGGAAGCTACAGTACTGCCAACAAGAGGTGCTGTACTTGGGACAGCTAATATCAAAAGATGGCAAAAAGATAATACCAGACAGGGTAGCTACCATTACAGCAGTGAGGAGGCCAAGCACAGTGAAGGACATGCAAACATTTCTAGGCATGTGTAGCATGTGTAACAAGCCACTACTGCTTGCTAGCCACATGTTCCTAGACCATCTCCATGTACCACCCATATATAAAGGTTAGCTCCCTTATAGTGCCCACTGACGCTCTGCCATAATATGTGCACGTGCTACACACCAGAAGGGCATTAAGATATAATCTATACTCCCGACTCACCTGACTGTGGCCAGTATCTCTCCCTGCGCTATGTCCTCTGCCTCGCCATTGCACAGTCTGAGAGCCTAATCCTGCATCTGCCTAGTCCAAGTATCTCTCCTAAGCACCAGATTAACTATCCTTTATGAATATATTTGCTACAACCACTTAGCATGTCTCCTCTGTTCATCAGCCTGCCTGCCTGCTTACTGCTCCTTATAAATAATATAGAACTGTTCAGTATGCCACATCACCATCCGATCACTATGTATTCGACCACACCTAACATTAAATCAAATAGTAGTTCACCTTTAATCATAAATGACCCACATCTAGTGCTACCTACTAGTTCCCCCTGCCCCACCATAGACAGGAACTTAAGACTCAGAGCTAGACTAGCTACAATCTACGAGCCACTCGCCCGTTCTTTGCCTATTGCACAGAGACTAAGATCCACAACGGTCAACCTAAATACCCCTAAACCTAGCTCACCTAATAACTCCCACCCTAAACCCCCACACAGTCCCACTAATCAGAGCAGTACCAAAATAACACAGGAATTCCCTCCCATTATAACGGCCACAACCACAGTGAGACCCCCAATCAAGGGAGCTTTGATTAACGCCGGATCATTAGTAGCTCATACAATAGAAATTGCAGACCTGATTCTTAAAGAAGATCTTGACCTCCTTGCTATCATGGAGACATGGCTTCATCTGGCAGCAGGCCCTATGCTCATGCTTGCAGTCCCAGAAAAGTATTTTATCCTGAGACAAGACCGACCCAACTCTAGAGGAGGAGGTGTGGCCATTATCCACAAATGTAGTCTTACTATGAGATTAGCTACCACCATTAATGTCCCCTCCTGTGAACTACTCTCAGTCAAAGTTCCCCTCAATAATGCCCAAACTCTCAACATCCATGTGATCTATCACCCTCCAGGCCCAATAGGCACATTTCATGAGGACATTAATACCATCTTATTCACCAACCTTAATAACTCCGCTCAAGCACTCACCCTTGGAGACTTCAACATGGGTTCAATGACCCTTAAGACCAACTTGCCATCACTACGTTCAATAGTCTTACAGAATTAGGGTTTACCCAAAGAAGTATGGATCCCACCCATGCCAAAGGTAGAATACTCGATTGGGTAGCTGACTACAATTGTCAAGCTAACATTACTGACATTTCTACACTTGCCTGGACTGACCACCACCTGGTATCGTTCTCGCTCTCCACCACTGGACCTCCACCCTTGCCGACCAGTAGGGCACTACCCACTCTCACGAGAAACAAAAAGAGTATCACTGTGGAGCAACACATCCCGAAATTACTCCCTACACTCAACACACTCCCTGACAACTTGGATCCTGAGACTTTGGTCGAGGAATACAATAGAATTATGTCCACCTCGCTGGATCTAATTACCCCTCACAAACTCAGACCAAGCAAGCCCAAAATGCACCTGAACAAATGGAATACACCATTCCTTAAAAACTTAAGACAGCAAAAAAGAAACTGTGAGGCTACTCGGAAAAAAGCCCCATCAGTAGCCAATAAAATCAAACTCAATAAACTAGCGGCCCTGTACAAAAAAGAAATCTTCCTAGCAAAACGCACTTCCTTCGACTCCCGTATTTCCCAGGCCAAATCAAACATGAAAGAATTATTCTCCATCGTTAAAGAAGTAGAAACCCCATAGCACCACCAGATACCTGCATTAAAGATAAGAATTGGTGTTCAGAAATCTAAAATGCCCTAGCTAACAAGATTGCTACACTACAAAACAAAATCTCCTGCAAAAAAGCCTCCTTGAACAACCCCCACCTGTCCAAACCACTGAAAAGCCCCTAAGGGAAACCACCCGCTTCAATTTCTCCAAAGTGACCATACTCGAAGTTGAAAAAATCATCCTGTCTTTGAAACCCTCTAATTGCCAGGGAGACTTGTGCCTGGCACAGCTCATTAAAGATGCTGCCCGTGACCCCTCCCCCTTCACAAGGTTAATCAACGCCTCCTTTTCTACCGGCTGCATCCCCACCAATCTAAAACAATCCTGGGTACTACCTCTTCTAAAAAAGCCCACACTTGACCTAGCCATTCCCACAAATTATAGACCCATAACAACTGTACCATTCCTTCTAAAAACTTTGGACAAGGTCGCTTATGTACAAATACAGAAGCACCTGGAAGAACCTCACCTACTAGGAGCCAGGCAGTCAGGCTTCCGTCCTCAACATGGGACTGAGACAGCAGTTATTGACCTTAAAACACAGATTGACATTCTCAGAGATAATGGCCAAGCTGCCTTACTCCTCCTCCTCAACCTCTCTGCAGCATTCGACCTGGTTGACCACTCTGTCCTATGCACACACCTACACACATCAGCTTACTTCTCCGCCGAGGCCATTACATGGATTAGATCATTCCTTAATGGCAGAACCATGAGGGTCTTTTCGCCTACAGATGCAGCAGACCCCCTACCTATCACCTGTGGCGTACCACAGGGATCCTGTGTCTCCCCCACACTGTACAATATATTTACCAAGCCCCTTTTCGATGATCTGGATCATCTCGGTATCACCTACACTAACTATGCAGATGATACCCAGATCCTCCTTCCGCTTTCTGGAGATTATGGAAAGGATTTGGCCTTGGTGAATATAGTGTACATCATCATCCAGGCATGGATGGCCACACATGGACTATGCCTGAATGATGATAAAATTGAACTCATCACCTTGGGTATTACTGCCAGCCTAAAGAAAATAAGCCCTGCCTCCTCATCTTTCATGATCGATGCCAACAGTATCAAGGTGGGTCATGAAGTTAAAACATTGGGATTCTATTTGGATTCCAACTTCTCATTCAACAGACAGGTGAACTCACTAGCTTCTTCCATGGCGTACACATGCAAATTGATCCGCGCAGCCAAACCCTTTCTATCTGACACTAGTTGCTTGACCCGTGCTAGAGCCCTTATATTGTCCCGTCTGGACTACTGCAACACTCTCTATCTTGGATCCTCCAAAGCCACCACTAGCAAATTACAAACTCTCCAGAATAACGCTCCTAGAGCGGCACTGGGCATCTCCAGAAGAGATCATATTTCAGTATACAGCCAACAGAACAACTGGCTCCCTATTAAAGACAAAATTATCTTAAAAACTGCTTCACTTATCTACAAGGCCCTCAATAACGCTGCTCCTATTTACCTGATTGACAGATTTCATAGACAGACCTCCCTGAGACCCACAAGAACAGCATATAGAGACTGCCTCTCTGTCCCTAACTACAAACGCTTCACGATAGGAGGCAACAGCTTCCCAGTGAAAGCAGCTAAACTGTGGAACTCCCTACCACTAACCCTCAGAATGGACATTCCTTACCAAAACTTCCGATCCAAGATTATCTTATGGTTGAAGATGTAAGCTCTCTAACATACTGAGTCCCTAAGTCCTGCATACTCTTGCCTTCTGTACATATTGTATTCACCTGTGTTAACCTGTATATATGTATATAATCCTGCCTTATTACTTTGATCTTGTGTATGTATATATCGTTATTGCTGTAACTAAGTTTCGCAAATTCTTGTAACTGCTGCGCCCTGTTACCTCAGGGTATTCTGGCGCATTACAAATAATAAACAATGAAACAAACAAACAAACAAACAAACTACTGCCGAGCATGGATATTAGATTACGCGGAATACACAAGGCCGCTATAGCAGGCACTCAAAGAGGCTCAGTGGGAGAACACAGAAATTCAATGTTCTGCAAAAATGAGTGACTCATTTACCTCACTAAAGGAATTGATCTCAAGTGCACCAGTACTCGCAAACCCAGATAATGAACGCAAGTTTTATCTATTCTCCCACTGCAAGGGGATCCTCATGACAGCAGTGCTGACACAAAAAACATCCCTGGGACACAAGCCACTTGCTTACTACAGTGGCACATTAGACACAGTGATGCAAGGACACTTCGCTTGCGAGCAATCTCTCTCAGCCGCAGCGTTCGCATTTGAAAAAAGTGCAACAATAGTAATGGGATGCTCTGTGACATTATTTGTGGAATACTCCCTATTTGCTATATTCGAAAGATCAAAAAGCACACTGACAACACAAAGAGCAACTGCTTATGAAATCATATTGTCCAGTGCAAACATACACATAGTCTGATGCAATACAGTAAACCCAGCAACATTCATTACAGAACCGTGCACATTAGAAGACATGCAAGAGCACGACTGTGCCACTTACAAAGGAGAGGAAGGGGCAGGCCCGATGGTAAGTGAAAATGCCCTAAATGAAGGAGATGTGTACTACATAGATGGGTCAGAGTCAATAAACACTGACACGGGGGAAAAACATGTGGGAGTGGCACTTGTGAGATTGGAAGAAGGTGAGTACAAAGTGATAGTACAGCATCGCCTTCCATCCCATTACTCAGCCCAAGCAGCAGAATTTATAGCCCTTATTGAAGCATTACGTGCAGCAAAAGGGTGCACAGTGACTATTTACACAGATTCAGCGTACATGACTACTACAGTACACGGCGGGTTGGCAAGGTGGGGATGAAGAGGGTTCCACAGAGCAGATGCGACACCAGTACAACATGCAGAGCTCCTGAAAGAACTTATCGAGGCATTGAAAGAACCTACTATGGTAGCAATAGTGAAGTGCCAGGCCCATACGTCCAATACGGACGTTATCGCTTTGAGAAACATTGCGGCAGACACTGCAGCCAAGGAAGCGTCCTATTTTGTGAAAGAAATAACAGGTGAGTACCTAATCCACCAGTAGGTAGTGGAAGATCTCCCGGACGGATACAACACCATGCTCATGTCACAAATACTGGAACTACAAGAAGGAGCAAGTGAGGAGGAGAAAGGACTGTGGGAAAAGAGAGGTTGTAGTCAATCAGCAACAGACCTTTTTTGGCGTCATAATAACACAAGGAAGGTGATAATGCCCTTCAAGCTCTTACAAATAGCATTTCATCAACTACACTTCCCAGCCCGCAATGCTAAACAACATTTAGCAGCAGAGATACAAGAAGACTGGTTTGTGCCAGGCCTCCAGGAACACATATCAAAACTAGCAATGGAATGCACAACATGTCAAATATACAACTCAGGAATGACATCAAGAACACTCAGAGGAACAATACCCAAACCAGTAGGGCCCCTCAGAGAGCTGCATATTGATTATGCAGATATGGGAGTAAGGTGTAATGGGGCACGGCATATGATAGTGGTTGTCTGTCCATTCTCCAGATGGGTTGAAGCAGGGCCGTGCGCACGACCTGATGCCACTGCAAAGTTCTTAGTGAGGGAAGTATTCCCGCGCTGGAGAATTTGCAACGTGATTCACTCAGACAATGGCACTCATTTTGTTAACGAGCTGTTCAAAGAAGTAACAGCCCTGTTAGGAATAAAACATAAGATATACTCAATTTATCATCCACAAAGCAATGACGTGGTTGAGAAGATCAACGGCCTTCTAAAAGGTAGGCTATCAAAATTGTGCTTTTCCCTTAAAAAGAACTGGGTCCATTGCCTGCCTCTGGCCTTGTTCGAGATGAGAAATCAGCCAAGCAAGGATCACAATTTTTCACCGCACAAGATTGTGACGGGAAGGCGCATGCACACAGCACACTCTCCACTCCACAGGCATTCAGATGCACACAAAAGTGCCACGATACTAGGAGAAGAATTTACTGATTACATGACAAAACTCACAAGAGCAGCCCGCAAGATATCAAGGCAGCTAGCACCACCAATTGCTCAAGAAGAAGGGAGTGAGGTAGTAACATCTGTTCAGCAAATTAATGCCAGGGGACATGATTTATGTCAGGAGCTTTGTACGAAGGTGGAATGCTCCAAGATTTCATGGCCCTTATGAAGTGATATTTTTCACACCGACTGCGGTGAAAGTAACGGGCTTGAGATATTGGATACATCTAACCGACGTACTTAAAGCATATGACAGTGTCTAAGAGGAACGAGAAGATGAAGCACAGACAACAGCAGAGACTCCACAATAAAGAGGAAAGCAAAACGATAAATATTAAAAATGGATACAAAGTAAAAGATTGACAACAAGAAAAAAATGAACATTGACAAAAATTGTTTCTGTGTTAAATGAAAGCTAACCATGAAAATATAAATAAGGTTGGATTGTAAATATAACTCTCTCTCTCTCTCTCTCTCTATCTCTCTCTCTCTCTCTCTATAATGAAATGACGATCTCAACTGTTTAAGTGTGCTTAATGCACTTTTATGTTTTAACATATAGGCAATGTACCATGGCAATGAACGGGCAGCCCGCAACGAATAGCATTAGGGCAGTTAGAAATGTAAATAATGTATTCAATTTGCGTAGATATTCATATGAATGTGGCCTGTTTGTATGTGCTGTTTTATTTTTTGCAATGATGTTCGGTCTCGTTACTTACTGGTTCATTATCGAGATAAATGAGGGTGGAGGAGCGAACAAAACTAACACGAGAAATGTAACCAATTTGGCTAAAGAGGGTGATTACTTAGCATGGGATGGCTTTCAGCTTGTATGGGGCTATGGTACAATCCCGGACCAAATGCGCAGCCCTCAAATAATATCCCCAGCAGCCCGAGTAGAAATCCAACCTCACTCCCAAATGTCTCAGAATATAATGTGTACAGTTTAAATGATCGCAACCCTTCTGTCATATCATGGCTATACGATACTACTACCACACTGCCCTCACTAGAAGCTACTCCCACAGCAGAAACTAGACGACCTATAGGAGGAAAGGAAGAGAATGAAGAAATGGCAGAGAAGTTTCTGTCTCTATATGATGAGTGGGGAAAGGGGGTGCGGGGAAAGGGGGGGCAATATTGCACATAGCCCAAGAAGCAAAGAGCTACCTCAAAAGCAGTAGGAAGAAGAGGGAGGTGGGGAGGAGAAAATTTGATGAATACTCTGGCATGGGTCTGGACACAATAGAAGACCGCAGACATCCACACCAGTCAAACAAATGGTATGCGGACATGAAATCCACTGAAAAACAGACAACCAACGAGAGTCGTTATGTCTGTTCCCTGATCCCCCACGCCTCAGGCACACCTAAAGTTCTGTTGCCAAAAGAATTGCCTCTTGCAGATGCACAATGTCTCCTTCATCTCACCTTGTGCAGAATTAAGAACACCTTTCAGGCACACGAAGTAGCTTTTGAAATGCTGCAAAATGAGAAAACTTGTTACTCAAGAGTGAAAGGAGTGATATGCTTGAAAGAACCTTTTTTCGTGATCAAAGGGACATTGTTTTTGGACAAGTGGAAAGGAGAAAAAATATTGTGCAAAGCTGAGGCACTGCGAGGGTTGACGACAGAAAAATTACAGTGGAAGAAGAGGGAGGTGGGGAGGAGAAAATTTGATGAATACTCTGGCCTGGGTCTAGACACAATAGAAGACCGCAGACATCCACACCAGTCAAACAAATGGTATGCGGACATGAAATCCACTGAAAAACAGACAACCAACGAGAGTCGTTATGTCTGTTCCCTGATCCCCCACGCCTCAGGCACACCTAAAGTTCTGTTGCCAAAAGAATTGCCTCTTACAGATGCACAATGTCTCCTTCATCTCACCTTGTGCAGAATTAAGAACACCTTTCAGGCACACGAAGTAGCTTTTGAAATGCTGCAAAATGAGAAAACTTGTTACTCAAGAGTGAAAGGAGTGATATGCTTGAAAGAACCTTTTTTCGTGATCAAAGGGACATTGTTTTTGGACAAGTGGAAAGGAGAAAAAATATTGTGCAAAGCTGAGGCACTGCGAGGGTTGACGACAGAAAAATTACAGTGGATTGAAAAAGCATGCACGCCAGTCTGGAGAGTGCACATCATGAAACTAACCTGGGTGACAGCCATTGAAAAGCCATTCAAACTGCAAAAAGAAATATCCTATGATCTGTGCTTCCATAGCGAAGGGAAGAACCCCATGTGTATGAACAAGAACTGTAATCGAACACTCACTATCCCAGATATGAAGAAAGGAACATCAGCACTTATGGACACTTAATGGGTCTGCTGCAAACCGGCGTACTTGCACCTTCCACAGTCCTGGAGGGGCACATGTTTGTTGGCAACACTACATTCAGCACTGATGGTGATTCCGGAGAGTCATATTGCTGGGCGAAAAGGAGTGCCAGATGCCCCTCATGAACAAAACACCCTGCCAACAGAAGAGCCCCAGCAGTATGTCCTGTCCTCTGGCAATGTGCAAGAGGTGTTATCAAGGCAGTGAAGATCATCCAACTACATATCCAAAGCCTACAGAGAATTACTGGCACAGATTCCAGACAAATATCGACTGTTCAGTTCTGCAGAAACCTTCTTTGTCTCACTCGTTCCAAGCATCCAGGGACGGGCAAATGCAAAATGGCTCCAGATCACACGTTGGGAGCTGATCCAGCTAGTCAACGACACTGAAGAAAGGTTTAACATGATCAAGGTGGAGCTAAGAGCCTTGCGGTTAATGATGATGCAGAACAGGTATGTCCTAGACCTGTTGACGTAGATGGACAGTGGTGTTTGCCAAACAGTCGGGAGCGCATGTTGCACATTTGTACCTTCTGAAGATGCAGATAATGGTACATTGTCACATGTTATCGCCGCAGTGCACATCCTGGGGGAACGAATGAAAAATGAAGGTGGAACAGACGCCAGCACCTGGTTCAACAACCTCTTCTCCTGGGTACCATCATGGCTTGGATTTATGATCAAAATGCTGATGCCTATCGTGGTATTTTTACTTTTGACTTTTTGCGTGTGCCAACTGGGTCTTTGATGTTGCGCAAATGCAGTGCCTAATGCCGCAATGAAAATGGTGACAATGGGCAACACTAGAGGAGTGGCACAGGTCATGCACAAGGCTCAAGTACAAACAGGTGAGGATATGGGGCCAAAGTACAGATTGGTGCCTTTACTTTACGATGGGAACATAGTGGATAGGTTTTATCAAACCACGATAAAGGAACCCCGAGAAAGGGAATGGTATACAGAAGTATGGGTGGACTTGGACGGGGGATGTATATATATGACCTGCACACCAGATGAATATGCTAGGAGAGGGGAAAGCTTGAGAGGGGTGTGCAGAGCCTGGATGCCAATAAAAGGCACACCAGCATGGGATGAGGCTGTTGCAAATGAAAATGAGCGCCAAACGTTGGGTGAGTTACAGTATTTGTTACTTAAGAAACAAAAGGGGGGAATGTATGGGAGGATAGGTCCAGGAGACCCCCCTCCCTGACATGCCCCACCTACGTGAGGTTTGTGGCTCATCAGGGGCCCCCCTGTCACCAGGGCCCAGGTGGCGGGGTGACTACTGATCGACACACAGGACTGATCGTGTTGTACTGTAACAGACTATGGACACCATTTTGGAAAACATTAGGACTCCATTTTAGATACTGACGACCTGAATCCCAACGAGACAGCCTGCCTGCGAATGCTGCAGCTTGGCCCCCATTTATAGAGAGCCATGCCCTTCCCCCGGCGCCTCCACTCCATGGCAGATCCGCTGAAGGCCCATTCTCACAAGCATCCAGACACGAACAAGTATCAGAACAAACACTGTATCATTTACCTTCGGCAGTACATCACTGTCCCCGAAGTGACCAAACTCGTGGTTCAAGCCTGGAAAATAACAGAAAACCACCCCAATAGAATAGGCCTCAACTCTGCATCTAACCCCTAATATATGGTGTTAACACCCTCCTTTTACGAACCCATGTCAATGTTCAACCATACTCCAAAGCTTGACGATTTATAGAGTGTTTTGATAATTATAAACATCTGTGTTTGGGGAGGAATAAAACGTTCATAAGTATTGGTAAAGTAAGCATGGCCTCAGTTTATGCACGAAAACATGTGCCTAGAAGACTTAATGAAAAGAAATTGATACCGAGCACTTAGTGCTAACTAATGAATGCTGCTAAGTACAAAGGAAGGCAGAAAAAGCATTACTGCAAGCATGTGTGTGTGTTGCACAGGGGCACACGTTTAGATATACAAGCCAGGATGAAAATGTATTATCGCCTCTGAATGTATTGCTTCTATGCTCCTGAGTACACCACCAAACCTAATGCTCCCTCATGTGTTATCCAGCCACTACTGTGTGAGATTGCTAAAAGGTAGTCGTCCGATGTTCATTGATATATGAAACACTGCCAAATTGTCATAGTCATATATGAAATAGTACACACATGCATAGACATTAGAAATGTGGGATCACTTTACTATTACTAACTTTATTAATCACCTTCTTGTTTCACATAGTGTGCAGCACAGGCACGAAGAATTGCTCACACACACACACATCCAAGGCCATCTCCCCTCCCCTCCCGCCAAGGCCCACCAGGACTAGCTGGTGTATGAGCAGCACAGCCTCACCTCCCCTCATCCTGCTGGACCCACTTCAAGTATTTCACCTCCCCATGTCCGAGACCACCATGGTCAGCCAAATGAAATATTTACAACCTGGTCCTAAACCCCACCGCCTCAAAGGGGCCAGAGGTACACCCTCGCTGATCTAGTGGTACTCCGGTTCACCCCAAGTTAATGGGCCTTGGAGAGCAGATACTCAACCCTGTACTAACATATCATAAAGTAATTCTTCATCACATCTAACTAGACCCGAGTGACAGGGCAGCTTACCTTGTGCCCTCAGACCAGACACCCAAGTTTATGACACCTGGTCAGCAGGTCAGAAGTAACAGTGCCCTGATGTATTGGTGCAGCTTCACATCGTATGCATTCCCCCTGTGTCTTATTGTCTCTTAGAATAACACATTGCAGGATTTACAGGACAACTGGAATCGTCTAAACGGATGAATGTTGTGCGTGTGGCCAAAAGGGCAAAATGCTAGGGCAATCATCCATCAACGACACTGACCGTGCCCGGCCTGGCAGCCCCACCCCGATAGGCCCAGCTGACCCATCCGCCCCATGTTGGCACCATGCTGATGTCCACCAATCATGGAGCTGCTCGTCACTGCTGCGCTTATAGTTAGTCAATGCCACCCAATCCCCAAGATTATGTGCTCCGTATAGTGTATAGGTTTCATGACAAAGTTTTGCAATAAATAAGACTGTCTTTGCTACTGTCAGACAGAGCACTCTCGGAGCTTGCAGAGTCCTTTGCATGCCCTATTTGATTAGATAAAGAACTTTTTACATTTACCCGCACTTGGTCTTGGCCTAATTCCCGCTCATGGGGTGTCCATTATTGCCTCTCATTGCGGGGAGGGTAATGCCTTTTGGGGACACTTGCTTTCAATACCAACGGGGAAAAGGAACTTGTGGCCGGGTTGGAAATGCCTGGTAAATGATGCCCCGCAACTCTCTGCTGGATAAAAAATCGGTCCTCGCAGTAGTCAGGTGGCAGAGTTGATGGCAGTTCATCAGGCCATGCTCATTGCCGTCCATCACCAACTTCAGAAACTGGTCATAATCACTGACTCATATTATGTCCGAAACGGGTTCATGGAGCACCTGGTTAATTAGAAAACCAGAGGCATGATATGTGCTAAAAACAAACCTCTCAAACATGGCAAGCTGATACAAAATATAGATGATCTGGTCACCTATAGTGGGATGACCATATATTGGAAGAAGATCAAGGGTCATTCCAGAATAGAGGGGCCAGACAAAACAGGAAATGACCTAGTGGATCAGCTGGCCAAAACCGGAACCATCCAGGGGGATCTCCTTGAGATCGAGTCCCTGCTGGGGAAAATCCAGGTCACTGCTATCACTAGGTCCCAGACAAATGCTCACCACAAACTCTCAGCTGCTCAGTGGAGTAAGGAGACCCCAGATGCTGATTTAATCATGGCACAAAAAGGGGATCAAATTATTGGTAAATTTTATCAACACATTGAGGACCCTGAGAACTTTCCCCTGATTGACACATATTACATTGGGAAAGAGGACCTCAGGGTGTTGATGAAATGTCCAAAAATGTTCCCACTCCAAGATGTTTTTTTGGTAAGGAGATCCATATCTGGCTGTGACAAGTGGGTGGTCCCCACCTCATTCCAAAGCCTGATGCTAAGTCATGCCCATGATGCAGCCACAGTCGGTCATCGGGGGTTTCACACTACTTTAGAAATCTTGCGAGAGGTTGCATACTGGCCACACATGGGGCAGGACCTCAACCAATACTTGAAGGGGTGTCTTGTGTGTGCACAACGTCAGCCAACATAACTCACACACCGAGCTCCCCTCCAGAAGTGGGGGATGACACTGCCTTGCTCAGATTTAAAAGTACATTTCATCGGGCCCATGATTCACTCCTCTATGGGGAACACGTTCATGTTAACCAGAACATGCTTGTTTACCAAATGGGTGGACTGTCTCCTGGCCCAAAATTGCAAGGCAGAAACAGCAGCTGCCCTGATGATCAACCACATCTTCTTGCATTTTGGCCTACCCCAAAGGATTGAGTCAGACCAAGGTAGTCACTTAGCGATTTGATGACAAAGATGTGGAAGATACTTGGGGTAAAAAGGAAACTTCAGATTGCATACCGCCAGTCCTTTAGTGGTAAAGTTGAGAGGTACAATAAAACCATTGTGAGCATTCTAAAAAAGTTTGTGGCAGACTATGAGCCAAGTTGGGACATCCGATTACCGCTTGTCCTGATGGCCATCAGATCTACACCTTCTTCTGCAACCAAGATGTCTCCATTTGAGCTGATGCCTGGTCGAATGATGGTGCCAACTCAGCATTTGCTCTATAGAACGCAGGAGCAGACTCTGATAAACACCTCCACAACTCATGAGCATGTTGAGAATCTATGAAAACACCTTCAACATGCTTTTGCATATGCTTAGCAGAATTTAGAGAGATCTGCAGAGGGTATGAAGACTCAATATGATTTAAAAACAACCAAAAAGTAATACCAAGTAGGAGACAGGGTTTACTAGTACAATTTCCAAAGGACCCAGACCAAAGAGAATATATTTTTAACAAGCTGGCATGGTCCTTTTGAAATTGTAGATAACATTTCACCTGTCGCCTATAGAATCTGCATCCCCAAAGGAGAATTGACAGAAGAGAAATGGGTCCATATTAATCAGCTAAAGAGTTGTCACTCTGGGGACACTTTGCAGCAAATTGAGGAACCAAGAGAGAATAAAATAGAGGAGACATCTGAAGCATGAGAATAAGGAAAAGAAGAATCAGAAGGGAACGATGGATTTATAGGTATAATTATGTAACAGGGAGTATTTTTCTTCATTGTCAATTATTATTATTGAGTGCATGCATGTCCCACTGCTGTCAATCCTATTGAAAGACAGTTAGTGGGAAAATGAAGTAACCAGTTCTTATTATTTAATAGATTAGTACTGGTTGCCCCTATGCAAAGACCAAGGAGGACCTCCCCAGTGACCTGGAAGGGAGAAATCAAAGAAAATCTGGGGGTGTCAATCAACACCTTAAAGGATGATCCAAGAAAAAGCTGTGGGTGTCATTCCACGCTCCAACGGGACACAGCAAGAGGATCCTAGATTCCGCTCTCTGATGGAAAAAGGACTCCTAACTGATGAAGCCCCCCTTGCCCTACCCTTCCTCAAAAAGGATATCAGAAGAGTCGGGGGGGGACTCTGAGCTACATTGTCCCACTGAACAGAATTTCTCCAAAACCAAGCACCATGGCCTCAAAACTGCATTGTATAGCAACAAAAAGATGCCTGAACCATCTTGCCAATCACATATTGGGCAGGATGGAACAAGGGGACACACTAAGGGAGCTTTCCAGTGTGTTCTTACATATACATAAGAAACACAGTGAAAAAGCAGCGGTGTTTTGCTGCCAGACCAAAGCCCCCATTTAAAAGGAAACTTTTTACCCTTTAAAATAATGCTGATTACACTATTTTCATCTGCGCTTCCTTAAACCACTGTGATTAATATGGCCCTGGACATGCCCAGTTATATCCCATTGTGAATCAGCAAAACCAAGCATGACCCCTGAATGACAGGGTCTGTTAAGCCAAATCTGAAAAAAAGGGCCCAAAAAACTTCACTTTCTGTGCACGGGGAACACTTTATGTTGTGCTACAAAGTGTCAAAGGAATGAACCCTGCAAAAGAAATCATAGCTCTGTGCACATGTCAATTTCAGTGCACCTGTGCTTCAAACAAACTACTGCCTACAGGAGAAACTAACTATGGCTGTAAAACAATGTGGCAATCTAGATAGAAAACTTTCAGTCACCACATGGGAAATGTACTTTTGCAAAATAAAGGAAAATATCTGTTTTAAAAGGGCATGTTGGATAAGGCCCTGACCTTATCTAGCAATGTTATGGGAATTGTGATATGAAAATACAATGAAGGAAATGGTTCTATTTAGACAATTTTCTTACATTTCAGAGCCAAAATAAATACAATTAATTCAAACTTCAGTGGCTGCTGGGGGGATGTCAGCTAAAAAAATAAAATAGGTTTCTGCCGAGAGGATGGCGGAAACAAAAGGGCCTCTCAGTAGATACTAACACCTCTGTGATAATTACTAGGTTGGACAGACTCTAGTCTAGGCTGAACCCACTGACAATGGAATTTCCAGAACAAGGATATGTGAAAAGAAAGTCACATGTTTTTGTGATTTCTACAGGAGGCTTCAGAGGAGATCTCCATGATGGCCCTGCCCTTCAGGGGGATAGCTTGGAAGCTATTCCCAAATATGGGGAACAAAGGACTGCCATTTGTTTCCAAAGACTATTTCTGAATAAAAAGCAGGAATAGAAATGGCAAAGAATTAGGGATTACAAGGAAAGTATCCATAATGCCATTACGAATTTTCTTATTTACATCCCTTATGATGATCCACACTTATGTATAAAGTTATGGATTTTTAGGCTGAACATTTCACACTAAAAAGCACAAAAAACTGGTAGAAGGGTGAAACAATGTCTCACAAACTGGAGGATTGGAGTGTCATGTGCTGCATACAATATGTAATCTGTTTATGTAATTTGTTTAGATGTTTCCACCTTATAAGTGTGCCATGTAGAGCAACATTGGATTTTAGTTAAAGTCATTTTAGGAGGTTTTGGACATTGTAAAACTCACATCATAAATCTGACATCATTCTCTTGAACTCCAACCAGCTGAGAACGAGACGGGGACTAGCATACCCCATTCACCTGATGAATCCCGTCAGTTAGAGGTGTGCTTAGTTAAACCTGCCCAGTCATATACTTTGATGATGTCACTATGCATTATAAATAACAGTCCCTGACAAGACTCCAGAGAGACACTCTTCCTGATGTTCCTGTGCTGCGTTCCTAATCTCCTCCATCCAGATTCCAGACCCCAATACAAGGCCAAAGCATTTCTGACCCTACCCCAGAGCCCACTACAAATCCCAAGCATAGCTCATTCCTACTCCAGCAAGATTATTGATCCAGAAAAATCCACTGAAATCCCAAATAGCCAAAGTATAAAGTTGTGGTAACTTTTGCATCTTGAAATCAGACAGTCCGGCTGCTCACTAACTGCATGCCCTCTGCAATCCTGCCATCCAGTTGAACTTTAGTATCCAGTGACCAGAATTGCCATTCCGCTGTCCTTGCCATCCACTGACCAGAATGGCCCAGCTGTTTTCTTTTGCCAGGTGCGCAGCTGCGTGGTGACCAGAACCTGTTGATGGTCCAAAAATCCCAAAACTAAAAGTGGACTGTGAGTATAATCCCTAACCCATATAAACCCATAACCTATCTTGTCTTGCCTTTGGCCTTATCCCACTCTCAAGCCATCCTATCCTTATCCTGATAACTTGTTAAAAACTGTTAGAATTATCTGTGCACCCTGCCCGTGACTTTCTAAAGTACTAACGCCATTTTTTTCCCATTTCTCTTGTGTAATCCTAAACCATAGTCCTATTTTGAGTGATCGGCCTGGTTTCATCCAGGGTTGGGCAATGGGGTGACACAGTTGAAATCACAAATCAACCTTGGATCTTACTGTGTCCATCTTTGGTGGCCTAGTCTGAATACTCTAGTTTAGAGTAAAACTGTTCTTGTCACAACTGATTTCCTTTCCTCTTTCAAGGCTTCATTTTACCCAAAGCACACCTTTTTATATCTTGCATAACTCACCCAGTTTCATAGCTAGAGAACTATTTTCACCTCTAGAGTGTCCCTATCATCTCTATCTATCCCCCAACCCAAAAACTCAAAATCTGAGTATTTCACCCGTTTTTATTAAAAACTGTTTGGGTAATTAAAAGCGGGAATTGAAAATAAATGCAACTTTTACATGTGTCTCATTTGGCTACAATCTGTTCTAAACTTTCGACTCATTTTCAAATCGTATGCCTTTTGCTGATCCATTGCCTTGTGACTACCAGTGATAGAACTACATGTTATTGTGATAAAATACATGTGTACTATAATTTAACCACACATTAATTCATTATTTGCCATTTCCTAGTGCTATTTTAGGCCTTTGTTAAGGGTTTAATGTCCGGTTTTGCCTCTTATTCTCTGAGGAAACATCAGGTTTTTATTCTTGGGTGCTATCTTTCCTAAATCAAAAAGTGCTCCTATCCCTATGTAACTGCTGCCCCAAATTAAAAAGTGTATGATTTCTCTTGAATTTTAAAATAAATAAATAAATATTGCATTTCACCAACCAGCTTGGATCAGGGTCCATTGTGACCCGGGGTATTTGAAAAAGGCGGTGTGATACGAGTTGTGTACCATCTCAAATTGAATCTGCATAAAATAATGAGAAAAGCATCTCAGTTGTGGGCTAGATACTAAGCCGAGACTAAAGTGTGTGTCGCCTGATTGAAATCCTTAACACCTAGATATACTGTTTGGTCGCTCATTCACTCTGCTGGGTCACACTCAGGCAATCAATCATTCAGAAGGACATTCAGGCAGGCAGGCAGCCAATCAGGCTCACAGTGCATTCAGGTCATTCTTCTCCATCCAGACTCTCACAACAAGGAATGTGGATTTGGACGAGTACCCAGCCATTGAGCACTCCACAGTGCATTCATACAAGTTTCGGGCAGGGCTGTCTCAGTCTTTTTGACACATACCAGAAACCAGACACACATAACATGAAATGCATATTGATTACACACTTCATTCACCCAGGTCCAACCCCAAGGGTGTACCCACAACATAAAGTCATTGGGAAGGCCCCAGACAGTCTGGCTGGGACTTCCCCACAATATCATAAATGGAACGTCTACCAAACAACCAGTCAGGGGAAGGGACAGAGTCAGGGCTTCCTAGGACTTGGAGAAAACAATATAACAGGTCATAGAAACCAAGAGGCCACAGTGGCCATCTTGTTTCCTATCAGGAATCGACTGATTCCAATGGCAGGGCCAGGGTATTCCAAATGGAGGATAATCAGAGCACCTGTTAAATTTGGCATCAAGCTGCCACTAGTCCATACCCTGCTCTGTGAGTCACACACTGGTACCCAATATCATACACTAGGGGTAAAGTGTTGTTCCCCCACCCCTTGGTGCCATAAGGGAATCCCAAGGGTCTCTGTTCACCACAACCAAAAGGAGGAAGACACATGGACTCCTGTGTAGGAATCTACACAGAAAACACATAATAAGGGAGTACAGGACAAGGTCATGGAGGACCTGTCCTTCCAATGCATTTCCATCATCGCAGTTATGTAGCGCGATTCCTCGCTAAATTCTATCTTGTGATATCCCTTGTTCAGATCAAGGCGAGAAAACACTGAAGCTCCATTGAGCAGATGCATCATATCCGTGATGCGGGTTGATTAATGGTATTCTTGTATGATTGCCTGATTTGGGGCCCTCATATCGACACATACAGCCTCATCATGAGTTTGGTGGTAACCCTTAAATGTGGTGGTAACGCAATTATCATTGCAATTACTGCGCAGTAATACTCCCAACGGTAATATACATCTACCCGTGCTTTGCGTAGTCATGGTTTGCATTTGAGCTCAGGTATTCCGACTTGAGCATGGTGTTAATGGTGGCTCCAAAGTCTACTAAAAAGTTGAATTCTTGATTCTGCAGCATTAGAGACAGGGTGGGGCTGTGCTCGGAGGTGATCGGATTTCTCAAAACATATACATAGCCTTTCTTTCATCTGTTGGTGCTGCAGTGGTATTGTGACTCACTGGTGGATAGTGTTGCCGTGTGTAGCCTGTGTATCCTCCTTCTCCCATTTCTTTAACCTTCTGGAGACTGCAAGTGTTTGCTTCTTGTGTGTCGTCTTTCCTTATAGTATTTCCTCTCTGATCCTTTCAGCCTGTCTTCTCTGGGGTACCTGGGCGGTGTCTTTTGTCTACATGGACCTGGGTCCACAGAGGTAACTCTCACCGATTTGTGGCACATGATGCGATAGTAGCCCTTGTCACCGCATGCTGCGCATATTGATACAATGGCGGGGCAAGAATCAGTATTAGGTAGATCATGTGCACACCGGAAGCACTGGCACCTCTCTTGCTTGGAGTTGTGTGGCGCGAAAGATTGGGATGCCACCTTGTTTATATATTCTTCTTTGATAGCTGGCGCTGTGATGTGTGTCTTGCTCACTGTGGATATCTGCAAGGTCAGCGTGGTCAATGTACTAGCCAGTACAAGTATCTCGAATTAGAGAGTGTAGCACCTACAATAACATCTTCTTTAGCACCAGCGATTCACACCCTGCGATCACCTGCAATTGTATGGCCTCTTTATTGTTGTAGAGGTGGAACTCAAAGTGCTTTACCCACACTCTCAGGCATGTGACAAATGTTTCCATGCTTTCCCCTTGGAGCTGTGTGGTGGTATGAAAAATATGCCTTTTATAGTCAACATTATGTGTGTTGCAAAATGTTGCTTCAAAATCTTCTTCAGGTCCTCATTTTTATATTCCACATCTTCGGGTAATTCGAAAATGATATCTCCTACCTCGGGGCCTGCCGTCACCTTGAGTGGCCAACAATGCGCGTATCCTCTTGTAGGCCCACTGCGTCGAGGTACGCATCAAATTCTTTCATGCATCTGGTCCATCCAGGACCCAGACTGGCGGTGTCCATTGTGTCAAAAGGCATAACTGGGTGTCTGGGAAGTTGGTCTTTCCCTTTCTGGCCATGTGCATGGGCTGTTGCATCAGGGTCAGGCCCCTGTGACATGATCACAAAGGTGCGATGTGTGACGTGCTTGCCATGGACACTCTTGCTTTCCAGGTGTGTATCTGTAGTCCTGCAGACTAGATGCTGGTGTGCCTTCAAAACCCTGTTTGTTAGCTTTGTTTGGGAGCAGTGGAAGAGAACATGTATTTATTTTTTATTTTATTTTTCTCAATGGGGCCTTTTTGTATGCCCCTTCCCCAGGCCCTCTGGTACTTGTGATGTCTCTTCTGGGCTGGTGGTTCGGTGCTCTCTGCACTCACCGTTGGGCCTGCGGGGGTTGCTGGTCACTTCTCCTCCCTTTTGGCACGACTGCGTGCCCTCCATGATACACATGTTGCAGCACATGTGGAATTAACTCCGTTCCACAGAGCGGGTGTTCCAACATCTCGTCCCTAGTGTGAGGTTCGTTACACAGTGTGGTGCGCTGGGAGAAGGCATCAGCAGCGTGCAGCAAAGGAAGACCGGACACTGTGTAGGCTAAACAGGAACTGCTTTATTTGCATTTTGTGCACGCGCACATTAACTGTGGTCCTTGGGTTGGCGCGTCTCAACAGGGTGATGTCACGTGACCTTACAGGCACCTTTACACTGTACCGACTTCCAAAGCTTGTTGACTCCATGAGAACACAATAATTAAACACCATATAAATAAAAGCTAAATTAGTGCCGTCCACGTAGCCTCTTTGCACTTTTCTAGAAAGTAAATAACAAGAAGAGTGTTTACCACCATTCCTACATCAATGCAGTAATGGTGTGTCAAGTAGATTGAAATTAATATGCTTTATGTGACATTGGATACTTATAGATAAGGCCATCTTCTACATTTTAAAATGGCTGCCATCGTGGACATATTAGTAAGAATAATTTTCCACATGTTTATGCCATTTGCCACATAGTAATCACGTGTTTGCCCTGCGTCTCCAAAGCACTCACTTCACGTTTTTAAACAAGAGGGTCGGCACTGGCTGTTTGTATTTTGTATTTTATTTATTTGTAGAGCGCACCAAGCCCTGAGGCATCTGGGAGCTTTTCTTACATAAGGAAACCTTA
The DNA here is from genome assembly GCF_040938575.1 of Ambystoma mexicanum. Taxonomy (NCBI): domain Eukaryota; kingdom Metazoa; phylum Chordata; class Amphibia; order Caudata; family Ambystomatidae; genus Ambystoma; species Ambystoma mexicanum. Next base: position 1,365,169,451 of record NC_090933.1, read on the forward strand.
CATGATTACAAACAGGTTAGTGATGTACAGCAGATTCAGTAGTGCAAAAACAACAGTGCAGTCAGATAAACAAGAGGAGGAAAAAAGGTTACTAATTCTCTCATGAGAAGAGCCACATTTTTACATTATTCCTAAATATATAGTAGGAGGGTTCTGTTCTTAAGGTTGTGGGTAGAGAGTTCTACATCTTGGATGCTAAAACACGAAAGCTAGTACTTCCTGCCTTCTGTAGTTCGAACCTAGGGATCTTAAGGCAGTATGTATGTGCGGATCTAGTGGGGCGATCTGAGATGTTGCATGAGAACTGGTTGGTCAGATATCTGGGCGCTAGGTTTGCAAGGCACTTGTGTGTTAAAGATAAGGTTTTGAAGGCAATCCTTTAGTTGACAGGTAGCCAATTAGTTCTTTAGTACTGGATTTGGCATGTATGATACGGTCATTATAGGTATCTTTTTTTGTCTGGAGGATAGCCTCTTTATAGTTAATGGATGCTATTACGAATTTGGCTTTGTTAGAATCTGAGGGAAGGCTCTTCCAGAGAGCGTCTGCATTTCTTTTGATTTTGCTTAGAGATCTGAGGTGTGGTGTGAACCACAAGTTTAGGTGTGAGCAGGGTTTCCCTTTAGTCAGTTTTAAAGGTGCTATTATGTTGATAGCTTTAAGTATGGTGTGATTGTATTTTTCAACTAGGACTGTGGGGTCCATCTGAGTAGTAGAGACATTGATAATCAGCTGTAACAGGGGAAGTAGTTTCTCAACTGTTACGTTACGATTATTCCTAGGGTGGTACGTGATTCTGGAGGTTGGGCTGATTGTTTTCCTTAATAGTGAAGGTGATAAAATGATGATCTGACCAGGCATAAGGTGTGTTTAATAGAATATCTGTGTCACAGAGAATATTTGTGTCACAGTTGAGATTGGCCAACCAATCTAGTGTCCTTACTTTGTTGTGTGTGGGTTCAGTGACGCGATGTTTAAAACCTAATTCTGAAGCTAAAAACTAATTGGCCTTGAGCACACCTATTTGTTGATATAGTGAATGTTTTAAGGTCATTAGTGGGGCGCAGGGGAGAATATTAACCCTGACACTGGGTTGTATCAAACTATGAGAAAACAGCAGGTGTCCATAAACTTGTGGAACACTGCCGTCCCCTGCACACCCTAATGTTGCATGTAACAACCAAATACTCATATGATTTCACATATTGAAGCTTTGTAGCTTGGTGATATAGTGACCAGTGAATTTCATTATCCCAAAGTAGGATTTTTAAGTAAAAAGAAACAATTCAACATAACAGTTATATACACTTATAACAAAATAATTAAACTATAGACAAATCTTTCTTAACATGATTAGTGATTCAAATTGTAACTATTTCCTCATAGTTGAATTAAAGCAATCCCTCAGAATTCAATTTGTAGAACATAGATAGACATTTTGCACTCCGTGCAACTTCAAAGTCCAACTTTTTCTGTGGTGCAAGATGTTCCAAAAGTTTTTAAAGTGCAATATCCTTTACACGTTTCGGGGAATTGTATCCCCTTCTTCAGAAGGCGTCTACTCAAGTTTATTTTTTGTCCATAACTCTACATGAAATCTTAAATAGAAAGCAAACAGTATCACATTAGTATTCTTAATAAAAGGTAATATCCATATGTCATAACTGGATGGTTGTTCTTCAATAATCAACTGTTTTTATCTTTCACTTTCTTAGTTTAGAGCACTAGTGCCAACTTGACTTATAAGAAAGACTGAGTGTAAGTCTCAATGATAAAAAACGGCGGGATGCTCATTTAAAAACCACTCAATCAAATATGTCGCCTCGATAATTTCAATAGAAAGTAGATACCCATAATTACCTGAAGTATGGATTAGATGTAGCCAAATCAGGATATATAGTTTGACTTCCGCAGTATATGCGACTATGAATAGTCTTGCGTCCTTTGAATGGTCATGAAGGCGCTTTTATAAGCAGATCTAAACTGGTAAAATTAAAAAGCCTATATTGCTATTCTTGTATAATTTAAATTAGAATCCGAGAATTATCATCAAAGCTGCAATTTTTTATATGTAGGAATCACCAAGTGGTACCATATCCGGATAAGCAAATCTTACCATGTATGCTTAGTGTTCGCTAAAATGATGCTCCTTAGAAGACTCCGAATCTCATTAGATGTATTGTATGGATTTTCAAAAAAATCTGCAAAAAATGTGAGAATTTCTAAGGACATATTGTTATATTAGATAATAGTATGTGCTTATTAAACTCAGTAGGGGTAACTGCATTGTAATGAGGTAGCAACGGGCTTACCTGTGCTAGAACTCTCCCAACGTAATGAATGGGCCTACAATTGCGGGTACACACTGTATATGACCATATATTGAAACTGTAAATTGATAACTGTATATTATTCAAACTGTTAACTGTATTCCATTATATCATATATGCATGTATTGTATGCATGTACAAAGTATGCAACACAAAGATACTTCTCAACGTTGTAACTGTCCTCTTAAGCACCCTTCTCCCCCTGGGTTTGGAGCGCTATACAAATAAAATAAACAAACAAACAAACAAACAAACAAACAAACAAACAAACGCTCTTCTTAAGGTAATACCTGCAATTATAATTAAGTGTTCAGCCTTCTGTGTTTTTCAAACGAGAATACTTTCTAGCTGTGCTAATTTACATATGGATATCGAGATCCATTCCATCTCAAAACAATGGGGCTTACCTGAGCGAGAACTCTCATCAGCAGTTAGTCTCGAATGATGCTCGAAAACGGCGTGGCACTGATGGCCTCCGTTATAATTGCGTGCCATGATGACGCAATCGCGTGAGAACGCGATGACATCAGTTTGTTTACATTTTGATAAGTAGCTAATTTGGGGGCTCGTGAAAGGTTCTCTAGTGAATATCTTAACCCAAAAGGGTATATAGAACAGGAACGATGTCAAATACAATAAATATAATAAGGAATATCAGATTCCTTCACTGATCCAGTTTATTTAGGGACTACTCAGTCCAATACTCCTCTGGTGATTAATGAAGAAGTCCAGTTATGCTCACAATCTGGAATTTGTAAAGACACTCGCCATGTTCAAACAATTATTCATGCTTTGTTCACAGTTTGCTGTTTACAGGTCTACTTGACACATAGTAAAAACATCTTTTTTTTAAAAAAAGGTTTTTTTTAATGTTATTTAGATAGAGACAACTCCACTTTTCTCCCTTATCGTATTGGTTCCATCTAGGGATGTCCGTGACCCATATGTTCACTACCACTGATGTTTTGAGAACATATTTCTGTTATACAAATTTCCTAATGTGTATACCACCATCTACTTGTATGTTATCTTATCAAATTCAAGATAGTTAAGATGGCAAATCCGCATTGGATACTAGATGTACATATGTTAGATAGAAATCTCATAGGAAAGAACCCAAGTTATACTCTTCGTTCATTCCATTAGGAGCAGGTGAAAAAATCTCCCAGAAGAGGGAACCATGTCAGACCCATGAGCCAGAGGGAATTATATTGGATCGAAAAATTGAACAGACTTGCTCCTAATGGAATGAACGAAGAGTATAACCTGGGTTCTTTCCTATGAGATTTCTAACGAACATATGTACACCCCTAATGTGCATGCCACCTGGAAACCCTGCACGTGCAGAGTTAATGCACAAGTGGGTGCCATAATACACATGAGCAGGAACTAGGACTGGCATATTGGAGGCCAGTGAGCTCTCAAGGTTGGCTGGTGCCACTGCAAGGCTGGCAAGTGAGGGTCAGTCTTAGTCCCCTGTTGCTGTGACCTGAAGGCGTGCTGACTCTGCTCTAGCCCCAGGCTTTCCATGGGCACTAGCATCTCAAGAGAGCTTGCAGGTGTGGCTCTATACCGCCCCCCTCGGCCATACAATATTAATGGAAAGAAGGCGCCGCCATGGATTCTGCTGACCCTACAAGTCTCTAGATCTATCAGCCACCCACGCAAAGGCAGTGGGGCTAGCAGATGCTCTGTGTACTGGCTGAGGTGATATGGACCAGTCACTGGATCGATGCACCATGCCCCCATTTTCATCATATACATTTGCTGTGAAACTCATATTTTGGGTTTTTTAGAGTGGTATAGACTAAAGGTTAGTTGGAATGCACAATATGTTCAGCTTCCTAATCGCACAACGTATGTGCACGCCTGAACACCCAAAAGACTCAAAAAATGCATTCACCCGAAGAAGTTAAATGGAATGGCAGGCGAGCACAGTGTGTTAGGCAGAATCCTGTGCAGTGCCCTTAGGGACCACTACACACAATTAAGACTACAGGTGGCAATACAGGTTTTACCTTTGGTGCAAGCCTGTACTAGTATGTCAGAGTGGTAGCAGTGGCGGAGCAGCCAGGCTTATCTCAAGAGTATATGAGCAGTAGCAGAGATTACACAACGGGACCACAATTACTGTGACTCAAGCAAACACTGACTCAAGGTTTCAGGTAGAAAAATATAAGTACATTTATTTTTAAACCATTCGTTATGAACACAACACTTCTATTAAACTTCAATAAAAACCACACGTTAAATATACTACAACTAACCAATTCACTTTGTACAGTAAGTCTCAAGGTAAGCACCCTGTGTTTGAATGAACTGGTGTTATGAACAAAACACGTTACCGCAAATAAGATTGCGATCACTTTTTGACAGTTCGGTCTACTAAACAAACGCGTATCCATGACATGCTATTGGGGCAAAAACACACTTAGCACCTGAAATACCCAGAGGGAGTTGGAGGCAAAAATCACAGGCAATATTTTGGTTAGGCAGGCAGAATCAAGAAACACTCAGAGACAGGAGGTCAAAAGTCAAAGGGCCGGAGCCAGGGTCGAAAGACACCAGGGCCAGTTGCCGAAGATCACACGGTCAGACAGTTCACGATTCAACATAGCCAAAAGTACTTCGATATTGTTAATGTTGGGAAGCAAAAGTTATAAGAAGGAGGGAAGACAAGGGCAAGCCTTGGAAATGAAGAAAAAGGGATTCACCCAGTTTCCTCAACAGAACACAGTACCTTGTTCCAGTGGTGCAGCCAGTGCCCTGGCAGTTGTTCCTGTTGGTTTCCTGCAGACCCACGATTCCTGGAGCTTTGTTGTGAAGGAGGACGTCTGAAGGGGGTCTGCACCACACAGGGATGAAGCCCGCAGCAGCGACAAGGAATAAAAGGTGCGCTCCTTAAAAACAGGAGAGGTTCTTCAGGTGGCTATCCGGACCACTACAGCAGTGTGCAGCAATTTCGACCATGGAAGAGGATCCTCTGGCTGTAGAAGATGAGCTGGTTATCCCCACCAAGCTCAAGGGAAGAAGACTCTGGACTGGATCTTCTCTGAGTCGTTGAAGGGCAGATAGCTCAGGACTGCAGCAGGGCTTCACCGGGACCGTTTCTCTTCGGTTCCTTGTAGTTCCAGTGGTGACTCTCTGACTTCTAGCCCAAGAGACCTGCCTTTTATGCGAAAAACCCCCATTCACACAGCCTGGCTGTCAATCACCCAGCAGGGGGGTTATCCAGCCATGACAACTACCCTGCCAATCATGACAAAGTGTGACTTGGGTTTCCTAGGATACCCTGTGCAGGGGTGACTACACCCCTCCCTCACATTCAGCCCACCTAGAAACCCAAGCGCCTTGAGGAGGGCTTCTGGGCAGAAGCCCGCCAAAAGACAGTGAACAAAGAAGGCGAACCTAGTTTGCCGCGCAAAGTAAAACACAAGAAGGACTTTAACAAAAAGAAATGGCGAATAAAGCCAACCGGAGCCAAGAGAAAGACGATTTGGTCAAGCGGGTTTATGTTTGAGGCTAATATAATAGCCAAGAAAAGTACCACGTATACCTAATATAATTGCGGTAGAAAAGTTAGGGTTGATACCACTGCCACCAGCAAAGTCTAAATGTTAAAAGAGCGAAACAATGCTCTAGGAGGTACAGATACAAAGGGATACGCGTTAACCCTTTCCAGTACTCCATGGAAGATGGGGTTTACTGGATCTGTGGTAGATTGACTAAGTAAAGTTAATGGTAAATTTACCCTTTTCTGGGGGACAGTAGTCGCCTCAGAAATGGAGTCGAGGGAAGTCTCAAAGGCAACCCTGTGACACACGAAAAGAAGGGGGCTACTGAAGTGGTGTCCACAATCACAAAAACAAGTAGAAACATATAGCAAAACACAGGTAAGAGTGGGGGAAAAGCTCTCACTCTTAACAAGTGGAAAAAAATAAACTCCAGAAGTCCAGCAAAGCTGCTGGGGGACTCACTAGGTGAGGGAAATTAGCCATAAATTAGAATTCTCCCTAACACAGTGGCACAAGCACCCAGAGAAAAACATGAAGGAGAGGAGAACTGAAACAGAGACTTTTGCAGTTAATGGTTTAACATGCATGACAGGACGAGGTGTAGCCCAGCCCGTGCGCAACAGCACACCCTTGGCCCTGGGACCCTGTCTGGGTACCTACTCATTTTCTCTACCTCCCATCTTCTCTTCTCCATTTTGGCCACCTGTACAATGGCCCCATGCATCCCCCAACAATTTCACATGGGCACAGATTGTGGGTGGTTAGGCCGCAGCTGCTTTATTAGGCAGGAGGTAACTTACAGGTGTTCCGCTTTGGCAGTTCAGCTTCAGGTTTCTGCTCTGAGCTGGTGCCCTTAAACTTTCTGACTTGGCAATGCAGCATCCAGGTTCTGTTCCGAGCTGGTGCCACCACACTTTTCTGACTTGGCAGTGCAGCCTCTGGGTTCTGTTCCTAGCTGGTGCCCTTACACTTTTCTGACTTGGAAGGGCAGCCTCCGGGTTCTGTGCCGAGCTGCGGCTCTTACACATTTCTTACTTTCCTCTGACTACCTCTATCTTTGCTCAGTGGTTTTCCAGGTAACCCCCATGTACATTTTCACTTTCCCCAGAGCTTGACCTTTAAACCATTCCCTTCCCCCATCACCAACCTTCTTCCTTAATTTCCCATTGCCCAGGGACCTGCACTCTTACACCTCTTTACATGCTTCTAATCTGGTACCACAACCTCTTACTCATCTCCCCGATCCTGGCACCTTACCAGATTCCTTGCTGTCCCGGGGGTCATGCACTCTCAGACCTCCAACTCCGAACCCTGGGGCCTTATCCTCTAGCTCTTTCCCTGGTTCTTTGACCTCCTACCCCCATTCCATGTTGCTTTGGTGACTCACCCCTTTTCCCCGTGTACAATTCCCCAGTTTCCCATCTTCTTTGCCCCGTGACGCCTTCACAATGTTCCCCCTGTGTTGTGCCCTTGCGCCTTTCCTGTCTCCCCCGGTGACTTGTCTTCTGCCCCTTGGTTTGATGGCACCCCCCGGTGGTGTTGCCTTCCTCCCCCTCATTCCCCGGGACCATTATCATCTCATGTGTTTTCCTTGCATCCCCGGGTCTCGGGACCTGTTTGCCTGATCATTGAGTTCCTTCATTTCTCGGTCTCTTCCCGCCTCCCTAGGCTTCCCTGCTCTCTTCCTCTCTCCTTAACCTTTGCTCAACCCCATTGTTCCAGACCAATATGTGCTCTACTACCTCCCTCAGCTGCTGTACCCTTTATCTGTGCCTTTGGACCCCTGCCCCTGTTCCTGACTAACTTGTTTCCCCAGTCCCCTATTACCTTCCGGCTCTTGCCTTAAACCCGCCATGACTCTTCGGCAGCTATCTCAGCCGAGGAGTTCCCCCACCTCCCTCATGCTCTTCCTAGTTCGCTACCCCTACCCCCAGGCCCTTCTTCCTTGTTCCTTCATCCTTTCTTTGACCTTCCATTCCCTCCTGGGACTTCTCACCCTTACCCCCTGGCTTTTGTTCATAAGCATTTTCCTGAAACCTTCCTTTGGAATTTCCTTTGTTTCCATTGTGTTTCATCTCCCGGTGCTTCTGCTGTCAATGACCCCCATACTTTTCCCCATGCTTAACCACCTCCTATTGTTTCTTCATACTGACATTGACATTCAGCCGTGTTCCATTACCCCTTGTTGACATGCATGGATAGTTTCACCCGCCATCTTCCTTCCTCCCCTTGCTAGCTACATGCAGCAGCGTCTCTCCTGTTACTGTACTGGCTTTCTCACCACACCTCTGTATCTCACCCCAAACCTTCCAATGCTTCCCTGATGCCCATTCTCATGATTGCTGATCCTACCCCAGATAGGTGCACCCTGTCCGTTGCAAAGTAGCCCGGTGCCCTCAAAGTAATTAATGTGTGCCTTATGTAACTTATGCCCATCTCATTCAGGAATTTCTTAAACTCTGTATTTAACTTTCTCCTGGATTCCTGCACCCTTGTTTGACTGCGCGCCCCTTTCCAGCTCTGCCGCGTGATCATCTCTGACCATAGTAATTCGGTAGTATGCAAAGTATTGCCCAATTTTACCATTGTCCCCGCATTTGCTGGAGCAGCTCCTTCATCCCCACCCTAGCCAAATTGTTTCCACCCAGTTATGGTGCTGTTAGGCAAGATTGAATGAAGTACCCTTTGGGTGCACTACAACAACCCTGACCTCCTGGCAATAGAAAACCAACCTTTGTATAAGTCTGTACTACACAGGTTGGTAGTGTGGACGAGTAGCCAGGCTTATCTCAAGAAGGGACAATGTGAGCTGCAGGGGAGTTATTCAGCGGTTCACAGCAAACACTTACACACAGGGTTTCTTGATAAAACAATTATTGATTTATTTACCAGTCAGTTAATATAAGCCTTCATCAGAAGGGAGCACTGTAAAATACCACACAAATACACTCCAAAAATACACTCTCTTGGATTCTAAATCAGTAAGTACCCATTTGAGATGGCATACAGCAGGACCTACACACACAGAAGACTACATTAGCTAGGGTGCTGTTCACATTAATATATCACTGTTTGCATTTAGAGTATACTTAGGAGAAGTGGCAAAGAAAAAAGGGGTTTAGAATAAAGCAAATATCCACACAGTTATTCTCAATCAGGTAAGTACTTTCAATAACCCACCCAATGCAAAGATAGTTAACCCTTTCCTGGGTGGAAGGCAGAAAACACTTGAACAGAGGAGAGAAGAGTCTTTCAGGAAGCCAGGCCAGCCATTGTTAATGTAATAAAAGTCAGGTGAACTGTAGCACTTCTTGGAGTTAAGTAGAACGTCTTGAACAATGTTTAAAAGTATGGTAGGATTGAAGAAAATCAAAGTCGGGCCACATGCTGATTAGGCTTGTGAGGTAAAGAGGCTGGCAACAACTCTATGAGTGAAACCAAGCAAAATCGATTACTTGACAAGAGGTAAGTTCTCTGTACAGTGCCTTTAGATTGGAGAAAAAGTGCAGCAGATGACTTCTGTTCCTTTGCAACTCTGCAGATCTTGCTGTTCCTGGGCTTCAGTCGTGGGGACAAGAAGAAGGACGTCTGGTGACTGTGTGGGAGTGAGGGGTTGCATGAAGATCTTGGAAACATCAACATAGAAAGCACGATAATACAATATGTAGACGATTTACTTGTCTGCAGCAAGAGTGAAGAACAGTGTAGGGGACGATTCCATAACATTGTTGAATTTATTGGCCACGAAAGTGTACAAGGTGGACAAAGGCAAACTGCAATATTGCCTAGCAGAGGTGTTGTACTTAGCACAGCTAATTTCAAAAGATGGCAAGAGGATACTGCCTGACAGGGCAGCTGTCATACGCCATATGATAATACCAAAAACAGTTAAGGACATGCAAAAGTTTCTCTGCACTTGTAATTACTGCCGCGCATGGATACTTGATTATGCAGCATACACATGCCCACTGCTACAAGCACTGAAGGAAGCCCAAAAGAATAATGTCCCAATAAAATGGGACCAGTTGTGGCAAACCCAGATTACGACAGGGAATTCTACTTATTTTCACACTGCAGTGGTACCCTAATGACCGCAGTGTTGACACAGAAAACATCATTAGGTCACAAGCCATTAGCCTATTACAGCGGCACATTATATTCAGTTATGCAAGGGCACTTCGCCTGCGAACAATCTTTCGCTGCAGCGGCCTTTGCAATAGAAAAAAGCGCCTCCATCGTGATGGGATGTTCAGTGACCCTATACGCAGAACACTCACTGTTTGAAGAGGGATATGATGTCATTGTACAAAAGCACCTCCCCTCTCATTACTCCGCACAAGCAGCAGAATTGACTGCACTAATTGAGGCATTGCACACTGCTAAAGGATGTGCGATAACGATATATTCAGATTCGGCATACACCACAACAACAGTACACTCAGGGCTGTCACGATGGTGATGGAGAGGGTTCAGGAGGGCAGATGGGTCGCCAGTGCAACATGCTACATTAATAAATGAGTTGATAAAAGCACTAGCACAACCATCAGTAGTAGCAGTGGTGAAGTGCCAAGCCCATACCAATAACATGGATGCAATCTCATTGGGAAATGCGGCAGCAGACGCAGCAATGAAAGAAGCTGCGTATTTCAATGTCCCACCAGCTATTAAATGCATTATCAAAACACTGAGTACAGACACATTAGAAGAGGGATACAACCATACACCAATATACCAAATAATAGAGCTTCAAAGACATGAACCAGTAGAAGAGCAAGAACTATGGGCCAAGAGAGGGTACAAACAATCATCAACAGATTTAATATGGAGGCAGGAACTAACAGGGAAAGTGGTGATGCCGGTGGAGTTGTTAGAAATAGCGTTCCAGCAACTACACTTCCCGATGCATGTAACCAAACAGCACATTGCAGCAGATATACATGAACATTGGTTTGTTCTGAATTTACAGGACATCTGTCAAAATTTACTATAGAGTGCACTACATGTCAAACACACAGTTCAGGAATGACACTGAGAACATTGCGAGGAACATTACTGCATCTTATGGGCCTATTCAGGGAGCTCCACATTGCTTATGCGGACATGGGAGAAAGATGTAACTGGGCAAGATACTTAATTGTGAAAGTTTGCCCCTTCTCACAGTGGGTGGAAGCTGGACCATGCCCCCGCCCAGACGCGAAGTGCGCCACAAAGTTTCTTATATGAGAGGTGTTCTCAAGGTGGGGCACATGTGATGTGATAAGATCAGATAATGGCACACACTTTGTGAATTACCTCTTCAAGGAAGTAACGTCATTACTGGGGGTCAAACACAAACTGTGTTTGATTTATCACCCGATGGCTAATGGAATGGTGGAAAAAATCAACCGCCTGCTCAAAAGTAAGTTATCAAAGTTGTGCAACACGCTTTAAAAGAATTGGGTGTATTGCTTTCCCCAGCACTGTTCCAACTCAGGACGCAGCCAAGTAAAGACCATCATTTGAGCCCGCATTCATATGTCACTCTGCCCAGTAAGAAGAGCTTCAGATGCTCACAGATCTGCCACAGTACTGGGGGAAGAATTCAAGGAATACCTTACCCAGTTAACACACGCAGTGCATAGCATAGCACGACAAGTTGCACCACCATTTCCTGAAAATGCTGTGACAGACACTGCAATGCCAGCCCATGATAGCCTAGATGGTCAGCTAATACCAAGAGAGAATGTATATGTATGAAGTTTTGTTGGAGGTGGAACTCTCCAAGATTTCATGGCCCTTATGAAGTAATATATTGCACACCTATCGTCATAAAAGTTAAGGGATTGAAATATTGGGTACATCTGTCAGATTTGAGAAGAGCATGTTATAGTGCAATCCCTCAATGCGAACAAACTAACAGCAACAAAGTTGCTAGTGGTTAAGAGAGGAACTATGAAAAAGCACAAAATGACGAAAAAGAAAAATGGAAAGGCATTGAGTAAAACTCAGTTATGACAATCTTTCTCTTTCTCTCTCTCTCGTTCTCTTTCTATCAATTTAAAAAAAAATCAATTGACAGCTTGTATAGAAAAATTATGCTCATTATTGAAAGAAAATGATGTTCATTATGAAAAAAAATTATTCCAATGGAAAGCACGAGAAAAATAGGTAAATAGCATTAAGGTGTGCACACCATAGAACGTATTTAGCAATAGTAGATATGTAACAATAAAATGACAACGTAATGCAATAAATAGCAAAATGTATGCCTGTCACTTAACCATTTTATATCACCCATCCAGGTGACAAAATGGCCGAAAGGAGTGCACTCACAGATGACAACACATTTTTAGTTAGTGATAGGGTAGTTAATAGAGTTAATACATATTATAATTTAGCGTGCGGTGTAAAATATTCTGCAATATTGTTTTCGACTATGTTTTTTTTCATGGCATAGTACTATACTATTGCTGATGACATGAAAAAGGGGGGAGTGGGGCATTGCTAATACGAGAAGGATCAATACTTATATGGGCAGGGGTGTAAACGATGTGGAAACATAATTATTCTAATAATACAAACCTCACTACGTTGTACATGAACCGCACAGCAACAGCCCCCCCTCCTTCCACTTGCTGCTATAAGCCCGAGTAATGACAGTGAGACTAACCAGTATGATGGTGATTACTTTTGGGAGAATTAATGTAAACTGATAACTATTGCTGTACGAACAACCACAGAACCTACCTCACAAGGAGCTATAATCCACTTGTATGCTGCTTCTACCCAAGAGACCCCAGAACTACAGGCTGGGTACACTGTGAATGAATTCATTGACACAACATGGGCAGGAGTTTTTCCCATAAATTATCAAAAAGTAAAAACAATGAATAACTAGGAAGGGGGGAGGAGGAGACGGAAAAGGGGGGACGGAGGGAAAAGATATGATATCCACCATGGCCCTGGATTAGATGAAATAGAAGGCCCCCGCCACCCAGACCAGTCAAATAGATGGTACTCAGACATGAGTGCTATAGCAAAACAAGCCACAACGAGAGCTGCTATGTCTGTTTTCTCATACCGCATGCATCAGGCATGCCCAAAATACTTGTACCACAAGAAGTGACCTTGTCAGACGCCCAGTGTTTAATTCATCTCGTATTATGTAGAATTCAGAGTACCTTCCAGGCACAAACGATTACAATAGAACAGCTGCAGAACGAGAAAGCATGCACAAGCAGGTGCCAGGGAGTATTCTGCATTAAAGAACCATTTTTTGTTATAGAAGGAATAGATTCACAGAAAAAAAGTGACACAACAAAACGATTGAGTGCAAAGCTGAAGCACTTAGGGGACTAACTGAAGAAATCTTTCAATCAACGGGTCCTGTCTCGTCCAAGCACATTGCAAAACTCACCTGAGTTACCGCTCTAAAAAACCTATCAAGACCCAAAATGAAATACCACAGTGGCTTTGTTTTCAAGGAGAAGGGAAGGTACAAATGGGTGCTTACAAGCAGTGCAACAAAACAATCATTATTCCGGATATGAAAAAAGGTACAGCTGCGTTAATGGACATGTACTGGGTCTGTGGCAAACAAGCCTACCTGCATATACCGGCATCATGGAGAGGTTCTTGTACCCTGGCCACCCTGAATTCAGCTCTGATGGTAATCCCAGAAAGCCATATCCAAGGAGGAAAATAGTTGGCTGGCATATCGGCAGCAGGGCAATCGGCTGACACATCGGCAGCGCCCCAACTAGCAATAACAGAACTTCCGTCATATGACATCTTGTCGGAAAGTGACCTGAAGGACAGCAAAAGCAGTCATCAAACTACATTTCCAGTGAATCATCCGTCCTTCTCGCTGAGATCCCAGCAAAGTACAAACTCTTCAATTCTGCAGAGACATTCTTAGCTTGCCTCCTAACATCAGTACTCCAGGCATGAACAAAAACCAAATGGTTACAGATTGTCCGCTGGGAGCTGATCCAATTGGCCAACAACACTCAAGAGGGATTCAATGTGATCAAGGTGCAATTTCACGCCTTGCGCTTAATGACAATGCAGAACCGGTACGTCCTAGACCTCACAGCGATGGACAGCAGTGTTTGCCGAAAAATCGGGAGCTCATGCTGTACATTCATGCCCTCTGAAGATGCAGCTAATGGGACTCTCTTCCATGTAATCTCAGCCATACATAGTCTGGGGGAGAGGATGTCGAAAGAAGGAGGAATAGAGCCAAGCAACTGGTTTGACAATATGTTCAGCTCGATACCATCCTGGTTAACACTGTGATGAACATGTTTGTTCCATGTCATCATCCTGTCAACATGTTCCTGTTATCATTTTTATTTTGCTATTTTTTGTGTGTGCCAACTAGGTATCCAATGCTGTGCAAAGTCTATGCCTCAACAATGATGATGGTAACAATGGGCCGACAGAGAATGGTGGCTACTATGATAGATGCACAGATGCAAACTGGAGAGCCAAACCCACCAAAATATTGCATGATAGCTGTATATCGCCAGAATGGGGACAGGGTAGATAATCTATATCACACCACCATAAATGAACCAAGGGAGCTGCAATGGTACAGGGAAGTGTGGATGGACCTGGATGGGGATGAAGGAATATACATGACATGCACACAAGGTGAATATGCAAGAAGGGGCCATAGCTTGAAAAGCGTATGTAGGGCTTGGATGCGAATAAAAGGAACACCTGCTTGGGATGAAGCGGTTGCAGAAGCGGAGTATTACCGAAATGAGAATAAGAATAATAAATAGTTTGTTACTTTAGATGTGTGTGAGTGAGGGGTTGTTTGGGCTCCCCGCCATACATTCAGTACAGCTTGGACCACTTGCTCTTCCAATGGTGGGGGACGCCTCCATTGCCCTTATGTTTACATCAGCCTTATGCTGACATTGGCATAGATGGGGCTGTTGCGAGAGACACTTGGCATCCATTTTGTACACCCTTGACTCCATCTTTTTGGACTAGGCCTCACTGTGATAATACAAAAAGGCTTTTCTCCCCTGTGCGGTGCGGCGCGTACCGCGTACATGGCCCCCACCCTTTCTCACTGTGTTTGCAGCTCTATTCTGATGCTCGAGCCAGAGGCGATTGCAACAAAAACAAATGTAACATCTGGCTCTTCCTCTGAGATCACTGTCCCGTGTGTGAACCGGCCTGAGCCAGGCCTTGTAGCTCATCCATCTCCACAAACCTGCCCGTGCCCTCTTACCCTTGCTGTTGGAAAATTACTGCCAGTATAACCTTGTGTCCCTGTAAGGTATTCTCTTGATGTACCAGATACGTGACCCGGCCATGAAGCCCACCCCAGCGTGCCCTTAGCTAAAATCAGACCTCTGTCACAGTATATTGCATCCTGCAACTAACAAACGTCAGCATGCCCCCAGTCTCTTTGATGAGTTCAGACCCACCCCGCGATCGATGTTATCATACTGGTCAAGACCCTTAACCTGGTACCCCATATAATTCCCAATAAGTAATGGTGTGATTACATTTATGCAATTTATAGTTTTATGATGATTTGCTCAAAGGAACTGTAATGACTATTGTTCAGTGCATGTTTAATGGTAATGTATTATGTTAGCTTAGTTAGCGGCCACCCTGCCTCACAGCGACCTGACCCTCACCCCGCCTGGATACAGACAGCTGGACCTCGTGACTCTTACCCTCCCGACAACCCAGCAGCCAACCACGGAGGAGCAGCACCTATATGCACCAATACAACGTGAGCTTGTGTCCAATCATAATGGACTTTGCAACATTCATGTCTGACATCGTTTATGATGCTTTCAGCCCTTATAATCAATTGTAAGTGTATTGTTTGCCAGAGTGCTCTCTAGATGCCAATTCTTTATAAAGAAAGACTAAATCTCACAACCTGTTCTTTTAGTCTCATTCCCCGTTGGGGTGTGTCTTATTTACTGGTATTGCACGTGCTAAAACAGGGATGGGCCTTTACAGGACTCCTGCACTGCAATGGGACGGTCACCGCTCGCAACCGGCAATCTTCAAAACAAGTGGCTGTCCTGTGTTTCAGCTCCTCGCGTCTATTGTAAATAGCACCACCATAGTTCCTGGCTGTCGAGATGGGCTTTCCTTGCTTCTGGGGTTCCACACTATGTTGAGGGGCCTCAGGCTTGGTCAATTCTGCTTCCTGGGAGTCGGGGGATCTTCCTGGAACTCTTGGCCAACTTAAAAGCACAGCACACAAACTGGGGTTCCTCTCCCTGGCTCTCCGGTTCCAGCAGCGACTGCAATGGATACTCGAGCAGCGTTGAGAGGATGTCCAGGTGGCCCACTTTGGAGTTGATTGTTTCCACCAACTCAAAGGGAGAAGTCGTCCTTGCAGGTGCTTCTCTGTTGATGCGAAATTGGAGTTTCAGCACAGCAGCAGGGCTTTACCGAGCAAATCAACAGTCCAGGAGTTGCAGCAGGCATCTTCTTCAAGTTCTTCTTCAGATTCATTCATCCATTGATCGACTCTGCCTTCCAATCCAAAAAGCCTTGCCTTTTATGCAGCTTGCTCTCATTCATTCCAGCCTAGTTGCCAGTCACCCGGCAGGGTGGCTGTCCTTGCCGGAAAGCTAGCCAGCAATTCACCTAAGAGTCGATTCCTGTCCCCTAGAACATTAAGCACAGGGAGTTTCAGACACCTCCCTCACTTCCTGCCCCTGCCATACACCCTGGAGTCAGAGACGGGATTCACTCATGAATCCCACCAAAGACAAAACGAACAAAGGGAACATACCTGGGTTTACGCACAGAGTAAATCTCAAGAAGGACCTTTCCACAAATGAATGGCGAAAATAGAAGACCAGGGCCATTTTGACAAAAATGGCACCCATGGGTGCATTACCGTGGCTGCGAACGCAGCCCTCTGTAAAAACCCATAATGGTAGTAAAAGTAAACCACTGCCACCAGCCATTCAGTGAGGAAAGGGTAACATAAAAATGTTATATGAGCAGCTAGACAAAGGGGATACTAAGTAACCTCTCCAGGACCCTATGGTAAGATAGTCTGTTCTGGGTGTAGAAAGTTACAAAGGTAAGTAAAGTCAGTTTCATTTTATTGCTCTGGGAAACAGTACTTTATCCCAGAGAAGGTTTTTAAACCTTGGGGAAATCTGGAAGACTTCTCTGTGCCACTCCACTGAAGATACTGTGTGACACAATGTAAAAGATGATGCCTATGGAGTTTGTCAGACTCCACAACCAATAGAAACACAGAGTTAAAAATCACAGTAAAATACATGAGAGAGTGGGAAAAAAGTGTCTCACTCTCTCCAGGTTAAAAAAAAAAATGAAGTCCACAAAATCCAGTAAAGTTGCTGGGGGTCTCTAAGGTAGAGGGAATTGGCACATTTCTGAGAACAGGTGCATCATATAGTCTTATCTTTTCCTTAACTTCCATTTCCAATTCCCCACAA
The DNA here is from genome assembly GCF_040938575.1 of Ambystoma mexicanum. NCBI lineage: Eukaryota > Metazoa > Chordata > Amphibia > Caudata > Ambystomatidae > Ambystoma > Ambystoma mexicanum. Next base: position 1,365,186,737 of record NC_090933.1, read on the forward strand.
AGCACTTACCAAATCAGTGCAAATCAGTATCGACAAGCCCCAGGTTGCACCTCAAACACCTTTTCCTGTTCCTCGAGCTGCTCTTGTGATAAAAGAGTGGCCCATCCCCCTCACCACTGTTGCCCCTGAGGAAAAATAAAAGAGCCACATTAAGTCACTTCTCTTGTCTACCTCCCACCCCTGCTCCCTCCCTTGACCTCTGCCTGGCAGCTACACGCAACCCGTTTGTCCCTTGGCTGCGCATCTCACTGTATTTCATATTTATTTCTTGACATGTTTATCTTTTTTTTATGGTCTGCCACACCCCCGTATTCGCTGTCTCATGCTCCATCCCCTATTTGTGCACCATGCCTTGTCTGATGAGCAATCTGAACCTGTCCGATTTCCACCTCCCGATTTTCCTTATCTCCTCCTTCCTCAGCCCTTCGTCATGTGCCATTGTTGCCACACCAATTCTGAAAGAGTGAGTGGTTTTTTCCCACTTGGCAGTTCTGTCTGTGACACTCTCCTAAACTAGTATTGGATCAAGGATTACTCATCCTTGTGTACCAGGAAGTAACCCTCCACCTTTGATCTGACTTTGATCTGACTTCTCCATAGGCCCTGGAAAGTACTTACTCGCCCCCTAATCTGTTTAACATCTACTCATTCCCTTCTCCTGCCTTGGTTTGTCTTGGATTTCCTTACCCTTAACCTAACTCACCATTCTTCGATCTGGGTACCACCTCACTGAGTTTTCATGCTGCAAAATATGCTAGAGTGAAACAGGCCTGAAATAAAATTACCCTGAATGCTGAGCTGCACACTTTCTCTACTCTGTCCCCACTGTGATGGGTAGTCTGTTGTCCTTTGCCTTTTGGGCTTCCTTTGTCCCAACCTCTCACTGCTGTTCTAACCAGAAAGCTCTTCGTAGTATTTTACAACCCCCTGTCACGATATATTATGCAGCACAAGCAAGACAGGGACAATTTTCCCTTTCAATGGGTGAGGCACAATCAATCCGCTTTTTATTTTTACAATTCCTAAATGTTTTTTTAAGGAGGCCTTCAACCTGTCTGACACCCAACCTCCACCAGTACCCTTTGTCCCAATAGACCAAGAACCAGGCCGGTGTGTTGTCAATTGAAACTTTATTAATTTACTATTTTAATCGTCAATCAGAACAAAATATAACAGCAGCCACTTTTGAGGTGGCAACACAATGCACAGGTGTCTAGAACATTACCAGATTAAGATAGACTTAAATGCCACACCAAATTTGTGTTGTGAAAAGCAATGGCAACTAATTTCACTCTACTGATGGCAGGAAGGTTAAGCGCTCCCCCGTTACAATGGAAATCTCAATAATTCAATACTACTACCATGGGACAGGGCGCAAGGGTGTTTTGGGCTGCCTACACTAGAGAACAAATAGGGCTTCAAAACAGGCTAAATAGTACACATAGGAAATCAGATTTTTACACAGGCAGCACATGAAAAATAAAATAAAAAAATTAAAGGGAATAGAATTTGAATCCGAGATCAGGGTATGATAGAGAAAGAAGGATTGAGTAGGAAAAACGATTTTTGAAAGGTGAAAAGAAAGATTTAGAAAAACGAAAATGCAAATCACGCTGCTAAGTTTTACTGGAGCTGGAAGTAACAGGCAAGCTCAAAAAATAAAATAAAGGAAAAGCAATTAGGAAAATCAATGTTTAAAGGATGGAAAGAAATATTTGGAAAACAAAAGGGTAAATCACACTGAAAATGACAATCAAGATCAAAACGATAAAAATGAAGGAAACAGCAATGCTAAATCTGAGCTCAGAACATTATAGAGGAAGAAAGATTGAGTATGAAAATCACTTTTTAAAGGAGGAAGAGAATGTTTTGAAAAATGAAATTGTACATCACATTGAATTTGGCTGGGACTAAAAAGGACACACAAGCATTCAACAATGAGAACGGCACATATCAAACACGGTTTTAGTGAAAATGACAGGGGTAACTCACAGGGATGTTTTGGGCAAAGAGATTCTCACAGTGGGAACAACAGTTAGGGTTTATTATGACAGATGAAAATGGGGATTTGTTTTTAGACAAACGTTTTACACATGGAAACATTTGGTTTTAGCTCATAATGGAAATAGTTCTTCTGGGGCAACACATTTATGACTATAACAATTAAATAACCTCAAAGGGCACAAGATGGTTGATTTCCAATTGCAACAATCTGGCTCTGTGAATTTCAATGGGGGAATTAATTGATTTACTACGCAAATTACTAGTGAAATAACTTACTTAACAAGGCAAACAAACTAAGGACTTTTCAGAGAAAAGAGAACTTTGATCAACGGATACACAAGGGAAGATTAAGTTCCATAGGAAAAATGACTTTAAGGCACAGAGGACCACAATATTTGTCAAGGGGAGAGTTACCAAATTCACAAACAAATATAAATACTTTTCAATAGAAAAATGACTAAATTTCCCAAGCAGACAGAATAAAGGGTTTTCCCTTATGGACCCTCTAGGCTAGTGCTTACATAGATAGGACTTGTTTAATCTGTGGCTGTGGAGATCTATACTTACAGACAAAAAGTATTCTACAGTCATCAATGGCACCAGGGCTCCACTGCCAGGACCATCACCAGGGTCAATCAAGGCCTCACTCTGTGATCCCAACCAGTTACTCCAGGTCCCTGCTTTACTCAGGGATTAGGCCCAATTTCTGCAAGTATAGCCCCAGATCTCCTGTCAGCTCCACAGCTCGGATTTTGTAGAGAGCATCACTAGTTGAGGTGGAGTAACCTAATTATAAGCCAAATGACATCACTTCTGTGTCATCCTTCTTGCACAACTGATTGGGCAATGGTCAAGTGTTCCCTCCCCCTCCCTAAGCCGGTAAGCTCAGAGAAAGTAGGCATGATTTGAACAGTCAGGAGAGGATACCCCATCAATCATATAACACAGGCATCAGGTTGGGTCTGGCTTTTGTACCTAGAAATCTCACATTTTGAGAAATACCTTTTCTAATCAGATTACGCCACAGATGCCAGCATATCCAGGAATTACATTTTTTTGTGAATCGCATTAACCTTGATTGATGACTGAGTGACAAATTTCGATGAAGCTACCGTATTTTCTCATTCAAGGCCAAACTACATTTCTGTAAAAATATGGTATTCAGTGGGCAGAGTACCTATCATCTATTACACCTTTTCTCAAATTTGTATGATTGTCACATTTATATACAGAACACAATAATAATTTGTTTGATAACTTGTGATAGGTTGGTGTCACCAAAATCATTTTGGACCCACCAGACGCAGCTCATTGACAGCTTTTCATAAATCTGAACATGAAAAATGTACGATTAATACATCCCAAGTTATTCCAAAAATTGCATATCTCCCGTTGTGTGCAATGGGTGTGATGCTCCTCCTCCCCTCTTCCCCCTCTGTAAGCAGAGATCTGGTTCTTAGCTCTGGCATCAAGAGGCACCCTTTTGTTGAGGTTAGCCTACAGCTTCAAAGGCTAATTGCTAAGTTTACTACAGCCTGAGTGCTTTTTGTCGTAAAACCTGAAGATACACAGAATGCCTCAGCTCATTCCCATGGTAACTGATCCTGTGAAGGCTGGTTTCACACCTGGGGTTCATTTCTTAGGAAGTCAGAAGTGAAACTTAAGAGTTGCATTTTCCATCATTTTGCATTTGATCCAACTTTAGCAAAAGCACACAATCTAACGTGTAAACCCTTGCAACAGTACTTTCCTGCAACCGTGATTACAGAAGGCAACATAGCATGTTTAAAGACTTTAGCTGTACATTTGAGTACTTAAAGTATTGATTTTGAAGACCCAATTGCAATGTCACTGGTGTCAGTTTTAGCTGTGAAACCTTTCATGCTGTCATAGTTGCACATTTCCTTGTAGATTCTGGTTATTTAAAATATTCTCTGTGATGGGTTCATGATGAAAAGACGTAAAGTTCCTCGATGGAACCTATTTTGAAGAGCAGGTCTTTAATTGAAAATGAGATGGAAAAACAGATTTTTGAAGACAATTATTCTTGTTAGAGTAAAAACCCCAGTCTTTTGTGCAGGCTTACACACATTTTGACCCTTTCATTTACATGCTGGACATCACTGTTTTTGCCAAAGGGGTCTCACCCTTTTCAGACCTTCCTCATCAATATCATGAAATATTCCCTTCATGTGTAGCAAGGAATATGTTCAGGCATCCCCATGCTTAGATGCCTAAATTGGCTCCTTCATGTTTGGGCAAGGGCCTCATTTTGCATGTACACCAGCGCAAGCCTTTTGCTGGGGGGTAAATCTCCACCTCTGACTTGTTTTTATGGCATTTTAGGGCTATTTCACCCCACAAACCCCCCGGCCCTAGCTCTGAAGCAACTTTATTGAGAGAGAGAAGAGCTAGGAGAGAGTGGGGTATTCCTTCTGAGATGGCCTGGGTTCACCCCAGGGGTCTCCTTTAGAGTGTGCCTGCTCCTGGTTCATTCAAGGACTTTCCTTTGGAGTGGGTCTGCTCTATTCCGGGTCCTGATGGAGTGGCACACTGGTTCACACTCACCCTCTTTGGATTTAGATTTTTCCATTTGGTTGGGGTACCTGGGCCTCTCCCTGTCTGGTGACTCTCATTTGTCCTGTAGAGGCAAGGAGTTAATAGATCTGCCAAGAAGAACGGAGAGATTAAGGAGGTAATTCATAGAAATCAGCGCACAAGTGGCGCACGCGGCTGGTGCACAGTGTGCGCGTGCGGCAGTCTGCACCAGCCGCGTGCGCCAAAACCCATTTCAGCGCACAGCGTATTCATGGATTTTAACATCCATAACCAGCCGTGGCGCAGAGTGGCAAAGCGACCCTGCAGCAGCACCAGTTACGCCCCCAAACCCGCCCCGTGCGCCATGAACAGTGCACAAATCCAGTACATGGCGCAAAGGCCAGTGGACCAGCATACAGCCCCCCAACCATGAAAATGCATGTAAAACTCCCCGTGCACCCCTCAGAATACATGTACCCCTCTCGCGCTAGCGAAATCACGTGTAAAACTGCCCGTTTACCCCTCAGCATACACGTATCCCTCTCACGCTAGAAAAAACACGTGTAAAACTCCCCGCACACCCCTCAGAATACACGTACCCCTCTCGCGCTAGCAAAATCATGCATAAAACTCCCTGCACACCCCTCAGAATACATGTACCCTACTCGCGCTAGCGAAATCGCGTGTAAAACTACCCACACACCCCTCAGAATACACGTACCCCTCTCGCGCTAGCGAAACTGCACGTAAAACTCTTGTTGCACTAATCAGAATACACGTAACCCGCTCGCGCCAGGTAAATTCCCTGGAAAAAGTCCCTCCTGTGGTGTGGGCTGCCTGTGGGGCATGGCCAGGGTGGATGGGCTGCCTGTGGGTCATCGGGAGGGTGGATGGGGAGCCTGCACGAATATCGTGGGTGCGCTGGAAGTTTCACACGCGATAGGGCCTGTGCGAGCGGGTTACGTGTATTTGTGGGGTACGCAGGGAGTTTCACATGCGATAGGCCTTGTGTGAGCGGGGTATGTGTATTTGTGGGGTAAACGGGGAGTTTCACACATGATATGCCCTGTGTGACCGGGGTTCGTGTATGTTTGGGGTGCGCAGGGAGTGTCACATGCAATAGGCCCTGTGAGAGCGGGGTACGTGTATTTGTGGGGTGTGCAGGAAGTCTCACACGCGATAGGCCTTCGGCGAGCGTGGTATGTGTATTTCGAGGGCAGGGATTTTCACATGCGATAGGCCTTGGGTGAGCGTGGGACATGTATTTCAGGGGTGCGTGGGAAGTTTCACATGCGATACTCCATATGAGAGCGGATACATGTATTTCAGGGGTATTTGGGGAGTTTCACACGCAATTTGGCATCGTGGGACCTCCCGGGTGTGCGATTTCCCCCGTCCCCATGCAGCCCGCACCACAGGGGACTACCCTAGAACCCTCACCATGCCCTGCAGGCAGCTCACATGGCACCATGCACTTGTGAGCACACTTGTGAGCCCCGACTCATGTCTCCCACCCATCCACCCACCTCCAGTGACAGGCACCTGCCAGCAGGCCGGTCCTCATATCCCCCACCCACTCACCCACCCACCATTGACGGGCACCTGCCAGTAGGGCCCGACTCATGTCCCCCATCCACTCACCCACCCACCATTGACGGGCACCTGCCAGCAGGCCCTGACTCATGTCCCCCTGCACCATCACCCACCCAGCAGTGATGGGCACCTGCCAGCAGGCCGCGACTCATGTCCCCCCACCTACTCACCCACCAACCATTGATGGGCACCTGCCAGCAGGCCCCGACTCATGTCCCCCTACACCCCCACCCACCCACCATTGACAGACACCTGCCAGCAGGCCCTGACTCATGTCCCCCTGCACCCCCACGCACCTAGCAGTGACGGGCACCTGCCAGCAGGCCCCGACTCATGTTCCCCCAACACATCATCACGATCCACACTCATGGCCCTTATGGCCACCCAAAACCCACCTCACGCCACCCCAGTCCAAACACCCAACCAAGTATTCCATCCACCCCACATTGAAATCCCCATGTCATGATAGATCCCAAATGACAAGTATGCACATCAATACATGTCTGTCACACACACACAATGGGTGCAAGTGAATGAGAAAACCCACATCGTGACATGCATGAAACCAATGAGAGAATACCACACAAATGAAGTATGAAACCAAAATTTATTAAATACAAAAGCAAAGGAATGAAAGAAAATCACACAATAAAAGAAATAATAAAGAAAAGGCTGCATGTCCAAAATGAATGAAAAATATATGAATGCTGAATCCAAATAAATCCAAAAAAAAAAGGCTCCAAAGCATTCGTCCATCAAAACAAATCCAAAGGTAAACAAAAAAGAAAACCATTGCTCCAATGAAGTCAAATCCAGTCCAGAAATATATACAATGTAAAAATCCAAGATCTATGAACTACCTAACAAATAACTATATACAAAAAGGTGGGGCATAGTCCATGCACCCCAAATGAAAGAAAAATAGAAAGGAAACCTAACACTAATGCACTATATACAATGGCGGCGGACAAGTCCTATGGCTCACTTGTTGATTTCCCAGGCCAGGGCATCATCGAACTACTGTTCAAAGTCCTGGAGGCGGGCCTTTTCCCTGGCCCCGTGGTCTCGCAGGGATAACGCCATGTCCACCCCAACTCTCTGCGAATTTCCTCGAGGCACTCAGCGTCTTGCGCATTGAGTTCTCTGCCGTGACCATAGTGAGCTGTGCCTCTCCCGCCCGCCGCTACTCCGCATCTATTTGGTGGCCCAACCGCTGCCACACGGAAGACACTCCCAATACAGGGTCCTCCTGCCCTCTGGCGGATGCCTGCCCCTCTGATGTTGATGGCCCCGAGCCATTATCACTCCCACCTTGAGCCTGCTGCTGCCGTGTATGTGCCCTGCCTGTTGATGCCTGTTGATGCCTGCACGTCCTCCTCCTGCTAGGGTCCAGTTGTTGGGATGGCCACCCCTGCTGGACCTCCAACTCCCGACTGTGGCAGGGATGTGTGATCTACCAGCCTGGCCGCTGGGTCAGAGGCAGCTCCACAGGGTGCCTAGGTGATACTTGGGCCGGAAGATGGCACGGAGGACGACTGGTGCATGGGAGTTCAGTTGAGGAGGGGGTCGGTACAAGTTCCAGCAGACAGAGGAACCCAGCACTGGTGACCCATCCTAGTAGGTTGACGCGGTCAATGAGGCGTCCCAATGTGCAGAGTCCTCACGAAAACCCTGCACGTCATCCCGGATGCCACGTTGACGCAACTCCACCACAGCCAGGATAGGCTCAACACGGTCCCAGATTGCCATGTCCGCAGGGAAAGGAAGGCAAGTTGTTGTTTGCACATCCCCTCCCTGAGAACGGGTCTGGACGAAGGCTTCCCTTCTGGTGCGGGATGATGCAGTCACAGGATCGGGGACAGGATTACACACAGGCACCTCTGCGGCCGAATCTGCTGCCTCCTGTACCTGCCCATGGACTGCACCACTAGCACCAGTGGAATCTCCCCTCCAGACCCAGTGTGTGGCCCTTCCATGGCCTCCTCTTCAACCAAACTCCGCACCAACCTGGATGACTCCGTGCCATCTTGCTCCATAGGTCACTGTGGGGTCTCAGCTGCCCCTTCTGCTGCTGAAGAGTCCACCTCCGACCTCTGCCTCTTGGACCTACCCTCGACAGCTGCCCGACAAAATGACAACCTGGGAGGGGAGCTGGGCCATGCATCTCCGGCTGGCGGTGCGATCCCTGCCGCTGTACTCCACAGCACCGTCTCCGCCCCCTACACCAGTTGACGCTGCAGATAGGGTGAGACAGAACACAGGCATCAGGGCACTGTACAATGGTCTGATACACACATGACAGTTGCACATGAGCAGTGTCAAACTTCACACATGGCATCACACTCCACAACACACATATCATTTAAACCCACACACATTCGTAAATTAACTGGAATGTTGCAGCAGGCAGCACCATCCATACACATACAACAGCATGAGCATCCAAAGGTTACCCTGATGTCACATGCAACACAGGGAGTGCTAACACATGCACACACGCCACCAGACATACATGCATCTGTACATCTCCACCACCTGTCGCAGTGATATCATCGCCATCCATGTCACATCTGCCAATCAGCCTCCTACATGTCAGTGTCACATGCATCCATGGTGTATCACAGTGGCACACATGTCAAATACACACACATGCACGTGTACATTGTGCACATACATGAAGGTGGAACCCGCATCCATGTGTCACACCACAACCATGCCACAGTACATACACAGAAATTTAAACATGTGTGCACCCACACATGCATTTGGCCAACATGCATTTGAACACATACACCATTGATGTGCCTCACACATTACTGGACTCACATGCGGCAGGCTCATGTCCCTGTATATACACATCCATACATGTGCCTACCAAGACATATGTCCAAACTGCACACTCCTGCCACACCTCTACATGCACAGCATCCAATCAGTACGCATGTACACTTACTGCTCAACTCCGGACAGGTCTGCCTCTGAAGGATCTGGAGGTGGAGCGCTGGGTGTATGCATTCCAGGACCCTCATCTGGATGTTGGCAAGGCGGTCCCGGCACACCTCTGCATGCTTGCTCAGGGTCCTGGACCTGGAGTCCTCCCAGCACTGCTGGACGTGTTGCATGTCGCAGGCTGCCACCCCCTCCTTTCAGATCCTCTTCTGTCCTTCGTTCTCAGCGCGTGAAGTTCCAAAGAGGGCATCATCATGCCCCAGGACATGCTCCACCAGGATGCCAACTTCATTGGCACTGAAGCTGTCAGCCGTCTGCCTCTCTGCTGGGGGGTTGCCACTGGTGCCTGATGGTGTTGTATCGAACATGGCAACCCCCAAGGCAGGTGTGGGTGGGAAACTGGGTCCTGGGGCTGGGCTGTGGAGCAATCGAATGCCAGTCGGGAGTCTTCTGTTCCAGCAGAGGTGGTCACAGCAACTGGACCCCTGCAGGTGGCTGACGTGCAGGCACCAAACAGCAGGGCACGTGGCCAGCAGGCAGGCAGGCAGGCAGCAGCAGATGGCAGGTGGGAGCATGTTCGAGGCTCTGGGGGGCTGGAAAATGGCCTCCTGGGCAGGAGCGTGGTTCTCCATGTGTTGTCGCGTGGCCAGCTTGATACAGAGTGATTTGGCTCGTGAAAAAAGTGCACGTCAGCATGTAATTCGAGGAAAGGCCTTAGCGCGTCAGCACGTATGTGATGCGATACGCGCGGGTATTTCCCTCAGCACAGGTGCATCTGCACGTGCCAAAAAAATCACGTACGTTTGTGAATGCGCGTAATCCGAGTAAAGGGCCTAAGCGCATAAGAGAAATGACGTGCACAGGCGTTTCCCTCAGCACGGGTTAAAGGTGTACGTGCCTTTCATGGAGACCTACATGTGTGTTGCTACTTCGTGTTGTTTCACGCGCCATCACAACTTCACAGTGGATCAAGGACGTATCTCTTCTTTTGGCAGGTGTTTGGCTACGCCTGTTTTTCATTATCACGCTAGTCTGAGGGTGAGTCACGCACGCTATTTTTCCCTGTGGGTGTCCCTGTGTATCGCATACCCATTTTCGAGGTCATAGTAGCCTTCGTGTCCCACACGTACGTTCATTTCATGTCCCTGGGTGCCACCGGGTACTGCGGGAAGTTAATTCCACACACATGGGCTACCGGGGTTGCTTGCACAGTTTTACCACAGTTTTGGGGTGCCTGAGCATTGCGTGACCCGTCACTTAATCACCAGGGTCACATACAGCCTTGCAGGTGCAGGGTTGCTGTTAACATCTTGTATCCCACCCCCTTCACCCCAATATCCCAGGACAATTGTCGTGTACACCTCCCATTGGCACTACTACACCTGTGCCGGCACTACTACATCTGTGCCATGGCTGGGAGGCCACGAAAGGTGAGGGGTGCCTCAGCTGGGTGTACTCCATGTGGTGGGCGTGGTCAGGGACGTGGCAGGGGTGACCAGGGAGTAGGGGGACTCCAGGGTGTTCTGGGTGGCTTCAGAGAGGGAAGAGGCAGGGGTGCGCCACTTCCGCATTATGTTGTGCCACGTGTTGGTGCAGTCATGCCAATACCCCCTGCGGCTCTGGAAGATGCGGTTCTTGCATCTGGCACTGGCGTCCATGTGACCCGGCAGTCCTTTTCATCAAGTGCCACGGGACCAAGGGGAGTGGTAGCTGCAGGTGCAGCTGTGGACACCACCACCCAGGCTCAGGGTCTGCCAGCGCAGTCTGCGTTGGCACCTGAAGAGTCCCTGGAAGATTTCCAGGAGGTCAGGAGGCACACCGTAGGTACACGCAGGGCTGCCCTGACCGAGGCACGTGTGCCTGGGGCAGTAATGTCATCTGGTGCCCCGACCAGCCGGGTGTTGGCAAGTGCATGGGCAGATGCAGCCGACACCACCCCGGTTATGAGTCTACAATCTAAAAATAGCGTGCGTGACTCACCGTCAGACTAGCGTGATAATGAAAAACAGGCGTAGCCAAACACCTGCCAAAAGAAGAGATACGTCCTTGATCCACTGTGAAGTTGTGATGGCGCGTGAAACAACACGAAGTAGCAACACACATGTAGGTCTCCATGAAAGGCACGTACACCTTTAACCCGTGCTGAGGGAAACGCCTGTGCACGTCATTTCTCTTATGCGCTTAGGCCCTTTACTCGGATTACACGCATTCACAAACGTACGTGATTTTTTTGGCACGTGCAGATGCACCTGTGCTGAGGGAAATACCCGCGCGTATCGCATCACATACGTGCTAACGCGCTAAGGCCTTTCCTCGAATTACATGCTGACGTGCACTTTTTTCACGAGCCAAATCACTCTGTATCAAGCTGGCCACGCGACAACACATGGAGAACCACGCTCCTGCCCAGGAGGCCATTTTCCAGCCCCCCAGAGCCTCGAACATGCTCCCACCTGCCATCTGCTGCTGCCTGCCTGCCTGCCTGCTGGCCACGTGCCCTGCTGTTTGGTGCCTGCACGTCAGCCATCTGCAGGGGTCCAGTTGCTGTGACCACCTCTGCTGGAACAGAAGACTCCCGACTGGCATTCGATTGCTCCACAGCCCAGCCCCAGGACCCAGTTTCCCACCCACACCTGCCTTGGGGGTTGCCATGTTCGATACAACACCATCAGGCACCAGTGGCAACCCCCCAGCAGAGAGGCAGACAGCTGACAGCTTCAGTGCCAATGAAGTTGGCATCCTGGTGGAGCATGTCCTGGGGCATGATGATGCCCTCTTTGGAACTTCACGCGCTGAGAACGAAGGACAGGCCCGGTCAATGACCCTGGCACCGTGGATGTTGCTGCACAGGGTCCATTCCAGGGCACCCAGCAGCTACTGACGCAAGTAAGGGCTTCCGTCCTCATTACACCTGCCACTCCCTCGGTTCAACCCACCAGCGCCACAGCCCATACTGATCAGGGCGGCATTTGCCAGCCAGGATCTGCGCCACAATCCAAGAGGAGGAAGGTTGCACCTGCAGCACAGGCTGGGACCCAGACAGTGCTCCGGCCTGTGGCACGTCGAGGAAGAAGCCTTTCTGCGTGCAGGAACTGGACTTCCCTGTGGTCTACATGCAGGACCACAACAGTGATATGCTAGTGAAGCCGAATTCTCAAACTACGGCTGCCCATCGTATTTCCCACTGGAAGCAAGTTGCGGATCGTGTGAGTGCATTCGGCCATCAGGTGCGCACAGCTCAGGAGTGCAAAAAGGGTTGGGATGACCTCAAATGCAGTAGTAAGGTGAAGCGTGCCTCTAATTACAACATGACTCTGGTGACTGGCAGTGGGCCACCACCCGAGGAGGAAGACCTCACTTTGCACGAGTCAGTCGCTGCGGTGTTCATACCAGCAGGAATGGTCGAAGGAGTGGGAGAGATGCTGGACTTTGATGCCCCGTACAGTGAGTTTTGTTGCGTGTTTGTCGAGGACATGTGTGGTTTGCTTGTGTGATGTGTTGTGCTTGACTGCCATTACATGTCATGTGTACATGGTTCCCATGTGCAAGTCATGCAATGCTTCAATGATGCTTGCCTGCTGTGCAGGATGCTGGACATGTAGAGCAGACAGGGACTGTCCTCATGGCCACACTGCACCCTACTCACATGCTAGTCACCCGGCTGCCCCTCCAGTCCATGTTCCAGCTCACTGGCCCTTCTGCATGTATCCTGGGGTGTCTTTCCTCTCAGCACTGGGACTATGTCATTGCATGGCTAACGTGCATGTGTCTTACGACTGCATGCAGGTACTCCACGTAGGCATGCTCCCTTGCCCCTCCACTCCCCCTGCACCCCAATTCCACCATGGCACTGGTGTGCATCATGTTGGCGTACTGCAATGGCCTGTTCAAGGCTCCTTCTACCAGCCAACCTGCCAGACACATGCAGTGGGGTACATCCTCTATCTTTGATGCAGGATGTTTTACTTGGACTGTGCAGATGGCAGATGCTCCATAGGGACATGAGTGCCCATTCATGCTCCATGTGCATTCCATGCATGCCCCTAGGTGTCCTTGACAGGATGATCATAGCAGTACGTGTCCAGGATGACCTACATTTCATGGCATTTGATCATCAATTCCATGCCCACTCTGGCTCAGGCCAGCATCACACACAGGATTAGGGTGTCACAGTCTGTGGGGCACAGGCCCACTGACTCTGTTCAACTGGTGTAGTGGCTTCTGCACATATGGGTGTACTACTGAGGGTTCATCATGTGTCCTGCTTACTGTGTGCTGTGTTGTCAGTTGACTCAGATGATGTAATTGACGCTAGTCAACACTGTCTGGCAATACACTGGTCTCTGGTCACCCTTTCGCTGCCATGCAATGCCTCCCTGCATTTTCACTTAGGGGAGGTGGCGGGTTTGCTTGTAGCCATGCAACCCATTGCATGCACATTGCACGTGATGCCTGAACTTGCCCTTGCACTGCCTTCATGTGCATTGGTAGACTTCTTAATGTACTTGTTCATGTAGATAGTGGGTCACGTACACATGTTCTGCACTGCATCAACCCACTTCTGAGTCGGGTTACACCCTTCTACATGACTACTCACTGATGCAATGTCAAAGTCAGCTGGCATGTACGGACTGTTTTTCATACCTTCTCTGTCATGTATGCGACGGCACAGGTGCATCCTGTGACACATGTACTCAGTATTGGAACTCTCTAGCAGTTGTTTAGATGAGTTTATTGGTCAATGTGCGGCCCACACCAACTGGCATAGGGCACTGATTGGATGTAGCCTGCAATCGGGTTGTGATGACTGTGGAGCATCCTTCACGTGTGTATGTGTGCACCTCCGCATAAATCAAAGCAAGCAGCGTTACAACTGCTTGCTTTGGTGTATTGGACGCTGGTCATGTTCACAATACAGGTGTATGGGGAAATGGGTGTTTTTGAACGCTTTGACAAGTACAAATGCAAGCAGCTTCAACATTGTGTGGTGCAACATTGCGAGTACTTACTTATGTGTTTGTGAAAGTGTCCATTTACACATGTGTCTTCCACAGATTTTTTGTTGACTGACTAATATGTAGTTGATCAACGTTTATGCTTGTGAGATTTCTGCATTGCGCACGTTATGTGGAACTGGCATGATCCCAAAGGTTCACTGTTGTGCAGAATGTGTATGCCCAGTCCCACTTAGCTACTATGGTGGGTCCTGGGTGTGGAGATTTCCACAAGGAATGATGATATAGGGCACATTCATAGCCCAATGTGCTAAATCAGGCCCCGAGGGCTGTTGTGGCGGCCTCATGTCGTGCAGCTCGGACGGTACTGGCCGTTATGGTCCCTCATGCCTGGTTGCAGGCCCTTGTTTTGCTTGGGACATTCACAATATCTACATGGCCCATGCCACCCGGTATGGGCCGAGCTGCAGATGGATGTAGCTATATTGATGATGATGCTTTAGTGATGCATGTCAACATGCAAGGTACCTGTGTCATTGTGTGTTTGGAATCACTTGCAGCTGTGGTCATTTTGCAGTTCAGAATTGCTTATGGTGTGTTGCATCTCTTAGTTGTCATCTGTCTTTTCTGCCTGTGACATGTGTCTGACAGAGGTGGTGTCTGATGGAGTTCATGTACTACATTTTGTACTTGTGTAGGTTTTGCTATTCAGACACATCCATTTCTGCTTTTGGGGTGTGTTTACATATCAAGGCCACTGGATGCATGCCAGGTTCTCATTTGTGTGTGACATGCCAGCTTCATGTGTTGGCTGTCAATGTGATGTCTATGTGTGTGTGTGTTATGTGCTTCTGACATATGTACTAATGTTTATCTTTTCTCCACTTTTCAGATGATGATGCAATGGAGCCAGATGATGGTGTTGTCATGCCAGACACAGGGTTGCCATTACACCAGCAACCTGGCACAAGTGGGGATCGTGGGGTGGTAGGCCACGAGAACCCACTTGTGTTACAGATCATCTTGTCTAGGGCTGGCAATGAGTCTAGCTCGGAAGATCACTCTGACGACAATGTCGAGTTGGATGTGCATCAGGGCCATTCATCAGGGGTGAGTGATTCTGATGTGGATGCTCCTCTGTCCGCGACACCTGCACTTAGGGGCCAGACGGTGGTGGGACCTCTGCCTGTGGTGGATCGGGACGCAGGGTCACCCTCCACTCCAGTTGCTGATGTGCCTGGGGCATCAGGTCGATGGATAAATGTAGTCCTGCAGCCGCGGGCGGTGCCAACCCAAAAAGGACGTCGGCTCCTTGGGCCCCGCAGGTGTCAAGCCCAGCAACGTGGTGGCTGCGTGCCACTGGGGTATACTGAGTGGGAGCAAGCCGTGGTTGCCAATTCAGAACACCAGGGGGCAGCAATTGATAACATCCTTGAGAGCATGGAACGTGTGGCCCAATCCATGCTACCCCCTGCTAGGCAGGTGGAACTCTAGCAGCGGGTGGCACAGTCCATGGCCCCGTCGCTCAGGCTGGGCATGGCTGCCTCAGACAGGGCACACCTGGCTGAAATGGTGTCTTTGCGTCAAGCAATTGCTGCTCACGCAGAGGCACACATGGAGGCCATGAGGGTTGACTATGAATCCCTCAAATCTACTCTGGCTTTGCTCATGATGTCCCAGAGGAGGCAGCTAGAGGAGAGGTTGGAGCAGCTAGAGAATACCATCTCAGCTGAGCTACGTGCTTGCCGGGAGGTGTACCAGTTGTCCAGCCAGGCCATGCAGGAAGAACTCTGTGTTACACGTGTTACCTTGCAAGAGGAAGCACGCATATCACGCAAGGTTCTACATGCTGACCTAGGTGTCATCGCCACACAGAACCAGGCTCAACCGTCCCGCAGATTTGCTGCAGATGAGGGGCAAGCTGCGTCTAGGCATGGTCAGGGTACTGTGGCACGTCAACCTTTTCAGCCAGAGGGTGATGAGGACGACGAGTTATCTCCCACACAGGTCAGGCTGTGCAGGCGTTGAGTCCATGGAGGTTTTTTTTTGTCTCAACATCATTGCATGTGGGTGTTTAGGTGCACCCTGTACCTCCCCCCTCCTGGGTGCCTTCCCCGGGTCGTATCTGTGGCCTGTCTGCTGCTGTACTACTTGTGTTAACACCTCTAGTGGGGAGTGAGTGGGTTTTATCCACGGCATGTCTGTAATCTATTTGGGTGAGTACATGATTGATGTGTCCATTAATTGATGTGGATTGTGATGTATGTTATTTTCTTGCCTGTATATGTGCTTGATGCACTTCATGCTGTAGACAGTAGCCTGTACCCTTTGCCTGTCAAAGTCACACTGATGGTGGGAGGAGTTCTGATGTAGCTCTCTAACATGGCCCAGTGACAACCAACATGAAAACACACACAGGGAACTTACCAGCATTATTAATATGTTTTATGGCCTTTCTGCAGGAAAATGAGCCTCCCGACTACCTTTGCCAGCAGACGCAGGTCCAAGTACTACAGAAACCTGGCCACATTCGGTGGTGCTGACGTGCGCATGTGGGCGCAAGCAGAAGCACAGGGCTTGTGCTCAGACGTTCGACAGAAGCAGACATGTTTCCAGGAGCTCCAAGCAAGGTGAGCAGCACAAGGGGCCACAGCACAGCCAACCTTCCAACAGGACACTTGCACATGCATGCTAAGTAGCGCCAGTGCTGGGGAGCGTGGCCAAATATTGACGTAGAAGTGCACAGTACAGCTAAGATGCGTTGAGAGACAAATGCCAAGTAGCTTTACAAGTTGTCAGGGGCACACTCAGGGGCCATCGCACATATCCTCCAGTCCACTCTGCTCCGTAGAAGCTGAGTTATTAGCGCAGTAGCATTCCTAGCCAGAAAGTTATACAGTGCACAGGGACACCCAGTGAGGCACAGACTTGTGTGCAGTACATATCATTTGCATGTGCAGATTGCCACTTGCACTACCTATTGTAATCCACGGCTGCCAGAACATGACTTGTACTGAAGTTGCACCTCGCCATACGCGTCTAGCAGCTCACCCAGGGCCATTCTATCATGTGTGATTCTTGACATATTGGTCTTCCATTTACGGAGCGCCCAAGTGCGTCGGCCTTACTGCATTGACATTGTATGAACCATCATGGGGGCAAGCTAATGTATACATACATAGCAGCAGACAAGAGAGTTTGTTTGTGGAGAAGTCACTTACTTTGGAGCATGAATGGTGTTCTGTGTGTGTTGTATACACACACAGATTAGTAACTCACGCTCTCTTTGCAGCATTGAACTGATCCTGTTACCTGACCTGAGAGTGTGCAGACAGGAGGCCAGCACTCACCCAAGAGATAAGTCTCTCTTTGTCTTGCATTTCACTCATTTTGTACTATGTGCATGTAGAACATGGTTTCTCTGATTGAGTATGTGTTATTGTCAATAGTTGTATTTTGTATTTTGCCTACTTTCCCTTGCCAACCCAACTCCCCTCTCCTGCCCCTCTTTCCGGTTATCCTGAATACCAATGCCTGTCCAACCAACGGTTCCCTGGCCCTCTTTCCCCCCCAGGGTGTCGGAGGCCTGTGTAAGTTTTACCATTCAGGTGCCCAGACCACAGAGGGGGTGGTTGGTTCGTGCCACTCCAGCGCCTGGAGACCGGAGCTGTGACACTACCCATCAGTTGCTGCATCCTCATTGTATGTTGTTTCCGGAAAAAGGTACATATCCTGTTGAACCATTGTTGAACTGTGCTACCCTGGTAGTTCTATCATTCTGCTTGTACATGTGCCTGGACTTTTTTTCCACTTCAAGTAATCTACTGGAGACTCTTCCAGGGTTATTTTGTGCCTAGTTGATTTTTCCCTGGTTTGGCGGTTTGGCTCCTTGGAGTTCTCTGCGATGTGGGATTTTTACCAGTCAAGGAGGCCTCTGAGGGGGCTGCACCCTATTTACATGCAAGGTGGCACATGAAGACCAAAGGGTAGGGGGATCCTGTAGCCAGCTAGACTAAAAGGGAGAAGGCTACATTCCCCAGACACAGTTGTTCAGAAGGTCATGGTGATGTGTAAATGAGGGAGGGTCTTTTGTTGTTGGACATTAAGCCTGGGCTACAGTGTTTGGGCACTCTCTGACAATGTTATTGTGGGGTACTATGTACATGATGTGTTCTGCTGGTCAATGGCTGTTCCTGTGTTGTATTTACTTTTCAGGTGTTAGGGGATTGTTGTGCTTTGACATGCTGGGGTGTACACATGGGCAGTGTTCACATGTGATGTGTACAGTACACTCAGGGTCACTTGATTTCACATGCATATATTGAGTGCATGTCCTTACTGACACACACTGTTGCACAATGCTCCACCACATGTACAACCACCCTTCCATGCCCACAGCTGCACACATATTGCCTTCTCGGGCACGCTGTGTCCCTGCAGCACAAGATCAATTACCATTTGGGGATCCTGTACATAGGTTATTTTTTCTTTGTCCTTTTCATGTGATGCTCAAGGTGTATCCCCAACACAATGGCTGCTCACTGTGCAGTGTGCAGAGCAGTGTGTAGCAGGAGACACACACAGCACATGGGTTCGGGAGTAGCGATTTTGCCTCACCCAATGTGCATATGAACAAGCATTCAGTGCTGTGTTCAAGCTACCACTGGTGGAAGGCATTTGTGTATGACTTGGTATGTGTAGGAGGTTGTTGGTCAGTCATTTCATCTGATTCCATGTCAGGCGTCATTGTCACGGGCCACTTTCCATTTATAACATGTCACTTTGGAGCATGAATGGTCATGTGTTGGGCTTTAGCAGTTGAATGCCATGTCATGGTGTGGCAGACAAGGGTGATGTGGTTTGGGAGGGTTTGGGTGACATACCAGGGATTGTCATGGCCTGTTTTGCTGGGGCGGGGGGGTGGTACACACATTGCATGTGTTCCTTTTGATCACACAGGATTGGTTATGTTTAAGTAGCTAGGGATGCACACAATGTAGCACTTCCATGGCAACATCCTCAGGGTGGTAAGGTTGTGACAGTTGACTGTCTCTTTGTCATCATCGATTGTCAACTGGTATTTGCCAGCCTGTGCGCACTCCGCAGGGATGGGAGTTTAGGTGAAAAATGTGGCCACAAGCTGTGTCCGGGCTGCCTCGCCACGTGCCCTTTCCCTTCCCATGGGCAGCGCCTGTTCCTGTGGTTTGGGATGTGGGGGCACCACCATGTCCACCGGTACACCCTGCCGTGTTGCAACATTGTGCAGGACACATGCTGCCACAATGATCCTGCGCACTACTGGGGGTGCATATAGTAGCTGGCCACCAGAGCGGTTAAGGGAGTGGAAGTGTGACATGAGCACTCTGAATGTGTGCTCCACTATGGCCCTGGTTGCAATATGGGCAGCGTTGTATCTTACCTCTGGTGTTGTGGTGCGGTTCCGGATTGGCGTCATCATGTGGTTGCTCAGAGGGTAGGCATTGTCCCCTGGGGTGGTGATAATGGTTGTGTTTAGTTGAGTTTGTATATTTGTCTGTGTGTGACATGCATGCATGTGCACAGGCATTTGTATTCACCTAGGAGCCATATGTTGTCATGCTTATCAGATTCCAGGGCCCGGCTCAGGGCGGACATTCTGTTAATGAAACTGTCATGGGTTGTGCCAGGGTAGTTTGCATAGACAGAGGGGATGATTCCCTTTGCATCACATACAACCTGCATGTTGATGGAATGCCAGTGCTTGCAGTTTCGATAGATGTGCTCAGTGGCCTTAGGTGGACGTAGGGCCACATGGGTGCAATCTATGGCACCAAGCACTTTGGGACAGTGTGCCACCATGTAGAAGTCCTGGACCGTGGCCTGCCTTTCTGCAGGAGTTCTGGGCATGTATATGTGCCTGCGGACTGAGGGGCTCGGAGTCATGATTGCCAACACCTGGTGTAGGCAGCATGACTGCGTGGGCTGCGCGACCCCCCCACTATGGCAGTTGTCTGCTGAAAAGACCCAATGGCCAAAAAATACAGGACATTGAGCACCTTCTCCAAGGGGCTCAATGCTTGGGAGCAAAGGGTGGGGGATGTAAGGTCATCTTCCTACTCCCTGACCAGGTCTAGGATGATATGAGGTGGAAACCTATACCTGCCATAGACCTGGTCGTCAGGCATCCCAAAAAGTCTGATCCGGGGCAAAAAAATGCAGGGCCTGGCTATTCTCCTCCTCCTGTGGTGTCCCACGATCAGTGCTGCCACAAATGGGGCATTCATCGTAGCTGTGTATATGTGTTTGTTGTTGCGCGCACTTTTATACTGTGCGCAGGGACGCTTCCACCTGCCTTTGTGTGGTGGACGTGTTGACGCGTGTGCATGTCTTTTAGTGTGTGCGGGTTTCCCGTATTCAATTCCATGAATATGTGTTGTTTGCGTGCATGTGGGCGTTCTGTGTGTTTCCCTGTAGTACTTCCCCAGTTACGCCTTCTTTTTTACTCACTGCGTGTTACGCCCCGTGTCCCGCCCCCTTTTTGGTGTGTGCGCCGACGTTGTGCGCTTTCGCTATGCCCATCGCACACAGCATTCAGGATGCTGCTGTGACGTGTGTGCCCGTGCGCGCCATGCTCGGATTTGGCGGACATCCCGCAGTGAACACGCGCAGGCCTTTCCATGATTCGTACGCACATGCGCTTGCTTTTTCACGCATGCACCAGCTTGCGCTAACATTTTCGGCACACATTTGTTCCATGAATCGGCCCCTAAGTATTTTATACAATACCATTTTCCAAGGTAGGGACATGAAAATAGATAACAAAACAGCAGGAGAGATACATATAAAGTGCACATATCAAGCAAGCATTTGGTTTTCGACATACAAATATTTCCCAATCAGGGGTTCCTTAAATTTTTCATTTTCCTAATCTTTTCAAATTAGTATAATTGTTCTACTCCCTGTTAAGGTAGGATTTTCTTTATTCAGGTTCCAGTTCCTTACCTTTCCTCCTCGGAGGATTGCTGGGCTCTACCCTACCTGGGTTTTTCAATCAGTCACAAATTCTGCCTGGGATGGCAGCACTTCAACTGACTGAAGTGCATCCATTTCTCTTCCGTTTGTTCTCCTTCAAGGATGCGGATTGTATAGGTGACAGGTGAGATATTGTCTACAATTTCAAAGGGGCCGCGCCAGGAGGGAAGGAATTTCCACTCCTTGGTCTGGTTCCTCTGAAAATTGTACAAGTAAACCTTGTCACCTACTTGATATTCTTTTTTAGTGGTCTTTAAATCATAGTGGCTTATCATCCCCTCTGCCAATTTTTCCAGATTCCTATGTGCGTATGCAAAAGTATGCTGAAGGTGTCTTCTCAGATTCTGAATATACTCATGTGTCGTGGACGCTTTAATCAGGGTTCGCTCTTGTGTTCTGTAAAGCAGATGTTGTGGTAACACCATTTTTCGTCCAGCCATTAGCTTGAATGGAGACATCATTGTCACAGAGGATGGTGTAGACCTGATGGCCATCAGGACAAGTGGTAATCGGATTTCCCAACTAGGCCCAGAGTCTGCAACAAAGTTCTTTAGGATGCTCACAATCATGTGTGATTGAACTTGGCTGAAACTGTGTACACACTAGACACCCCCTCAAATATTGGTTGAGTTCCTGAACCATGTGTGACCAGTATACAACCTCTCACAAGATTTCCAAAGTATTTTGAAACCCCCGAAGACCGGCAGTGACCGCGTCATGGGCATGACTTTGCATCAGGCTTGCTTCGGAATGATGTATGCACCATCCACTGGTCACATCCAGAGATGGATCTCTGACTGTAACGACAAACCATCTTGGATTCAGAACATTTTAGGAAACTTCATTAACACCTGGAGACCATCTATACAGATGTAATTGGTTTGGATCAGAGGAAAATTCAGGGGGTCTTCAATGTGTTGATAACATTTCCCAATTATTGGATCCCCTTCTTGTGCAGTGATAAAATCAACATCTGGAGTCTCCTTACTCCACTGGGCAGTTTAGAGTTCATTTTGTGCATGTGTTTGGTACCTTGTCCTTAAACTCCCTGCTGTAACACGTAGAATACATGAGCCCCCACGGATAGTTAAATCTCAAAACTTTAAGGGTGTTACTGCCCCAATTCTAGTCAGTTGTATGTAATCACGGATTACTATGACCAATGACCTTGACGGCCCTGAAGCTCTGAAAGGTACTTATAACAACGAGATTACTAAAATGCTTGCCAAACATGCTCCCATAAAAGATAAAGCGGTCAGAGACCTACCTAATTGCTATAAATGGTTTTCTCCAATTCTGGTAGAGCTTAGGACAAAAAAAAAGACAAGCTGAACATGCCTGGTATAAGGATGGCGCTGCAGAGAATCTGTTGGCCTGGAAATCCAAAGAGAAGGTCTATAAGATTAAAGTTCTGAGGCAAACATTTTTTTTATAATGACCAAATTAATTCAGCAGAGGATTAGACACAATAACGCTCTTGCCTTTTTAGATCATTGGAAAAACCTGCTGCTTCCAGTCCCCCAATTATACGCACAATTGATGACTGTAAATAAGTACAGGGGGCATTTGCAAATACATTTCAGAAAGCACAAGATAAAATCAAGAAGGGGGCCCTGGTAGCCTCCTCACCAGTTCTGACCAACAATCAAAATGTAACCGAGACACTTGAAATGGATAAAAAAAAACCCTAATGGAACCGTTTAATCGGAAGCCTGTAACTCCTACTCAACTGGAACAGCCTACTGGGTTCAAGTTCAAGGAATCAACCACAACGGACATGTTCAAAATACTTAAAACCATGCACATACCAGCTGCCCTGGAGAGATGCTTCCGTACAAGTTTACCTTGAACCATAAGGACATGTTCACTCCTTTTTTATGTAGATTTGTGAACTCATCTTTTTGAACAGGTGTTATACCCCAGTCTAGAAAGAGTGTGGCAGTTACAACATTGATAAACAAGCAGGACTGGAACCTACTGATGCAGCAAACTTAAGAGCTTTCACTAATACCTTATTTTTTCTTAAGCTTGTTGATAAAGTGGCTACCATACAATTACAATCTTATGTCCAGGCAACTGGTGTACTACATGCAAAACAGTCAGGTTTCAGGAGATATCATGGCACAGAAAGTGCACTCCAAGCTGAAGCACAGCATGTCAGGGCTGCTGATGTTGTTAGATCTGTCGGCAGCCTTCGATTTGCTAGATCATAAAATAATACTGGATTGGATGTTAACCATTGGAGGTCTTTCTGGGGAGGCCATTATTTATATTAGATCATTCCTAGAGGGCCGCCAGTCACGTGTGCACTGGGGTGACAATGCTTCTGACTCACAAACCATAACATGTGGAGTGCCAGAAGGGGTGTGTCTTTCCCCCTTCCTATTCAATATCTACATCCTTCCATTATGTGGCGAACTAGGACTTTTCAGATTTTTTTGTAACTACACTGATGACTTTCAGCTGGTTCTAGGTATTACTGGCGACCATAAGAACGACCAACAGATGCTGAATGAGGTGTACAATATGACAAAATGTTGGATGTCCACTAACTGGCTCTGTTTGAATACAGCCAAGACTGAGCTTATACTCTTTGGTTTCCAGCAGACACAAACCAATTTGGACCAAAGATATGCCAATTTTACAAAAGATGGCAGTCAAATCAAGGTAGCTCAGAAGGTGAAGATGTTGGGCACATACATGGAAGCAAACTTAGATTGCAAAGCCCATGTATCTGCCATTACTATCAGTACCAACTACCACCTTAAAGTACTTAGGCAGGTAGCACAACTTTCTTTTCAGTGGAAAATCGTATTAAACATGTGAGAGCAGTGATCCTCCCACATATTGATTACTGTAATGGACTCTTAGGAGGTGCAAATAAGGCTGAAGTCCAACAGCTGCAAAAAATTCAAAATGCAGCCATACGCATCATCTTTCAGATGAAAAGATCAGAGCCAATGACCATAGCTAGGAAAAAGTTACACTGGCTCCCTTTGAAGCTAGAATTTACTTTAAACTCTGGGCCGTATGCCACATGTGTATTTTCAGTAATGCCCCAGCATGCCTGAAGGATAAGGTTAAACTATATCAACCTAAGAAAAATCTACAATCAGCTGAAGGCTTCCTACTAGAATCACATTGGGTATTTAGAACCTGAGGCCTTGGTCGTGTTTTCCATGTTCAAGGGGCCAAAGCATGGTATGCCTTGTCCTTACAACTACGAAAAATGGAGAATCATTTTACCTTTCGTAAACAATTGAAAACGATTCTCTTTAATTATCATAACTGATTAAATTCATCTTCTCTACTCCTCTATATCTCTCGGCGCCTGGATGCCCATGGGCTTTGGTTCAGTAAAAGCTCAATAACAATAACAATAACAACTGGTAACAGCAGTGACCTGGATTTCCCCAACAGGGACTCGAGCTCAATGAGATCCCCATGGACAGCTCTGGTTTTGGCCAACTGGTCAGCCAGGTAATTTACAGTTTTGTCTGGTCCCTCTATTCTGGAATGACCCTTGATCTTCTTCTAGTAGATGGTCATCTCATTAGAAATGACCAGATCATCGATAGATTGTATTAGTTTGCCATGCTTGAGTGGTTTATTGTTTGCACACATCATGCCTCTGGTTTTCCAATGAATCACATGTTCTACGAACCAGTACCGGACATAATCTGAATCAGTGATTATGACCAGTTTCTGGAGTCTGTTTTGCATAGCAGTGAGGATGGCCTGATGAACTGGCATCAACTCCATGACCTGACAACTTCAGGGACTGATCTTGTACCCAGAGGAGGGCTCCGGGGAATCATTCACCCAGGCATTCCCAACGCTGGCAACCAGTTCCTTTTCCCCATTGTTATCAACATGGCAGGAACATCTGTCCACATTAACTGTGGGCATCCCTGGCACTTGTCTTCTTCATTGACTTTGTGTGGGGAATTCAGGTACGCCGCCATGTTGTCTTTTTGGAATTCTGGAATTACTCACATTCCTGTCCGGATTCTGTCGCTTTGGAGATATTGTAAAGGCTGGTGAGGAGTCCTAATGATGATGTGTTCCCCCTGGATGAGCGGGCAGTAATTTTTCAATGCCACACCGTTGCCAGGAGTGCCGTCTTGCAATTGTTACATTTTTCCTCCACAGAGGATAAAGTCTTACTCGCATAGGAGATTACCTTATTGACCTTGTCATGCTTCAGGTATAATGCTACTGTTAAGAAAGTATTTAAGAACTACGTCTCCAAGAAGAGCTCCTTGTTTTTGACAGGGTAAGCTAGACAAGGAACTTGTGAAAAGCTTCTCTTCAGTTGTTTCACTGCCTCGGCTTGTTCTGGGCCCCACTCCCACTTGACCCCGGCCTTTAGTAAATGAACCAAGGATTTTGTGACCTCTGCATAGTCTTCTATGAACGTTCTACTGTAATTAGGCAGTCCAAGAAGGCTTCTCAGTTCACGGAGAGTCGTGGGGTCTTTGAGTTTTAATAATGCTTCCACTGTTTTTGCCTGGGGACAGAGACCCTCAGGGGTGATTTCATGCCCTAGGAAGTTCACGCTGGTCTTCTACTACTGCGTCTTCTGGAAGGACAGTTTCACTCCGGTTTCCTTCAACTGGGTCAGAACATAGCAGATCTAGTTGTGACATCCTCTCTGGCTGATACGGGGGTTTTGGGTCAAATCTTTGCTGCTCTCAGGAAGGGTAACTGTCCCTTCTCCCAGAGTAGCCTTGATATGGAATGGTTCCCTGGCAGCCCTCCATTCTTGGTCTTCCTTCTCCCTGATTCAGTTTCCTAGACTACTGAAAGTGGGGAGAGAAAGGAGGGTTGTTCTGGTCCTTGGGGTTTTGAGTGTACCTGGGGAAGAAACTTAAAATAGAGGGTGGATGATTACTGCCCTCCTGAGGGAAGATTGGAGGGAAGTTTCCTGGGGCTGTACTCACCTGATTGGAAGCCCCCCTGCACCGGGAAAGTCCATACGTACCCCAAGATGGGTTCATACCCTTTGTACCTGGCGCTGATGTAGGTGGCAGTGTCACCTGTTTGGAAACGGTCAGAGGGTCTTCTCTGCCTCTGGTTTGATTGGTTAGTGGGAGGTGTATTTTTAGGCCCTCCCATTTCTAGGTCCAAAATGGGGGTTACCTTCACCACCACCACCTTGGCAACAGCAGGGGTGTTGGTTTGTTTGGTATTTTTGGGGGAGTTCTTATTTTCTACTGGCTTTTGGATCTCTTCTTTCATTGTGGAAATCCCTAACTAACTGCATCATAATGTACTTAGGGAGTGCATGGAAATAGGTAGTGATGAACTCCCTACTATATGTGCACACCCGCCTTGTAGTTTGTGCAAATACCCACTTCAATTCCTGGACAAATTCTATCAGGGCCTGATCCTCTCTGCACTTCAGGTGCTGGGAAGCCTTGCGAGCCTCCTGGGGATTTCTGTGTGTGGAGAAGTGCTTCAAGATGGCCATCTTGTAGATAGACCACCTTGAATGGTTTTGATCCTCCAGCCCAGAAAATAAGCTGGAGTATTCTGGGGAGAATGTCCATTTGGCAAACTCCATAGACTCCATGTCATCATCTGGTCATTTAGCTCCAGATGCTCCCAGAGTTTTTTTTTTTTTGTGGTCGAGGGTCATGAAGTTTCTAATGTTTTTATCTATATAATAGGGACTTTCACTATTGTGCTCTTTTGTTTGCAGCCTTCTTTTTCGGTTGCACCTGAGTCCATTCACCCTCAGACTCAGAGCTGCTGCTATTTGAGGTCCCATCCCTATCCTCTAGGCGCTCCCTGATTCTTTGAGCCTGGGAACCTCTCCCAGAATGATGAGACCTGGTCTCTTATCCCCCTGTTATATTGTGAGCTCTCTGGGTCATCTGACTCCTCCCTTCTTCCAGGGTTGGTGGAGAACTCCCCCTGTACCTCCCTTATTGGGTGGAGGTTTTCAGAATACTCTTTGGGATCTAAACTCTGACTCCTTTTTATCTACAAAGTGGACCAGGTTGTTCCTTTGTAGCTGATGTTTCTGCCATTCTAATTCCCTGATTTTCTCTTCATAGGAGTGTTCCTGGTCAGATACATTAGACACAATATTTTTTAACCTGAACAGGGATGCACGTCCATCAATCTCTGATTGATGCTGGCCTGCTGGCTCAATCATCATGCTGGGTCTAGTTGAGTCTGGCTGCCTCATGGTTTCTGGTTCTTGTGAACCTGTGGACATGAAGGTAGCAGTGCCTTGCACATACAGGGTGGTAAGTTGGCTTGAGGCCCTTGGTACAGTGGGCATCACACTATGATCAGATGTTGCCCCGCCACTCTCTAACTGTTCAGGGTTCCTCAAGTCCTTATTTAACCTAGCACACTCTTTTTCTAACCTCTCAGATTTCTCTTTCTGAGCCCCTATTTCTTGATAGTATAAAAAAGGCTTGAGCCTTGTGCTCTGCTATCAGGGCTTGACTGGCCTCCCCTTGTGCTACTACTTGTTTCTGGAGTCCCCTGTTCTCATCACCAAGGGCCTCATTTTCTTTTTGTGCTTATTTTATTGTCTGGGAGTAATCAGACCATTTGTGTTGCAGGAGATTAATCTCCTTGCTCTTTGCAGTTTTGGTCTGTGTTGCCTGATCTAGATCAAATTCCGTTTGCCACTTATGTCCCACCAATTTTTCATACTCTGTTATTGGGTCATTCAGTTCCTGAAAACATGACTCACTTGTCTCCAGGTCAGTTTTTAATTTGCCCACTTCCTGGCATAGGGCATCCTTTTCCTGAAACAGTGTGCAATTCTGTTCACTGAGGTTATCTGTGTGTTGTTTTATAGTGCCCAAATTCTGGCTCTCCTGGTCAAATTCTGTTTGGGAATGGAATTCTTTATTGATTAATTTATTATTCTCCTCTTCCAGTTGCTTCATCTGCCTATGTCCACTAAGCAGATTCTATTGTATGTTACTTTTTGGTTCGATTTTAGTTGTCTCTCATGCAAGGAATCAAATCTTTCTTGGCACTCTTCTTTTAGTACAGACAATTGGGACTCCAGCTCTGAATTATTTTGTTGTTGTACTGCCAACTCCTCCTTGAGCTGCTTGATGAGGTTTCCTAATTCTAACTCAGAGTTTTGGCTCTCTCGCATTTTCTCCTTTACCTGTCATAACTCACTATATGTTTGATTAAAAAACTCAGAATGATTTTGCACAGAGGTTACACTTCCTTGGTACTATTCCTCCATGACTATCATGTGGAAGTATATGCACGCAGTGAGTTGGACCATCTTAATCTGCTCATCTTTGATGTTCTGAGTCAGGTAGAAATCAGTCAGGGCTTAATGTAACAGGTCAATGTCCTATATATTTCGGACAGGAGGTGCTGCCTAGCCATGTTAATTTCCATGGTGCTCATTATGAAGCGTGTTCTTCTTTTGGTTAGCTATGCAAGGACAACATCTCTACCCTACTCTTGCCTTACAATATTTTGTTTTGAGACAGGCCTGATACATAGGGTACAAGTTTTTGAAGTTACAGTGTAACACAGTTTTCCAGGCACTAAAAGTAACACTACCTTCAATGGGTTAGTCTGCTGTGTTGGACTGTCATGGGTGAAAACTCTAACCTCAATCCCAGATGAGCACCCACTTTTTCACAGTTTTATAACACGGCACACAGCACACTCCAGCCAGGGACAGCTTCCCCTGACAGTGAATGTGGCACACAATAAAAACACTTTTTTATGTTTAATAAACAACAAGTTATTTTATTTGAGTAGGCCCCCAACCTGTCTCGCACCCAACCTTCACAAATACCCCATGTCACAATGGACTAGGAACCAGGCCGGTGGGTATCAATAAGATATTTATTAATTTATGGTTTAATGAAAAAGAAAAATCAAACAAGTTTACAACCGCCACTAATATGTGGCAACACAATTGCAATGATTCCTACAGAAGAACAGGTTCAGAAACCCTAACACAATTCACACAGATCTTTAATGATAGCACAGGAAAAATAGTTTTAAAGCAAGTGATAGCACCAAGGTTAAGCACTCCCCCTGCAAAACTCACCCCCAAACATCAGCTAACGTAATTCCCTTTGAATGGAAGGCAGTGGCAAGGAGTAAGGATAGAGGGAGAAAAGTCAGATTTTGAATCAAGCCCACCACTCCAAGATGGGCAGTCAGAAAAGAAAATTAAAACCTGATTGTGATGCTGGAAATGCATCAGAGGGACAGGGCCTCCGTATCCTGGTCCTTTACTGCCTTTTATTGTGTGTTCTGTTGTGTTTTCCGTGCAGGGGTTCAGGTGGGACTCCTGGTGGTGCAGCTTTCTCGTTTGGTTTTGTGTACAGACCCAAGGGATACCCTTATTGCACCCATGGGTGGGGGTACAGCCCTGTACCCCTAGTGTATTTTTTGGACACCTTGTGGCCCACAGAGCAGGGTATGGGCTGGTGCAGCTCCATGCTGAATTTGACAGGTGCTCTGAGTATCCTCCATTTTGGGATACCCATGCCCTACCATTGGAATCAGTTGAGTCCTGATAGGAAACAAGATGGCCCCTGTGGCCTCTTGCTTTCTATTGCCTGTTACCCTGTTTTCCCAAAGTCCTGGGAAGCCCTGACTGTGTCCCTCCCCCCTGACTGGCTGTTGGGTGGAAGTTCCATATATGGTGTTGTTGTGAAGTCCAGGCCATACTGGCTGGAACCTTCCCAGTGACTGTATGTTGTGGGTACACCCTCTGTGTGGGACTTGGGTGAATGGAGTGTGTGACTAATACACATTCTGTGTTGTGGATGTCTAACATCTGGTGTTTGACAAAATGACTGAGACAGCCTTGCCTGAAACTAGTATGAATTCATTGTGGAGTGTTGAATGGCTGGGTACTTGTCCCAATACATGGTTGTGAGTGTCTGGAGAGAAGTGAATGGCCTGAATGCACTATGCACCTTATTGGATGCCTACCTGCATGAATGCCCTTCTGACCGATTGGTTGCCTGAGTGTGACCCAGCAGAATGAATGGGAATGAATGGGAGATCAACTAGTATATCTGGGGGCCTCTTACTGCTAGAATTCCTGTTCAAAAGCTGAATAGAAACTGGAGTTGAAACTGAAACTTGACCTTGAAGCCCTGCTGGAAGAGCAAAATTGCTGTTGCATTTCTTCATCAATCTGAAAGCTGCTGTGTCTCCAAGGACTGACTCAGAGAGGACATAGTAAGGCACCCTCTTCCCGAGCTACGAGGGAACATCGTGCACCAGCTGATCTTTGACAAATCTCCCTGGTAGACAGACCTATGACAGGCTGCTGACCGGAGATGGGGACTGCCGCAGAATCCCAAAGAGAAGTGCCCTGGCTTGGGTTCTGCCACTCACGATGACTAGAGCCGCCATGCTCCCGTTGCCTAAGAACTTTCAATTCAGGGATGCACTCATCCGCAACGTGGTATGACTTATCCCGCCGGAGAAGGCCAGGCCGTTGATGGGCCGAGGAGCATCCTCCAGTGGGTTTCCCGCCACCAAAACACCACAGAGATGCCGACGACTCGCCGCCCTTGATAGGCCACAGATCTTCAAACTCTTTGCGGTCCAGAACTATCGACATTGAGGTGCCCTGCATGCCTCTTCCTTGCAGGACGTCTACGCTTCCCCAATGGCGACCACAGCTAGAATGAATCGGTCACTTCACTGCCGTAGTTCACCGTGTTCATCGCCGGACATTCGACAACCTGTGGCTCCTGCCTTAAAGGGAGTACACTCAAGAAGGGCCGTCGATTTCCCATCAAGGAACTCTACAACACCAGGTACTTTGGGGTTGCTTAACTATTGGAAAGATTCTTGTGAACAATATATGGACTGGGCTTGTGATATATCTTTATTCTACAGGTTGCCCAGGTCGGGGGATCTCCACACAGAACTGTGTCTAGGTAAACAGGGCCAGTATTCTGCCTATTGTTCTAACCAACTGCTTTCCTCTTATATCTATTATTGATATCCTTTACAAACCGATTTGTGTGACATTTAACAGTACAGTTGATGCACTTTAATGAGATCTAATAGTAATAGTGATACCACATAAAACTGTATATTTGCCAATATAGATAACCGAGTACAAACTGAATTATCGTGATATTGTACATAACCTTGAATATAAATTATATAAAGACTGTGCTTTACTAATACAGTGTGTGGACATTCCCTTGAGGGTGCTTGGGGACTACACTGTTCTTAGGAGCCAGCCTGCATCACCTCTTGAGAAGCCTGGCCTTGATTGCTCGTCCATTGCTACCTTAATAGAGAATCTTGGCTGGGGTCCTCTGTGCCTCTCCTCTACCATATAGATAGCAGAAGTACAAGCACCTCCCACCGATCCTTATACTGTTTTTGGAGAAAAACATCAGAATCCGATTTTGCGTGTTACTTGCACGACTGTTCACAACTGCTAGGGTACAACTAGAAGGAAATTTGTGTTGTTAACAATAAAAGACAAAAGATAAGGTAACCTAGAGACACCTAATCAGTACACAGAATAACGTTGAAATGAGGTGGTAAGGAAATCAAATATAAAAGAAAATATAAACGGCAAATGGAAATTCGTTTCACATGGAATTTACAATGACTGATAACAATGGAAATGGCTTAGCTTTCAAAACCGGAAATTGGTTTTCAAGGACACGGACAGAGGCACATACCAGTTAAGATTCTAGCAAAGGGGATTTCTCTCATTGGGACTACGGTTTGGGGTTTTCAATAGGACAGATGCAACTTAGCAGTTTGTAAGGTAATGCACACACTATACGGGTACTTTTGATTTTTAGTTACACAGAGACTAATTCTGCTGGGGCAATACTTTAATAACTATAATTATTGAAACACTAGACAAGATTGTTGCTTTTGAATGGCAACAATTTTGAAAGTGAATTTTAATGGGGAATTAACATACACAGGCTAATACAGTTTATTCTGTGGAAAGTGAATGACATACTGGCAATTTGGTACTTTCAATGGGATTTCAATGAGATTTTTAATGGGGTTTGTGTTACAAAAAGGGAAAGGTTAATGCAATTTAGGGTGGGGTGGTTTGCTACTTACAAAGTAAGCCTTAGTCTGGGATTCTGGAAAGCCAGCTGGATCTCAGGTCACTCTGAACAGCTAGGACAGGGGATCTGGTCAATGCACTCTGCTTTCTGCTGTCTCCCCAGATTCTTATGTGTATGTCTATGTGTGATCAGTCCCCCTTATATAGCCCAAATGAAATCATTCATTTTACAATCTAAGGTAGTAGTCTAGAATTACTCCTACCCTGGGATAGGACAGCCTACCATTCCTCTCTCTGCCCCTTGCATGATTGGTTCTAGGGGAGGGAGCACCATCTGTCTATTTGGCATTTGTGGAAGTTTGTTGTTTCTTAGGTCACTTTTTGACAAAACCCAGTTATGTTCTATAACTTCATATTTCTACTATACACCTTCATAAGATATATATAGGCAGTTTTAGGGGGTCATAGGGAATTGGGCAAGCAGATTGGCAAATCTGTGTGAGGTAGCATGGCCCTTTGGCACATTTGATAATGTTCATAAAATATATGCTAGTGATAACTCTGCAAATGATTAAGCATATTCAAAATGTCCATCTCTATCTTTCCACCAATATTCATATTTGACCCATTTATAATCAGCCAGAAACAAGTCTTTACTGGCCATTCCAGTTCACAAAGTCCTAGGAACATGAACTTAGTCTCTTCAGAACCTCCGGGAAATCAAATGGAAAAATATAATAAAACAAATGTATTTCTTATTCTGAGTGCTGGGAGCAATGCCTAAAAGACTTTAATGTCAATTGGATGATCTGTCACATATGACAAGGTGGTGCTTCATCCCCACAGCCAACTGTCTCCCCCTGTCTCAGCTTGCAGCTTGAAGTTTGTCAGTTTGTCCTTGGTAATGGGTGCAAGAGGAACTCACACTTCTTGTTCAAGCCCTAGCCAAACTTGCTTTTGTTGTCCCCCCTGCCAGAACTGCCTTCCAGCCTGGCAGAGCAGATAATTATCACGCCCTCTTCCAAATCACATGTCACTGTGGAATAGTTCACTTATAGGTGTGACTTCCAGTGGGAGGCAAGGCTTTCAATTGAGTTTTGTGCTAGAGCCCAAAAAACTGTTTTTACTGGTATTCTGAGCCTTTTCTCAAGTTGATGAAGTCTTGTGGGGGGAAATATAATGTACATTGCTTAGTCAACCCCCAATCCCAAATTATTTCCTGACATTTTTGTGCGAGAAAAGCTATCCTTTCACATTGGTGTTTAAATGTCATTTTTCTTATTTTCTTTCACACGTGTGCAAGCCGTATATTTCATATAATGTTAGAAATGCGGTTCTGTAGGTCATGGGATTTTCTTAATTTGTCCTTTTCAGTGGGTTTGCATTTGCTGCTGGTCCATTGACAGGGAAGGGTAGACCCCCTGCACACTGTTTGATTTGACACAAGATAAAAAAAGAAAAAGCCAAGCTATTTTCCGTTTGCAGTGTTTTAGAGCGCTGCTGTTCACATGAAAGGGAAAACAAAAGCTGGGTCAGGTTTCAATGATGACA
The DNA here is from genome assembly GCF_040938575.1 of Ambystoma mexicanum. Classification (NCBI taxonomy): domain Eukaryota; kingdom Metazoa; phylum Chordata; class Amphibia; order Caudata; family Ambystomatidae; genus Ambystoma; species Ambystoma mexicanum. Next base: position 1,365,220,364 of record NC_090933.1, read on the forward strand.
TCCTTGCACTTCATGTGAATTAACAGTAACACAAGGCTGTTTTGGATGGAGTGAATACTTTTTGTTATTCAGATGCACAAAAAGCAACCACAGAGCTGTTCTGAATGCAGGGCATAACTTTTTATTATTCAGATGAAGAAAAACAAACGCAGTGCCGTTCTGAATGCAGTGCATAACTTCTTGTGATTCAGATGCAAGAAAGCAAACAAAAAGCCATTCTTGGTGACATGTTCAAATGCTTGCCACAAATGTCCCAGGCAAAACTAAACACAGCCATTTTTGGTGGCGTGGTTTAATGTAGTTTTTGAGGTGACAGGGATTTCTGTTAGGGCCTGTAAATGCACCCCACAATAGTATCCTGAACGTTATCCTGCGTCGCATCGAGATAGAATTGTGAATGTTAGCAAGTGCCATACTTAGATAGAATTGTGAATTCTAGCTTGCTTCGCATCTAGACAGGATTTTGAAGGTGGGCCAGTGCCACATTTGGATATAATTGTGAATATTGGCGTGTGTCATATTTATTTAATAATAATATACTTTTAGCCTCAAGGCTTTGTATATATTTACAAACAACGTAACAATAAAAAAAGCTGAAACACATTAGAACCATTGAAAATATTCATAATCACTGTTAAAACAATTAACACACCTTATAAAGCTCTACACCAGACAATTTAAAATGTCTACCATCTTTTTATACAAACTTGTTAAGTGGTAGATAAAATTAATATCATCACCAACCAGAAAATTATGCCAGATATCATTTATCTTTTACATATCAACACTGTTCTTATATTTTTTCACATTCTACAATTAGATGGTGTATGAACTCTATTAACACACATCCACACAGTCTACACTTTCTTTCTTCATATTTGATACCCAACCTTCAAATTGTTAAGTGGTAGATAAAATTAATATCATCACCAACCAGAAAATCATGCCAGATATCATTTATCTTTTACATATCGACACTGTTCTTATATTTTTTCACATTCTACAATTAGATGGTGTATGGACTCTATTAACACACATCCACACAGTCTACACTTTCTTTCTTCATATTTGATACCCAACCTTCAGATATTTATTAACTTTTACCATTAAATATGTTTGAAAGGTGTATACACTAGGGTATGCAGCAATATACTTAGGTGTAGTACTCCTAGACATCCTCAATTGACAATACTGGCCACTATACGATTCCGTTGCCAGGTCAATCATTGTCTGTTCGTAATTTAGTGCTGGCAATTTTTAGCCAGATTTTCAGGGCTTTTTTCCCCGTTGGATGAGTTTGACCGCCTACCATTTCGCATGTAGGGCATTACGTATTGCCAATGATAATGCTGTTATTTCCCTCCAATCTCAAATATGCTTGTACAAAAGGTGTAAGGATAGTAGCATAGCGTGTGTCATATATAGACAAAATTGTGAATAACCCTAACATTAACATTATATCCCAGTCATTTAACTACACTATGTTCATGCTGAATTGCAACATTGTGTCAACATCGCCGTCAGGATAGTCGCCACTATGGCAAGTGCAAATCGAATCTCTCTTTACCGATGGGACCTTTATCAATTCCCCAGACCAAAGTTACCAGTTGTGGGCACAATGGTGAGGTAGAGCGGTGTGCTTGAGAATAGAAGGTTGAGTATTCAGGAAGTTAATCTCTAATTTAGAATGAAAATGTTGCCCATTACCCTGTTTTTTTTTTGAGTTTTATTGGTTTTCAAAACATATGAATAAAAAGAACAATCACAATTTTTTGCTATCATTGTCATGCTATATCGAGATAACTTTGTAATCATGGAGAAAAATGCGTATGTCGCTGCTGACAGTACCATTCCAATTACTTTAATAAGTCCAATTCCCTCCCCCATCCCCTCAAAACGGGTGACAATTTTGCAAAGTTTGTTGACAGAGACGTATCTTCAGTTGTACTAGGACACGGTTCCTGTTTAGTTTACACATATTCACGGCTTGTGGCAGGCCCTTTCACCTATGGTTTGGTGAGTGGTGTCTGATCTGTTATTGAGTTTGTGAGCTAGGGGGCTCAGAGTCATCGGATCAGTTTCGTCTCGGATTTGGGGTGTGTAACGCAGCAAAGTCACACCAGAGTTCTTCATGGCGAGCAGCTTTCCCATGGAGGGTTGCTGTAATTTTCTCCATTGTGTATATGTTTGTGGCGATTCCTATCCATTCTTTTTTTTGCTGGGAGGTGTTGGGATTTCCATTTAGTCGGTTAGACCTGCTCGCGCTGCTAGTAGTAGTGGGGATGCTATTCCTTTTGTCATGATTAGTTCTTCTTCATCCTCTTCTAAGCTGAATAGGATCAGGGGGGGTGTTGCCTTCCTGTCGATGCCATCTATCTGTTTGATCCATCTTAGCACCTCGTCCCATAGATGCGTACTTTAGGGTAGTTCCACCACATTTGCCAGTAATTGCCATTACTTGCACATTCTCTCCAGCATTTAGGGCTGTTGGTCTGAAACATTTCGAATAGTCTGTGGGGGTCATATTGCCATCTGTGTAGAAGTTTTATGGCATGTAACTTGTATTGTGCGGCAATTGATATTTGGGATGGTGTTTTACAGATTGTGTCCCATGCATGCTGATCAAATTCTCTATTAATGTCCTTCTCCCATCTATTTTTGAGGCTTGCAATTGGGTTCTGGCCTTTGTCAAGTAGAGCACGATACATGCAGGCAATCAGTTCTTTAGTCATGGTGGCCGTGTCGAGGATTTTCTCAAATGTTGCGAGATCCCTACATAGCTTTGCACATTACTCTCGTTTAGATAGGACGCCTTTCATGCATAAGTAGAGGAAGACTGGTATAGGGTGCAACTGGAGGGCTTCCTCTAGTTTGGAGATTTCGATGAATTTACCATCTCTCCATAACTGTTCAGCTCTTTTGAGCCCCGCTTCAAACCAGGATTGGTATGTGGGGTGTTCAGGGATTTCCTCTCTGATTCCTGGGGCCCGTAGGTGGCTTAAGGCGGAAGGCCACGTTGTTATCCTAGCATTTCTTTTCCTTCTTTCCACATGTCCCATATCGTTCCCAGGATGGGGTGGTTGTGTAGTTTTCCCGTGAGCTTCGATCTGGGGACCCATAGCCATTCCGAGAGGGTTACTGTGGTCAGGTTGTCGTTGTCCAATTGGACCCATTGTATGTCTTTTCTATCTCTTAGGTGGGGAATAAGTACTCTCAGCTGGACCGCCTGATAGTAGAGCTTGATGTCGGGGAGGCCTACACCGCCTTGCTCTTTGGGGAGTATGATTGTTTCGTAAGCTATTATGGGTTTTTTCCCTGCCCATAGGAATTGTAGTATCGCCCTTTTACTTGTTTAAAGAAATCCTCCAGGATCTTCACGGGGAGAACTTGGAATGGGTAGAGGAATCATGGGAGGCTAACCATCTTGATGGTGTTAAGGGGTCCCATCCATGAGATTGTGAGGGATCGCCACTTCGCGAGGTCTGCGTGGAACTCTGTGAGGAGTTGTGGGAAATTTGCCCCATATATGTCGGCAATGTTTCTCGTTAGGTTGATACCTAAATATCAAAGCGTTGGGCACCTGATAGTAAGGCCCAGCTGGGAGAATTTGGAGCTTTGATGTGTGATGGATTTGTGTAGCGGGAAGAGGATGGATTTGGTTCTGTTAATTTTGAAGCATGAAAGTATGCCGTATTCATCGATGAGTTGTATGGCACGTGGTATGGATGTCCTGGGGTTTTGAACATGGAGTAGGATGTCATCGGTGTATAGGGCTAATTTGTATTCCCTTCCCTGAACGAGCAAGCCTTCTACCAGTTTGTCCGCTCTAAGTGTTTGGGCTAAGGGTTCTAGGGATAATGCAAATAATATTGCCGAGAGGGGCATCCTTGCCTCGTGCCTCTTCCCAAGGGGAACCATTATGAATATTTTGAGTTCACCATTACGGATGCTTGGGGTGAGGTGTACACTGATTTAATTCCTTGCCGAAGTGTCGGGCCAAGGCCTAATTTCTTTAGCGTTGCCTCCAAGAAGTGCCATTCGATTCTATCGAACGCCTTCTCCACGTCAAATGATAGCAGTGCAGGGGTATTTGACATTTTCTTGGCCTCATGTATAAGTTGGAGGGTTTTACGAGTGGAGTCGGCACCCTGTCTACCAAGGATGAACCCAACCTGGTGTGGGTGAATTATGGAGGGTATATGTGTTTCTAGCCTGGCGGTGAGGACTCGTGTGTATATTTTGGCATCCATGATAAGGAGGGAAATAGGGCGGTAGGATGCACACTGTTAGGGGTCTTTGCCATCTTTGCAAATCATTGTGATTAATGATTCCGAGAAGGATTTGGCACTGATCCGGTCTGAAGAATATGGTTAAAGAGCTCAACCATAAATGGGAGAAGGGGGTCTATGAAGGTTTTGTAAAACCCTGCAGTGTAGCCGTTGTTTCCTGGGGCTTTCCCTGTCAGGAGCCTTTTGATGGCGTCTTCTATTTCTTCAGGAGTGATGGGAGATTTGAGTGTATCAGCTATTTCTTGGGTGAGTATTGGCATAGCAATCTTGTCCATATATTTGTTCATTACTTCGTCATCGGGTATGGTTTCAGAGGGGTACAATTTGTCATAGAAGTAGGCAAAGGCCTCTGGGACATTAGTGGGGCTCGTTTCTTGGGGGTCATTTATTTTTTCTATGGATGGCACCCATCTTTCTGCTCGTTGCCCTCTTAGCCTGGATGCTAATAGTGCCTCTGCTTTATCACCTTTCTCGTAGTGTTTTTGTTTTAGGAATTAGAGTTTACAAACTACTTGGCCGATCTCCAATTGATGCAGTTCCTCCCTTTTCCGTCTGCTTCCGCTATTTTCTTCCCTCTCTTGGTGTCATTGGATTGTGCATAGAGGTCTAATTGTGAGATCTCGTTTCTGAGCTTATTTTCTATCAGTGTTCGCTCCCTTTTCTTGGCTGCACACTCCTTCATTAGTATACCTGCTTTTCCTGCCTCCCATACCCTATTTTTAGACACTTTGTCAGTATTATTTCGGTCGAAGTATTCACCAATTTCTTTTGCCAGTTGTTCATGGAATACCGGGTCCTTCCAAAGTGTTTCGTTACAGCGCCATTTTGAGTTCCTGTGGGGAAGCGGCAAAAGGCTAAGGGTGACCGTGACCATGTCATGATCCGACCATGTTATCGGGGTGATCTTTGATGTGGACATTGCATCAATTAGACCAGGAGTGAGATATATATAATCAATCCTGGTATATGTGGAGTGTGGTGCCAAATAGAATGTGAACCCTGTCTGCTGGGGGTTCATGTGGCGCCATGCATCTTGCAGCTTATAGGTGTTCATCATCTCAATTACTTTGGGGCAGCCGGCATTAGGTGGATCATTCGCTCGCCTGTTACCAGCTTGTCTGTCAAGTGCAGGGTCTGCCCACATGTTGAAGTCATCGCCCAGGATCTCTTCTCCTTCTGCTTCGAGCATAACTTTGGGGACAATGTGTTGCAGGAATCCTGACTGTCCAGTGTTGGAGGCGTAAATGGAAGCAAGTGTTGTGGTGCTGTCCTGTATCCTTCCAACTAGTACAATTGCTCTACCACCTACATCTGCCCAGGTTTTCAAGATTTCGAGTTTGAGTCCCTTGCTGACTAGAATGCCAACACCAGAGAGATTGGCCCTTTTGAATTCCCTGGAGACTGATGACCTTTTGGTAGGGGAGTTGAGTCCCTTGATGTTTAATGTACCAATTCTGATTGATCCAGGGCTGTCGGTTGGTGAGTCGCTTGTATTAGGCATAGCTGTGTACTTCTTGTCTGTTTACTGGGTCCCTTGTTTTATCTCTGACTACCAATGACTTGAGGTTATTCCGTTTGTTATACTTGTCTGCCTTGAACTGTATCATGTTCACCCATCCACCCCCTTCCTCCTTTTAACTGTCAGTGCCCCAACACTCCCCTCCACGTCCTGCTCTGCCCCCCCTTCTATCCCTATCCTTCATCCCTGGATGGTGGCGTCCGATCTGGATCAGATGGAAACTGTTGATCCAAAGTCGGACCACCAGTGGGAACCGTTACCTCACGGTCCGTATTCCAAACACATTCTAATTAACATTTGAGCCCCTTTCCCACCCGCCCACGTCCCGCATAACCCAACAATAACTTCTGTAAAAGGATATATGGTGACATATATAACTTCGCCACCCATCATCAGCAGATTGTTCGTCCCCCTCAAAAGAGGAGTGTCCTTCCAGAGAGTGTGCTCTTCATGTTGAAACTCCTTGCAGTTCGGGTCGCCCGGGTATTATTGATCTGCCAGCCCCGTATCTCGGCAACCCGTGTATCGACTTCCGTCTATGTGATCATTTATCACTGTCCGGTGTGGTATAGCCTTGTCTATATTTCCTTGATCCCTTTACTCTTTTCCTCTGTGGTCCCTAGAGTTCCCATCGTCCTCTATTCTGTCCGGGTTTTTCCTGATCTCCCCTCTCTATACGTGTTCCCAGGAGTTCAGCAATACAGTCCCGAATCTCCCGCTCCGATTTCAGTCGTATTTTCCTGCTTCTATGTTTGAATGAGAGGGAGAATGGATAACCCCATCTGTAGCGAGTTCCTTGTTCCTTGAGCCATTTCGTCAGAGGTTTACAGATATGCCTCAGGGCCAGGGTCAGCGAGAATAAGTCCTGAAAGATGGTAATCTGGGCTCCCCCGAGAGTGAGTGGGCCTCCGTATCTGGCTTTCTCAAGGATCAGGCTCTGTCCTGATACCTCTGAAATCTGGCAAGGACTGATCTTGGGCCACCGGGTGGCCCTCCAGCCCTATGTATCCTCTCCGTTTTGGGCTCATCGATGTCTTCATCTGCTACTAAGATTTTAATGATGTCATGAATTGTTTTCCTGAGGTCCCCCTCTGTTTCGCCTTTGTGTTCAGGGAAACCAAAAAAGCATAAGTTATTTCTTCTCTCTCGATTTTCCAAATCGTCCATTTTTAACCGGAATTCCTCCTCCCTTTGCTCAATTTCTCTTATCCATAAATCCATTTGGGCTTCGAGAAGATCTATGGAGGCTTGATTATTTTTGACACCCTAAGTCTTTCTTTGATGTTATCCATTCTCTGCATTAGTTTATCTATTTTTCAGCACAGGTTGGCTCCCATGTTCTTTATCTCGTTCAGTAGGGCTGCAATGTCTCCTTTCGTAGCCGCAGCGCTGTCTCAGAGGCATCCACCTTCACTTTGTGCTATCTAGAGCTGGTTGCAGTGGGGTGTAGGCGTATTTGGCCAGTTTTACTTTAACATCCATGTGGTGTTTGCTGCAGTGGAGCACTTGCCCCGATATCGGGGGCCCAACAGACTGTGCAGCAATCTGTGCTGGTGGCTCCCGAATGATTCCAGGTGTAATTAGGAGAGCAGGGTTACTCTGTGAGCGAAGGGGCGGTCCGTGGTATGCAAACCACTACGGGTCACTTTGTGTGATTCCCGCACCACAGACAGTGGAGGGTTGCTTCTTTCTCTTTGTCGTGGGACTCGGCCGTGCGTTTTCATCCTGGTGCGATTCGGAACGGTTCCTCAACCTAAACAGGAGGGTAGTCTCCTAATTCCCTGCATGACTGGGGTTTTCCGTTTGGATCCACTGTTTTATGTCCGCACCTGGAGTCGGGCAATATGTGTGAGAGGCATTTGTGGACCACAGGTTTCGGGGGGGGCCGTCCTGTGTTCTCATTTGGCGTGTCAAGTGGCTTTCCTTTATTGTGAGGTTGATGCCATGTGTCCTGATCTGAGCAGGGCGTGTCCCTGGAAAGCTGTGTTTTCAGGCTTCTATCTGTATTCTACTGGTTTGTGGTACGGCGTACCAGTGTGACCCATGGTAGGGGAGTTATGCCTTGATTCTGGTGCTGTTGCCATGCGCTATCATCAGGTATCTTGGATTGAGATATCTGTTCTGTGGCATAGACCATCCCTGTGCTGCCTCTTATTGCAAAATGGGGCTTTCCCAGTCTTTTAAGTGGCCCCCTACAGGGGTGTGTGTTGGCTTTAGGATGTATATCCCCTTCAAACTTCTTACGGCTCCCCCTGCAGTGTGTGTACCGGCCTGCTCTCATGAGTAAAGCACCTTTCATTCAGATCGTTTTAACATTAACTCCCTTACTCCCTGTACGCACTGATTGTTGGTGCAGGGCAGCAGCCCTGCGTGTCCCGTGCAGTTCTACGGTCCGTTGTGGCACCTGTTCCCACTTGTTGCAGTGGACACCTGCTCTTGGTCGTGGGTGTCCTAGAAAAACACTCTGCTGGTTAGAGCCAAAGGGGATGCCTCTGCACTGCTCCAACGCCACCGGGCAGGCATCTTGTTCCTCCTTGTGTGTCACGCACCCTCATCAGCTTCCGTGTAAGTGGGTCTGAGGGCAGGGCACAGGCCGCTGCAGAACACACACCGCTGTTGACGGTGCAGTACTGGGACGACTGGACCTACCGCACAGCCAGGAAGCCTATCCCGTGGATCTTTCCGCTGGCCAATGGTCCACCCCTCCTCTATGGTCCGCAACTTGAAGGAGGCCTACGGTCCGCTGTCCACACTGGTTCTGGGAGCTTCCTGCCACTCGTCAGATGTGGGCAGGGCAGTGTGGTGCTCTGCGCTGCATCGGGAATGGTATTCCGGATCTCGCTGGGGAACATTTGCTTCTTCTAACGTTGAAGATAGGAGCCTCACAGCTCAAATGTCATAAGGGTGAGGTGTATGTGGAGGGGGCCGGGCAAAGTATCTCCAACGCTAAGGATCCGGACATCTGTTGCATCTGGGGATGTATCTTAGAACCTCTGTGTGGGCCCAATGTAGTTTCACTTTTCGTTTGTTCACCGTTGTGCCTCAGACTTCACACAGTGATTTCTTCCCTTTCCTCGCTCCGATTTTGCCTGGGTTTTGTCCTGCTGAGTGCGGGCAACTTCATGCAGCACCCCTTTAATTTTCGATCGGGGGGTCGTGAAGTGGGGGCTCAATTCACCTCACGGACCCTCAGAGGGAGAGCTCACAAGGAGAAGGTGCTCATCCGTGCGCCCCCTGGTGGCCAGTACCCCATTACCCTGTTTTGTCTCAAATTGTATAGAAACACATGGTTGTACTTTATGGGATGACAATCCCCCGTTTTCCTTTTAACACAGCTCCGTGCCATATACAGCAGTTTTGAATTATAAATGTTTAATTATAATGGTGAATTATACATGTTGAATAGTGGTGAGACATACAGCAGTCACTGGAATACAGATGCTTGTCTTGTTTTGCTCCTAGGATATTGCTGAACTTATAGGCATGCAACACACCGGTACTACATTAATATAAGAATGCTTGTAAGCACTCTTCTTAGTATTTACTTTCTAGAAAAGTCCAAAAATTATAACATGGACAACACTAATTTAGGCTGTATTTATATTGTGTTGTAGGTTATCATAAAGGCCACTTGAGGGTGTTTACAAAGGTTTGGAAGGGCTGAATCAATAAGACATGAATAGTGTGAAGATAGTGTGAATGCAGTATTTTTTGCTTTTAAGTTGCTAACTTCGTTATAATGTAGAATGTCCCTTAAAAAAGTTCCGAAAATTGAACAATGTTATTAGAGGGAATGAAACATGCTGGCAAAATTATTTTGTCTTTTATTTTTGTTAGCATTTAGTTTACTTCAAACTTTTAGTATTCCATTACAAACATTAAAAGAAAGCCTTAAAAGGAAAGAAACTTAAAAACTTAAAAAAGAGAACACAGGGGAAGGTGGAGTAGAGGTCAAAGGAACAAATAAACGGAAAAAGCCAGAAGACAATTCACTGGGCCTTTCTTATTTGGTTTCTGTTTCCTTAAATTTCTTCATAAAGATCAATTCAAGAAACCTTCCGAATAAGCTCCACATTGGCCCCCCATAAAGCACCTCCCACCAGGCATCTGCGTCTGCCCAAAACTCCTCCTCATCCTCTCGTAGAGTGTTTTCAGTTCTGGACAGAAAAGTCCTAAAGTGCCTAATCGACATCTGTCGTCCTCTGCAAGACCTCCATACCTGTACAATGTTACAGTGTATTCATGTGAAATCTGAGAAATAGATCCCAGTGATTTGCATTTGGAAATCTTTTTTTAATATTTTGGAGTTATATTTGTAGGGCTGGATGGCATTTTCGAGAGGGTATGGATCTTAGAGTTTGATCTTTTGACTTCGGTGTCGTTCCACTTAGCAGTCCATAAGGCCCTCTTTATCAGTGGATTCCTGCATAGAGTGTCAAGTGAAAAGACGTGGTTGGACAATGTTCCCATGCATCTTTCTCACCATAAATTCAAGGACCAGTCAAACATGCTCTTTTCCCTCTTCCTTATAATTTGGAATCGAGGGGGGCAATCTGGGGAAATTAGTTCTCTGAAAGTCATCAGTGATTTCCAAACAACTCTCACATGTAATGTGAGGAGGCCAAGTTTGTGTCTGATGATTGCCATTGGAATTGCCTTAGGGAGTCACAATATTGTCTTCCACAAATGACTCTTTAATCTCTCCAAAATTTCCCAAGTCAAACCAAAGTAAGCCTCTATGGCATAGGTCAATGTTGGTATGACCATCTGGTTGTAAAAGTTTATAACTGGGAGGAGCGAGAACTTTCCATACTTCCTCTCAAAAACCATTCCTTGCACAGTCATCTGTTTTACTTTTATGTTTAGACAATCCATCCACGACTTTTCACATGTACTCGCACTGATCATTAACTCTAGGTATTTAATAGACCCAACAAGTTGTATTCGGTTGCCCTATTACATCCAACTTGGGATTTTGAATTCTCTCCCTTTGACATTCCAATATAAGGATTTCCATCTTCACAATGTTTATCTTCAAGCCATTCTGGTCTACGTAGTTCTGCAGTATGCCCAACTGCAGCCCAATGGGAGTTCTGTCCAGAAGGACTAAGTCGTCTGCGTACAAGAGTCATACCGCAGAGGTTCTGTTGATACTGGGCAGGCAGGACCTAGGGGGGTCTAGGACCTCTTTAATGTCAATGATGAAAATGATATATAGAATAGGGGCCAAGGGGCAACCTTGCTTCAGACACCTGTAGGTTTGAATTCCCCTCGTCAAGTTTCCTTCCTTGTCAAATCTGACCTGCAAGACCATCCCAGAACACAGGTCTTTGATTGCAGACACTACGTCCTCTTGACATCCCATAGTCGCCATTTTGGCCCATAGTCTTTCATGGCTAATGCAGTCAAAGGCACACTCCATACTCAGTCTCTTTGATTCACTCCTTCAGGCGTAGCAGCAAAAATATTTCCCACTACATCAAGAAGGGCGATCGGGTGGTAGTTTTTTGGATCTGCCCTGTCACCCTTCTTGAAAATGGGAACAAATATTGCCCTTTTGTAAGTGGCACGAACTCTGCACAACGAACAGTCCGGTGGAATAAAGCCAAGCAAAAGTAGGTCCAAGCCTCTGGGGCCTCCATTAGCATAACGTTTGCCATCCCATTGGGCCCTGGGGCATGTGAATTACTTGCTTTCTTTATAATTCGCAAGCTTTCCTCCCTGTCGCAATGGATTGAATAAATGGTAGGCTTGGGGTGACTCATGCCCTCCTTCTGTTGGATCTTCTGCGTGGAAAGGTTTTCAAAATGTTCAAAACAGCGATTTTGTGGAACTGGGTTTAATTGAAGTGAGCCATTGTCCGTTTCCCCACCATTTAGCAATTTCCTTTTTTTGTATTAAATCCAAAGACTGGAGCATGGCGTCAGTATCATGCTGGGAGAGTTTTGCTTTTGGAGATAACCCAGTTCTTGTACCGTTGTCTCCTCTTTTTCGTTAAAGTCCTGAGGTCACTATATAGCAAACACTTCTGCGTTACAATTGTTTTGTCATACGCGTGTTTTGGCTTGAAACCGGGTTTACTTCCGAGTCGTTCTTTCTATTGAAAAATGGCCAGAATAGGTTTGTATTCCACCCTTCTACATCTGACTTTTGCCGAGCTATCAGGTTTCCAGTCATTTGGGGCACCAGTGCTGGAATAACATGAAACCTGTTTCTTCCTGGTTCCAAAGCAGTCTTATGATTCCTTTATTGCTTCCTATCTGTTGCCTTCTATTACAGGAGAGCACCTTTCACTTGGCCATTCACCATATGCATATCTCTCACAGCCGTTTCTCCCATCCAATCCATGCATCTTGCATTCTTTTTATGGGTCACCAGCCCCTCTCTCCCTTCTCTGACTGTGGCAGAATAAAGACTCTCAAAGTTTAGATCGCCAAAGATAATAACCCAAGGGTCATCTAATTGTGAGTACAGAGGATCTATCTATTCCATTACTAAATCTACAAACATGTTAGAGTCTTCAGAATTCTGCTTCCAGTAAAGGTTGAAGAGTGCCAGCCATCCCTGTCTATCTGAGTGATGGTCCATTAATCTTATTGTTAATGTCTGAATATGGGTGTTAGGATGTTTACTGTAAGGATCTTCTCTTTTGAGCTATTTTTTATCAATGTTAGAAGACCGGAGCTGGGCCTTCCCACTTCCCTCTTAGTTGCTTTATTTTGATATACTGTATAGCCATCCAATAAAGACATTTCCCTTAAACCATGTTTCCTGTAAACATATAATGTCCTGTTTGGCCATTCTTATGTCAAAGCTCTGAAACAGGTGGGTAGAGCCTCTGGCGTTCCCAAATCCGAAGTCCAGCCTCCCAGTTCCTCTCCAGGTCAAACACTATCTCTAGAGGTCGGGGCAAGGGCTCTGGCCAGCCAATCCCAGGACTGCCCTTTAGTGATGCTCTGCTTCAAAGGCTCGGCACTCCTTTCCCTGCCCTCTGGAACTTTTCTGTGCTGTTTATGGTGATCTTTAAAGAGTCAGGCCACGTAAAACCACAGGCTTATGATTTAGTTTGTTCATCCCCTTCGTTTTTGGAGCCTCCTCTTACCCCTCAGGTATCTTCCTTTCGATTATGAGTATATAAAGAAGGTCCCGACTCTTGGGTTGTTTCTGTTGGGTCTTGCAGGCTTTTAAATCAAACCCAGAACTCGCAATTCATCGATCGCTTTACCATAAGCGCTGTCAAGGAGGCAGAGGTCATTTGTAGGCACACTCAGTCATTTTAATTTGCAAAATCCACAGCCTTGACATCTTTAGATTCAATCACATGTATTCGAGGGACGTGATGGAGGAGTTCCATTATATTGTGTTGATTCAATATTAAACCATCGTTAGCCTCCAGTGCCCTTTCCAGTATAACCTTGCTGGTGATCAATGCTCTAGTCCTGTATCTTAGACATTCTGTTGTGAGAGTTATTATATGAACGGAGGACCCCTCCCAATTATTAATATCCTGCTCACCCACCGCCTTACATATCTGTCTATCATTCCGGGAGTGCTCGATCATTCTAGCAAGCAAAAAGGGCGCTTCTCTGAGATGACAGGCCTGTTTGTCGTTCTTGCCCATTTTTCTTCCAAAGTCAAGAATGACAGAACGTGTTGGGTTGGCCTCTTAGACTGAAGTTCTGGCCCATCTTCTGCAGGGTCTGTGTAGGTCAAGTTAGTTTCTGTCAGATTTTTATCCATAGAGTATTCAGATTCATGATCTTCGTGTGTTGACAACTGCATCAAAGGATCTTCAGAGATTTATACGTCAATTATCTCCTCCTGTGTATAAGTGATCCGTTCAACCTTTTCATGTGTACCCTGGGTCAGATGATTTTCCTTACTACAGCCTGACCTATGTCTTTCCGTTGGGATTATGGTGTTTGTGTGTTCCGTTGATACAGTTCTTACATTTCTAATAAAGTTCTGTGCACTCCCCTTGAGGATTTTGTTAGGGGCATATTTTTTCAAAGGATCCAGCTTCTTACCTTATGCTGGGGCAATGTCCTGTTTTTAGGACTCTCTGTTAAAGATCGGGAAGTGATCTGGACTTCTTCTGACTCTCCCTACTTGCTCCTCTGGCCCAGTCACCATCGTTAATTGTGAGCTCCAACCCGCTCGTACCTGAGCAGGAACTGCATAGTTTTGAGATTGAGGGTTCAGCATGGGGCCCACGGTGCGGGCTGCTCCCAAGGAGGAAAGCTTGTGAGTCATTGAGCTCTTGGCATGTAGGTACTTGGGCAATGTCCACTGATACTCTCACACCCAGGATGGATTCAGATTGTGGTAAACTCAATGCAATCACTACTGGGACTTGTTTAGCGTACTGTTCGCTCACTGTAGTGCCATCATCATGCTTCAAGAGTGTAATTGTGTCCTGGATCCCTACCAGGAACATCCTTTTATCATCCCTGGCTTCTTGAATTAAATCAATAAGGGTTTTGATGATCACACCCTCCCTCTCCCTTTCCCTTGATTTCTTTTCTCTAGTAGCCTCGATAAATGATTCAATAAAGACCAACTTGGTGTGCATTAAGGCAAGTAGTGTTTCCTGGTCTTTAAGACTGTCATTTAGGTTTTCATACAGTTTCAAAAAGGTTTACAGTGTAATAGAGACCATCGAGCCAATGGCAGCCTGTAGATGGGCTGTCTGGCATCTGTACGGCCCACTTTTAGGGAGGCTTCCTTCTGGCCTCGCAAATGTGCACTAGATGTCATGCATGTTTCTCTTGACTCCTGAGGTTTTTGGGGGTTCCAGATTTCTCCCTGATCGGAGTCCTCACTAGAGTCTTCACTTGAACTTGGAGTTTTGCACCGAGGACGATGCCCCCTTGGAGTCTCTCCACCAAATCCCTGTCTGGAGGCAGTTCCAATGATAGGTGGGGCTGATCTACGGGAGCCAAAAGGATATTAAGAGGAGCTGCAGATTCTGTCTCCTTACACAGAATCCCCAAGCATGACTGTTGGTCCATTCCAACTTCTGTGACTGGGCGTTTTGCCCCCCTAGGATTACAATCCATACTTAATTGCAGCGTCAAGCTTGTAATAGCCTTCATGAATCTTGTCACCAAAGCAAGGCCTACAAGTTCATGTCCTGGTCCGACCCTGATTCCAGGGTTGAAGAAGGTGTAGCTGACGGAAGGACATTCAAGGCGTCACAAGAAAGTCTTGTGTGGGGGTGCAAACTTTGATTTGATTGGCATCATTCTACAAAGCAGAGCTCTCTGCTCCCACAGTGCTCACCAGTGTCGCCTCCTCCAACCACGAAGGCTGCATCTCACTTTCACTCACTAGGGTACTACAGAAGGCAGATCGGATGCGGCAACACAGTGGGAATGGAACCCGCCAGTAACTCAGCATCAAATAGTTTGCGCCACTCCTCCCTAAGTGCTACAGGTGGGGGCATCACCGACCTCCACAGGTACTTCAGGCACTGCTGGTTGTTGCACGTCTCTTTTTTCATGGGACCATTTTATTTTTCCATATTATGACAATGGGCCTCATTATAACCCAGACGGTACGGGGTTAACGGCGCCGGTAAAGGTGCCGGCGCCATCAACCCCGTACCGCCTGATTACGAGATGCCCTCGCGGGACCCAGTCTGCATGTCTGGTTTTACCAGAATTGCAGAGTAGGTCCTGCGAGGGGAGGAAGGAGCAAACAACATGCCGCTCGCAATCGGCCCGTTATTTGCTCCCTCTCCCATTCCCATTCAGCCCTATGGGGTCTGAAATGGGAATGGGGAAGGTCCGGGCTTGGGTTCCTAGAAGGAAGAATTACCGGGCCCTCCGAACTCAGAATGGTCCGGTAATTCATCATTCTGGGAACCCGGACGCGATTTTGGCGGCAGCCATACCGCCAAGATCGTAATGAGGGCCAATGTTTTACTCTGTGATTTGGATGAGGAAAACGTTCCCTTTATTCAACCATACATTGCAGGGAGCATAGAAACTGGGGTTGAGCCTGGGGCTGCTTCATTACCATTCACCACCACCTGGGGTTTAGGCGGTTAATAATTTAAGATTTTTGTTCTTGAGGAAGCACCATCCAACGAGGAATCCCCTTCACACAATGTTGGCTCCCCTTTTCCTCCCCCTCCTGCCATGTTCAGCATTTCGTTCTCACCACACTCAATGCTGTTTTCCCATCAACTGGATTTCTGGACGGTGGGCAGAAGAAGTTTTAAAGTAAGGACTTTAGGCTTCCGCCGATGAAATGGTGAGGCGGTACCAGAGGCAGGGGTGCCAAACAACTGTGGAGGGGTCACGGGCACAAGACACTCTAGGGGCAGACCAGTTCTGGTTTAGGCCACTATGCTTGGCGCTGTAGGTAGCAAGAACCCTGAGGGGCCCATGGCTCCAAAATGTACAATACATTTTTGTAAGTTTAACCGAAATTAGACAGTTAGAATCAGCCACAACATTACCTTAATTTTGATGAGTCTGTGCTTGGTTACGGATCCTCTGCAGCCATTCAGTGGCCCGCATCATGGCTGGCTCCGTAGGCTCCACAAAAACTCTACCCACACTCGGCCAACACTCAGGCGGCGCTCCGCCTCTGGAGTGGAGAGTGTGTAGAGTGGCTCCTCCTCCTACTGTTGCATGTGAATAGAGGACCGTCTCAGTCCTTCAGCAGCAGGAAACACCAAACAGCAGCAAAACATTTAGACAGGGAACATTTCTATTAGTGAGCAAAATGTATGCAAGTTACAAACCACTAAAAATGTTTACAATACAGGAAAACACAAGCACACTTTACTGTTACATTTAAAATGTTTAATTCTTCAAAGTATACTAATATGTCCACAGTTATTTTGAAAAAAATTTTCCAAATGTTAGCATCTGTTAACATATGAAAAGGCAATTGTTTTATGCATTGTTTTATGCATCAGTTTTTTTGTCGACAGAGACTTCAAATATTTAATTTTCAGTCAATTTCATTTTTGAGCAATTACTTTTTATCTGATCATTTTCAATCTGGAAAAATTCGACCAGTTGAGACACTACCAGTTTGTTGCCTCACCAACGGTGCCTCTCCATATATCGGTAAATCCCTGATCTTCGATTGTATTCCATATCATTCTTGAGGGTGGATTATGTTGTGATCTATCTAGAGTAGGTTTGCAGACCAACCTAAAGGTTACCATTAAAATCACTTTTCCTGAAGCAAAATCAGAGACAATGGTCAATACTTGGAAGAGTAATAACTCATGTTGAGTATTTGGTGCCTCGAGCAGGGCCTGTAGTTTAGGCCGGTGGGTAGAAAAGACATTTCAAAGTTTGCAAATGTAATAAACTGTTAATCCAAGAGCATGAGCCACTTCTAATGTTCAATAAATGTAGACTTTCTGTGACCTTCTGTGGCTTATCTTTTTTTCATCCAGTTGATGGATGTTCATCACAGGTCCCTGGACCTTCTCTGTCTTCATCTCATTGCTGCTCGTCATATTATGTTCTATCTTGAAATCTCATTAAAGAGAAGGGTCACATTGAAATGATGTACCTTGACTTAATATTAATTCTCCTTATATTGACTATATTATTACATTTTCTAAATAAACATTCATTACACACTTGACCTTCTTAAGCAAAGATTGTTTAAGCGAGGGTATCACCCAAAGGTTTAATTCAGGCTCACGGTGGCAGGAAAGAAAAGACACACGTAAGGAAAGACTTTCTCTGTGAATGTGTCACTGTATGTGTACAGGTGCTTCTGATGTTCGGCATCGTAAAATGATAATAGTTGGCCTTCAAAATCAATAAATACTCCAAGTTTTGTAACTAACCCTTTGTTACCCTGATATAGGGAAGGAAAAGTCTGTAACTGAGCTAACCATATTACTTTGTAAAATGTTAGACCCCACCACCCAATATCAGAACGGTAGAAAGTCATTTGTGCCCCTTTTAGAGCAGACTGTTTTCCTACACCCACAGAATAAAGATAAGGTACTTTAACATTCCTAACTTTGACTTTCGGTGACAATGTTAACTCCCAGTAATGCTTTCCCGATGTGAAGCCCTCCGACCCCAGGACACACCTGGAGTGTGTAAATCTCTCCGTATTGTTGAGAACACTTTTTGGTTTCTCAAGGTAGGTGATCATCTTCCCGTCAGTGGAGATGTTGAGTGAAGCGTGAGCAGTGTCAGGATTCAGGGTGAGAGACTCTGGGGAGGAAAGAAGAGGGAGGTTAGTGTAGTCCCCATTGGTGCATCTCTTGAAGGACTTGGCATGTTACAAGTGAAGGCAAGACATGAGAAGTGGCACTGTCATGATGGCGCAATCGCTTGAGAACTGACATAAGTGGGTGATGATCTTCCAGGTTTAAAGACAGGAGTTTGGGATTCCCGGGCCACTGTCAGATATCAGAGCCTGTAATAAATGCTGGGAGCTGGATGAGAAATCCCCTTTCTTGCTGTTTCAATGTGTCACTAGATTCTAAAAGGAATGCCACGCATGGGCAGAAGCATGCAGCCACCTCCAGCATGACGCAAGCTGTGTGCACATCACAGTGGAACATCAGCATGTCATGCAACAAGAACATACAAGTATAGTTAGGGCTACAGGAAAGTCTAAGAGGAGAACAGATGGACACCTGCACTGCAGCAGGGTTCACACAAGGCAGGAAAGTAAATATTCAGGCTCCCTGCTGTCAACACTAAAATCAGACACCAGATCTTTCTGTACAAGCTGTGTGTCTAGTACTTGGAAATGTATCCATGACATTGTCATACTTGCTGTGCTGAACTGAAAGCAATATATTCACTCCTGACGCACTCCTATTGCACTCTGACCTTTACTGTCTATTGTCACATACATGGCCAGTAAGTGCAGGCAGAGCTTTCATAGACTTCCTCCGGAGTCTGGAAAGCCGCTTCCATGACCACCGGCACAATTAAAGTATGTCCTTTCAGACATCATTTGTTGAACAGTTTCATTCTGTGAGACTCATTGTCTTTCCACCAGTGCCAGATTCTAGAGACTTTGCACCGGTGCAAGTGCAATGTTCTCAGTATCATCCCCAGGGCAGAGAGTGCCCAAGTGCAAATAGTATTGCAGCCGATGTGTACATCCTTTCCACCATGACAAGTGCAATATGCTGAGGTATAGGCACTATGGCAAACTTAGTCCTAGTGCAAAGAACCACCTCTTCAATGCATGTCTGCACCAGGACACAGATTGCACGCGTGTTAACACAAATCCGTATTAGCGGTAGGGTAAACTCTGTCCTGGTTAAACATGAATTGATAGTGCTCTAGTGCTAATACTGTGCATTATTGCACGTGCACCACTGCACAGATTCTGTAATCGGGCCCCAGATTGCATGTTACCACTTGTTCCTCCATGCGATCTCAATTTCCAGACTCTTATGAACACTCTTATTGAACAAACTAAGGGTATAAACAGGCTACCACTCTATATGATTTATGTAGATTTCTCTTCTCCATTTGATACCATTGACCGTGATAAATCATTGAAGAAGCTAAAATTACTTGGGATGCCGGAACACCTAATTTACAAGTGTAGAATGATATATGAGGAGAGTATGGCCAGAATTAGTCTTAATAACAATGGCAAAATGTATGACCCCATATTAATTGAAAAAGGAGTCAGGCAGGGGGGTACTTTAGCACCATCCTTACATAATCTATACATGGTAGATTTTGTGAAATATTTGTGGACAAAATGAATGCCTTCCCAAAGATAGGGCCATGTAAGATCGGCTGGATACGCTATGCTGACAAAATAATTGTGTTTGATAATACCTATATTGGTATATGTAATAGTGTCGAAGCTATATGTGAATATGCTGAAAATAATGGTCTTCAAATTAATCTATCAAAAACACAATTTATGGTCGCGAGCAGACGAGGAAGTACAAATCCCTTTATCAATTGTCCATTAGGGAAGATATGTAGAGTCAACTGTTACAAATATCTAGGCCAAGAAATATGCAGTGATAGGAATAAAACCAATCCTATAATACAAGAAAAGAAAACATCTAAGCTTAAGGCATTGCTCAGTGCTTTCATGTCCTTCTCCAAGAAAACTTCAGAAAATTACCATGAAACTACGGCAACTAGTAAAAGGGGCAACACACTCAGCCGGACACACCCTCGACGCAATTTTTTGCAAATGAAAAACTCATCACCACAACACCTCCGATACAAATACTGTGGAGTGACCACCTCATCATCCCATTCATGATCGAAATGCCAACCTAAGTACGCATCCAACCCCCTAAACTCGCAACCACCACCAAAAGAAACTGGAAACACGTCAAAGAAAGCAACCTATTCAAACAACTGGAATTAACCAAACCCTCAACTACAGAACTAGAGCTAACTGACCTAGACGGGAAAGCGAAATTACTACACAAATGGATTGCAGACACAATAAATAAGATCGCCCCAGAAAAACCATTCATCCCATCAAAAAAAAGAGCAATGGCAAAATGGTTCACACCACTGTTAAACACCATGAAAAAGGAAAACAAAAAGATGGAACTGGAATGGAGGAAAGAATACAACCCAGACAAAAAAACACTGTTCCAAAAACAAATGCGTGCATACAAGAAGGAAATTCAAAAGGCAAAGAGAAGGCGTTATGATGACAGAATCACCAATGCCACCAACACACAAAAAGAAATGTTTAACATCGTTAAAGAGATGAAAAACCCAACAGGCTGCGATAACACCCCAACCCCCTTAGAGAAACTTTGCAACGACCTGGCAGACCATTTCAAGAAAAAAATCAATGACATCCGACAAACCATACAAAAGAGACCAACCAACCACAACATACAACCAAACAAATCTAACACAGAACCACAGCACAAACTCAAAAACTTTCCTGAAATATCAGCAGAGACATTCGCAATGCTGGTAAACGCAGCAAGAAAGCTGGATCACCCATGGAACCCTGTCCCCCGGACATCTACAAATCAATCCTCACACAAGGAACGCCAGCAGAATACTACAGAAACCTTCTAAATCTATCACTAGCAACAGGGACTGTGCCGAGGATCTTCAAATCAGCCTATGTCAAGCCACTTCTAAAAAACACAGGTGGCGACGTAGCAGACCTCTCCACTACAAGCCAATCTCAAAGATTCCCTACCCGGCAAAACTCCTGGAAACCTACGTATATAAACTTACCAAAGAGCACATAGAAAAACACCCCTGTTAGACCAAGCTCAAGTTGGTTTCAGACCAGCAAGAGGAACAGAAACAGCACTACTTTCCATCTGGGAGGACCTTAAAACTAATGCAGACTCAAACACAACCTCAGCCCTTATTCTACTCGAACTCTCCGCAGCCTTTGACACAGTTAGCCATGACACCCTGACCAAAAGACTACAAGACATAGGCATGACAGACACAGCACTCCTCTGGACTAAATCATTCCTAGCAGACAGAACAGAAACCGTATGGATTAAACCATTCAAATCCACTCCATGAGTTAACAAGGATCCTCACTATCACCACTATATTTCAACATCTACCAGACTACGGTCATCAGAATCATCAGAAAATACAACATTACTTGCTACAACTACGCCGATGACACTCAAATCATCTACAAAATCAAAGACAATGAAGCAGTTCACTCAACTCTAATCGACTGTCTGAAAGAAGTCTTCAACTGGGTAAATACCAACAACATGAAAATCGAACCAGGAAATACCAAAATCATGATCATATCCAAAGACCAAGGGAACGAAAACGCCACCTCATTGTCAACGGAAATGGGAACCGCACCAACACCATCTAAGGTAGTAAAGAATCTAGGCGTTCTGATGGACAACACCCTAACCTTAGAACCACAAATAAACGCAACAGTGAAGAAATGTTTCTTCCTCATACACACGACAAGAAGAATCCTACCTTTCCTCTCCTTCACGCACAAAACACTCACTATCGTCGCCCTCATCATGTCAAGAATCGACTATGCAAACAGCCTCTACCTCGGAATACCAGAATACCTCCTGAAGAAACTACAACAAATCCAAAATGCAGCAGCCAGACTACTCCTCAAACTATCCAGAAGAGACCACATCACTCCTGCCCTAAATACACTACACTGGCTCCCAGTAAAACATTGCATCACCTTCAAAACCATGTGCATAACACAAAGGGCAATCAGAGGACAAGGAGCAGAATTCCTTCAAAAGAAAAAAAAAACTGTCTAAAAACCAAAGAGGCCCCTCCGATCCAGCAACGAAATCCATCTAGAACTAAAACCATACCATAAGAAAAAACTTGGAGGCACTTCCTTCTACCACTTAGCTGCAAAAACCTGGAACAACATCCCAAAAGAGATAAGAAACACGGAAGATCACCACAAATTCAGAAAATAACTACAAACCTGGCTCTTCAAGACCACAGACTCAAACTGAAAACCGAAACAACAGAGAAAAAGGATGACTAAACTGGTAGGACACTGACAACCCATAATGGACAAGGAAGCTCCTGCAGTACCAGGACAGATGACACCAGATAGACTGAAACACAGGTGACACCCATGGAGACGGAATCAACTACCCCAGAGAATCCCACCAACAACCTCACCCCCCCCTTAGTTGCCACCAGGTACCAAGTTTCAAATGAATTGTCAAGATACTGACAATCACCACACTAGCTGAGTGGTGGACATTGGCAGGTGCTCTCACCACAGGAGTAGGTAGGGAGGGCCGGTGGGGTTGTGAGGGAGGCTGGTTGAGGTGGGGGACAGATGTGAAAGGGACATTGAATGCAAGATGGGCCCAGATCAGATCAGTGGCACATCAGGAGAGACTACACAAGCCCAGTGCCTCAATTCAGGATAGAGATGCCAACTAACCGATTCCACTAACAATTTCCCCCTCTACACACACCTCTCAAACTCCAAACCAAACACAACCACAAACCTACAGCACAACAAACTGCACAAACTTCACTAAACTGCAACAACACAACAAAAAACACACATAGACTTCCACAACAGTACACAACGACTACCGGCCGCTAACACCCCAGGACCAGCCAACGGACCCACCGGGCTGAGGCCGCCAACAGCACATCACTGCTCTCTTGCAATTTTCCTGCTTTCTCACAATAACTCGCCCTCCCTCCCTTTTTCAGAGCCACCAGTGCGCCAGGGGACCACTCCGGTGGTGATAGTGCGCGGTACAACTGTCCTTTAACATTAACATATTGGGCCTCATTACACGGAAGGCGGTAATGGTTAACGGCCACTGTTAATGGTAACGGTGAACGTTAACCATTACCGCCTTACTACGAGGTCCCTTAGCGGGTTGGTGCTTTAACGTCTGCTTTTTGCAGGCGTTAAAAACCAACCCGCTAAGGGACCTCAGAGCTAATTACGGCACCGCAAAATTGCGGTGCCGTAATTAGCGCCTTCCCCATTCCCATAGAGCCCTATGGGGCAGAAATGGGAATGGGGAAGGGCAATGGCGGAAGGGGGATTTACCGCCCCACCAACCTTGGAATGGGGCGGTAAATCCCCTTTGTGCCAAGGCGGTGCCGGTAATTTACCGGCATGGTCCACCGCCTTCCGTGTAATGAGGCCCCTAGTCTTCTGGGAATTGTCAATATCTATAAACGAAAATTGGCTGCACTATTCTTGTATGCATTGGAGGCCTCCTACTCTGATTGGAACAACTGGGCTAACTCCATAGAGGGAATGATATGGAGACGATTGCTGGGTCTGACTAATTATACTCCAATCCAGGCAATCCGACTCAAAGTTGGCCTGATATTTCTGTCCTCTGGAATTAATTTCAACTATGCTAAACTATATCTGAGGATTGAATTTGCTTGCCCCAATTCATTGCTATTGGTTCTTCGTGATGGCCTACATCGTGGGAATGTACAGGCCTTGAATAAATTCCAAGAAAGAAACTTGCTCTTTTTTCAGGAGATAGGATGGACACATAAATGGGATTATGGTGATGGTTGGATGTTAAAATCTCTTAAATCAGCGGCAGAGAAATGGGACTGGGTGTTAAGCCATGATGCCATAGGGAAACTGAAATCTCTACATACGTTCTCTAATATGTTGTGTGAATTTAAAAAAATGCAGAAGTACTTAAAACTGCTACCCTCCTGCAACGTGTAGGATTTTTATGGATATTAGATTAAATAGATTGAATGTCATAGAAGTAAGGGGAGCATGGACTGGAAAGCTTGCTGAGTGTAGAAGCTGTAGAATATGTGGTGATCATAATATGCTAGAATCAGCGAGGCATGTTCTTACAGGTTGTTTTACAAAGTGTCATATTTACAGAAAATATTTTACCAAAATTGAGTATGATGATGAATATGTCAAATCTGAGGCATTTTGGCTACGTTGTCAAAGGGTTGATTGTTGGAATTACTCAGATTTGGAAACACGTAAATATATATTTAAACAAGTTTGAGGAAGAAGTAAACCTGCTGATAAATCTTGATCAGATATGCTAAAAGCAATATGGGGATATTCTTAATTTGGATATGATGGTTCCTTTGTCATTGTATTATTTTTATTTTCATCTTTATATGTAGTATGAAGTTTGAAATATTTTCTTGTCTCTTTTTAATATTTTATCTATTAGCTATTCATCACAAAGTTTGTATTTATGAACCTGTGAACATTTTGTATTTTTTAATTTGTATTAAAGTTTGTACTAAATACACAATAAATAAAAAAAAATAAGTCCTTCTAATGCTTTTGTGCACTCCTCATTCCACCTGACCTACTTGGGGAATTTGGGTGAGGAGACCACATTCAAGGGAGAAGCTATGGTCCCATAGTTCTCAATGAAGTTCCTATAGTAACCTGTGAGACCTAAAAAGGCTCTCACTTGGGTTTGAGTAGTAGCCTTATGTCACCTCCTCTGACCTCATGCCCAAGGTAGACCACTTTACTCTGACCAATTTGACATTTAATAGCCTTTATGGTCAGATTGACCTGATCAAGAGCCTGCAATACCTATCCTTAGTGGTCAATGGGCCTCATTACGACCCTGGCGGTAATCGCCGTCATTACCGCCATGGCATAATGAGCGTTTACGCCGTGGGACGATGGCGTAAAGAGCGCCACATCACGACCCATCGCGCACGAGCATTACGCCATGGCGGTAATGCAATTAACGCCATGGCGGAAAAGGCCCCTACCGGCATCGCTTAGCGAGCAAGGTGCCCTTCCGCCAGCGTAAGTAGCGGCCACCGTAATTTACGGCCACCGTAATTAGCGGCGGCCGTAAAAGGCCAAACCGGAAATAGCGTCATCGCGCCGGAACGGGAAGCAGCCTGTCGGCCATCTTTAAAAACACAATCCATCGCCATCCTACCAAACAACACCAGACCCAACCCTGACACCTGTCCCAACCAAACACCCACCCATCCAAGTTCCCGAAAATGCCAAAATCCGTGAAAAAGGCATGTGACCGCCAGCGCCAGGAGTGATTCAGCCGGGAGGAACTCTGCATGCTAGCGGAGACCCTGCAGGACAACGCAGGTGTTGTTTTCTCCCCTGATATGACCAGGACAGCAATCGGGAAGAAGAAGGCCATCTGGGCCCTGGTGGCTGAGCGCGTCAGCGCGGTGGGGACCGTACCCCGCACCCCACAGCAGTGCCGGAAGCGCTGGGATGACCTGCGCATAAGGGTCAGAGCTGTCATCTCAGCAAACCGCAACCTTGCCCAGGGAACCGGTGGAGGGTCGGAATCCCCCCTGAAACTCCAACCGTGGGAGGAGATCTGTGCAACCACCATCGGCATGGAATCCATCGAAGGCGTTGGAGGGATGGAAAGGGGAGCCCCGACATCAGGCGATGAAGGTAGGTGCCTCATACAAGACATGCCATAGTCACAGCAGTCCAATCATGTGTAGCACAAGGTTGCCTTAGAGTGTAAATGCAACACAAATCAATACTGCCCATAGCCACATGCGAGCACCACCCTGCATACACTGCTGGCACCCGCATACCTGCATCCACATACCACACTAAAAGGAGACAACCTGCATGGCACTGCCTGAAATCTGCCTCATCCACTGGCCAAAATAATGTCAACCATTGTCATTCCAAAGTCCGTAGACCCATCAATAACGCCCTCCCACCTTTGCTCCACCACAGGCACAGAATCACACCCAGAGGACCAGGACACCCCTGCACCGAAGAGAGCGAAGTCCAACAACAACGTCCCTGCACCCTCAACCTCAGCTGCAGTGAGGCAGACCCCACGACAAGCAGGTCCCACTGCAGGCATACCGGAGGTCCCACCGGCAAGCACCCCTGTTGGCAGCAGGCCAGCAGCAGCTGCTCCACCTCCACCGACATTGCCTGCCACAGAAGGCAGGGGGTCAGCGGCCAGCAGCAACATCGGGGAGACAGCTGCAACAGCTGCATGTTCTGACTCGGACATGGAGCAGGAGGTCAGAAGCCCCACTGACCAACTACATTCCCCCTGTTTCTCAGACGCCAGCCCCCATGAGGGTGACACACAGGGGCACACTGAGGCAGAGGAGTGGCCTTCCACCCCATGCCCTGTCCACACTCCACAGGAGGGGAGCAGCCCCTCCATCACTCCACCTGCACTGGCCATGGGCCAGCACGGCCAGCAGTCCCTCGAGGACATCACTCAACGGCAGCATCAACTGTCCGCAATGCTGGATGAGCATGCCGCGGAATGTGTGGGGGCTAGGTTTAGCATTGAACAGGCCACGGAGACACTAAGGGCCGAAGTGGCGCAGAGCACTGCCACCCTGAGGGATGCCATGCAGGCCATGTCCAGGGACATCTGTGCCGAACTTGCGGGCTTGCGTCGTGCGGTCACTGACCTCACCCACACAGTACAGGAGCTGCATGCACAGGGGCAGCCAGGGACATCCTCCACTGCCAGTTCTGCGCAGAGCAGCCCCGTGCGACGTTCCGGACGCAACCTGCGCTCCACAGCCAGGGGTGCCCCGGGGGCCGGGAGAGGGGGCTTGTGACGGCCTGTGGACACTGTCACAGGCATCTGTTGACACCTACATGGGGTGTGTTGGGGTGTGCAGGGGGGAGGTGGGAGGTGGGAGGGGGTGTGTTGGGGTGTGCAGGGGGGAGGTGGGAGGTGGGAGGGGGTGTGTTGGGGTGTGCAGGGGGGAGGTGGGAGGTGGGAGGGGGTGTGTTGGGGTGTGCAGGGGGGAGGTGGGAGGTGGGAGGGGGTGTGACACGACAGTTCATAGTTCCAATACACTTTTTTCTTTCAAAAAAAGAAATGTGTGGACATTTTCATTGCGTATGTGTGCTTTATTGGTGTACAGTCCACAGTGTGCATGTCCCAGAGACACACAGTGCCCCAAGTGCAGTCTCCATGCGATAAACACCAGCCGTGTGTGCTAGAAGCAGTGGTCGATGATACTTTGGCGCATGGCACGCCCCTCCTGTGCATCGCCTCCTCCATGTGGTGGCGCCCCATCTGCACCCTCCTCATCCTCATCGTCAGGTGGTTGCAGTTCTGCGTCAGGGGGCAGGGGCACATTCCGTCTGACGCACATATTGTGCAGCATGACACATGCCATGACGATCTTTGCCACCTTCTCATGGCCATACAGGAGTGCCCCACCAGACCTGCTGAGGCTTCGGAACCGTGCCTTCAGGAGGCCGAATGTCTGCTCTATGACCACACGAGTACGTGTATGTGCACGGTTGAAGTCCTCCTCGTGCTGGTTCTGCGGGTTCCGGACTGGTGTGAGGAGCCACCTCTTCAGGAGATAGGCTGCATCACCTGTATGTAGGCGAGAATGTATGTGTCAGTCATGTTGTCTGATCAGGAACATGATGTTCCACCATGGCTGGCATGGAACTGTTACCTTGGCTCACTTCTACATGCACTAATTGATTCACACAATGCAACCAGTATATGCTCATTGCTGCCATGGCCTGTTTTGCATGCCATCACCCTATGTATGCAGAGGGGTTGTGTGCATTGTGAGTGCCCTTCCTCTGTCTCCGTTCTCTGTGTTACTCACAGCCAGGTGGAGTATGCATCATCCCCCCCCCTTTCTGCCAGGTGGAGTATGCATCATCCCCCCCCCCTTTCTGCCAGGTGGAGTATGCATCATCCCCCCCCTTTCTGCCAGGTGGAGTATGCACTGGTACGTCATTCCCATGCCCACTTCCATGACATTGCACTCACCGAGTAGCCAGGATCTTGGGCCTGCATGTCGCTCCATGTAGCGTGGTATTGTGGAGTTCCTCAGGACCAGTGAATCATGGGTTGATCCGGGGAATCGGGCACAACAATGTGTGATGATCTTGTTGGAGTCACAGACCATTTGCACGTTGATAGAGTGGAACTGTTTCCGGTTGCGGTACGGTACCTCCATGGCACGTGGAACCACCAATTCCACATGGGTGCAGTCGATGGCACCAATGCAACCGGGTATGCTGGCTAGTGCATGGAAACCCACTTTGGTGTTTGCAATCTCCTGGGCAGTCCGTGGTAATGAGATGTGGTCGTCTGTGTGCTTGAGGAGGGCATCGAGCACTTGGATGAGTGTTCGTGAGAATAATGGTTGTGAAATGCCATGCAGGTGCCCCACTGTGTGCTGGTAGGTGCCTGTGGCCAGGAAGTGGAGTACAGCCACTACCTTCAGTAGGGGGGGGATGGCGGTTGGACTTTCTATCATGCTGACGATGTCGTTGTGTGTCATGTCTACGATGGCGGTGATGGTGTCCCGGTCCAAACGGTACAGGGTGTGGATCTGCTCAGCAGTGAGGTTGTTTGGATTGGCTCTGATGCGTGGGATTGGGGGCTGCCTGCGTGGTGGCACTGGCTGTGCTGGTGGGGCTTGCTGGGCCTGCCTTGCCCTCCTTCTCCTCCTGCGTCTCCTCTGTGCTGCCTGTTGTTGTTGTTGCTGTTGTAGTAGCACATGCATTGCTATCAGGTCCTCCAGCCCCAACATTGCTAGTCGTATTGGCATCATTGTGGAGTGTGACTGGGTGTGGGTAGGGGTGGGGTGTGCTCTTTTTGTACTCCCCTGAGTCTGTATTGCCTTCACCTGTGCTGTTTCTGTGCACCTGTGGCAGCTGCATTCACTTGACATGGCCCTTTACGGTTGGTTCACGATGGCGTTATTTGCACCATGGCGGTAAGGTACTTAGCGGCCTCGGTGATGGCGTTAGGTGCATGTCCGCTTGGGTCGGCATTTGCGTACCTTTCCGCCATGGCTCTAAGTACGGTGTGGGCGGTCGCGTGCGCGCACCCTTAGCGCAGTTAGCGGCAGCGTTAACTACGATGCCGCTATTGGCATCGTAGTTTATGGTCAGGAGTCATGATCGGACCTGGCGGAAAACGATGGCGGTAACCATTTACCGCCATCGTTTTTCACTTAGCGCCAGGGTCGTAATGAGGCCCAATATGTTCTTTCCAAGTAGGGCTGAAAACTGCTATGTCATCCAAGTATGCCACTCAGAAGTCCCCCATCTCATTCAGAACATGATTCACCATCCTTTCGAATGTAGCAGGTGCATTCTTTAGTCCAAAAGGCATAACCTTAAACTGGTAGAGGTTTCCTGGGGTTGAAAATGTAGTTTTCTCCTTGGCATGGTTTGCCAGAGCTATTTTCCAATATCCAGGTCAGGTCAAATGTACATAGGTACTTGGCTGAACCAAGTTTGTCCACCAGCTCATCTGTCCTAGGTAAAGGATGGGCATCAGTCGTGGTGACTGCATTAGGAGCTCTATAGTCCACACAGAACCTCAATTCCTTGGATCCTGCCTTTGGTACTAGTAAAACTGGACTAGCTCATGGACTGGTAGAAGGTACTATTACCCCAAGATCAAGCATCTTCTTGACCTCTTCCTTTATGTGGGCTCTTACATGGTTTGACATTCTGTAACTTCTTCTTTTAACAGGTAAACAGTCACCAGTGAGAATCTAATGCTGGCCCCAAGGGGTCAAGCCTGGTGTCATTGAAAACAGGGAGGCAAACTGATTTAACAGAGACTTGCACTCCTCCTGTTATTCTAGTGTCAGATCAGAAGAGAGATTAACTCCTTCTATCTTCCCATCTAAAGGTTGTCCCCTGAGGAGGTCAGGTAGAGGCTCACTCTCCTCTTCCTCTTGAGCAGATGCTAAGAGCAAAGCTCCCACTTCTGGTCTCGAGATATAGGCCTTGAGGAGGTTGGTGTGAAAGACCCTGGGGGCCTCCTTAGGATTGCCTAAGTCCACAAAATAATTGACCTCTCCAAGTTTTCCCACAACCTTGAATGGTCCAATCCATTTGTCCTGCAAGGCCCTATGCCTTGTAGGTACCATAACTAGAACTAGTTGGTCTTGAGTAAACTCAACCATGTTGGCCTTATGCCAATGCTTCTCCAGAACCTGACCTGCTTTCAAGTTATCAGAAGCTTCTATCATCATGTGTGTCGTTCTCCTTCGTAGACCAAACACATAGTCAGTGACTCTCACTGGCTTGTGGGAAGGAGAACTCTTCAACCCCTCCCTGATTAAGGCCAATGGACCTATAACCGGATGACCATAGAGAAGCTAAAAGGGGCTGAAGGAAATCCCTTCTTGAGTAACTTCTCTGTAAGCAAAGAAAAGGCATGGCAGAAGAAGGACCAATTTTCTTCCAAGGGGTTCTTCTAAAGCACCTATCACGCTCTTCATAGTTCTATTAAGCCACCCCACCATCCCTTTGGTTTGGGGATGGTAGGCTGTTGAGAACTTGTAGGTTACTCCACAGTTTTTCAACTTGGTTTGCATGTCATTGGAGATAAAACTTGACCCCCCTTGTCACAGATGACCTCCTTAGGAAAACCCACCATGAAGAAGCTACCTAGGAGGGCCTTAGCTACTGCTTTAGCAGTGACAGTCCGCATAGGTATTGCTTCAGGATACCTGGTAGCATGGACTACCTGTCATGCTCACATGGATCTCTGCAGGAGCAATGGATTCCTCCAGTCTCGTTCTCTCGCTACCTCGGACTAGAAAGCTGACCTGCCAAGAGAATGGGTGTTTAGAAGGTTTTTTGGGGAGAAGGTGCTCCAACCCTCCCTCCACCCCCCGTGACCCAAGTGAGGTGTGTACTCTGGTTATGGGCGTGGCTCATTTTTTGGTTTGGTGCCCTCTCCATCCTGCTACCGCAGGGGTGCTGTAGTCTGGGGCCCAGGGGCTAGTTGCTTCACTAGGTCCTGGTTGATGATTGGAGGCTGACCTTCAGTTCTTCTCAGACGTTGCCCAGATGCTGCACTGGGAGTTGTTTGCAAGGGAGTTCTGTTCGTATACTTAGTTCCTGAAGAACACGTAGCTGCTAATGCAGGTGAGTTCAACTGTGGGCTACAGGTAAATTCTATGGTGGTCTTGGAATCAGCTGTAGCATGAATTAGTTTATGGTGGCCAATTAATTCACTGGTTGTGAGATGAGCGCAGGTCATGATGAGCTTTGGGCTGTAGATAAACTTTGCTTTAACTAAGGTTCTTTGTCTTTGCAGGAGTTTCCTGAGGTGAAGCAGAAGCAGAAGCAGAGCAGCTGTCAGGATGTGGCTTCTGTGGAATCGGAAAGTGTCCGGAGCAGAGCAGAGACATACAGATGGTTTTTGCCTAGTTTGTGGAGTACTGCCTGCACAAGTGTAACATGGTCTTGTAGGTTAGATGAGTAGATGAGGCAATCGTCGATGTACACCACTGCACATACGTTGAGCAACTCCCACAGTACATCATTCATAAAGTGTTGAAATGCCACTGGGGCATTACAGAGCCCGAAAGGCATCATCTGATGCTCGTACAAGCTGTACCTGGTGCGAAACACAGTCTTCCATTCATCACCCTCCTTTTACATGCACAAGGTGATAGGCTCCTCGGAGTTCTAATTTTGTGAAGACTTGTGCTTGTCGTACTTGGTCTATCAAAACCGGAATTAACGGTAGTGGATATCTATTTTTTACGGTGACCTGATTTAGTGCCTGATAATCAACACATGTCTGGAGATCTCCCTCTTTCTCTGGTACAAAAAATAGGGAAGAGGCTGCAGGTGACTTTAAGGGAGAGATGAAGCCATTTGCTAACTATTGATCAAGGTAATTCCTTAGGTGGGTGTTCTCTCCCTCTGTGAAAGCGTAAATTCGGCTACATGGTACTTGTGTCCCAGGTAGTAAGTCAATTTGGTAGCTGTAGGAATGATGAGGAGGAAGTGTATTAGCCTGTCCTTTAGCAAAAACGTCTTGATATTCCCGGTATTCAGTAGGTAGAACTCCTGTTATTCCTAGCACAGGCATTGACTTTGGAGACGCGAGTAACGGATGTACAGACATACAATTCTTATTGTAATAGTGATTGCATTCCCTCGAGAAAATCAGTGTTCTAGCACCTCAGTTTATTTGTAGGTTATGTGTCTTCAGCCAGGGCATGCCAAGAATCACCTGAAACTGTGGGACTGCCATGAGATCGAACAAGGTTTACGCCTTATGACCGTCTTGGCAGAGCATTGTGATCTCAGCTGTGCAGTGAACCGTCTACCACAGTTACGTTATCGTCAGTTGTTTTTGGGCAAACCAGTAACCCTATCCGGCCAGAAGTTTCCAAGTCCATGTAGTTACTGATGGCCCCGCTGTCCACTAAAGCTTCGATTGCATGCATCATAGTCGGATATTGTGGATTTATCATGATAACCAGAATAGCAAAGTGGGAGGTCTGTGGTCTCACCGCGCTTGACAGACCGACCTCTATGTCTGTCGGGCGTTGTAGTTTTCTGTCTCGTCTGTACCTTTGCTCCCATCCACTGCTCCTACCGTCTTTCGACGGGGTTTAGCTAGACACTTGCGAAGAAAATGACCTAATTGGCCACAATACAGGCATAACTGTTCTTGCAGTCTCCTGTCCCGCTCTGTCTTAGTGAGTGGATCTCGTACTGCGCCTACTTGCATGGGTTTAGGATGCGCTTCGGCAGGTGGGTGGGCAGGTGTTTCTTTGGGCCGCACATAGAACGTTCTGCCCTCCGAGCAGGCATGATCGGTCTTCCGGTTCTGCAACCGATGATCGAGCTGGAGTGCTAGGTCGATGTATTCCGCACAGCCATCTGGAGGGTTCACTACTTGTGCTAGTGCATCCTTTAACTCTCTGCATAGACCTCTATAGAACAAAGTGGTTAGCTTTTCTTCAGGTCAATTTTCCTCAGCCACCAGATGATTAAACGTGGCCACATATGCCAGGAGATCCTGGCTACCCTATCGGAGGGATAACATCTCACTGTCTAAGGCCTGTCCTTGTATGCATCAAGCAAAGAGCTTTTCTAACTCATGCTGGAAACTGGCAATATTGCGAAGCAGGGGGTCGTCCCTAGGTACTAATGGGACAGACCAATCCGCTGCATGACCGCCTAGATACGATAGCACAAAGGCCACCTTGGACTGGTCTGTAGGAAATAGTCCTGGTTTGCACAAAAAAAAGTAAATGACAGTGGTTCATGAAGGTTCCAAACCTCTTTGGGTCTCCCATGAACCTAGTCCATGTAGTAATTGCCTGGGATTACTACATGGACGGGAGTTACGGATTGACGCCTCAAAGCATTTGTCTCGGGGCTGGCAGCATGCACCTCTGTCCGCAACTCCCCCAGAAGCTGGGACAACCGATCTACTTCCAAAATCTCTATTGCTCAGGCAGATTGGTTTACTGGAGGCTTTGTGTTCTGTCATGCTCACCTGGGTCTATGCCGGGGTAATGGATTCCTCTGGTCTCATTCTCTCGCTACCTGGGACTGGAAAGCTGACCTGCCATGAGAACGGGTGTTTAGAAGGTTTTTTGGGAGAAGGTGCTCCAACCCTCCCTCCACACCCCCCTGTGACCCAAGTTAGGTGTGTACTCTGGTTACGGGCATGGCTCACATTTTGGTTTAGTTTGGTGCACTCTCCATCCTGCTTCCACAGGGCACTGTAATCTGGGGCCCAGGGGCTTGTTGCTTCACTAGATCTTGGTTGATGATTGGCGGCTGACCTTCAGTTCTTCTCAGCCTTTGCCCAGTTGCTGCACTGGGAGTTGTTTGAAAGGGAGTTCTGTTTGTAGACTTAGTTCCTGAAGACCACGTAGCTGGTAATGCAGGTAAGTTCAATTGTGGGCTACAGGTAAGTTCTATGGTTACCTTGGAATCAGCTGTAGCACAAATAAGTTTATGGTGTCCAGTTAATTCACTGGTTGTGAGACGAAGCACAGGCTAGTCTCTGGGCATGGCTTATATAGGCAGCCACGCCCAGACACTAGAATGGGCTGCACAGTTCCTGGATGTGACACAGGCGCCCATGTTGGAGTTACAGGAAGTAACTAGAAATAAAGGCTATGTCAGAACAAGGTCTATGGGAGTGAAGTGCACTCTATGACTCCCTAAATGAGTGTTTTGCTTGCCAGGCCTTTACCCATATAGCCCCTATTTGTCCTTGCCCCCTTCCCCCATGTTTTTGTGCTAGTGAGAAATGGGACCCCAGGCTAGTACCCATGACACTACCACAACCAATATAAATCAGTTGCCTGAAGATGTGGGATGGTCAAGGTGACCAACAATGTCAATCCCTACCTTCTCAAAAGGGACTCCCACCACTGGGAGAGGCACCAAGGGTGCCACATTCTTGGCTCCACTCTTGTCAGAAGTCTGACAAGTGTGACAGCTTCTTCAGAATTGATCTACATCAGGCCCCATTTTGGGCCAGTATAAATACAGAGATATCCTCCTCTCTTTGGTCTTCTTAAAGCTCAAGTGACCAGCAGTAGGAATCTCATGGGCTAACTGTAGAAGCTTGGGTATCCTATTCTCAAGACAGTGGAAAACCACAGTTTGGGGATTAATAAACTTCTTACTCCGTGGAGTGAAATCTAATATCTACAAAAAGAAGTTTAAACGTTTTTTCCTAAAAAAGGAAAGAAGTGCCACCACTTACATGGGTATCCTGTCTGACACATACATTTTTTAGACAAGTAGATATCAATTTTATTAATCATGCAAAATTCATTTTAAGAAAAAAATTCATCATAAAAATGATCATATCACCTAAAACAAACAATCAATTTCTAAAACCACACAAGTAGTTCAACTTCAATCGGTTCGGATTACAAATTTGATCTATTGGACAACCCGTATGACCCAATCACACTGAGTCCCCTCACTTCAAAGTAATCTTTTGGCTAATTCAGTTCTTAGTTTCCCAAAAACCCAACTTGCACAAGTTTCTGTCCCATAATCACATCAATGTAGGACATTCTTCAGGGGTGTGTGTCTTGTGTAGATCTTATTCGAGATGAAACCACATTTCCAAAGTTCTATCTTCTTGTTAAAAGTCTGTATACCCTGTTAATACAAAGGGGGCACTGTATTACTCTTACTTTACACAGTGTTAGTCTGTTAATTGAACTAGCATTGTAACCCTTATCCCCATAAGGGTGAGGAAAAAGTAATTAATAACATACCTCTCTGACCCGGGGGTTCTTTATCCCAGAATCTTCTTCTCAACCTCATCAGCCTATGTTTATCTCATGGAGACATCTTACCATATGGTTCTAATTATGCCATCCGGGATCACTACATATCTTATTTAGGTGAGCCAGACATTACAAGCCGATGCGAAGCTAAGAGCAGGACACTAGGATATGATCAAGCCTGTTTGTTGGAATTAAGGGAAAGAACCTTCAGAACGCTGTTGGAGGCGCACTGGTGAGGAAATAGGACTACTAAAGATATCCAGCCCCAGTGGGAGTCACGAGCATGTAATGTCTGGCTCACCTAAATAAGATATGTAGTGGATTTGAATACGTGGGAATCAGACTGAGGTTTTGTGTGCTCCGGTTTTGATGTCTTTCAGGTATATATACCTGGAAGGGTAAATGAAGTTTTCTGAGCAAACTGATGGAGTGATCCCGGATGGCATAATTAGAACCATATGGTAAGATGTCTCCATGAGATAAACATAGGCTGATGAGCTCATAATTCTAGGTAATAAGAGTCTAACACGTGTATATGTTGTGTACTAGGACAGAAGTTACAGGAACACAGGCATGACGTCCTCAACGAATGGGACTTTTGCCTTAATTTAACCAATTGAGGTTGAGAAGAAGATTCTGGGATAAAGAACCCCCGGGTCAGAGAGGTATGTTATTAATTACTTTTTCCTCACCCTTATGGGGATAAGGGTTACAATGCTAGTTCAATTAACAGACTAACACTGTGTAAAGTAAGAGTAATACAGTGCCCCCTTTGTATTAACAGGGTATACAGACTTTTAACAAGAAGATAGAACTTTGGAAATGTGGTTTCATCTCGAATAAGATCTACACAAGACACACACCCCTGAAGAATGTCCTACATTGATGTGATTATGGGACAGAAACTTGTGCAAGTTGGGTTTTTGGGAAACTAAGAACTGAATTAGCCAAAAGATTACTTTGAAGTGAGGGGACTCAGTGTGATTGGGTCATACGGGTTGTCCAATAGATCAAATTTGTAATCCGAACCGATTGAAGTTGAACTACTTGTGTGGTTTTAGAAATTGATTGTTTGTTTTAGGTGATATGATCATTTTTATGATGATTTTTTTTCTTAAAATGAATTTTGCATGATTAATAAAATTGATATCTACTTGTCGAAAAAATGTATGTGTCAGACAGGATACCCATGTAAGTGGTGGCACTTCTTTCCTTTTTTAGGAAAAAACGTTTAAACTTCTTTTTGTAGATATTAGAAGCTTGGGTATCACCATCTGGGGTACTACAAGTCTTCTGTAGTCTCCTGGGGAAGACTCAATAAGCTCACTGTAGAGGAGGCCATCTTCCCAGTACAACCTATGCTTCCCCAGCTCTTGCCCTTCAAGCGGGGAAGCTGCCTGTTGGTGAAGAGTAGGACACTTTCTTTGACCTCTGCTGAAGTCTGCCCTAGAGGGTCCACCTTCTGCAAGTAAAGTCTGCAGCTCAGGATGGTCTCTCGGATCCAGCTCTCCAACATAGGGAAGGGCTTCTTCCATCTCTTTTTTACCAGTAGCTGTTTGACCCCTTTCTGGTTGGTCCTTCCACTCAGCCTCAGCTGGGGGTGGGGTGACTGGTGTGTTCTTGGACTGGCCTCTCATACATATCCTTGTCCTTTGAACAGGTATGATACCTTTCTTCTTTCCTGATACCTTGGGTTTTCTCTTTTTCTCTTTTCTTGGACTAGAATTAGAAATGTGTCCTTCCTGTGGACTGGTAGCTATTGGCACCTATGTAATTCTCCACGAAAGTCATCTAAAGTTGCCTCTCTAGCCAATTTAGTTTGCTCCTGCTTCCTTTTACTGGAGGGACTGGGGGTGCTTGATACAACTCCAAGAGTCTTGAAGTCATTCCCAACAGGACTATCCCAAGCACCTAATGTTTTACACTGACGGGTATTCCTACAGTCAAATAATTGCACTGAATGAGAGCTGGCAGTATTGGAACCATCTGTATTTGGCCTCCAGCAAGATTAGTGGGACCTTTGGGTGCCTTAGCAACATCCTAATGTGTGTCTCTAATTGCAGGAGTCTCCTGGCCATTCACAGGTACACTGTCCTTGTAATATTCTTTGGTGTCATCTGGAATGGGGTTGTACACATACACATACTGTTAATCCCACAGACTCAGGGACACTAATACAACCCTGGCTGAGACTTCAATGGGGTCTTCAGCCAATAATTGAAAGTTACCACTTGCCATATGAACTTCACCCTCGGGGATGAAGGCTAAGGAGGCAGTGTGGACCTCTGAAGGTTTACGCTTACATCTCGGACCCCCTTTCACCACATGGTCAGTTGACCCACAAGCATAACATTGACCAAATGTTCTTTGGAATAGGGGTTTCTGCTGACCTCCTTCTTTTGTTTAGCACCAGAGGTTTCACTAGACTGATCTGGTTTCCCATGTAGCTTACCGTACCTATGTTATTTTGCCCTCTTTTGGATGGCTGGAATTAGAATTCTCTTTTCCATCTTTCTTGTGCTGCTTCCCCTCATCTTTCTTGTGAGTGGCCCCAGGGTCATTGTGAGTGGCCCTGTTGGCTGACCACAAGTCAGAAGACTTTGCTAACTTTTTGGGATCATCCTCATTAGAGTCAGCCAAGTGCTGTCTCAGCTCAGGAGAGCAGGAATCAAACATAGATTCTAACAAAAACAGATGCCTCATTAATTCAAAGGAGTTCATTCTGTGACCCTTAACCCAACCATTTACGTTTTTCAAACATTCATACACCCAGGTAGCCCAAGGAGTACCATCAGTCTTTTTGAGGGTCCTAATCCTCTTAAGGTACTGGGAAGGAGTGTTCCCATATCTGGCTATTAAGGCCAGCTTCACATTATCATACTCTTGTCTCTCAGGTTCACCCAACTCCATCAGTTGTATTCTGGGGCAGCCTAGACAAAAGGCAAGGAATTAAAATATTCCCTTGTGTAACCCTGAATCCCATGATTGTACTCAAAGGCACCCAACCCATCCAAAATATCAATTTTCATATCATACATATTCACTGCTTCTTTGGGCAGGCAAGTCCTCTTGGGACTGGAAGAGTTGGAGGGAAGCAGTTTCAATATACGATCTTTTCATATCAATAGCTTGCTGCATTTCCATTTCCCTGAGTCTGATGTGCTGATGTTTGGATTCAGTTTGAGCGTTAAACCTTTTGAAATCCAATTCTAACCTCATTGTTTTAAGAGATATATATTCTGGACTCAGTGTTGGACCTTGTGGTGTCCCAGTGGATAAGGTTTGAGGCAAAGAGGGGCTCCTATCCTGGGACTCCTCTACCTGCTCTGTCTCCTCCTCTGTCTCCTCTGCTACGATAGAGTTAGAATCTGAACTGACATCATTATCATTTTCCACATATCCTGGGTTAGTAGATGTTGCAGCCCTACCATCCAAACTTTGGTGATTCAACAACCTTGTAATCGACTCATTTTTCTTTCCTTTTACGGTAAGATTCCTGACCTTACACATTTCTTTCAGCTGATGTACTGTGAGAATGATCAGGGCTTCCTGACAGAAGTTAACCTTATTTGGGAATGTTACAATTGATTTTTCTCATGGAATATAGCCTTGTGGGGTGTTAGTTGAACACAAGCAAAGCAAAAAACTCAATGTGAGAACTCTACACAATATCCTCACCGCCTGCCACCAGTGTTAGGCAGGATTGTATGAAGTAACCCTGTGGGTGACTACACCAGTCTTGTCATCTTGGGAATAGGTAACCCAACCTTTGGTATTGGCCTGTACTACACAAGTTGGTAGGGTGAGTGAGCAGCCAGGCTTATCTCAAGAGGGGTCAATGTGAGCTGTAGAGGTTTAACATAGAGATTTACAGTGACAGATATTCAAATAGCACTTATACTCAAGGTTTCTTATTAAAATAATGATTCATTAATGTAACAGTCATTTTTAAAATAAGCCTTCTTTGGAAAGGGCAGCAATATGCAACAATAGAATAAATTTCAAAAATGCACTCCTTCAGTTTCAGTTAAGTAGGTAGACCCCCTTTTGGGATGGCACACAGAATTTCATACACCCTGAGGTAACTTCACTTGCTAGGACATTAATAGATCACTTCTTACACTTAATGCAATACTCAGGTTGTGGAAAAAGGAATAGGTTGGGGAAGGAAACAAAGATTAACAAGCTTCTCAAACAGGTAAATACGTTTGAACACCCCAATGCAATGTAGATTAACCCTTTCCTAGATACACAAGTAAGATATGTATGACTTTTTGGAGGGACAGATCAACACAAAGTCAGAGGGTAAGAGAAGTCTGCAGGGGGCCAGGATAGCCAATGTCAATTGAGAAAAGTCTAGGGGAGCTCAGGCACTTCTTGAAGACAGTCAAAAGTCTTGCAAAATGTTAAAGAGAAATCACTTTTGGGCCACAAGCTGGGAGGCTTGTAAAGGGCAAAGATGCACGCAACTCTCCAAAGGGTATCAAATGCAAGTCTCCAGTGAGAGCAAGCCAAGCTACACACAACAAGAGGTAAGTAACCCTAATTACGCATTACCTTGAGTCTGAAGAAAAGGTTCCAGCTAGCTTTTGTTCCTGTTGTAGTCCTTCAGATCCTGTTGTTCCTTGGCCTCACTCATGTGGACATGAGGGAGAACATCTGGTGACTCCTGCACCACGGTTTGTAGGTCAGTGGCAGCAATGGGCAGACTTCAGATCAGCAGCACTTTGCGGTTTCAGCTACTCACAAATAGCACCACCGCAGTTCTTGTACACCTTGTGGACTTTCCTTTTTTCTGGGATCCACCACTCTGTTGATGTGGCTCAGGTTTGGTTAGTCCTGCTTCGAGGGAGTCCGGAGGATCTTCCTGGAGCTCAGGGCTGGCTTAAAAATGATACACTCATTCCTGGTGTTCCTGTCCCATGGCGCTCGGTTCCAGCAGCAGCAAAGAAGTTCAGCCAGCAGGGAGAGGAGTTCCAGTCAAGTTCGTCTCGGGGTCGATTGGTCCCACCAACCCAATAGGAGAAGTTGTCCTTTCCATGATTCTCTAGTCGATTAGATATTCAGAGCTTCAGTACTGCAGCAGGGCTTCACCGGGCAATCCAATGGTCCCAGAGGGTCCAGCAAGGTTCACTTCCAGTTTCTTCTTTGGTTCCTTCGTCCAGTGGTCGACTCTGCCTTCCTTGCAAAAGAGCTCACCTTTTATGCAAGTCTCTCCCATTCATTCGCATCCTATCTGTCATTCACACAGCAGGGTGGCTGTCCTTGTAGGACAGCCAACCAATCACCTTTGGGTGCATTCCTGTAACCAGGCAGACTAAGCACTGTGAGTTTTGGGAACCTCCCTTGCTTCCTGCCCTACCAGACACGATGGAGCCAGAGGCAGGCTTCACCAATGAATCCCGCCAAAGTCAAAGCGAACAAGGGGTCAAACTTGGTTTGGTGCACAGAGGGGCAATAACGAATGGTAAGCCCACTACTGTAACTATGTAATAGATAGTTTTTGGGGATGGGACAGGCCATGGACCTGACATGTACAAGCCAGTATAACAACACATATAGGTGATTGTATATGTTATAGCATCAGCAAAACGCAATCCCTCATTCCGAAATGTTTCTAGAGAAGGGCTCAAATTGTGACGTAGAAATAAAATAAACTGGCCTGCATGGCATGAAATGATGTGATGTACCAGCATCTTCCTGTGTTCTTGTATTGATCCCTGTTGGTTTTATTTGCAATCAACCGCTGTTTGTACTTGCCATCTCACTGAGTCTTCCATTTTATCGCAAGGGTCAGCTTCGTCTTCCGAAGTGATAGAAACCCCCTCCTCCTCACCTGTGTAGATCTCTTCCTTCCTTCCCTTCTTCTTAATACAAAGGTTGTCCTTATTTATTTTTGTGTAGATATGACCGGTCTTGAGAGGAAGCCACTGTGGATTTGTTTTAGAAGTCGGGATTCCGATGGCCCCGTTCCCGGGACAAGCCTAGAAAGGTGAAAAAGCCTAATGGCATAACAAAACCCTTAGATGGTCCAAAGTCAGGAATATTGGTAAGTCTCAGGTAGTCCGGAGGCAGCCATGTTGCAAAGCCACTGGATGCTGATTTCAGGAGTACAGGTATGAGTGCGGAGACCGGGAGTAATATAGAGCAGGGCTAACTGTGGAGGATTGGCCTTAAAGGTAAGTAAGAGGGTAATAGGAGGACAGAGAAATAAGGATGGAGTAGTAGCCATAGAGAGGACTAAGGAGAGAAACAGAATGCCAGAAAATGAACTGCTGTATCCCTACAGAGGATATGACAGAAAGAAAGGAAGGAAAAAATACCCCAGAGGGCTGGGAGAGAATAGAGGCCTGCCGCCACAAGAGAGAGCGACAAGGATGAGGCAGGATCCAAGAAAGAAAACCTAATGGCTCACCGGATACGAATAGAGCAGGAAGCAAAGAATGAGGGACCCGAGCTATAGCCGACAAGAACGGCTGAAGGGAGAGAGACAGAGAAGCAGTGCGGTATGCACCAATAGTGGAAAAAACATAGAGCGTACCAAGCCAAAGACACAGGAAGCAGCAAGGTTGCAACGTGCTGCCCATAGGGGACGGACAGAAGTTATTCTTCCTGACTGCGGCCATAATGGAAAAAAAAACTAGACTGCTGCCCGCAACGTAGATAGTAACGTGGTGGAAACCCTAATGGCATCTAAAGCGCCAGCTATCCCAGACACACTGATACCGATGGTGCATGACACATTTATTCTGGGGAGAGTGTTAGGCACTCCGAGTCCGCGGACCCCCGCATCGCTCTGGCATACCTGGGAGTCCTCCCTAACACAGCTTTATCATCAGCAGATGCGAAAAGGCATTCAGCTCTGACAAGCTGGACATTATAAAGTGCTTATGACTGAGCTTACTGATATATACGATTTGGGTAAATCCTCCCTCTTCCCACTTAGTGTCCCTTGTGGGAAACGTCCGTAGATCTCGCTCTCATGTACTGTCATCATGTTTAATTTCCAAGGTATTCAATACACCACAATATCATAGACCGATTCCTGCATAAGATTGGGCAGTGGTTCACAATTCAGCCACTCCCTCAACGTCTGTGGTAAGCTTCCTTGATCAATGTGTGGGTCAATGGCACTGTGCAAAACAGTAATCCTGCCCATTCTCCTATACTTGGTGGCGGGGGCATCAGTACACATGTTTGCCTTTATGGTTATGGACCTTGATCGATTGATGATTATGTTATGTTATCATGCATTTGTACAGCACCTCCTGCCAAGGGTTATGGTGTCAAGGCACTTTGCCTGTCAGAGAGGCAAAGGAAGAGTATGATAGAACATGAAGTTGTGGTAGGGAGGAGCCAAGTTGGGATGAGGGTGGATGCATCTGTGTAATTTTAGGGGGGATAGGGGTATTTGTCCCCCCCCAACTTTCATGGCACACCATTTTGTCCCCATTCATTAGGCTGTGGCACCTTTTCTTCACATGTCATGTCCCCCCAACATTTTCAGCAAAGTTACTCCACTGGGTGGACGATAGATGAGAGTCTCAGGAAGGCATGAGAAGGAAAATGTAGAGGAGCGATGTGTACCATTGGACCAAATGAATCAAGGGACTGTATTGGATGGGGCCCAGTGCCAAAAGGAGAGGCCGCTGGAGAGAGGTGTTCATCAAGTCAGGAGTATCTCTGCAATATACACATTTCATGGTGAGTTGGGGCATAGACAAGCAATTCCAAAGAAAACACCAGCAACAAAGCCCTTGGACTCAATTCCTTCGATAGACAAACATTTGGAAGGGGTTGCATGCCAGAAATCTGAATTTGCAAAGTCATACAAATCTCGCAGAAAAGTGAGCAAAATGTGCTATTTTGGGGCTTTCCTCATGTATGTCGTGGTTATCAAAATGATTTTGTTACCAAAACCTTAGGCTTGTGCTCCTGTGCAAAGTGTAAGGATGAGTATGCTTGTCCTTTTTCCACAGACGTGTGCAATAGCCTGGCACTTGAGGGGTTAAAGACAAGGAACCTGCATATTGCTCAGTTGTGGTCAGGCTTGTGAGACTTTCACAGTGTGCCAAGACATGTAGA
The DNA here is from genome assembly GCF_040938575.1 of Ambystoma mexicanum. Classification (NCBI taxonomy): domain Eukaryota; kingdom Metazoa; phylum Chordata; class Amphibia; order Caudata; family Ambystomatidae; genus Ambystoma; species Ambystoma mexicanum. The sequence goes on from NC_090933.1 coordinate 1,365,263,728, forward strand.
AACCATGTTGCCCAAAAAACAGCATGCACTACCCTTATACCTACTGCCCTAAGCCATGAACCGCCGCAAACAGCCAGGCTCTATATCTATGAAAGCTGGTAGGGAGTATGGGCATGCTTACCTGAATGGGGGTGGAGTGGGTGTTCACCATGGATTCCCTGGGAGCAGTGGCCCTCATCTGGGCTTGAGGGTGCTGTGGGGGTGGGATAGTTGTTGACTGTGCCTGGAAGTGTTATTATGCAGATGCTGTCACGGGGGTCAATGATTTTCAGGGACGCCACTTGGCCACTAGACTCCAGTGTGTTGCTCAGTGGATTCACCCAGACGACTCCTTGGGAAATGGGCACCCTTGCAGCCTGTGTCACAGATTTAAAGACACAGCACACTCCAGAGCAGGACTCTTGCCACTGGCCAGGGATGTGGCACACAATAAAAATGCTTTCAAGTTTATTCACTTCAGATTCTGCTTTGAGAAGGCAGCCAACCCGTCTCACACCCCCCTTGATGTGAATCCTGTGTCGCAATGGACCATGCACCAGGCTGGTGTGTAATGATGAAATTTTATTTATTTTTAAATTCAAATGAAAATTAAACAGATTCGAAATAGGGCAGCAATCACCAGTGTGATGATAATTACACATCAAATGATAGATACCCTTAATTTAACTTTTTAACATCAAACACCTCAATGCAAACATGAATGACAGCAAGATTACTTTTTGGTAAAACTTTTAGATAGCACAATTGTAATGCATTCCCCCTGCAACATTCCCCCAATTCCCTATGAACCACATTTTTTGTGGGAGGAGAGGAGCAGCAAGGAGTCATGTATACTAGGCAAAAATCAGATTAGAAATCCGACCTACCACCCTGAATGGGAGGCCAAAATCGGATTGAAAACCCTTAAAAATTAGCAAAATGGCACTTAGAATTCACTGAATAGTTATTTTACATGTGCGGTCCATTGGATAAAACAAGAATGTGTGTGGCTGGTCTAAAGAGGCAAGAATAGTTAAAAGCTACAAGGCAAGGCACTAAACAATATGCATACCGGTGAGAAAATCAACTTTGGAAAGGAAAACAGTGCAGCAAAAATCGCACATGGCAGAATTGCAATTTCTTAGCTTTCACAGGTTTAAAATAAGCAACAGTTTAGAAAATAAGCTAAACAGTCAAAATCCAAAATCAGTTTTACTGATGAGGTATAAAGGCACATAACACTTATGAGACTGAACTTAAAGGGTAACTCTTTATGGGTGGCAGTATGGGATTCTTCATAGGAAAGGAAAATCGGATTTTAAAAGGGAAACAATTTCACAGACAAACTCGGTTTTGTTAGCAAAATGATTTGTTCTAATGCAACTATATTTTAGTGTCTATATCTTTAAAGAAAGATGGTACACAAGGAGGTTAATTTGCAAGGTTAACCTATTCACACCACGTTCATCTCTATGAGAAATTAATTAATTTAGACAAAGTACTACTAAGGACTTGTACAACAGTCTGAAATGATTTGGAGAGGATTGCACTAACACATGGAGACTAATACAGATTCTTCTATGGACAGGATGCACATAGGATTCTGACAATTTGAGAAGTTACTAGGGTACATGTAGGATTTGTATATGGTTGGACACAATGCAAGGTAACAGAACAGTGTATGCAGTTTTTTGGTTTCTGGGGAGGGTGATACTTACACAATGCACTTGAATTGGGTAGTATGGACTGCTAACCGGGTCTCTGGGCAGCAGGACAAGGATCTGGCCACTGCACAGTGGTTGGGCTCTCCTTTGAGGGAACAGCGGGGAACTGGGTCTGGTCACAGTGGACAGTGGGGTGCATCAGCTGGGCAAGGACAGGTCTGGTCACTGGATTCTCCCAAAGGGGTCTGCAGCCTTTCCTTCATTCTCTCAGAATTATTGGGATTTTTGTAGGGTTTAGTTCTACATAGGTGGTTCTGCCCAGATAGGAGGTTCTGCCTGGATCTGGATCAGCTACCTCTGGACTCGCTCTAGAGTCTGGAGTCTTGCAGGTTGAATGTTGAATGTCTGGATCTCTGGATTGTAAATGTTGGATTTTGAATGTCGGTTTTTGAATGTCCTGACTCTCTCCATGTCTCCTCCTTTTATAAGCAGGATGACATCAGAGGATTTATTTCTAAGTGGGTGGAAGTAACCTGGACATACCTCTAAGATGGGATAGGTCAGGCTGTGGCTGTCACCGTCTCTCTGTAAGCGGATTTGATCCCAGGGAAGTGACATCAGTTTTAGTGTGGTTTTTTTTTATGATGTGCTTTGTTTCACCAGAGTTACTTTTGCCAAAATCAGTTATGAAACAAAACACTTACATTTACTATTGTTATCATCATGAAAATTAGATAGGCAGATCCCATATTTTGCAAGGCATATGCCATTTCAAACGTTGAGTCTCTGCAATGCTGCTTTGCCTTTCTGGCACTCTTTCTCAATTTATATGGAAAACATTTCACCTAAAATTCTACAAATGGCTACACATAAGCCTAACAGTGTTGGGCATATTTCCATCAAATTTTACATCTGTGTCATGTACGCTTTCTCCAGAAATGCCCCTTTGTTCTTGGGAGCATATCTGCCATGAAGTCTGAGACACCCTGTTATTATCACACCTGTCGCCCAAAGAACAGGGTCCCTGCACTGGCAGCATCAAATCACAGGGAGGTGCATCATTTGGCCTTTAAGCCAAACTGGTCTAACCGGAATGCCTGAGCTTCAGCCTGCTGTTGAAGTTCTTTTTGTGAGGGAAAAAAAAACATACAGAGTAAAATATACCTATATTTTTGCACCTTTTCTTCCCAAAATATACAGTCTCTGTGCATTGTAAAGTGTTATTTCCATTCAGCATTCACACTGTCATTTCATTGCTTTGCAAAGTAACACAGATTCATTTTATTTCCCATGTTCATTTCACAAATGTGGTTTTCCTTGTATTTTCATTCTGAAGGCTTTCATAGCTATAGTCAATTTCTATACACAGGGATAGGGAACATATGTTCAAGAAATGGGTTCTTTGAAACTGACACCAGGCAAAGGAGAGAAAGAGCTTCTTTGAAGTGCTTTGCATGTCTTAATTTGTTTCCAAAGGGAATGTTAGCCGTGCGGACTGAAATGAATTCCTACTTTTCACAGACTTTATTTTACACAATTATGCCATTCAGGGCGGAATGGCCCTCATTTTCTGGTGTTCAGCCTGAATATAGATGGGCATGGCTGTGTGATGTTTAAAGATGAAAATATCACCAGTGCAAGGTCATTTGAAACACAGAAAATGTTCTTTTTCAGTTTTAAGGTTTTGCAAATCACAACACAGCAGCTCTGAGCCATTCTGCCTTTGAATTCCTGTTTTTGGATTCACACGAAGAAATAAATGCAGCCATTCTTGGGGTGTTTATGCTCCATCTCACCCCATATGTGCTCAGCAGACACAGTGCAGCCATTATTTATGTAACTGCTAAAACACAGTTTTGTGGTGCAGGGGACTATGTGCTCAGCAGACACAGCACAGACATTATTTAATGCAGTTTTGAGATGCAGGGATTTCCGTTGGGATGGTAAATGTACCCCACACCTGTGACTGTCCGCTGGACTGGCATGATTTTACTAGGATTAGGGGAGCAGACGCAGAAATCCAGTGAATCAGGTAACATTCATTAGGGAGTTATGCTTGGAAGGACACTGGACTTGCAAAAACTCAAAAAGGACTCATTTCACCAGAGCGGCAAAAGAGCTTGATTTTGGGTTCTGGCACCATGGAGGATATGTTGATAAATTGTGGGTTTCTATCATTTGAAGGTATTTCAGAGGGAGTGCGCAGTCAGAGGTGGGACTATTCCAACATTCATGGATTTCCTGTAACCAGCTCAAAGTGCTCGGGCAAGGAGGCCTCATTCTAGTATTTGATAAGGCGCTGCCTGGTGGTAGCTAATTACTGAGCAGATGGAATTAGCAGCTAAGACACGGCTAGTGGAAATACACGATTATACATGTTTGAGGTTTGCTTTCTAGGGCCTAATGCAAGAAAAATGACTGTCTCTTTAGCAACAGACAGATTGCAATGGTGTGGCTGTCACTCAGCACCCCATGCATGCTCTGTGGCTAAGGGACGTGAAAGGCTGAGCTGAGCTTTGTCTCTGGTTCAGGGTATATGAAAGAAGAGCATGAAGGGTCATCTCTGAGTGGGGGCGCTATGAACTCCCTGCTTTCCCTACCAGCTAGGTTAACAATGGGATCTCCCATTGTATTAAGTGCTTGTCTGTTCCTAGTAGATGCAGTGAGTATCAGTGGATGGCATCTTAGCTCCTATCTCCAGGACATTCATGCACAGATGTTGAATTGAACTCACAATGTAGCTCATTCTAGAAGTGTCCATGCCATAATAAGTTGTTGCATTATTGTTTTATCTTAATATTGTTGAATATTGAAGCTTATTTTATGTTCCGTGTGGATGGCGGAAATGGCATGCAAGCATTGGACAGTGTGTGTTTCTGACATGTTCATTATTATAAAAGGAGTTTGTCACCATCTTTTTTGTGTTATGTGACTATGTGATTATATTGTGTAAAATGTCAATAAAGATATTTAGAACAGTATCAACATAGAAATGGAAAAAAAACACTAAAGACATAATGCAATATACAGCAAATATAAACACAGGATGAAGGAGGTCTCATAAAAGATGCCTGTAATATATAATTCCCACCAAAACAGTATGTCAGGTGCACATCTACAAATCAATAGTTATTGGAAGTAAAATATGTAGTGACCAAATTTTGTTTTCATAATTACATGCAATTGCCTTGTTTTACAATAGAAATATAACTTACCTTTGTAGATAATTGGATCAAATATCCGTTGTTCTGCAGAGACAAAAGAGGTCAAAGGTCAAATATATGCAGGCAATGTTATCATGAACATGATGGCCATTACATGTTTCTGAACCAAGAAATGCCTCACATCATATTCAAATAAAGGCTCAGTGCAGCTAAAACCTTAGATGTATAAAGCAGATCATGGAAGAAATGTAAACAGTATTTGCCATGGACTGCTAAAATAACATGACTTGAACAGCTACTGTGTGAGAACCAAAAACGTGGCACAGTGGGCAGACTGGTGGTGCTCAGGGACATAGTGAGGAACATCTTGGGTGGCAGCACAGTCGTGCAGTGTTTAGGGAAGTAAGAAGGAACGCAGCTTGGTGAACATCAGAGGTGGCAGTTCAGAGAGTTCATGTAGAGGAAAAACGAGGATCCAAAAGCAGGAACCCTCCCGTCCCCTGCACTCTATCATAAATCCATCAAAAGATGGTTCAACAAACTTTCAAAAGCATTAGTAATAGTTAAACAATAGTTTTCAAATTAGATCGATAATAAAGATAAACATTCAATGATTTCATAAAGGCACCAAAAGGTGGTTTTAATTATAGTCACAATTAGTTAACCATAAAGCCTTAGTGTACAAAAAGCCAAAATGACTGTCTAAAAAATACCATGAAGACAATAAGCAATGATAGTCCATGTATACAATTTATGGCTGACGCCTTTCGGGATACATATCCCTTCTTCTTGAGCCTAGTTGATTTGGACTGCGGAACCTAAATAAACATAAAGAGCTGTTTCAATACACAACATGTTCATATAATAGAAATTAAACAAAGTAATTATTATTGATCTCACAAAAACATTACATGTATTGGTCTATCCAATTGGGTGCAGTTCAAAGACATCTATAAAGGATGTTAATCCGAGTCATCCCAGTTAGAGGGGTCCCACCCGGGATCAGTGCGCCAGAGAGTGTACATTAATTACTACAGAAGTAATCAAGAAGAGTTGCTAACGGTTGCCTATCAGTGACAACGGCCTCCATTACATATATCAAAGCCATTCAAATAATGCAAATAATGGCATGTCCATCAGTTACATCAGCCTCCATTAATTATATTCAAGGAATTCAAATAGTGGCGTACCTTAAGTTTAAATCAAGGTCAAGTGTAAATTTCCACTCAAAGCATGGTAAAACCGTTTGTTCCAATTCTTTCCGCCGGTCAGTGAAGGAGAACTGCTCTTTTCAAAAGTGCATAGTGCCTACGGGTCAAACAAGAACAAAGCGATTCTAAAGATAAAATATTAACTTCCCACATAAGAGGTCAACACAATAGTATGGTTTTTATATAGTTAGCGCTAAAAAGCAGGGCCAATTATAAAGTCACGGCTTACCTCTAAAGTCGTAAAATCTGACGGGAGAAAACGAGTGTGTACTCCGCTAGCACGGTGATCTTAAAGTGTCCCAGGTTATTTCGCAAACAGGACAGATTGTTCTGTATGGAGAAATAGAGAGATAAGAGAGCTCAATCAGTTCCACAAGGCGGAACTGCGGGGTCTGTGTCTGCACTGAGTTGACAATCTGTAAACACATATTATATTCACCTCTGTAATGGAATCCAAAGGGATACTTGGACACGTGTAGAAAAACAGCCGCAATAGCGGATGAACGCTTCCCGAATGCGAGCGCCTCCGAGCAGGAGGATGCGTCCCCCGTGCTGGCTGAGGTGGGTCTACTGGTAACCCTGACAACCCTTGACACAGACAGTAGCCCATCTAGGACTAAACGTGTGCGTGGTAAACATAGAAGACGTCCTAAGTGAGCACACAATACAAAAAGTGGCTCTTAGACTGGTGCAAATGGGAGCGCCATTTTGGAATGTACTTTGTAGAATGGAAAAAGTGACTGCTGCAGCATATAGACAATGTCTGCTCATTAATGTAGAACAATTTAAGGACCCGTAAAACACAATATTGTGTAAAGTAAGGAATGTAAAATATTAAGTCCTTCATGTTGGTCTAAACCAAAGAAAAGGGTTAGTTATGTGAATTGACTATGGTAAATAAGCGTGCGCACTACACACTGTGGCCAGAGTAAGGATCCCCCTGATGGAACAACATTTCAATTTCCATGGTTTGGTTCAGATTGAATGTGTATGTCTGGAAAGCGAACTCGCACCCAAGTGGAAAACACCTCAGAAAAGAAACGGATGCCAATATGCTGTAGATAGAACCCACACCATACTTCAGAGCTTGAGCTTATGAACAGTGGGCTGGTCAACATGTCCCGGACTGATTAGACTTTAACAGTTATTCCACTGTTGGTAACGGCTAATGACATTTGATATGTCTATTCAGGTAGAAATTTTAACTATTACATAAAAACAATTAATTAACTAGAGGAAGAAATACGGGGGAATTGTGGTGAAAAAAATCCAGTAAATAGTTTTGAATAGGAAGAGAATTAATTAAGATGTCCTCTACCCCAAGTAGTAGAAACCAGCGGGGGCAGATGAAAAAAGAAAATGAAAAAGGTATCTTTTTACACTACATAGTGGGGACACCATTTCTCTATGAAAGAGCCAGGGGTCTATTAAGTTCAGATAAAGCACCTCAGGGAAAATTCCTCATTGAGCCCTTGTGGGTTAAGTGTGTCTAGCTGGTGTATCCAAAATTTCTCCCTACGGGAGAGGATGGATTGGTAGTCTCCCCCTCTATGTGGCTTCTTGACGACCTCCAAGACTTGAAACTTGATCTGGGCCACCGTGTGGTGGTGTTCCATGAAATGTCTTGCCAATGGAGATTTCGTGTTCTTGCACCTGATGTTGGATTTATGCTCTGTTATTCTTTCCTTCACCGCTCTTGTGGTCTGGCCCATATAGTTTACCACAGGGGCATTTGATTGAATAGATAACACCTGTCGACATGCAGGTCGCGTAATCCCGGAGTTTGAATTTCTTGCCCGTAAGGGGATGTGATATGTTTTCACTCTTAATTACATTGTTACAATGGGAACATCCCAGAATGGGAATGTGCCCTTCTTTTTTGTCTGTAGAAACGTCTGTTTATCTTTAGGTGGCTTCTCGGCTCGCACAAGTTTATCCCTCAAGTTCTGGCCTCTCTTAAAGGCCATCATTGGGTATTTGGGAAATAGTCTTTCAAGCAATGGATCATTCTGGAGAATACTCCAATGTTTCTTGATTGCTCTCCCTACTTGAAAACTTTGCCGGGAGTACTTTGAGATATAGAGTAATGGAGACTCCTTATTTTTGATTTTAGGCGTGAGAAGTTGTTCCTTGCTAACCTTAGAAGATCTCTCCTTAGCTTCTTCCAGGACAGGTTGTGGGTAGCCCCTCTTTTCAAATTTATCCAACAACTTGGTACATTCAACGTCGAGTCCTTCAGGATCAGAGACTATCCTTTTCAACCTTAGGATTTGGCTGTAGGGCAAACTACTTAGCATTGACTTTGGATGGAAACTCGAGAAACTCATTCAGAACATTCCCACGTACCTTAAAGACACGACAGACTTCCTAAACTGTATCCAAGAAGTCAGAGCACTCAGCCCAGATTGCATATTGTTCAGTATGGACGTATGCAGTTTATTCACTTCCATCCCACATGTGGAGGGCATTCAAGCAGTAGAATGGCTATTGTTAAACTCACAGGCAACGAGGGGTGACCCGGAGCTGATTGTGAAATTCCTTAGCTTAATACTGAATAACAATTACTTTAGATTCCAAGGGAATTTTTACCTCCAAGTTACGGGAACATCTATGGGGTCAGCAATGGCCCCTGTATATGCTAACACTTTTATGTACAGATTCGAGCACAGACATGTCCTGGAGAATGAGAATTGGTCAAGCAGAATACTGCTATGGAAACGCTACATCGATGACATATTTGGAATTTGGTGTGGCACTAAGGATGAACTCACATCTTTCTTCAATTTCTTAAACTCAGTACATCAAAATATTAAATTCACGATGGAGGTAGGCACACCATCCCTACATTTTCTGGATGTCAGCCTGGAGATCAAGAACAATCGAATCTCAACTAACGTCTACCACAAACCGACAGATGTGAACAACCTATTGCACTTCTCGAGTTTCCGTCCAAAGTCAATGCTAAGTAGTTTGCCCTACAGCCAAATCCTAAGGTTGAAAAGGATAGTCTCTGATCCTGAAGGACTCGACGTTGAATGTACCAAGTTGTTGGATACATTTGAAAAGAGGGGCTACCCACAACCTGTCCTGGAAGAAGCTAAGGAGAGATCTTCTAAGGTTAGCATTGAACAACTTCTCACGCCTAAAATCAAAAATAAGGAGACTCCATTACTCTATATCTCAAAGTACTCCCGGCAAGGTTTTCAAGTAGGGAGAGCAATCAAGAAACATTGGAGTATTCTCCAGAATGATCCATTGCTTGAAAGACTATTTCCCAAATACCCAATGATGGCCTTTAAGAGAGGCCAGAACTTGAGGGATAAACTTGTGCGAGCCGAGAAGCCACCTAAAGATAAACAGACTTTTCTACAGACAAAAAAGAAGGGCACATTCCCATGTCTGGGATGTTCCCATTGTAACAATGTAATTAAGGGTGAAAACATATCACATCCCCTTACGGGCAAGAAATTCAAACTCCGGGATTACGCGACCTGCATGTCGACAGGTGTTATCTATTCAATCAAATGCCCCTGTGGTAAACTATATGTGGGCCAGACCACAAGAGCGGTGAAGGAAAGAATAACAGAGAATAAATCCAACATCAGGTGCAAGAACACGAAATCTCCATTGGCAAGACATTTCATGGAACACCACCACACGGTGGCCCAGATCAAGTTTCAAGTCTTGGAGGTCGTCAAGAAGCCACATAGAGGGGGAGACTACCAATCCATCCTCTCCCGTAGGGAGAAATTTTGGATACACCAGCTAGACACACTTAACCCACAAGGGCTCAATGAGGAATTTTCCCTGAGGTGCTTTATCTTAACTTAATAGACCCCTGGCTCTTTCATAGAGAAATGGTGTCCCCACTATGTAGTGTAAAAAGATACCGTTTTCTTTTTCTTTTTTCATCTGCCCCCGCTGGTTTATACTACTTGGGGTAGAGGACATCTTAATTAATTCTCTTCCTATTCAAAACTATTTACTGGATTTTTTTCACCACAATTCCCCCGTATTTCTTCCTCTAGTTAATTAATTGTACTTATGTAATAGTTAAAATTTCTACCTGAATAGACATATCAAATGTCATTAGCCGTTACCAACAGTGGAATAACTGTTAAAGTCTAATCAGTCCGGGACATGTTGACCGGCCCACTGTTCATAAGCTCAAGCTCTGAAGTATGGTGTGGGTTCTATCTACAGCATATTGGCATCCGTTTCTTTTCTGAGGTGTTTTCCACTTGGGTGCGAGTTCGCTTTCCAGACATACACATTCAATCTGAACCAAACCATGGAAATTGAAATGTTGTTCCATCAGGGGGATCCTTACTCTGGCCACAGTGTGTAGTGCGCACGCTTATTTACCATAGTCAATTCACATAACTAACCCTTTTCTTTGGTTTAGACCAACATGAAGGACTTAACATTTTACATTCCTTACTTTACACAATATTGTGTTTTACGGGTCCTTAAATTGTTCTACATTAATGAGCAGACATTGTCTATATGCTGCAGCAGTCACTTTTTCCATTCTACAAAGTACATTCCAAAATGGCGCTCCCATTTGCACCAGTCTAAGAGCCACTTTTTGTATTGTGTGCTCACTTAGGACGTCTTCTATGTTCACCACACACACGCTTAGTCCTAGATGGGCTACTGTCTGTGTCAAGGGTTGTCAGGGTTACCAGTAGACCCACCTCAGCCAGCACGGGGGACGCATCCTCGTGCTCTGAGGCGCTCGCATTCGGGAAGCGTTCATCCGCTATTGCGGCTGTTTTTCTACACGTGTCCAAGTATCCCTTTGGATTCCATTACAGAGGTGAATATAATATGTGTTTACAGATTGTCAACTCAGTGCAGACACAGACCCCGCAGTTCCGCCTTGTGGAACTGATTGAGCTCTCTTATCTCTCTATTTCTCCATACAGAACAATCTGTCCTGTTTGCGAAATAACCTGGGACACTTTAAGATCACTGTGCTAGCGGAGTACACACTCGTTTTCAGCCGTCAGATTTTACGACTTTAGAGGTAAGCCGTGACTTTATAATTGGCCCTGCTTTTTAGCGCTAACTATATAAAAACCATACTATTGTGTTGACCTCTTATGTGGGAAGTTAATATTTTATCTTTAGAATCGCTTTGTTCTTGTTTGACCCGTAGGCACTATGCACTTTTGAAAAGAGCAGTTCTCCTTCACTGACCGGCGGAAAGAATTGGAACAAACGGTTTTACCATGCTTTGAGTGGAAATTTACACTTGACCTTGATTTAAACTTAAGGTACGCCACTATTTGAATTCCTTGAATATAATTAATGGAGGCTGATGTAACTGATGGACATGCCATTATTTGCATTATTTGAATGGCTTTGATATATGTAATGGAGGCCGTTGTCACTGATAGGCAACCGTTAGCAACTCTTCTTGATTACTTCTGTAGTAATTAATGTACACTCTCTGGCGCACTGATCCCGGGTGGGACCCCTCTAACTGGGATGACTCGGATTAATATCCTTTATAGATGTCTTTGAACTGCACCCAATTGGATAGACCAATACATGTAATGTTTTTGTGAGATCAATAATAATTACTTTGTTTAATTTCTATTATATGAACATGTTGTGTATTGAAACAGCTCTTTATGTTTATTTAGGTTCCTCAGTCCAAATCAACTAGGCTCAAGAAGAAGGGATATGTATCCCGAAAGGCGTCAGCCATAAATTGTATACATGGACTATCATTGCTTATTGTTTTCATGGTACTTTTTAGACAGTCATTTTGGCTTTTTGTACACTAAGGCTTTATTGTTAACTAATTGTGACTATAATTAAAACCACCTTTTGGTGCCTTTATGAAAGCATTGAATGTTTATCTTTATTATCGATCTAATTTGAAAACTATTGTTTAACTATTACTAACGCTTTTGAAAGTTTGTTGAACCATCTTTTGATGGATTTATGATAGAGTGCAGGGGACGGGAGGGTTCCTGCTTTTGGATCCTCGTTTTTCCTCTACATATACTGTTGCAGTGATCCTGTGCCAGGTTCACGTTTCCTCCCCCGCACCTCAAAAGAAGTATTGATATTACTTTACACCATTGATTAAACTAATTTCTAAATATACAATATTAGGCAGTGCTTCTACTGATCCACCCTTTTCCACAGTTCAGAGAGTTCAACAGATTGTCCATGGCAGTCTGGTGGTAATCAGGGAAGGAGTAACATTGCTCTGTGGACATCTGGGGTGGTAGCTCAGTTGGGTGGTGTTAAGGGGAGGAAGAAGGAACATAACTTGTTGAACATCTCGGTGGTAGTTCAGAGAGGTCAACAGCTTGTCCATTGCAGTCTGGTGGTACTTGGGGAAGGGGTACCATTGTTGGGTGGACATCTGGGTGGCATCTCAGTCGGTGTTGTTTAGGGATGAAAGAAGGAACATAGCTTGGTAAACATCTTGGGTGGCAGTTCAGAGATGACAACAGCTTGTCCATGGCAGGCTGGTGGTACTCAGTGAAGGAGTAACATTGCTGGGTGGACATCTGGGGTGGCAGTGCAATCGGGTGGTTTTTAGGGAAAGAATAAGAAACATAGCTTGGAATTTCAGAGAGGAACTGGGGTGGCAGTTCAGAGAGGTCAACAGCTTGTCCATGGCAGTCTGGTGGTACTCAGGGATGGAGTAATATTGCTGGGTAGACATCTGGGGTAGCAGCACAGTTGGGTGGTGTTTAAGGAAGGAAGAAGAAACAAAACTTGGTGAACATCTAGGGTGGCAGTTCAGAGAAATAAAACAGCTTGTCCATGATAGTCTGGTGGTACACAGCGAAGGAGTAACATTGCTGTGTGCACATCTGGGGTAGTAGCTCAGTTGGGTGGTGTTTAGGGAAGAAAGATGGAATATAGCTTGGTGAACATCTGGGTGGTAGTTCAGAGAGGTCAACAGCTTGTCCATGGCAGTCTGGTGGTACTCTGGGAACGAGTACCATTACTGGGTGGACATCTGGGGTGGCAGCACAGTCGGGTGGTGTTTAGGGAAGGAATATGGAACATAGCTTGGCAGTTCAGAGAGGAACTGGGGTGGCAGTTCAGAGAGGTCAACAGCGTGTTCATGGCAGTCTGGCGGTACTCAGGGAAGCAGTAACATTGCTGGATGGACATCTGGGGTGGCAGTGAAGTTGGGTGGTGTTCAGGGAAGGAAGAAGGAACATTGCTTGGTTAACATCTGGGGTGGCAATTCAGAGAGGTCAACAGCTTGTAAGTATCAGTCTGGTGGTACTCAGGGAAGGAGTAACATTGCTGGGTGGACATCTGAGGCGGCAGCACAGTCGGGTGGTGTTTAGGGAAGGAAGAAGGAGCATAGCTTGGTGAACATCTGGGCTGTCAGTTCAGAGAGGTCAACAGCTTGTTCATGGCAGTCTGTTGGTATTCAGGGAAGGAGCATCATTGCTGCATGGACATCTAGGGAGAGAGGAGGAAAATTGGTTGCTCAGCAACAGCCTGCCTCTGTAGTGGTCAAATCCCACAAGAATCATAAGTGGGCTGTGTATTCAGAGACAAAGACCACTTCAATTGTGTGCAGTGTGTGCAGTGGCATGGAACATTGCATTCTTCAAGAGAGTTTGCTGAACTTTAAGTACTGTTCCTCTCTGCTTTGAAGATGAATTGCAGGTGCACACCCTTATGTTGCTGAGTGGAGACAGGATTGTAGGCGACTTCCACAGAGTCAGTGAATCTATGCCTGCTGCCCTTGGTTTGCTAAATCCTCTGCCGTGGCATTGGCTACCCACATGGTGCAGCAGGTGCATTTTGCAATTCTACATGTTCCATGGTTGGATTGATTGTTGGTGACATGTTGGAACATTGCTAAATGTAAGGGGTCATTTTGGATGACAGCCATTTGAATATTGCTGTCTGAGAAGGGACTTTGCAGATGCCACCCTGGATCCCACCATTAAAGTTGATATTTGACTTATGTGCAGCACTGTGGGAGCATAGGGATCTGGAAACCTATCCATTGGCCCCAATCTCATTGAGTAAAGTGTCCTCCCATTGGGACAAAAGGTCCCAGAATCTGTCATCTCAGGGTCATGCTGTTGGTTCAATGATATCTTTGAAGATAAGGATAAAGCTTGGCTCTCTTCTGGCGGGACTGAGTAGACACTTCCCAAATTCGTGGGTTGTGTTAAAGCTGTCCCTAGACTGGCAGTGGATTTAGTGAATACCCCATTGGACTGGTCTACAGGGAGTTGAAGTCATCATTTTCAGTAACTCATCTTTGGTTTGATGTTTCCCATCACCAATTTCCTCTTTCCTTTTTCTGTGGGGTGTGCAGGAGCTGGACTTCTTGCTTCCAAAATGCTGGTCACTATTTTTTATTTGTTTGTAGTTTCCAGCAAAGAATTTCCAGTAAAAAAGCTCTTTGTGTGCGTTTCTGTTCTATGCAGTAAATAGTTTTGAGTCAGTGCGGCTATCATTCTATATATACAAGTGGCCCTCTCAGTAATCCATTGAGCAAGAAAGTGGAAAGGTGAGAAGGTTCAGCTGGTTGTGCATTGTAGGGCGAAGGGGGGCATTGGCAGCTCTCTATAAGGGCTTCACACAATGGGATGCGGCTGGCAGAAAGTTGCATATGACTTCTTAAATTGTGTGCGCAGCAGTACAGTCAAGAAGGGCATGGGCCACCACATTTGTCGGATGAGGGGAACTCTGTGTGCCTACTGTGCTTTCCCCATGGATCTTTAAAGACACTACAAGAGGAGCCTAATGCTTTAAAAATCCTCACCAGGACTGAATCCTCCTTATTCCCCCCAAAGTCCATTGAAAAGGACACAGGGATTGAATGGAATACAGGGTCAAACTCACATAAAGCACCTATTGAAAAGGAGTGATCATTGTTGAAGATACCCACATGGAAAGAATGCCCTGGTACATTATGCAAAAGGCCCCTGACCTTCCTTCTCTGCTCTCAAAGGCTCCTTCTGATATTCAGATGTAAGATGTTGAAACATGTATATAATGTGTGTTCTTTGTGTGGTTCAGGGAGACTCTGGTTAGTTTGTCACAATAGCATCATCTCGCCCCTCCCGGCCATTTGTACAATAAAACGTGCTTTATGGACAAACGTGCACTTGCTTCTTAAGTCGTGGGCCTGCTTTGGGTTAAGGTGATCAGAATCCCATCCCTAGGTTCTTGCAGTCTCTGGGTGAGGATATTGATACACTGTTAAAAATATGACCAGTGTCAAGGATAAATTATACAACTGTGATTGGGAAAATACGGAAGGAAACATTAAATTGTATGTTTTATTCAAGAAATATGTGCACACAATAAGACACAATCATACCCAACAGAGGTATCTCGTGAAATGTCCATCTGACAAAGACTGAAATATTTATCTGAAATCCACAGCCTACGAGGCAAGTGTCAGGCCTGAGAATGAACCTCCTTAAGGATAATAGGAATTAAAGGTTTTGGGCCATAAACACTAGAAACAATGCAACGTGTACGTATCAAATGTCAAAGCACTTGGACACCCTGGGTCATTTATTTTGGTGAATTTGTTCATCAATATTCAGACTTGGCTGAGGAATGGTAATGGGTGAGACTTATAGAAGAAAGATAAGTATCACTGATTTCAACATTAATGAGGTGTGAAGGTTTACATAAAAATGCTAGCAAATGAATTATTATGAAGTAATAGAGTAAAGTAGGAAATATAGATTATGTATAAAATAGCAGGGCAATATGTTTATGTAGTGTTATTGTTCTGTATTATTAACAACCGTGTTACATGTACATTGTAACATGTTGGCTTACGTATGTTGTCATATATTCAATTTTATCTACCTTTTTTGTGAAAAGTTTATTTCTTATGTATGAACCGAAATACTATTAAAAAAGTACACAACTATTAAGCTTTTCTGCAATATATCATGATGTAGAGGCCTGAAAATACAGCCTTTGTCATTTATATCACCCAAAAGGATTTCAATACAGTAAATGAGAGTCTTATAGCGAGCTGACCTCGCTAAGGACTCACACCATCACCTCCAATCAAATCCTGCAAAATGCTCATTGCAAAATTCCCAATCTACAATTGCCGCACTGTAACTATTTATCTATTATACAGACCTCCTGGCCATATCAGTACCTTTGAGTAGGATTTATCTAGCATTCTTGCTAATAACACCAAATATTCCTCCAAAATATTATTACTGGGTGACTTTAACCTTGGGTTTAATGATCCTGCGGACTCATCCTACCCTCGTGCACCGTGAGTGTCTGAAAGTGTCTGCTGTTGGGCTGCTTTTCCTGCATTGCCATGTGCTTCTGTGTGCTGCCTTGGACTACAACGCCCTCGGCAAGGAGAAGTGCGAGCTGCGGCGAACCACGCCTGTATTTCTTGCTGGGACTTCACTAAGTAAATATTGTCTGTTGCCTCCTCTGTCATATTTCTGGCTGCCATTTATATTTATTATCTAATGTAACACCTTGTAACGCGGCACTTCTCTGGCGTTTTCCTGAAGTGTTGCTTCTTTTTTTTCTTCTTCTCTCTTTTTCCAGCCACAATCCTCGTGGCCCGATTGCCCCACCCGCCCCTGCCGTGATTGGACCGCCGACACTATACCAGACCTGGGTACGTGCACCGCGCACGCACCGTAAGCGTCTGAAAGTGTCTGCTGTTGGGCTGTTCGGCGGTGCAGTGGGAGCAAGGGGCCTCAGATTCTAAATTGTTGTGAGTAAAATCCTGTTATAGCATAGCGTTTGAGGCCAACAATTAATAACATGATATGTGCCAGAAGTGTGAGTCAGGCAGATTAAGTTATTACGATTGTGGTATCAGTGGCTATAGGTATTCTGTTACAGGCAACTGACTTGTGATTACCTTCGCTTTCGTTTCCTTTTCACTTCTGAAATAGGCAACGTGTTTTTATATTCACGTTTGCCCCAGAATGGTGATTGGGTTACGAAGTGGATGGAAACTTATTGATTCTCAAACCAAAATGCATACTAATCCTGATTGCGAGGTTCCACCTGTGTTACCAGCTGTATCACAGCTGAGATTCTACCTGTGTTACCAGCGGTTACAATATTAGATGCTGATGAATTAATGGGTGTAACTATAACTAATCAATCTCTAGATGTTAGACCTAGGACTCTTGAAGAAATGGGTATTTCATCTAAATTAAATCTATCCATTATGATAATAGTGACATTGATGCTGCTACAACAAACACGAAGTTCAAGCTGAAAGACTTGAACAATAGTAACCAAATGGGTTCCTTGCAAACTGATTCATTGCAAACTCATGACAACGGTATGTATGGTCCTACCCACATATCATATAAAGATGACACAATTGATTGCTCACTGATGGGCCCTACCATTGAAGCCGAATTGGGCAAGCGTGCTTGTCTCTCTCTTGGCCCCTCAATGCCAGTTAACCAGCGATTAGTTGGGTGAGAAGATGTATTCATGATGAGTAACCATGCCCAAAAAAAGACTAATACTGTACCCAATTATAACACTGGTGTCTTAGGTGGTGAAACATCTAAAATGGTATGGGAAACTGACCTTGTTACCAATGACTCCCCCAGTAAACCTATGGTGACCTCCCCAAATGTAAAAAGTGCTCAAACTGCACTTAATGACAGAATGATTATAGACATACAGAAGTTCCAGTCTAGTCTGAATGACAGAGACAAGGAAGTCTCCAATAATGAAGTACGTTCAGAGAGCATTACTCTTGACATCCCATCATTAAGTCCTGATTTTCCTGTGTTGGCAAGAATCTTGGATTTGCTTAATAAGGGCCATGAGCGCACTCATTATGAGATCGGAATTATGAGAGTAGCAATTGGGAACTTATAAATGAAACCAATAGAATTGAACACCTTTTGTTTGCATGTGACGCTGTGGCCGCTTCTTTCCACTTTGGCAGCACCACCCTAGCCTTACGCAGCATGTAAAACCTTTTGAATGTCTTTCTTGGAATAGTTGTCGGTTGGCTAATTTCAACCGATGGTGGGGTACTCTTAATGTTAATGCCTACCCGGCTGTTATGCTATTACAAGAAACCATGCATGTAATACACTTTAATGTGGAAGGGTTTGAATGTTATTCTCAGCCTGCATCCAGAGGGGAAAAGGGTAGACCCTCGGGGGGGGAGCTAGCAATTCTTATTAGCAACACCTGCTAATTTACTACAAAATGTATTTATGAGGATGCCTCTGTAATAGCCATTGAACTAACCCCTGGTTTACTATGTGAAAATTCCTTATCAATCATGTGTATTTATTGGAATAGGGGTACAACTACGTTCAATAAAATGACTGAAACACTTGACACAATTCTTGAAAGTGCATTTACCCGACACGCACATCTGGGTGTCGTGGTTGGGTGTGATTTTAATTCTTCCTGCATGTCTTATAATATGTGTATTGGGCGGAATTCTTTAAATGCTAGTAATACTATAAAGAATGGTAAACAATGGGTGAACTTCTTCCGTAATTGGTATATCCAAGCAGTCCCCATTTGCGATAAGGGCCCAGCCAATAAATGGTCACGAGGAGGATTGTATTCGCATATAGATCATTTTTTAAAATCCTCGACACCACATAATTCATGTGATCTAATTTACATAAAAAAACTGGGATTTGGTGCCCACCATGCAATCGCTCTAAAATTGAAAGTAGATTGTTGGTCATTTGAATCCAATCAGGTCTTGACATTGGTGGAAAATGATCGGGTAGGTCTTTCGGTCAGATGGAATCCCTCAACTTGTCATCAGTTGACAAGACTAATCAAAGTTAATTCGGAAATGAATACAATTGTGACAGACTCATATCTTGATCCAAGCAGAATTGATTTACTCATATCTGAGAGGATTGATTACCATCTTATTGAGATGGTAAAGAAAACAAAATTAACATTGTATAAAAAACAATATATACATACCTTTAATATAGAAATCTTTTGAATATTTCAAATAAAGAAGTGTAAGAACTATAAGATTTGTCAACTTTCTAAATTAGTTCTTCAACCGCTCGACTACTACCTCTTAAAAAAAGAACATCCTTGTTAACTATAAAACTGCAGTGAATAATTTAAAAATCAAACTCTACCTAAATGACAATCAAAATATGATGCACCACTTACTGAAAAGTGATACACGGAACATTTGGTCAATCCTCAGGATGATAAATGATCCTAAAGAGAGTCTAAAGGAAAATGGCATATCAGCTGATGAGGGGGCTAATTTCATCAAGCCTACCGGTCCAATTTTCAAACTATGCCAGAACTGATCTTCGTAATGCCCTAGGTATTCAATCTTCCTTGTTTCACGAAGATATATCTAGGGCAATTATGAAACTAAATCCCTCGAGGGCTGCCGGCCCTGATGGTATTCCTGCATGTTTATTTAGATCTAATACCTGTTTGTGTGTAATGATCCTAAAATATACATTTGATGCTATATTTCTTTCACAAGATATTCCTACCCTCGGTCAACTCACTCCCAAGTGCCACTGACCCCAACCTCCTTGTCGAAGTATACAATAATACTATGTCTGATGCCTTAGACATTATTGCACCTGTCAAAATGCGTAGAAGCAAACAGCGCGCACATCTCAATGCCTGGTTCACGCAACAACTTAAAAACCTTAGCCTACAAAAAAAGAAAACTGGAAACCTTATAGCGCCACCCTCCTTCAGAAGAAAATAAGCGGCACTTGGCCGACTTTGCAAATAGCTACAAAAAGGAAGTAATTTGAACTAAAAAGACCTTCATACCGAAGGAATCACTAATGCGAGCTCCAACACCACAGAACTATTTGTGATTTTACGAGAAATTGAATTCCTCATGCCTCCCATAGACAATGTGCCCAAGGAAAAACCATGGTGCACAAGCATACAGAATGCTTTAGCTAACAAAATAATATCACTCCAAAATAAGATTGTTGATAAAAAAAGCCTGCCCAACCTTGAGTTGCAATCTACCAGCCCATCGAATCCTCTAGCACTCCAGAACCATTCAGATTTTGGACCAAAAAGTTTTGTGCAAACACCTGGCCTCGGCTGCCCACGTCTCGAAGGACACAATAGCCTGGGTCCAATCCTTCTTAAATAACAGAACAATGAGAGTGTTCTCCCCATCAGCATCTGCAGACCCTATCCAGACTACATGCGGCGTTCCACAAGGATCTTGTGTATCGCCGACCATGTACATTTACAAAACCTCCGTTTGACAAATTTGACTGGCTGGGTGTCACCTACACTAACTATGCAGATGACACCCAGATCCTCATTCCACTTTCGGGCAATTATGGCAAGGACACGGCTCTGGTAAATCAAATCTACCTCCTCATTCAGGCATGGATGCAACCCATGGCCTCTGCCTGAATGATGACAAAACGGAGCTCCTGATTCTTCGATCAGCTGTCAACCTAAAAAAACTGAACTCTAACTACGCTGCCTTCAACATAGATGGAAATACAATCAAGGTAGTTAAAGAAGTGAAAACTTTAGGCTTTTACCTCAATTCCACTCTAACCCTTAGTAAACAGGTAAATTCCATGGCATCATCATCTGCCTACATGTGCAAGCTAATTAGGGCTTGTAGGCATTTTCATCCAAGGCTGGCTGCATTATCCTTGCTAACGCACTAATACTCCCAAAATTGGATTATTGTAACGCCCTATACCTAGGTGCCACAAGTATATCCTCGACAAAATCCAAATCTTACATAACAATGCACTAAGAACTGCTCTGAACATACCCAATAGAGAACATGTGTCAGAAATCAGAAGACAACACCACTGGCTGAAGATAAATGACAGAATTTAGCTTAAAACAGTCTCCCTTACTTTCAAGAGCCTAAACAATGCAGCACCCCCCTACCTAACAAAAAGAATAGTAAGAAAAACCTCCACCCTAACCTCTAGAGCAGCTAACTCCTTCTGTCTGAATGTACCCAGATTCAGACTAAAAGTTCTTTTATACCCTTCTTCTCTCTCTCAGAGCTGACCAAACCTTCCTCAGCTTTAGACGCAATACCCTAAATTGGCTGCGATCCAATGACATCTGATCTTTACTGTACTCATACTTGTAATTCTCTTACTCACCTGATATTTGCCACCTACTGTATACCTGTGTTATAATCCTCCTGATGAATTTACTACACTTATACTTTCTTATCTCTTACTCACCTGATATATGCTACCTACCGTATAATTCTGATGTATTCCTCCGGAATAATTTCTGCTGCCCTCCTATCTCCATATAACCTTTCATACTATGTAACCTAAGCTTTAAGTATCCTTGTACTCATTGCACCCAGTAACCTACGCGTTTGGTGCACCTTACAATTTAACAAAAAAACAAACAACATATATGTAATATCTGACAGCATTTAATAATCAACATGTAGATTGTTCTATTGGACTTTGGCAACAAAAATATCAAATAAACTTAATTTGTGAATGCTTTTTTTTCTCAAAGAATACTCATATCATGATCACAGTACCGGTCCCCCTCTTTATTAATACATTATGAAATATTCTCATTATGTTTCTGCAGTGTCTGTTTGTACTTCTCTTACCTGAACAACTTACTCCAGCTTCTCTTCTGTGCGTTACGCAGTCATTGTTCCCCCAGCCTCCATGTGGACATTGGGAGAGAGAAGTCTCGTTTCCTCTGCAGTGGACATTACTCAGCCAAATCCTCCGGGTGCCTTCACCAAAGACACCTCGACGTTCTATTATTACTCGTTCAGGTGACCCGCATCCAAGCTCTCTGCAGACCACCTCTGCATTCACGTAATCCCAGCCAATGCTACACACCACTCCCCATTTGTTCTCGTGTTTGATCTCCACCCGCCCGCTGCAGGCATCACCGGCATTCACCAGACGGAGCTCATCAGCACCACCTGTGAACAGAGGGGCAGAAGGAAGAAGACTTTTAATGAAGCGACTGAGTGACTATGAATGAGTGTGAGGAGGACATCTACCCCAGGTGTACACCCCGCCGTGTTCTCATTGTTTGCATAGAAATGCTTGCATGAAACCAGATGGAAATAGATTTCATTCTAACTCAGGGCATCATATATCTGAAACCAGATACCGTGTTTACTGCTTGCAAACTTGCAAATAAAAGGTTTAGAATCATTTTTGAAATAATATCTTCAAATTCTTTTCAGCAGGGGGTGCTTTTGTTGGAAGTAACTGGTACATTGTCTGAAATAGTTTGGTCTATTTGAAGGCCAAGTTTACTGTTAGTGCTGCCACTCAGTTGCCATAGTTGTGTGGAACCACAAACATATTACTTCAATGTTACAAATAAAATGTTTTACAGGCACTGCAGCGCCTTCCATGTGTGGACCTTGTTTGCATAGAAACATTTTAGAATTCTCTGGAGCCAGTAAGGGAAAATATTTGGTGGCTATATTTTGTATTTATTTATTATTTGTATCGCGTACCAAAACCTGAGGTAACTGGGTGCTTGAAAACCTTAGTTGTTACATACAGAAAGTGCAATATAGTCATATCACAGTCAGGTGTAATAACAACAATGAGGGACACTGGTTACAGGTGGGTCCAGCAGAAGCTCATAGCCATAGAGTCTGGTATGACAGACTAAAGATTAACAAATCATAAGTCGGCGATGGTCAGTTTACATGGAGGAGGCCTTATAGGGTGGAGATTTATTGCTTAGCCAATTTTTTTATATTGGCTTCAGAGGTGAGGAAGGAAGGCTCCTGTCTTCACTGACTCCAACGACCAAGAGTTCAAGTGGAACCTCACCCCTCTGCGGGCCTTAGGCCCAACCTGATGACACTGCATTGTTTTTGTTTTAGAATAGCTAATCCGCAGACCTTTTGCAGCACACTGCTTGTCAAAAACATCCAACTGGTTCTGCAGCCCCTTTGGGGTTTTGGACAGCGAACCAAAGGAGGCGTCCCAATCCTGGAGCATCCAAACGCAGGAACCATACTATTGATATATAATGAAAACAGCAAGGGGCCAGAACACACCCCTGCCTGACACCAATACCAATAGAAACTGGGTCTGTGGTCTCTCCATGCAACCCCCAACGGATCTGTATGCGCTGTTATCAAAATACAGTGCCTTAATGGCCTTAACCAAGGTTAGTGTGATACCTGCTTCCTCCAAGGCAACCCATTAAAGATCCCTATGCACAGTATAAAAGGCGGTTTGGAGATCAACAAACGCACGGAACAAGCTTTGGCAACTTAAGGCCTCATATATCCAACTGCCTGTGCCCCCTGATAAGCCTCCTGAACTCATCAAAGCTGCTCACCTATTACTCACCCCGTGTGTTAGGCAGAATTCCCCACCCGGGAGGATAGCTAAGCTGCAATGTGCTCGTCTTTTAAGCAAGACGGTTTGAAGCAACACAGGTTCGATCCCCGGTGCACACTCACAGTATTTAAGCATGTTATAAATATGCAACTAAGACAAAAAAATAAAAACAATTATGTAACTAAAAAAACAAACAATTCCTGTAACAGCGCCTTTATGCCCGCGGGCTGTGTGAGCGCTTTAAAAATGCAAAATAAATAAAAAAGAATTAAATGCAGTACCCCTTGGGAACACCACACACAATTAAGACTACACGTGTCAGTACAAATTCACCTTTGGTACAAGCCTGTGCTACACAGTAAAGTGGTAGCGATGGCCGAGCAGCCAGACATATCTCAAGAGCAAGTGAGCAGTATCAATAGTTACACAAAGGACAGCAATTACCATGATTCAAACAAACACTGAATCAAGGTTTCTGAGTAAAACAATATACATTTATTTACACATTAGTTGTATAACATCTCACTAAAGCAAAGCAGTTGAAAAATCACACTCTTAATACACCACACCACTCCCAATAGATTCTGGACAAGTTAAACAATGGCACTTCAGTAATTTAAAAAGGGAGGGAAAGACACAGTTAGGTAAAATTTGGGCAGCACCAACAGGTAAGTAAGCAGGGCAATCTAGAAAGAGGAACTACAGTGATGGAATCACATCAACAGGCTTAGGGCCAAAGTCAATAGGACAAAAGTCTTTTGCTCAAGATCACACAGTTCAGGGTAGTTCACGGTTAAGTCTTTGTCAAGAGTTCCAGATGGTTGGCAGAAAAGTTAGCTTAAAGAGTAGAGAAGGAAAAGCCCTCATAATGGCAAAAGGTTTCACACACCTTCACCTTGGCTAGACAAAATGAACAACCGGATTTGCACATTACCTTTAAATGGAGACACTTTAGCTCAGGCGGAAATTCCTGGCAGTGCCTGCAGGCTCACGGTTCCTGAAGCAACTGTCACACTGACATGAAGTAGGAAGCCTGGAGGGTTCTGCACTGCCCAGGGAAGAAACCAGCAGCAGAGCAAAGCAACAAATAAAAGGTGCGCTCCTTAAAACCCAACCAGGGTCCGACCTTCCTGGCTATCCGGTTCAGTGTAGCTCTGTACAGCAAATTCAAACAAAGCAGGGATTCCTGGCTTGCAGTTTGGCCAAACTGTTTGGTCCCACCAGCTCAGAGGAAGACGATTCCTGGTAGACCTTCGCTGTCGTTGGAGCTTGAAGATTCGGTCCTGCAGTTGGGCTTCACCGGGCGGGTCAGTCATTGTAGGGATCCTCTTCTGTCAGCTCCTTGTTGTTTCTTTTGTTCCAGTGGCAACTCCGCCTTTCCAGACCCAGAGACCTGCTTTATATGCAGTTTTACCCCATTCACACAGCCTGGCTGTCAATCACACAGCAGGGTGGCTGTCCAGCATCATGAATTACAATTAACAATGAATGAGTATGTGTGGCCACAAGGACAAGTGTTAGCACAGTCAAAGATGTATCGATCAACCAACATCTGACCAAAGCTCCACCCTGATGAGTTCAGCTGACCTGAAAGCATGACGCTGGCACCACGTGGACCTCCGCCAATCCTGGAGCACTGGGCCTATCGATTACATAGTGTCTAGTCTTCACCACCCAATCTCCACAACTTATGTGCCCTTTAGAGCTTATGTCATCTATGATGCAACTTTGTAATACATGTGAATGTTTGCTGATGTTTGGCAGAGCGCTCTTGGAGTGTGCAGAATGCTCTTCTTGCCCTATATTGATTTACATAAACTTTACTTTTTGACTTCACCTGCACTTGGTCTTGGTCTCATTCCCATCTGGGGTGTGTCCATCATTGACTCTCACTGGGGAGTTTTAAATGAAATGCCTTTTTGGGGGACGCTCACTTTCACATTCTAACTCAGTGCATCATATTTCTGAGACCAGATCACATGTTTACTGCTTGCAAATTCGCAAATGAAAGGTTTAGAAATATTTTTGAAATAATATCTTCAAATTCTTTTCAGCAGGGGGTGCTTTTGTTGGAAATAACTGATGCACTGTCTCAGATAGTTTGGTCTATTTGAAGGCCAAGTTTACTTTTAGTGCTGCCACTCAGTTGCCATAATAGTGTGGAACCGCAAACACATTACTTCAATGTTGTAAATTATATTATATTTTGCAAATAAAACCTTTTTTAATGAATCGAGAGCAATAGATTGTTTTTCAGGCTCTGCAGTGCCTTCCAAGTGTGTACCTTGTTTGCATAGAAACATTTTAGAATTCTCTGGAGGCAGGAGCGGAAAATATGGGGTGGCTGTAACACATTGCCCCTTTCTTTCACTTCTTTTTTTGGCTAGACCAAATACTTGTTGATTTTAAATTTGCCAATGAAAAGATTTAAATCCCCTTTAGAAAAGTGAGTGCACTCAGTGGTTGCAAGTGTAGGTGTAGTAGTTTTGTAGCAGGTCCACCTACATGTTAGTTGCATAGAAAAGCTTTAGTATAATTTGGAGGTAGGAAGTGAATACATTAATTTAGTAGCTAAACCAGATTGTGCAATTGTTTGTGCCTAATAGGTGAACATATTTGCAAATGAAGTGTTGGAATTGTTCTTAGTTAAGATGCTCTAAACATCTATGAAGAATGATCCTCTTTTTGTGGCCATTCTCCGTATGTGCTTCTTGTGTCATGAATATTAGAATGTGTTGGTGGAAGGATTAGATTATATTCCATGGTTGTAGGTCATTGTACCATCCTTTGGGGGCAGGACCAAGCATATGTTGCTTTTACTGTTAAAATAAAACATTTATTTGCAAATAAAACATCTCAGAATGATATCAGTAAATGAGCAGACTCAGAAATCAGTTTAGGCAAGGCTATGCCTTCAGTGTCTGCAAATGAGGGTGTTGTCTTTTTAAATTAAGTCAATATACTTTGTAAAGGAATATCACATTTAGTGGCTGTAACACAGTGCATCAAGTTCCAGTGGTCATACGAAACGTGTTGCTGTTACTAGGGAAACAGTACACGCCCATTTAAGAAGGAAGGACCAGGGCCAAGGGAGGGCACGTGAAGGCGGAGGAAGGGGAGGGACAGGGAGGAAGGGAGGTCAGTACGTGTAAAGTGGAATAATGAGAAGGTCATGAAGATGTATGGCTCCTGCATTGTTTGTACAGGGCACACAGGGAGGCCAAGCTAAGGGCGTAACAACTGGCGATGAGGAGACGATGCATCCCAAGCAGTGTAGAAGGTCGACAAGGAGAGCCCGGCAGAATGACTGGGAAGCGTGCCCAGCAGTGAGGAGGGCGAAAGGTACCCAGCAGTGTGTGGAAGTGATGGCCGCGTGGGCCAGCAGCACAGAAGAGGTGAACTACACTGCAGTGCGACTGCATAACGGACGAGAGGTGCCCACAGGTGGATAGGCGACCATGTGGAGCCCAGAAGCATGAGCCGCAACAGAGGAGCGGCCCACCTAGTATGCCCAGCTGCAAGGAGATGCGGTGAGGAAGAAGAGGACCGACCCGGTAGAAAGAGCAGGCAGAGTATGAAACAAAATAGAGGAGCAGCTCCTGTGCACAGCCCTGGCCCACCCAATCCCCACCCTGCAAAGGACATGAGCATCAACACGTTTCACCAGCCACTGCAGTGGGAGAGAATAGCCTGAACTCATACAAGTGGCACTAACTGATCAGTAACGCCACAACCCACTATAAAAAGTGCTGCCATAAGCAGCAACGGCCCAAAAACCAGCGACCACTGACACACGCAAATGCCCATATGGGCCAAAGACTAACCCAGGCCCAGGGACACAGTGAGGTGCTCCCAAGCGCAAGAAGCCAGAGTACAAGACATTGAAACATCCACGCATTCTGGCAGCAAAGGCAAGCAGGACACGTGACATGTGTGGCCAACTGCACCAGCCAGTACCTAGGTCACACAGACCAGCGACCATGCGGTGCAGCAAGGGATGATGCGGGCCACCCTAAATAATTACCACGCTAAAACTGGCCCCCTGATACACCACGTCCCATGGCCAGCGGTACGCCACCAAAGGCAGCCTCCCACAGGAAGACCCCACAGTCATACCACACCCAAATACCCGGGTTGGAGTAAAGGAGAAGGTCCCATAATGGTCGAACAAGGCCCACCACCAAGAGAAAACGCCCATACAGGCCAAACACTATCACAGGCCCACGGACCCCACACGGCCAAGGACCCAAAGGAGAGCACCCAGAGGCATTCCGAGCAGCTACAGCACTACCATACACAAGGCGCACAGCTGTAGTGAATGGCACCGGAGCACCTGGCTGCTGCAAGCAGATAGCACCCATGAAAGAAGCAACCAAAAGGGTGGTGCAGCTGGTCCATCACACCAGCAGGACCATTGCACCCGGTACCACTGCAGCGGCAAATAACGCAAGGAGCCGACACCACAAGGACCCACCAAGATGGTGGACCAAGCATAACAGGTAGCTGATGCACGGGCACGTGCCCTCGCAAACTGAGTACCCGCGTCTCGTGCCAAGTTTCTGCGGTGACCCGACCCATTACCCTTGCACCAACACCACGATCAAGGCCACAGATGGGAGGAGTGGGTCAAAGAATTTGAGGACTTTATGAGGGCAGTAGGAGACAACGACTCGCCCAACAAAATGGGTATATTCACCAATCTTGCAGGAAAGGAGATCAAGGGGATAATGAAACCGATTCCTACGCAAGAGAAAAGCATGTATCAGCACTGCCTTGCCGCGATCAACAGCATCTTGAAAGTACTCCCCAACAGGGATTATGAACGCTATCTTATCGACCAATGCATGCAGCTCCCTCATGAATCCATAGGGGACTTTGTCATTCGCCTGCAGAGAAAGATCCTTCATCGTGACTTTGCCAACTCTAATGATTAAGAGGCGATCCGAAGATCATTGAAGGGTGCACCTCGTCGATACTTAGAAAGCACAAACTCAAAAAGCCCCTGTCCCTACAAGAAATTGTTGACCTAGCAGGAATACATGAGCGAGTGGACATACAGGCAGTTGCCATTGAAAACACCAAAAAGCGTGACACCATCGCGGCACTTGCAGTAGGACAGCCAAGGTACACTAGGACTACAGGACCCTGGAGAAAACAAGGACTCAAAAGCCCACAACACCAAACCCTGAGCGTCAAAAAATGCTACAGGTGCAGATTTGAGTCCCCACACAGACGACCATGCCCGGCTGTCATAGATGTATGCGATGTGGCCAAGAAAACCACTTCCAGGTGAGGTGCATAGAAAGACTGCATGTACCCTTCGCACACTGACCAGCACCACCACCAAGGCTGACCAGAACAAACAAGAGGGCCCAACGACCTGCTCACACATGGAAGGGACCTGGAACCGCAGCCACAAGAGAGGTACCTGATACTGCCATCGACATGGTCAGATGTCATGAGGGCCATCAAGGCCATGAACATCAACTCATCCAGGTGTCACTCTTATGCATACAACTATCCTCTCAGCCCACGCAGGCACAAGCACCTACTCTACCCTGAGTTAAGTCACGCGGGGAGGTATGGACCTGATCAGGAGGATGGCACACAATCTCAACCCATCCTGTGAGACAATCATGAGTCATACGAACATCTTGAGCCTTACAAGATGCCGAAACCGGGGGTGGTGGAACCACTACCACTCTCATGGTGGGTGCACGGGAGAATATGGGAGACTGATAAACATCACTTCATATGACACCATGGCACCCAAGGTCAAGGTCCGGATTGAAAACCTGCACAAGCCGTTTGTTGGGAACGCAGAGTCTACAGTCAATGTCATGAACGAGCAACTTATCAAACCAGAGAGGAGGCACAACTCCTGGGCAAGTCCTGAGCCTATGTATTCCAGGGGGGAACATCACAGCCGCTACAGCCAAAAGGATAGTCCCACTGTGACCCAACTCATGGAGACCACAAAATACCCACCCCCATCCACATGGTACCGAGTCCCACCATAGGATGCAGCCGTCTCAACCATCGGACTACATGCCTGAGCAAGATGCTGGAGAGACAAGGGAAACCAAGCAAAGGGCAGACCGCAAACAAAAGGCCAAGGAGCCACAACTCCTGATCAAGGAGACTGCCATAGAGTGCCAGAGACAATACAAAAGGAAGGATTCACAAGACTGTGCAGATCTCCTCCTCTTGACAGGGGACAAAGGACGCGTGATTAAAACGATGGGGGACCACTGCGAGATGACGCCAAAGGCCTCTCTATTCCACAAGTTATACCTGAAGGAACCGGAACCAAAGGAAGAGCCGGCTGCCGAGGCGGAGGGAGCAGAGGGTAAATGGGCAACACTGCAATGAGAAAATGCGGGCGAGACCTGCGGGTTACCTGGCAGGCTTCATCGGACTGTACGGAGTTCCCAACGGCAGATTGAACAAATGTAGCCCGGGAAGTCTCATGTTAAGAGGGGGGAGCGATGTTACCAGGGAAACAGTACAAGCTCCTTTAAGAAGGAGGCACCCGGGCCAAGGGGAGGGAATGGGAAGTGGGAAGAAGGGGAGGGACAGGGAGGAAGCGAGGCCAGTACATGTAAAGAGGAATAAAGAGAAGGTCATGCAGCTATATGGCTCCTATGTTGTTTGTACTGGGCACATGGGGAGGCCCAGATAAGGGCGTAACGGTTACCAGCGATAATGAAAATACCACATTTTATAAATCTGTTTGGAAATAAAATGTGTAGAATTCTTTCAGTGACTAACATCTTTAGAAATATTTTGAGTTAAGTCTATGCATTCAGTGTCTTCAGCTATGTGTACATTCCCTGTTTAAGTCTGAAATCTACAGACCGACTGCCCGATTCATGGAAAAATTTGCATGGAAAATAGGGTACTTGCACACCAAAGAAGCACTTAAATCTCTGTTTGTCGATTCATGGAATCAAATGCGTGTTACTTTTACACGACTTGTGTCCAGTTCTCACAGGATCGACAAATCTCTGTGAGCCGTCGAGCGCCTTGCTCGAGACACCACATTGAGCATGGACAAGGTCTTCGCAGAGGGCGGAGTAGGGAGTGGAAAAATTAAGAAAATTAGGAAGAACACGCGAAAAGGTGTGCGTTCCGGGGACGGTCTGCAGGCAGTACCTTGCACACCCACAATTGCACAACACAAGACATATTCATGGATTCTAGTGAGCAGCCTCTCGTCATGGAAATGGCCATGCAAATCCCTCGATCTCTCCGCCACCCCAAGGCAGGCGTATGAACACATGTACATAGGAATCACAGCAAGGTGGGTTTGCAGGTTGTATTTCGGGGTCATGTAAGAAACCGGGGTTCTGATCTAACTTAGGGGTGTGCATATGCAGTGTAGCGGGGTGCAGGAACATTTTACAGGGGTTTGCATGCAGATTTCACAAGTTAAGACCGAGTTACACATTTTCATGTGCATGTTGTTGTGGTGCGGGCAACAGTTACGGGGAACACTGCACAGGATCCCGAGATGCAGGCTCATTTGCGGGGGACCCCACACACTCTTTGAAGGGTGCACGTATTCATGCCCAGGGGAGCATGCAAAGGTAGCTGTTTCTGGCTGTTTATGCTTTGCATATGGGCGTATCGGGGGTGTTCAAGCCGTGACTTGCGAATATGGTTTCTTTGTAAAGTAGATTCCAAGAATACGAGAGGCACGCATTTGTTATTCTGCGTGCAGGCTCGCGCAGTGTCCTCCTTTGCGAGAGGCCCTTGCAGGGTTTCTGCACACATTTTCATGAATCAGGCCCTTAGAACTTACTGTGGGAAGGAGAAAAAAATATTATTTTGCAAATTTAAAGAGTTCAATACTAAAGACAAACATCACAATATTGTCTTTCATCTTTGCTTTTAGTCCCCATTGTGTTTAACATATGAATGTGCACGACAAGTGCAGTCTGTTGCAGCCTTCTTTGTTAAACTGCATTTTTACCCATGATGGAGAAGGAGTGTTTAATGTGCAGGATCTTGGACTTGCCATACAAGGATCTATCCTCTTTTTAGTTGGCTAAGGAGTCTTTCTACTGTGGTGCTGACAAGGCTTGAGGTAGCCCTTTAAAAACAGCAGTGCTGTGCAAAGTGCAAAGGAAGTGCACAACAAAGGGATTCTGTGGCATTCTGCAGTTGTGGCCCAGTGAGTACTTTGTGTTCTTGTTTCAACTCATTTTGTTGAATATATTTGTTCTCTCTATTGTATTGCTCTGTCAATACTCATAATGTATGAACTGAGACATAAACACCTTTTGACCCCCACTGTAATTTTGCTCTTGTTCCTGACCACCTCTAGCAGCATAGCATATGCTGCAGCTCTTTACTGCACTACCTCCTCGTTCTCTCCAGTTACGCTTGCTCCTGCCCTTGCTTGTCCCAAGCACAGAGTACCATCCGCTTCTACTTCCAAGACTATGACAATGATTACAGACTTCCTATAAAGTGTATAATCTACGCTGACGACCTGGTCTTGATAGACAATACTCAGATTAGACTCCAGCGGTTGCTCAAGAAACTTCACAAGTATCTCATAACTAACGATCTTGAGATAAATGCAACAAAAACCAAAATACTAACAAGTGGTCGTGTTGTATTGTGCCTGGCTGAGGTGAGGTAGTGTGTGATGTCATGTGGTATGTTTATGTGTGGATGATGGAATGTTCTGAGTGAGTGTTCTGTGTAGTGGCAGTTACAGCTGGCTGACCCTGGGTGATGGGAGACGGTGTTTGTCTCAGCTTATGTCCTTTATGTCTTCATGTGGATTTGTAACTAAGAACTGGGAAATAAACTTACCTGAAGAAATCTTAAAAGAGCCTAGAACCTGCTTTTTAACAGGTCGCCTGAATAATAAGGACAAGTCGTTCAGGTGGTCGGTTGATGGGGAAATTCTTAGCTCTGTCTCCTATATACAGTATTTAGGAATTCAATTTAACAATTCAATATGTGAACACCCGTGGAAACTCGATCTAAAAACCCGGATGACAAAGTTTGCACTGCAAGGCGCCAAGATAAATAAGGACTATGGCAAATTCTTGTTGGCGCCTGTTTTGACATTTTACCTTAAAAAGGTAGTTCCTGCCATAGCATTTGGCGCAGAGGCCGGGTGGAACATCAATGAAGGTACTTGGCAGACACTAGAGGGACGTTTTTGGCATTGTGTCTTGAACCTTTCGCAGTCTGCCTCAATGACTGCTTAAGATACGAATTGTCATTAAACTCCCCTTACACCAGAGTCCTGTGGAAATCTTTTGCGGTAATGCAAAAAATCCTCGCACCCTCACTGATGCCGGCCTATCAGATCCTTTCAAAAGACAAGAATGGTATCCAAGCAGGCCTAATAAATTCATGGGAGCATCAACTTCATGAAATCTTAGTCACCGCTGATATAAAGATCTCAGAGCTAGTACACCAACCCCAATGTGCAAAGAAAAAGTTTGAGTCTTGGTCTTGGATAATCAACCAAGATAAAAGAGCTAAGATGCACTCTGCAGTTGCCTTAGGAATTGGTCGACATAAACTTAATGTTCAGCCTCAATACCTCCTTCACAGCCCTTCACGACACCATAGAGCCCAATTTCTAAGACTGAGAATGAATCCCCTGGATACGAACTACATTTTATGGCAAAGACCTGACAAGGAGGTGAAAGACAACCTCTGTCGCTTCTGTCAGCTCTCTATTGAGTCATCTAAACATCTACTCATTAGTTGTGAAGGCACTCATAATCAACGTTCTTTATATCTCGGGCAATATGCACCCGTCAATGAGAACATGGAAGCCTGGTGTCCTACGATCATGTCAGGGAAAGACATCAAAGTGTCTTGTGCAGTTGTGGACTACATGGACTCTTTGCTAAAAAGCAAGCTTTAGAGAAGAGAAATATCCCTTACACTTTGGACATTGGAAGCAAAGAATTTTGACTTAAAAGGGTCAAATGGACCATTGGATTCAATTAAGTTTTGTTAGAAGGACAATAAGGAATAACCTAACTGTTTTTTAGAATGTTTGAAACAAAAGTTTAAACTCCTCTGTTTCTGAACTGTAGTTTTCAATACATAAATAATGAAAAATAAAAAAATTACAGATGTCTTTCACCACAAAATACTAAAGCCCCTGCAGGTGCCTTAGCTTCCATGTGTTCTTCTGGGACTCACACAGCAGTGATGCAAACATGTACCCTGGAACCAGTTCTTGAATGTGATAATTCCCTAACTTTTATGTACTACTGAACCTTGGATTCTGGGGCCCAGGACCATATTTCATAGCCTCACCTGCGACATTCCTCCTTACCTGCCTCTACCATGGGCACAGGGTCTGTAATGGCACTAAAATGCATTCAAAATTCTCTTGTCAGGCTTTTGTGACAACTTCAATGATGAAATGAAGTCACAAAAAGCTACCTTGAACAAAATTAATCTGAAACTTTTTTCCATTTGAGGGTACTCTGAAAAGCAGGTTTAACATGAAAGTCAAATGTATGGTGTCCTCGCAAGCTCCAGATCAGATTTCCCTCACATCTTCAGTAATGGATTAGGTTCTTGGCAGCCAACAACCACTAACGGAAATGTCCATGTGTTCACACTCTTTAAAAGCCATTTTACTAGTGAAGAAAGTATCAGAAAATGACTTATAAAATGGAAAAACATGAAACTTGAGCCCACAATTGATAGTCCAATCCATGACCCAGATAGAAGTAAACAAACCTGATCATGAAAAAATGAGACAAATGAACTAACTAATGAACACAGAACTAGCCTCAACTCAACTAACCACATAAGGCCGGGAGCAGTTATCCTTGATCACATCCAAGCTATCCTCCTCCCTCTGTAGTTGCTACTAACTGTGGTCCAGTGGGTTGTTCCCACCATACCCATGCCCCCCTTAGAGGGGGGAAGTTCTTGGCACCCTGAGGCTGACTGTCACGTGTCCCGGTCTCTGCTGCCAACCTCAAACAATTCCCCCAAATGCCTCATAAACTCTTCATCTCTGTCCTGCATCCTACATATTAACCTTTCATATGCTACTGTCTTTAACATCTCTACCTCCCAGGTCTCTGCTGTCGGCTTTATTTACGCGCCCCACATCCTCACTATGCCTTGCTTAGCTACCGTCCTGAGCCATTTCACCTCCTGGACTCTGAGATGGCATTCTTGTGAGAGATTACCTAGTATGCCCAATTCTGGAGTCCAGGAGATCCCTCTGTCCAGGGCTATTTGTACTGAGCTACACATACTCTCCCAATACCCTTGAAGCTGTGCACAGGACCAAACAGTTTGCAGAATGTTAACCTCCAGCGCATCTCACCTCCACCATGCATCCTGCTGTTTGAAACACACTAGCCGCAGCTTATTGGGAGTCCAGAACCATCCCTGTATATTTTTACATTTTGTTAAACTTGAGCCATACTTCTCTGGACCCCATAATTCTCCATGACACTGTTATCAATTCCTTCCCTCGTGCATTCAGCATACAAGTCCCTAAGAGCAGTGTATATTTTCCTGATAAGGGCCGTCTCCCCTATTCTGCTTATCATCATTTTCACCACCGGCGAGCTCGCTGGCCCCTTGCCCTGTTTTCTCAGTACGTTTGTAATACAGCGCGCCAGTTGGATGTGTCTCTACCTCTCAGTGGAGCTCAGGTGGAATTTGGCATATAAAGTTTCAAGGCTGAGCAAGCTATCCCATTCCTGTCAATCTATAACCCGTCGTATTCATCTAGCTTCCCATTCAGCCCACATTTCAGTCCCCCCTATTGTGATGGTCTTATTATGCCAGAGAGGGGCTTCCTCCTGCCAATGAGCATCTACTTTGAGTAATCTGTGTACCCGTCCCATGCATTGGCCATAGCCCTGAGGATTGGATGTTTCATGTGTTATCACCCTCCCTCTTGCATGCCCTATATCTTGCTCTAGCTGCACCCGAACCAATCTCATGTCTGGCTCCCTATACAAGTCTCCTATCTGCGACAGCTGATGCGCCAGATAATACAGCTCTACATTGGGCAAGTTAAGGCCTTCTACAGTTACGGGAGCATATAACTTTACCAATTCAAGAGGTGACCTCAAGCTCCCCCACACAAAGTCCTGGATTCCCCTCAAATTTGTCAAGTATTCTGTGAACTTCCTCGCCCGTGAACTGCTGCAGCTTTATGGGCATCTGATACCATCTTCACAGGGAAGATGGGAGTGTGCATGCGCCTACCTGATACTAGTTCATGTAGTGAGAGGTGGTGGTCTTTACTGGGCTCAGTGTGCAAATTGAACAGGGCCATGGGCAAACAATGTATCCAGTTCTTTTTTAGGGTGATGAAAAGTTTGGAAAGCTTGCTATTTAGAAACCTGTTGATTCATTCCACAACACCATTTGCTTTGGGGTGATACACTGAGCACATGCGGTGCTTGATGCAGAGCAGTGCTGTGATATATTTGAATAACTCATTGAAAATGTGGGTGCCATAATTCGACTTCAAAGCCTCACAAACTCCCCATCGGGGAAGACATCATGGACCAGGAGTTTTGTGGCACATTTGTCATCTGGGTGGGCACAAGGGCCGGCCTCAACTCATCACAAGAAGGGGCACACTACTACAAAGAGGTAACAAACTCTGTTACATCTCTCACCCATGTCCGCATAGTCAATATGGAGCTTGCGCAATGGCCCGATGGGGTGGGCTTGAGTCCCTTGTTACATGCAGAGCGTCATTCCAGTGCTGAATACTTGGCAAGTTGTGCACTGTACAACCATTGTTGTGAGGTGTTCTTGGAGGTTCGGTATGAACCAGTCCTTCTGGATGTCTCCTGCAACAAGATGCTTTGAACTGTGAGAAGGGTAGTGCAATTGCTCCTATGCCGTGAGCAGTAGTTCAATGGGCATTACTGCCTTGTCTGTGTATTGCTATTTCCATAAGAGATCAGTTGGTGATTGTACAAACCCTGAATTGAGCCAAATGCATTTCTCTTCCTGTGGCGCTCTGAATTGGAGCTCAATTATTTGTGCTGTGGGCAGTGTTGTGTATGGGTCCTTCTCTGGTTTTGTCGAAATGGTATTGACAACGTACTCAGCAGGTGTGGGCACTGGGAGGTACACTGCCACTTTCGCTACCACATCTGCATCTGAGTTTCCCAAATAAACTTTGTCAGTGTTATTGGTAGGGGCAGCACATTTGATGATTGCCACTACAGAAGGCCTCCTGCAGAAGGCTCTGTCAAGGTGGAAATCAGGGCATTTAGTAGTACTGCATGTTGCATAGTGAACCATCTGCTCGTTGAAAATGACTTCTTTTCCACTGCGAGAGACCAGCATGCCCTGTTGTGGTGACATATGCTGAGTCTGAGTAGATGGTTACATGACAGTCCTACATGACAGTCCTTTGATGCTCAAAGTGCTGCTATGAGCGCTATGAGCTCTGCTGCTTGTGTTGAGTAGTGCCTAGGTAGTATTTTCATTACTAGTGTTTCATACTCCCCCACTTCTACGAGCACCACTGCCCCCAGTAAGAATTTGTCCTGTGTCCTGTTCAATTGTCACTGACCCATCAACTAAGAGCACCTCACCCTCTTCTAGTGTACTGTCATTGGCTTTGGGGATTTTATCCTCTTTGCCCTCATAGGTGGCGCAGTTGTGTTGTTCCAAATCTTTGTGCATGCTTCCGTAAGGAAAGCGGCAGCATTTACTCTTTTGCAATGTCCTATTTGGGCTTGAGATGATAATCTCATATGCTGATGCTCTCTGGTGGTGAGGGTGGACTTTGATCTTTCTAAGATTGCAAATACTGAGTGCTCCACGTCCAATGTTACTGAGCACCACAACACAATTGTGGAGCTCTTCACAATGGGAAAGGCAGCTGCAGTGAGATCTTGTTTATATGCACACTGTCCTTGCATCACTGAATCTAGTGTACTGCTGTAATAGGCCAGTGGCTTATGGCCCATCATGCTCTTCTGTGTCAGTACTGCTGTCATTTGTGTGCCATTTGAGAGTGAAAATATGTAAAACTCCTGCATGTGGTCTGGAATGGCGAGAACTGGGGCTGTGGAAATCCCTTCTTTTAGGCCGTTGAAACTTTGTATCATGTCTCATGTCCATAATAGCTTATGTCTGCCTTTTTGTGTTTCCTTGATGCCCTGTAAGTGTGGTCTTGTTTATGCTGCTTAGTCTGTAATCCAGGCCCTGCAGTAGTTGCATAACTCCAGAAATGTCTGCATGTCCTTTACTATAACTGGCTTAGGTGTGGCACGCACAATCACTGCTCTGTCTGGTATGATTCTATTGCCGTATGCTGAAAAGAACTGTCTTAAATAGAGTACCTCAAGCTTACAATATTAGAGCTTTGTCTTGTCAACGTTGTACCCCTTGCAGGTTAACAGTTGCAGTAAGGTAAATGAATCTCTAGAGCAGTCACTGTCACTGCATACTAACAAGTCGTCCATGTACTGGATGACCATGCTGGGCACATGGATGTTACTTAAGACTTTGTGAAGTATCCTGTTAAATAAGCTAGGGCTCTCGCATTACCCCTGGGGCAAACGGGTGTACTCATAGTGCTTCCTGCCATCTGTAAATACTGTGAGGTACTGTGATTTTGGGTGCAATGGTATTGAGAAGAAGGCATTCTTTAAATTTACCTCTGTGAAGTGCGTCACTTCTTTTGGGATGATGCACAAAACGGAGGCTGGGTTCGGAACTAGGGGAAATTCTTTTTGTACTATGTCATTAAGTGGGCTGAGATCCTGGATTATTCTCCAATTACCCCCATCGCCTTTTTGACAGGCTATATGGCTATGTTGTATGGTGACTTAGAGGGCACTATGATCCCTTCATGCAGTAAGGCCTGTGTTGTGTACTTTATTCCTTCTTCTGCCTCCCTTGATAGTGGGTATTGTTTCACTGAGGGTAGTACTGTGTCATGTTTTAATGTAATCTGCACTGGGGTCACTTCTTTTAGTAGCCCTACATGGTGTGGGTTAGTTGGCCATAATTCTGTTGGTACATGCTTTGAGTTTCCCAGGGTGAAGGAAGGTGGTGGGACAACTGCAATTAGGGGGCTCTGCACTCTCCTGTACTGCACCATAATGTTGCAGGGGATGCATATCTCTCTGTCACTATCATTGTCTTCAAAATGTTCTGAATCCATCATCGGTGGGATCAATGCACAATACAGAGCGCCACAAGCACCCTTTGCTGTCTGTACCGAGGGTGACAAATCCTATTGGTGGCACCAACAACACTTGCAGGTCTAGGGACAGTAAGGTGCCTGCCACTAACTCTGGGGACACTACAGGGCTGAACAAGAAATCAGTTGGCACTCTTGAGAAGGCTTTGGTAATTTGCAGCACTGCACAGACAATGCCGTAGTTCATGAATGAGATCGTCATGTATGACTTACTAAGCAGATCCTTGCCGAGCAAGTTGGCCGGAGAGCTCTCAGAATAAAGTAGGGGAGCATGTACTACCACTTCTCCTATCTTTAGATCTAAATGTTTTGAATATGGAACCATTAAAATAGCCCAGAGAATCCCTGCCTGTTGATAGTTGTGCGAGATAGCGGGAAGTTGTCATGATTCCTGCCCCTCATGTCCCCAGCCCTCCAAGATGTCAGGCTGGAGCCAGGCCACAATCACCTACATGGCTCTCAAGGGCATCTCCAACCCTCCAAAGACCCACTTAGAGTCAGTCTTGGCGCTTGTGGCACCAGATTCACTCACTCCCATAGGATAACATTGGGGATTGGACTTGTAGTGCATTGATGGGGACAAGATGGATGCCCCCACATATTTTGGTTCCCAGAACTACATGTGCAGTCTAGTCTTTTGGGTGTGGTTCAGCCCAGAGACACCTGGGATACCCAGAGACTATTTAAGCCTCGCCCAGGCTGAGAAACATGCTTTGTGTTTTCTGCACCTGCAGCGTGACACTCACCGTGCTCGGATCGGTCTCCAGTAGGCCTGCATCTTTCTTCTGAGCTCAGCTCCTGCAAGAACAAGAACACCGTTAGGAACAGCCTTACCTTGCAGCACTTCTGCCCATCATTCATCACTTCTTCTGTTCTGCGGGCATCTTCAGTGGTGTCATTCCCATCCCAGCACGCCACTTCCTAAGGAAAAGGGAAAAGAACAGAAAAAAGGCATTAGTAAGCATTCAGCAAATCTTTGCTTATTTTTAAAGACTGTACAAGCTTCAAACGCTTA
This sequence comes from Ambystoma mexicanum, assembly GCF_040938575.1. NCBI lineage: Eukaryota > Metazoa > Chordata > Amphibia > Caudata > Ambystomatidae > Ambystoma > Ambystoma mexicanum. Next base: position 1,365,303,272 of record NC_090933.1, read on the forward strand.
CCTGAATCCCAGCCGCTCTGGGGGAACTCTGTCTCCAGAACTTCTCATCCATCTGCAAGAGGGAAAAGACACTCCAGGTTAGCGTGGAAACATGTAGAGGCACCACATACCGCGCTTTCTCACAGCATTTCTTCTTCATAACTGGTATCCACGCTGAAAACGTTGTGGCACCTAAAAGACACAGAAAAAGAACTCAGTTCAATACAAATATGAAAGGGCTACATCGCGCATCGGGCTCTCACTCACCTTCAGCGCTACTCATCTCAGCAGCACGTCACCATCCCCGGATGCCGGCCATCATCTAAGGAAAGAAAGGAACGAAGTTAGACAACTGTTCAAAAGACTCATTATACTTATCTGTCGGACTCTTGCCAGTGAAGTAACTAGGCAGCAACGAGCCTGCAACAATCAATGCGCCCCTGCGCTGGAAGCAGGACGGAGAGCATACTTTCCAAGAAAACAAGTCCCAGTCTCCAGTCGAGTAGACTCCAGGGAAGGGTTCAAGGTCGTAAGAGGTCAGAACAGGCTGAGTGATGTCCCCGTGCATACCAGGTGAGCGTTTACAGAAGTCACCTTCACTGATGCATGATTTCTCGGCTCCTAAATCTACCATAAAGATTAATTGTTTGTTTCCTATCTCTGACCCACCAAGGGTTCCTCTTCTAGGTTAGGGTCATCCACAGGACTGGATACACAGGTGCTCTCTATGGGTTGTCCTAGTAAGGCTTGGTGTCTGTTCCTGGGAACACAAATGGATTTCCACCACCACTGTAGCTCCTTGAAATAGGTCCCCTGTATCATTGGGTGCGCCACCAAAGGTGTTTGGTGTTCCCTGCCTGCTGCATGTTGATGTGAGGCTGGTAATATTGTATTGCCTGTTGGGGGTGTCGCAGCGGGCCTGGAATCTCTGGGGTAAATGAATATAAGTTGGTGTATCTCATATGGTGTTGAGGGCAGTCTAGGGGTCATTCCTTTCGGGGCCCCTTGTGGTGGTCGGCCATAGTTCCTCAGGCCATAGCTATATCCCATACCTCATCTATTCCTGCATTCCCTCGAAAAGTGCCCCCACTTCCCACAGTTCCAACATTGCCCCATTCCTCCTTCTCTTGGTCCCATTCCCCCTAATCTCCCTCCCCTTGATCCTCTGACTCCACCTCATTCAGGCTGCTGTTTCTCTTTCCACTGTGGCCCAGAGAATTTCAGGTTTCTGCCCCAGTGTCCTTGTCCTCCTTTAGCCCACACTGAGGCTTTTCTGGCATTTGTAAAGCTAGCGGTATGTCCGCCCTCCCCTATCTGTGTTGGTGTAGGTCCTACTCTGGCTAATTTATTCTGTACCAGTTTTGCTTCCTCTGCCTGTTGAAGTGTTTCTTTCTTGTGTTCTTGTATTCTCCTACAATGATGCACTATAATGCTTTGAATTTCAGGCCACCCATTCACATCAACCCCCACAATTTTGTCGAGCATCTTTTGCACTTCTTTGGCCGGCCTTGTTTTACTATAAAATAGAAAAAAAGGGTATTGACTGGTCTCAGCCGTTAACTGTTTCTGCCCTCCACACCTCTTGGACCTTGAAATAAATTGAGTGGTTTCCTCATCATCGCCCATTGAGCATTGCATGATGGACTGCAAATCTTGTGTGTCTGGGAATGCTTGCTGCAGCACATCTTATACTTTTGCTCTGATCTTTTTAAATGTAGCGTCATCATGAGCTTCGTTACTCAGGGTTACTCCCAAGTACCCCGCCTTCACCCACACATCGGCGTCCTGATCCCCAATCACAGCCACCAATAAACTTTTCATGTCTCCTATTGCTATGGGTACTCCCGCTGTGTGCTTTTCAAAAGCTTATATCCATTTCCCAGTGCCTGCCATAAGGGCCAGAAGCGCTATATTAGGCTACTCTTGTCCATCTGTGCCCATGGTGCATAGTGCAGCCTCCCTGCCACTTTGTGTATTAGGAACATTTGCATTTTTAGTTTTTCCTTTCCACGCATTGTTGCACTTCCCTTTTTCATGTCTACTGCCATGCAGCCAAACCTCTCCCTCAACCTCATATTGCAAAGGATGTATTTATGGAATAAGGTGAAATGGTTGTGTTCGTTTAGATCTTTTATGACCATTGGTTTTATGGGTGGTGGTCTGAGGTCACCCACTATCACGCTATCCAGGAGTTCTTGGACTGGGTCAGTGGTCGGTGCTATTACTCCTGATGGGCTGTGTGGGGGCTGCAGCTATGCTGCTGGCCTGGCTGTGATGAATGTGCACCACAAGGAGCCTGGTGGGTGGGAAAGGCTCATTTCCTTCCTTATTTAAATCTTTTACCCACCCAGCTGCCAAGCTGCCATACTGCTCTACTGCACAACACTCAGCACAGACTCCACGCTGCGTGATGTACACACAGGGGCATTTTAACAATGGTGGTGCTATTGATTCAGGGCTCTGGGGTCCAACAATGTCCAAGACACTGTAGTTCCAACTGTTTGACAGCACAAAACTGGGTACACACTCTGCAGTGTGTTATGTATTTTTGTTATACTGTTTTTCTAAGCCATGCTTCTTCTCTTTCTGTCATGGAGAAGAAGGCTGGTCTAAATCTATGTATCTATGTGGCTGCCTCACCAGTGCTAAATCCCTTAAATGACAGGTATCCTTTTTACCCCTGATCTTCTATAACAAGCAGCTTCTTGCCCGGGACGGGTTCAATTTATTTCTTATGACAGTATTGTTAAGATAGGCAAAAATATACCAATACGAGATCAAACTCAATACAGTAGTAACCCCAGGTGCACAAAGAAAACCAAGCCTTATTCAAATATAGACAGACACTGGGAGAAGGTGCAAAAGACAATCTCAAAATGGTGTTAGGAATAACAAGCATTTGAACAAGGTTCTCATCATAGCTGATGTCATTGTTAGTTTCATCAAAAGAATGTCTGCTCTTTTACTTGATTTGTTTGTAGCAAACAGAAAATTGTTATCTATAAGTGAAACTTTTCACATTTGGTTCTTTTACTACCAACTCCTCCTAGTTACATCTTTATACAAATGATACATTTCAGTCTAATATGCCATTGGTTGACACTCTACTACAATAGTCAATAGGAAGAACATCATTTGATTGGCCAGTTGTTTGCTCACCTGGCCTCAGCCACTTTTATGTGGTGTGCAACTTACATGGTGAGGAAGGGAAAATCGGGCTAACTGCTCTGATCTAGTTTGAAGAAGTAACTCCTATCTCAATTCCATGCATGAGGCCTTATCGGGCACCTGTTTGTGGCCTTGGGCATGTTGTCTCATTGTCTGGATGTAATATAGAAGTGGCAGATGCACTATCTAACTGGGCCTGGAGTAGATGACCATCGTTTTGAGCATGTGGTGAAGAACTACTGTGCTAAAATCATTTCGACCATTTATCAGGATTTCCTACTATTCTATGTGCATGTACTTTCCTTTGGCAACCATTTGGGATGCTGTCAGTTTATTTGTTAAGTGATCAATTGTCATGGTGGCTACCTGCACCTGGTAGTCAACTATGTGTGCATTTCTCCTTGCTAACAATCAAAACTAATTCGCCATATAATTGTATGCCCTGTGATCTGGGAAACATTAACTGGTGTGGTTTCAGCTTCTTAAGAAAACCTTCCCTTTGGCACACTGATCTTTGTGCAGGGCGGCTCTCTCAGCTTTTGGAGGCCTGGAAACTGTGTGTTAAACAATTTTATGTCAGGATGCAGTACTTCAGAATTGAGGCCTATCAGATTTGGGTCTGAATAATGGTGATACATCTGGTCCCTCCCTGCCATGTTAGTGTTCTTCATGTCTATTGCATGTGTACACTACCTGTGTGGTCTGGAGCCTCCTACTTCTACAAGTGCAAACTGCTTCATGCCCTATTTGTGCCCATCTTTATGATGGCTACATGATCCTTAACGTTTCACTAATAGTTAGTTCACTGAACACTTTTTGCCTTATATCTTCATTCCTGATTGGGCCTCGTGCAATTCTCATCTACAGTACCACAGTGTTCTGCTATGAAAAGTCTTCCTTTTTCCTTTGGCATGGGCCATACTGGAAGCCCGTGTACCATCCTTTCTGTCTCCAGCCGAGAAGGTAGGCTGCCTGGTTCCTGTCTGGTACCAGTGGTATTAGTAGGTGGCACTCTTTTAGAGTGCTTATCCTCACCAGATTCCTTCCTTTGCACTACACAGGTGTCTCCTCTGTAGGGACCTGTAAATAGCTGTAACAAGGTGAACAAACTGGAGTTTCCTTTCTTGGTAACTGCAAAATACTGCTTAGTGTCTGTCAAGTTCTAGACTTCTAGTCTTACTGACTCACCTTTTATTAGGGACATGAGTATTTATTCTATCATGGGATAATCACCTCCAGCTATTGCCAGACTTAAACTCAGTGCTGCTTCTACTCCCTGGGTGTTCAAAATATCTCTCCCAGAATGGAGGTAAGAGCTGTAGTTGAAGCAGATCCAATTGAATGAATGGTCAACTAAATATACACAGAAACTCAGAAGGGTAAATGTCCTCTCATATTTAGTAACTGTGTATGGTAGGGCGTTGAGAGGACGGAGAAGACTTGATCCTGCGAATACCCACAATTAAAGGAAAAAAGGAAACATTGAAAAGTACCAAAAAATATAAAAAAGGAACCTATTAATGCACCATGATCTTTTCATCCAAAAATTCTCCAAAAGAGGATACAATTCTTCAAAAATATAATTGAATGTCCAATGGAATTAATGGTGACAGCATATATCCAATACAAAATAAGATGTCTGCTCTTAGGTGGTGGGCTGATTTGCTTGTGGGAGAAAAATACAGTTGTTCCCCAAGCAGCTCAAACAGAATCCAAGTTCTGCTCAGATGTCAATAGGTAGAGTCCTTTTGTGACTCGCACTGCTTAATAATGACCAGAATCCAATTTGATGGCTATAATAGTCGGAAAAAGAAAACAGAGGGGGGAAGCCTTTGTCTTCCCTTCCTCCAGACCTGCGTCTTCTGGCCCTGTCTTCCACCTTCACAGTAACAGCTGTGTGTGGGGCTCGAAGCCTGTCTTTGCCTTCCCTTCATCTAGACCCGCGTCTTCTGGCCCATCTTCGTCCTTCACAGGAACAAGCTCTACATGGGGCTTGAAGCCTGTCTTTGTCTTCCCTTCATCCAGACCTGTGTCTTCTGGTCCCTTCTTCCTCCTTCACAAGAACAGCTGTGTGTGGGGCTTGAAGCCTGGCTTTGTCTTCCCTTCCTCCAGACCCGCGTCTTCTGGCCCGTCTTTCTCCTTCACAGGAACAGTTGTGTGTGAGGCGTGAAGCCTGTTTTTGCCTTCCCTTCATCCAGACCCACGTCTCCTGGCCTGTCTTCATCCTTCACAGGAACAGCTCTGTGTGGACTTGAAGCCTGCCTTTGTGTTCCCTTCATCCAGACCTGCGTCTTCTGGCCCCGTCTTCCTCCTTCACAGGAACAGCTGTGTGTGGGGCTTGAAGCCTGTCTTTGCCTTCCCTTCATCCAGACCTGCGTCTTCTGGCCCATCTTCGTCCTTCACAGGAACAGCTGTGCGTGGGGCTTGAAGCCTGTCTTTGTGTTCCCTTCATCCAGACCCATGTCCTCTAGCCCCGTCTTGCTCCTTCACAGGAACAGCTGTGTGTGGGGCTTGAAACCTGCCTTTGTCTTCCCTTCCTCCAGACCCACGTCTTATGGCCTGTCTTCCTCCTTCACAGGAACAGCTGTGAGTGGGACTTGAAGCCTGCCTTTGTCTTCCCTTCCTCCAGACCTGCGTCTTCTGGCCCGTCTTAGTCCTTCACAGGAACAGCTGTGCGTGGCGCTTGAAGCCTGCCTTTGTCTTCCCTTAATCCAAACCCGCATCATCTGGCCCCGTCTTCCTCCTTCACAGGAACAGCTCTGCGTGGGGCTTGAAGCCTGCCTTTGTCTTCCCTTCCTCCAGACCTGCGTCTTCTGGCCCCATCTTCCTCCTCCACAGGAACAGCTCTGCGTGGGCTTGAAGCCTGCCTTTGTCTTCCCTTCATCCAGACCTGCATCTTCTGGCCCCATCTTCGTCCATCACAGGAGCAGCTGTGCGTGGGGCTTGAAGCCTGTCTTTGTGTTCCCTTCATCCAGACCCGTGTCTTCTAGCCCCGTCTTGCTCCTTCACAGAAACAACTGTGTGTGGGGCTTGAAACCTGCCTTTGTCTTCCCTTCCTCCAGACCTGCATCTTCTGGCACATCTTAGTCCTTCACAGGAACAGCTGTGTGTGGCGCTTGAAGCCTGCCTTTGTCTTCCCTTCCTCCAGACCTGCGTCTTCTGGCCCCATCTTCCTCCTTCACAGGAACAGCTCTGCGTGCGGCTTGAAGCCTGCCTTTGTCTTCCCTTCCTCCAGACCTGCGTCTTCTGGCCCCATCTTCCTCCTTCACAGGAACAGATGTGTGTGGGGCTTGAAGCCTGTCTTTGTCTTCCCTTCATCGAGACCCGTGTCTTCTAGCCCCGTCTTCCTCCTTCACAGGAGCAGCTGTGTGTGGCGCTTGAAGCCTGCCTTTGTCTTCCCTTCCTCCAGAACCGCGTCTTCTGGCCTGTCTTCCTCCTTCACAGAAACATCTCTGCATGGGGCTTGAAGCCTGTCTTTGTCTTCCCTTCATCCAGACCAGTGTCTTCCAGCCCCGTCTTCCTCCTTCACAGGAACAGCTCTGTGTGGGCTTGAAGCCTGCCTTTGTGTTCCCTTCATCCAGACCTGCGTCTTCTGGCCCCGTCTTCCTCCTTCACAGGAACAGCTGTGTGTGGGGCTTGAAGCCTGTCTTTGCCTTCCCTTCATCCAGACCTGCGTCTTCTGGCCCATCTTCGTCCTTCACAGGAACAGCTGTGCGTGGGGCTTGAAGCCTGTCTTTGTGTTCCCTTCATCCAGACCCATGTCCTCTAGCCCCGTCTTGCTCCTTCACAGGAACAGCTGTGTGTGGGGCTTGAAACCTGCCTTTGTCTTCCCTTCCTCCAGACCCACGTCGTATGGCCCTGTCTTCCTCCTTCACAGGAACAGCTGTGAGTGGGACTTGAAGCCTGCCTTTGTCTTCCCTTCCTCCAGACCTGCGTCTTCTGGCCCGTATTAGTCCTTCACAGGAACAGCTCTGCATGGGGCTTGAAGCCTGCCTTTGTCTTCCCTTCCTCCAGACCTGCGTCTTCTGGCCCCATCTTCCTCCTTCACAGGAACAGCTTTGCGTGGGCTTGAAGCCTGCCTTTGTCTTCCCTTCTTCCAGACCTGCGTCTTCTGGCCCCATCTTCCTCCTTCACAGGAACAGCTGTGTGTGGGGCTTGAAGCCTGTCTTTGTCTTCCCTTCATCCAGACCCGTGTCTTCTAGCCCCGTCTTCCTCCTTCACAGGAGCAGCTGTGTGTGGCGCTTGAAGCCTGCCTTTGTCTTCCTTCCTCCAGACCCGCGTCTTCTGGCCTGTTTTCCTCCTTCACAGGAACAGCTGTGCGTGGGGCTTGAAGCCTGTCTTTGCTTTCCCTTCATCCAGACCTGCGTCTTCTGGCCCATCTTCGTCCTTCACAGGAGCAGCTGTGCGTGGGGCTTGAAGCCTGTCTTTGTGTTCCCTTCATCCAGACCCGTGTCTTCTAGCTTGTCTTGCTCCTTTACAGGAACGACTGTGTGTGGGGCTTGAACCTGCCTTTGTCTTCCCTTCCTCCAGACCTGCATCTTCTGGCCCATCTTAGTCCTTCACAGGAACAGCTGTGTGTGCACTTGAAGCCTGCCTTTGTCTTCCCTTCCTCCAGACCTGCGTCTTCTGGCCCCATCTTCCTCCTTCACAGGAACAGCTCTGCGTGCAGCTGGACGCCTGCCTTTGTCTTCCCTTCCTCCAGACCTGCGTCTTCTGGCCCATCTTCCTCCTTCACAGGAACAGCTGTGTGTGGGGCTTGAAGCCTGTCTTTGTCTTCCCTTCATCGAGACCCGTGTCTTCTAGCCCCGTCTTCCTCCTTCACAGGAGCAGCTGTGTGTGGCGCTTGAAGCCTGCCTTTGTCTTCCCTTCCTCCAGAACCGCGTCTTCTGGCCTGTCTTCCTCCTTCACAGGAACATCTCTGCATGGGGCTTGAAGCCTGTCTTTGTCTTCCCTTCATCCAGACCAGTGTCTTCCAGCCCCGTCTTCCTCCTTCACAGGAACAGCTCTGTGTGGGCTTGAAGCCTGCCTTTGTGTTCCCTTCATCCAGACCTGCGTCTTCTGGCCCCGTCTTCCTCCTTCACAGGAAAAGCTGTGTGTGGGGCTTGAAGCCTGTCTTTGCCTTCCCTTCATCCAGACCTGCGTCTTCTGGCCCATCTTCGTCCTTCACAGGAACAGCTGTGCGTGGGGCTTGAAGCCTGTCTTTGTGTTCCCTTCATCCAGACCCATGTCCTCTAGCCCCGTCTTGCTCCTTCACAGGAACAGCTGTGTGTGGGGCTTGAAACCTGCCTTTGTCTTCCCTTCCTCCAGACCCACGTCTTATGGCCCTGTCTTCCTCATTCACAGGAACAGCTGTGCGTGGCGCTTGAAGCCTGCATTTGTCTTCCCTTAAACCAACCCCGCATCATCTGGCCCCGTCTTCCTCCTTCACAGGAACAGCTCTGCGTGGGGCTTGAAGCCTGCCTTTGTCTTCCCTTCCTCCAGACCTGCGTCTTCTGGCCCCATCTTCCTCCTTTACAGGAACAGCTCTGCGTGGGCTTGAAGCCTGCCTTTGTCTTCCCTTCTTCCAGACCTGCGTCTTCTGGCCCCATCTTCCTCCTTCACAGGAACAGCTGTGTGTGGGGCTTGAAGCCTGTCTTTGTCTTCCCTTCATCCAGACCCGTGTCTTCTAGCCCCGTCTTCCTCCTTCACAGGAGCAGCTGTGTGTGGCGCTTGAAGCCTGCCTTTGTCTTCCTTCCTCCAGACCCGCGTCTTCTGGCCTGTCTTCCTCCTTCACAGGAACAGCTGTGCGTGGGGCTTGAAGCCTGTCTTTGCTTTCCCTTCATCCAGACCTGCGTCTTCTGGCCCATCTTCGTCCTTCACAGGAGCAGCTGTGCGTGGGGCTTGAAGCCTGTCTTTGTGTTCCCTTCATCCAGACCCGTGTCTTCTAGCTTGTCTTGCTCCTTTACAGGAACGACTGTGTGTGGGGCTTGAACCTGCCTTTGTCTTCCCTTCCTCCAGACCTGCATCTTCTGGCCCATCTTAGTCCTTCACAGGAACAGCTGTGTGTGGCGCTTGAAGCCTGCCTTTGTCTTCCCTTCCTCCAGACCTGCGTCTTCTGGCCCCATCTTCCTCCTTCACAGGAACAGCTCTGCGTGCAGCTGGAAGCCTGCCTTTGTCTTCCCTTCCTCCAGACCTGCGTCTTCTGGCCCATCTTCCTCCTTCACAGGAACAGCTGTGTGTGGGGCTTGAAGCCTGTCTTTGTCTTCCCTTCATCGAGACCCGTGTCTTCTAGCCCCGTCTTCCTCCTTCACAGGAGCAGCTGTGTGTGGCGCTTGAAGCCTGCCTTTGTCTTCCCTTCCTCCAGAACCGCGTCTTCTGGCCTGTCTTCCTCCTTCACAGGAACATCTCTGCATGGGGCTTGAAGCCTGTCTTTGTCTTCCCTTCATCCAGACCAGTGTCTTCCAGCCCCGTCTTCCTCCTTCACAGGAACAGCTCTGTGTGGGCTTGAAGCCTGCCTTTGTGTTCCCTTCATCCAGACCTGCGTCTTCTGGCCCCGTCTTCCTCCTTCACAGGAACAGCTGTGTGTGGGGCTTGAAGCCTGTCTTTGCCTTCCCTTCATCAAGACCTGCATCTTCTGGCCCATCTTCGTCCTTCACAGGAACAGCTGTGCATGGGGCTTGAAGCCTGTCTTTGTGTTCCCTTCATCCAGACCCATGTCCTCTAGCCCCGTCTTGCTCCTTCACAGGAACAGCTGTGTGTGGGGCTTGAAACCTGCCTTTGTCTTCCCTTCCTCCAGACCCACGTCTTATGGCCCTGTCTTCCTCCTTCACAGGAACAGCTGTGCGTGGCGCTTGAAGCCTGCTTTTGTCTTCCCTTAATCCAAACCCGCATCATCTGGCCCCGTCTTCCTCCTTCACAGGAACAGCTCTGTGTGGGGCTTGAAGTCTGCCTTTGTCTTCCCTTCCTCCAGACCTGCGTCTTCTGGCCCCATCTTCCTCCTTCACAGGAACAGCTCTGCGTGGGCTTGAAGCCTGCCTTTGTCTTCCCTTCTTCCAGACCTGCGTCTTCTGGCCCCATCTTCCTCCTTCACAGGAACAGCTGTGTGTGGGGCTTGAAGCCTGTCTTTGTCTTCCCTTCATCCAGACCTGTGTCTTCTAGCTCCGTCTTCCTCCTTCACAGGAGCAGCTTTGTGTGGCGCTTGAAGCCTGCCTTTGTCTTCCCTTCCTCCAGACCCGCGTCTTCTGGCCTGTCTTCCTCCTTCACAGGAACAGCTGTGTGTGGGGCTTGAAGCCTGTCTTTGCTTTCCCTTCATCCAGACCTGCGTCTTCTGGCCCATCTTCGTCCTTCACAGGAGCAGCTGTGCGTGGGGCTTGAAGCCTGTCTTTGTGTTCCCTTCATCCAGACCCGTGTCTTCTAGCCCCGTCTTGCTCCTTCACAGCAACAACTGTGTGTGGGGCGTGAAACCTGCCTTTGTCTTCCCTTCCTCCAGACCTGCATCTTCTGGCCCATCTTAGTCCTTCACAGGAACAGCTGTGTGTGGCGCTTGAAGCCTGCCTTTGTCTTCCCTTCCTCCAGACCTGCGTCTTCTGGCCCCATCTTCCTCCTTCACAGGAACAGCTCTGAGTGCGGCTTGAAGCCTGCCTTTGTCTTAACTTCCTCCAGACCTGCGTCTTCTGTCCCCATCTTCCTCCTTCACAGGAACAGCTGTGTGTGGGGCTTGAAGCCTGTCTTTGTCTTCCCTTCATCGAGACCCGTGTCTTCTAGCCCCGTCTTCCTCCTTCACAGGAGCAGCTGTGTGTGGCGCTTGAAGCCTGCCGTTGTCTTCCCTTCCTCCAGAACCGCATCTTCTGGCCTGTCTTCCTCCTTCACAGGAACATCTCTGCATGGGGCTTGAAGCCTGTCTTTGTCTTCCCTTCATCCAGACCAGTGTCTTCCAGCCCCGTCTTCCTCCTTCACAGGAACAGCTGTGTGCGGCGCTTGAAGCCTGCCCTTGTCTTCCCTTCCTCCAGACCTGCGTCTTCTAGCCCCATCTTGCTCCTACCACAGGAACAGCTGTGTGTGGGGCTTGAAACCTGCCTTTGTCTTCCCTTCCTCCAGACCCACGTCTTATGGCCTGTCTTCCTCCTTCACAGGAACAGCTCTGCGTGGGGCTTGAAGACTGCCTTTGTCTTCCCTTCCTCCAGACCTGCGTCTTCTGGCCCCATCTTCCTCCTTCACCGGAACAGCTGTGTGTGGAGCTTGAAGCCTGCCTTTGTCTTCCCTTCCTCCAGACCTGCGTCTTCTGGCCCCATCTTCCTCCTTCACAAGAACAGCTCTGCGTGCGGCTTGAAGCCTGCCTTTGTCTTCCCTTCCTCCAGACCTGCGTCTTCTGGCCCCATCTTCCTCCTTCACAGGAACAGCTGTGTGTGGGGCTTGAAGCCTGTCTTTGTCTTCCCTTCATCGAGACCCATGTCTTCTAGCCCCGTCTTCCTCCTTCACAGGAGCAGCTGTGTGTTGCGCTTGAAGCCTGTCTTTGTCTTCCCTTCCTCCAGACCCGCGTCTTCTGGCCTGTCTTCCTCCTTCACAGGAACAGCTCTGCGTGGGGATAGAAGCCTGTCTTTGTCTTTCCTTCATCCAGACCAGTGTCTTCCAGCCCCGTCTTCCTCCTTCACAGGAACAGCTGTGTGTGGCGCTTGAAGCCTGTCTTTGTCTTCGCTTCCTCCAGACCTGTTTCTTCTAGCCCCATCTTGCTCCTACCACAGGAACAGCTGTGTGTGGGGCTTGAAACCAGCCTTTGTCTTCCCTCCCTCCAGACCTGCGTCTTATGGCCTGTCTTCCTCCTTCACAGGAACAGCTCTGCGTGGGGCTTGAAGCCTGCCTTTGTCTTCCCTTCCTCCAGACCTGCGTCTTCTGGCCCCATCTTCCTCCTTCACCGGAACAGCTGTGTGTGGAGCTTGAAGCCTGCCTTTGTCTTCCCTTCATCCAGACCCGCATCTTCTGGCCTCGTCTTCTTCCTCCACAGGAACAGCTCTGCGTGGGGCTTGAAGCCTGCCTTTGTCTTCCCTTCCTCCAGACCCACGTCTTCTGGATCGGTCTTCCTCCTTCACAGGAACAGCTCTGCGTGGGGCTTGAAGCCTGCATTTGTCTGCCCTTCCTCCAGACCCCACATCCTTCCTGTAAATTGGTATCAATGTCATTTCCGGTTTTGATCGGGGGTGCCCATGCAATGCAAGACTGCCTTTAATCCCTCACAATAGTTCACCTTGTTGCTGGTGTATTGTGGGTTAAAATGCTCTCTTTTGCACACATCTTAGCAAACAGAACTACTTTGTGCCCACCAATGAGTACAGTGTGTGGTGAGGCCAATTCTTCATCCACCACCCCAATATTCGTCATGAGGCCGAGGAGCACAGCTATTGAGAGATACTTTGCTTTTCTGTGCAGTGTTCCATGGTCTGCAACTCTGAGGCATCTGGTATACTGACACCCTCCAAGGTGCCTCCTGCTCTCAAGCAAGGACGATGTTAGGTTGATGGGCTGCATTACTTTGTGGCAAGAATGGAAGGCAGAGTGGGCAGAGTTGCTATATAATGCTGTAATTCATTGAAAAGGCTCCACCTGGCGTATGAGAGAACCAGGACGTGTAGCTGCTTCCTTTGGATTTTCAAAGTTGGGTCTGAACACGAGCCTGAACCCGAACATAAGATACATGAGCTGGGTGTATGGTGCTTGTTACTGGCATATGATGGCAGTTCTTGGGTGCACAACGCTGAACATAAGCTATAATGGCTGTTTATGGCCATTTCAGTCTCTGACTGCTAACTTGACAGCAAGAATTAGTAATTAGCAATGGCTAAACCTATAGGACTGCACACTCGCATACCAAGACAACACTGTAATTAATGTATGGATGGCAATGCAAATAGGTTTAGAACTGCATTACCAATGTTTAATTCATTCATAGTAGATGTGCAGTTTTATATTGACTTGTCATGTAATATCACATCATCTGATGTCATACCATGTCACTTCCTGTTATGTGATCCGATGTGTGATGTCACTTATGCTACCCCTGAGAGGCCTAGCAGAAAGGCCTGTCCGGGCAATATCAATAGACCCTCAACGATAAAGCTGAAGACTTATCTGCTCCAAGGAAATGCCTCTGAATTGGGGTGAATAAACGATCTAACTGGCCAAAGGAAGCTGAAATAGCTTAGAGACGAGGGGCTGTAAACAACGCAATGGCCCTACTCACAACCGGCTCTCACAACTGCTATCCTGCCCCCCAAAAAAATGTTGAGGCTATCTCTGCCCCTGCTCACTCTACTAACTTTCTTAGAAGGTGCAGATGACCTCATACTTTTAGATCGAACATCTGTTGCGCTTCAAAGAAGCATTAACATCTTTGAGAATGATAGTGACAGCAATGCTCTGATTATAAAGGTATGCAGTGATTATATCGGACAGGAAATAACAAATGAAATTTTACTTAATAAAATACAGAAGGCTAAATATGTAGAGGATGGGGGAAAGGGGTTGAAAGATTTGTGGGGTGGTTTGGGTGGGGTTATAAGCAAGAGTAAACAGGGGGGTTAGAGGGAGGCCCACATTTTAGAAAAAATGCTTTTTTGCATTTCTTATTTCTCAATTCGTTATAATCACATGTAACCATTATAAACACGCAAAAATAAAAATCCTCACGATTACTAGCATCAGAAAACTGTCCCAGGTGGACTTCTGATAAAAGTAATCACCAGAACAAAGGATCTGCAAAAAGGAGCGCACACCAAGGAAGAACTAATGTAAATTTATTGGACCCAAAAAAACTGCTGAAAAGCACGGCTCAGACAGTCCCAGGGAACTGAACTGAATTAAATGAGCTGTCACCACCCCCACTTTGACCAATGTTTTTAAACACAAAACACAAAATTAAAATACAACATTTTGGTTACACTGACTGCTGGGACTATGTCAGTCCCTCAGGGGAGTTGCTAGGTCTGGAAAAGACCCGGGGCTAAGCTAATGTCGGAACTGTCGGGACTGGAGGCTAGCTAGTCTTTTGGCTGTAGCTCCTGAGATTCTATCCGGGGCTACAACCAAAAGAGCAGGGGCTATAGCCCCCTTAGCCCCCCCTAGCAACACCCTGCAGTCCCCTAAATCCAAATGCACGTTGAATGCAACTAATTGGATGATACACTTTTTGACCACATTTGCATTAACATCCCTCGTGACATCACAAACCTTCCCACACCACCCCTCAGTTACGTGATTGTGCAGATCAGTTGAAATGTACTCATTTTCTATTGTTTGGAGCTGTCAAATACTCAAAATAGCTTGAGATGGCAAGGGGCAAGACATTCAGACCAAGTCTGGCCAATGAGGTGTAATGCGATGATCAGCAAGGACCCTGAACAATGTTGCACCCTGGGGACACGGAAACCTCTCTCAGCTGATTGGTTCCACATCCCATGTCCCATGACCCCCCAACCCTCCTCCCATACTTAGCTGCCAATCATAGTCTGAAAAAACCATAAAACACTGTGAATGGAGTTTGATTAACTATTTAATTTCTATTTCACTGCCAATTCGCTTTGCATTCTTGCCTCAATTCTACAAGCCGCCCTGATTTCACAAGTGCTCCCCTCTCAACGCTTTCCGCACTTGTTATCTCCTTTTCAATGTTTTCAGGGCCCTCTGTATTTCCTTCCTGAGACCTCCCATTTTCCCTATCGCCCTTCCCCACATCACCACTTTGAATGCATCCCATACAGTACTCATCTGTACTAAACTGTCTGTGTTAATGCTAAAGCACACCTCTTTCTGGGTCCCCAAGTAGTCACTGAACTGTGCTCGTCCTGCAGGGCTTCTGCCCTCAGGCTCAAGTTGAGTATTCAGGGTTTCGGCCGTGCACTGCCATGTTGCTGTTAGTGGGGCATGATATGAGAGTATCCTGGCTTCATATTCTATGTGCACAAAGTCGCTCAGTGTTTCTTTCCCTGTGAACATGTAATCTATCCACATGTGCACCGCGTGGGGGGCCGAAAGGTGTGAGTTCCTTGCTCTTCCCCATGCCTCTCACTCCATATGTCCGCTAATCTTAAATCTTTCAACCAGCTGCTGAGGGTTTTGGCCGGTGCTGCCGGCTTCCTGTGTTTAGTGTCTGATCTTTCCAACACAGGGTTAAGGGTCTCCCCACACCCATGTCCCCTGTCTGTACATAGCAACCTATAATACAGTGGACTGAAGAACACAATGGCATCATGATTCAGGGTGTAGGCATTTACAAAACAGACTTCCCTACTTTCCAACAACCAATGCACAACAACCATTCTCCTTTTGTCTTCCTTTTTGCACTCCAACAGCTAAAAGGGGGATGATGGGGCGATCCAAACAAGGACCCCTCTTGCGTACACCAAGAAAGGCAAGCCATATTGTTTACCCCCCATTTCCCAGCTAGTGTGACCTGTTTGTTTGCTGTTGGGTGCGTTTCCTGTAACATAGCTACTTGGATGCCCTTCCTAAACAATTAGGCACATATTCGTAGTCTTAGGCCTCTCACATTTCAAGTAATTATGTTCACGCCCCTAGGCCTTTTTATAGCTGTTCACATTCGGGCTTCTTGATTCCCACCTCCCCATTGATTGTTTTAATGGTCCTCCATTCATCTTCATCTCATCCTGGTGATACAGCTCTCCGTTACATCTCACTGTTTTGCATTGCTAACCTGATACCCAATGTTCATGGTTCCACCTGTCTGTTAAAGTAATGGATCCCCCCTATATATTTCCAATTGTTTGCCCACCTCCCCCATTGCCCATTTCCCCATTGCTTCAATTTCAACCGAAAAAAACAATACCAAACCAAAAAACAGCCCAGCAGTAATGTTCCCGCTCAGGTTGCTTCTCTCGCTCCCGGCTCTCCTCCATTGGGGAACATACAGCAGCTTGACGTCTTGAAATGGACGTCTAAAGTTTCAACTGGGACATGCAGCCATTGTCAGGGCAGCCTTCTTGTGGGCACCTAACTGTTCTTGGGGTGTCCCAGTTTCTCGTGCCCTCACATTCCTTCTATGTTTTGTTGCCCTCATATTACAGTCAATTGCTGTGCGGTAGCAGCCATAGTCAATTCCATGTTACGCTAGGTGTCCTTCCACTATGGTGCATCGTTATTTCTGTGCGGAAGTTGCAGTATTCCCTCAGTGTCCGTACAAGATTGGACTTCCCCCATGCTGTGGGAGAAGTGTGACCTACTGTAGTGCAATATCTTCAATTTGTCTGGGTATATCACCATGTAACATAAGTGTGCTCTCCTCAGCCATTATCTGGTTGCACCAAACAGTGCCCTCCATCTCTGGACCATAGCAGTGTAATCGGGGTGTATTGCTCATTTTGATGATCTTCTTGTGATGGTTCTCCCTTTTCTGTAGAAAGCAAACAACGTGTCTCTGTCTTTATAGTTCAGGATACTGGCTATAATTGGTCTTGGGGGAGAACCCGGCAGCGGTCTCTTCGTTAATGATCTGTGCGCCCTTTCCACCACAAATCCCTGCATTAACGTGCCTGTGCCCTCCTCTTACAATAGCATATTCTCATCGTATTAAATAGGATCTCTTCCTTCTTCCCCTTGGGTAGTCCAACTATTCTAATATTATTCCGGCGGACTGTCCCTTTAGCATCTTCCACACGATGTTCCAGAACCTTCATCAGTTCCGCCACTTAGGTCTGGGCACTAGTTATGTTTGCTCTGTTTTCATCTACCTGTTGTTCCACCGTTCCTAGATGATCTGCCAGTGCCCCGACATTCTGTCGGAGCAGGCCCGCATCCACTGTGACTGCATTGATTTTGTATTCTAGTGCTGTTTTCAATGCTGCTACGGCCACCAAAATAGGACCTTCTTCTGGCATGGTCACCTGTTGGGCTGAGGATGTCCCTGCTTGTTATCCCTGTTGTTTCATATTACCATCCTCTTTCTGTGCAAAGGCCTCCATGACGGTTTGTCGACCTTTCCCTTGCTGGCCTTTCTCTGCCATTGAAGAGTAATCTTTGTGCACAGCTTACTTGACTATTGTGGTTCTTTCCCTCTGATATTTACTCAGTGTGTGTCCCTTCATCCTACCTTCCACTCTTCGCATGTGGGTCTTAGTGTACACTACCCTTCATGCCATCTGTCACCTAGTGTGCTCCGGCACTCTAGCAACAGGCTCTCCTCACCTTTCTGCATTTGTCAAACCTGCTGTACCAGCCCGCAGCTCTTCCCAGTAACTGATATTATATGCCACCAGTTTCTTCTGCTTCTCTGGACTCCATCCATCTTAAACTGCGCACCATCAGCATGCCTGTACGCATGTTGCGTGCTGCTGTGGCATGCAGCAAGGTCCGCTTGGTTGCACTTAGCTTAATATCCATGTGCTGCCATCTGTGATGGCAGTGGCCCTCCTGCTGGCTGAGTGGTGTACCTGATGACACACCGGGAAGGCAGACTCAATGCAGCTGGTGTGCGCCCTCTGCCCACTCACCCACTCGCCCACTCACCTATATCTAATGTTTGTCAGTTGGTTGCCTTCAGGTCCAGACGGGGCTACTTCTGGCATGTGTTCTGCTATCTCGTTGTCTGCCTGAGGCCTCTCTCAGCAGCTTCCGCAGGTGTCGGTCAGGCCATTAGCCCCTGCACGCCAGCACAACCTGCCCAGTGTTTCCATGCCCCTCAGTTGCCTCGATGATTCTCGCTCTCCCTCTCTCTTTGCTTACCTCCGGTCACCGCCGCAAGAGAGACAGAGGATGTCAGAAGTCTGCTTCCTCCACACCCTACCAGGTGTCACAGATTTGGATCTCACTGTTGTGTGCGCACCAGCCGCTGTTATCTGCAGTATTCACTTTGCACGCCTGTGTGTCGAGGCTTGTGCGCCATGCGGTCTCCTCTTCTCCTCATGCCGATCCTCTTCTCATTGAGCGTGCTTAATGGTGTGGGTGCCATCTTAGGGCTCTTGCCTTCAACTTTTGAGGCTGGTTGATGTTTCGGCCCCCACCGACTCCCACTGTGCTCCGGTTCAGTTGGTTGTCGCTTGCTGTGCAAAGCTCTTCTCACAGCACTAGAATCACTATCTACTGCAGGAGCATGCAGGATCTTCCGAAAAGAGCTGCTTCACTCTATGGCTGCAAACCACGCCCCACTGAATGTTCAAAAAATACACACTGCCTGCTAGAGGGTGGCCTGCAGCTCTTGGCTTGTGAGCTGTCTGTGTGAAATTCTTCTTTAATGTCGGCCTACAATCAAAATCAATGATATTTGTGATGTCATCTTTGATGTCCTGGGTGTTAGTCTTAGCAATACATGGTGGTGGCGCGAGTTATGGTTGCTTCGCTTACCATAACTAGCGAATTTCAGGGGTTTTTCGGTTTTACATTGAACCATAACGTCCCTTTAACAAAGTTTTTTTACTGAATTTCATAGGTTTTTAGTAGCGCAACTTAACTATAACATCTCTTTATGAAAGTTTTTTTACTGAATATACCTTTTCCTAGTGTAAATTCGATAGATGTTTACTAGGGTTCCCTTACTTTATATACAAGTAACATAGAACATACCAAACACCCCACTAATGATTTTGATGTCCGCGGACGGACGACATCAACACTACCCAAACACACAGGGGGTATTTGAAATTGTTCTATTATACCATATAAACACTGCACAAGTTCAAAAAGCAGCACATAAACACATTATATATAATAATAAATAAGCAGTGGAACCTACATATTTAACACATCAACCATCCATTTAAATACGATATGTAATAAAAATGGATTATACCATAACAAAAAAGATATACCTCCAACATAATTACCTCACAGAAACTGCAGAGCTAGAAGCAACAGTAGACCTACACAACACAACAAATACAACTTAGCAGAAACTAGTAAGTAACTTCATTTTTCTTATATATTGCTATACTTTTTGTATGAGGTACAGTACAATTAATATATTTTTGTTTTTCACACAGACATGTGCAGTACTTTGGAGTGGCTTGAAAAAAAATGTCCACATGAGGAAATGTCTGAAGACAGCGATAATAATGGTAGACACTTTTCTATATTAGCACATTAATAATCATTACCTTACGTGTGCTTAACATATATATATTTATATTTATAGACCATACAAACATTGAAAATATTACACCAAAAAGACACATTTGAAAAGATTCTGGAATGCATGGAACAGAAAATAGACATGCTCAAGTAAAATTTCAGTGGTTTGAAACAGTTAGTGGAAGACCACATCAAAGAAAAAATTAAATACCATTGTCCCACCTGTACCTGTGCCCCCCTCTCCATGCCCCAGTGAACTATCCCCAAACCCTCAACAAGATAAACCTTTTGATGAGACTTCCATTCCTTCATCTCCTCCCTCTCATCCTCTCCAAACCCCTAATTCCCCTGTTTTTCAATTTCTGCTTTCCCCTCGCTTCCATAATTTGTACATATATATATATATATATATATATATATATATATATATATATATATATATATATATATATATATATATATAATAAAAAAAATGTTATGTTTCTTTTAATGAAATTCTTTGTGTCTTATTTTTTTTTTAAAGCAGTTGAAATGTCCGCGGACAGCGCGCCTGACCGGCCTGTCGTAATTAACAAAATATGGATGTCCTAAGGACACTACACCTGTCCGTACCATTCGCAACCAAGATGGAACTGTTCTTAGAACACACCAGCTGTCCAGGAAAACTGTAAATCAACAAAATGGGGGTGTCCTAAGGACACAATACCTCTCCGTACCATTTGCAACCAAGATGAAACTGTTCTTAGAACTCTCCAGGTGTCCGGGATGTCCGTAAATGAACAAAATGGGGTGTCCTAAGGACACTATACCTTTCCGTACTGTTTGCAACCAAGATGGAACTGTCCGTAGAACAGGCACAGTGTCCTGGATGTCCATAGTCAAACAAAATGGAGGTGTCCTAAGGACACTATACCTGGCCGTACAGTCTGCACAACATCTACGCACATGTGCACCACACCTGTAAGTCATGCGAACATCGCACCTGTCTGTAACTGTCCGTCTCACGTGTGTTGTACTTTTAATTAGTTTCAGGACCCGAACACTGTCTGTAGAACACCCGCGTGCTTGCGCACAACCGCTCCTGTGCATTTGGTGTCCTGCGGACAACCATTCCCTTCGCGGATGTGTTCCCAACATCATCATGTGACTGCACCCACGCTGAGCGTGTGTCCTAATTTGTGGACTCTGTCCGGTTGTCCAACATTTTAAAAGAACTTAGTCAGACAATCAAAATTATTTTACAGTAAAAAATCACCATTTCACATGTCGCAGACAATGGCCCTGTGTGCGATATGTTCTCGAGGCGCAACCCTCCATCCCTATAAAAGGCCACTCCCCAGAGCTGATCTTCATTGTACTTCTGGCTATTGCAGATTGACTTTTGCTGCCTTTGCTGCTCTGGCTGAGATTACCTCATCAACCCTAATGGCATCCATGGCTGTTGTTGCTACATCTGCCTCAGCACCACCCCCAAACATCTCCACCACCACCACCTCCCCAAGGGCCTGTATAAGGGAACACGCGTGAGGATGTAGAGAACGAGGATGAAGAGGATGAAGAGAATGAGGTTGAGGAACTCCCTACTACCAGCACTCGCCAGGAGTCTTGGGTGTGGTGGTTGTTTTCCATTTATGGTAACACACCAAAAGCATGTGCGAACAAGGTCACCTGTAACCAGTGCAAATTGGTGCTGAGTCGTGGGAGACGTGATTCGTACAGCTTTGCTACTACATCCATGAAGCGACACCTAACTTTGTTCCACAATGCAGACATTCGCAAGGTTGTACCTTGTGATGAACGTAGTAGGATGAGTTCCTCTATAGCATCCTCCGTTTCCGCTCCTCTCACCACAAGTGACACTCCTGTGGGAGAGCGCATCCCTCCAGCTGCTTCACAGGCCATTCGCAATGCTGTTGACCCTTACCTTTCGAGGGTCACAATATTGTGTATGTATGCAACGCAGTACTCTGCAGGGGGGAGAGTCTTCGAAGTGCTTTCAAGACTACGGTCATGGACCACCAGAAGACCTGCTACCTACCTAAATAAGGCCCACCCTACATCTTCCTCTCTCCACCTGCCCTTTCTTATCCCCGTGGTTGTAGTCCCTTCCTTACCCTTCTTTCCCCTCCTCTCCTAGTGTGTCATGTGTAAAAAAGCAAAAAAAATATAAAACAACAAAAATCCCCAAAAAAAGGCTCTTTTCAGAGCCGCCTTTCACAGATTAAAAATAGAAGTATCAAATAAACAGTGCAGGGCCCTGCACATTTTTTAAATGTCGGTGGACAGTCCTAGGACAGATACAATTTTGGGGTGCTGCCCTACCAAACCAATGCACTTTTCTCTGGGAGTAAGTGGTGGCTCTGAAAAGAGCCTTTTGTTGGTGTTTTTGTGTGTTTGAAAAACTTGGATTCTTCAACATCTACTGCAAAATAGATGATTGTAATTCCAAAAAAGGTCGCAATGCATTTTGTACATTTCTCAGAAAAATCTGATTGCCAGCATATGTATGATGGACTCCATCTCTGCGAAAAATGTATGTGCTACGAAACATAATATTTTCATTGTTAAAGGAGGACATGCCAACATCTCTTAGAAAGGCACAAACAGCCTTATTGACATTGCGCCTCGCTTTCTCCATTAGTGGACCAAATGAAGAAGAATGCAGCCACATTTGTCTTTGCGTAATACGAGCAAAAATTATTTGGGAATTTGGAAACATGTCCATGACCTTCTCAAGTCCTTCTTTCATTGCAAATTGCAAAGAAATTCCAGACACATGTCCTAAACCGTTCCCTCCACAATGAATTATAATTTGTCTGGATGATGCTCTGTCTGTAAAGTAGCACAGAGAGGTACCAAGTCCAGCAACTTCATTCCACGCACTCCATGCCAGTGCACTTCCACATGAGGGAATCCAAGATCTGCAGATACACCATAATGTTCTGCATGCACTTCCAACCAATGTATCCATGAGTCTCCAAAATCCAGATAATGGGCCTCATTACGAGGTTGGCGTTAAGGCAAAAACGATGCCGGTATGGTAATACCGGCATCGTTTACCGTTCCATTGTATTCTGATCCGCAAACCCGGTTTTAGCGGCACCCTAAATAACGGTGCCGCTAATAGCGGCATAGGCGCGTAAACGCGGCCCTTCAGAGAGCAAATACCAGCATGCCGGTAATAGGGGGAAATCCCAACCCACGCAGAAATGCAAATACCGGCATTGCAAAGCCGGTAATCACAGGCTGCACGATGCCGGCCATACAGGAATCGCGGACCACCCGTAAACAGCAATCAGGATACAAGGCAACTGCCACAGGTGCACATAATCCCCACAGGTGGAGTCAATGGAGGCTGGGCCAGTATAAAATATGCACACCCACACCCCTTCCAACACCAAAATGCTACCACTAGCTGTTGCAATCATGGCGCTGGAGGACATGCCCATACTGCTACAACTGCAGCAACAACAGCAACAACAACAACAACTACAGCAACAACAACAGGCAGCACAGAGGAGATGCAGGAGGAGAAGGAGGGTGAGACAGGCCCAGCAATTACCACCAGCGCAGGCAGCAGTGCCTCGTAGCAAACCACCAATCCCTCGCACCAGACCCAGCCCTTTCAACCTAACCCCTGAGCAGATCCACACCCTGTTCCGGTTGGACCGTAACACAATCACCACCATAGTGGACATGATACAAAATGACATTGCCAGCCTCATTGAAATACGCACTGCTATCCCCCCACTACTAAAGGTGGTGTCCGTGCTACACTTCCTGGCCACAGGCACCTACCAACACACAGTGGGCCAGCTGCATGGCATTTCACAACCACTATTTTTGCGCATGTTGAACCAGGTGCTGGATGCCCTCCTGAAGCACGCAAGCAGCCACATATCCCTACCACGGACTGCCCAGGAGATAGCAGACACCAAAGTAGGCTTCCATGCACTGGCAGGCATGTCCATTTGTGTTGGTGCACTCGACTGCACCCACGTGGAATTGGTAGTCCCCCATGACATAGAGGCGGTGTACCGCAATCGCAAGCAATACCACTCCATCAATGTGCAAATGGTATGTGACTCCAGCAAGATCATCACACATTGCTGTGCCCGATTTCCTGGATCAACACATGATGCCATGGTACTGCGTAACTCCACGCTACCCCATCACAAGGAGCGACATGCTGGACCACGTGCCTGGCTGCTTGGTGAGTTGCACAACCGTCCCATGGCAGTGCTTCGGGGCACTGATGTGTGGGATGCATAAGGGGGGGATACTGCACCTGGGTGGGAAAGGGGGGGATACGGCACCTGGGTGGGAAAGGGGGGAATACGGCACCTGGATGGGAAAGGGGGGGAATACTGCACCTGGGTGGGAAAGGGGCCGGGAATACTGCACTTGGGTGGGAAAGGGGCCAGGAATATTGCACCTGGTTGGCAATCGCTGGTGATTGGAGAATGCATGCAGAGCTAAACACTCCTGATCTGAACCATTCAAACAGAACATGACACATCATTGGGCCACATATCACAAATAATGCATATCGATGTCAACAAGTAAGAGGCACAATCAGGCCACCATGGTGATGGCAAGCAATGCATGAATGAACAGGATGGCAACTGTGGCAATGTGGTCCTTTTGGCCATACATAGTGGAGACTGAACAGCATGCATTGGGGGCTAAACATTGTTGCAATAGCACTGCACATCTGCCTCAGCATGCATGATTACACCCTGCATCATCTATTGAACGCCATCCAGACTACCACACCTCATGACAGTATAGATTGCATCTAGGTAACATTTTTGCATGCGTACAGGGACATGTGCATGCCCACACCAAATACCTGCCGCCATGACTGTGCTCCCTGAAGGTGGCAGTTCAGAGTAACACACACCTATTTGTGTCTGCTTACAAGTGATGGAGGATATCCCTTGATGCCGTTGCTACTCACCCCTTTGCGGAAACCACAGAACAGCCATGAGGAGGAGTAAAATCGTGTGCACACCTGTACCCATGTTGTGATTGAGCAGACCTTTGGCCTTTTGAAGGCGTGGTTCCACTGCCACAGCAGGTCTGGTGGGGCACTCCTTTACAGGCCTGAGAAGGTGGCAAAGATCACCATGGCCTGTGTCATGCTGCACAACATGTGCATCCAGAGAAATGTACCACTGCCACATGACATTGACATGCATGGGCCGGGTGAGGATGAAGGGGATGGAGACGGAGGCGAAGGAGCCCCCCTGCCAATACGTGATGCATGGGATGGCCATGCTGTACGCCAAGCACTAATCCACAAATACAACTGAAACGCAGGGACCATGAAAGTCATGTGCCAGTGACACACTGGCTGCATGTGGACATGGACACTTGTTTTGTTTGAAGTTCGCAACTGTACACCATCACACATTAAATGTACATGCACAAAATGAAGTATGTCCAGCCATTGATTTTCTTGCACACAATGGGTGTATTTTTCAGACACGTAATAATGTAAACATTCTCCTCACAACCCCCAGTGAACTTCCTCACCCATCCTACAAATCCCAAAAATACCCCAGTGAACTCCCTCACCCACCCTAAAGACCCCCAAAATACCCCAGTGAACTCCCTCACCCACCCTACAAACCCCAAAAATACCCCAGTGAACTCCCTCACCCACCCTACAAACCCCAAATGTCCCCGAATGTACACCAAAGATTGTTCCCTTGACTTCTTCGCCTTTTTGGGATCCGGGGGTGGCATGTCCAAGCGCTGTGCACTCCTCCAGGTCATCCGTATGAGGCTTTAGGGGGCTGAGGTCGAAGGGGTCGTAGCAGTGGACGTGTCAGTAGCCGGTCCCAGACACTCCCTCATCGCAGTTGTGGACACCTCAACGGCAGCAGTGTTAGCAGTGATGGCTGTAGCAATGGCCCTCATGGAGTCCTTCCCATCGGCAATATGTTGCCGCATTAGGTCTAGCATCAACTCCTGTCGTGCCTCCACCCTCGACAGGCGAGTCTCAAAGGAGTCGTTGGTAGCGGGAGTGTTGATGGCCGGGGTAGTGATACCTGGGGTGGTGGTAGCCAGGGTGGTGGTAGCCAGGGTGGTGGTAGCCGGGGTGGTGGATGGCGCTTGCGTGGGGCCCACATCCAGGGAACTGTCCTCCTCGAAGGGGCATATGTCAGACTCTCCGAGGTCGGAGTCATGGAGGCAGGGATCGTCTCTGCTGTCGGCCTCTGTATGGGGGAGGGTGGTAATGGGGCTTGGGGTGGGTGTGGTGGACACGACTGTGTCACCCTCGATGTCCACATCAGCATCCGCAACGTCCGCGGTGGTTGGCGGTGTGGGAACGGAAACACTTCCCACTGTTGTGGGTGGCTGCTGCTGGATTCCATGTGTGTGGCCCACACTGGCTGCAGGTGTTTCCTGCTGGGTTTCTGCCTGGTCTGGCACACTGCCTGTTGGTCTGGGCAGTTTCTTGTTGGGCTGGGGGTGGCTGTGGCCCTTGTCCCTTGCCGTGATGTAGATGCCCTTGCTCCCCTGCCATCTTTCTCATCGATGCCTGGGGGATAGAATAGATGCAGGTCATCAGTGATGGTGTCACATGGCAGCAATATTCTATAGCGCTGTGTTATGTTCATTCATTCATGCATCCAATTATTACAGGGGTGTGGCATTTGGTGTTCTGAGGGGGCATGTGGGTAATCAATGCATGGCTGGTGGCATGGCATTGATATGGTGTATGTGTGGTGAGTTACATGGGCACGGTTGAGTCATGTTGCCCGTGTTTTGGGATTGGGATTGGCACTCAGCATGCATTTGTGTGTGCCAGGGTGTGGCACACATTCTTGACTGGATATGTTGATGTGGGCCTTGGACATGCATTGCCTTGCCTAGTCTCACTTCCACGTCACTTGTGCCACATCCTGGTTTGCCCTACAGGGATGTGCTGGGTCACTCACCTTCTTCTGGGCGCCCATCTCCATCTCTCCAAATCCCTCTATAGACTCGGGATCTATGAATGAACTGGCTGTCTCCTCCCATGGCATCAGCTTCACTGGTGAGTGTGGCTCTCGCCTGTCGCCATGGGGGCCCTCCTGTTGACTGCCAGGATGTTCCTCACACTGAGGCAGAGGTCGTCCCACCGCTTGCGACAGTCGCGCACAGTCCGTGGGGTGGTTCCCACAGCCGACACCTTCTGGGCAACCATCTGCCAGATTTGCTTCTTTTTCATCTGGGAAGCATGCTTCATGTCGTTAGACCTGATGATGTCTGCATGCTGGGCCAGGGTGTCTGCCAGCATATTAAGCTCAGTGTCAGAGAAACGCTGTTTCCGCTTCCGGGGTGTCATCTTCCTGGTTACCTTGGACAGCCTGAGCATTTTCTGGCACAGCACAACACAAATGGACTGGTGGTTGGGGAGAATGGCAATGGAATGTGTTTTTAAAGATGACCGCCGGCCCATTTCCCGTTCGTGCTCGATGATGTAATTTCCGGGTCCGTTTTTTGTGAACACGGTATTACCATGGTGGTATTACCATGCCGGTATTTAGGGGTTGGTATGAGGCATTACCGCTATCAGCGGGTCCCGCGATGCCGGTATAGGGGGGTTGGAGGGGCTTTAGCGGCATGACGGTATTGCCATTACCATTGGGGGAACGCGCGTGCTCACGCACTCATAATCACCCGCTATTAGCGGGTTCATACCTGCACGGACCCGCTCATTCCGGCATGCCGGTAATGAACCCGCTTTTACCGGACTACTCGTAATGAGGCCCAATCTGTTTTCGAAAACACACAGCCATAGCTATCTGTTCTTCTCTCAGGAAAAAGACTTTCTCACAAAATCTCTCCTTACACAACACACCCACTAAACTTTGCTGACCAATCCCTAGCTCTGCTCATTCTCATTTGCCTGCTTCTCCACCCCAGAATCCCTGTATGTAATACGCGCTGTCCGCAGACTACCGCCATGTCCGTGGACATATAAAAGAGCTAAGCGTGGTGAATGTAAATTTAAATAGTGTGCCCCATTTCCCCTTTGAGGTGAGCTCTGAAAAGAGCCTTTTTTTTGTATTTTTTGCAGATGCCTGACAGACACCTGTTATTTTCTATTTTTTCTTTTTTTTTTCTTCTTATTTTACAACTAAAATCTTCACATATCCTTCTCCAAAGCAACCCCTACATTCCAAAACAGCATGGCATTTCCCCAAAAAAGATAAAGAAATGCCATCTTCTTCAAAATAAGCAGCATTACTCTAATCAATAGTCTCGTTGTTACAGAAAACATACCAGCTCTAAGCATGAAAGCATGCATGCCTTGCAATGTTTTGCTGAGGACAAAAAAACATAACTATTGTCCCTCATGCCCTATGTAGTAATCCAGAAAAAATGACTTTCGCATTTGGAAGGATGTTGATTACTGCTTGAACCAACTGTTCCAAATCTGCCAATAAAGTAGGGGAACTCACGTAGCCCAAATGGAAAGCACCATAGTGCAAAACTACTGGATGGGGACTGTTCATCCTATGCATATCTTCACAAACTTGGAGAATTGCCTCTACATTGCAATCAGGCACAATGATCCACACCACCTCCACTCCTCTAACATCGAAATTGTTTGCCACATGCCTGCATTGAAAATACTGCTGTAAACCATGCACAAACATATCTCCGAACACCAACACCCTGACTTTCTCCACCTCTGCCATCTTCACTACACACACTCTTTCTACACAAATCCACAACATCAACATCTGATTGGCTGATCTCTACAGTCCCCTTTCCTTGCTGGATTTGCTGGAAAACCCGTATGGGGCACTCCCTATCCGCGGACAGCCACAGTGTCCGTGCTGCACGTAACTCTTAGCCAGCCCTTCTACACTTTCCACATCACTCTCGGTTCCATTACCTCATTGGATACAGCTAATCAGTCACACAACCATCCACCAATCACAACCAAGACCTCTACATCTAACTCAATCATCAGAGTTCCGCACTTCAGATGTACTGTTCATCACTCTGAGTACAAGTCTCATATCATTGGAAAGCACCTACTACAAAAACTACTGTACAAGTCTCAAAGATTTCTACTTACAGCTCCATGCATATCCACATGCATGATTACAAACTACAGGTATGCATATTTTTTTCAGAGTACATGTACAACTCTTATGAATCCATATAAACAGAGTAATGCCACTAAATCTGCATAGCCTATACATACATGCCAACGCTCCCAATTTAAGCGTGAGACTGACGATTTTTCATTGAAAAATCACACTATTTTTTACTGTATCCCGCATAACCTATACGTACATGCCAATCCTCCCGATTTACGCGCAAGACTCCTGATTTTTCATTGAAAAATGGCACAATTTTTTACTGTCTCCTGCCCAAATTAATGCTAATCCCAATGCAATCCTATGAGAAGAATAAATGTTCCCATTTGCTGTGGTGAAATCTCCCTCTCAGGTGCTCCCGATTGTTGGCATGTCTACCTATAAGATGAAATTATTCACATTTTTCCCATCTACTATAATCAACTATCACTTCCAAACCAATCTGCTATCTACAACACAACTGTAAAAAACCAAGTGAATTTCATGAACTTAAAATACTACTCATTTGCAAAGCATGTTGAACTAACATACTCGAAATAAAATATAAAGGCTGCACACAGTCAAATGAAATGCATGCATACACTATGTTCAGATATCAAACAAGAATACTACCACATAAACACAAAAATCAATGTGTACATTAACATCAGTGCTATAAACACACAAAATGACTAACTTCTTTCTTTTGCAATTGCAGTGAAGACCACTCTCTTGAAAATCAGCAGCATCTAAACTACAAACAACATATCCGAAGAAACCTGCTCATTCCACAAAAAAAGAGTAAGTACAATACTTCTTACTGTTCCTCAAAGACACTGTAGTTCATTCATGTAATTTGCGCACCAAAAAAAACGGCGATTTCTAAACCATTCTGCCCACAAATCCCCATTTATTAAATAGAGATTAGCAGGCAGACTGGCACACAAATCCCTGTTTTCTGGGACACAAATAACATACTCAACCCTTAGAATGTTAAAACTGTTTTAATTGTATACCATTACGTTTACTATTAATCTTCGCCTCACCACTAGCTAACTTTCTACTCTCATCTGAACCGCAGTGTAGTAACACACAAACAGAAGAATAGCCTTCCCAACTCATTGTAACTGCCCAATGCACAATCACACACCACCACATACATCTTTCCCATCAAACTCATACACTCATGCACACAGCACACATACATTGCAAAATAGACCAACCCATACCTTCTTTTTTTTTCAACAGACCCCAAAGAATGACTACCAAAAAGCAAGTCTGTAGAAAGCAACGCAGAAATAGAGCAAATGAAAATAAAAGTGTCTAAAATAAGCATCCATCTCTACCAGAGTTTGTAAAAAACATTCAAACAAAACAGCGAATGCAGTCATTTAGCGAAATAAAACAAGGTTTAGTACAGAAACTTTGCCTCCTCTATCAAAATGTGAAACAAAACAAAAATGCTTAACAAGAATTCGGCTACCACTAATGCTAAAACTGTTCCTATAAATCTTGATATTCTAGCAAGTAACCATACCAAAAAATATATTTTAGCAAAAATGTTCTGCTACAGAGCCCTTTCGAATCTTATAAAAACAGGAGTGAAATCATGCACAACCCTTAACACGTACCATAGAAAATTAATCTTAGAAGCTCTCGTAGACAGTGCAATCCTTCTTAAAAAAAGGAAGTTATTTATTTTAGTTTTAAACAGGATGACACCACTAACAAAGCTAACTACTAAACTACATAGCAGTGGACGAGGTTATGAAAAAATGAATAAAACCATAATGGAACAAGAAACACTGCTTACAAAAATATCCCCAGAAAACTCTGAATTACCTCTCCATTCGACTGAACCAGAACGTCCAGTTTACAAATGGCCATACACGTCAATGTGTAACATTCCCAACAAATCTTTCAAATCTTTACGCCAGTTCCTCAATCAGTATGTGAAAGGTAAAGACAAAATCAAAATTAAAGTGCTGCAAAATATGGATACCTGTCCAGTGCGCAAGGACATTCATTAGCCTGCATTGCAGGACCTATTTGCAAAAGCACCTTCCATGATATCAAAATGATATCAACACATCATTCAACTATAAGAAATGTAGTCTATAAACTTTACTATGCTAAAAGTCCTGCTTTAGAACTAGCCAATTTAAATAACACTTTCCTACATGGTACACCCAAAGACCTACAAGAAGAAATCGACCGTATCCATAGAAAATATTTTGGAAGTGAATGCAATAGCTTTACAACAGACTAGCAACAATTCTGCACATGGCAACCTTCCACTACACACATACAAAAAAGAAATACTAAAATTTAGAAGTACATCCGCGGAAGTACCAAACCATGTGTGTGTGTGTTGCCGCAGAACTTTTTACAAAAGTAACACAAAAACTATGGACGTAACATACAAAATAGAAGACAATGAAGATTCCAAATGGTTTGAATTAGCTCTTTACCTTTTAGCAGAAAACAAATACGAAACAACTGACCCCTTAATACTTTGCAATTACTGCACTACAAAACTTGACAACAACAAAACTCCTTCACGTACTATCACAAATAACTTGGAATTATTCCCACTACCAAAACCCCTGCAACAACTCAATTTATATGAGAGCAACATAATTAAAACAGTGCACCCATTTCAAGCAATAATAAGCCTTCAACCAAAAACAGCAACATTGCTTCCCTCTGAATTGGTGAAAGGTATTCATGGCAAAGTAGTTTATTTACCATTAGATCTGACAGAAAATGTGCACACTCTCGGAGTGCAACATCCAATAGAGCAATCTTTAATTGTCTTAGTAAATGGTGTACCAACAAAAGACAAAAAAATGTGGCAACAACTCGTGGATTTACATAAAGTTAGACAAGCCTTGCAATATCTAAAAGACAATAATGAATACTACAAAGAAATAAATATTGAAGAAAACTTAAGGGAAACAACTGAAATAATTCAAGAGTCACCAGAAACTGGTGTATTTGAACTTGTAGATCCTGCTTATTTTAGACCATTATACAATTCATCCATTACACTCTAATGACACCATAGATGATGCACTAGAAACATACCAAATGCAACAAACCAAAGGATCACCAATAAGCATATGGGAAAAATGTATAGAAGCAAATGCGTTTCCTCTACTATTTCCTACTGGCAAAGGAGGAAGGTACGATGATAGACCCACTCAGATAACAGCATCAGAATAGCGCTCATTACGAATATATTCTGAATATCCCAGATTTAGATAAAATGTGGAATACATATTCCAACTACTCTTTCAAAGTGAACTAGCAACTCTATGCTATGGAGTTGTACACATTTTGAAATCAGGAACCCATTTTCAAAATATGTCAGCTACACAACCAATACAAAAAGTGCAAGAAAAAGATGAGGTTTTACAATCAAGCATTACAAATCTGTTTGCAAACAGGCGTGGTACGAAAGAATACTCGATGTCACAGAGATGTACGTTGTATGATCAGAAACCTTGGCCCACCCACTTGGTTTGTTACATTAAGTTGTGCAGAATATGCATGGGAAGATGTACATCATTTCCTACGTATATCAAACAAATGGTGGCGCACGGTGATGGTGTGAGTTATGGTTGCTTAGCTTACCATAACTGGCGAATTCCAGGGGTTTGTGATGTCATCTTTGATGTGCTGGGTGTTAGTCTTAGCAATGCACGGTGGTGGCGTCAGTTGATTAGATTATCATAACTGGCTAATTTCAGGGGGTTTTCGGTTTTACATGGAATTATAACGTCCCTTTAACAAAGTTTTTTTACTGAAAATATATATATATATATATATATATATGAATGACACGGCCCACGGTAGTGGTCGTGTAGTTATGGTTAAGTTGCTACGCCGATAGGAAGACCACTTTTTGTGTGGCTTATAACTTTGCTCCCCCGGACCAATCCTTACCAAACTTTACAAAAATAGTATATGGCCCGGTATTACAGTTGGCAGAGGTTTCGTGGAGGGGGGGGCAAAGTTATAGCGGGGTCCCAAAATATTTGTTTCCATAGACTGAATGGGCAAAAACATTGTGCACGCCTACAGGCTGAACAGCTGGATGGATTTTAACCAAATTTGCGGCAGAAGCAGGGGCTTGGATCTGAAAGCGTGCTTTTGTGTGTTTGGAGGAAATCCGACCAGTACTGAACTGAAATCTATGTCTCAAAAAACTAGTGATATATAGCTCCGCTCCGCTGACCCATTCCCGGTTCGCTCCGCGGACAAAAGTCTCATTGGCTTGCACTATACATTGATTTCTGATTTCGGCAAACATTGGACGCGGCTGCTGGTTGGCTGGAGGGAAGCTTGCTGTGCGTCAACATTTTTTGGAAACACCACCATGGTGTATCAGAGGACATTGCGCCACCGGAAGGGCCTGGAAAACATACTTTATGCCACATGGTGGTGGGAAGAAGGGATGGAAATCGTGGGGGAGTGACAAGTGGTTCATCTGATATATCTTCATTAGGTGGAAGAAGACAGCGGTGTGCCCGCAGTATCCATACGTATTGTGACAATTTGCAGGTACCTCCACAGTCGACTACCTTGTATGGTGAATGCAGGCAGCCTTCGTTACGGCATGATAGCTGGTGCGGTGACCTCTTTCCGTGATGACTGATGGCAGATCAATGGCACAAGGGGAGTGCATTGCACATGACATGATCATTTTAACATACAGTGTACTATGGTGTGTTGTGTGCCGTAAGAACATATTCCCTTTGATGCATGGGTGGAGGACTTACACCGACAACTATGTGCCCTGGTTGCAAGTAGGTTTAACATTGTTGCCTTGTGTGTGTGGTTTGTAAACATGGCACACACTGTTGGTTCCATGGGTGTGCAGATGGTTTGCACATCCTACAGTGTGTAGTCCATGGCTGGACCTAGTGGAGTGAACAGTCTGTAGTGTGTCCACTGGGTGCAGTGTTGAAATACTGTGTGCATAGAAGTGAATAGGGTTGAACTTCATATTTTATCGGCTTTGGTACTGTCTATTGCGCGGAGTGCGGACTACTGTACTGCACCATGAAATATTGGTTTTCTGCAGCTAGTACAGTGCTAGTGGAAACACTATTTCCCTTTGACAGTTCAGTTTAGATCCCCAGCGGTACATGCACACTGAGCCATGCAAGTGCTGGGGCGTTTTGCTCTGCCAGCATTGCATAGCTCAATTGAAATGCTGGCTGGGGCACTGAATGTTTGTATGTGCGAGAGGGAGCTCCTGCGCGTCCTCACACATACGTATAGAGCAGCCTGGAAAAGAGAGTTTCAGCATCCACACTCAGGCCAATGCATAAGGTACATTTATGTTCATTTGTTTTTTATTTAAACATTTGTATGGATGTGTGTTTGCTTTTGTTATAAGTGAGTGTATGGTGGTTGATGCTTGTGTGAATGATAGAGTGATTGCTGTATGAATGTGTGTGTGTTAGTTTGTTTTGGTCCTGTGAGCTGATTTTGGCAAGTGCTGGATAGAGGAGGAAAGGAGGGTTGTACAACAAAGGCATTTTGAAAATGCCTAAATGCCTTTGTTGCACAATCCCCCTACCCACCTGGCAAAATCAGCTCTCCTTCTGAGGTGCTGTGGGGGACAGGTATGGTGTTTTTTTTACTGGACTTCTATCAAAGATGTCCAGTCAAAAATACAATGCTTTCCCCCTTGGCACCCTAGCACATTTCATACACACATAATCATGTTGACTGTGTTAGGGCCAGTGGGGCCCAGGCGACAGGGATGGTATCTTTTTATTGGGCAATCCAAAAATGTTTGAAGACCACTGCCTTAGAGGTACTCTGCCTTTCCTCTCATTCCCCCAAAAGCTCACACTCTCTCAAACTCTGGTTCTCTCTAGGCAGGATTACTGTAACAGCCTCGTTCTAAATCACCTGCCTCCACTTTCCACCCTTTACAACTAATCCAGAACAGGACTGCAAGACTTTTAGTTGGCCTCAAGTTCTGGGATCGTATCTCTCCCGCTCTGAAATCCTGTTATTGGCTCCCAGTGGATGCAGGGATTACTTTCGAAACTCTCTGCATTGTCCACAAGGCTTTCTGGGGCCTGGGTCCAAAATATATTCAACTATCCCTCTCTAAATACCTCCCCTCTCGAGCCCTTTGCTCCTCTTCTTCTAACTCCCTCAGGGTCAGTCATTTTTAAAAGGAACGAGCTGGGGGGTAGACCTCTGTCTTCGGCTGGGGCATCTCTTTGGAACAGTCTCCCTGCCACCATGAAACTTGAGGAGAACCATCTCCGGTTACAGAGGCAGCTCAAGACTTTCCTGTTTGCTTCTGCCGTTGCCCCTCTTCTCCCCTCCTGACTTGCTTACTCCTCGGGACCATGAACATGGCCTCTCTCTGTTCTTCGGGCCCAGGTACCTGCTCACCCTATCTCCCTCATACACTGCCTATGGGCCACCCCTTACACTGGGGTCTGTATCTGTACCCATACAGTCCCCCACTCACTCTTTTTCTGCACTTATCAGATACACCCTATCTGACTAACTTAGCACTTTGCCACTTTGCTGGCTGCACTTCCACTGTTCATTGCCTTTTATTTATTTATTTTACTTATTATTATTTATTCTATTTCTCTCGTCTGTTCCGCACTTTCCACTTCTCTCCCCTTCCATGCTCTTTCCCCTTTTCACTTTTCCATTCACTTGTGTTCTCTTAATGTCACTGCGACTAGTAAGATTGTTGTTTTTGTTCTCCCCTGTTCCCCTCTCTTTGCCTGGTCACGGTCTGAAAAACTTGTGTATGAGTGTGATATAAATAAAATATTATTTCATTTCATTTATGTTATGTTTCTGGATTGTGGTAACCAGCCACATGTTTGCATGCATGGCTCTGTTATGTTGTGCTGGGTGTGGAGAAGGCTTACACTGTTGGGTGCATGGCGAAAGGCCATTGACAGTAGGCCATGACCCAAGAGCCTAGGCTTTCACCACAGCCACCACAACATAATGCAGCCATGCAGTTTTACCGCTGCATCTCTCTGAGGGTGGTGACCTTCAAAGAAAGGTTGTGTAGGACATTTTAGATGTGGTAGAACAGCAGCAGTGAGTTTTAATGCGCACATTACCATATGGTGTAGGTTATTGCATGTGTTGCACATTAGGGAGCCACATGTGACCATTTGCCTGTGCTATGGTTTGCCCTTTATAGCATATTTCTGATGGTACATGTGTATATTGTGGTACGTATCCACATGTTGCAAATCATGGATCTATTATGTTGTGGTGGGTGTGGGCAAGACCTACACTCTTGGGTGCATGGCCACAGGCTGTAGGCCATAGGCCATGCACCCAACAGCATAGGCCTTGATGATAGCCACCACAACATAATGCAGCCATGCAGGTTTAACTCTGCATCTCTCTGATGGTGGTGACCTTTAAAGAATGGTTGTGGAGGACTTTTTAGACTTGGTAGAAGACCAGAAGTGAGGTGCTCAGCAACACAAATTTCAAATATGAACAATATACACAGCCACCCTCATACTGTTCACCACAGCCAGCACAGCATCATGCAACCATGCATGCAAACATGTGGCCAGGGTGAAAGTTGGCAGGCTCAATTACAGCTGGGGAGTGCATTGCAGATGACATGATAATTTAAACATAGGGTGTACTACAGTGTGTTGTATGTGGTGAGGCCCTAGCATCTTGGATGCATGGCTAGAGCGCTTGCACCGACAACTATTTGGCCTGCTTGCAAGTAGGTTTGGCATTGTTGCATTCTGTGTGTGGTGTGTGAGTATTGCATAACTTGTTGGTTCCATGGGTGTGGTGGTTGTTAGCACATCCTACAGTTTTTAGTCAATGGCTGGAGTTTATGGCGTGAACACTACTGCAGTGTGTCCACTAAGTGCGGTGTTGGAATTCTTTGTCTACAGAAGTGGATAGAGGTGAAGTGGATATTTTATCTGCTTGAGTAGTGTGCATTGTGCAGATTACTGACTACTATACTGCACTTTGAAGTATTGGTTCTTTGCACTTATTGGAGTGCTAGGAGGAAACAAAATATTGCTACCTGTACTTAGTGGTAGTGGGTAAAAGCGTGGATAGTTTTGGTGAACTTTTAACTAGAGATGGTTTGAAAGCTCATGAGACGTATACTGTGATTGTATAATGGTACATATGGAGTGTTGGACATAAATTATAATGTTCGATCCAGAGGACTTGGATGTGATTTCTGCATGCCTGTGTGACTATTTGATAGAACCTGATGAGGGAGAGCTGGAAAAACAAATGTGAAAAGGGAAGAAGGCTTGTCCCTGCTTTACTGGGGGGCGACCCTTGCTGTAGCTGGGAAAGCGCATGTGCCACATTCTGACCGTCTCAGCATGGTAGGCATGGAAATGGAACTGTGGAGTTTATCCAAACAGGTGTCGAGGGCATGCTTCACAGGAAGGGGTGGTACTATTGTTTCCTAATATTCTGTAGTGAGGTTGGCAGAGATGGAGGGATGCAGAGTATTGGTCATGGGTGATAACTGTGCAAGATCTGCACAGGTATGCTGTGCAAAGAGGTATTACTGTTAATGTTGAGTTGGAAGGAGTGGAGGCTTTCTGGGGCACTATCTATGAGTGTAGTTTTGGCTGTATGGTGGACCTTTGCAGGTGTGTGGCCTCTGTCAGTACTGCTGATGTTGTTGGGTGCATTTTGGAGGTGAAACTCTGGGGTACATGTCGTGTGGACATGTGCTCTGTCACCTGAAGAAGTTGATGAAAGCAGTGATGCAGATTGTTCCCACTGCCAAGGTGCTTTTCTCAAGCATACCACCAAGAGGAGTGTGTAATTTTCCCCCAGCCAGAGGTCAGAAGGGGTCTTATATACAGAAGCATGTGTCAGTTCATGTGCAGTGCTGGTATGTTCTCCACCAACTATGACATTGTGAATGAGCGAAATTTGCACTGGTTCCATGCAAATGGCATTTCTTTGACCGTCATTGGCAAGAAGCGTTGAAGCGAATCCTGTAAAAATGTAAAGAGGAAAAGTAAACAGAAACTGAGATAAAGAGCAAAAACAAACAAGGTTCTGTGCAAGCATGTAAAAAAAAAGGCTCTTTTCAGAGCCACCACTACAGATGAAAATCCCCTACCCTGGTTGAAATGTATTCCCCCACTCCAGGTGATGTAAATGAATGCAGAAGTATAAGTCTTGGATAGTGTTAGATACTTCCAGTCTGAATGTGTAATGGTACCGTTGAAGTGTTACACAGAACTGACAGTGTTACATACTGACGTCTTGCCTGTGATTGGTGGATGCGTGTGTGACTATTTAACAGTACCCAAAGAGGTAGTGCTGGACAAAAAATAGTGGAAAAGGAAGAAGGGCTGCTCCTGCTTTAATGGGGTGCGGCCCTCACAGTACTTGGGGAAGTGCACATGCCACAGTCTGCACTTCTCACCAAGCAGGCCAATGGAAATGGGACTGTGTGGATTATCCAATCAGGTGCTGAGGGTGTGGTTCACAGGAAAGGGTGGTAAAACTATTTGTGTTTACTCTGCATAGTGAGGAGGGCTGACATGGAGAAACACATTGTATTGATTTTGGGTGATGCCTTTGTGGTAGATCTGCACAAGTATGGCCAGGAAAGACACAGTGATGGCAATTTTGGTTTGGAAGGAGTGGACACATTGTGGTGTGCTGTCCATGTCCGCAGTTTCAGCGTTATGCTTGATCTTTGCAGAAAAATGGGCAGTTTTGCTACCGTGCACGTCATGAATTATGGTGGCATCCATTTGGGTTACATGACTTGTTCACATGTGTTCCATCAACTGAAGAGGTTCACGTGGGAGTTAAGAGGCTTTTTCCCACTTCCCAGGTGGTTTCTCTGCCATACCACCAACAAGAGTATGGGACTATACTAATGTATGTTGTTCCCAGCCAGAGGCTGGAAGGGGTCTCATCAACAGAAGCATGTGTGATTTTTTTGTCCAATCGTGGGATATTCTTCTACAATAATGAGAGTTAATTCTCGAAATGCGGTGTGTTTCCATACAAATGCATTTCTTTGTCCAGCATTGGTGATGCTCATTTGTTTGCCCATATACTGGAGGCATTGAAAATTGTACTATAACCATGTGAGGAGAAGAAAAGAGAAAACTGTATAAAAACTGAAAATAAAGGTGTTTCTTAAGAAGCATCTAAAAAAAGGCTGTTTTCAGAGCACCCACTGAAGACGAAATCCCCTACCTTAGTTGCAATTTATTCCCCCACACCCGCACACAGCACGAAAGCCACATGCAGGGCTTTTGAGGATGGCGGGCATGGAAATGGGACTGTGGAGGCTAAGGGATTACACAATAACATTTCTGGGTGTGTTGTCTACGCAGAAGAATGTTGTTCAGAACTGATATTGTTACATGGAGAGCTCTTTACTGTGATTGGTGGATGCATGTGTGACTATTTATCAGTACTGAATGAGGGAGTGCAGGAAAGAATATAGTGGAAAGGGAAGAATGGCTGTTACTGTTTTACTGGGGCATGGCCCTCGTAGTACTTGGGGAAGCACACATGCCACATACTACCTTTGGCAGCATACTGTCCACAGGAATGGGATAGAGGGTGTGGTTCACTCGAATGGGCATTAATACTTCTCTCCATTACTGTGCGTAGTGAGCCGGGCTGACATGGTTGCCATTACTTGCAAAGGTAATGCAGCATAGATACAATATGATATTATATGATAGGTTATTTATAACATGCTTAATACCCAGAGGTTTCTAAGCACAGACCCGGGGATTGAACCTGTGGGGCTCTGTGTCATCTTGCTTCCACAGCGAGCACGTTGTCTCTGAGCAATCCTCCCTAAATTGTTCCAAACTCAGTTACAGCTCACAGCTGTGTGGGTAGCTACTCTGCTCTGAAAAGCTACAAACAGAATGTGGAGCAGTTCTGGGGTGTGACCTTTTGTAGGGCTGCTGCAAAGACCTTGCAATCGGCAAAGAGGCCTAAATCGTTGAACCCATACACACATGTGCAATGGCACATTGTGGGAAGTTTGTAAGTGTGTTCCCCAATAACACTCCATAGATCGCAGAACATTGCATTTTTCCACTGTTCGAGGGTCCAAATCTTGTCCGTGAAATAAGGGCCCATGCACAGCGGGGGTGTGGTCCCATGATGATGTCACTCATGTTCTTGATTGGGACGGCTGTCCGCAGGACACGTTTTGGGCAGAATGACATTCGTGATGTCGTCTTTAATGTCATGGGTGTTAGTCTTAGCAGTGCACGGTTGTGGCGCGAGTTATGGTTGCTTATCTTACCATAACTGGTGAATTTCTGTGGTTTTTCGGTTTTAATTGTAGTATACATTATATGGATACATTGTTATTAGTGCAAAGTAACTATTATGTCCCTTTAAAAAGTGTTTGCACTGAATTTCCTAGGATTTTCCTTAGGGCAACTGAACCATAACATCCCTTTAACAATGTTTTTCACCAAATTGATAGGTT
This sequence comes from Ambystoma mexicanum, assembly GCF_040938575.1. NCBI lineage: Eukaryota > Metazoa > Chordata > Amphibia > Caudata > Ambystomatidae > Ambystoma > Ambystoma mexicanum. The sequence continues at coordinate 1,365,343,058 of NC_090933.1, forward strand.
TCTAGTATCGCAACTTAACCATAACGTCCCTTCAACAATGTTTTTTCACCAGGATACCCTTAGTTTCTATAGATGCACCATGCAACATACTGAACCACCTGCCCCCATGCTGATAACCTCAGGGTTCGCAGACTGTACTATTATCCACGGACCTCAAATAGCATCCACACTGCCAAAAAGCTCAGGGGTTCTCTTACATTATTGCAGCGTGTAACAAAGACACTCAACAAGTTGAAAGAACAGCACATAAGTAAATCACAAAGAAAAATGAAGTAGGTGTACAAACTCTATACTTAAGAAAGCAACAGTGCAATTGCATAGAGTATGCAACATAATGGAATGCATCAATAACAAAAACAAACTGTGCTTCCAGCAGTATTACCTCAATGCTGCTTTACACAGAAACTAAAAAGCAACTGTCAGCAGGACAAGGACAAAGTACTGACAGCACAACTAAACTACAAACTGATAAGTGCACTACACTGTTTCCTGTAACTGTGCAGTTTGTTTAGTGTGCAATATTGAACAATAATTTCTCTTTTTTTTACATGGAAATAGAAAGCACTCTGGAGTGGCTTGAAGAGAATTTTCGTTGGGATGAAATGAGTGATGACAGTGATACTATTGGTACACAGTACAGTTTAAAAAGTAAGACAATTAATGCACATTGCCTCAGATGTACCTCAAAAATATTTTTTCTTTAACAGTACATACAGAAAATTTCCCAGAAGCAGGAGAAAATCCACAAGTGCATGAGCACATAGAACAGCAAACTAACAGTACACAAAAGCATCTACTGAGCTTGGAAGAAAAATGTTATCAATTAATGAACACTTTTGCCGATTTAAAAGATTTTGTACAAAGACATTTCATGGACAATATTAAATATCACTGCCCCACCTGCACCTGTACACCTTCCCCCTGTCCCAGCCAACCATCCCCACAAATTCCCTGTAAGCAAAAACATTACGATGAGACTTCAATCCCTTCCTTCCCTGATGCCGAACCTGTAGAAAACCCCAATTCCCCTGTATGTGTCTCCATTTCTGCTACCCCTTCTCTTTCCTAATTTGGATATTTATATGTGTAAATAAAGTGTTATATGTATACTGTTGCTGTGTGTGTGTGTGTTTTCTTTTTTAAAACCCCTGTTGGAGTCCGTGGAGCACAGAACCGTCCAGGATGTCTGCAATTAATCAAATTGGAGGTGTCCTACGGACACCGTGCCTGTCCGGCCTGTCCGCAATCAAAATGGAGGTGTCTATAGAACACCACACCTGTCCTCGTGTCTGCAAAGTTTTGACACACCTTTAATTAGTTTGGGGTGCCCACGCCTGTCTGATGGACACCTGCACGCATGCGCATCTCTTCTCCTGGGTCCTGCCAACATCGCCCCTGTCCGGCACGTCCGTAAAGTGATGAGATACTTTGATTAGTTCGGTGAGCTCACTAATGTCCGACGGACACCTGGGCACATGTGCATCCCACCTCCTTGGTCGTACGAACACCGTGCCTGTTTGGAACTATCCACTGCATGTGTGTTGCACTTTTAATTATTTTAGGGATCCCAACCCTATCCGTATGACACCTATGCCCATGCGCACACCACATCCCATGCAACAAGTGTCCTATGGACAGCTGTTCCTTTAGCGGACGTCCGCAAAGTCACCATGTGCCTGCACCTGCGCTGAGTGTAGGCCCTTATTTGCGGACATGGTCTGGACCCCTGACACCCAGAAAGTGCTTCTTTGAGCAATCCAAGGTGCTTCATTGTGAAACTTCACCCTTGCAGAGGTCCCAGAATGTGCCCCTGGCAATCTGGATACATTTTGGAACTTTTTGAGCCCTCTTTGGAGTTCAAAGTATCCGTGGAGCCTGCAACTGTCTGCAAAGCACTCCCCACCACCCCCATAAAAGGCCACACCCTAGAGCTGCTCCTGATTCTGTTTTTGGATACCAGGACAGATCATTGCTCCAGATTGCTAATTTTCCTGAGATTGATTTTGCTGCTGTGCTGTGCTACTTTTGGAGGACTATTCCAGAGGATAACTATAGCTATTCCTGCTGATGCTGCCTCTGCCTCAGCACCTCCCCCACCAGCTCCACCCCCACGACCCTTTGAAGGGTCTCAGGAATGGAACTGGCATAGTGATTTAGAGTGGGATCAAGAAGAGGACAAGGATGAGGTAGTGGAAGTCCCCATTGCCAGCGGCCAACATGAGTCTTGTGTGTGCAGGCTCTTTACCACCGTTGGAGACATCCCCAAAGCTTGTGCAAACAAGGTGCACTGCACTGAGTGCCAGATGGAGCTCATTCGCAGCAAACCTGGCTTGTACAGCTATTACACCACCACCATGCAGTGACACCTGAGGTTGAACCACATGGCAGCAGTTCGGGAGGGTTGTCTCCTTTGAACAAGGCAGTAGGTTGAGTTCCTCTGCAACATCCTCTGTATTTGCTCCTGCCACCACAAGGGACACTCCTGTGGAGCAGCGGATCCCTGAACCAGCCTTGCAGGCCATACGCATTGCAGCAGACTCTTACCTTTCGAGGATCACTACTTTGTGCATGAACTGTGACTCAGTACTCTGGAGGGGGCAGCAATTTCAAACTGCGAAGTGAAGTCCACCCAACATCTTCCGCTCTCCACCTACCCTGTCTTATCCCTGTGGTTGGTACACCTTTCCTACCCTGCCTTCCCTTCTTTTCCTTGTGTGTTGTGTATAAAAACACCCAACAAAATACAAAACAAGAGAAAATAAAAACAAAAAGGCTCTTTTCAGAGCCACCTTTCACAGTTAAAAAATAGAATTGCCAATGAAATGATGTAGGCCACTGAGCAGCCTGTGGAGTCTGCGGACAGTGCGGTAGTCTGCAGATTTCTAAAAAAAGGTGGATGGTGACGCCATCAAAAACATTGCACTCTTTTCCGGTAGAAAGTGTTGGCTCTGAAAAGATCCTTTTTGTTGTGTTTATTTCTTTTTTGAAGGGTTGAAGTAGCCAACACCTACTGCAAAAATGCCTGCTACAGTTGCAAAAAAGGCTACAATACATTTTGGATATTTTGCAGAAAAAGCTGATTGCCAGCATCAGTAAGATGAACTCCATCCCTTCAAAAAATGTTTGTGCTATGAAATGTAATATTTTCATTGTGGAAGGAGGACATGCCAACATCTCTCAAAAAGGCACAAACAGCCTTCACATTGCACCTCACTTTCTCCTTTTGCGGACCAAATGAATAAGAGTGCAGCCTCCTCTGTCTCTGGGCAATGCAAGAGAAAATTACTTGGGAGTTTGGAAACATGCCCATGACTTTCCCAAGTGCCTCCTTAATCACAAACTGCAATGAGATTCCGATAACATGCCCTAAACAGTTCCATCCACAATGGACAATAATAATGGCTGGATGATGCTGCATCACCAAAGTGGCACAAAGAGGAAGAAAATCCTCCCACCTCATGCCACACACTCCTTACCAGTGCACATCCACATGAGGGAAACCAAGATGTACAGCCACTCATCAGTGCTCTGCATGCACCAGCAACCAATGTATCCATGAATCCCCCAAAATTCATACACTCTGCCTCCTAAAAGACACAGCCATAGCCATAACCATCTGCACTCCTCTCAGCAAACATACCTTCTGCCACACTCTCTCCTTGCACACCACACCCAGGAAACCTTATTGACCAATAAACTGGCCTCCACAGTCCCACTTTCATACTTGCCATCCTCAAAAGCCCCGGATGTGGCATGTGCGATCCGTGGACTACTGCTGTGTTCGCGGACATATCATGCAATGCACAGGAGTAGGGAACACATTTCCACCAGGGCAGGGGATTTCCCATTTAGTGGTGGCTCTGAAAAGAGCCTTTTTTCAAAGCTGCTTCAGCAAAAAAACGAATATTTTATATTTTTGTTTTTTTATCTTCCTTTCCTCCTTATATCAGCCTCTCAACAGCCTCCCTCAGATTTAGAAAAAAAACAAGCACTCCTCAAAATGGACAACCAAACTCCATTGGTATTAAACAACTGCACATTGAGGCAGTCAATGCTGTCATTGGAAAAAAAAACGTATTCACACACCACATAACTACACCCATGCCTTTATTGACATGCAGCCTTCCAAGATTTTGCTGGGGATTCAACACATTTGGCTGATTCCACAGCGCTCTTGGCAATAATTACGAAAACACCCCCTTTGCACGGGTAAAGATTTGCATTACTCTCTCCACGAAGGACTTCAAAACAGGAATCAAACTTGGGGCACTGATGTACCCCAAATATTCTCCTCCACAGTGCACCAACACGATGTCTAGAATACCAAAAGTAGACAAGTTTCTAAAAGAGAAACCAGTTCCTCCAAATTGCATCCAGGGACACTCCGCCACAAAACCTCCATGACTGGAAACCCAAAATCTGCAGAAACACTGGATTTTGAATACCTTTCCAGATCAGCAACAGACTTATCACCAAGTACCCAGAAACATTATCCTGCCATCTTCACCATACATCCAACATAGCAATGGAAAAAAGTATAACCCTCCCTTCCTGTAAAGCACCCCCTTAACACCTGATTGGATAATCCACATAGTACACTCCTATTTCCATGCAAAGCATGCTGACAAGCTCCGGATGCAGCATGTGTGATCCTCGGACTACTGCAGTGTCCACGGATCTCGTAAGATATGGGACAGCCCTTTTTCCCTTTCCATTTCACTCTTTGCAGCACTCCCTCATTGGCTACTGTTAAGCAGTCACACACCCATCCACCAATCACATCCAAGATCTCTACATCTAACTCTATCATCTCACTTCAGATGTACTGTTTAACACTCAGAGTACAGGTATCCTGTGATTCCCAAGAACCTGCACCCAAAAGTTCTTACAAACTCTCCAAGATTTCTACTTCTAGATTCATCCGCATCTATATGCAGCAACACAAACTACAGGTATGTATATGTTTTGTCATGCACACAGACTGCATGTATGTTACAAAAGCATAGCAAGTACATAGATTCCATGCATACAAACTGGGTGCCTGCCACTTCCTATGCATAACCTAAATCAATGATCATACTCTCATTTGTCCCATGTCCTGACATCAAGTGTCAGTTTCTTACAATGCTGCGTGCTTTCAAAGTTTTCTTATAATGCCCACTTGCATAACAACTGCAAATCACATATATTCATTTTAGCAGCACTCAAAAATACACATTGGGAACTTTTGCACAGCAAGTTCAAGGGCCAGATCCTACGTGAAACTTCAATATATCACCATGTCATACATGCTTTCTCCTATCACCCACTGTAATGTGAAAAATGTTATTTTCTTCTTTTCTTCTGTCACGTTTGCAATCACTTCTCCCACTAACACACCTGACCAGAATAGACATAGAAAATGAAAACTGCATGTATGTTAGCAAAGCATAGCAAGTACATATATTGAATGCATAAACACAGGTTGCCTGCCACTTGCCCTGCATAACCTACCAAATAATCACACTGGCATTTGTACCAACAACTTACAGTTACTTAAAATGATATTTGCTTTCACAGTTGTCTTGTGCTGCCCACCGGCGTAACAGCTACAAACTACATATTTCAATTTTACCACCACTGCCTCTGATATTTTTATAGAACACCATATTGAGATCATTTCCACACCACATGCAAGAGCCGGATCATATGTCAAATGGCCAGAATGCACACACAAAAATAAAACATGTACATTAGGGTAGCATGCTAAGCAAGTGCATTGCACAATTGAAAACATACACCATTGGAAAGAAAGCAAAGAAATCAATATATACATTGGAAACTCTACTATCTGTAAATGTCCATACATAAATGCAACAACTGAAAATACTGTCAGCACTCATATGGAAAGCATCTGTCTGTCAGAAGCTTAACAAAATTCCACATATCATAACAATCTCCTTTCCAATCTCTACATCTTTCTGCCCTTTTTCTCACTCTACTACAACTTCCACTAATCCATTTCCAAAACAAATAGTACAAAAACATATCACACACTTCAAAAAGGCAGCCCCATAGGCCATAGTAATCACTGCAGCACTGGCCCCCATACCAAAAATGCTAATACTCCCAAGTCCCCACTCATATGTAGTGCTGTACAATTGCACAAACACACTAACTCTTCCTGCCAAGAAATCCTCCTACAATGTACAACCAAGTGTTCTACTACTGCTATTGGTGTCGAATTAACACACATACCCACCTACTTCCTTCTTTTGCAATTGTAGAAAAGAACCACCTGCCGAAAGCCAGTGACATCTCTGCTAGAAGACAAAACCCAGAAGAAACCTACTCTTCACATCCCCAAGAACAAGTGCAATACTGTTGCAGTGTTCTGCCTGTCACTCAGACAGTGCAGTGCCGTTGTATTGTAGACTAGACAATGTTATGTAAGCCCACATCAGTCATTTCACCCTTACTCATTGCACCTTGCCAGGTGCAATGTTGCCATTGTCATCAGAACACCATGCACACTAAAGCAAACCTTTCCTACGGGAACAGACACACATAGCACCACAACCTTCCCAACCAAAACTAACAACCCTCCGCATAATTACACTCCTCTATATATAGCTATACTCAGATTCATAAACTCATCCAAAGTACACACATATACATTACACAACTTCCAAACCAAAACATACCTTTTTTCTCCAACAGACACAACACAATGGGCCTCATTACGAGTTTGGCGTCCAAATTACAAACTCTGCTTGTGGGTGCTGCTCTGCATGCCTGGCCAGGCGTGCAGAGCGGCATCCGCAAGAAGAACTTGTGATTGCTCCGGCACTGCTATCAACGGTGCTGGTGCAACCATGCTCCCCCTATAGGGCAGAATGGGGATAGGGAGCCTGCCCACACCGGCACCCACGAATTGAACACCAAAACAAACGTAGACTACTACAAACTTTCAGCAGAAGCTGCTATGGAGCTACGCAGAGTTTTGAAATAAATGATAGATGAGGTGAGCATTGTCTCCAACCTAATGTTGGCTTTAATTCACCTCAGATTACAAGAGGTCCTTAAAACAGACTACGAAGAACTCTTTGGAGGAAAATACATTATTGTTTTAGGAGATCTTCAATTAACACCAGTAAAAGGTGAACCTGTTTTAAAACCTTAGGACACAAACTCTGCAGTAAGACACTTGGCAGCAAAGGAAATGTAAATCTCTGGCAACATTTCCAATACAGAGAACTAACTGAAAACATGTGTCAGTCTGCAGACATGACCTATGCCAACATTTTGAAAAGATTTACATTGGTGTGCTTTCTAAGAAAGCACACTCTATCTTAAATAGCGGACATATCCATGCGCTGTACGGCCATAACACATGTCCTACTAATGTCATGGAACAATTAGCACACAAAAATGTAAACTGTATGTCATTAATGCCAACCCTGAAAGTTGTGCACAATTCAATGACACAATGTTGAAAAAAGAAATATAACCACTAATGCGAACTTGCTCCACAGACAAAATGGACGTGCACGGTATGACAGTTCCTATGTGTCAACAAGCCACAGCACGACTAAATACCTTAGAGAACTCTATCTCTAACATAGCTGTTTGGAGAAAATGTTAACATTGTGTTTAAACTGTAGAGTAATTCTGAAGCATAACCTTGACATCGAACAAGGTTTAGTAAATGGAGCACTTGTTACAGTTGTTGGCTTGCAGACATGCCCATGTGACAACAGCATTCAGTTTGTCAATATTTAGTTTGACAAACTTTCAGAATTTAAAAGGATAGTACGCTGAACAGCCCGATTCCTTCTTTTCAAAGACATGTATCTATTCAGGGAACAGTCATCTCTGTCTCTAGCATACGTAGTCACCATTCATAAATCACAAGGTCTAACCCTAAATCAAGCATTGATTGACATTGGCAGCACAATCTTTAAAGAAGGCATGAGTTACGTAGCACTGTGACGCCTACACTTGAAGGACTATTTTTAGTCAATTTTGATGCAAGTAAAGTCAAACCTGATATTCCTTGCTTCGTAGAGTACAACAGACTATGTGCATTCTACACACCCCTTCTCAAAATGTACCCTGTTCCTTAAAAAAGCCTTGTGACAATGGTGAGATTCACTATAAATACACAAAAAGATCTACTACTAGAATTTCTAATGTACTTACTGCAAGTACTGGAAAGCAAAAACATACCTACATGTGGAAAGATATGTGCACTCTCTGCAGCCATGTGGTGCAGGAACAAGTCCCTAATGAATGCTTTGTGTATGTATCTATACCTAACTGTGAATCCATTCCATTTCAGCAGCTTGTACAAGATGCAAACCATAGCATATTATGTACTACTTGCAATTCCAACAATTGTACCACCTTACAGATACAATCACATAGCCAATATGTAATAGCAATACTTTTACAATACAATGCAGATGGTACCAAAAACAACTGCAAGCTTACTAGCTTCACACACTGACAAGAATCACATGCAAGAAAACCTTCACAACAGTAGGCATAATCTACCACACAGGTGCCACAACTAGTGCTGGTCACTATACTGCATACATTAACAAGAAATGTGGATGGTTTGAATGGAATGATACTTGCATTATTATGAAGCAGATATTACCAGCAAATCTTGCAAATGCCTACTTAATATTCTTGAAACCAAAATGTACTCAGTAATCTACTGCCCAATACTCACATATGAGAAACTGTAAACTGTTGGAATAAGCCAATTGGTATCTAACTACTACCATAATACTACAATATTACTTCCCATTAATCCACCAGCAAAAATGAAAGTTCTTCTAAGGAAACCCTTCAACACTTATTAAATATAAACAACCAGCATACAACTGGTATCTTATTGCACCCGCAGTACTACAATGTTACTTCTAGCGGTCAAAGTACCAAAATAAACCTTCAGAACTCACAGTGCTACAAACATACCCTCAACAACTTTCAAACCACCAACAGTTACAATATGCCAACAGGTATCTAACTGACCCCACAATCCTGCAATATTATTCTGCAATACCACAGTACTTAGAAAACATCAACAGCAAGCAAATGCATAAAACAATACTGCTAAAAGGAGAAAACAAATAATCAGAATAGGCCAACTGGTATCCAACTGCAACTAAAGTACCACCACTTCCAAAAGGAAAATCATAAACCATCTCATTTCCTCCTACTAAAACAGTGCCTATATCCACAATACCACATATATATGCACCTTAAACATTACTGTAAGCAGGGCACACATCACTGAAACAGTGTTCCGCATTACAACAAATTAATGTCGTTTTTTTTTTAAACCCACATCGATTTTTTTCCCCCAGAGACCCAATGATTATGCAAAAAAACACAGGAACTGAGCGCATTGCACAGTACACTTGTTTAAAGCATAGTCCGGTGAAGTAGTAATTATGAGGGTCCACAAAGTGCACAAATGTCTGCAATACAATGCAATATGACATTACAAAGTACTCAAAGTACCTACTTTAACATGATATGTTTTCTTTTATCCCAGATAACAATACATACAATGAGTATACAATTATTGGCGTCATATTTCTTTCTTATCTGCGAATTGCATTCTATCCACATATTTATGCAATCCATATGCCACTGCCAAAAGGTTGTGTGCGTGGCTGTATTATGCTGTGGTGGTTGTTGCCTTGTTGGCCTACAGCTTCCAGCCATACACCCAAGAGTCTAGTAGCTGATCACAATCACCACAGCATAATACAAACATGCACCCAACAATCTATACACTGCCACAACCCACACACAAAAGCCAGCCACCTGAGGCCCTGTCCACTTCCATACACATAGCATTCCAGTATATGAAACCAGTCAGCATTACAGTACTTCAATCAGTGGCCACACTCTTGCACTTTTAAGTGCATCGCCTCTGGTCATGCACCCAAAACTACTGTATCTGGCCACAATTAACTCTCACTGCATACAGTATCATACACCCAAGAGTCTCGAGACAGCCCAACAAACCACCTGACACACATCCTGTCCACTTTTGTACACATACCAGTACACTGGTCACCTGAACCTTTTTAGCTAATAGGGCACCACCGGAGGCGGAAGGCAGTGCCCCCAAACAAAGGCCCCATGAACTAAGGCCCCCCTGTCTGCCCCTGTCCGCGCCTGAATACGACTAATATGGAGAATATACTCAGTCTCTCGGTCCCTTTCTGACCTGTTCCTGCACATGCATAAGTGAGTACAGTAATGTATGTCACCATACTTATGCCTATCTCGCATTTTACATATGCCACGACTCATAAATGTTGTATGCAATTAGCGACATCTTACGGTTATGATGAATACGTTCTTGATGTATGTCTGTTGCTCCGTTGTAGTCTGCTGCCTACGCCTTACACATATTAACTTGAGAGCATGCTATGCACATATAGGATGCACATAGGAAACGATTGCATTAATTCTATATGAGGCTTCCATGACAATACCATTTAGTAGTTGTTACCATACAGCCTTATTGTAATTGCTTTGAATACAGCAATACTCCATCTGCGCTCTGATTGCCTAGTATGTGTTGCTTAAACTGCTCAAGTAACTTAGCCTGGACACTGATGCATGCCACTTCATGATTTCTAATGGCCAAACCGACTGAGACTAAAGTAATAGCATCCTTGGTATAAGACACTATAACACCCTATTATATAAGCTACATTGCTTATGTTGTTACAGCCCATCCACTTGCACAGATAGCTATCTGGTATTTGACCCCCTTTGGGACTAAGAAGGATAGCCACAACAGTTAAGCATATTTACTTAACTGTATTGTTGACTATACCACAATATTTTTCATCAAGTGCTTTCTACTGCCCAATCCTATCCGCTCGGACTAACATTTATCCAGAGCAAAGGGTCACTTTACTCTACTACTACACTGTGCTGCAACTCTGAGTCATTATGTACACTATATGTCCAAATTGACTCTTGCAAATTTCCTTCCCCATCATTACAGTAACACTTGCCAGTATCCTGACTACTATATCCTCATCTATGCCGACTTTAAATAGTATACCTACTCTTCCCATCATGACAGCTACATCATCTCATAAGTTTAACCCACAGCAAGGACCTTCCATCCTACTGACCCCATGTAATAACACTGATATAAATACTAGACTGCGCGCACGCTTATCCAAACTGTATGAAATACCAGCCAAACAAGTAGCTAGATTAAACAGCTTAAAAAAGAGCCTTCCCCATAAAGTATCTACAGAGCCAAATACAGACTTGACTAATTCTAAAAGACCTAAATCTAGCTCTGCCATGCATATTAGTAAAGACACTTCAAGATCCAATTTACCATATGCGTCAGAAACCCCTATACCAAATCTTAAAGGGGCCCTAATATTTGCAAGATCCCTAGTTGCACACGTGACTGAGATATCCGACGTCATCCTAGCAGATAACCTTGACCTCTTGGCCATTACAGGATCCTGGTTACATGATACCGCAGGCCCTGCCCTCTCTCTTGCAGTCCCTGATGATTATACAATCCTGAGAGCAGATAGACATGCCTCTCGAGGAGGAGGCATAGCAATTATTGCCAAAACTAACCTCTCCATGAGATTAGCCACTTCACCTACTCTGAAATCTTGCGAAAACCTATCAGTCAAAATACCTAACATTGAATATTCATCTTATCTATAGACCACCAGGCCCGAATGAAACCTTCTCTGAAGATATTTCCATGTCTTTGTCAAATAACTTAAAAAAAACTTCTCAAACCCTAGTGCTAGATGATTTTAATTTGGGTTTTAATGATACTAAGGATCCCCAATCCACTGTCATCGCTACTATTCTGAAAGAAATGGCTTCACCCAGAAAGTTAACCTACCTACACATGACAAAGGACAAACCCTTGATTGGATCAACTCCCTACCTGGTAACATGGGCCCTAACTCTCTAGTTGAGGAATATAATACATCCATGACCACTGCCCTGGACGATATTGACCCTCTCAAATTGAGGAAGAGTAAACCTAAAAAAATCTCAACACATGGTTCACCCAACACTTAATAAATCTAAGACTAGTCAAAAGAAAATGTGAAACTGCTTGGAGACTCTTACCCTCAGCAGAAAATCAAACAAACCTCATCAATATCTCAACTCAATACAAGAAAGACATCCTCCTGGCTAAACAGGAAACATATAATAACAGAATATCAGAGGTTAAACCCAGCACTAAAGAACTGTTCATAATCTTAAAAGAACTAGAAACACCCATTTTACCTCAAGAAAACTGTACTAAAGACAAAATCTGGTGCACTGACATTCAGCACACACTAACCAACAAAGTCTCTAATCTACAAACTAAGATTGCCCAAAAGAAAGCCTCACTAGAACCTCTGTCCATACCTAGCAATGTGCTGTTGCCACATTACAAACAAAAACGCGTTTCAGCTTCTCTAAAGTCTCTGTCATTGAGGTGGAGAAGGTCATCCTTGGACTCAAACCATCCAATTGTAAGGGTGACCAATGCCCAGCACAACTTATCAAGGATGCTGCTAGAGAACTTGCGCCCTTCATCTCTTAATTCTTCATTTACATCAGGTACTGTCCCAGTAATCTGAAAGATTCTTGGGTACTTCCCTCTCCTCAAGAAGCAAACCCTTTACAACTGTGCCATTCCTCTTAAAAATCTTAGATAAAGTGGCATACATTCAAATCCAGAATTTCCTGGAATCCAACCTCTTGCTGGGATCTCGCCAATCTGGTTCCCATCCTCAACGCGGCATGGAAACAGCACTAATCGATCTCAAGGCCCAAATAGATGAAATCAGAGATAAGGGTCAATTAGCTCTACTCCTCCTCCTAGACCTCTCGGCTGCATTCAACTTGGTAGACCATAGAGTCCTATGCAGCCACTTGGACTCTGCAGCCCATTTTTCCAAGGAAGCCATAATATGGATAGAGTCATTCCTGAGCAATAGGACTATGGGAATCTTCTCACCCTTGGCATCAGCAGATTCTAGCCCCATTACTTGTGGTGTACTCCAGGGATCCTGCGTCTCGCCGACCCTCTATAATGTATTCCCCAAGCCCCTCTTTGACGAAATGGGCCATTTGGGTATCACAAACTATGTTGACGATACTCAAATCCTCCTACCTGTTACCTGAGATTATGCCATAGAATTTATGGTATCATTCAGGCATGGATGGCCACCCATGGACTTTGCCTGAGCGATGATAAAAAAGAGTTCATCATCCTAGGCACCACGGCCCACTTGTCCAAATTAAGTCCAGATTATGCATACTTCACCATTGACGGTAATGCTATCAAAGTAGCCAATAAAGTGAAGACCATAGGCTTCTATTTAGATGCCACTCTAAACTTTACAAAACAAGTAAATTCCCTGGCATCTTCTTCTGCACATACATGCAAACTAATCAGAGCAGGCAAACAATTTCTCTCCACGAACAGCTGTCTAATTCTCTCCAGAGCTCTCATACTCTCCAAATTGGATTATTGTACATTGGTGCGAGCAAACACATCATCCAAAAAATACAGGTACTTCAGAATAACACTCTAAGAGCAACATTAAATATAACACGAAGGAACATATTTCCTCCACCAAGAGACAACACAAATGGTTATATACTTTTGACAAAATTTGTTTCAAAATGGCCACCCTCATCCACAAATGCTAAAATAATAAAGCACTGCCATACTTAACGGATAGGATTACCAGAAGAACATCCCACAGAGCGACCAGAATAGCCAACTCCAACTGTCTCCATGTACCGCTTTCCACCATTGGGGGATCCAGCTTCCCAGTTAAGGCAGCACAACTGTGGAACTCTTTGCCACCTCTCTTAAGAGAAGACCAAACCTTTACTAAATTTAGAAAGAACATGACAAATTGGTTGAAAGAGAATGACAAGTAAATTGCCATGCCGCAGCGGCCTATCATCACGCAGATGCCAGTTTAAATATGTTGCTATATTCTGTACTTGATGAGCTGCGCTGTCATGATGACCATGGGCATCCAGACCATGTCCATCAGCCCCGGGAGCAGGCATCATGTTGCCTTGAGAAAACTCAGCAACCCCTGCTAGGGGCTGTCTGGGTTCAGTCCTGGCGCCTATGGTGCCAGGCTCATATGGGTCATCAGTCCTGGCGCCATAGGCGCCAGGCTCATAAGTGCACACTTACCTGATGCAGACCATGCTGCAAGAAAATCCAAGCCCATGTGAGGCCTGGAAGGGACTACTTTACCTTAGGGACTATTTTGTTACTCGGGTGTGGTCGGGGAGGAATACCTACCTGGGACTACTTTGAAGGCTACTTAAACCACACCTGAAGTGCAGCACACGCTTCACGTTATTCTGCATCCAGCAGCGTAACATTCACTTTGCCAGCAGCAGCATCCAGCCTTCTGCCACGACCGCCTCGAACCTGGAGCACCTAGAAAGAAGGAAAGAAGCAAAGATTAGAACAAGAGGATTACCTGATTTCTTACCTGATTCTGGATTCATCTCATCTTCAAACCAGAAGCGTTGCATCGCCAGCAGCAGCGCTGCGCTATACTCACCGTTCCACGCAGTATCTCTTCGATCTGGAGCTGTCTCCATCTTTACATCACCGAATCCCGCCCCCTTATGGGGACAAGAAACAACAAGGTGAGTAGAGAGAAAAGACAGAGACAATCTCTTTAGCTGCCATATGCTTACCTGGTTTTACCGCCAGAGGTATAATTCATCAGCACGCCACATCTTCTTATGCCGCACCTGTAAAATAAGGAGAAAGCAGCAAGTTTAACCCTTGGCATTATTTACCGGACAGTGTTGGGTAACACAGACCTTTACCGGAGCACTTTCAGCTGTCAATCTTCTTATTGGGTCAAAACTGCAAGATAAAAAAGGAATTGGACAGGAGTGAACTCCAGACATTTTGAACTCTTACGAACTATATACTTACAGCTCTTCGCCAGGACATTTTGGAGTCAGGATTCATCTACAACTCTTCCAATATCCTCAGGCCAGTGAAGTAACTGGTCATCAACGCACCCCTGTGTGCTTCGCAGGATGGAGGGCTCATCCTTCAAGAATATAAGGTGAGATTGCTGAGAGGGCGCTTCAGAGGTGATTAGTGGGGAGGACAGTGGGGGTGCTATCACTTGAATCCACAAGTGGCTAAATCCATCTCTCCATTTGTAGGAGAATATTTTTACGGGTCAAACTGACAAGATTAGGAGGGCAGATCCTGTCAGTAATCGCTGCACTACGCATCACGTGGTGGAGGCCGCAGCAGTCCGTGTCCGACCGACGCCCCTGTGGGAGCCAGGTGAGCGTAACAGAACGCAAAGCCTATCTACAAATCCCCACCCGGGCTTTATGGAAATCTCAGAAACTGACCAACTGGTCCAACTAGTGGGGGAACTTAGGGCGGAAGTGCACTCCGCTCACCAAGAGACTAATGCCCTCAGAAGAGAACTAATTGTATCGAAGGAGCGCACAGATGATCTCGCTAGAGAACTGCTGCAAAATCAAGATGGACAAGCACCCCTACCTGGTTCCGGGGCAAATCCAGCTCCTGTGTTATCGAGTAACCCTGTGCAAATAAACCTACCAGGAAATATTCCATTAGCTCCACCCGAACGCTTTGGCGGAGATCCCAAGAGGTTTGTCGTGTTTATGAACCAATGCCGCTTGCCCTTTTTATGCAGACCTGGAGCCTTCCCAAATGATCAAGCCAAGGTAGCCTTTGTATTATCATATCTCAGCGGCAGTGCAGCTGATTGGTCATTTCCACTAGTTACTCAGAATGACCCAATTCTTCAGGATTTTCAGGGCTTTCAAACGAGCATGGAAAGCCTATTTGCCCAGCACTCCCAAGGACAGGCCCTGGATAACAAACTTTTGTCCCTACGATAGGGTAACCAGGATCTGCTAAGCTATATTGCAACCTTCAATAGATTGATAGTGGAAACCGGATGGCCTGAGGAAAAACGAATTACATTGTTTCATCGTGGACTTCGAGGAGGACTTAAAGATGGTGGTCGGTCAAAATCTCGAAAAAAAATCTTGACTAACAATAAGGTAGAAATAAAAGAGCGAAAAAAAGTTTAAATTTCTCTTTTTTAAATTATATATTTATTTTGGGGTCCGGGATTAAAAAAAATGGTAAAAAAAAAAATTAAAAAAGGGGGGTTCGGGGGAACCCCCCCATTTCAAATAAAAAAGTCATTAAAAAAAAAGTCACTTTTTTTGGCCTTTTTTTTCAAGATTTTTTTTTCGAGATTTTTTTTTCGGTCTTATGACCATAAACCCTTAAAGACGTCTTGGCTCAAGTTGTGAACCCACCTCAGGATTGTTTGTAGACTTAGTGGTCTAGCTGGATCATCGACTCCAGAATAGAAAGGCTGATCGAGCTAAGTTCAAAAATCGGGTATTGGTTACATCCAACATTGCCCCCAAAGGAATAGATGCATCAGAACCTATGCAAATCGAGGGGGTCAAAGGACCCTTAACTCAAAAGGAAAGGGAAAGAAGAAGACAGATGCAATTGTGTCTGTACTGTGGAACCACAGGACATTTTCTACAGGATTGCCCTATAAAACCACCCAAGAAGGTGGTAGGAGTTGCTGATAAAAGCCCAGAAGAACCTGATTTGGAAAACAACCACGCCTGACAAGCGTAGAGGTCCGCTTGCCGAGCTTAAAGAAGGACACTCAGACCTTGCATCTGATCATACCTATGGTCCTAATTGAATCTAGACAACCCTCACATATGCACGCAGTAAGGGCATACATTGATAGCGGGGCCATAGGGAACTATACAGACCACAAATTGGCTTCAAAGATGAATCCACCTCTTTGCAAAAAGACCACTTCGGATGTCATCACCACAGTCGATGGAACTGAAATTGCCTCTGGGCCTGTAACTCATTCCACTACAGAGATGACACTGTTGGGTCAAGATGGGCATCGAGAGACTATTGTGTTTGATTTAATCAAAGCCCCACAGTTCCAGATAATATTAGGGATGCCATGGATGGAAACACATAATCCTTGCATAGAATGGCGAGAGAATAGAATAACCTTCCCGGATTGTGCACACACCTGTTACCCAGAGAAAACCCCGAACAAAGGCCTGGCCACAGTCATCAGCCCAATCGTTCAGTTACCTCAGGAGTATCAAGAATTTCAGATGTTTTTCAAAAAGAACAGGCCAATACATTACCACCTCACAGATCATACGATTGTCAGATTGACCTTCTACCCGGTGCACAACCCCCATGCAATAGAATCCATGCCCTCACGGAACCTGAAAATTCTTTACCTACGGCAATACTTGGACCAATACCTGGCTAATGGCTTTATTCGCCCTTCCAAATCTCCTGTATTCTCAGCTTTGTTCTTCGTGCCGAAAAAGGAAGGTGACCTTAGAATGTGCATAGACTACTGCGCACTAAATCAGATTACGGTAAAAAAACGGTACCCATTGCCTCTGATCCCTGAATTACTAGACCAAGTAAAGGATGCTTGTATCTACACTAAGTTAGATCTCCGAGGGGCATATCATCTGGTACATGTAAAGAAAGGCGACGAATGGAAGACGGCCTTTCGCACCAAGTACAGATTATTCGAGTATCAGGTGATGCCCTTCAGGTTGTGCAATGCACCAGCAGCCTTCCAGTATTTTATGAACGATGTCTTTCATGAGCTCATTGACGTCTGTGTTGTCATATACATAGACGATATCCTTGTGTACTCCTCCTCAGAATCAGACCATGTTAAGCACGTACGTGCAGTCCTTGAGAAACTACGCCAGCACAAGTTATATGCAAAATTGGAAAAATGTGTTTTTCATGTTACGGAAGTTGAATGGACTCACAAAAGGTGGACGCCATTCTCAAGTGGCCATCACCCAGTTCAGTTAAAGGAGTACAAAGCATGCTCGGGTTTGCTAATTTGTACCGCAGATTCATTCCAGATTTCTCGCACGTTGTACATCCTATCACAGCACTTTTGCAAAAAAACAAACGCTTCTTGTGGACTGAAGAAGCTGAGAATGCCTTCCAAGAACTGAAAACTAAATTCACGTCTGCACCAGTATTAAAGCATCCTCGCTCTGACCTTCCATATATAGTTGAAACCGATGCATCCAGTCTAGCCATGGGAGCAGTTCTGTCCCAGAAGGATCCTGAAACCGGTGAACTTCACCCAGTAGCATTTTGGTCCAGAAAGTTCTCGGCACCCGAGTTAAACTATGCGGTTACCGATAAGGAGTTATTAGCCATCAAATCTGCCTTCAAGGCTTGGCGGCACTATCTTCTCGGCGCCAGGCATACCATTACTGTAATCACTGATCACCGAAACTTGCAGTATTTAAAGACAGCCAAGGCCCAATCATCTCGCCAACTTCGATGGGCATTGTTCTTTGCCGAGTTCGATTTTGTGATCACTTATCGACCAGGCTGTAAAAATGGCAAAGCAGATGCCTTATCCCGAATAGGAATGGGAGAAGCACATGCCTATAATTTCTGAACAAAGAATTCTTGGTATAATTACTTTACAGACACTAGAAGAAATAAATTTAAAATTCCAACAACTCTTCAATCCAGCAGCCCTGCAGGACTGGGTAAAGAAAGGTCCGGATTACTCAGTCATCAATGACCTACCCTACTATCAAGGATGACTATTTCTACCACACAAGGAATTACAGGAACTTGTTATCTCCAATTATCATGACACCCTGATGGAAGGGCACCCAGGTATTGCAAAAACCAAAGCTAAAATTAAGAGACAATTCCGGTGGCCCACCTGGCGAAAAGATATAAAGTCATTTGTGATGTCTTGCGGAATTTGCGCCCAAAACAAGAGTCAGAAGAAAAAACCAGCTGGCTTTTACAACCTTTGGATATTCCACCTACACCATGGCACACCTTATCCTTAGACTTTATTAAAGATCTACCTCCATGTAATGGATTTAACAGCATTCTAGTTATCGTGGATTTTTTTTTCCAAGATGGCCCACTTTATTCCTTTGAAGGGATTACCTTCTGCTTCAATTCTGGCCAAGGAGTTCCTCGAAAACATTGTTCGGATACACAGGTTTACTTCCGTATTGGTCTCTGATCGAGGTAGTCAATTAATTTCACATTTTTGGAAGAAATGTTGCCAATTGGCGTAAATTGACGTAAGGTTACCAACCGGTCACCATCCCGAGACCGATGGTCAGGCGGAGAGGACCAACCAGACCCTTGAACAGTACCTTTGTTGCATGCTTCACCAGACCGAAAGTAATTGGAAAGATATTTTATGGATTTCCAAATATGCATACAATAACTCTGTACATTCAGGAACCGGACAAAGCCCCTTTTTATACCATATATGAACATCACCCTCAAACCTCAGAACTCGATTCGCCTCAGCACTTAGAAATGCCTGAAGTTAGTCATTTACATTCTACTATTACACAAGCTTTCAAGGAAGCTACAGAACATTTGAAGCAAGCAAAAGAGAAATACAAGAAAAATGCTGATCTACATAGAAGTGAAACTCCACAGTACCAAATTGGAGATCAGGTTTGGCTAGCTACAAAACACATACCTCTGAAAAGAACTCGGACTTTTAATCCTAGATATTTGGGACCTTACACCATTAAGGCCATTATCAACCCGGTGGCCGTCAAACTGGAATTACCCTCCAATATGCAAATTCATCCTGTCTTTCATGTTTCACTTTTAAAAGCAGTTCAACCAGGAACAAGATTAACCAAACCACCAGATACTATCTTGATAGATGGAGAACCTGAATTCGAGGTGAAAAACATCCTGGACTCCAAGGTGGTTAAATTGAAACTTTTTTACTTAATCGATTGGAAAGGTTACGGGCCACAGGAAAGGTCATGGGAGCCTAGTTCATGCACCACGATTAGTGAAGAGATTCCATCGGAACTTCCCAGACTTCCCAGACAAACCAGGACCAAGGCGAGGAACGACCTTAGGAGGGGCATTGAGGGGGAGTGCTGTCATGATGCATACCCCCGGGCATCCAGACCATGTCCATCAGCCCCGGGAGCAGGCATCATGCTGCCTTGAGAAAACACAGCAACCCCTGCTAGAGGCTGTCTGGGTTCAGTCCTGGCGCCTATTGTGCCAGGCTCATATGGGACATCAGTCCTGGCGCCATAGGCGCCAGGCTCATATGTGCACACTTACCTGATGTAGACCATGCTGCAAGAAGATCCAAGCCCATGTGAGGCCTGGAAGGGACTACTTTACCTTAGGGACTTTTTTGTTACTCGGATGTGGTCAGGGAGGAATACCTACCTGGGACTACTTTGAAGGCTATTTAAACCATGCCCGAAGAGCAGCACACGCTTCGCGTTATTCTGCATCCAGCAGCGTAACGTTCACCGTGCCAGCAGCAGCATCCAGCCTTCTGCCACACCCACCTCGAACCTGGAGCACCTAGAAAGAAGGAAAGAAGCAAAGATTAGAACAAGAGTATTACCTGATTTCTTACCTGATTCCGGATTCATTGCATCTTCAAACCAGAAGTGTTGCATCGCCAGCAGCAGCGCTTTGCCATACTCACCGTTCCACGCAGCATCTCTTCGATCCGGCGCTGTCTCCATCTTTACATCGCCGAATCCCGGCAACTAAGGGGGACAAGAAACACCAAGGTTAGCAGAGAGAGAAGACAGAGACAATCTCTTTAGCCGCCATATTCTTACCTGATTTTACCGCCAGAGGTATAATTCATCAGCACGCCACATGCCGCACCTGTAAGATAAGGAGAAAGCAGCAAGTTTAACCCTTGGCATTATTTACCGGACAGTGTTGGGTAACACAGACTTTTACCGGATCACTTTCAGCTGACAATCTTCTTATTGGGTCAAAGCTGAAGATTAAAGAGAAATTGGACAGGAGTGAACTCCAGACATTTTGAACTCTTACGAACTATATACTTACAGCTCTTCACCAGGACCTTTTGGAGTCAGGATTCATCTACAACTCTTCCAATATCCTCAGGCCAGTGAAGTAACTGGTCATAAATACGCCACTGTGTGCTTTGCAGGATGGAGGGCTCATCCTTCAAGAATATAAGGTGAGATTGCTGAGAGGTGATTAGTGGGGAGGACAGTGGGGGTGCTATCACTTGAATCCACAAGTGGCTAAATCCATCTCTCCACTTGTAGGAGAATACTTCTACAGGTCAAGCTGACAAGATTAGGAGGGCAGATCCAGTCAGTCATCGCTGCACTACACATCGCGTGGGTGGAGGCCGTAGCAGTCGGTGTCCAACCAACGCCCATGTTGGGGCCAGGTGAGCGTAACATGCACCTTGCGGCTCTCCTGCTCTTTCTCATTGTATACTGTCGTGTATTTTTGACTCTTATTATTATGTATATAGTGAGCTTTGTAATGAGTCCTTCATGTAAATGTATATGTTGTATCTGATCCTGCTCTGTACTTCTTTTGCCCTCATATAACCAAGCTGAACGTATTCTTATGACTTGCGCCCCGATACCCTCGGGTCTGGAGCGTACTATAAATAAACAAACAAACAATTTACAGCCAGTGGACAGACTCTTGGGTACATGGCCTCCAGCAATACACCCAAGAGTCTACTACCTTTTTTTTTTAAACTTTGGTTTTATTAGTAGTTTTTAGAAGGAAAAAACAAACGGCAACGCTGGGAGCGTTGTAATCATCACTTTTAACATTGTCATAAGACCCCCAGGTTCCCTCCCCCCCCCCCACCCCAACTCCTCCCCTCCCCCCAGATCAGAGTCACTTCAAAAGTCGGACAGCTGGAGCCGTCATCGTAGCTCGTTGTACGTTGCCACAGAGGTATGCTATACTCTCACGTCCAAATTGGCTGGATGAGATCCGCTGTCTCCCGGGTCCTGGGCTACTCCTACATCCTTGATTGAAGCATTCCAAACCTACCCCCCGCCAACTCGCCAGAGTGTTCTCATGTTGTCAGTGGGGATCCCAACCCCATGCCCCATAGACCCCATACCAGTTAACCTGAAAGGAGCCCAGTTCATTATTTACCATGGCCGTCAATTTGTCCATTAAGAACATGTTTTTGAGTTTCTTAAGCCAATCTTCTTTGGATGGGGTCTCTGGGCTCTTCCACCTTTGTGCAAGGGCCACTCTACCCGCTCGTAACATCGTCTCCCACATTCTTGGGTACCTATACAGTTCAGTGTCCTCCGGGGGGAGGCCCAGCAACATTGTTAGGGGGTTGAGTGGGATTAGTTCCTCGGTGACCTCGGCCATCCACCCCCGTACCTTCTCCCAGAACTCCTGCACCTTGGGGCAGGACCACCACATATGCCCCCTCGACCCCACTTGGCCACAGCCCCTTGGACACCTGGGGGACACTCCCGAAAACATCTTGGACAGTTTCAACGGGTCCCTGTGCCAGCCCTGTAAGATCTTGAAGTTGTGCTCCATGTCCGATATAAATAGGTTCCCATGGAATGCTATCTTAAAGACTTTGGACCACGCCTCCTCTGTAAGTGGTTCTCCCGCCAGGTCGTCCCAAAACCCTCGAAACCCTCTTCTCCCCTCCAAGTTAACGGTGTTCAGTATTCGGTACATTTTGGAGACCGCCCCCTTCCTTGATGTGGCCGTGTCCAGAAGTTTTTCGAAGGGGGTCAGCTGTCTCCGTAGGTTCTGGCCCCATGATTGGTCGCAAAGGATGCCCTTCAGGCGCAGGTATTCAAAGATTGAGAGGGACTCCCGCCCCAGTGCGTCTCGCAGGGCCTCGTATTCGAGGAACTCGCCCTCTTTGAACAGTTGTCCCGCCCATTCCAGACCCCCGTCCGACCAGGACTGGGCACTCCTGAAACCCCTGCTACCTAGTTTGAGCGGGTGGCCCCAAAGCGAAGACATTGGAGAGGGCCATGTCGTGAGGTATGAGGTTGTGGGTCCCTCTTTCCAGATTGTCCAAAGTATTCCCAGGGTTGGGTGGGCTTTCAGTTTGCTAGGGATGAGTCTGCGCGGCAGCCACAGGAGGTCGCGCACTTTCAGAGGGTGGGCATCCATATCCTCAAGGTATGACCAGTAGGTGCCCATCCCCTCCTTCATGTGCTCCAGCAAGACCCGCAGCTGGGCGGCCCGGTAGTAAAGGAGAAAGTCCGGTAGTCCGAACCCGCCCTCCTCTCTGGGTAGTGTTAGGGTGGCCTTTCCTATCCTCGGGGCCCGCCCTTGCCATATAAACTCGCGGATTGCTTTTTGTAGATCGCGGAGCAACTGGGTGGGGACCTCCGTTGGGAGCGCGGTGAATAAATATAGTAATCTCGGCAGAACGTTCATCTTTATCGCTGTCATGCGCCCATACCAGGACAGAATCATACCATCCCATCTCCTCAGATCTGACGTAACCCCCGCCAAGGTAGGCCCATAGTTCACCGGGGCCAGTCTCGAGAGATCTCTAGTCAGGGTTACCCCCAAGTACCTGATGGAATCCCTCCCCACCGCAATCCCCGCACACCTGTCCCGGGGGTCTAACCTCGGGTCCTGGACCCTCATGGGTAGGAGCTTTGATTTTGCTGCATTTATTTTTAGTCCCGAGAACTGCCCGAAGGCTGTCATCAGACGCAATAGGGGGGGAGCGAGGAGCTGGGCTCCACCAAGTACGCTAGGATGTCGTCAGCAAACAGAGAGAGCTTGAACTCTACTTCTCCCCTTTTGATCCCTTTGATGTCGGGGTGGGCCCGGACCGCTATGGCCAGAGGTTCCATCGTCAGGACGTATATTAACGGAGAGAGTGGGCACCCCTGTCGTGTTCCCCTCGTGAGGGGGAATGAGTCGGTGAGTTCCCCGTTCACCTGCACTCTCGCTGTTGGGGCTCCATAGAGGGCGGAAACCCAGGTCCTGACGTGAGGCCCGAAGCCCATTCGACGGAGGAGGAGTTGCATGTACCTCCACTCGACCCTGTTGAATGCCTTCTCGGAGTCCAAGGAAAGCAAGCTAGCCTCTAGGTCTGATTCCTGGGCATAGTGTATTAGGTCAATAGTCTTCCTGATATTATCTGAGCCCTGCCTGCCCTTCACGAACCCCACTTGATCCCCGTGTACTAATTTGGGCATTATCCCCTCTAACCGTTTACCCATCACCTTGGCTAAGATCTTAACATCTATATTTAAGAGGGAGATCGGGCGGTAGGAGGAGCAGTCAGTGGGATCCTTTCCTTCCTTGGGCAGTACCACTATGATGGCTCTCATCATCGTTTCCGGCAGGGTGCCCCCCTCCAGTACTGCATTGAACACCCTCGCCAGGTGTGTGGCCAAAATGGACCGGAACCTCTTATAGAAGAGTACTGAGAACCCATCTTCCCCCGGGGACGTTCCCGCCTTCATCCCACCGATTGCATTCTCCACCTCCTCCTCTGTGACCCCTCCCTCTAGACCTTCTGCCATTTCGCCTGTCAGGGACGGGATCTGGATGGAGTCCAGAAACTCCTCAATCTGAGTGTCTTCCCCGGCATATTCTGACGAGTATAGTTGTTCATAGTAGCGTCGGAAGGCCGCTCCTATGACTGGGGTGCTATGGTCTAGTGAGCCCTGTTCGTTTCTGATTGCCCTCACCATTCTGCTTCTCTGGACCTCTCTGAGTTTCCAGGCCAGGATTTTATCGGCTCTATCCCCCTTCTCATAGTATTTTTGTTTCACTAGCTGGAGGTTGCGCTCAGTTTTATGCAACAAGAGATCTTTCAATTGCAGTTTGTAATTTTCTAAGGCAGTGATCTGTTCCATAGCCAAGGGTGCCTCCGGGGGGCCTCCCGGCTGGAGCTGTGTGATCTTTTCCCTAAGGGATTTTTCTTGGGCCTCCCTTTCCCTTTTTTTCTGAGCCCCCATTCTTATAAGAACCCCGCGTAAGGTCGCCTTGAAGGCGTCCCACAGCACGTGCGCACCCACCTCGCCATTGTCGTTCAGCTTGAAGTATTCCATAATGGCGTCCTGCACTTCCTGCGCCAGGACATCGTCCTTCAGCAGGGAGTCGTTGCACTTCCATCGCCCTTTTCTGCCACCTCGCCATTCCCCTATAATGGTGGTACGGACCAGGTCATGGTCGGACCAGGGGACCGGGTCAACCTCATAGCCAGAGACATATGGGCGCAGGGACTCGTCTACCAGGATGTAGTCTATTCGGGAGTATGATGTGTGGATTGCAGAATAGTACGTGAAGGAGGGGTGTTCTGCCCTAGGGGTCGGGATGGTGTCCACTAGGCCCAGCTCCGTGTTCACCCTTTGGAAGGAGCGGGCCATCGTTTCGTCTGCAGCCCTGGTGGGTTGGGATTCCAAGCGTTTCCTATCAACTTTCGGGTCCAGGACCATGTTAAAGTCCCCCCCCACCACCATTAGCCCGCGTACGAATAATTTCAATCTGTCCTTCACTCCCTCCCAAAATTGCGCCTGGCCTTCATTGGGGCTGTACACAACTGCAAGTGTTAAAGGGGAGCCCCGCAGGGAGCCCCTCGTCAGCAGGAATCGTCCCTCTGGGTCTTTCAGTGAGGCTTCTACTTCAAAGCCAATGTCCCTCGCTAGCACTATGGCCACCCCCCTTTTCTTGGTCTTGTGGGAGGCGCTGAGGACTTCCCCAATCCCCCCCCGTAGCTTTGGTTCTTTCCCCTTCGCCCAGTGCGTCTCCTGAAGGAAAAGCACGTCTAGTTTAGCCCTCCTGAATTCCCTGCAGACCAGGGATCTTTTGGTGGGGGTGTTCAGTCCCCTCACGTTAAGGGAGCCCACGCCCAGGGTAGGCAGATCCTCAGCCATTGTCTAAGAATAACCAGCTACTGGATAGCTGACTCGTGGCACTTTCCTTGTCCGGCTCATTTCGTGTTATCCTCTGATCTCCCATTTCCCTTCCCCCCCTCCCCCCCCAGGTGGTCCTGTAACCTTTCCCCAACTGACCCCTGGTCCCCCCTGTGAACGTAACAACATCAACAAACCCCCTACCCCCCTCCCCCCACCCCGGCGTCCAGCCAAATAGTTCTACCATTGTTGGTAACTGGCCGGACCACCAGCCTACCGCCTCCTGCTGGGTGAATATCCAAATTAGAGCCTCCATGAGCCCCCCCTACTCCCTCCCCCCCCTCGATGTAACTCTCATACTTGCTGTTCCGGGAGGATCCACACAAGTTCGGACCCCGTGGTCCTGGAGCACGGCCTGTCTGCGGGCCGGAACAGATGGTGAGTCCCCGTGATGAATTCTTTACACGGTTCCCCCGAGGCTGATGACGCCTGCCGTGAGATGCCTCAGCTCCCTTCCTCGCCCGGGTTCGATAGTCCCGCTCCACCCTGGCCGGGTTCCGTGTCATTCCTGTCCGTTGATGGGGACGGAGGGTTCAATTTTTTAAATTTCCGTGGGCCAGTCTTTTTTCTCCTCTCTCCTCGTGACCGGCGCGCTCTGGCTTCATCCGCGGCGAACCCGGAGGGTTCCCTCCGCGTGGTCGGGTCCGTTGCGTATTCCTGTATTGCTCCCCTTATATCTTCCTCTGTAATCAGGTTCACTCGTTGGCCTTCATATTCAAACATGAGGGAGAAGGGGAACCCCCATCTGTAGCGCACCCCCTTTGTTTTCAGCATCTGGGTCAGCGGGCGGCACATCCTCCGTTTGGCCAGCGTGTATGATGAGAGGTCCTGGAAAATGGCCACCTGAGCGTTGTTATAGGTTATCTCCCGGGATTTCCTGGCCTCCTCTAGGACCTTCGCTTTTTCAGTGTAGTAGTGGAAGCGGACCAGAATTGACCGGGGGCCCCCAGCTCTTCCCCCCGCTCTATGGATCCGATCAAACGTCGGTTCGGTTGTCATCTCATCCGAGAAGAGGAGGGTAATGATGTCCCTCACTACCCTGGTCAAGTCTCTTTCCGTCTCCCCCTCCGACTCCGGCACCCCGAAAATTCTGAGGTTGTTCCTCCGCTCTCTATTTTCAAAGTCGTCCATTTGTCTTGCCCTCTCCTCATCTCTCTTTTCCAGGGCCGTTAGTCTCAGGGCCGTGTCCAGCTCCTGGGTCGCTGCTGAGGACTGGTTGGACTCTAGTTGTGACAGTCTATCCTCGACTTTGTCCACTCTGCGGTCCATGTTTTCCATTTTTTGGGCGATGTCTGCCCGCATGTCCCTAATCTCCTGCAAGACCGAGGCAAAGCCCTTTTCCATGGTGAGGGTGGGCAGGGGTGGGGTCTCGGAATGAGACATGCCGGCCCGTCGGTCTGGGTCGCTGTTCTCCCTGCTGGTGTCTTGGTAGCGGTACTCCTGGAGGGTATGGCGCCAACTCATTCAGTCCTCCTGCTTCTCCCCTCCGCTGGTGCGCCCCTGGGGGCAAGGGACAGAGCCCGGTCGGGGGACGCGCTCTCTCTCCTTCCGGTGTGGCCCTCTGTGGGGGGCCTCTCGTGGGCGGGCACTCGCCCCACCGACTTCCGGGGCCTCCACCTAGGAAAGTGATGGGCTCGAGGATACTCTCCTCCAAAAGATTTGTGGCCCCTCCAGGGCTGGGGGGCGTTTCCCCCCGCGTCTTCCCGACTTTTTTTCACTTCTTTTTTTTTTGGGGTGGGGGCTCGACAGGGGGGGGCGGGGCCGACTCGCCCCTCCGAGCCTACCGATGCGTCCCGCGGCTGGTCCCCCGGGGTCCTTGAGGGTTGCGTGGGGGCCGGAGTGGGCTCCCCCCCACCTACCTCGGCACCGAGTTCGGGAGCGCGGGCAAGCCGCCTCTCCCTAAGCGGGTCGCGGCCCGCGTTTCTCCCAGCTCCTCAGCGGGGGACTTCCCCTCTGCGACGGCTCCTCGGTAGGGTGCTGCAGGGGTGTCGCCGGCGGGTCTTCTGCCGGGGCGCCGGCGCGCTCCGTGTTCGGGGAGGAGAGGGGGTCGTGCGCGCCTCCGAATACAGGCCGCCACTTCCCCTCTCGATGGTTGAGACGCTGCCTGGGGCTCTCCGGGGCTCCTCCCTTTGGGCCGCGGAGCTCGTTCTCGGGCCCCCGGGGGTCCCCAGATGCCGCTCTTTCGCCTCGGGGGGCACCCGAGGTTCACGGGTTCCGTGGGCCGTGGATCTCCCGTGGGGGGGTCGCGGGGGGGGCTCAATCCCTCTGCGTGTCCCAGTTACGGCGGGAGCGGCGTGTTCAGGCTGCCATTGCCTGTGCGCCCCCTGGTGGCCTCCCTCGAGTCTACTACCTTTACTGTACTTCAACCAGTGGGCACACTCTTGGACTCTTAAGTGCATCACCAAAAACTATAGTAGCTGTCCACAATTACCTCCCACTGCATACGGAATCATACACCCAAGAATCTCAAGACAGTCCAACAAGCCACCTGACACACACCCTGTCCACTTTTGTACACAGACTACTACACTGCTTACAGCCAGTGGACAGACTCTTGGGTACATGGTCTCCAGCCATACACCCAAGAATCTAGTAGCTAGTTACAATCAGCACACCATAATGCAGCCATGCAGCCACCACACACTATAGTAGATGGCCACAATTACCTCCCACGGCATACAGTATCATACACCCAAGAATCTCAAGACAGTCCAACAAACCACCTGTCTTGTACACATACTATAACACTACTAACAGCCAGTGGACAGACAATTGGGTACATGGCCTCAAGCCATACACCCAAGAGTCTAGAAGCTAGTCACAAACACTGCCACAACCCACACACATAAGCCAACCACCTGAGGCCCTGTCACTTTAAGTACACATATTATTCCAGTATGCACAACCAGTCACACTCTTGGATCCAATAAGCCAGTCGTCTGCAGCCCTATACACTTCTCTACACATACTATTACAGTACTTCAACCAGTGGGATGACTTTTGGGAGCATGGCCTCAGGCCATGCCCCCACGACTCTAGTAGCTGGCCAGAAACACCACAGCATAATACAGCCTATACAAAAATCCTCATTTCATCTATAGTTCACTCCCCAACCCTAATGAGGCCTGCCTGAAGTCACCACATAACCTGCTCACCTGAGAACCTACCCAGGGACTGCCACGGTGACCACGGACACCACAGACACATCACACTCTTGTTCCACCCAAGTAAATACATCATATGCACCACCCAGTTTTCCAGCCATTTTCCCCACTGCGCTATCCTTGTTTATCCACAGACACAACCTGGCGGACGTTTCGGGAAAATGTGATGCACATCACACTTCCCTCCAGCCAATCAGTGAGGCCGTTCATCGTCCGCGGACATGAAACTACCTCCATAGCCAATTGGATTCTGGTCCACTGAGTGAACAGGGAAATGGGTCCGCGGAGCGGAGGCAGATATAACTAATTTTTTGGCACCTACATTACACCCATTTGTTAGGCAGAATTATATGCAGTACCCTTTGGGAACACTATACACAATTAGGACTACAAGTGACAGTACAATTTTACCTTTGGTACAAGCCTGTACTAGACAGTTATAGTGGTAGCAGTAGCGGAGCAGCCAGACGTATCTCAAGAGTAAGTGAGCAGTACAAAGAGTTACACAAAGGACAGCAATTACTATGGTTCAGGCAAACACTGACTCAAGGTTTCTAAGTAAAAGAATATATATATATTTATTTACTCAACAGTTGTATAACATTTCACTATTCTAAGCAAGTTAAAAATCACAATCATAAATACACCACACCACTTCCCTTAAATTCCAGACAGTTTAAGCTCACACAATGAAGTGGGAGCAAAATGGCACTCCAGCAATTTAACAGGGAGGGAAATACAAAGTTATTAGAAATTAGCCAAAACCAATAGTTAAGTTACACAGGGCAATTTGAACACAAGAGACTACAGTGAGGAGATCAGATAGAAAAGGCTTAGGGCCAAAGTCAATAGGACAAAAGTATTTTGATCAACATCACACAGTTCAGGGTAGTTTGTGGTAAAGTTTGTGGCACAGATTCCGGACAAGGTTGGTTGGAAGAAAAGTTAGTTCAAAGAGAAGAGAAGGACAAGCCCTCGGATTGGAGAAAGATTTCAAACACTTTCACTGCGGCTGACCGAAAAGGAAAAACGGATTTGCACAGTACCTTAAAACAGAGAGGGGGCTGTAGCTGAGGCAGCCTTTCCTGATAGTTCTGCAGGCTCACGGTTCCTGTAGCGACTGTCGGACTGACAAGAAGTAGGAAGACTGGAGGGTCCTAAACTACCCAGGGAAGAAACCAGCAGCAGCGCCAAGCAATGAATAAAAGGTGCGCTCCTTAAAACCCAAGCAGGGTCCGACCTTCCTGGCTATCCGGCCCACTGTAGCTCCATGCAGCGAATTCGACCAGAGGAGGGGGCCTGGCTTGCAGTTTGGGCGAACTGGTTGGTCCCACCAGCTCAAGGGAAGAAGTTTCCTGGAGGATCTTCTCTGTCGTCGGATTTGGAGATTCGGACCTGCAGCAGGGCTTCACCGGGCGGTTCAGTCCTGGTAGGGGTCCTCTTCTTCCAGTTCCTTGTTGGTTCTTTCGTTCCAGTGGTGACTCTTCTCTTGCAGTCCCAGAGACCTGCTTTTTATGCAGTTTTCCCCCATTCATACAGCCTTGCTGTCAATCACACAGCAGGATGCCTGGCCTAGAAAGGCCAGTCACCTTAGCCAATCAGACAAGAGTGCGACTTGGGTTACCAAGGGAACCCATGGCAGGGGTATGAAGATCCCTCCCTCACATCCTGCCTACCTAGATTATCAGGAGCCTTAAGGTGGCCTTCTGTGCAGAAGCCTGCGAAAAGAAAGCGAACAAAGGAATCATCCCCGGTTTGGCACAGAGAAAAACAGGAGAAAGATTTTAACAAAAAGAAATGGTGAATAAACCCAGCCACAAGCAATATAAAATGTATTTGATCAAGTGGGTTTATGTTCGAGGCTAATATAATAGCCTAAATCAATACCATGTCTATATAAATAATAACAGTAGCAAAGGTAGGGTAGTTACCACTGCCACCAGCCAAGTCCTAATGTTAAGGGAGTGAAACAAGGTTCCAAGAGGCACAGACAAAAAGGGATAAGAATTAACCCTTTCCAATACTCCATGTAAGATGGGTTGTACTGGGTCTGTGGTTTGAAGAGACTACATAAAGTTGATGGCAACTTTACATGTTTCTGGGGGACAGTAGTCAGCCCCAGAAAAATTGAGTCTTTGGGAAGTCTAAAAGACAACCCTGTGTTACTGCACTGAAGGTGCTGTGTAGCACACAAAGAAAGTGATGCAAATGGAGTAGGTGAGACTCCAGTGCCCAAGATCACACAAAAAGTGAAAAACACACACAGCAAAACACATGTGAGAGTGGGGAGAAAGGCTCACATTCTTATCAGATGAACAACATAAATCCTAGAAATCCAGCAAAGCTGCTGGGGGACTCAAGAGGTAAGGGAAATCAGCCATTGATGATAATTCTCCCTAACAATTATCACCATATCTACAAAAGCACGCTTTCAGGACCAAGCCGCTGACCCTGCCGAAAATTTCATGAAAATCCATCCAGCGGTTTGGGCTGTAGGTGTGAACAAAGTTTTATCCATTCAGTCTATTGAAGAAGAGGGACCCCCTATACCTTTTCCCCCTTGACGAAACCTCACCATATTGGGCAAACAATTCAAAGTGGGCCATATACTTCTTTTGTATAGTTTAGTGAGGATTCATCCACGGCAAGCAAAGTTTTATAAGCTACAACTTAACCATAACTACACCGCAGGCCGTGTAATATCACACAATACATCACTTTTTGTATTGGTATTACTGTACAGCCCTCCAAGTGTCTATATTAGAGTGTATCATCTTTTTATGATTAGACCGAATTTGAAAGAAGACTTTGAGTTATTTTCCCAAAGTTGAATCACCTCCTTCGCTTGGTTTGCTCCATAGCTTGCAACCAGAGAATTCCAGGAGTCCCTGGACAGCCTTACCTCCCACTCACACCCTTCTATTGGACTTTCCCAAATGTCTGTCCTCGGTCCAATTCTCTTCACTCTCTATTCTTCTGCTCTTAGTGCACTGATCTCCACTTACGGCTTCAACTAGCAATTCTTTGCTGAAAACACTTACATCTTCTTCTCCTTTCACTCCTTACCCACCACGCTGTTCTCAAAAATCTCAAACTATCTCTTCCACATAAAATATTGGATAGTGCCTCACTCACTCATGCTAAATTCCACTAAGACTGAAGTTCTCTATTTCCCGGCCATACAGGCTAGCTCTTCCTCTTCTCCTCATATTCTCTTCTCTCCTTACTCTGCCTCTGCTCGTAACCTTTGTGTCATCTTCAACCAATCTCCCAACTTCTCGCTCTTCATCTTCAAATCTGCCACAGCAGCCAAACACAACCTCCTTAATATCAGGAAAATCTGTCATCTCGCTTTCACTATTGCTAACCAGCTAAACTCCCCCTTAGTCTTTTCTACGTCTGACTATTGTGCCAGTATCCTATATGGGATTCCCAACTCTGCTTTTTTCCCTCTAGACAGATTCCACAAATGTGCAGTCCGCACACTTTTCAGCTTTTCTCGCTTTACCTCTGCCTGCTCTGTGCATCGCCAGGTTGATTCTCTATCTATGAAACAAAGGACTAAGTATAAACTTCTATTCATTAGCTTCACAACTATCCATGATTCACCCTACCTATATGCTCAACAAACTTCCTACTCTCCTCCTCGCTTCTTAAAATCATCTTTAGCTCACCTCCTTTCCACAACTTAGGCAACTACACCATTCCAGCCCTGGCCACCCATGAGAGCAGTATTTATCAATATTAGCAATCAGAGCTGCCATATATTAGAATGTGAAGGAGTGTGGGATCAGGGCATGGGTTGAGCATCACTTGCACAGATGAATGCAACCAGCAGGTCACAGACTTTTGCCATCAAAAGCATGTGGCCGTGTGATAGTGGGCATTTTGAAAAGTGTTCAATCGTCAATATGATGCACCTTCCCCCACAAAAAATATAGAAGACAATGGGCCTCATTACAAGTTTGGAGGTAGCCATGCCCTTAATAAGAGCAGGGCTACAGCCAAACTCGGGTCCGGGTCCCGCAAAAGGGGACTTACTGGGCCATTCCAACCTTGGAGAGCCCGGTAATTCCCATTTACGGGACCCGGACCCGGTACATCCCCATTCCCATTTGAGCTCCCATAAGGCTCAATGGGAATGGGGAGGATGGTAGCAGCAGGACGTTTAATAACAGTACCGCTGCTGTCATCCTGGTCTGCTCACGAGTGCCACTCTGCATGCCTGGTCTACCCAGGCGTCCAGAGCGGCACCCGCGAGCAAACTCAGAATGTTGCAGCGAGGTAACGACGGCACCAATAGCACTACCTGTGCCGTTGTTGCCTTTCTGCAACACTCCTAATGAGGCCCACTGTGAGATTGAGAAGCACTAACCTGCACTTTACTGAAATGCATGGAGACAATGCAATGGTTTACTGTGGCAATACTCTAATTATACATTAAGGGACAACATAAAAAGAAATACATTTTCTTGCCTAGCACTCCCTCGCAAACCTTTGGCACATTTAAGAGAGGAGGAGATGATAACTGCTGCATTCTCTCTCTATTAGCCATTTAGTTGCAGTGAATACAGATAAGAGTATGAAGGGAGCACTGAGGGCAAAAGAGGAATGCAGGATGAGCTGTGCTTTCATTAAACAGGGGACTTTAATAGCTAGCTGTGCTCAACAAGTTTCAATTTTATCAGGAAACATACAGAATTGCATAGCAAATTGCTATGTGCACCTGCTTATTGTATGCCTTGCGATTTCCATACACCCTAATCACATTACTGTAAATGGGTGGCCATGCCAACCATAACCATTGTCATGTGTCACGGAATTGCACATAATTTCATTACAGTGCCTTAAAGCGGAATTTTGGGAGTGTCTTGATTGCTTACAGCTCATGTCTTGACGTTTATGTTGTTATAAATACTCCTGATATATGGCACCCTTACAGATTTCTTTATATCATGAGTGAAGGATTATTGGAGATGAGATTTCTCTCTTACCTGTGCAGGTCACTCCACCGAGCCTCCCTGTAGGGCAGATGTTGTGTTCCAGGCCTCCTTGTGCACAGTTCCATAGACCAGCCTCATCTCCCATGCACTGTACATTATTCATCAGGACTGGCAAAGAACTGGTGCCGAATGTTGAATTGTAAGAGTATTTTTCCACAAATCCACAGCTGAGATATCTGCAGACAACTGAGGCGTCCTTCTGATCCCAGGAATCATCGCACACTGTCCCCCACACTCCGTTGATTCTGACCTCCACTCTCCCAGAGCAAAGCGAAGGTCCATTCACTAATCTGATGTCATTAGGATCTGTCAAGACAGAAGCAATAAGGAGTAACAGTGAACGTTGCCACAAATACAACTCATTCATTGCAATATGACCTTTAGTTAGAATTCTGCAGCTGCTTCAAATTGCCCTGGAACATTTCACTAATATCCTTATATTTTGAAATCATTTTCAATCTATAGCAGCCAGTTCCCGACCATAGAGCATGTTCTGTGACTCTGAATTTAATTGATATTTTATTTCTATTGCGCTCATACACAAGTGTTTCAGGGCGCGACAAGGCAAGGGAGGGGAACAGGGGAGAACAAAACAACGATCTTACTAGGCCCAGTGATATTGAGAAGGAGCAAGTGCATGGGAGAGGGGGAGGGGAAAAGTGCATGGAAGGAAGGAGAAATGGAGACTGCGGAGCAAAGGAGAAACAGATAAATAATAACAAATTAATAAATAATGAAGGCAGCAACCAATGGTGGTGCAGCCAGCAAGTGGCAAGAGCTGGGTTTAAGGAAGCAGACAGGGTAGGTCGGATAAGTGCAGGAAGAAAAAAGGGGGGACGATATGGATACAGACCCAAGAGCAAGGGGTGGCCCGGAGGCAGTGCAGGTGGGTGTCAGGGTGAGCAGGTACCTGGGCGCAAAGAACAGCAGGTGGCCAGGTGCATGGTGCTGAGAGAGAACGGTTCAGCAGTGGAGAGAGGGGCAAAGGCAGAAGCAAAGAGGAAGGTCTTGTGGTGCTCCCGGAACCCGAGATGGTTCTACTCAAGTTTTAGAATGGCAGAGAGGCTGTTCCAGAGGGAGACCCCAGCCGAAGACAGATCTACAGCCAGCTTGTTTCTTTGAAAAACAACTTAGCCTGAGGGAGGTAGAGGAGCAGAGAGCTGGAGAGGGGAGGTATTTCCAGAGGGATAGCTGAAGTCATTTTGGACCCAGGCCCCAGAATGCCTTGTGGACAATGCAGAGGGTTTTGAATGTAATGCTTGCATCCACTGGGAGCAAATGGAGAGACTTCAGAGCTGGAGAGATGTCAGGGCTCAAGGCCAAGGACAAGTCTTGCAGTACTGTTCTGGATTAGTTGCAGAGGGCGGAGAGTAGAGGCAGGTAGATTTAGAAAGAGGCTGTTACAATAGTCCAATTTAGAGAGAACTAGAGCTTTGGCACCCCTTGCGTCTGGACGATGCCACCTCCACCTCCAAATGGATGATGAATTTGGTGAATATAGCTCACTCAGAATGTTTTCAATTTGATTAAAAAATAGATAAATCGAAGCAATGATACATTCAGGATACATATACATGTATTAGTTTTTTAAAGTCAGCAACTTTATTATGATTCCAGGGGATTCAGAACATTTCAAGAGCAGTCGGTAGCCAACACTGAATCCTGACATTGCCAGTGGTGCATTCCCTGGCTCTTAATACATGGTCTTTTATTCATCATACAAAATGCAATGAGAACATTGGTAGCATGTATCTGTACACATGTAGACATATATATACACTGCTTTGACCAAAGGATTTACAGACGTGCACAGCCGTATATATCAGGGCTTGTGTCGGCAACATGACAGAGTGTGACATGTTTCATCCTTCTGCACTTAAAATACAAATTAAAAACCAGTACCAATTTAAACCATCAAGCTTCTTTTTAAGTATTTACTACCAGTGTGTATAGATTTTAAATGGCTAGTCATAAATGGCCACCATCTTTAAATGTGCCTTGACTTTCTGTGTATACCACGTCTTTGATAGTTCCTTATTGTTGCACATATCATTCATTTGATTGTCTTCTCACTGTCAAGTACAGCAATATATAATAAAAAATAGTATTGATTGCAACACTTTTATATATATATTACTATTTAAAGACATTATGGGTTCCATTCATGGAAATGCGTGCAGAAATCCTTCAAGGGCCGTGCGCCAAGAAGGACACAGCGTGAGCCTGCGCAATAAAGTAAATCTGCGCGCTCCACGTATTTATGGCTCCAAATGTGCAATTCCAGCAGACACGCAAAATAATGGAGCTGCACGAGGAATGCCCACAGGACGCCCCCACACAAACCAAAACCCAAGCCATACCCCAACCCAAGCGCAAACCTCTGCATCCACCCCTGATCCACCATACAGCACCACTGCAAAAACTTGCAGGCCCCCTCATGAGCATGCAGAACCCCTGCAAAAATGCGAGAACTTCCACAAGTTGAGGCCACACCCCCAAAGAAAACGTGCAGGCTCCCTCGTAAGCTAAGGTGGCACCTAGTGCGAAAACACACAGGCTGCCTTGAAAGGTAAGGCGGCACTCCCAATTAAAACACACAGGCTCCCTCGTAAGCTAAGGCAGCACCCCCAATGAAAACACCCAGGCTCCCTTGTAAGCTAAGGCAGCACTCCCAATGAAAACACCCAGGCTCCCTTTTAAGCTAAGGCAGCACTCCCAATGAAAACACCCAGGCTCCCTCGTAAGCTAAGGCGGCACTCCCAATGAAAACACGTGGGCTCCCTCGTAAGCTTAGGCAGCACTCCCAATGAAAACACCCAGGCTCCCTCGTAAGCTTAGGCAGCACTCCCAATGAAAACACCCAGGCTCCCTCGTAAGCTAAGACGGCACTGTAAAGACTGGAGGGGGGTTTCTGTACTCCTGCCCACTATATATCAGAGTAGAAGCACAGAGCACCACAGCCAATATTCTCTATAGGGTAGCTATGGATGAGCAATCAAGGCTTAAGCTCTCAGGAGGTGATGCGGGCTGGTTCTTAAGTACACTGTACTCCCCAAGCCCCCACAAGGGAATGTCCACACACATTGTTAGGTGATAACACAGTTCTTTATATAAATAAGGTTCAATATACACAATTAAATTAAATAACACACTTTGTACCTTGGCAAATCTAATATGGCAAATATATACAATGTCTATGTGGTACCACTATCAACTCTTGACTCCTCTAAAATGCGCCAAATGCTGAGAGTCGCAATGGCACACAAATCAAATAGTATACTGAATCAACACTAGACATACCTTGTACCTACCAAAGACACAGTTCTGTGTGGGGATCCCCCCACCAGGTCAACCTGTAAATAAAGTGTATTAACAAGCACAGTCCATATATGTTTAAAATAGTCTTGTTTCCTCCTACAAATGTTCTATTACCCCAATGTACCTGGTTTAGCAGAGTTTCTTCAACGGTTTGTCAAAAGATCCTCGTGGTTGAACTCCCTTTAAAAGAAGAGCCACAGGGCATTGAGATTCCTCAAAGCAATGTGAACACTGTCATCGGGACACCAGTTTCGACCTTCGCAGTGCTCGTCGACGATTGGTTGTGGATGTCCTCTGAAAGGAGACTTGAAGTGCACCTTGATGACAAGAGTTTGTTGCCGAAAAGGTGACTTGATGAAGATCGTAGACCCGGCAGCTGGTATTGTGAGTCTGCGTTGGCGTCAACGATCGGGGCTCAACCACGACTGGCTTTCGGATCTTCGTTGACGTCTTTGTGAACTTTGGGTGGCAACAAACCCACCAGTGTATTCTCCTCGGTTCGTCAACGACCTCGACTTTCTCCAGTGGGACAAAGCTGTCGACGGTGATGGCAAGGGAGTCCTTGATTTTGAAGTGTCTTGGGCAATGGAGCATTGTGACTCCAGTCAGTGATGTTACAGCGGTCCTCCGAACCTTGGTCGGCGGTGATGGTCATCGACAGCCTCAATGCCCAGGTGCTTATTTCAATGGTTCTCGGCAGACCCCATCTCCGGTCGGCATCCTTTCGAGGATTAACTTCCAAGATCAGCTTTTGAACGATGTTCCCTCCTACCTCGAAAGAGGTCTCCTAGCCAGGTCCTCTCTTGGATCAGTCCTTGACAGACACGACAGATTTCGGATTTTGTCAACGGAGAGCAGCAGAAAACCTTCTTCCAGCTGGGCTTCAAGGATAAGCAGCTTCAAGCTTCAACTTCAGCTTCTGAACAATTCTGGTGAGAGATCCCCAGATATACTGTTCTGTCTCCCATTCACACTGCTGAGCCAAGCTCAGGCAGCCAATAATTCAGAAGGGCATTCATGCATTCAGGCAGGCAATCAGGCTCACAGTGCATTAAGGCCATTCTCCTCCATCCAGACACCAATAACGAGGAATGTGGATTAGGGAAAGCACCCAGCCTTTCAGCACACCACACTGCATTCATGTCAGTTTCGGCCAGGGCCACCTCATTCTTTG
Source organism: Ambystoma mexicanum (assembly GCF_040938575.1). NCBI lineage: Eukaryota > Metazoa > Chordata > Amphibia > Caudata > Ambystomatidae > Ambystoma > Ambystoma mexicanum. The sequence goes on from NC_090933.1 coordinate 1,365,381,568, forward strand.
TGTCACACACAGATACCAGGTACCCATAACATGAAGTGCACATCCATTCACCCAGGTCCCACCCCAAGGGTGTACCCAGAACATACATTCACTTGGAAAGCTCCAGCCAGTCTGGTCTGGACTTCCCAACAATACCATATATGGAACCTCCACCCAACAGTCATTCAGCTGAAGAAACAGAGTCAGGGCTTCCCAGGACTTAGGGAAAACAAGGTAACAGGTTATAGAAAGCAAGAGGCCACAGGGGCCGTCTTGTTTCCTATCAGGAATCCACTTATTCCTATGGCAGGGCCTGGGTATCCCAAAATGGGGGATACTCAGAGCACATCTCAAATTTAGCATGCCATACCCTTCTCTGTGAGCCACACACATGTGCCTGAAAATATACACTAAGTGTACAGGGTTGTACCCGCACCCCTGTGTGCCATAAAGGTATCCTAAGGGTCTGTTCACAACAACCAAAATGAGGAAGAGCTGCACTGCCAGGAGTCCTACATGGACTCCTGTGCAGAAAAGAACACAGAACACACATGATAAGGGTGTACAGGACAAGGACATAGAGGCCCTGCCCCTCCAATGCATTTCCAGCATCACAGGCACCCCCCCAACAAAAATGCGCAGGCTCCCTCATAAGCTAAGGCGGCACCCCTGTGAATACATGCGGGCTCCCTCGTAAACTAAGGCGCCACCCCCAATGAAAACACGCTGGCTTCCTCGTAAGTTAAGGCGGCACCCCTGTGAAAACATGCAAGCTACCTGGTAGGTCGAGGCCGCACCCCACAACAAAATTGCACCGGCTACTTCATAAGCTAAGGCGGCACTAGTGCGAAAACATGAGAGCCTCCTCGTAAGGCGAGGCCCTACCCCGCCATGAAAATGAATGGGCTCCCTTGTTAGGTAAGGTGGCACCCCTGCAAAAACATGGGAGCCTCCTTTTAAGTTGAGACCACACACCCCCAATGAAAAAGTGCAGGCACTCTCGTAAGCTACGGCGGCACTCGCAACGAAAAAATATTGGCTCCCTCACGTGTTAAGGCACCCATGCAAAACAGCAAGTCCACAAGCCCTACACCATAGGCTCCAATCTGCTGGCATATAACCTACTGCACATCAACCCCTCAAGTCCGGACACAACCCACCAGCCCCCTTCACCTCCGACACCACCCCAGGCAGCCCCCTCAAGTACAGACACCACCCACCAGCTCCTTCACCTCTGACATCACCCCAGGCAGCCTGCTCAAGTCAAGACACTGCCCAACAGCCCTGTACGCCTCCGACATGATACCCGGCATCCCGCCGATAGTACACTCTGCTCCCGGCACTGCCCTCACCTTCGACGCTACCCCAGGGAGCCCCCTCAAGTCCAGACACCACCCACCAGCCCTCTTCACCTCTGAAACCACCCAGGCAGTCTCCTCAAGTCCAGATACCACCAACCAACCGCCTTCACAACCGACACCATCCCAGGCAGCCCACTCAAGTCCAAACACCACCCACAAGCCCCTTCACTTCTGACACTACTCCAGGCAGTCCCCCGATAGTACACTGCCCTTACTTATGACACTACCCCAGGCAGCCCCCTCAAATTTAGACACCATCCACCAGCCCCCTTTACCTCCAACACTACCCCAGGCAGCCCCCTCAAGTTCAGACACCACCCACCAGCCCCCTTCACCTCCAACACTACCCCATGCAGCCCTTTGATAGTGCACTCACCTCCTCATACTGCCCTCAGCTCTGACACTACCCCAGGCAGCCCCCTCAAGTCCAGACACCACTCATCAGCCCCCTTCACCTCCGACACTACCATAGTCAGCCCCCTCAAGTGCAGACACCATCCACCAGCACCCTTCACCTTTGTTACCATTCCAGGCAGCCCTCTCAAGTCCAGACACCAGCCACCAGCCCCTTTCACCTCTGACAAAATCCCAGACAGCCCCCTCAAGTCCAGGCACAATCCACCGGCCCCCTACACCTCGAACACTACCCCAGGCAGCCCCCCAAGTCCAGACACCACCCATCAGCTCCCTTCATATGAGACACCAACCCATACTGCCCCATCAAGTCCAGACACCACCCACCAGCCCCTTCACATCCAACACCATCCAGGAATCCCCCTCAAGACCAGATACCACCCACCACCCCCTTCACTTCTGACACTACCCAAGCAGAGCCCAAAAATGCACTCCTCTCCCCACACTGCCCTCACCTTCGACACTACCCCCAAGCAGCCCCCTCAAGTCCAGATACCACCCACTATCGCCCTTAACCTCTGACACATCCCGGTCAGCCCCCTCAAGACCAGATACCACTCACCAGCCCCCTTCACCTCTGACACTACTGCATGCAGCCCCCTGATAGTAAACTCCCCTCCTACACACTGTCCTCACCTCCGACACTACCCCATGCAACCCCCTCAAGTCTAGACACCACTCAGCATCCCCCTTGACCTCCAAGACCACCCCAGGCAGCACCCTCAAGTCCAGCCACAGCCCACCAGCCCCCTACACCTCTGACACTACCCCAAGCAGCCCCTCAAGTCCAGACACCACTCACCAGCCCCCTTTACCTCCGACACCACACCAGACAGCCCCCTCTAGTCCAGAGACCTCCTGCCAGTCCCTTTCACCTCTCACCACCTTAGGCAGCCCCCTCATGTTCAGACAACAACCACCAGCCCCCTTCACCTCCGACACCACCCCAGGCAGCCCCCTCAAGTCCAGAGAACTCCCACTAGTCCCTTTCACCTCTGTCACCACCTTAGGCAGCCCCCTCATGTCCAGACATCACCCAGCAGCCCCTTCACCTCTGACACCACCCCAGGCAGCCCCCTCAAGGCCAGACACCACCCACCAGCCACCTTCACCTCCGGCACTACACCATGCAGCCACCAGATAGTACACTTCCCTCCTCACACTGCCCTCACCTCCAACACTACCAGACAACCTCCTCAAATCCATACACCACTCACCATCCCCCTTCACCTCAGACATCATGCAAGGCTACCCCTCATGTCCAGACACAATCCACCAGCCCCCTTCACCTCAGACACCACACCAGGCAGCCTTCTCAAGTCCAGACATCGCTCACCAGCCCCCTTCACCTCCAACACCACCTCAGGGGACACCCTTGAGTCCACACACCACTCACCAGTCCCCTTCAACTTCAACACCACCCCAGGCAGCCCTCTCAATTCCACACACCACCCACCTTCCCTCTTCACCTCCGACACCACCTCAGGGACCACCATTAGGTCCGGACACCAACCACCAGCCCCCTTCACCTCTAACACCACCCAGGCAGCCCCCTCAAGTCCAGATACAACCCACCAACTCTCTACACCTCCAACACTACCCCAGACACTGCTTTCAACTCCAGATATCAATCACCATCCACCTTTACCTCCAACACTACCCCTAGCATCCCCTTCAAGTCCAGAGACCTCTCACCAGTGCCTTTCACCTCTGACACCAACCCAGGCTGCCCCTTCAAGTCCAGACACCACCCACCTTCATCTCTGACACCACCCCAGACAGCCCCCTCAAGTCCAGACACCACTCACCAGCCCCCTTTACCTCCAACACTACTCCAGGCAGCCCCCTCAAATCCAGACACCACTCACCGTCCACCTTCACCTCTGCCACTACCGCAGAAAGCCCCCTCAGGTCCAGAAACCACCCAGCAGCCCCCTTTACCTTTGATACCACCTCAGGAAGCACCCTTAAGTCCAGACATCACCCACCAGCCCCCTTCACCTCCGACACCACCCAAAGCAGGCCCCACAAATCCAGGTACAACCCACCAGCCCCCTACACCTCTGAAACTACCCCAGGTAGCCCCCTGAAGCCCAGAGACCTCCCACCAGTGCCTTTCACCTCTGTGACCACCCCAGGCAGCACCCTCAAGTCCAAATACCACCCACCAGCCCCGTTCACCTCCAACATGACACCCGGTATCCCTCCGATAGTACACTCCACTCCTGACACTGCCAACACCTTCGACAATACCCCAGGGAACCCCCTCAAGTCCCGACAACACCGACCAGCCCTCTTCACCTCTGACACCACTGCAGGCAGTCTCCTCAAGCCCAGACTCCAACCACCAGCCCCCTTCACCTCTGACATCATCCCCGGCAGCCTCCTTAAGTCCGAACACCAACCACAAGCCCCCTTCAATTCTGACACTACTTCGGGCAGTCCCACGATAGTACACTCTTCTCTAGACACTGCCCTCACCTCCGACTCTACCCCAGGCAGGCCCCTTGTTAGGCAGAATCCAGTGCAGTTCCCTTAGGGAGCACTGCACCAGATTAGGACTACAGGTGAGATCAATAAATCCACTTTGGTATCAGTCTGTACTACAAAGATTTAGTTGGTAGCTGTGGCTGAGCATTCAGACTTATCTCAAGCGGGAGATGGGCAGTATTCAGGGTTTACACAATAGGCAGTACAATACTATGGAGCAAGGAAACACAGACCAAAGCTTTCTATCAAAAAGAGAATGGCCCTCATTACGACCCTGGCGGATTCCGCGGTGCAAAATGCACCGCGGAGCATGGCGGAAAGCCGCCGATAGCGCCATGGGGGTTGGCGGATTTACCACCCCATGCCGACCTTGGCGGAGCGGTAAATCCCCAATCCCCATTCTGCCCTTCCCCATTCCCATTCTTGCCCCATAGGGTATAATGGGAGTGGGGAAGGAGTTAATTACGCCGCCGTAAAGTACGGCGGCGTAATTAACAACGGGGTCCCTTAGCGCCATGGTTTTCTCCGCCCGGTAAAACCAGGCGGAGAAAACCTCCATGGCGCTACGGGAACTCGTAGTACGGCGGACGGGTCCGCCGCGATTACCGCTGGCGGAAACCCACTCCGCCAGGGTCGTAATGAGGGCCAATATATTTTGTATTCTATACACTTCTAGTTTCAACACATAGATTACAGTTGATAAAGTAAATTAAGTTTAGTCAAGAAAAAGCATATAGAACTCCCTATTCAATTGTAGACAAGTTTGCGGTAGAGTGAAAACTGAGCAAAATGGCACAGTGAAAACTAGCTACAAATGGCACTCTAACAATTTAAGGAAAGGGAGGGGAAGCACACGTTAAACCGAAATATCTTTAGACACTCCCTAGCAACACTTCCCTGAAGTTTAGTGAAAAACTAATGCACAGTAACTTTAGCCAAAAGATAAGTGAATGAAAACTGAGCAAAATGGCACACCACAAGTTAAAACAGTAGGAAGGAAGAGGGGATTAGAAGATTTAGGTGTATCAACACATTTCCCATTGGAAACTAATGTAGTGAGAGCAGATCTAACAAATTAGCCAGAGTCAATGGGCCTGAGCCAGAGTCAATGGTAGAGGACCAAGAGCTTAGGAGCAAAACATGTTCTTGTAGCTGCAGTCAAGTCTTTAGTAGAAAAATATTGAAGAGGTAGATGCGAGGCAAAAGACAATGTTAAGAGAGAGGGTGGCCAACCCCACAAGTAGTTAAAGGATTTAAAACACCTTTAGGGCTACCACGGAGACAGGGAGGCCTGGCAGAAAAAAGCACCTTAAACGTGAAGAAGTGGCTCCTGCGGTGGCAGTTGTTCCTGGTAGTTCCTGCAGGTCAAGGGGTCCAGCCGAGGAAGAGAGGCTCTCGTCGTGGAGCAAGGTTTGAGTCACTACACTACCTAGGGATGAAACCTGCTGCGGTGCTGCCAAATGAAGTTTAAATGTATGCTCCTTTTAATCCCGGTCCGGGTCAATAGCTGCCTGGCTATCAGGTCTCCAAGTGCGGGGCACTGTCGATTCGACCAAGGCAGATCCGGGGATGTGATAGGTGAACTGTTTGACCCCACCAGCTCAAAGGAAGGAAGCTCTTTCGCTGAAGATCTCCCCTTGTCGTGTGGAAGAAAAGTGGTGAGACTATCCGGCAGGGCTTCACCGGTGGTGTAGATGCTGAATATGTCTCTGGCTTCTCTTCTCTTCGGTTCCGTAGTTTCAGTGGCAACGTCTTGGTCTTCCAATCCTCAGGACCCTGCTTTTACACAGAAAGAGGCCCATTCATACAGCCTAGCTGTCACTCACACAGTGGAGTGGTCTTCTTGGTGGGAGAACCTCCAGCCTATCAGGTTAGAGTACAACCTGAGTTGCTGTGGCAACTCTGTCCAGGGGTTCTACTCCCCCTCCCAAACAAAAGACCCACCCCAGACTCAGAGGCACCGAAAGGAGGGCTTCTTGGCAGAAGCCCGCCAAAAGAGCAAACAAAGGATCCCCGACCTGGGTTAGGAAAATGGAGTAAGACTCGAGAAAGAAATTACATTAAAGTTCTGGCAAATAAAACCTACCAGAGTAAAGTTAATAATAAAATAAACCTGCGGTATGTTAGAGGCTGTCAGTAAACGTGTTAGCCTCGAACAATGGGAAAATCCCATAGGAAAATATTTGCGGTTGAATATAAAAGGTAGTAACCACTGCCACCAGCCAGAAACTTTGTAGAGGGGGACTTTAAGGTACCCTCTCGAAAATGAACATAGGGGAAACCAATTAACCCCTTCCAGTACTTCCATTTTAAGATGGGTTGTACTGGTTTAGTTCATAAAATTGGACTAGTCAATGTCAATGGAGTATACCTGCCCTGGGGGACAGTAGTCAGCCCCAGGGTATGTAGTCTATGTTTTGGGGGTCGCTACGACACCCCTGTGTCACTTCAAGGAGGTTGCTCTGTAACACATGTGTATAAACATGGTTCCTATGAGTGAGAGAAAAATATCCCATAGGCATTAAACACAAAAATAGCCTAGAACACACATAGAAAAGATGCCTAAGAGTGGGAAAAAGAGTCTCACTCTTTGGATGTAAAAAGAAATAAACCCTTTGAATCCAGCAAAGCTGCTGGGGGACTCTATAGGTAAGGGAAATTAGCCATAAGTGAGAATTCTCCCTAACACCCCTCAAGTCCAGACACCATCCACCAGCCGCCTTAATCTCCAACACTACTCAGGACAGCCCCTCAAATCCAGATACCACCCACTAGCCCCCCATTCACCTCCAATATTACCCCATTCAGCCCCCTCAAGTCCAGACAACACTCATCAGCCCCCTTCACCTCCAACACCATCCCAGGCACCACCCTTAAGTCCAAACACCGCCCACAAGCCCCCTTCAATTCTGATACTACTTCAGGCAGTCGCCGGTAATACACTCTGCTCCAGACACTGCCCTCACCTCCGACTCTACCCCAGGCAGCGCCCTCAAGTCCAGACACCACCCACCATCCCCCTTCACCTGCACCACCACACCGGGCAGCCCCCTCAAGTCCAGCAACCACCCACCAGCCCCCTCTACCTCCGACACTACCCCATGCAACCACCTCAAGTCCAGACACCCCTCATCAGCCCCATTCACTTCCGACACTACCCCATGCAGCACCCTCAAGTCCAGACACCACTCATCAGCCCCCTTCCACTCTGACACTATCCGAGTAGGCCCCCTCAAGTTCAGACACAATCCACCAGCACCCTTCACCTTTGTTACCATTCCAGGCAGCACCCTCAAGTCCAGGCACAATCCACCAGCCCCCTACACCTCCAACACTACCCCAGGCAGCCCCCTCTTGGCCAGATACCACTCACCACCCCTTTTACATCTGGCACTACCCCAGGCAGCACCTCAAGTCAAGACACCACCCACCAACCCCTTCATCTGCAACACCAACCCAGGCAGCCCCCTCAAGTCCAGACACCACCCACCAGCCCCCTTCACATCAAACACCACCCAGGGAGCCCTCTCAAGTCCAGAGACCTCCCACCAGTCCCTTTAACCTCTGTCACCACCCTGGGAAGCTCCTTCATGTCCAGACACCACCCACCATCCCCCTTCCCCTCTGTCACCACCCCAGGAAGCCCCTTCATGTCCAGACACCACCCACCAGGCCCCTTCCCCTCCGACACCACCCTAGGCAGCCCCCTCAATCATGACACCACCCACCAGCAACCTTCTGCTCTGGCACTACCGCATGCAGCCCTCCGATAGTACACCTCCATCCCCCACACTGCCCTCACATCCAACACTACCCAGGCAGCCCCCTCAAATCCATACACCACTCACCATCCCCCTTCACCTCCAACATCATGCAAGGCTACCCCTCAGGTCCAGACACAATCCACCAGCCCCCTTCACCTCGGACACCAGACCAGGCAGCCTTCTCAAATCCAGACACCACTGACCAGCCCCCTTCACCTCTGACACCACCTCAGGGAGCACCATTAAGTCCAGACACCAACCACCAGCCCCCTTCACATCTAATACCACCCAGGCAGCCCCCTCAATTCTAGATACAACCTTCCAACTCCCTACACCTCCAACACTACCCCAGACATCCCTTTCAACTCCAGATAATACTCACCAGCCCCCTTTACCTCCAACACTAACCCTTGCATCCCCCTCAAGTCCAGAGACCTCCCACCAGTACCTTTCACCTCCAACACCAAACCAGGCTGCCCCCTCAAGTCCAGACACCACCAGCCAGCCCCCTTCACCTCTGACACTTCCCCAGGCAGACCTGGATAGTGCAATCCCCTCCACACACTGCCCTCACCTCTGCCACAGGCAGGCCCCTGAAGTCCAGACTCACTATCCACCTTCACCTCTGCCACTACCCCAGACAGCCCCCTCAGGTTCAGACACGATCCACCAGCCCCCTTCACCTCAGACACCACCCCAGGCAGCCCCCTCAAGTCCAGACACCACCCAGCAGCCTCCTTCACCTCAGACACCACCCCAGGCAGCCCCCTCAAGTCCAGACACCACCAGCCAGCCCCCTTCACCTCTGACACTTCCCCAGGCAGACCTGGATAGTGCAATCCCCTCCACACACTGCCCTCACCTCTGCCACAGGCAGGCCCCTGAAGTCCAGACTCACTATCCACCTTCACCTCTGCCACTACCCCAGACAGCCCCCTCAGGTTCAGACACGATCCACCAGCCCCCTTCACCTCAGACACCACCCCAGGCAGCCCCCTCAAGTCCAGACACCACCCAGCAGCCTCCTTCACCTCTGCCACTACCCCAGACAGCCCCCTCAGGTCCAGACACGATCCACCAGCCCCCTTCACCTCGGACACCACCCCAGGCAACCCCCTCAAGTCCAGACACCACCCAGCAGCCTCCTTCACCTCAGACACCACCCCAGGCAGCCCTCTCAAGTCCAGACACCACCCACCAGCCCCCTTCACCTCTGATACCACCTAAGGGTCCACCCTTAAGTCCAGACACCACCCACCAGCCCCCTACACCTCTGACACTACTTCAGGCAGTCTCCAGTAATACACTCTGCTCCAGACGCTGCCCTCACCTCCGACTCTATGCCAGGCAGCACCCTCAAGTCCAGACACCACCCACCAGCCCCCTTCACCTCCAACACCACACCGGGTAGCCCCCTCAAGACCAGCCACCACCCACCAGCCCCCTCTAGCTCCGACACTACCTCATGCAACCACCTCAAGTCCAGACACCCCTCATCAGCCCCATTCACTTCCGACACTACCCCATGCAGCACCCTCAAGTCCAGACACCACTCATCAGCCCCCTTCCACTCTGACACTACCCCAGTCAGCCCCCTCAAGTTCAAACACCATCCAGCAGCACCCTTCACCTTCGTTACCATTCCAGGCAGCACCCTCAAGTCCAGGCACAATCCCCCAGCCCCCTACACCTCCAACACTGCCCCAGGCAGCCCCCTCTTGGCCAGATACCACTCACCACCCCTTTTACATCTGGCACTACCCCAGGCAGGCCCTCAAGTCAAGACACCACCCACCAACTCCTTCATCTGTGACACCAACCCAGGCAGCCCCCTCAAGTCCAGACACCACCCACCAGCCCCCTTCACATCAAACACCACCCAGGGATCCCTCGCAAGTCCAGAGACCTCCCACCAGTCCCTTTAACCTCTGTCACCACCCTGGGAAGCTCCTTCATGTCCAAACACCACCCACCATTGCCCTTCCCTTTCGACACCACCCCAGGAAGCCCCTCAATTACAGACACCACTCACCAGCCACCTTTACCTCTAACTTACCCCAGGCATCCCCCCCAAATCCAGAGACCTCCCACCAGTCCCTTGCACCTCTGTCACCACCCCAGGAAGCCCCTGCATGTCCAGACACCACCCACCAGGCCCCTTCCCCTCCGACACCACCCTAGACAGCCCCCTCAATCCAGACACCACCCACCAGCAATCTTCTGCTCTGGCACTACCGCATGCAGCCCTCCGATAGTACACTCCCATCCCCCACACTGCCCTCACGTCTGACACTATCCCAGGCAGCCCCCTCAAGTCTAGACAACACTCACCATCCTCCTTCACCTCCGACATCATGCAAGGCTACCCCTCAGGTCCAGATACAATCCACCAGCCCCCTTCACCTCGGACACCACACCAGGCAGCCCCTCAAGTCTAGACAACACTCACTATCCTCCTTCACCTCCAAGACCACCCCAGGCAGCCTCCTCAAGTCCAGACACAGCCCACCAGCCCCAACACCCCTGACACTACCCCCATACAGCCACCTCAAGTCCAGACAACACTCACCAGCCCCCTTTACCTCAATACCACACCAGGCCAGGCAGCCCCCTCAAGCCCAGAGACATCCCGCGAGTCCTTTCCTCCTCTGTTAACATCATAGGCAGGCCCATCATGTCCTGACATCACCCACAAGTCCTTTCACCTCTGACACCACCCCAGGCAGCCCTCTCAAGACCAGATACCACCCACTAGTCCCTTTCACCTCTGTCACCACTTTAGGCAGCCCCCTCATGTCCAGACAACACACCAGGCCGCCCCTCAATCCAGACACCACCCATCAGCCACTGTCACCTCCAGCACTACCCCATGCAGTCCCCCGATGGTACACTTCCCTCCCCCACACTGCCCTCACCTCTGACACTAACCAGGCAGCCCCCTCAAATCCAGGCACCACTCACCATCCCCCTTCTCCTCCGACACCATGCCAGGCTACCCCTCACATCCAGACACAATCCAGCAGCCCCCTTCACCTCGGACACCATAGCAGACAGCCTTCTCAAGTCCAGACACCACCCAGAAGCCCCTTCACCTCGGACACCACCTCAGGGAGCACCCTTAAGTCCAAACTCTAACCGCCAGCCCTCTACACCTCTGACACCTCCCCAGGCAGCCCCCCCTAGTCCAGGTACAACCCCCCAGCCCCCTACACCTCCAACACTACCCCTGGCATCCCCCTCAAGTCCAGAGATCTCCCACCAGCGCCTTTCACACCTGACACCAACCCAGGCAGCCCCCTCAAGCCCAGACACCACCCACCAGCCTCCTTCATCTCTGACACTACCCCAGACAGTCCCCGATAGTGCATTCCCCTCCCCACACTGCCCTCACCTCTGACACTACCCTCAGGCAGCCCCCTAAAGTCAAAAAACACCCACCAGCCCCTTTCATCTCCAACACCACCCCAGGCAGCCCCCTCAAGTCCAGGTACAATCCACCAGCACCCTACACCTCCGACACTACCCCAGGCATCCCTCTCAAATCCAGACACCACCCACCAGCCCTCTTCACACACCTCTGCCACTTCCCCGGGCAGACCCTGTGTTAGGCGGAATCACCTGCAGTACACTTTGGAAACACTACAGGTAATTAGGACTACATGTCTAAGCATCATTTCACCTTTGGTACAAGCCTGTACTACACAGTAAAGTGGTAGCGATGGGTGAGCAGCCAGACTTATCTCAAGAGTTTAAGTGAGCAGTAGAACAAGTTACACAAATGTCCAACCAATACAATGATTCAAGTAAACACATACTCAAGGTTTCCTAGTAAATGAATATGCATTTATTTAATCAATCATTTATAAAACATTACACTAGCACAAGCAGCTCAATATCACACACTAATACAGCACAAAAATCCAACCGGTAAGTAATTGAACAAGTTTAGCTCAAAAATGAAGTGTAAACAAAACGGCACTTCAGATACTTAAGAAGGGAGGTAAAAGACAAGGTCATCAGAATAGACAGCCCAAATACATTCATAGGCAGGGCAGAGGGTTTCAGTTAAATACAACCAGCAATTCTTCTCAATAGTCCTGGGCCAAAGTCAGTCATTCAGAGTCTATTGTATAAGAGAGCAAAGTTCTGGTAACGGTTAAGTCTTGGATTTTTAAAGGATTTGGCTAGGCGAAATGTTTGACAAATGTTTAGGGAAGGACAAGCCTTTATAGTTGAGGAAAGTTTCACACACTTTCTCGATGGCCGAAAGTATTTCCGGACCGCGTTTGCACAGTACCTTTTAAATGAAGAAAGCTGTAGCTGAGGCAGTTGTTCCTGGCAGTTCAAGCAGATCTCGCTGTTCCTGAGCTTCAGTCATGTGGACAAGAAGGACATCGGGAGGTTCCTGCACTGCCCAGGGAAGAGGCCAAAAGCTGTAGCAAGACGTCGGTTTAAGGTGTGAGTGTCTTAAAGTCCCCCTGGTTTCCTTCCCTCTGGCAATACGGTTTTCAACAGCACTCTGAAGAAAATTCGACCAGAATAGGATGGTGTCCAGGTGGCTTGTGAGTTGGTTGTTCCCACCAAACTCAAGGGAAGAAGTTAACCTTGAAGGGCTTCTCTCTCGAGTTTCAGGCAATTCGGACCTGCAGCAGTGCTTCACCGGTCGTCCAGGAGTTGCAGCGGTCCTCTTCCTTCCTCTCCTCTTTGGTTCTTTCGTTTCATTGGTCAACTCTGCTTTCCAAGTTCCAGAGACCTGCTTTTAAACAGTTTTCCCCCATTCATTCAGCCTGGCTGTCACTCACCCAGCAGTGTTGCAATCACACCAGAGTGCATTCAGGCCTCCTAGGAGACTAAGCCCAGGGAGTTTCGGGCACCTCCCTCACATCCTGTCCACCCCAGGCACTCTGGCACCAGAGGAGGGCCTCAGCACAGAAGCCCACTAAAGGGCATGAACAAAGGAGCCAAACCTGGTTTGGTGCACAGAGACAAACACAAGAAGGACTGTTCGTAAAAGAAAAGGCGTAAAAAGATGAACAGAGTCTGTTTTTACAGATAGGTCTGGGGCACCATATTGAAAACATGGCTACCCCTGATTTTTAGCTATCGTTGTTGTTAGGAAAGATTTCGTAATTGTAGGTAATTTTCCTTCCATGTGGCAACCCCTAAACTTTTTGCTGTTGTTTTTCACCTTGTTCTCGACTTTGCCAGAGAAGTGCAGCCTTCTGCCGCACTCCTCTGGGCTTTCGCTCCTTTCTTACGGGGAAACTGGCATGCCCTTAAGACAATCAGTACCGGGAAATGCTGTTTTCCGTAGTTTCTTTTATCAAGTTGCGGCTTTCATGCAACATGACACAAGAGGGCACTAGATACTCGTTTAGGATTGTAACTGATCGTTGGAAGTGATTCAGGGACAGGAATGGTGGCAGCGATCGTTTCTTGTGTTTTGAGCTCCTTTTGGCGTTCTAAGCGCGTTTCTCGCGCTTAACCCAAAATGGTGGCCTGGCTCCCAAAATGGCCAGACCACGAGGCTCCTTTGTCCTGTCCGCTGACCGTCTTGCTCCCTTCACCTTCCCCAGGTCGAGCCGACCCGGGGCCTTCCTTATTTGGGCATGTACTTTCCCGCGAAACACGGATGCTTTCGCAGGCTTCTACATGTCTTGTGTGTGCCTCCAGGATGTGGGCTGGGATGACTGGTCCCAATACACATCCTGGGTGCCAGAGAGTCTAGGGTGGTGTGAATGCCTGGGACCACCGTGGTCCGTGATTGGTCCACGAATGGTGTGAGTGTTGATGAGCGGATCTCCCATTGGCTCCCCTCCGTTTTGGTGTGAAGGGAACCGTGGATAAGAGGGGGCTGGAAACACCACTACCATGTCGATCTCCTGAGTTCTCACGAACGAAGGGATACAGGAGCCAAGTATCCTGCAACCAAGAGGCTGAACCGAGGAATCGCTGGTGACCCGCTGAAGGACTGCTCCTCTGCACTGCTGTCGCCTTGTAAAACCCCTTTCACCTTTGATCGAACCAGAAGGCCTGTACTGGTACTTCGACCCCTGGAATAGCGGGAACAGCTATTCTCGGCATCTTCACCATCTCCTGCCAGTAAGCCTCGGAAGCGTCTCTGGGCCATCCAGCTGTCTGACCAGCTTACTCGGGAGTCTTGCTCTGTAACCGCCGCCAGGTTGTGTAGTATTTCGAGTCCTTGTCACTCTCACACACTTCGTACACTTGGCGTTCCCAGGTCTGAAGTGAGTACTGTACATTTGGCTCAGATACACACGGCCGCTCCATTGCCCTGCTGTTGTAACAAACTGTGCGGGTTTCTTCGATTGGGACGTCTTTTACTCGACTCTGCTGCTACAGACTCAACACGACGACGAGACGTTCCCTGCTCTTCTGAACCTGCCAGCTGCTGAAACTGACGCGGAGAAGCCTGGGTCTGCTTGCATCCGGGACCGGTGAGTAGCATAGCTAGGAACTGGTCGCCCTCCTGCAGGAGCCCATAGCTTTTCCCTGCTGTGTCAAAACAGCGCCTTTTTTCGTACTCGTGCTCTGCTTCTGCCCACAGTAGAGGCTGTGCTTGAGTCGCGTAACTTGTTCTCCTTCATTTGTGCACTAAACTGAACTGCCTGATTCCCCTCGAAGAGACTCCCCTTTTGCCCTTTAGCGAGCAGGTACTTTTGAGCACAAGGCTCCACTCTTCGCAGGGCTCGGACTTCCTTTTAGTTAGGTGCCTCTGAAGGCGAACTGGGTCTAAGCATTATTTCGCACTGCCTGTTTTCCTTCCCTTTTAGGTGGACTACACATTTCGTGCATCTAACGCTTGAGACTTGTTGTATTTGTATATATATTGTATTGGTATGGTATGTGTTGGTTTACTATTGTTATATTGTGATTTTCTCACTACGGTCATTGTTTTAAAGGCCTTGGAATAAATGTGTATATATTTTTAATATAGCACCTGTTTGGAGTAGTTTGTAGGTGTCCTTGCTTTGTGTGCTCATTGCGGGCTTTCAGTCACCCTCACCCCTCTTGAGACCTAGTCTTGACCGCCGCGATCGCTACCTTGATTGGTCTGGCTTGTCCAGAGGTTACCCTGTTCCAAGTAATTAGGTTGGCCTTCTGAACTTCTGCGCCACCAGGACAGAGTTCAGAAATCCATCTTAACAGTTGTTAGCAGTTGCAAAAAATCACAGTAGTTGATCTAAACCACTGCCACCAGCCATTTAAAATATGAAAAGGTAACATTTTACTGTTAAATGAGTGTTTTGACTCAGGTGAAGCTAAAGTAGCAAAAAGGAGGCTACCCTAGTCATGGGTGTGAAAGGGGAGGTCACCTAACTGTAGGCCGTGGAGCTAGAGACTGGCTAGCTCGGGTGACGGGTAAAAGATCACCAAGAGTTAAAAGGAGTATAATTCAATTTTTCAACAGAAAAAAGTTTTATTCAACATTACATGAAAGACGTGAATTCATAAATAGGCAAGTGCCTTTAGGTAGCAGTTTTGTATGCATGTGGACATATATTGTGGTATGCATATATATTGTGGTATGCATAATGGTGGGTTAGTAGCATAAGTGACAATTATTTCTTGTATTGCTGAGCATAAATCATGTAGCAATACATTAACATTGTCGACACATTGGTTAATGGTGTTTCTGTTTCGGTGCGTAGTAAAAGGAGCAGTGGCTGTTGAGATGGAGCAGCGCTGCTTGTGGGCACCAAACTGTCTTCAGAACAGAAACTTAAGGTCAAGACGCTGTTTGCAGAGGATGGACGTGTGCCTAAGGGTTAAAAAATGGAATTAATGGTGATCTGAAAATTCCTGCGATTTAGTGAATTGAAAAAGAAGGTTACCTACTAGGGTTATTTTCTAAACGTCATGGCAAACGACTTAGTAGAGGACCAGCTGCTGGTAAGTTTGTGCAGCTGGGGAGTGGTCTGTGGCGTCAGATAGAGAGATCTAGAAGGAAATGTCCAATAGATACTATTAGGTATGTGACAGTTCCAATAGATATAATGAAGGTACCTAGTTATTTTGGCTGGTGGACCGTAAGTGGATCAGTGACCATTAGCGGATGGTCGAGGTCTTCGTTTGTGAGGTGATTATAAACAATGGTGTCATTTATTAATTGTGTCTCTGTGCATCAGTGCTGAATGGGGAAAGACACGGCCACTTTTGAAACAATAGTGGTTGAAGGTGGATCTCTTTGGCATCCGAAGTGGATGGAGAGAGGTGCGCGCTCAAAAATGGCAGAGCTAGTGAGCTATCTATTGTGCCTAGTCAAAGGAAGCTGGAAAGGTGACTACGGCAAAGGTGCACGAGAGTGTGCAAAGTGACCAGCCGGCAATAGGCAACATTCATGATCGCGGTGGCTGGAGCCACGGTGCCGATAGCATGATCTCAAAACAAAATATTGTCAAACCGCATGGAGACGGACAAACGCTTACCTCTCCTGCAGAGCTGTATCAGTCTAGTGCTTGTGTGATTGTGCGCATGCGTGTTGGAGTAGTGCTTCTTTAAACAAAAAGGAATTTCCAATGCAAATTTCCAATGCGCATGTGCTGGCGACTAGTGTTTCAGACTACGTGCTTTATTGCAGCCGCTGATCAGTGTCAGACATCCGAGCCTCTGAGGACATAGGCAATAGGCACAAGTGCGAGTAAATGTTTCAAAAGGTTGTGACCTACCAGCAGCTGGTTTGTGCTTGATGACAAGGCATGAATGGACACATTAGTATACACAAAATGTATAGTCCAAATTATGGTTCACACAAAACACGCTATGGTCACCGCAGCTCCAGCCATCCGCTAATGGTCACTGATCCACTTACGGTCCACCAGCCGAAATAAGCCCCATCATTATATCTATTGGAACTGTCACGTACCTAATAGTATCTATTGGACATTTCCTTCTAGATCTTGCTGTGTAACGTTGAAGACAATTCCCCAGCCGGATAAACTTACCAGCAGGTGCTCCTCTACTAAGTCTTTTGCCATAGCGTTTAGAAAATAACCCTGGTAGGTCAACTTCTTTTTCTACTTAAAGGCACTTGCCTATTTATGAATTCACGTCTTTCATGTAATGTTGAACATAACTTTTTTTCTGTTGAAAAATTGAATTACACTAATTTTAAATCTTGGTGATCTTTTATCCGTGACCCGAGCTAGCCAGTCTCTAGCTCCACGGACTACAGTTAGGTGACCTCCCCTTTCACGCCATGACTAGGGTAGCCTTTGACTCTAACTTCCTTTTTGCTACTCCTGCTTAATCCTCTAGAGTCAGGCACCCTCACAAAAAGAGGGTCTCACCCCCATTGTTTCTCACCAGGGGAAGCTAAGCAAACCCTCGAGCACTCTATTGTAAGATATGGTGTGCTGGGTCAGTACATTTAAAGAGACTAATAAAGTCAATGTAACTTTACATGCCCTGGGAGACAGTAGTCAGTCCCAGGAAAGGTATTTAAACCTTGGGGAGTCTGAAAGACACCCCTGTGCCACTACACAGAAGGTGCTGTGTGACACACAGAAAAAGATGATGCCAATGAGGTTGTTTTAAAAATTCCATTACCAAAGAACACAAAAGTAAAACATATACAAAATACATGGAAGAGTGGGAAAAAAGCCTCACACTCTTCCCAGGTAAAACATAAAATCCTAGAAATCCAGCAAAGTTGCTGGGGGTCTCAAAAGGTAAGGGAAATTAGCACATTTAGAGAATTCTCTCTAACACCCCGTAAATCCAGTCACCACCCATCAGCCCCCTTCACCTCTAACACCACGCCAGGCAGCCCCCTCAAGTCCACCCACCAGCCCCCTTCACCTCTGATACCTTCCCAGGCAGCAACTACAAGTCCACACACCACCCACCAACCCACTTCACCTCCGACACCACCCCAGGCAGACCCCTCAAATCTAGACACAACCTACCAGCCCTCTTCACCTCTGACACTACCTCAGGCACCACCCAACTGATAGTACACTACCCTTCCCAACACTGCCCTCACCTCGAAACACTACCACAGGCAGCCCTGTCGTGGTTTATTACACTTTCACACTCAACTCAAGGAGTTCCTTTCCCCCCAATGGCGCACAACAAAGCACTATTATTTGGTTAAGGTTCAATTTGGTAAGGCCTCCAGCCCGTCTCACACCCAATCCCAAAAAATACCAAATGCCGCAATTTTCTAGGAACCAGGCCAGTGTGTGGTAAGAATATACATTCACTAATTTATTTTAACCAAATTTGCCAAACAGACTACTATCAGCCACCAGTTCTGTGGCAAAACAAGAGCAAAAATGACTTCCATAATGGCACCCTAGAGATAATACTAAGATATGCAGTCACCATTTCCCACAGCTTTTCTTTTCAAATCACCCACCAATACAGAAAAAGAACAATTCAAGGCACTTAGTGATTATTGATTTGGTTATAATACTTTTTCTCCAAGCAAGCCACACTCTCAAAACATCAATTGGACTTGACCCTTCTAAATTAATGAAAGCGGCAGAGAGTGGGAACACAATGGGAAAATCATATTGGGTTCACTCTTTGGAAAAGAGCCTTAAGGGGAAAAATCGTTTTGCACTTATTACTATAGATGCAATATGAGGGAAAGAAAAACAATGGGAAATTTTGTTTGGCCACACCTAAAAGATCAGGTAGGTCTTTGTGGTTTGCGCCAGAGCACAATGGAAACAAAGGGGAAATTTTATTTCCCCCATACATGCAAAGGAAATACAAGGCTTCACCGACTGATTTAAAATGAAGATAATCAATGGGGAATTTCATTTTGCACCCGTGGAAACAGGGTTTTGGGATTAATTCTTTTGAATTCAAAAACTTTCTTTACCGAAGTCAGGGGTTTTCTCACAAATAGTCAATCAAATGTTTATGTCTATATCGGCTCAAAACATACTGGGAGGAGCTTTTAGTTTCAAATGCCAACAAAACATATCCTGTGATTTCTATAGGGGAATTCATTGAATTACTTTAATTTAATATACTAAGGATCTACACAGACAATTAGGTATTTTGCTATGGGAAAATAACTAGAACAATACTTGGAAAATGTAGGGCCTACACAGTCTATGGCTTTGGGATAGTTTTACTTACAGGAGAGGCCTTGTGGTGGGTAACACGGAACAGCAGGGCACCACTGGGACAGCAAGGGTGTCAGTTTGGGATAGTCCCCTCTGGCTCCTCGAAGAAGTCCCAGTCAGCTTCTATGTCTTCAGGACCCTGTCTCCAATGCAAGATTTGGGGCGTCTCTGCTTGGGTGTTTCTCACAAGAGTACAGCAGCAGGTTATCTCACGGAATAAAGTGAAAACGCCCAGTTCTGATGCAAACTGGTCTACGTATAGGGCAAATTACATCACAAACCTGTTGTGATTCCTGCAGAAGGGGTTGGTGTAATGCTTGTATAAAAAATGTGAGCAACAATAACATGGCGTCGATGCACAGTCATCTTTGAACAATCATCTTCCATCACAGTAATAAAGTCTGCATTTCCACGAGGCCTCACAGAATGAGCAAGTAGCAGCAAAAACAGAGCAAGGTCATATAAATATTATTCGAGTGGACTTACAGCGGAAAACAGTTATTGTATTGTCCATTGAAGGATAAGGAATGAATGCGAGAGCGAGGGGCACTGAGTTTTTCCACTTCTAACTGGATTTTTCCATCTTCTGTCCCTTCGACTTGTGATCTGCTCTTCGGCCGAGAGCAGAACGCAATTGAGAAGGGCGGGGAAATGCCCCCATAAAGGAAAGAGCATTGTATGGAGAAAGTAGTTGGGACTTGGACCCCCGGGTGATGCAGTCTCACTGAAAGGGAGGACGCTCCGCTTCAGACCCCATCAGATGCAGTGATCTCTTTGCCTACCTGCTGAGGGACTAAGCAGTGTTGTTGGTGGCCAAGGCAAAGTTTTCATCTGCCTAATGCTTGACGGTGATGTAACCTATATTCAAATTCTTATATATCCAAGTGTATGTTTGTTTATTGGTATCTATACATATATGGTATACATAAAGGGCCTGTAACGGGCTAGTTGTTTTATAATCTTATATGATGCATGTTTATTTTTCTTTCTGCTAGTCTGAGTCCAATTACTTGTTTTTGCTGAGGGGGTCGAGGAGAAAAGTGTTAATGCTTTCCCCACTGGGCCAAATAGACTCAAAACAATTGGATGTTTCTCTCCACCCACCTCCCATCTGTGTGCTAATAAGACAAGGCGTTGAGGGGTGTGAATTAGTAAAGCTGGGTAAGGAGAAAGATTTGTCATCCCAAACTGACATGTGGGTTTGGCATGTTTTAACTCTGAACATCTATCAACATGGCAGTTCCCTATTTTTAAAATCTTTACATGGATGGATATATTTTTAAGAACTACATTTTAATGCAAATCTGATGATGCTAAACCAAAGTCGGCACACCCTTCCTGTGCAGAGATACAGTTTTTCTGTGTTTGCTCGGGAGCCGCATCAGTGAAAACTGTGCCACTTCATAGTTCCCATGTTCATTTTGTCCTTCACCCTCGCACCAACTTTCAAACCTCTCAGAATCATGGGTAGACCCGAATAACATTTTCCTTGATAACCTCTGTTTATCACACAAATATATATTTTTTTGCCATTGTTCAAAGAGATTACTGTCACCTTTAATAAAAGTCTGGACATGGTCATATGCGCTGCCCTTTTTATATAATTAAATGTATTTCTATTAATCACACCACAGCCTCACATGCATCACTCATTCTCGCCCCCACCATTTGTTTCTCTAAATTTCATTTACCCTTAATCATGTGACCAGCCGGATGCTGGCTCATGTTTATTTTAGCCTATCCCTCCTTGGCCTCCCAATGGTCCTTGCGATAGCTTTAATACCCATGTTATGGGTGTTGTGACCTCAAGGTCACTTCTGCTAAAAAAAAAAAAAAAAAACAGACATAGCTTTATCTATTTCCACTGTGGTTTCCATAAATGGCAGTGGCCCTCATTAAAACCCTGGTGTAGGAACATGGTCTATTAGCACCATGGTCCATGCCGGATTGCGTCATGGTGGATGGCGGATTTACCGCCCCATTCCAAGATTGGCGGGGCGGTAAATCCCCATTCACCATTGCCCCTTCCCCATTACCATTTTTGCCCCATAGGGCTCAATGGGGATGGGGAAGGCGCTAATTACGGCACCGTAAATTACGGTGCCGTAATTAGCACCAAGGTCGCTTAGCGCCTTGTACTTTAATGCCTGCAAAAAGCAGACGTTAAAGTGTGAATCTGGCGTTAAGGGTTTAACGGCCCTGCAGCCTTTTACGGCACCGTTAACCCCTTACCTCTAGAGTTGTAATGAGGCCCAGTGTATATCTTTGTATCTTTAAGCAATGGAACTGATTGATTGTTGACAACCAGACCTCCATCTCCGGGAAAAGCAGAGGAAAGGTATTTGAGGTTAAAGTTTAATTTCAGTAGAACAGTCCAGCTGCATGTACAATTGTGCAAGAAATGACTTTTAACTCAGACACAATGCATTTTGTAAGGCATCCGGGCCTTATATCCATGTCTAATGTATTTCTTCAATCTCACATTTGTAAAAGACATGAGTATCATTTCTGGATTGTCCATACACTGGGTAGTTATATGATAAAACCATGTTCACCTTGAAACCAAGTTGGCCATTGTCTTTGCATACTGTCATTTGGGATGAGGGAAAGAAAGTTATTTTATTTCTTATAATTGCAATAAGCTTGGTTTCACTTGACATTTCTGGATCACAATCTGGTATTATATTGAAGACAATGTACACACTGCTATCTGTCTCTTTAAGTAAAAAGTGCAGCTTTACATGGTTTTTGTAAAACAGCGTTTTTAGCCACATGTCTTTCTCTTCCCTTGCTGAAATGCATTGCACCTATCTTTGCACTTTTGGACTTCCAAGAACACTTTGATTTGAGATTGAGGCCTGTTTTTAGTTCAATAGGCCTCATGTCTGACATCACAATTTGTGTGCTGAATTTAGACTTTAATGGGACTCCACAAATCACTCTAGCCTCTTTATTTCTGGCATTCAGGAGGTATATTTTACCGCACAGCCCCCTCAAGTCCAGAGACCTCCCACCAGCCCCCTTCACCTCTCACACTACCCCAGGCAGTCCCCTCATGTCCAGACATCACCCACCGGCCCCCTTCATCTCCGACACCACCCCAGGCAGCCCCCTCAAGTCCAGACACCACTCACCAGACCTCTTCACCTCCAACAGCACCCAGGCAGCCCCCTCAATTCCAGACACCACCACCAGCCCCCTTCCCCTCCAACACTACCCTAGGCAGAGCCCAATAGTACACTCCCCTCCCCACACTGACCTCACCTCTGACACTAACCCCAGGTAGCCTCCTCAAATCCAGACACCACCCACCAGCCGCCTTCATCTCTGAAACCAACCCGGGCATCCCCCTCAAGTCCAGACACCAGCCCCCTCCACCTCTGACACCACCCTGGCAGCCCCCTCAAGTCATCCAGCACCACTCACCAGACCCCTTCACCTCCAAAAGCACCCAGGCAGCCCCCTCAATTCGAGACACCACCCACCAGTCCCCTTCCCCTCCAACACCGCCCCAGGCAGCCCCGACAGTCTCCTACGCATGTAGTTCAATGTATGACTGCAACTCACCTGAACCCCTGTAGTCTGTCGCCACCATGAAGCACACCCCCAACATGTCCACTGCGACCCACGATCAACAGTAAGCGCTGAAGACCAATCCTGGACCGGAGCATTTGCTGTCACTCCCTGTCAGGCTGGAATCTGCAGCACCTCAGACAGACAGCACTACATTGCATCAACAACACTGTGCCCCCCCATCAACATGTGACAAGTGAATGCAATGGAAAGTGGCATGTGCCTGTTGGCCATGAGTCACTGCAAAGGCATACAAGCATACCAACTGAATGTGTGCTGAGGACAGAAGTAAACCTTTTCATACATCGGTCAGATCCACAAATATTGTCCAGGCACATCACAGCCTTAGCACAAGTGACCTGGGTGGAAGTGGTGGCAAAGTCCCTGTCAGGGACCACCACATGACAGACCCATGGGTGATGGTAGGGCAGTCAGAGAGTGCATGAGTAACTGAGACAGGAAATATGTGCTGTCACACAGGAAGAGCAAACATGGCTTGCAAATGCATTCCAGTTGAGAGCAGGCAATGTGTGACTGCACATGCTGGTGGGTGTGTGGGAATGACATGGGTTTGGCACAGCAATGACAATCAAATGTGCAAACAATGTCAACATGGCACCCCTCCACATTGAGAATATCTCCGTCCACCACAACCACACTGATGCCAAACACAGTGATGCAGCAAATGTTAATGCAAATGAAAACATGCAGTGCAGACCAAGTCGTCTGATGGACCCACCCCCACATGAAAGGCTCATCTGCATGGCTCTTCAACAACCATTACAGCAACACCAACACCCACACAGGCAAGCCACAAGACAAATGACTTTCAATGGAGAGATGCAATGGAGAGATGTACTGTGGGTAGGGGAGTGTACAAACAAAGTTGCTGACTCACAAATGAACTGCATAAAGTGTGGAATGGAACACAATGAAAGATGTATTAAACAAAACTATGTACAACAAAAACTGGGAATGAAGGTCCAAGCAGTCCAGAGTAAAAGATGAAATTACAAAACAACCCTACACCTAAATAACTATATCCAGGAACAACAGGGAAGAAAAGTCTTCAAAGTCTGGGGCAAAAGATAAATAAAAAAAGGAAACCTATACCTAAATAACTATATACAAAGGCAGCAGGCCAGTTCACTTCGCCAATCTCATTCGAGCTGTATACCAGGCCTCAGCCACAATCCATGTCCTCCTCCATCAGGTGGGCCTCCGTTGTTTCCTGGAGGGCTTGCAGGGTGGACATCATCTGTGCTTCAGCGTCCTGCATCACTCTACAAGTGGCCTTGAGGATGGCAGCCCACCTCCTCACCCAATGCAGCACAACCACAGCCATGCCCACCCTTGCTTCCTTTGCCCACTGCCTCTCTGCCACCAGCTGCCATTCATAGCTCCTGAACACGGAAGACATTGAGTGCATCAATCTCACTTGATCCTCCTGCCTCAAACTTTCCACCTGCCTCCTTGGGGTGGTCTGCCCTGCAAAATACCACCTCTTCCTGATTGGGACCTGCTGCTGCTGTGCGCAGTGTACACTCCCTTGGTACGCCCTCTGACATAATGATGATCGTCGGGGGTGTACAGCACCTGCACGGCTCTGTGGTGCCTACTGTCTCTCCATTGCCTATGCCCCCGTCAGTCCCTGGGTAGGCACAGTCACCACCTCAGCTTCTGTACCTGTGACTCCCACCTCGGACAGAGATGTAAGCTCCACCAGATGTGGCAATATGGGTGGGACTAGTGCAAAGAGGCCACTGATGGTATGTGGTCTGGAAGACACCCCGAAGGATGACTGGTCAACAGAGGAGGAAGCCAAGGAGGTGGCTGCAGCAGTGAACAGCCCATGGAGCCCAGCAGGGAGCAGGTCTGCTGCCAGCAAGGTCGCAACGTGGTAAAGCTCATTATGATGATGGGCAAGCAGACTATGAGTAGCATGCCCATCATCACGAATGACTGCAGTCCGCCTCGTAAGCCAGCATCTGTTCCCGGATGGACACATCAGCCGGCAACGGGATGCTGGTCTGGGTGGAGTCATCCTGGCAGGTGCACACTCCTGCATCCTATGGCCCAACAACAGGATTTTGCACAGGCACCTCCACAGTCACCTCACATCATGCCCGTGGGACAGCAGGATGGCAGCACGCACTCCCACCTCAACAACCCCACCTGACCCCATGGGCTGGGCTAAAATGGCCAACTCCTCCAACTCCCCTTCCATCAACCTGGATGCATCACCCAGTCACACTGCAGCTGAGGATTTCCCTGTCAGTTCACCTCCTTGGACTTACCCCTAGAAGCCATGTGCAATGGTACCGGCGCTACCTCAGCCACACCACTTCCCGAAGATGAGCTGTCACACAGGGGAGTGGCTGGGGTCTGCACCTATGTCTGGTGGAGTGATCCCCGCATCCATGTTCCACAGCACTGCTTCCGTCCTCTTCATCAGATGCAGCAATTGTGGTATAGGAGACACAGACAGCACCATCAGTCTACTGCAACTAAGCTAGTGTGGCATCAATAGCATTTGCAGCAACATGACACGTCCATGGAACAATCAGCAACATCCACAGCCACACACATGGACATGCAATCTTCATCCAAACAGACACAAAAACCCAGGTACGATGTGAAACACTTCAATGACATATCCACGTGAAAACACAGCACAATGTGGCCAGTGTACAGACACATACCAAGATGAATCACATGACTCTAGGGGAAGCTCAACGTGACCCAACTGCAACCTGATGCACATCTATGCGGGACATGCCACATCGGCAAAGGGTAGGCCAGGGAGCAAACTGGTAGGACGTACACACATGTAAATCATGTGAATACAAATGTGGTGGCCCAACATCATGGACAAATTGTGGGCAAGACACACAGTGGAATAATGGCCACCAGTGGTCAACCATACTTGCAGCACTCGCAGCATGGCCATGCTGACACCTGAACGAGCACACCTCCACACCATCGTATCAAACAATATGCCTCCGCCACAACCCATGCTGTGCACATGCAACACATACATGCATCAACTGCACATGCACACATGGCATGCCATAGCCCCAAGCACATTCACATGGCATGCACACACATCACTCCGATTGCACAAGCAGCGTTGTGACCGATCACATAACACTCCCGCAAACTGCAATGCCCAAACGTGACTACACCAAACATCGAAATGCAGGTGTGGCCTCCAGACTTGTGTGATGTATAGTCACGCATTGCTATTGTCACCACATCTGCATGAGCAGCATGCATGCACATGACATGGTCAACACTCCCTCATCTGTCACTTGCCATCCAGGCACGTCTCAGACACAAACCACATTGCATGTGGACAGTTTGTAAAAATGTATAACAAACAATGCAAATTAAAGTGCATTTCGAATCTGCACAAGTCTGATGTCCCATACGGGGCCATTGTCTGGGACCTGCAAGCAGATGTTGGTCGCTGAGACATACATGCTGCAAAAGTAAGGGAGTCACTGCAAACATTCTAGCAAATGCACAAAATACATGTACCGTAGAACAGTAAAACACGTGCCCA
Organism: Ambystoma mexicanum; assembly: GCF_040938575.1. NCBI lineage: Eukaryota > Metazoa > Chordata > Amphibia > Caudata > Ambystomatidae > Ambystoma > Ambystoma mexicanum. Next base: position 1,365,407,816 of record NC_090933.1, read on the forward strand.
CTCATCATCCAACTCCAGGCGTTGCTGCAACTCGCAAACTTGGGCATGCAACTCCGGGTAGAACCCCCCCAGGACCTGCATGTTGTTCAACAGCCGGCACCTGTGCGCACGGTGCACCTCTGCAGTTGCACCAGCCTTTAGGAAGCGCTGGTCCTTGACATGGGTTCTGTATTTAAGGTCCTCCCGGTGCTTGTGGACGGACTTGCAGCATACTTCCACCCCTTCCACATAGATGGCAGCTGTATTGTTGTCCCAGATCTGGCGACGTCCTTGCTTGCTGTGTTGCGGTGCTGGGTTGAAAAGGGGCATCATAATTCTCCAGGCCCTTATCCACCAGGATGTCAACCTCTTTGGCAGTGAAGTTGACAGCCCTCTGCCTTGCTGTCATAGGGTTGCCACTCTAGTTTGAGGCAGATGGTGTGGACATCGCAACCCACAAGGCAGGTGTGGGTGGGTAGGCTAGTCCTGGAGATGGGCTGTGGGAAAGTGGTGGTGGTATGCAAAGGCCAACAAAGCAGCTGAGGTGGTCACAGGGCCATAGACAGGAGCATAGGCAATGGCTGGAAAGCAGGCACCCCCAATGCAGTGCAGGTGAGCAGCAGGCACTCACACTGGACAGGCAGCAGTAGATGGCAACATTGGAGGCAGTGCAGGGCAGCAGGAGACAGGTAACATGGCACAGACACAAGAGAGTAGGTCTTCCGTGTGCAGCTCGAAAGGCAGCCAAAAACAGAGTAAAGGCGCTTAGCGTGGAAGTTACATGACACACTGCACTCAGCGTGCCGACGTCGCTCATGGCATTGACAGGGCTACAACAGGATGAGTGAACGTATCACTGCCTCTACGCGTGAAGGAACAAAGATGGGGTATTTTCATTTCCTTGCATTTTGGGGGGCCACGCAATCCGTTCCCTTTAGGTAGCATATTGTTTTTTGTGGGGTTGTGCCTAAGCGCATATGTGTATTTTTTCTTATCCCCATTGTGAGGCATGCTGTCTGTCACGTACAAACTTTTTTCTTTTTGCCACTGCAAAGCATGTACCTCTTTTTCATTGTAAGAAGCTTTCCAGGTGACGTGTATGCACTTTTTGTGTTATTGGGTGCCACTGCGCATCGCATACTGCTTATTTTTCACATTTGGGAAACATTTGAGCCATGCTGGACCACACATCTACGTCATACATGACGTAGAATGCTCCCATGCTGACATTGCCCAGGAAAATAACTTGGTGTGCCTCCCATTCATCCATTACAACTGTCACATGGTTGGAAAGGCCCCAAAAGGGAAAGGGGACAGAGGGGGTCAAGATGGGGGTGATACACCTGCCCCAGACAGAGGTGGTCAGGGAGTGGTCGAAAAACACCTGCCCCAGCTACAGGTGGTCAGGTATGGTGGTGACATTCCTGCCCTTGACACAAAGTATGGGGGAAGTGGTGCTGCCCCAGCTCCAGGAGAACATGGCAGGCCTCAGACCAAAGGTTGCCCGGCACCTGGATGTCAATGTGGTTTCGCCCAGACAGGGGTAGCTTCAACCCCCCTGCCACTCATGCACAATGGGACATCCTGCACAGCAAAGAGAGACTCACCTCAAGACACAGCAGAGAACACGGTTAGGCACAGGAGGAAGAACTTCTCAGATGATGAGCTCCACACTATGTGACCGATCACCATCGTGACATGTGCCTGTATGCGGGGAGCACGCGTACAGTCGCACAATGTATGTTGCATTGGCAGAGTGTCACAAACAGATAAATGCCTTAGGGGTGGAGATGCACACAGCGGAACAGGTCATCAAGTGCTCAAATGATCTCATCCGTCACACCAAGCACAAGCTGAGTGTCAACCCGACCTCTGCACTGGCAACTGGAGGGGTGCCACCAGAGGAGGAGCAGCTAACACCGCATGAAGAGGCCATGAGCCAGTTCATTCTCATTGAGCAGGTGCAAGTCATGGGAGACCTGGAGAATTATGAGGACACATCAGGTGAGTGTCCGTATTGCGCCTCCTTTGTTTTGCCAGTGATACATCACCCATAACAATTGTGTATTGGGACATCTGGCTGCATTTGTATGACAGCCCTGGGTAAAGCATATCCTGTGACACCTACAAGTAGTGTTCATTGATAAAAACTTGTTGCGTTTCAATCTGCACTGCTAGACCGGTGCATGCATATAAAGAAGCACTTACATGCCATATCATGCAGAGATGCATGTTCCTTTTGTCACCTGCTCCTATGGATTTCTTTGTCACGATGCATATCTGAGCTGTCTGTCAAAGCACATTGTCATGTTCAATGAGTGTAGTTGCATGAGTGTCCACAGACGGTGTCCAGTCATAATGTCGAATACAATAATGTCGAAAGTCAAAATGTCGAAAATATTTAATCGAAAATAAAAATGTCGAATTACAAAAATGTCGAATTTTTTTCGATTTTTTTTGCGAATTAATGTTTAAATAAATAATTAATTAATTATAGTTTATAAAACATAATTTTTTTAAATGGTTAAGGGTATATCCATGGTGGGTGGGGGGGATGTGGAGGAGGGGGGGTTGGGGTAGGGGTTTGGGATGTTTTTTTTTAATAATTAATTATTTAATTAATGTTTAATTAAATATATTTTTTTAAAAATTAAAGGTATATCCATGGGGGATGTTGGGGGGGATGGGGAGGAGGGGGGGAGGTTGGGGTAGGGGTTTGGGATGGGGGTTTGGGGGGGGACCCCCCCCAATAAAAAACGTTAGTATGTGTGACATTTTACATAGTTATTTTAACATTGGTTTTTCGATTTTTTTTCGACATTTTATTTTCGAATTAATGACTTTTTCTATTATATGTATGTGTTTTCGACATTTTTGCATTCGACATTTTTTTTCGACATTTCTGTAATTCGAAATTATTTTTTCGACATTATGACTATAAACCTCCACAGACCACATACACATTGACTCAATTCCAGTTCCACAGAGAGCCAACTCATTATGGAGCATGCTCTCTCTTACCCTCGCACAATGTGTGCCCACTCCATGTGGCCACTGCCCTCACCCACTTTTGGACCGGTGGCCCTTATTCACATCGCCCAATCACTCTTCATCTTACTGCACTTCAGGGACCCTGACCATAAGTCACACTTTCGGGTGTACCCACTCAGGGACTTCTTCACTTTTCACTCCTTCCTGCTGGTCCTCATTGGCTCCTCTTCCCTGTCCTAGACCTGATTAGTGTGTCATGTGTTGACCGTGGTGTTGTCTGTGAATATGGCTGTCTGGCCGTTCCCATGTGATGTCATTGTGCATTAAAATGTCACATGTATATTACTTTTCCTCTGGCATGTGTGGCAACTTAGATGAATGTCCCCTCTTCGTGCATTTGCAACACTGTTGAATGTCAATGTGCCCAGTGCTGGCATGGACATGATGTGGGGAGAGGGCAGGGGCACTTGTCATCAAATGCCATGCATCAGTTGCTTACTGGACCAAGTGTGTGAATGTGCAATGTCTGATGGGTGCATGTCATGCCGTTTCTTGTCAGAGTACTCCTTGGAGCATATATACGCTGTTGTATACTTTGACATGTATATATATGTCTTTTTCTGTCCATGTGCAGGTGAGGATACACTAGATGCAGGGGTGGAGGAGGAGTCAGTTGTGCAGCAGACCACCAGTGAGGGATGTGGTGTGGTAGGCCATGAGAATCCACTGGGCTGCAAACCATCCCGAGACATGCTGCAGACTCTTCGGACTCTTTTGGCTCAGATGTCTCTGATGCTGAACCGGATATGCACACCGCAAACAGACCAGAGGTGAGTGCCCTAATTTGTGGATCAGTTGCGGCCCGTGAGTCTGTGAAGGGCGCCTGGCTTCACAAGGCCAGTCAGTGTTGTTGTGATGATGCAACTTCACACCACCACTGGTGTGTTCTCATGCCTCGAAACACTTGTGTATAGGCATTTTATAAATGCCATATTATATCATATCATATCATAACTTCGGGGGCACGAGTGGTCCAGGGATGAATATCAGTTTCTAAACCATCAATCAATCCCACACCTCTTGTACACCAGAAGGGATCGGAACAGAGTGCAATACAAGTGAATTATAAGACCTCCTTGACCAATCTTTGGTAACGTGGACGGAAGGGCAAGCTTATTTCTGCAAGGTCGTGCATCATGGTTAATTGCAACAGTGAAAATACAATCATTACCCAATGATAAAAGGGACTGTCCAGTCAAGGCAATCTAAAAATATCTACTTCATTATTACTACAACAGACAGTTATACACACTACAATATACAACCCACCCTGTAAAGGAACATAGAGGACAGACAGTTTCACGAAGGAAAGGGATGTCGGTAAAGTAATTAGTCCTACTGTTCAAGATTATTTGATTTTAGCACCAAGGGACAAATGGTTGTAACTTTCCCTAGTGGTCTTCAGAGAAGGACCAGGGGGGCAGAACCACAATGTACCTAGTGCTGAAGAGGATCCTGGTGCTCGACAGCGTTGAGGTGGTTCCAGGGCTCTTCCCAGCCCTTGAGACAGAGTTACTGGCGTGAGACAGCTGCGGGGTCCAGGGGGCAGGCAGTTTGGCAAGCGAGGCTGGACAGACTTCTGCAGGCTGTCGGGCATGACGGCTCGGGTGCCAATAATTGTTGTATCTGTGCTGGGTGGCGGATCTCAAATGCTGGTTGAGGAGTCTCAGATGGCTCTTGTGACTGCGGTGACAACAGTCGGCTGTGCAGCCAGATGTTGTTCGAGGACTCGACTCTCTCGAAAATGTCCTTAAAATATGGACGCTGGATGATGCTTGTGTGCCACTCCTCCTAGCTTCTTCGCAGGGCTTGTGTCCTTTCAGGATGAAAGGCCAAAAGCTCAGGAGAGTGTTTACATGCAACATCCTTCTCCTTTGTCCAGGGACTCTGCAGCACCTCCCAACTAGGAAGCTTGCTGGCAGAACCTAGCAGGGCACGCTGTGTGCTGGCTGGGTACTGGTTCTGGAGCTGCTGGATGAGTCCTCTGACTCTGATATTTTCCTCTGTTCCCTTGGAGATGTTTAGGCAAGGGATCATGCTTCCCTTTTGAAACTCCTGGCCTTCATTCACTGGTGGAAGATGTAAGGTAGACTGTAACTTCTGCTCGGCGCCAAATTAGTCCTTCTTCTTACTCCTTTGAAAGGTTTCAGATGATCGGCTAAGTGAGGGGTTCCGACCTATTTTAAAGTCAAATGGGTCCCAGTGATTGGTGCAGGCCCACCTTATTGAACCAATCCTGGTTCCCCACCAACAATCTTCTGTTATGCATGAGGTAAGGACCAGAGTGCTCTGCAACATGACAGATAAGGGGATGACAACATATACCTAAGTCCCACCCATCTCCCTTTCTGTTGTAGATCAAAGTGTCTCTCTGATTATCTGAGCTTTCGGTGACTCTCGATAAAAGTGCAGGGCTCCCTTGAAGTTTGTGCTAGGAGCCGACTTCCTGTCTCCCCCAAACCACATGCTTCTCCCCTCTGAAAGAGGTCAGCTCTGCAAGGGATTGTAAATGGTAAATAGTGGACCCAACAATACATTTCACTGCCTTTCTGTAACGCTCACCTGACTCCCACGGAGGCGCTGGTCTAGTCTGGGTTGCTGTGGCCTCTTCGAGCGTGATGCGCAGAACTCGGAACACCGACTGAACAGGACCCTCAAATCGTGCTTGTCTGGCCCATAGGAATATCCTTCTGCAGATGAGAAAGGGGATTAACAGTCTGCAGAATAGTCCGAAATCCCCGGTTGAAGCTCACCTTATGGTTTGAAAGGATGAACTCTCCATCCTGCTTCTGGTGCAGGGGCGCGTGTTAGTCCAGTTACTTCACTGGTTTTCAGAATGGCGCTGGCAAAATCCACTTGACTTTTCCGAGCGGAACGCCGTAAGTATGAAGATTACAAAAGTTCAAGTGTTGAGCCTCCTTTTCTGTTGCCTTCCTAACCTGTGATCTGTCCTTTATTTCAGGTGCAGAATGAAGGCGATGCGTTGAGAGATTGAATTGCCGATGGTAAACTCAGGTGAGTTAGCGAAGGGGGCGATCCCTCTTAATGTCTTTATATTCCTCCAGTAATGTCTTTTGTCCTTTCCCCATAGGGGCCGGGGTGCGGTACCTGCCAACGAAGCGGCACCGACCCGAAATGAGGAATGGTCCACCAACAGAAGCCCGGTAAGTGTTATGGCGGAAAATTAGGCTTTCCTCATATGTTCCTTCTGCTCACCTTTTGTCTCTTCTTCTCTCCCCTAGGCGCAGAGATGTGGCGACCGGTGCAGACAGTCGCGGTGGAGCCAGAAGAACTCCCGAGGACAGGTGAGTGAAGTGCGGCGCTGCAAAGAGCAACGCGGTGCTTTTAAATGAAAGTCTTTTCTCAGGAACGCTGACGTGAAGGTTCCGGATGCAGGTAAGAAGTTTGATAAAAGTCTTGGTTTTCACCTTTCTCTTCTCTTCTTTCCTTACAGGTGTTCCAGGATCGATGCGGGCGTGGCTGAAGACCAGATGCAGGAGCAGACACGGTGACCGTTCAGCTGCTTGGATGCAGAACAACGCGAAGCGTGAGCTACTGTCTGGGCGTGGCTTAAATAGCCCCCAAAGTAGTTCCAGGTAAGTATCCAGCCCTGGCCACGCCCGAGTGGCAAAATAGTCCCTTTCAGGTCTCAGGGAGACATCTTGCAGCATGGTCTGCATCAGGTAAGTGCACAAAACACCTTCCTTTATGAGGCTGGCACCTATGGCACCAGGACTGATGTCCAACATGAGCCTGGCACCAAAGGCGCCAGGACAGAGTCCAAAGAGCCCCTATAAGGGGCCGCTGGGCTTTTACCCGGGAGCATGATGCCTGCTCCCGGGGGTGCTGGGCCTGGCCTGGTGCTCCGGGGGTAGGCGTCATGACAGCACTCCCCCCCAAGGCCACTCCCAAGGTCGTTCCCTCTGGAGGTTTTGGTTTGTTTGGGAAATTCAGATGGAACCTTTTTACCAGCCGAGGTGCATGTACGTAGTCGCTGGGTTCCCAAGACCTTTCCTGAGGCCCGTACCCTTTCCAATCAATTAGATAGAAAAGTTTTGATTTTGAGATCTTAGAATCCAAAATGTTCTTCACCTCGAATTCAGGGTCCCCCTCTATCTGGATTGGTTCTGGTGGCTTTATTAATCTGGTTCCTGGTTGCACTGGTTTCAAAAGTGACACATGGAAAACGGGGTGAATCCGCATGTTAGCTGGTAGATCGAGCTTGACTGCCACTGGGTTAATTATAGTTTTGATCGAGTAAGGGCCCAAATACCTTGGATTAAAAGTTCGAGGTCCCTTGAGCAATAAGTGTTTGGTAGCCAACCATACTTGATCCCCTATTTGGTATGGAGGCGCCTCACTCCGATGCAGATCCGCATTCTTTTTGTATTTCCCTTTCGCTTGTTGCAAATGTGCAGTTGCATCCTTGAAGGCTTGAGTTATCGTGGAATGCAAATGGTCCACTGCGGGCATTTCAAGGCTCAGAGGTGAGTCCAGGTCTGAAGTACGAGGGTGATGTCCATATAGGGTATAAAAGGGGCTTTGTCCAGTTCCAGAGTGTACCGAGTTATTGTATGCATATTCGGCCACCCATAAAATATCCTTCCAATTACCCTCCGATTGGTGCAACATACATCGTAGGTATTGTTCAAGGGTCTGGTTCGTTCTCTCCGTCTGACCATCGGTCTGTGGCTGGTGGCTGGTTGAGAGTCTTATGTCGATTTGTGCCAGTTGACAACACTTTCTCCAAAAATGAGAAATAAACTGTCTTCCCCAGTCGGAGACTAGTATGGACGGGAATCCATGCAAACGGATGATATTTTCGAGGAATTCCTTGGCAAGGACAGAAGCTGAAGGTAATCCTTTCAACAGAATACAATGGGCCATCTTGGAAAATAAATCCACCATAACCAGAATAGTATTGTATCCAGTACAAGGGGGCAGGTCCGTGATAAAATCTAGTGACAAGGTGTGCCAAGGTGCTGGTGGAATGTCTAAAGGCTGAAGAAGACCGGCGGGTTTTGTCTTTTGGCCTTTGTTTTGGGGGCAAACTCCACAGGGCATCACGAAAGATTTAATATCCTTTCGCCGGGAAGGCCACCAGAATTGTCGTTGAATTTTTTCCTGAGTTTTGGCAATGCCAGTTTGTCCTTCCATCAGGGTATCATGATGACGGGAAATAACCAGTTCTTGCAATTCCTTTTCTGGCAGAAATAAGCGTCCTTGGAAGTAAGGTAGGCCATCGTTGACCGAAAAGTAAGACTCCCTTTGGATCCAATCCTGCAAGGCTGTAGAGTCCAGGAGTTGTTTTACCCGTGCTTGAATGTCTTCAAGGGTTTGTAAAGAGGTTATCCCCAAAATTCTTTGTTCGGGAATTATCGGCACAGGTTCTGAGTTTGTGTCTATTTCTCCCATTCCTATTCGTCCGCTTTGCCATTCTTACAGCCGGGGCGGTAAGTGATTACAAAATCGAACTCAGCAAAGAACAAAGCCCATCGGAGCTGACGTGACGATTGAGCCTTGGCAGTTTTTAAATATTGTAAGTGTTGGTGATCAGTGATCACGGTGATGATATGCCTGGCGCCAAGAAGATAATGCCACCAAGCCTTAAAGGCGGACTTAATGGCTAATAATTCCTTATCAGTGATTGCATAATTTATCTCCGGCGGCGAGAACTTTCTGGACCAAAATGCTACGGGGTGCAGTTGGTTGGTTTCGGGGTCTCTCTGAGACAGGACAGCTCCCATGGCTAAGCTGGACGCGTCGGTTTCGACTATATTTGGGAGATCGGGACGCGGGTGCTTCAAAATAGGTGCAGACGTGAATTTAGCTTTCAATTCCTGAAAGGCCTGTTCGGCTTCCTCGGTCCATCGAAGCGTTTATTTTTTCGCAAGAGTGCAGTGATGGGTTGTACCACACGTGAAAATTCCGGGATAAATCTGCTATAAAAATTGGCAAAACCAAGCATGCTTTGGACACCTTTCACCGAACTAGGTGATGGCCATTTGAGGACGGCATCCACTTTTCGTGAGTCCATTCGGACCCCTTTAGGTGTCAGGATGAATCCAAGAAACTCAACCTCGGTGGTATGGAAAATGCACTTTTCCAGCTTTGCAAACAGTTTGTGCTGGCGCAATTTCTCAAGGACGGCCCTGACATGCTTTCTGTGATCAGATTCCGAAGAGGAGTACACAAGAATGTCATCGATATATACAACAACAGAAACATCAATGAGTTCCCGAAGGACATCGTTCATGAAGAATTGGAAGGCAGCAGGCACTTTGCACAACCCGAAAGGCATCACCTGGTATTCGAATAATCCATATTTTGTACGGAAGGCCGTTTTCCATTTGTCGCCTTCTTTTACGCGCACCAGATGATAAGCCCCTCGGAGATCTAACTTGGTGTATACGCAAGCGTCCTTCACCTGGTCAAGGAGTTCAGTGATCAGAGGCAGAGGGTAACGGTTTTTAACAGTTATCTGGTTCAATGCGCGGTAGTCAATACAAGTTCTAAGGTCGCCTTCTTTTTTGGGCACGAAGAACAAAGACGAGGATGCCGGAGACTTTGACGGGCGAATGAAACCATTGGCTAGGTATTGATCTAAATATTGTCTCAAATGCAGATTCTCAGGTTCAGTAAGGGCATACATCCTGCTACAAGGGGGTTGTGCACCGGGCACCAGATCGATTTGGCAATCGTACGATCTGTGGGGAGGTAACATGTTGGCCTGTTCCTTTTGGAAGACGTCCTGAAAGTCTTGGTATTCCGGAGGTAGTTGCATGGAGACAGAGGTTACAGACGCTAGACTAATCTTCAGATTTTCTGGGTAGCAGGTTTGTGCACAATCCGGGAAGGTTATTTTCTTCGCTCGCCAATCAAATTGAGGATTATGTGTCTCTAACCAAGGGATTCCGAGAATAACCTGAAACTGTGGAGCCTTGATTACATCAAACACAACTACCTCCCTATGGTCGTCCGGACCTATAAGTGTCACCTCAGCAGTGGAATGTGTTACCGGTCCAGAGGCAATTTCAGTTCCATCGACTGTGGTGATGACATCTCTGCTGGTTTTAGGACGCAGAGGGAGGTTAATCCTATAGACCAATTCACGATCCACATAGTTTCCTATAGCCCCACTATCGATGTATGCCTTTATTGCATGCAACCGCTTAGGCTGTTCCGGATCTACGAGTGCCATTGGCACAATGAAATGCAAGGTCTGAGAGTTAGTTTTCAAGCTCGGCAAGCGGACCCCTACGCTTGTCGGGTGTGGTCGTTTCCCGAAACAGAGTCTTCATGGTTTTTATCAGCGGCTCCTACCACCTTCATGGGCGGTTTTGCCGGGCAATCTCGTAGAAAGTGTCCAGAGGACCCACAATAAAGACATAATTGCATCTGCCGTCTTCTTTCACATTCTTTTTGAGTAAAAGGTCCTTTAAACCCTCTGATTTGCATAGGCACAGAGACATCAGCACCCTTGGGGTTAGCGTGGGTCTTGACCAACACCCGGATCTCAAACTTGGACCGATCTGATTTTCTGTTTTGAAGTCTGTGATCCAATTGGACCACTAAGTCTATATATTCTGTGCATTCTTGGGGCGGATTTACAACTTAGGCCAGGACGTCTTTAAGTTCTCCGCGTAGACCTCAATAAAATAACGTGATTCTTTTATCCTCAGGCCACCCAGTTTCCAGTTGCAAAGGTTGCATTGTAGGATAGGAGGTCCTGATTGCCCTGTCGCAGGGATAGAAGTTCGTCATCCAGAGCCTGCCCCTGAGAGTGTCGAGCAAATAACTTTTCCATTGTTGCTTGAAATCCTTGAAAATCACGGAGAATCGGGTCATCTTGAGTAACCAGTGGAACTGACCAATCAGCAGCACAGCCGCTGAGATATGACAATACAAAGGCTACCTTGGTCTGGTCATTAGGGAAGGCCCCAGGTCTGCATAGGAAGTGCAAACGACACTGATTCATGAATACGGCGAATCGTTTGGGGTCCCCAGCAAAGCGTTCGGGTGGGGCCAGCGGCATATTTCCAGGTAGATTAATCTGCACAGGGTTACTGGGAACCACAGGAGCGGGGTTTCCCTCGGAACCGGGTAGAGGAGTGTGTCCAGCTTGACCTTGCAAAAACTGTCTAGCCAGGTCATCAGTTCTTTCCTTTGATACAATCACTTCCCACCTGAGAGCATTAGTCTCTTGACGAGCGGCATGTACTTCGGCCCGTAATTCCCCCAGTAGTTGGGCCATCTGATCAGTCTCAGAAGTTTCCATAGCGCCTGGGTGGGAATTTGTAGGAAGGCTTCGCGTTCGGTAACGCTCACCTGACTCCCACGGAGGCGCTGGTCTAGTCTGGGTTGCTGTGGCCTCTTCGAGCGTGATGCGCAGAACTTGGAACACCGACTGAACAGGACCCTCAAATTGTGCTTGTCTGGCCCGTAGGAATATACTTCTGCAGATGAGAAAGGGGATTAACCGTCTGCAGAATAGTGTGCTTGCTCCCCCCTTCCTCCCTTCGTTCTTCTCTAACTTCCTCCGAAATCCCCGGTTGAAGCTCACCTTATGGTTTGAAAGGATGAACTCTCCATCCTGCTTCTGGTGCAGGGGCGTGTGTTTGTCCAGTTACTTCACTGGTTTTCAGAATGGCGCTGGCAAAATCCACTTGACTTTTCCGAGCGGAACGCCGTAAGTATGAAGATTACAAAAGTTCAAGTGTTGAGCCTCCTTTTATGTTGCCTTCCTAACCTGTGATCTGTCCTTTATTTCAGGTGCAGAATGAAGGCGATGCGTTGAGAGATTGAATTGCCGATGGTAAACTCAGGTGAGTTAGCAATGGGGACGATCCCTCTTAATGTCTTTATATTCCTCCAGTAATGTCTTTTGTCCTTTCCCCATAGGGGCCGGGGTGCGGTACCTGCCAACGAAGCGGCGCCGACCCGAAATGAGGAATGGTCCACCAACAGAAGACCGGTAAGTGTTATGGTGGAAAATTAGGCTTTCCTCATGGTCCTTCTGCTCACCTTTTGTCTCTTCTTCTCTCCCCTAGGCGCAGAGATGTGGTGACCGGTGCAGACAGTCGCGGTGGAGCCAGAAGAACTCCCGAGGACAGGTGAGTGAAGCGTGGCGCTGCAGCGAGCATCACGGTGCTTTTAAATGAAAGTCTTTTCTCATGAACGCTGACGTGAAGGTTCCGGGTGCGGGTAAGAAGTTTGATAAATGTCTTGGTTTTCACCTTTCTCTTCTCTTCTTTCCTTACAGGTGTTCCAGGATCGAGGCGGGCGTGGCTGGAGACCAGATGCAGGAGCAGACACAGTGAGCGTTCAGCTGCTTGGATGCAGAACAACGCGAAGCGTGAGCTACTGTCTGGGCGTGGCTTAAATAGCCCCCAAAGTAGTTCCAGGTAAGTATCCTTCACTGGCCACGCCCGAGTTGCAAAATAGTCCCAATGAAAAAATAGTCCCTTTCAGGTCTCAGGGATGCCTGAATCTTGCAGCATGGTCTGCATCAGGTAAGTGCACCAAACACCTTCCTTTATGAGCCTGGCGCCTATGGCCAGGACAGAGTCCAAAGAGCCCCTATAAGGGGCTGCTGGGCTTTTACCCGGGAGCATGATGCCTGCTCCCGGGGGTGCTGGGCCTGGCCTGGTGCTCCGGGGGTAGGCATCATGCAGTGGGATGGGAACTAGCTTCATGTTGACTCATTGCATACCAAAGGGTTGTTAGTCCCACCTTTCCTGTTGTCTATTCTCACAACTAAGCCCCTTCAGGCTTGCTTCAATTATCTCTCATTCGTATGCACTGCCACCAGCCGGCAGACAAAAGAATGCAGATCCATGGGGCTTTTGATAATTAAATTAGGCTGCTCATGCAGGGGGAATGTGTGCCTTACCCATCCTTGATATGCTTTGATTTACTGGGGCTGTCACACTTCAGCTGAATATGACAGGAGAAGACGGTGCCAGTAGGCTGTGTCTTCCAGGAGTACATGTGACTATGTGTTTTTTGAGCAGCTAGCAGATGGACTGAATCTAGAATGGCCTCACATTGTCCTTGAAGGTTGGTCTCCCATCATTCCTTTTTCATTGTTAAAACATTAAAAAAAAAGCCCAGGCGAGCGCATTCTCTCCTTGTGGATGGTTGAATTCCTCACAGGTGGCACCCTTGCCTGCAGTGGTTATGGTTGCAAGGCCATCCTCCCCTGATTTGGTATCAGGTTCTGGGCCTGATGTCCAAGGGAGGGATGAATACCTGCAGCCAATGACAGGAGCATCATAGCCAAGGACCAGGTCCCTTGCATCAGGCCACCATTGGCTCTGCACATGTGAGAGATGTGTACACCTTGTGGAGAAAGAGTGCGAGCAGCCAATGTTGCGTGCTGTTCTCCGGCATAGATATGTGTTGGATAAGATATCTTAGGGCATGGATTGGATGGCCAAATACATGATCCCACCAGTGGCCCGGGTAGAGCAACAGATGCAGGTCATGCGGTCCTCAGGCCACTCCTACACACTTCTCATGGAGGCAGGTTTGGACTGGGCCATAAAATTGTCTCGGGCACCAATGAAAAAGTGGCCCAGAGTTGCAAATGGTAATTAATTCCTTTTTCAATGCTGTTCGAGTAGTAACCAAGGTGGAGATTTTGGATAAAGTGTGGTGCAAATTGTGCATTTTAAAGAATATTTATCTGGCAACACTGGTCAAAACTCATCAAACTGGCCCAATACGTCCCAAAAAGTGGTTCACTTTGGCCTATAAATTTGGCCCACACCAGCATTTTGTGTTTTTGGTTCGGCCCTCGGCCTATTGCCCTATAGGCCAGTCTGAGCCTGCATGGAGACCAACATCAAGGGCTGACGGGCTGATCTGGGGTATCTGCAGGCTTCCAGCATGAAGACGCTCATGCACACAGGCAGGGCTTGAGGTGGAGGCCCAGAGGAATGCCCTCTGTGCAGAGCTAACAGCCACAAGGAGACTGACCCACGATGAGATGGTGATGTGTATTCCAGCACTTTTATAAGCATTGTCCGTTGGTTATGCGTTAAAATATGTATTTGCTAGAAATATCAGCAAGTGCTGTCTTTCACACGTATTTCCAGCTGCGCCACAGCCTATGCTATTAGTTTCAAATATGGAGATTCCGTTTCCAGGCACATCCAGAAAATATGTCCTTAAAATATAGTGCTTTTGTTTCTGATGCTTTCCGCTGGTTAGATAAATATGGAGGTTGCGCATCCAATGCCCATATATGATACCCTGCTTCCTAGGCATTGCTGTTCACAGGTTACTTTTGAGCACCTTATTTAACATCATTAGATGCAGGGGTTATTTATGAACATCTAAGTATACCTGGCTGGCTTCCAGCCTGGACACAAAGACAAACTTGGCAAGACACAGCGATTAACTTGGCTGGCTTCCAGCCTGGACACAAAGACAAACTTGGCAAGACACAGCGATTAACTTGGCTGGCTTCCAGCCAGGACGCATTGTCAAAGTTGGCCCAAACCCAGCCAGGTCTTCTTGACAAAATTGGCTGCCGCCCAAGAAGGGCGAGTCATCAAGTGAGTCTTACGTAGACTATAAATAAGCCGCGCTCTCATTAGAAGGCTAAGACGCCACAGACTGGAGATGACAGGCGAGGAGCGGTGTACCACATCAGAACTAACCGGGAAAGAGTTCACGCCAAAGCCTAGCACTTAGATTTAAGTGGTTATAATGGAGATATTTTTACCTTATGCGATTATGCTAAGCACTGTGATTGCAGCTGAGAAATGAAATAATGAAAATAGAGGCATGTTGGTATTATATGCTACGATATTAGTCCTGATAACACTTTTAGCTTCTTTCCGTACTATCATTTTATTCATGACAACTCACTTCTTATATAGAAGAATAAATAACCTGTGAAACAAACCAGAGTGAGTCTATGCCTATATTATAATTATGCTATACTTTGAACCTAAGTGCCCACATAAAATAAATCCCATCTAGCCAATTTATGCAGTACTCTGTGAAGAACAGCTGGCCGCAGTTTTAAGCAGAGAATTCCAATGAGCAGGCTATCCTTGAACTGTGGTATTATTCTCAGTTCTCCCCTGGGACTACAGGTGTAGGATGGGGCTCTATATTCACAACCCTAGGAGTGTGAAAACATGACAAGTGGTGAAAACGAAGGGATGCTAGGTCAAAGGTCAAAATTAACCCGTGGAGCTCAAGGGATAATATATAAATGTAATCCTCCCTTTTGGAGACTGCAGAGTCTGCAAAAGGGTTGTTAAGCTCAACAGTGAAAAAGGGAATCTTCCAAAAGACATTAGAACAATTTAAATACTACAGCAATGGCTGCCTATATAGATGTTGCAATACCCGCTGTCTGCAGAGCAGCTGTGGATCGCTGAAAGAGGAGTAAGAGCCGTTGATCAACATTTTACAGTGGCAGTAGGACATCCAGGAAGATTGCCAGGAAAACCCCTTTTCACTTATATGAAAACACCTGGTGCTAGAGCAGCCGGAAATGTAGTTGATAAATTGAGAATACACAAGAACTTGGCCATGATACAGTATAGGCCTTATGCATTTTGAGAACTAGCTTTCCAGAACATTGGCCATCTAAATTGGTTTGGAGGCAATTTGCAGTTTCCTGACACTTTAGATAGACACAGTCTGCTGATACATGTAGGATTAACACTCCAGCAACTGTCTAAGTTTCACCCAAACAGAGAGGGACCATATGACCAAGATCAGTATAGACTGCCAGCCACACACTTTGAGAATACACGAGTATGCCATGCAAATACCAATGGGTGCGCAACCTCCAGAAGCTCAGCCACCAGGTGGGGGAGGAATATCATTTCAGACACTAAATCCCCTGTTAGGACAAGTTCCTAGGGAACGGGGGGAGTTTTCCCCAATCGTATTCAGAAAAAATAGTGCAACTGCAAGCTGCATTTCCAGAGGTTACAGCTCTATAAACACAGAGAGCTCTAGCGATGGTACTCCCAGCAGGTTTACTTCTCTGTAAGAAAGCTGTGAAAGTTGGATGTCAGTCTACATCTGGCTATACAT
The DNA here is from genome assembly GCF_040938575.1 of Ambystoma mexicanum. Lineage (NCBI taxonomy): Eukaryota > Metazoa > Chordata > Amphibia > Caudata > Ambystomatidae > Ambystoma > Ambystoma mexicanum. The sequence continues at coordinate 1,365,423,911 of NC_090933.1, forward strand.
ATAACTGATATGTACTCCATCCATAACAGCCCTGAATACGATACTGAAGGGTATAATAAACTCACAGGGAGTGGCAGCAGCTATGAACCTAGGACCTGCAATATCAGGAGGCAATTGCCAGATGATAGAGGGAATAATAATGCCTCTACTTAGAGGAGAGTCTGCCACGTTAGAGATTAATAACAGGCTTGCTCCGCTCACCCTTCATCAGAAACAGGAACAATTTGGGGACATAGTGACTGCGGTATGCAGGTCAATAGACAGAGACCACCTGGGAAGGAAACCAGGGTAAGGTGTAAAAAGGAAACCAAAGATACGCAGCCTGAAAAGAGGAATACTCCCAGAGGAAGATCTGATGAAGGGCATAGAAGAAACTCACTTTGTCATAAGAAAGGGAAATATAGAACCGAGCTAAGCCCAGTAGAAAAGGAAAGGGGAGACAATGGGAGAAGATCTTCGGATGGAGACGGTAATCGATCCCATCAGGAGACACCCAGGTATCAAACACTGTGGGAAAGGAATACATTTTATACTAATCGTCAGGATAACTACGAACTAAGCTACAGCCACCTCAAAGATGTGGGGTTGGTGATGCTAGTTCATCTCATCCACAGACAGAGACATCACAAGCATTGCAACCCAAGAAAGACCAGAGGGCTGAATAGAAAGAAAAGAAGCAGGTTGCAGCGCTAAGAGTCAGTGATGGAAAAAACACAGACACACAGGATAATACCAGAAACAAAGAGGGTAACTGACTGGATTGAAGTGCTATTGGACTCCGGCTCAGAGATTTCCATTATAAAGACCATCCCTAGAGATGTATTGAATTATATTGAGATTGACAAGCAAAATGAAATAACTACACCAACAGGATCCGTACTAGAGAACACTGATGTGTATCTAGTGACAATCCAATTGGAGGGTAAACAACCTAAAGTAATTGAAGCATTGTTCTGGGACCAGGTAAATATAAGAAAAGGAGGTCTTCTGACACCACAGGATTGGCCACCACCCTATGTTAGGGAGGTGCCTAGAGGTAAGGAAGTAGTTGAACCAGCCGTTTCAGAAGAGGTCGATAGGGATGTAGCAAAGCAATATTCCGCCTCATGGCAGTGATGGGGGCAGTGCAATTGTATAAGAACCAGGTAGGGTATGATGACATTCATCATAATGAGTGTCCACCTCATACCATTCCCATACATTCAGAGCCGAGCCTCAAAGGCAATATCCCACTCCACTGCCTGCTGTACCACATATTCAGAAAACCATAACTCAACTTGTGGATCAGGGGGCTGTAATTGAACAAACAAGTCCCTATATTACTCCAGAACTTCTCGTGATTAAGCCAGATCACATTTACCGTCTCATATTGGACTATAGAGAATTGAATGCGCATGCACGCACTGATGCAGAGCTGATCCTTCACAGATCTGGCCTATTAAAGAATATCCTGAGAAACATATATGAAACAGTGCTTGATTTAGGAAATTGATTCTTTGCACAACCATTAGCACCTGAGAGCTACAAGCACACAGCTTTTACTCAGCATGGAAATTATTTTCAGATGACATGGAAAAAGCAATGATACTAAACAGTTCAGGAATATTTTCCAGTAGGATACAGAGTCTTTTAGCAGACAAATTGCTGGCAATATGTTGATGACATACACTGTACAGATGATGATCTAGAAGAGCAGCTTGAGTGCGTACTTGTTAGGAAGCATTATATGCAGTACCCTTTGGGAACACCACCCACAATTAGGACTACAAGTGACAGTACAAATTCACCTTTGGTACACGCCTGCACTACACAGTAAAGTGGTAGCGATGGCTGAGCATCCAGACTTATCGCAAGAGCAAGAGAGAAGTATCAATAGGTACGCAAAGGATAGCAATTACTATGGTTCAAACAAACACTGACTCAAGCTTTCTGAGTAAAAGAATATACATTTATTTACACATCAGTTGTACAGCATTTCACTAAAGTAAAGCAGTTGAAAAAGTGCACTCTTAATGCACTACACCACACCCAATAGATTCTGGACCAGTTAGGCTCAAAATGAAGTGTGAGCAAAATGGCACTCCAGCAATTTAAAAGGGAGGGAAAGACAAAGTTAGACAAGAATTGAGCAGCATCAACAAGTAACTAAGCAGAGCAACCTAAAAAAAGGAACTACAGTGAGGAGATCAAATTAAAGGAGCTTGGCCCAAAGTCAATGGCCAAAGTCTTTGCTCAAAATCGCACAGTTCAGGGTAGTTCGCGGTTAAGTCATTGCGAAGAGTTCAGAACAAAGCTGGTCAGCAGAAAAGCAGAAAAGGTAGTTTAAAGAATGGAGAAGGACAAGCCCTCGAATTGGCGAAAGGTGTCCCACAATTACTCCGCTGCTAGACAAAACGGACACGCGCATTTGAACAGTACCTTAAATGGAGAAGAAGGCTGTAACTGAGGCATACGTTCCTGGTAGGTCCTGCAGGCTCAAGGTTCCTTAAACGACTGTCAAACTGACACAAAGTAGGGAGACCGGAGGGTCCTGCACTGCCCAGGGAAGAAACCAGCAGCAGAGCAAAGCAACAAATAAAAGGTACGCTCCTTAAAACGGAAGTAGGGTCCGTTCCTCTTGGCTATCTGGTTCACTGTAGCTCTGTACAGCAAATTCGACCAGAGAAGGGAGGCCTGGCGAGCAATTTGGTAAACTGGTTGTTCCCACAGGCTCAAGGGGAGAAGATTCCTTGCAGATCTTCCCTGTCATTGGAATATGAAGATTCCGACCTGCAACACGGCTTCACCTGGAGGTTCAGTCATGATAGGGGTCCTCTTCTGTCAGCTCCTCTTCAGTTCTCTCCTTCCAGTGGTGACTCAACCTTATCAGTCCCAGAGACCTGCTTTTTATGCAGTTTTCCCCCATTCACACAGCCTGGCTGTCAATCACACAGCGTGGTCGCTGTCCCGCCTGAACAGTCACCACAGCCAATCAGATCAAAGTGAGACATGGGTTTCCAAGGAGACCCTGTGCAGGGAGTCCTAAACCCTTCCCTCACATCCTCACCCCCCCCAGACATACAGCCGCCTAAGGAGGGCTTCTGTGCAGAAACCCGCAAAAGGATGGTGAACAAAGGAACCAAACCTGGTTTGGCACGCAGAGTAAAACACGAGAAAGACTTTTACAAAAAGAAATGGTGACTAAACCCAGCCAGAACTGTATAAAAACGTATATGGTCTAGTGGATTTAAGTTCGAGGATACCAAGATAGCCTAAAACAATGCCACCTTCCAAGGTTATTTAAGATAACCGCGGTAGGAAAAATAGGGTAGTTACCCCTGCCACCTTCCAAGTCTTAATGAAAAGGGAGCGAAACAATACTCCAAGAGGAACAGACAAAAAGCGATAAGTAGTAACCCTTTCCAGAACTCGATGGAAGATAGTTTGTACTGGGTCTGTGAGTTTTAAAAGAGACTAATAAAGTCAATGTCATCTTTACATGTTCTGGGAGACAGTAGTCAGTCCCAGAAAACGGAGTTTAAATTGGGAAGTCTGAAAAAGTCAACCCTGTGTCACTGCACTAAAGGTGCTGTGTAACACACAGTAAAAAGATGATGCCTATTGAATAGGTGAGGCGCCACAGTCTATGAACACAAAATAATGTTAAACACACACAGCAAAACACATGTAAGAGTGGGAAAAAAAGGCTCACTCTCTTACAAGGTGAAAAAATAAACCCCAGAAAACCAGCAAAGATGATGAGGTACTCAGTAGGTAAGGGAAATTAGCCATTGTGGAGAATTCTCCCTAACAGTACTCTAGCATCCGAGGGATACCTAGTTAATTTCAAGAAGTCTCTAATAGCACATAGAGAGTTTACATGTTTAGTTGTTCACTTACTGATCAAGGAAGAGGTTCATCACTCAATTTCTTAGAGAATGTGCAAATCTGCAGAGTTCCCATAGCTTGAGGCAACTACAGGCTATGCAAGGATTGTTAAATTATGGGGGAACATATGTGCCAAACTATGCAGTATCAATCAGACTATATGCACTATAGAGACCCAATTTCCATCCATCAGACTGGAAGTAAGAACATGAAAATACTTTAAATCATGTGTATACTCATATTACTCAGTCTGGGCCACTGCAAGAGAGGAACCCAGAAAAAGACTTAGAGGTTTCATTGATGCCAGGAGAAGATGTGTTTACATACACTATGTGTAACAGAGGGCATAAAGGGCCCATAGTCTAAAGGTCTCACATATACACTATTCCAGAGCAGAGGTTTGCGCTTGAAGAAAGGATTCTAGCGGTAGTGCAGCTAATACTCCAGAAAGAATGCCCAATAGCAGCAGGGAGGACCATACATATAATAACACCAATTACACAACTAGAAGCCACTATTTGTGCTAATGTTCCTAATTCAAAAGCACAACATACCAGATGGGTTCAATGGATGACAACTAGGGCAGCACCAGGTGTCCAGTTACATTACAAAGAGGAATTATTGCCTATGTGTAATCTTGAATGGACACTGCAAAATGAAGCCGATGTTGGAGAAACAGAGATTCTGTTATTGATGTATGCTCATGTATTATATACTGATGGTTCAGCCATACCGGCAATGGGAACTAGGTCAGAATATTCAGCAGCATGTTCTGTAGGGAAAGGGAAATTCAATCATCATAATGAAATTGAGCCCTTAGACACTCAGACTAAACATCTAGGAGACACTTCAGCACAAAAAGCAGAACTGCAAGGTTTGCTCTTGGCATTCCGACAACATTAATAGTGCCAAATTCAGACTATGGTGTCTGAGCATTCAAAGCTGACATACAATGGTGGGTGGACAATGATTTTAAAGATTCAAAAAGGAAGCCCATCTCAGCCAAGCAGCTGTGGCATCAGGTTTGGAAAGACAAAGAGGGAAACTCCCTTTAATGGGTAACACATACTAAGGCACATAAAACTGATCATTAGCATAGCACCAGCAATGCACTGGCCAACGTATCGGCAAGGGAAAGGTCAACACAATGAGTAGTAGCAGCACTAAACCGCTCAGCTGCATGAATAGATGAGGGTATAAAGGCTTGCCTGAAGGGTGGTCCATACCCTAAAGGCCATCCTAACACTTATGGTTAAAGCAAAGAAGATAATGTAGTGTGAGTAACGATTGCAATGATGAAAGGCGATCCTAGCAGTAGGGTTCTAACGAACCAGTCTGAAAGAGATAAAATAACAGCAGCACATGTAGGGCTGTCATCTATGCATTTATGCATAAATGCAACCACTCAGTTACTACAAGCTAGATACTGGTGGCCAGAATTGTTGAAACAAGTAAAGCGCTAAATCGATAATTGTACCAATTGTCTACAGACAGCAGTAGATCATACTAAGAATCCTAGGGAAACTCCATTACCTTTTGAGTGCATGTTTATAGACCTTATTATTCCACTCGCACCAGTGAATACATTCAAATATCTACTGATAATAGTTGATTCATCCACCAGGTACACCTGCATATATCCTAAGCGTAATGCTGTTTGCAGGACAGTCATAAAGGACTTGGAATACTTATTTGCCATGACAGCAGTACACATTCTTAAACAGGCCCTGACTAAATGCATTATGGCTAGAGAAGGTAACTGGTTAGAACACATGCATTTGGTAATGAGAAGCATTCACAACTTGCCCCATCAATCACAGTGCAATGGTAAATCTCCTCATGAACTGTATTTGGCATCCCAATGTATATGCCTGACTTACATAATCCTTCCAGTTTGTCAACCAGGCCAGATCAGCTGATGCTAACAATGCCATTGAGAGATTCTCTCCCCAGCAGACGACTATCAAAGCCACCTGAAGCGCCGACCCTGAGAAAAGGAGACTGGGTGTTGGAGAGAATCTATGACAGATCGCCACTAAGACTTTACTACCGACTGGCAGTTCAAGTGATCAGTGTCAAGGGTACAAGAACAGTGGTAATACCTGCTCTACCGCCAAAGAAAGGTACACGCCAAGTGTCAATCAATCATCTGAAATCAACACCTTATTGTTACTGAATGTTTCCAAGGGAACTACAGACTTTGAATGAAGGTCAGGAAGATGTATTAATGGTACCTCGAGCGATGAGGAGGAGTGACATCCTAATTGTCACACAAGGACTAAATATTCATCCCAGCTTAGTGACCTTATTGCATGAAAAGAGCATTGGTTTAGTCCAGCAAATACAGAGACTGTATTGGACTACGAGATGGAAGGTGATCTACATACTATTGGCGGCATTCTACTTTTTAGTCTTCTATGCCACACTTACCACTGAACATTTTCTAAGTTCTGTCAATCCACACCCAGAAAGCGGCCTGGGTAATTTAACACAACTAGCGTCTTCACATGTATTTCATAAAAGGGGTATGAAGGATAAGGATAAGACTGTAACTATAATTATATATCCACTCCCTTTAGGCCAGTTCTGGATACCTCAGTAGAGAACATTTGATGGGCCATCACTGCAAATACAAGTACATACTCTGTGATATCTGAGTCGTGCCGCTTTACACCTAACATTCCCATATCTCAAATGTATAGGGATAGGCTTAGGGCTAAGCTTGTGACATTTACACAAGGGGCGATTTTAGATCCTGAAGATGATATTGAGGATCTATATAGCCTAGCAGTACATATCTGCTACATGACATATTATGATACCTTTCTATTTTATGAATGCAAACCTCTACAATGGATAAACCACACACACAGGGAACATTGTACAGTATCCTTTGTAACCTCAAGCCATGAGTTCAAAGCTCTATTCCCATATATAACTCCAGGGTTCTACAAAGAGAGAGATTATAGATATGAAAATCAATATGATTTTCCACCGGAGCCAAAAGGCAACACATTCTATTGGTCAGCCCAGTCAGTAGTGTACAAGGGGTTCTACAGGAACATGACAGAAGAATCCTGGAAAGAAGCTGTACCGTTAAACTCCACATGGGGGGATGAACACTGGCAGAATCGGGGAGATGAACCTCTGGACCTAGCATGTAGGATTCCCCATCTTATGTAATTTTTAAATTACCCTCACTATCAAACCACCTGCAGTAAGCATCGTATCTCTTTCTAGCCTGATTGGGAGTTGATGGATGGTGATATCTGGAATGCTACCTATAGGGATAGTATGGAATGGAAAGGTTATAGACTGATTACATATGCTTCAGGCATCCCAGTACTTTGGGCAGTACAGGCTAATGAGTGTAACAGAAGAAGATTTGGTGCTAGTGTAGGTCCATATGAGGCCTGGCCAAAGCTCAATAACTCACACACAAATGCGCAATTTCCATTGGTAAATTATGCCAGGCAATGTCCCACACTACACATTTGAGTGAAGTATTATCAAGTATAGAGGCATGGGGAAAGTCAGATCATTGGACAGAAATCATGATGCTAGTCTCCCAGTGGACAAACTCAAGAGAGGTTAGCTGTAAAAGTGAAGCTGTAAAGGAAGGCTTTAAAGCAGCAGGATAGGAACCTCCACCAGCTACAACAGTGATTGTACATCCTAAGAGAAGTGGTTACTACTGTGATAGGAACTCTACAAAATGACCTGTCTGCAATCCAAAATGATCAACAGGTAGTCTCAAGCTTCACCTTAGTATCAAACTTTCTGAACACACTTCCCAGAGGTGTGCCAGATTGGGCTCTAAATAAATGTCCAAAGCAAATGAATGAGCTGAATCCAACCAGGAGAGCAATATGGCAAGCCATGGAAAGGACTCCCTACACTCTATTAAGTGCTCTCAGCAAGCAATTCTCCTCTTCATCAGCATGGTCAGGCGATGTGAGATCATGGACCATTCATGGCACTCTAGACATTCCAGTGGCTGCAGCTTCCACAATGTGCTGTCACGCCCTAATGAACTGGGGTGCTATGCCCATCAACAGGAAGGAAAATGGATACGCTCCAGTTATCTGGTACCCTACACTCACTCTTGTGTTACACACAAGGATCCAACAGTAAGACTGCATGCACTAGTGAACAGTACTGTGGCATGGTACGATTACAATGTCAAGAAGTTGTAAGGAGAAATCCGTCTGGCCAGACAATTCAAGATGAATGCATGCTGCATGCAGGCCGAATGGGAAGGTTTTCGAGTAGAGTGCATCTGCTGCCAAATGGCTCATATGTTGCACAATTCAACACGTCATGCTATAATATTCCAGAAGGAGTAACAACCCTGATAACCATCACATCAACAGTCAAAAGCTGTGGATATGTGCTAATGCCTCCAGTGCAGGTCAAGCCGACACATCTGAAATGGCCAAAGCTTATGTTTCAACAAATGGATGTCCCTGTGCTGACACTCAGGTTGGCTGAACTCAGTAAAATGAAAATAGTCATTAAAAGCACAGCACAATCTTTCAAGAGGCAGCATCAAATGCCATACATTTGATTGAGAATATTTTGGCTGCTATGCAATCTTGAGCGAGACCTTGAATGCATTGCTTAAAAGCTCTTCATTTGAAGAGTTTACATCAGTCTTGAGCGGAATCACAGACTGTCCATCAAATGCCATCAGTGCAACAGTAAAAGTGTACCCTGCAGTTGCATCCATCCTCACACCTTTGTTCTACATTGCCTTGGTGAGGGTGTTGCTATTGGTACTCTTTATGTTGCTAAGATGCTGGCGAAGTGATGGCTACCTTTTCCTGGAAATGCATTGCCAAGTGGACAGCTGCACATGAGCAAAAATACCTGTGCAGTCATTGAGTATGAGACCAGCAGATAGTTTAATGAGGCTTTCATGTTCTCCTTAGAACACATCCGGGGAAGGCATAAAGTTGTTGAAGCCTGTCGCTTCTGCTACAAAATATGTTTTCTGGTCCCAGAAGTGTGCAACCAGCCACCTTACGACTCCAAGCTTTGACGCAGGCATAGAACTTGGCTATCTCAGCATTGTGACTGGAGTTCTATGCAAGTTCTATGCCCTGAAATCTTCTCTTCAGCCTCAGTGACAGACACAGTTACTGACAGTGATCCGGTCTTGCCCGTGCAGGAGGCTCATGATGGGCCACAGTTGTAGCATATAGGGGAGATGACTACCAAGCAGACGCTCATGAGCTTAAGTCAGCTGTGCCAGGAGGATACCTATGTGACCATGAAGCCACTGCTTCAGCCGAGTAGACCCAGGGGTCAGGCTCTGTGTTCAACAATGATGGTGAGCCATGGCATGGCATCACACCAGAAGACGTCTCAGCTTGCCTTCTCGAGATTGCCTCTTCATCCTAAATATTGTCTGTGGGCATGAAATGGATACTATGCTCGGAAGTGAACGCGGGCCTCTGAAGCCCGTCTATAGTGAGAAATCCACAGACATTGGTGTTAAGAAGGATTTCTGAACTTCAACCTGGACAGGCAGAGGTTCAGAAGGGCAGCCTAGTTTCTTGAAATGGGTGACCTCTGGACAAGCCAGACCAATCAAGGTAGCTATGGAAGGCAGTCAAGAATAAGTCTTAGGAGGGGTGAGGGTGACTGAAGGCCCTCAATGAGCACAAAAAGCAAGGATACTTACAAATGACTCCAGACAGGTTTTATATCAAAAATATAGACACATTTATTACAAGGCCTTTGTAACATAGACCATAGCAAAAGAATCACAGTAACACTAAGTAAACCAATACATCACACTCAATACAATGTATATACAAGACCATTGGGGTCTAAAGGGTTAAATGCACAAAATATGTCGAAAACCTAGAGGGGCAGGAAACAGGCAGTGCAGCTTAGGCCGCTTTCAACATCGACAATACACCTAACTAAGAGGCAGTCCAAGCCCTAAGAAGAGAGGAGCCTTGTGCTCAATTGTACATGCAATGCAAGTGCACACGGTTGTTCCAATGGGCAAAATAAGGTCTCTTCAGGGGTCACTAGGCAGCTCGGCAAGGTGGATGAGGTGAACAGAACAAGTTCCCACTATTCAAGAAGGACCTCCACTTGAAGGCAGAGGCAGTTTGAGAGTTTGGGATGCAGGTGCTATTTCACAATACCAGTGGAAAGGAGAGTGGCCCCCAGGAGCCACTTGTGCATAAATATGGGCCCTTGCGATAGGGGCCACCGGTTTGGGTATGGAGTACTCACTGGTCCCCGATGCAAGCAGACCAAAACTTCGCCAGTTCAGTCCACTTCGCTTGTAGGTTCGAATGTGGCAAAAAGGACATCTCAGTTCCTTTCAGTTCCTGAGATACAGCACTGATTCCCAAACGGGACAGAGGCGATGTCTCTGCTCCAGATGGAGGAATCAACCCAGTTTCACTGCAGCAGGCTTCAAGGCCAAGAAGGTCTCAAATGCAGCGGACTTGCAAAAGACATTGCCGTAGCAGGGCAACACAGTAACCATGTTCACACGGGTCCTGGGGCACTCGTCTCACTTCAGGCCTGGGAATGCCAAGTGTACAGAATTTGGTGTGAGGATGCCGGGGACACGGAGTTAGCAGTATACCAAATTTTGAGGCCCTCCTCAAAACTGCGGCGGTGACAGAGCAAAGCAACTGAGTAAGCTGGCCAGCCCACTGGCCCAGGGACACTTCCGAGAAAGATTACTTGCAGGGTTTGATGAAGGTGCTGAGAATAGTTGGTCCCACTATTCCCACTATTCCAATGGGTCGAAGCATCTTCACAGACCTTCTAGGATAACCAGATGCAGAGAGGTCCCATGGGATGACAGTGGGCTCAGGGTGCCAAACCTTCCAGCGGGTTACCAGTGGTTCACAACTCGGCGTCATAGTTGCAGGTTCGTAGTTGCAGGGTACTTGTATCCTATCCTTTGTTCAGTGAGAGCTCAGGAAATTGACATGGTATGGGTGTTTTTGGCTTCCTCTTATTCAAAGTTCCCTTCACACCAAAATGGAGAGAACCCAATGGGTGATCTGCTCACAATCACACACTTCATACCTGGACCAATCATGTACCACGGTGATCGCAGGCATTCATGGCACTCCAGACTCTCTGGCACCCACGATGTGTATTGGAACCAGGCATTCCAGCCTACATCCTGGAGGCACACACACAAGGCATGCAGAAGCCTGTGAAAGCATTGGGTTTTGCGGGAAAGTGCATGACCAAATAAGGACTGACCCGGGTCGACTCGACCTGGGGAAGGTGAAGGGGCAAGATGGCCAAAGGACAGGACAAAGAACCTCGTGGCATGGCCATTTTGGAGCCAGGCCACCTATTTGTGCCAAGTGTGGTAAACGCGGTTAACATGGCAGGAAAGGGTTAAAATTAATGCGGAATGATAGCTGCCTCCAGTCCTGTCAATGACGCATCTGCACAGTTCATAAAAGGTCCAGCGGGACTATCTAGGGCCTTTGGTAATTAATATAGACCCAAGTGTGCTGTATGGTAAGATACATTGCACACTTGTTACATTGGATGGGGTGATGTGTATCACAGCACTTTTATATATAGTAGTGTGATATGGTGGGTATCAGTAAAGCGCCTGCGACCAAGCACGAGAGCAGGAATGGGGGCGTACATAGCGGCAGAAAGCGACAGGGTGGATAGGCTAAACATGTGACACAAAGTGAAACTACTCACTCAGCATCAACCAGCCCCTAAAGCTGCTTCCAAAATGGTTCCCCTGCCACATCCTTCCTCATGGTAGTCCACAAAGCAAGTAGAAAGTGGCTGCTGGAGCCAAAGCACAAAACACATCTGACTTTTCCAACCAATTACAAAAGGGGAGGGTGGGACTGGTAAAAGGCCAGACACAAACAAAGGACTACAACCCATGCCCTCTGGATGCAGGCCAGCACAGAAAATACAGGGTCGAAGACCACAAAAACACTAGTCAAACCCACCAGATTAGCACATAGTGCTCACCAAAAACGATTGAAAAAACACTCTAATAGAGTACATAAAGCAGACCAAGAATGGATTACAATCATTGTGAAACTACTCACTCAGCATCAACAAGCCCCTAAAACTGCTCCAAACTGGTTTCCCTGCCCCATCCTTCCTCATGGCAATCCACAAAGCAAGTGGAAAATGGCTGCTGGAGCCGAAGCACAAAACACACCTGACTTTTTCAACCAATTGCAAGAGGGGAGGGTGGGACTGGGAAAAGACCAGACACAAACAAAGGACTACAACCCCCGAACTGCACCCTCTGGATGCAGGCCATCTTAGAAAATACAGGGTCGAAGGCCACAAAAACACTAGTCAAGCCCACCAGATTAGCACACATTGCTCACCAAAAATGATTGAAAAAACACTCACACCACTCTAATACAGTACATAAAGCAGGTCAAAAACAGTTTTCAATCATTGTGAAATTACTCACTCAGCATCAACCAGCCCCTAAAGCTGCTTCCAAACAGGCTCCCCTTCCACATCCTCCCTCATGGCAATCCACAAAGCAAGTGGAAAATGGCTGCTGGAGCCAAAGCGCAAACGCACCTGACTTTTCCAACCAATTGCAAACAGGTCCTGGAAATTACAAACACACCTGACTTTTCCAACCAATTGCAAACAGGTCCTGGCCCAGGCACTAGGTGAAGAGCCCAGGTCATTCCGGATTTATTGGGAGGGTGAGCTCCATTGTAGTGAGCCCACTAAGCCTGAACCTGGTGCCCTCAAGAGGTTGGTGGTACCTCAGGTTTACCGGCCCTTCCTACTGCAGTTGGCACATGAGGTCCCCTTAGCAGGTCATGTGGGGAGGTTGGGACTGGGAAAAGGCCAGACACAAACAAAGGTCTACAACCCACATACTTCACCCTCTGGATTCAGGTCAGCACAGAAAATACAGGGTCGAAGTCCACAAAAACACTAGTCAAACCCACCAGATTAGCACACAGTGCTCACCAAAAATGATTGAAAAACACTCACACCACTCTAATAGAGTACATAAAGCAGGCCAAAAATGGATTACAATGACTAATCCCCCACACCAATGTGAGATGGGGGTTTAGATTCTATTAAAGACAAGGAGGCGATTATTATGCATTACAATCTTTACTCTGAAACCACAGCAGCAAAGAAAAAAAAAAAACTTTTACAAACAAAAAAGTTGTAAAGAACAGAACTAAATAGAGTTCAATGGCAATGTATGGGAGCTCCCCAATCCATCATGGAGGACAGGTCATGCCCTGCAGGCAACCAATGAGCAGGGACCCTTCCCCATATAAGTCCATTACTCCAATCCCAACCCCTCTTTCTGTAGCTGTCTTGAACCAGACGTCCACTGCACAGATCAGACGATAAACGATGAAGGCCAATCCAGTGAAGCTCTCGTACCACGCACTCCATAACTTGTAACTGCGAGCCACACTCCTGATCAGGAACTTAAACCATAGCTGTAAAAAAACAACAAGCAAGAAGGGAGGGTGGTTGGGCAGAACAACAAACCAAAGAATGTTTTCACTTGAACCACCTATGTACATGCATATCACAATTGACATCATATCATATCCGGGGTGGGAGGGTGGGATAACGTTAGTGTGGGGGCTTAGTCATTCTATGACAAGACAGGAGGCTCACATTATGCAAGTTCAAAGCCCTTGCATCTCATTAGTACAACTTGATCCATAATAGAGCCAATATAACGAATAATAAAATAATAGGAAAGGACACCTTAAATGTTTTCATTAAATAATCAGCTGACCGCAAGAGAATTGCCCAAGACTAGGATGCCCGAAAAACTGTCTTATAAGGCATAGACAAATCCACTGCAAGAAAACAGGAAAATGTGTCAATTCCTGTGTTCCTTACCAGCCACCAGAACCAACTGGTTAAAAGAGGGGAAAACATTGAACAAAGTTCTCCTATACTAATAGGTTAGGACAAAACTCATCTGAAATAAACACCTCTGTTGTCCAATCAAACATTTAAAACACTTAAATTCATACCCTTTTTGGGAACCTAGAAAGCAAACCAAAGAAAACAAGCACCTAGCTCTCGTGGAGATAAACAAAAGAAAAGTACCCCATAGGGGTGAAAGTCTTGTAGGTTCCATCCCATGCATTAAAGGAAGATATTGCATTAGAAATAGGGCATGTCACAGAACTACACTGGGAACCAAGAGGGAAAGGCAAATCTTCAAAAGGTAAAATGGGAGTACATTTTGTAATGGGACAACCCATCCTGAGCTGTAACGCTCACCTGATTCCCACAGAGGCGCCGGTCTTGACTGGGTGAATGCCGTATCTTCAAAGGTGATGTGTAACACACGGTTGGCTCTTTGGGCTGGACCTCTGTGCACTGTATGTCTGACTCGAAGAGTAAGATGTCTTAGGTAAGTGAACGCCGAGCTCTCCATCTGCCTCGGGGCAGGGTGCCGTAACCAGTTTCTTCACTGGATAAGGGTGCAGGCCTCTTGACCTCAGAGGACTGCTGTCCGTCGTTAACTGCACGAACGGTAAGTTCTGGGCACTTCAAATGTCTTAAAAGTCTTTTGTAATGATATCTCTTGTTTTGCAGGGTTCCGGCGAAGGCGGATGGCGGGCTGATGAGAGTTGAGGATCGAACCCGCGTGAGGAATAGAAGCGCCTGGAAGCACGTAAGTAAGCGCTTGTAGCCTGCTTCACGATGCGCACTAACTGTCCCCTTTATCTTGCAGGTACAAGTTCGGAGCTTTAGAGAAGCTGAAGGGTGCTGGAATACCCACTGGATTCGGCGTGGGAAGGAGTAATGGCACGTGAGTAATAAAGTTGCCCAATGTCTTTAAACGCACCTTCTTTTGTCTTTCAGATGCAGGATGCAGCGCCGAAGGCCTCCGGAGCGTGCGAAGAGCTGGTAAGCTTTGTCTTTCAGATGCCGGAATGCAGTGCGAAGACCTCCGGAGCATGCGAAGAGTAGGTAAGCCTTTGTCTTTCAGATGCCGGAATGCAGCGCGAGGCGTTGGTGACAGCCGATGGACCAGGTAAAAGATGCGCTGCCACTAAAGACCGTAGTGCTAACCTGCTGAAGACTGGATTCCAGGATGGTAAGCCTTTGTTCCCTTAGGCCCAGAATCAGAAGCAGAAGACACGATGAGTGTTCTGCTGCAGAGAATGCAGAATAGCGCAAAGCAAGATTCATCCATCGGGTGTGGTTTAAATAGCCTCCTGTAGTGCTTAGGTGTCTCCTTCCACAGCCTCGCCTAGGTGAGAAAAGAGTTCCTGCTTTCCAGAAGAGTTCCAGTGTTCTGAACCTAGGGAGTGGCTCCTGCCCCACCCAACAGGAAAAGTAGTCCCAAACAGAAGAGGATCAGGGGCTCAACTGGCAGGTAAGTAAGCAGCATGGTCTGCTGCAGGTAAGTCCACCCAAGCATTATGAGCCCGGCGCTTCCAGCGCTGGGACTGGGCATCTTTATGAGCCTGGTGCCACTGGCGCCAGGACAGGGTCCAAAAGGTCCCAATTGGGACTGGCTGGCACTCGGAACCGGGGTTATGGGTCTGCTTCCAAGGGAGTCGGGCAAGTCCTGATCTTTTGGAAACAGAGATCATGACAGCACCCCCCCTCAAGGCCCCTCCGAAACCGGGCTTCTCCGGGGGTTTGGGCTTGTCAGGAAATGTTCGATGAAATCTTTTGATTAGACGAGGGGCGTGGACATATTCTGCAGGTTCCCAGGATCTTTCTTGGGGACCGTAGCCTTTCCAGTCAATCAGGTAAAATAGTTTAGATTTGGAGATCTTGGAATCCAGGATGCTTTTGACTTCAAACTCGAGTTCTCCATCAACTAGAATAGGTTTTGGAGATTTAGTTAGTCGGGTTTGAGGTTGCACGGGTTTTAATAGAGAGACGTGGAAGACCGGATGTATCTTCATGTGAGGGGGCAAGTCCAACTTGACCACTACTGGATTTACTATGGTAGTGATGGAATAGGGACCAAGGTATCTTGGGTTGAATGTGCGTGGTCCTTTTAGAGGTAGATATTTGGTGGATAACCAGACTTGATCTCCTACTTGATATTGGGGGGCTTCCTTCCGATGTTGGTCTGCTCCTTTCTTGTATTGTTCTTTAGCCCTTTGAAGGTGAGAAACGGCTTCCTTAAAGGCTTGGGTGATTGTAGAATGCAGGTGGTCTACTGCTGGTGTTCCAAGATCTTGGAGTGGATCCAACTCCGAGGTTCGAGGGTGATTACCGTATAAGAGAAAAAACGGGGTCTTCCCAGTTCCCGAGTGGACAGAGTTATTGTAGGCATATTCGGCTATCCAAAGGATATCTTTCCAAGTTTTTTCAGTTTGTTGTAGCATGCAGCGCAAATACTGTTCCAGAGTTTGATTGGTCCTCTCGGTTTGTCCGTCGGTTTGAGGGTGGTGGCTGGTCGAAAGTCTCACATCAATTTGAGCCGACCGACAGCAACTTCGCCAAAAATGAGAAATACATTGACTACCTCGATCCGAAATGAGAACTGAAGGAAAACCGAGCAGTCGGACGATGTTTTCGAGAAATTCTCGGCCAGAGTTGCTGTTGGTAAGCCTTTGAGTGGAATGAAATGCGCCATCTTGGAGAATAGGTCCACGATTACTAGGATCGTATTGTATCTGGAGCATGAAGGTAGATCGCTGATGAAGTCCATAGAAAGCGTATGCCAAGGGCGAGGTGGGATGTCAATAGGGCGTAAGAGGCCGGCTGGTTTTTCCTTTTGACTCTTGTTTTGGGCGCATACTCCACAGGACATTATAAAGTCTCTGATATCTTTTTTCCAAGACGGCCACCAGAAGTAGCGCTTGATCTTTTCCGAGGTCTTGGTCATACCGGGATGTCCTTCCATTAAAGAATCGTGATAACAAGAGATTACCTTGTTCTGTAAATCTGTGCTGGGCAGGTACAACCGTTCTTGGAAATATAATAGGTTGTCCTTCACCGGAAAGTCCTTTCCCTGCAGATGCCAATTCTGTATGTCTGCTGGAGTTACCAGTAGTCTGGCTTTATCCTTAACTTCCTCTATGGATTGTGTGGCGATTACACCTAGAATTCTTTGTTCGGGAATGATAGGTACAGGTTTAGGATTGATCAAATGTTCTTCCACTCCCATCCAAGAAAGGGCATCAGCTTTACCGTTTTTTGTACCAGATCGATAGGTAATTATGAAGTCAAACTCGGCAAAGAATAGTGCCCAACAGAGTTGCCTAGAGGATTGAGCTTTTGCGGTTTTCAAATATTACAGGTTTCGGTGATCTGTAATCACAGTAACGGTGTGTCGGGCACCCAGAAGATAATGCCGCCAAGCCTTAAAGGCGGACTTGATAGCTAGAAGTTCCTTACCAGTAATAGTGTAATTGATTTCAGGAGGCGACAATTTGCGGGACCAAAATGCCACGGGATGCAACTGATTGGTTACTGGGTCCTTTTGTGATAGAACTGCCCCCATGGCAAGGCTCGAAGCATCAGTTTCAACGATGTAGGGGAGTTCTGGGCGAGGATGTTTTAAGATCGGTGCAGAGATAAATCTAGTCTTCAAATTCTGGAAAGCTTGTTCCGCCTCGGTAGACCATTCAAAACGTTTGTTTTTCTTTAACAAGGCGGTGATGGGCTGGACTATTCGAGAGAATTCGGGGATAAACCTGCGGTAAAAGTTAGCAAAGCCTAACATGCTTTGAACACCTTTTACGGAGGATGGCGATGGCCATTTGAGAATTGCATCGACCTTCTTTGAATCCATACGCACTCCGCTAGGTGATAATATGAATCCCAAGAATTCAACTTCAGTCACGTTGAAAACACATTTTTCCAACTTAGCGAAAAGTTTGTGTTGACGCAATCTCTCGAGGACCATTTTCACGTGTTTCCGATGATCAGTTTCCGATGAAGAATAAACGAGGATGTCGTCAATGTAAACAACAACACATGCATCTATGAGCTCTCGGAAAACATCTTGGAATTCTAAGTATTCAGGAGGCAACTGGGGAGCCTCCGAGGAAATTGCTGCCAGTGCAACACCAGGTCGAGGGTGACAAGTAGAGACACATTCTGGAAACTGAACCGTTCTTGCTCGCCAATCGATCTGAGGATTGTGCTTCTCTAACCAAGGAATTCCTAGAATAATCTGGAACTGAGGGGCCTTGATCACATCGAACACAATCTTCTCATGGTGTCCATCTTGACTTACTAGCGTCACTTCTTGGGTGGTATGTGTTACTGGTCCGGAGGCTATCTCCGTACCATCCACCGCAGTAATGACGTCCTTTACAGCCTTTGGACAAAGAGTCAGATTCATCCTCAAAACCATTTCATGATCCACATAATTGCCGATGGCACCGCTGTCGACGTAAGCTTCAATCGCATGTAATCGATCCGGATGTTCAGGGCTAATGAGGACCATAGGTATCACGAAATGCGAGGTCACGGAACTGGTTTTAACGCTCGGCAAGAGGACCTCTATTCTTGTCGGGCGAGGATGTTTCCCTGCTCAGAGTTTGTGACCCTGGTAACTGCAGCTCCTACTGCCTTCTTGGCTGGTTTCACCGGACAGTCTCGAAGAAAGTGCCCCGAGTTTCCGCAATAGAGGCAGCTGTTTTCTCCTTTCCCGCTCCTTTTGTGTTAGTGGTCCTTTCAGGCCCCCTATTTGCATGGGTTCCCCGGAGTCTACTCCTTTGGTAGGAGTTGGTGGTTTGGAAAATACTCGAGCATCAAACTTGGAACGATCGGCCTTCCTGTTCTGCAGTCTGTGGTCAATTTGAATGACTAAGTCAATATAGTCCGAACAGTCTTGCGGGGGATTCACTACTTGGGCTAACACATCTTTGAGCTCTCCACGTAGACCTCTATAAAACAGCGTAATCCTTGTGTCCTCAGGCCATCGAGTTTCCACTATCAGTCTGTTGAAAGACGCAATATAAGCCAAAAGGTCTTGATTACCCTGTCGCAATGAAAGGAGCTCATTGTCCAAGGCCTGCCCCTGTGAATGTCTTGCAAACAGTTTTTCCATACTGAGCTGAAAAGCTTGAAAATCATGGAGAACCGGATCATCTTGATTAACTAGAGGGATCGACCAGTCTGCCGCATTGCCACTAAGGTACGAAAGCACGAAAGCTACCTTAGCTTGATCAGTTGGAAAGGCTGCTGGCCGGCATAAGAAGTGCAACCGGCACTGATTAATACATACTGCAAACCTCTTTGGGTCACCAGAAAATTGTTCGGGCGGAGCCAGAGGTACATTCCCAGGTAGGTTGATCTGCACTGGATTCATAGAGGATGTAGAAGGAAGATTTCCCCCAGATGCGGGTAACGGAGTTTGTCCGGCTTGTGACTGCAGCAATTGTCTAGCGAGATCGTCTACCTCCAGCGATCCTTGGAAATAATCAGTTCCCTTCTTAGAGCATTTGTTTCCTGACGGGCTGCATGCACTTCTGCTCTTAGTTCCCCAAGTAACTGGGCTAGCTGGTCGGTATCCGAGGTTTCCATAGCGCCTGGGTGGGAGTTTTGCGGTGGCTTTGCGTTCTGTAACGCTCACCTGATTCCCGCAGAGGCGCCGGTCTTGACTGGGTGAATGCCGTATCTTCAAAGGTGATGTGTAACACACGGTTGGCTCTTTGGGCTGGAACTCTGTGCACTGTATGTCTGACTCGAAGAGTAAGATGTCTGCAGATAGAAAATATGGGATTAATGAACTGGGGTTAATGGGTGCCTCTCTCCTCTTCCCTTTCTCTTCTCCTGTAGAACCCCAAAGGTTAACGCCCTCACCTTAGGTAAGTGAACGCCGAGCTCTCCATCTGCCTCGGGGCAGGGTGCCGTAACCAGTTTCTTCACTGGGTAAGGGTGCAGGCCTCTTGACCTCAGAGGACTGCTGTCCGTCGTTAACTGCACGAACGGTAAGTTCTGGGCACTTCAAATGTCTTAAAAGTCTTTTGTAATGATATCTCTTGTTTTGCAGGGTTCCGGCGATGGTGGATGGCGGGCTGATGAGAGTTGAGGATCGAACCCGCGTGAGGAATAGAAGCGCCTGGAAGCACGTAAGTAAGCACTTGTAGCCTGCTTCACGATGCACACTAACTGTCCCTTTTATCTTGCAGGTACAAGTTCGGAGCTTTAGAGAAGCTGAAGGGTGCTGGAATACCCACTGGATTCGGCGTGGGAAGGAGTAATGGCACGTGAGTAATAAAGTTGCCCAATGTCTTTAAACGCACCTTCTTTTGTCTTTCAGATGCGGGATGCAGCGCCGAAGGCCTCCGGAGCGTGCGAAGAGCTGGTAAGCTTTTGTCTTTCAGATGCCGGAATGCAGTGCGAAGACCTCCGGAGCATGCGAAGAGTAGGTAAGCCTTTGTCTTTCACATGCCGGAATGCAGCGCGAGGCGTTGGTGACAGCCGATGGACCAGGTAAGAGATGCGCTGCCACTAAAGACCGTAGTGCTAACCTGTTCTTTCTTTGTCTTTACAGCTGCTGCTGAAGACTGGATTCCAGGATGGTAAACCTTTGTTCCCTTAGGCCCAGGATCAGAAGCAGAAGACACGATGAGCGTTATGCTGCAGAGAATGCAGAATAACGCAAAGCAAGATTCATCCATTGGGTGTGGTTTAAATAGCCTCCTGTAGTGCTTAGGTATCTCCTTCCACAGCCTCGCCTAGGTGAGAAAAGAGTTCCTGCTTTCCAGAAGAGTTCCAGTGTTCTGAACCTAGGGAGTGGCTCCTGCCCCACCCAACAGGAAAAGTAGTCCCAAACAGAAGAGGATCAGGGGCTCAACTGGCAGGTAAGTAAGCAGCATGGTCTGCTGCAGGTAAGTCCACCCAAGCATTATGAGCCCGGCGCTTCCAGCGCTGGGACTGGGCATCTTTATGAGCCTGGTGCCACTGGCGCCAGGACAGGGTCCAAAAGGTCCCAATTGGGACTGGCTGGCACTCGGAACCGGGGTTATGGGTCTGCTTCCAAGGGAGTCGGGAAAGTCCTGATCTTTTGGAAGCAGAGATCATGACATGAGCAGAGCGGAAAAGCAATAGAATTAACCCACAATTGTCTTCAGACATATATGTCTACTAAGGAGGGATGTCTTCTGGAGGCAGAAACAGAATGGAAGAGAGGAGCCCCACCTGAGAAGCTAAACCCATCAAACCGCCAACACGGAGACCTTCAGACCTCCCTAACTCTTGCAGAAGGACTCTGCTACATGACAAAAGGCAGATATTAACAAACCTGATCCTTAAGAGGGCAAACTTGGCAAGGAGAAAAAATGTATCTGACATCCAAGCGCCACCATTTTAGTGATATGTAAACCCCCTTGTAGATATGCCCGGTGTTTGAACCTTGATCCCTCCTCCCTGGAGATAAACCCCCTAGAGGATCAAAACTAACCGAAGGAGGACACCAAAATTCCAAAGTCTTAGCAAGACTCTAAACTGCAAAGAACTAATCACTAAACAGTTAAACTGAAGTTGCACACCAGAATAGGTCCAGCCTATATTTCAGCCAACTTGCAGATCCTTGAAGCTCACAGCACCTTGAGCTCGCACCTTACTGTAAAAACAAACTCTTGTGAAAGAACCCAAAGGACCACCTGCCATGCAGGCGACTATGAGAACCACGTCAGTAACTAAATATAAATATTCCAGCCCTCTGGGAATAGTAGAGGCAGACACCTTCTGATAGTGAATGTATAGACGCTAGAACACATCAATAGAGGGTCATGAGAACGTGGATGGGGAATTAGTATCACTCCCAGACCCCGCTATCCCACCAAAGGATATTGAGTCCTCCCAAAAGAGGAGAAACCTCCCCCACTTATCCAAGGGAAACCTTGCAACCCAGAAGAAAGCTACCCTGAGGACCCCATTAAAGCACCGCTTTACACCCTTAAGAGAAATAAATACACTATAGCACCTCTACCCAACCCCTGACCGGACAGGATCAGCTTAACTTCTTGAAATACCAGATATTAGCAGAAAGGAAAGTAACTGACTTGAGGGAAATGCTCAATGCGAGTCTGCACTGGTCACGCATCAGAACTCCTGTAAAAAAGGAAAACGGAAAACCATTGGGTGTTACCCCCAGAGGTGTAATAATATGATGCAATCTCCCCCAAGGATGGCGGGAAGGGAATTAGGGGGAAAGAACTCTGGATAATGATCAATGCCCCGTAAATGTAAAGTTGAGAAAGAAACTGGGACCACTGTCCCCTCAAACCCTGAGGACTGAATCACTGTATTCATGTGAGGCTGACTGGCCACTAAAGGAATCAGGGAATGAAAAACTAAGCACATTGTCCATAGCAAACCAGTACTTATACAGTACGACGAACCCTCGGGTATACGAGAGGTGCTTACTTATTGATCTCAGCAGGATAAAAGACAGATTTAGACCTTTCCAAATTTAGGAACCTTCATCAGTAGGGTCAGCACAGATATGAAAACAGCACTCTATTTGGTGCACTATAAAAAAATATATATGTATAAAGAGGTTAAGCAACGCTCATGAGGGTACAGAAGCCTACTTGTACTCCTTGAGCAGAGGAGAAGTTGCAATATACTATTAGACAGCAAGCTGAACCATAGGCCAAGCTTTGGGAGGAAAACCATGGGGCAGGCGCCATAAAGTTATTACTTGGCAACTCATCTATCAGATACCATCAAGTGTTTCCATCAAGTGTTTCCAAACATTCCATCGAAGTAAAACATGGTTGCTCAACTTGTCATGCAACAAAAACGGAAAAGTTACCCTCGAGCTGACCCTGTCTCCACCAAAATCCAATAGAATAATGAATGTCCAATGGAACAAAAGTAGGGGAGAAAAACATGTCCCCACTAAAGAGCTTTAAGCCCTGCAGACCTCACTAGAGACACTCTTTTTTCTCCTCATGTTGAGAGAAAATACTGTAGCTTAATCAGCACGGGTATCGGGTGGAGCAATTGAGGTCGGGGAAGCAAACCTAAGGAAAGGACTGAGTTGTCCTGAACTAACTAAGGTAAAGGGTGACAGAATTTTTATCTAAAAGACGAAGGATAATACCAGAGAGATGGTTCGAGAGAAAGGTACAACCCCTCCTAATGGGTCTGTTTACAACCACTTCCACACTCTCTTTTCTTCAAAGTACTTAATAAATAAATAATATATAAAATATATAATATATCCAACAAAGAGGGGTTACGCCCTCACAGGGGTCCGAACCCCAGGCCCTTATATAAGCTGATACTCACTGAGCTATCCGGCCCACTGACAATTCTGAAAAACGCAAATGTGCGCCAGTCAACACTTAAACATATTGTTTATCAAAAGCGTACACTGAGCAAGTGCACCTCAACTGCTCACCCCAGCAGTTACTAATAGTACACGAGGGAGCACCTCGCAGTATAAACCAGGCGAAGCCTGAAACCGACGGTTATTGCACGCCTACCAGAACAAACAATGGCGTCAGCCATATGCAGCACTTAAACAAAGCTGCCGACCTTAAGGGAGTAATACACTGAGCAAGTGCATCTCCAACTGCTCGCCCGAGCAGGGCGTGATAATCAGCAGTATACGAGGGGGTAACCTCGCATTAGAACTCAGGCAGAGCCTGAAACGAAGCAGGTTATGGTGCATGCCAGTTAAGGTAATTACCCAAGTTGCCGACTTTAAGGGAGGAAACACTGAGCAAGTGTACCTCAAACTGCTCACCCTAGCAGGGCATGGACCCAGCAGTATACGAGGGGACTCCTCGCAGAAAACACAGGCAACCTTGCCACCGAGCAGGTGACTGCACCTTTCCAGGGAAGGTAATAACATCTTCCACCAGCAGCCACCAAACAAAAGAAAACTGTCAAGTTTAAGGTAGGAAACACTGAACAAGTGCACCTCCAACTGCTCGCCCGAGCAGGGCGTGATAATCTGCAGTACACCAGGGGGTAACCTCGCAATAGAATTCAGGCTGAACCTGAAACCGAACAGATGGCACCTCAGTGAAGGCAAATCACCTAACTTAAGAAATAAGTAAATAAATAAACAATAAAATAAAAACTGCAGAATTGGCAGTGTATGAGGCTCTGCAGTAGGCGAACCAGTGTTAATATAAGTTGAAATATCAATATAAACACAAAATAAAATATCAATTTTTAAATATATATATACATAAACATTCATATTCAAAAGTAATTAAAATTACATAATCTTGTCAAAGTGGAAAAATGCGGACTGGGCTGTCTCAAGCGGTCTCGCATAACTAGGGTGAACAGGCAACCCGGATTCCATTTGAGAAACCCCTCTGGGATTTGCATGGTTGGGTGGAAAATAAAATTATTTACCCCAACACGTTCCAAATTTAAAAGTTGGAGGATTGGTTCGAACCTGGAACCTTCCAGGTACCAGTGACAACCCCTACTGCCTGTGCTACAGAGACTGGCTTCAAAATCATAGAAAAGAAGGAAACATAGGAAATATATAGGACCAAGCACGCCCGCAGCACCTGGCAGTCCCAGGTGTATTTGAAAGAAAAAAAGAGGCGCAAATTAACCATACATACATTTTCTAAAATATCCATGACGTTCCGGACATTGTATTAGAACCCTGGCACCCAGCCTCCCAACACCAAGCACTTAGCTGTTGAGCCACTGGAGGCTGTGTTATCCAAAGGAACACTGCAGCCCACCAAAGGGCTTCATACACAGGTCGCCAGCAGTGCAGGCCCTGAATAAGCTAATGTAACAAACACGGAGGGCTTAAACAAACAAAAGAGCGGCTCGCGTGCGCTGGTCCTGAAGCTTATCAGCTTCAGTCCGACATGCTCCACGGCCGTAAACCATAAATAAACACACGACTGCTCGCGTGCGCGCACACCTGCACAAAGCATTAGCTTCTGTTAGCCAATAAATCTTTACATAAAGAAAGATTCCACTCAGACCAGTGCGCACGCACAGGATAAAGAAAACAGTACACACTTAAACATAATGCCCAGAGGCAAACCAGCACGGCGGCGAGCGTTGGAAAGTTAAACAAACAGTACTTTAAAATATAAAGGACTAATATATATCTTAAATGTATCACAAAGAAATGCTACAAGCATACAATATTTTTCCCATAATATAACCAATTAAGGTTTAACTTCTACTGACAACATGTAAGACACAAACTGAAAGGAGTGACTTAACTGCGGTGTCAGCAGCTAAGAAAGACGGGTTGGGATTGGAGTAATATACTTATATGGGGAAGGGTCCCTGCTCATTGGTCGCCTGCAGGGCATGACCTGTCCTCCATGATGGATTGGGGAGCTCCCATACATTGCCATTGAATTCTATTTAGTTCTGTTCTTTACAACTTTTTTGTTTGTAAAAGTTTTTTTTTTTCTTTGCTGTTGTGGTTTCAGAGTAAAGATTGTAATGCATAATATGAGCCTCCTGTCTTGTCATAGAATCATTGTGAAAGTTCTCACTCAGCATCAAGGAGCCCCTAAAGCTGCCTCCAAACTGGTTCCCTGCCACATCCTTCCTCATGACAGTCCACAAAGCAAGTGGGCAGTGGCTGCTGGAGCCAAAGCATACACACACCTGACTTTTCCAACCAATTGCAAGAGGGGACGGTGGGACTCGGAAAAGGCCAGACACAAACAAAGGACTACAACCCATGGACTGCACCCTCTGGATTCAGGTCAGCACAGAAAATACAGGGTCGAAGTCCACAAAAACACTAGTAAAACCCACCAGGTTAGCACACAGTTCTCAATAAAAACAATTGAAAAAACACTCACACCACTCTAATTGAGTACATAAAGCAGGCCAAAAACAGATTACAATCATTGTGAAACTACTCACTCAGCATCAACCAGCCCCTAAAGCTGCTTCCAAACTGGTTCCCCTGCCACATAATTCCTCATGGCAGTCCACAAAGCAAGTGGAAAATGGCTGCTGGAGCCAAAGCACAAACGCACCTGACTTTTCCAACCAACTGCCAGAGGGGAAGATGGGCCTGGGAAAAGGCCAGACACAAACAAAGGACCCTAGGAATGTGAAAACATGACAGTGTGTGCATTCAAGCAGTCACTCTCGGAGGAACTCCATACATCACAGACATCTATCTACACATCTAGACTATGTTGACTTCCGTGATACAATGCATACAGACATCACCGGCCAAACTGTGCTTGTGCATTCATCAGTGTCACACATGGCTGCCATCTCTGAAGACCAGGCCTTGGCACTGTATGATCGGCTTCCAGCACCACACCCACCTGCAGGATGGGTGATCCAGCACAGACATGCCTCCTTGTTCACTGTTGCTGAGAGGTCCATGAACCGTTGGAGGGTGTTTTCTTTTGATTTATTTTTTCATAGTCACATTTTTTGTTCACTCATGTGGACATTGGAAAGCACCTTACCCGTACCCCTCCAGGGGGGACTCCCCCACCCCGTCCATGATGGACAATTGTTTTGATTTTTAAAAGCATGTTATGGCCATGACCTTTCATTTTGTATCCCTTGCTTTTCCATGAAAACTTTTTAATTTGATTACAAGACCCCTTGGCCCAGATGTTGGCATGTTTTTCTGTTCATCCCTTTCCAAAGTGGAATCTTTTTCTGTTTTCTTTTTAATTGTTTACATAGTTATGCAGTTGCCCTCTCAAGGCCATGACGTATGCATTGGTGGACATGCAGCAATGCACAGTGACGTCAACTGCCAGGGTTGCATTGTGGTGGATAGGATGGCATGTGCTGGGTTCAGTGATATTGATACATGTTTGCAGCGTGTATGACACTGTACTATAGCTGTTATAATGCCTTGCCCCTTGTTGTTACAGTTGTCTGAAATGAGATGAGTCAGTGAATGCACTCCCGGGAGAGACACGCTGCACCCTTTGACCTCCCAACTCCCCATGCCCCCTTCCAGACACTGGATCTCCTGTCAAGCATTTGGAGGCACAGTTCCTGGTGGTGGTGATGCGAGAATCAGATCATGCTTGCTCAGTCAGCAGGTAAGCATGCGGACTGTCTTGCATGTTCTGCTAGTGTAATTGTCCCCATGGTTTCTGCATGTAGTGCACATCCTGATCAGCTGGTGGTGCTCACCTTGTCGCAGTGAATGTCTGTGCTGATGTGTATCTGTACAACTACATGTGTTTGCATGTGTATTTGCACTTTAATGCCAGTGGCTTGTTTCTGTGGATGCACCCATGATGTTGACAGCATGTTTGGAAGTGATTGTGCAGCACTAGTGTCGCATTCCTTGTTGTGAGTTTTTTGTTCAGTGTGGATGCACGTACTGCTTGGCCACATGCATTGTTGGTGCTTTTGCACGCTGGGGGTTTCTGTTCTTCGACACTTGGCTCACTGACCATGGTAATGTCTCCTTACTTCCACCCTTCTACTCCCCTAGTCCCTATGTTGCATACCGTGCTCTGCAGGTGTTCTCCCTCTGCACACTACTCTTTGACAGTTGCCAATCCTAAATCCACTTTCTTCCCCTCTTACATGTCTCACCTAGCCAGGTCACTGGTCACCATGTCCCATTCACATTGATAGGCATGTATACACAACCTACACTGAATCTGATTCCGGGAGTGACACCACTCCTGCTGCCTCTATGCCAAACCCCAGCAATGTTTCTTCAATGAATCTCTTGGAACTTGAATTATTGAGGATGAAATTGGCCTTTGAATATAAAAAGTTAGAAACAGAAGCTGAATTTAAGAAGAAAGAGTTGGCACAGCAAGTGATACTCAAAAATAGGGATCTTGAACTTAAAGACAGTGACGTTGAACTAAAGAACAAGGACACTGAATGTCAGTGAATCCAGCTAGGGAAAGCTAGACTGGAGACTTCAGCAAAGCCAGTTGAGAGTGTCAGGTCCCGCGCCACCAAGTTTATGAAAGATTTGATTGGTGTGTATGTGGATGGTTCTAATATCCTCAAGTGGATATAAGCGTTTGAAATGGCTTGTGGAATCCATGATGTTGATAAAAGAGATTGGGCTAACTGAGTGCCTCAGACTGGTTATGACTGTATTCTGAAACTGAGTGTGGAATAAAGGGGTCAGTATGAGTGCACAAAGTCTCCTTTGATTGCCAAGTTTTGGCAAGACACCTGCCCAATACCTTTAAAGGTTCAGGGAATATAAGAAAAGAGACAATGTGTCTTGGGTTGACTGGGTGAGTGCTGCTCATATGAACATGATGGGGTGGATTGATGGTTACAAGGTGAAAATGTTTGTTGATGAGCCCCACCTTTTGTTTTTTGAGCATTTATCTGAAGCCTGTTCACCAGAGCTGCATCAGTATGTTGCTGACCAGAACATTTTAGATCCCTTCAAGCTGGCCTGGCTGGCTGACAAGTGGTTCTCTCACCAGATGTCTCCTAAGGAACCTAGTTGGAAGAAGAAGGACAAAGAAAAGGGGGACTCCTCAGAAGTCTGAGGAGTCCCAAAAGCAGTCACAGTCGGGTAAATCTAAACCTTATTTTCCAAAGACCCAAATATCTAGTGGGGATAAGTCCTATGCAGAGGGAGTAAGAGTAATGGTCCTCCTGCTGCAAAGCAGGCTCCCAGTGGATCCAGTATAATCCCCCACATTCCTGGCACTTGTTGGGACTGTGGATCTCTGGACCACAAGAGGGGTGACCCCAAGTGTAAAGGTAAGGCACTTGGAGTCCATGCTGTCAGCTTGAACCTGCCCTTACCCCATGCCTGATGTGGAGGCCACTGTCCTCCCCCATCTGCAGGAATCACATTTGGTGCTCCTGTAGAGATTTCTCTAATGTCCCTTGGGGGCCGGGACCAGTACGCGGAAGTACTGGATACAATCCCACAGAACACTCATAGGTTTTTGAGAAGTGTCCTCTTGAATGGCTCGCCTTCTACTGGCTTGAGAGACACTAGGGCAAGCATGACAGTGGTGGACAGGACCCTGCTCAAGCCAGAGGACTATGTAGGTGCTCCTATGAAATCTACCAGGTTAACTGGTGGGCCTCCCAAATGATCTCCTGTAGCTCTAGTCACCATCACGATTTCGGACAAGACAGCAAAGCTTCCTGTCCTCATTCCAGACAATGTACCTGTTAACATTTTATTAAACAATGATCTAGTAGAGTTGGGGTTGATCTCTGATTGTTTTCCACTGACTGCTGCTTCAGTCACTAGGTCACAGGTAACACCGGGTCTGACTGCGAGTTAGGTACCCAAGCCTAAGGGGAGACCCAAGGCAAGAAAGAAAAACAAGAAGGCCACCACTGTGAAGGGGGCTCCTTCTCTTCCTTCTTCTTCAGCAGCACCCATTGGGATCCATGCTCCAGACGGGCTGGGTCCAGTGGTAAACCCAGACTCAACTCCTGAGGGAGAAGAGCCAGAAGACCCTCCTGTGGGAGAGGTTCTCAACCCAGAGCACCACCTCAACCTTCAATGCCTGCTGGCTGAAGGGGGGGCCCTCTTGGGGAGACTTTGTTAAGGGTGAGAGAGAGTGCCACTCTCACGAGGGTCTGAGGAAACAGGTACTGGCCCAGGCACTAGGTGAAGAGCCTATGTCATTCCGGATCTATTGGGAGGGTGAGCTCCTTTGTAGTGAGCCCACTAAGCCTGAACCTGGTGCCCTCAAGAGGTTGGTGGTACCTCAGGTTTACCGGCCCTTCCTACTGCAGTTGGCACATGAGGACCTCCTAGATTATGCCACCAGGTGCCCTGAGGGTATATCACTTGGGACGGTAACTACCAAGATGGTTGCCAGGGCTCTCTTGGGCATTTTCACCAGAGTTGGATTCTTTAAAGAGGTTGGATTCCCTTGAAAGAGGATCCAACTTCATGTCGAGTTATATGAAAACGATGCGGAAAGAGTGCGGAGTAAACTACAAGTTCTCCTACCATCCCCAGATAAATTGTCTGGTTGAGAGATTTAATAAAACTCTCAATGGCATGCTGGGTGCTTTGGAAAAGACTCTATGGAGGATATGGGATCTCCTCCTGCCATGCCTGTACCTCAAGAGGGTGTTGGTTTCAGGCCCTTTGAATTGATCTTTGGACATCCCGTGAGCGGGCCCCTTGCCTTGATCAGAGAAGGTTTGGAAGCCACCCCTCCAGGTCCTGCCAAACAAGTGGGGGACTGGCCGCAGACAGAGGATTACACAGATGATGGGCCAAGCGACAGCAACTCTTAAGGCAAGCCAGAAATTGAACAAATACTGACATGACCTTAAAGCATCACAAGTGGATTGGACTTCAGGACATGAGATCTTTGTGATGGAGGCTACCAAGCCTCGAGCTTTGGCAGATAAGTGGACTGTGTGATGCTGGGAATGAGTGCAGCACTCCTCTTTTTTGTCATGGGGAACAGAGCCTTGGGATACCCTTATGGCACCCATGGGTGGGTGTACAACCCTGTATTCCTAGTGTATGTTTTTGGGCACCTATGTGTGGCCCGCAGATCAGGGTATGGGATGGTGGCAGCTCTATGCTGGATTTAACAGGTGCTCTGAGTATGCTCCATTTTGGGATACCCAGGCCCTGCCATTCCAATCAGTTGATTCCTGACAGAAGACATGATAGCCCCTGTGGCCTCTTGCTTTCTATTACCTGTTAACTTTTTTTCCCAAAGTACCGGGAAGCCCTGACTCTGTCCCTTCCCCTGGCTGGCTGTTGGGTGGAGATTCCATACATAGTATTGTGGGGGTGTCCAGGCCAACTGGCTGGAAACTTCCCAATGACTATATGTTGTGGGTACGCCCACGGGTGGGACCTATGTGAATAGAGTTTTGACAAATACACATTTCATGTTATGGGTGTGTAGTGTCAGGTGTGTGACACAATGTCTCAGACAGCCCAGATGACACTAGTATGAATGCAATGTGGAGTGCTGAATAGCTGGGTGCTTGTCTGAATCCACATTCTGTGTTGTGAGTGTCTGGATGGAGAATAATGGCCTAAATGCACTGTGAGCGTGATTGGATGCCTGTCTGCATGAATGCCCTTCTGAATGATTGGTTTCCTGAGTGTGATCCAGCAGAATGAATGAGAGACCAAACAGTATATCAGGGGACTGCTCACTGATGGAAATTGTTTAGAAGCTGAAGTCGAAACTTGATGCTTACTCTCGAAGCAGAGCCAGAAGAGGCAGAATTGCTACTGCTCTTCGTTGCCGCAATCTGAAGGTTGTTGTGCCTTTGAGGACTGATCCAAGAAAGGACCTGGCTAGGAGACCTCTTCCCGAGCTACAAGGGAATATTGTGCACCAGCTAACCTTCACCAAGGCTCCCTGGAAGTCGGTCCTCAAAAGGCTGCAGACTAGAGACAGGGACTGCTGAGGAATCTGAAGTGAAGTGCCCAGACATTGAAGTCCATTGCCATCGATGACCAACATCGCTGACTGGAACCACAACGCTCCATTGCCTAAGACATTTGAATCAAGGGCTCCCTTGCTCATCACCGTCAACCGCTTTGTCCCACCGGAGAAAGTCAAGGTCGCAGCTGAACTGAGGAGAATCCGCTGGTGGGGTCCCAGTGGGGTCCCACCCCCCCGAAGTCCTCAAAGACACTTATGAAGATCTGAAAGTCAGCCGTGGCTGAGTCCCGATCGCTGACACCAAACGCTGATGACCCGACGCCCTGGGCCTACGTTCTTCATTGGCTCTATGCGGCAACAACCTATCTTTGTCGAGGTGGACCGCACACCTCATGCGCTCCTGGACATTTTCACCAGAGTTGGATTCCTTTAAGAGGTTGTCTCTAACAGAGGATCCAACTTCATGTCGAGTTACATGAAAACGATGTGGAAAGAGTACGGAGTACCAACAAGTTCCCCATCTTCTACCATCCCCAGACCAATGGTCTGGTTGAGAGATTGAATAAAATTCTCAAGGGCATGCTGGGTGTTTTGGAAGAGCCCCTAAAGAGGAAATGAGATCTCCTCCTGCCATGCTTGCTGTTCGCTTACCGTACAGAGAAGTACCTCAAGAGGGTAATGGTTTCAGCCCCTTTGAGTTGCTCTTTGGACATCCTGTGAGGGGGCCCCTTGCCTTGATCAGTGAAGGTTTGGAAGCCACCCGTCCCGGTCCTACCAAACAAGTGATGGACTATGTGTTAGGCCTCGGATGGAGGGCGACACAGATGATGGACCAGGTGACAGCAAACCATAAGTCAAGCCAGGAATTGAACAAATACTGGCATGACCTTAAAGCATCACAAGTGGATTGGACTCCAGGACAGGAGATCCTTGTAATGAAGCCTTCCAGTGCCATGATCAATCATTGATTATCCATCAACAAAAAGTGTTCCTCCTGTCTACAAAGCATCTTCTTTAACACTTGTACTTTTTCCCTCATCTCCTTCATAGGTCACACAATCATGAACATCATCACCAGGCTGCACTGGGACAGCCAAAAAAGTTGTTGGGTTTACTACGTGACACCTCACTGGTCGTACGGAAGCATTTGACAAAATAACCTCATACCCAGAAACTCAATGTGTGCAGATCACCTTGTTTGCTTGAGCTTTTGACTTTCCATCAACAGTGGTAAATAACCACCACACCCAAGACTCATGATGAGTGCTAGTACTTACACTACCTCATCCTCTTCATCCTCTTCATCCATCTCTTTTGCATCCTCACACCAGTTTCCCTCTGCAGGCCCTTGGGGATGCGGTGGTGGTGGAGGGGGTGGGGGTGCTGA
Organism: Ambystoma mexicanum; assembly: GCF_040938575.1. Lineage (NCBI taxonomy): Eukaryota > Metazoa > Chordata > Amphibia > Caudata > Ambystomatidae > Ambystoma > Ambystoma mexicanum. The sequence goes on from NC_090933.1 coordinate 1,365,456,416, forward strand.
TGTCGAGGCAGTAGCAGCAGAAGCAATTTGGGATGTCATCTGGAAGGTTAATAACCAGGAACTAGGAACAAGGAACCAAGAAAAGCGACCTGCACAATTGTCCTGTTGGAAATCTTGGAAATCCAAAAGCAGAATGAGGATCAGCTCTGGGGTGTGGCCTTTTATAAGGGTGCTGGGGTGCGCTTCGCGGACACCCGCGCCGTACCCGAACACTTTGAACACAAAGAACGGGCTCAAAAAGTTCCAAAAAGTATGTAGATCGGCAGGGACATTGTCTGGGACATGTGCAATGGTGAACGTTTACTGTAAAATACCTTGGATTGCTCAAAATAGCCGTTTTTAAATGTTCAGGGGCCAGGACAGTGTCTGCAAATAAGGACACATGCTCAGCGTGGATGAGGTCAAATGATGACATTGCGGACAGGTTCGCAAATGGGACGGCTGTCCGCAGGACACCAAATGTGCAGTGACGGTTGTGCGCATGCGCGCGGGTGTTCGAAGGACAGTGTTTGGGTCCTCAAACTAATTAAAAGTGTGACACACATGCGTCAGACAGTTGCAGAGAAGCGCAATGTTCGTAGGACCCAAGTGTGTGATGCGCATGTGCGCGGGTATTCTACGAACAATGTTGAAGTCCCCGAATAAAATAAATGTGCGTCAAAACTTTGCAGACAGGCGGACTGGTTATGTGTTCTATGGATATATTCATTCTGGTTGTGGACATTACGAACATCGGGGGGTGTTATTAGGACACCCCCATTTGGGTGATTGTGAGAAGAGGACATCATGTGTGTTCTAAGGACACCTCCATTTTAATTACGGACAGTACGAACAGGTATAGTGTCCTTAGGACACCCCCATGTTGGTTAATTGAGGACACCCCGGACAGCCGTGCTGTCCACGGACACCCTGACTGCCTTTTTTTTTTAAAAAAAGAAGATGCGGGCATGTAATAAGAACACATTTAAAATGTTATTATTGTTTAACAGTAGAAAATTAGGAAAGAGAGGGGGAAGCAGAAACTTAAACAAATACAGCGGAATTAGGGGTTTGGATATGATGTATGGGAGGGGAGGAAGGGATGGAAGTCTCATCGTACCCTTTTTCTTGGTGGGGAGTGTTTGGGGATAGTTGGATGGGACATGGAGAGCGGGAACAGGTACATGTGGGACAGTGGTACTTAATGTTTTCTTTAATGTGGTCCACAATACATTCTTTTAGTTGATTGAAGTGTTGCATTAACACATCCATTTGTAGTTCCATTTGTTTCAGAGGATCTTCTAATATCTCTTCTGGTACATTATTTATATTGGTTGCCTGGTCTGTTAATAAAAAATGTGTTAAGTACACATAAAGTAATGGTTATTCATTGGCTTATATAGAGAAATGTTGTGTCTACAATTATTTTCACTGTCTTTACTCATTTCCTCTCGTGGGAAATTTTCTTCCAGCCATTCCAAAGTACTGGACATTTCAGTGTACATAATACAGAAAATGAATACGTGTATGAAATAAATGTATTGTACTTACTACTTTTTTATAAACTTTTGCTATTACTGCTGTGTAAGTATGCTCTTGCTTTTTGCTGTGCAGTTTCTGTGAGGTAATTCAGTTGGAGGCATATTTATTTTGTTTTGGTATATTCCATTATATTGGAAATGCTACTTCACTGGATGGTTGGTGTCTTACATATACAGTTTCCACTTCTTATTTATTATTAAATGTAATGTATTTATGTGGTATTTTTTGAATATGTTTGGTGTTTTTATTGTATGATACAATAAAGAAAGATACCCCCTGAGTTTTTGGATAGTGCTGATTGTGACCACTTCCGCCCACGGACATGCGCACGGTCTGCGGACATCAGAATCAGTTGCAGGACAGGGGTTACCTTATAAATGTATGGTAAGGGAGTCTTAGTAAACATTTATCACATTTAAATTATCTATATTTATATTTAGTGAAAAAAAACTTAGTTAAAGGAATGTTATGGTTAAGTTGCGCTACTAAAAATCTATGAAATTCGGTGAAAAAATTGTTGTTAAAAGGAATTTATGGTTAAGTTGCGCTCCTAAAAACCTATGAAATTCTGTGAAAAAAACTTTGTTACAGGGACTTTATGGTTCCAAGTAAAACCGAAAAGCCCCTGAAATTCACCATTTATGGTAAACTAAGCAACCATAACTCGCGCTACCACCGTGCACTGCTAAGACTAACACCCCGGACATCCAGAGGGAGTCCAGAGCAGAGGTGCATGATTCATGGGTGACCGCAGCCACTGAAATGGGTGGGAGTCCAGAGCCGAGGTGCATGATTAATGGTGACCGCAGCCACTGAAATGGGTGGGAGTCCAGAGCCGAGGTGCATGATTAATGGTGACCGCAGCCACTGAAATGGGTGGGAGTTCAGAGCAGTGGTGCATGATTCATGGGTGACTGCAGCCACTGAAATGGGTGGCAGTCCAGAGCAGAGGTGCATGATTCATGGGTGACCGCAGCCACTGAAATGGGTGGGAGTCCAGAGCAGAGGTGCATGATTCATGGGTGACCGCAGCCACTGAAATGGGTGGGAGTCCAGAGCAGAGGTGCATGATTCATGGGTGACCGCAGCCACTGTCCTGGGTGTTATGTTATGTCTCTTTGTATGGCTATGCCAAAGACAAAGCCATGAATTCACTGTGTGCTTACCTTCCACACCAGAAGCCTAATATTCCAAATAATAGCTAATAAATTGAGTGTGTCAGAGCCAACTAGCTGGAGCTCCCTGCAGTGGAAATTTGAAACCTTAATTCAACATGGCATAAACACTAAAACATAATGGAAGAAATTCAGAGACCTGTTTCTTGTTACAGTAATTACAATGTGCACCTCTGATTCATTGTATTTCGTTTATGGCAATGCAAAGGTTTTCTAAAGTGATGCAAAAACAAGGCCTACTAAAATGAACGGGAAAGACGTGTGTGTCAGTAGAACTTTTGCAGGTCATAAACTCTATTTATGGACATTGCACCCCCAGGCCAATAGTTGTGTGCCTCAAACACATATTTAGTAAGTCCTTCTGATAAGATATCTGCCAGGGAGTCTAACATTGCCATAGTCAGAGATGTCGAAGTTGTACTCTATAACACTCCCTGCTCTGACCTAGTCTCTCCAATATACTCTGCTTCAGACCATAATACAGGGTGGATCAATTAAGATTCAGAGCTTGGAAGGCCTGTTGGGCTTCGCCTATGAGGAGCAGGGCTATTTTACAAGCCCAGTCCCTTAAGTACGATCTGGCTATTTCAGCTGCTCGTTTGATTACTGGAATGCAGGTATGCTGGCGTCACTGGTAAAACCACTCACACTGGCTCTTACCTTCCTTAGTTAACTTGATCTCGCCCATCCTTCACAGATCTTTTCCACCAATACCATTTGCAGTTTCTGGGCCAGTAGTGTGTGTACTTCTGGATCATCTGCTTCAGTTGACCCTTCATGAGTTTTCATGTTTAGGAATTTTACTTCTATTCCCGACTCCCAGATTTCTCTATAAAAGGTTCAGTGGCTGCAGTCACCCATTAATCATGCACCTCTGCTCTGGACTCCCACCCATTTCAGTGGCTGCGGTCACCCATGAATCATGCACCTCTGCTCTGGAGTCCCACCGATTTCAGTGGCTGCGGTCACCCATGAATCATGCACCTCTGCTCTGGACTCCCACCCATTTCAGTGGCTGCGGTCACCCATGAATCATGCACCTCTGCTCTGGACTCCCACCCATTTCAGTGGCTGCGGTCACCCATGAATCATGCACCTCTGCTCTGGACTGCCACCCATTTCAGTGGCTGCGGTCACCCATGAATCATGCACCTCTGCTCTGGACTGCCACCCATTTCAGTGGCTGCAGTCACCCATGAATCATGCACCTCGGCTCTGGACTCCCACCCATTTCAGTGGCTGCGGTCACCATTAATCATGCACCTCGGCTCTGGACTCCCACCCATTTCAGTGGCTGCGGTCACCCATGAATCATGCACGGTTGCCAGTCATTTCGTCGAAAAAAAATGGTCGAATAACAAACTGATCGAATGAAACTGATCGAAAACCAAATGGTCGACAACAGATATAAATAATGTAAATAGGTCAATAGGTCGAAAACAAATGATCGAAAATGAAATGGTCGACAAACGAGTGACTAATATGAGAAGCATATGCGCGAGCTACAGATGGCATGAACATAGAAAAGGTTCACAGGAAAAAAAAATAGACACACGAGTAAAGAACCTCATGTTACACCGGTGACCGCAGATGACGGTTAAAAACAAACTGTCAGTACTTCATGAAGGTGACAGAGAGCACAGCTGATAAAAACGTTCGCTGGTACAACGTATACGTACATAAAACAGCGGTGAGTTACACACGTTAAATAAACAAATTGCATAGTGGTTCACACAATTTCATATTACTAATGGGGGGTTCCCCCCCCAACCCCTCTGTTTTTTTAATACATTTTTTAATAGAAATACGAACCTTCCGACCAATTGAATAAGTAATCACACATTTTTTTCGGCACATATATATATTCGATTTTGCATTTTTGACGTGGCAAAGTTATAATTACAAACTCATGTACCGAAAAACAAGTGAATTATTTAAAATCATTTTAATATTTTGCTATTTCAGATACTACTTGAGAGAGAAAAATGGAATTCGTAAAATCACAAAGAGGCGCCGATCAGTTAACACATGAAGGCTACATATACAATAAAGAAAGCACAAAGCAGGAAAGAAACTACTGGAAATGTAAAGAGTACACCAAAAATAACTGCAAAGGAAGGGCGATTACGGTTGGCGAAAACATACATTTAACGTGCGAACATAACCACATGCCGGACAATACGTAGGTTTTCATAAAGAAAACACTGAACATATTGAAAGAAAATGTTGAGAAAAATACAAATGAAGCATCGACTTCTCAGGTTAACAAGGCGTATGAAAGTTTGCCACTACATATAACGGCACAGATGCCAAACACGACAACTGTAAAACGCACTATAAATCGCCAAAAACAACAGAAGGAAAACTTACCCATGGCACCAGTAAGTTATGAAAATATGGTTATACCAGAGGTATTACAGATAACTGAAAGGGGAGAGCATTTTTTATGGAAAACTTTGGAATTTAAAAAGGAAAAAATGTTAGTTTTTACTACTTTTCAAAACTTAACACATTTAGGCAATTCGAAGACTTGGCATGGGGACGCTACATTCAAAACCTGCCCAACTCCATTTCAACAATTTTATAGCGTCCACGGCACAGTAAATGAAACCGTAACACCTCTAATCTACGTTTTAATGCCAGGAAAAACCGAAGAAATGTACAGCTGTTTATATAAATTAATACACGAATCAATGCCTGAAAAATACCCGGAAACTATGATCATGGACTATGAACAGGGACAAATGAACGCTTTTGCTAAAGTATATAATGAGACACATATTCAAGGGTGCTTTTTTCATTTTAGTCAATCAGTGTGGAAAAGAATTCAAAAATTAGGGTTAAGAACATTGTACATAAGTGATACCGAATTTCAGCACCAAATCAAACGATTATACGCATTAGCATTTGTAAGAGAGGACATGGTTTCTACGTATTATGACACTTTGATTGCTTCTAGTTACTATACTAATCATGACGAACAGTTAAGCACATTACTAGACTACATGGAAAACACATGGATTGGGCAACTTACGCGACATGGAACAAGGCGCAAAGGGAAATATGAAATTAAAAATTGGAATTGCTACACATCGGTCATTAAGAAAACCCCAAGAACGAACAACGTACAGGAGGGATGGCACAGCAGGATAAATAAAGAATTTAATTCACACAACCCAACATTATGGCACTTCCTTAAAAGTCTGAAAAAAGAACAAAATTTACAAGAAATAAAGGTGTCCCAGACACTGTCACTCGAAAACCGACAAATGGCAAAAAGAAAATACAGAGACCATGAAGAGAGGATATCGAGCATAGTTCAAAATTTTGAAAAAACTGAGCCAATACAATATCTTGAAACAGTAGCATATAATCTAAAATGTTAAAGAAAAATAGAATGAACTCACCAAACAGAGAACTCCGGTTCAATGCAAGAAAGCATACATCCAGAAAGCAAAAAATCCATATAAAATCCACCGAATCCGCTGATGCATCGCTCCATCGAAAAAAAATCCATGAAAAAAGTACAAAAAGACGGCAAAAATCCAATGTAAAATCCACCAAGTCCTTTTGAACATCCATCCAGGAAACGAAACGAAAAGATGCATCCAGAAAGTGAAAATCGCATTTAAAATCCAAATAAACACTGTGATCCGGAACTTGCAAAAAAAAACATCAGTTGGTGAAAAAAGCAGATCCGTTAAAAAAACCCATCAAAAAGACGATCCGACGCAATAAAATCCAACCAGGAGAAAAAAAAACCTCTGCTCTGGACTCCCACCCATTTCAGTGGCTGCGGTCACCCATGAATCATGCACCTCTGCTCTGGACTCCCACCCATTTCAGTGGCTGCGGTCACCCATGAATCAGGCACCTCTGCTCTGGACTCCCACCCATTTCAGTGGCTGCGGTCACCCATGAATCATGCACCTCTGCTCTGGACTCCCACCCATTTCAGTGGCTGCGGTCACCATTAATCATGCACCTGGGCTCTGGACTCCCACCCATTTCAGTGGCTGCGGTCACCCATGAATCATGCACCTCTGCTCTGGACTGCCACCCATTTCAGTGGCTGCGGTCACCCATGAATCATGCACCTCTGCTCTGGACTCCCACCCATTTCAGTGGCTGCGGTCACCATTAATCATGCACCTCGGCTCTGGACTCCCACCCATTTCAGTGGCTGCGGTCACCATTAATCATGCACCTCGGCTCTGGACTCCCACCCATTTCAGTGGCTGCAGTCACCCATGAATCATGCACCTCTGCTCTGGACTCCCACCCATTTCAGTGGCTGCGGTCACCCATGAATCATGCACCTCTGCTCTGGACTCCCACCCATTTCAGTGGCTGCGGTCACCCATGAATCATGCACCTCTGCTCTGGACTCCCACCCATTTCAGTGGCTGCGGTCACCCATGAATCAGGCACCTCTGCTCTGGACTCCCACCCATTTCAGTGGCTGCGGTCACCCATGAATCATGCACCTCTGCTCTGGACTCCCACCCATTTCAGTGGCTGCGGTCACCATTAATCATGCACCTGGGCTCTGGACTCCCACCCATTTCAGTGGCTGCGGTCACCATTAATCATGCACCTCGGCTCTGGACTCCCACCCATTTCAGGGGCTGCGGTCAGCCATGAATCATGCACCTCTGCTCTGGACTCCCACCCATTTCAGTGGCTGCGGTCACCCATGAATCATGCACCTCGGCTTTGGACTCCCACCCATTTCAGTGGTTGCGGTTACCCATGAATCATGCACCTCTGCTCTGGACTGCCACGCATTTCAGTGGCTGCGGTCACCCATGAATCATGCACCTCTGCTCTGGACTCCCACCCATTTCAGTGGCTGGGGTCACCATTAATCATGCACCTCGGCTCTGGACTCCCACCCATTTCAGTGGCTGCGGTCACCATTAATCATGCACCTCGGCTCTGGACTCCCACCCATTTCAGTGGCTGCAGTCACCCATGAATCATGCACCTCTGCTCTGGACTCCCACCCATTTCAGTGGCTGCGGTCACCCATGAATCATGCACCTCTGCTCTGGACTCCCACCCATTTCAGTGGCTGCGGTCACCCATGAATCATGCACCTCTGCTCTGGACTCCCACCCATTTCAGTGGCTGCGGTCACCCATGAATCAGGCACCTCTGCTCTGGACTCCCACCCATTTCAGTGGCTGCGGTCACCCATGAATCATGCACCTCTGCTCTGGACTCCCACCCATTTCAGTGGCTGCGATCACCATTAATCATGCACCTGGGCTCTGGACTCCCACCCATTTCAGTGGCTGCGGTCACCATTAATCATGCACCTCGGCTCTGGACTCCCACCCATTTCAGGGGCTGCGGTCAGCCATGAATCATGCACCTCTGCTCTGGACTCCCACCCATTTCAGTGGCTGCGGTCACCCATGAATCATGCACCTCGGCTCTGGACTCCCACCCATTTCAGTGGCTGCGGTCACCATTAATCATGCACCTCAGCTCTGGACTCCCACCCATTTCAGGGGCTGCAGTCAGCCATGAATCATGCACCTCTGCTCTGGACTCCCACCCATTTCAGTGGCTGCGGTCACCCATTAATCATGCACCTGGGCTCTGGACTCCCACCCATTTCAGTGGCTGCGGTCACCATTAATCATGCACCTCGGCTCTGGACTCCCACCCATTTCAGGGGCTGCGGTCAGCCATGAATCATGCACCTCTGCTCTGGACTCCCACCCATTTCAGTGGCTGCGGTCACCCATGAATCATGCACCTCGGCTTTGGACTCCCACCCATTTCAGTGGTTGCGGTTACCCATGAATCATGCACCTCTGCTCTGGACTGCCACCCATTTCAGTGGCTGCGGTCACCATTAATCATGCACCTCTGCTCTGGGCTGCCAACCATTTCGGTGGCTGCGGTCACCCATGAATCATGCACTTCTGCTCTGGACTCCAACCCATTTCAGTGGCTGCGGTCACCCATGAATCATGCACTTCTGCTCTGGACTCCCACTCATTTCAGTGGCTGCGGCGCCCATGAATCATGCACCTCTGCTCTGGACTCCCACCCATTTCAGTGGCTGCGGTCACCCATGAATCATGCACCTCTGCTCTGGACTGCCACCCATTTCAGTGGCTGCGGTCACCCATTAATCATGCACCTCGGCTCTGGACTCCCACCCATTTCAGTGGCTGCGGTCACCCATTAATCATGCACCTCGGCTCTGGACTCCCACCCATTTCAGTGGCTGCGGTCACCCATTAATCATGCACCTCTGCTCTGGACTCCCACCCATTTCAGTGGCTGCGGTCACCCATTAATCATGCACCTCTGCTCTGGACTCCCACCCATTTCAGTGGCTGCGGTCACCCATGAATCATGCACCTCTGCTCTGGACTCCCACCCATTTCAGTGGCTGCGGTCACCCATGAATCATGCACTTCTGCTCTGGACTCCCACCCATTTCAGTGGCTGCGGTCACCCATGAATCATGCACTTCTGCTCTGGACTCCCACCCATTTCAGTGGCTGCGGTCACCATTAATCATGCACCTCTGCTCTGGACTGCCACCCATTTCAGTGGCTGCGGTCACCCATGAATCATGCACCTCTGCTCTGGACTCCCACCCATTTCAGTGGCTGCGGTCACCCATGAATCATGCACCTCTGCTCTGGACTCCGACCCATTTCAGTGGCTGCGGTCACCCATGAATCATGCACCTCTGCTCTGGACTCCCACACATTTCAGTGGCTGCGGTCACACATGAATCATGCACCTCTGCTCTGGACTCCCACCCATTTCAGTGGCTGCGGTCACCCATGAATCATGCACCTCTGCTCTGGACTGCCACCCATTTCAGTGGCTGCGGTCACCCATGAATCATGCACCTCTGCTCTGGACTGCCACCCATTTCAGTGGCTGCGGTCGCCTTTGAATCATGCAACTCTGCTCTGAACTCCCACCCATTTCCGTGGCTGCGGTCGCCCATTAATCATGCACCTCTGCTCTGGACTCCAACCCATTTCAGTGGCTGCGGTCACCCATGAATCATGCACCTCTGCTCTGGACTCCCACCCATTTCAGTGGCTGCGGTCACCCATGAATCATGCAACTCTGCTCTGGACTGCCACCCATTTCAGTGACTGCAGTCACCCATGAATCATGCACCTCTGCTCTGGACTCCAACCCATTTCAGTGGCTGCGGTCACCCATGAATCATGCACCTCTGCTCTGGACTCCCACCCATTTCAGTGGCTGCGGTCACCCATGAATCATGCAACTCTGCTCTGGACTGCCACCCATTTCAGTGACTGCAGTCACCCATGAATCATGCACCTCTGCTCTGGATTCCCACCCATTTCAGTGGCTGCGGTCACCCATGAATCATGCACCTCTGCTCTGGACTCCCACACATTTCAGTGGCTGCGGTCACCCATGAATCATGCACCTCTGCTCTGGACTCCCACCCATTTCAGTGGCTGCGGTCACCCATGAATCATGCACCTCTGCTCTGTACTGCCACCCATTTCAGTGGCTGCGGTCACCCATGAATCATGCACCACTGCTCTGAACTCCCACCCATTTCAGTGGCTGCGGTCACCATTAATCATGCACCTCCGCTCTGGACTCCCACCCATTTCAGTGGTTGCGGTCACCATTAATCATGCACCTCGGCTCTGGACTCCCACCCATTTCAGTGGCTGTGGTCACCCATGAATCATGCACCTCTGCTCTGGACTCCCACCCATTTCAGTGGCTGCGGTCACCCATGAATCATGCACCTCTGCTCTGGACTCCCACCCATTTCAGTGGCTGCGGTCACCCATGAATCATGCACCTCTGCTCTGGACTCCCACCCATTTCAGTGGCTGCGGTCACCATTAATCATGCATCTCTGCTCTGGACTCCCACCCATTTCAGTGGCTGCGGTCACCATTAATCATGCACCTCTGCTCTTCACTCCCACCCATTTCAGTGGCTGCGGTCACCCATGAATCATGCACCTCGGCTCTGGACTCCCACCCATTTCAGTGGCTGCGGTCACCCATGAATCATGGACCTCGGCTCTGGACTCCCACCCATTTCAGTGGCTGCGGTCACCCATGAATCATGCAACTCTGCTCTCGACTGCCACTCATTTCAGTGGCTGCGGTCACCGATGAATCATGCACCTCTGCTCTGGACTCCCACCCATTTCAGTGGCTGCGGTCACCCATGAATCATGCACCTCTGCTCTGGACTCCCACCCATTTCAGTGGCTGCGGTCACCCATGAATCATGCACCTCTGCTCTGGACTCCCACCCATTTCAGTGGCTGCGGTCACCCATGAATCATGCACCTCTGCTCTGGACTCCCACCCATTTCAGTGGCTGCGGTCACCCATGAATCATGCACCTCTGCTCTGGACTGCCACCCATTTCAGTGGCTGCGGTCACCCATGAATCATGCACCACTGCTCTGAACTCCCACCCATTTCAGTGGCTGCGGTCACCCATGAATCATGCACCTCTGCTCTGAACTCCCACCCATTTCAGTGGCTGCGGTCACCCATGAATCATGCACCACTGCTCTGAACTCCCACCCATTTCAGGGGCTGCGGTCACCCATGAATCATGCACCTCTGCTCTGGACTGCCACCCATTTCAGTGGCTGCGGTCACCCATGAATCATGCACCTCTGCTCTGGACTGCCACCCATTTCAGTGGCTGCCGTCACCCATGAATCATGCACCTCGGCTCTGGACTCCCACCCATTTCAGTGGCTGCGGTCACCCATGAATCATGCACCTCTGCTCTGGACTGCTACCCATTTCAGTGGCTGCGGTCACCCATGAATCATGCACCACTGCTCTGATCTCCCACCCATTTCAGTGGCTGCTGTCACCCATGAATCATGCACCTCTGCTCTGGACTCCCACCCATTTCAGTGGCTGCGGTCACCCATGAATCATGCACCACTGCTCTGGACTCCCACCCATTTCAGTGGCTGCGGTCACCATTAATCATGCACCTCGGCTCTGGACTCCCACCCATTTCAGTGGCTGCGGTCACCATTATTCATGCACCTCGGCTCTGGACTCCCACCCATTTCAGTGGCTGCGGTCACCATTAATCATGGACCTCGGCTCTGGACTCCCACCCATTTCAGTGGCTGCGGTCACCCATGAATCATGCAACTCTGCTCTGGACTGCCACTCATTTCAGTGGCTGCGGTCACCGATGAATCATGCACCTCTGCTCTGGACTCCCACCCATTTCAGTGGCTGCGGTCACCCATGAATCATGCACCTCTGCTCTGGACTCCCACCCATTTCAGTGGCTGCGGTCACCCATGAATCATGCACCTCTGCTCTGGACTCCCACCCATTTCAGTGGCTGCGGTCATCCATGAATCATGCACCTCTGCTCTGGACTGCCACCCATTTCAGTGGCTGCGGTCACCCATGAATCATGCACCACTTCTCTGAACTCCCACCCATTTCAGTGGCTGCGGTCACCCATGAATCATGCACCTCTGCTCTGAACTCCCACCCATTTCAGTGGCTGCGGTCACCCATGAATCATGCACCACTGCTCTGGACTCCCACCCATTTCAGGGGCTGCGGTCACCCATGAATCATGCACCACTGCTCTGGACTGCTACCCATTTCAGGGGCTGCGGTCACCCATGAATCATGCACCTCTGCTCTGGACTCCCACCCATTTCAGTGGCTGCAGTCACCCATGAATCATCCACCTCTGCTCTGGACTCCCACCCATTTCAGTGATTGCGGTCACCCATGAATCATGCACCTCTGCTCTGGACTCCCACCCATTTCAGTGACTGCGGTCACCCATGAATCATGCACCTCTGCTCTGGACTCTCACCCATTTCAGTGGCTGCAGTCACCCATGAATCATGCACCTCTGCTCTGGACTCCCACCCATTTCAGTGACTGCAGTCACCCATGAATCATGCACCTCTGCTCTGGACTCCCACACATTTTCTTTGTGTGGGAAGCCTCTCTATTGGGAAATGATGGATCCCAGTATGACATCACATATCCTCAATGCCTTATGAACGGCCATACTTTGAAGGATGACTCAAGGATCGCTCTTTCACAAATATTATAAATGAGTGGTATGATGTTGGTATTATTGCGGACAGGCTTCAGCCATGACCTTCCTTATCCCGTTCTCCCATGTTCTCATCCACCCTTACCCTGGCATTGATAAGATCAAGGGTTTCCAATTAGAGATCTGCAACACCTACTATCAAGGTCTGGCTATATGCCAGGGCTAAAAGCAAATGCTGTGTCTATGTGGCTTCCTCTGGGGATCTTATAGGGGTATGCTAACCTAACTATACCAAAGCAACTCAACAGGAATGATGTCATAACTCTGACCCATCTTCTAACTCAGTCACTCCTTTTCTCTCCTATCCCTGATCCCCCTACCTTCACTCTCCCAAGCTACTCTCTCCTCTCCACTCTATTCACCCTACTCCTTTCCTTTTTCCTATTCCTCTCCTCTCTCATCAGCCTTCTCTGTCACCTCGCTGCTTCTTATATTCTCTCCTCTCACATTTCCTCTATTCCACAAGCTCCACATTCTATGCACATGATCCCTAATTGTATGACACTCCCTCTTCCTAAATCTTCTATGTCCCCTGTTGCTTTACTCTGCCCTCACCACTATTCTCACTACTACCTTGAACTCCTCCCACCTTGTGCTCATTCACTGTCTTTTAATTCCCCTGCACTTCTCACTCTCCATCTTTGTTTCTCACACCCTCCCCAAACTGTGCTCACTTGCTACCTCTCTCTCACAACCAATACCTCACTTGAGCACAGCACTAATGCTACCAACAACTGGTTAGCATTCCACTCCACCGCCCAACCTCTGCCTGGTCTCTCTGTCTGCCTCCATCCCTCCTGACCTCAACCATCCAACCCTCATCTGTCATTCTCGTTTTACTCTGCTCTCTTCCTGGTTCTATTCACATCTTCAATTTGTTCCAGTGCACACCTGACTTTCATTGCATGCTATGGGTTATTGTTATTGTTATTGAGCTTGTAACACACCAAAGCCCATGGGCATCCAGGCACCGAGAGATAAAGAAGTAGAGAAGATGAATTTAGAAAGTTATGCTAATTAAAGAGAATCATTTTCAATTGTTTACAAAATCTGGGTATCTATCACATTTAATTTTTCTTTTGCCGGGATGAGTTGTTGCCAAGATGGGGATTGATTATTAATCAGTTTGTGAAGACTGTGTCATGAGCAACATTTCTATTTTGCTGCTCGGTTTTTCCATTTGCATCTGCAAGGGATTCTGGTCCTTGTGGTCCTAAATTCCAAGAGAGTAAATTCTGGGTGGAACAAGTACTGGGAGCTATCAGGTGACAGAGGGTGGTATCAACATCAACAATAAATGCACATGAGATGAAGAGATATTATGGACTGTGCCCCCCTTACATACTCTGTCACATACTCTGTCACATACCATCACACCTTCCTCTTCTGAGTCTCCCTAACCCCCTTCTTTCTCGAGTTCTCTAGTTGACTGTGCTTTCTGGGGTTTGGAGCTTTCACTCTTTCTAGCTATATAGGATTCCCAGGCACTGGTGGAATAGAGGGAAATCTGTCCTAAGGAGAACCTCTTGAACCAGCACGGGAATCACTATCATGTCTACTGTCAGAGCTTGGGCCAATAGCTGTACCTTTACTTGTGCCTGGGGATATAGGTCCATGTCCCCATGGACAGAGATAATGTGTGACAATGAGCCAGTATTGAGTCTTTCACGGACATCAGTTGGGCCATAAATGCTGTTTGTTTGTTCTCTGGGTCCAGCAGCACTTTCGTTGGCTGAATTGTTGGTCCACCTCCTCAGTAGTGTATACTGTTCATAATTGGTGGTCTGCAACCTACTTCTCTTCTGAGAATCTATCCAGAAGGCACTCTAGGTCAGTTGGTTCTGTCACTGGGTCATATTCTGGGTCCTATAGAGTCTGTTCCTGGCATCCATTATTCAGGAGTCCAAACTCCAAGCGTCCCTCTTTCTGCTGATCTGTCACGACCCTCAGCCCTGACCCCCACTGGCAAGCCCACAAGCCAGATCTTTAATAAGGCCAGACTTCCACTTTTCAAGCCCTCTTGGGGCCAGTCCTGGCGCCTTTGGCACCAGGCTCATCAGTTGGAAGAGGCATCTTCTCAAGGGACTATTTTATTAAGGCTTTCAGCCAACATGGAGGCATCCACATAGCTGGGTTCCTAGAACCAAGCTATGCGGTCTAGTGTTTTGGGTGTGGTGGCCTAGGGACTACTTTACCTGGACTACTTTACAGTGGGTATTTAAACCACACCCGAACAAGAACAAACGCTTCGCGTTACTTTGCTTCTAGCAACGTGACGCTCACCGTGTCCAGCTTCTCGTGAACCCGACGAATTCTGGACCTGCAGAAATAACAAAGAAACATCATTAGCACCAGAATCTTACCTGCAATCTTCATCCATCTCTGCTCACAGCTCCTGGGCATCTCTGTTGGAGGAGTTTGCCGCCTGGATCGAGGGACCTGAGAAAAGGAGAAAGACATAAATAGAGGTACTAGAGACATTACAACCATAAAAGCGCTTAAGGACTTCCCTGGCTGGCTACTTCTTGACCGGCACTGCTCCGGAAACCCCATCTGCGCTGGGTACTCTCCGCGACCTACGAAAAGGGACAAACACAGGTCAGTGAGGACAAGGCATCACTGCGCTACGCAAAGCGCCTCCTTACCGCATCATAGCACTATAGTGCGTCATCATCTCCTAGTGAGAACCAGCACATCCCGCTCTCCGAGTGGACACTCCATGCCCCTAGAGGAGATAAAGAAGAGACATTAGAACAGACAAAAGGCATGCAAGAAATACGCCACATTAATTGCAATAAGACCTACCTGAAAGACACTACAAGGGCTGCAGTCAGTGAAGTAACTGGACCGCCGGCGCCCACAAAAGCCAACGTGCCCCTGCCCAGAGAGCAGGACGGAGAGCCCACTGATTCTGGCAATCAGATGAGAAGGGAACCTGGAGGGGCTGGAAATATAAGGAGGTGGGGGATTAAACTGCTTACCTCGGTTGCCCAGTCCTGACATAGTCTTCATTTTCCAAGCAGAATTCCCTCAACACCGAGGCCACAGGGGAGCCATCATGAAGAGCATCAGCGACCAGCTGGCTGGGTGGCGTCCCCGTGGATACCAGGTGAACGTAACAGATCAGGGTGAAATCTAACTATATGGCCTGGCTTCCCACAGGCATAGCACTGCAGTTCCATTTCCAGACATGGCAAGTGTATTAGTCTACTTCTTGTTTATCGGTGGGGTGGTGCGACCTCAGTTCCAGTTAAGTCTGTGCAGGAGTGTACCTTGTTGTGGCAGAGCTCTCTTCCCATGACCAATCTTCAGGTTTTGCTTCACTGGGGTTCTTGCTAATACGTAGCTGTCTGTTAGGCATTAAGCAGTCCAAATTGCCTCTTTGGGGGCAGAGACTCTATGAACTGCCCTAAGACCATCATGTATTTTGCCTCCTAATAGGTTTTCCACCTCAACCATTTATTTAGTAATTCCTTCACCCGCTAAGACATCTGCGGCAGCGTCTTAGCTTAACATAATCAGAGATGTTGAAGTTTTACCCTGTCCTCACCTATTGTCTCCAGGATACCCTGATTTAGATTATCATACGAGGTGAATCCATTGTGATTCACAGCTTGGAAGGCCCATTGGATTTTGATCGTGAGGAGCAGGATTATGCAACAAGCCCAGTGGACCAGCTGTCACTTGGCCGTTTCTGAAACGTGTTAGAAGTACATGACAAAAGGCATCTGGGTCTTCCTCATTTCTTGAATTCTTCTCAATTCTCTGAGATATAACGGGTTGAGTCTGCTTCTCTCTGCATGAGGGTGGTATGGTTCTCCTGGTGGTGTCAAGTCATGACCATGACCCTCCACTAGGGCTCTTAAACATTCTTCCCTGATTATAGTCATTTATTTGGTCCTTCTGGGGCTGAGATCTTCGTCTGGTGGTTCGCCTGATAACTAAGTGTCTTCTTCATCCCTGTTCTGGATAGAGAAGACTCTCCAATTTGGGAATCCAGGAATGCTAGTGACACCTCTTGACCTACTACTACTGGACACTGCCTTCCACAGCTGTCCTGGTCTGACCCCGAGCTCCTGGATCCTTTCAACCATGGCACTCTTCTGTTTCTGGGCCAGGATTCCGGGTACCTGTGGATTGTTTATGAACTGGTCTAAAAGCTGTTTGGCAAACATTATTAATGTGCCAAGGACTAAAGCACTAACCTGGTGGAATAAATACCCCAGAGCTGGTATGCATAATGAAGCTGCTCATTAAGGACTGGAAGTCGTCATAGAGGTGGTGGTCCAATGCCCATTTGTAAAACATTGGCAGTCAAGAAGTTGTCATATGACATCATAAACAGAAGAGTAAACTATAAAGGGATTGTTATTAATGAATGAGTTCATAGTTGTGTTGGCATGAGAAAGAAATGTGTGCCGAAACACCTGGTCATAGTTTCTCATTTCCTCCTAGTTCATGTAACCAATGACCTGTGAAGGTAAAGGTTCTGGAGGGTAGGTCAATTCAGTGGCATACCATACCATACCATACCATACCATACCATACCAGTGCAGCTAGGTCTGTTATGTGCATGTTGCTGTAGTTCCTTGACTTGCAAAGAAACAGACAAAGATACATTTGTCTTTGGCTGACAATGAAGAATTAGCCTGGTTTCTCTTATTTCTTCCTCTCCCATTAATGATGGAACTCGGTCGGAGGCCCTCCTGGTCAATCTCCACTCCTCCAAGATCATCATTGGTGTCTATTTGAATGGCACTGTCTTGGTCCAGGGCCCCCAGCTCAATCTCCTCCTGTTTGATAGGGTCTCCTGTGTCTTATGAACTTCCATCCTTCTCCTGCTACTCCTCCTAGCACCTCTCTGCCTCCTCTGCCACCTCCTTCTTCCAACACCTATCTGGCCCCTTCCTCCTCCTCTATGGCTACTATGCCACCTCCTGCTTCCATCTCTGCCCATTGTTGCGCTCCCACCTCCTCTACTGGGTGTACCTCAAGCCTGTACCACACCGCAGAAACCTTCAAATATGGTAACCTGCTCCACATCGCTACTCTTAACTCTTGCTCTGCTTTCAAACACTCCTCTGATATCTGCCATCTCAAAGCAAGCTTTTGGGAATTTACAGACTGATAAGTCATCCATTTGGACCTTTTTCAACAAAGGCACATCCTTTTGGTAGCACTGTTGCAATGTACACCTTTCCCCTTGCTGTATTACCGAGTGCTTGCACCATCGATATTCAGAACAATCTGTGTTGTCTCCACAAGGGTGGGTTTTTGTAGTGCGTTTTGTAGTATTGTCATTTTTTGCTATTGATGTGTTTAATTCAATTATATATTTTTAAAGAACTTTGACTGGGCATTCTTTAATTTTGGGCCAGTGTACTGTTTTGTGTACTTTTTGGGTTGTTACTATTATCTCATGTGCTTCTCTTCTCAGGGTATAGCCTTCCATTGGGCCACATGCTTCTCTTCTCAGGGTATAGCCTTCCATCAGGCCACATGCCTCACTTCTCAGGGTATATCCTTCCATCAGGCCACATGCCTCTCTTCTCAGGGTATAGCCTTCCATCTGGCCACATGCCTCTCTTCTCAGGGTACAGCCTTCCATTGGGCCACATGCCTCTCTTCTCAGAGTATAGCCTTCTATCGAGCCACATGCCTCTGCTCTCAGGGTATAGACTTCCATCGGCCCACATGCCTCTCTTCTCAGGGTATAGCCTTCCATTGGGCCACATGCCTCTCTTCTCAGGGTACAGCCTTATCTGAGGCCACATGCCCCTCTTCTCAGGATATAGACTTCCGTCGGGCCACATACCTCTCTTCTCAGGGTATAACCCTGCATCGGGCCACATGCCTCTCTTCTCAGGGTATAACCTTCCATTGGGCCACATGCCTCTCTTCTCAGGGTATAGGCTTCCATCGGGCCACATTAACACAAAAGGTGAAGGAGGAATGTCCCATGACTGTGCCTGTTTCACCTTTATCACTGGGATCAAGGGTGGCTTACAGAAGTGTGATGGCTGAGTAGGTGGTTTACTCACTAATCACTCTTGTACTCCTGCAGGACTGTCACTTCGTCACAAACACGCCATCCGGAAACTTGCCAGCAGCAATAGACTTTCCCCATAATCCACCAGAACCCAGGCAGGCTTTTCCTGAAATGAGTAGGGGAAGGGATGAGTTGCTAACATTATAGTTAGGTTAGCAATGAGCAGGCGCTGCCTATCATGGGACTTCTGACATTTCTGGCCACACTCAAAGGCTTCCAGAAGACTGTCCTGACCCAAAGGGGGATCACAGAAAAATGACCCTTGGATGCAGGGGAGTAGACCTTTGGGCCCTCCTTCTAAGCACTGATAGAGCTGGAGTATGTTCAATGGCAATTGTACAGATTGATGGCCTGCTACTTGTGTGATATACATACAGTACTTATTTAACAATTCTTAAAAACAATGCTATGGGGTGGGGTACACTTATGCCCATCTCTGCCCCCTCTCTGTAATTAGAAGCATTCTACCCCAGGCTGCATGTAGCGGGCAAAATGTTGCTTAGGTTTGTATGGATTCAGTAATTGATCATTGGAAAGTTGGCAGAGTATATTGATCCAGACTGATTTGGCATTCAGGTCAATAGTATTGATGACTTCAATTCTATTTTATCGTCTTATTTCTCTGTACATTAAATATCTGTAATTCTAGTGTGGGCATTAATCTGAGGTTCCTAACACATCAGGACAATGGCCTAGTGCAGTATATATTTAATACTTTCTACCCAAAGGCATTTTCTTCAAAGTACAATATTTGAACTACAGCTGCATGTTACTTCCCGAGACCCCAGGTCATAATCTGCACTTGTGGGTGGGTCACATGTCATGCAGGTATGATGGCTTGTCTCTTACCTGTGCAGTTGACGCCTGCATACCTCCGATCATAACAATAGTTTGGGACATTGGTGCTGTACGGACACTCTGCCAGGCACCGCTCGTCTCCTCTGCACTGGACATCAGTCATGAACACTAGTTCAGGTAACTGTTTTAACGGGATGGGTGAGAAGTTAGCTGAGTAGGGCACTCCGCACCCCAGCTGTCTACAGGCCGCAGCGGCATCCTTCATATCCCACTGGTTGTCACACACTCTTTCCCAATGGCTATTGAAGTCGACCAACAAAATGCCAGCACAGGGGCCTCTTCCATGTGTCACTCGAATTCCTGTTGTGTAAGCTGTGTAAACAGAAACATGTATTATGCATAACAAGATTGTTAGCCCCACTGCACTGCCACTTTACTCCAACAGAAATCCAAAGACATAAAAAAAACTGGAAATTACATTGCAATCATTGTATGAATTCTGTCCATCACAAACAGGGCACAATAGACACAAGCTGTCCCTTTACCCCTTAACTGCCAAAGCCCCTCCCACCGGTGCCCAGCCCTTTTTTGGTGATTTCGGTATGTCACCATTCAATCCCCTGTAACAATGTTGTTACATGTGATATCTCGATCAGATGTGGCCCTTTTTCTTCCCGCATGTAGGCGGTCATAACACCACCAAGGAATTCTATTTTAGCTGTATGGGGGTGAACAAAAATAATCAGAATGGGAGAAATTGTTGTGATTTTTCAGAAAATGCCAACAAAATGATGTACAAAGAAAGCATGTGCCTTTTTCCTTGTAAGAGGAAGGAACCAATGGCTTGTTCTGCTGAATTCACCATTTTCCAGGCTCTCAAGAACATGTTGAGTAGAAACAAAAAAAACATATTTTAAGGTTACCATCTGTTTTGTGAGAGGTAGGAGAATGTACCCTTTTTTTCCAATAGGACATGAGTGGACGGAATGGAGGAGGAGGGTTGGAATGCTGAATGGGAAGACAGAAAGGCATACTAACATTCTAAGTTTAGGAAGGGGTGATTTGCACAGGTCAGGCAACAACTAAACTATGTAGGGAAAATTCCCATAGTTTGTGGGAAAATTGGAAAAATGACAGATAAAAAAAGGTATGTGCTGGATATGGTTAGACCTGTAAGGTAATGGCTTCTGAGAATATTGAGAAAAGCATTCTCCCGACTCTTCCAGTTAGGAAGTCACACATTTTTCGTTATGTTTCACAAAACAAACAATACCACAAACCAAAAACTGAGCCATGGTACACAGGATTTTTATTTTGACGCCTAAACAGATGTACTTTGCATGTGTAAATAAGGAAAACAAATGTGGTGAGGAATGGCAAGCAGACATTTTCTGAAAGAGGACAGGCAGACATTTTGAAAGGAAGGTGAATTGTGCAGGTTACAAAAGTGTAATGTGCGTAAATCAGCGACTAAATGTAGGTCGCATTTGGGAGAAAAAAAGGTTGTGTAACAAAGTGCAGCAACAAATGTATGAAAAACGTTATAAAGCCAAGAGAAAACAAATGTCCTACCTTCCCACATTCCCACAGGTGTCCCAACGAAAACAATACCTCACATGTGGGGGTGCATCTACCTGGGCGTAAAGGGAAAGGCTAAACCGCTGGTAACCCCAAGTGTTTCGGCAGAACAGATATGGCAGGAATTTGCATTTGTGGACAACCTACAGATTTGGGCCTGGGGTGTCACAGCCACCAAGGAAAACAGGGAACCCACATGTCCTACATTCCTGCGTTTCCACAGGCAATGCGAGAAGGTCGGACATGTAGTGTTGGCTGCGTGTTTTGGTGATTTGGAGGTGGTAAATGTCTGAAAATTGTGTTTTTCCCCATTATTTTTGGGCTTTGCCAGGGCTTGTGGGTAATACATTCTGGTGCGATTTCCACACGTTAGACCTCTGTGGATTCCCATGGGTGTCTTTTTTCAAAAATGCGTGGGGTTCCCCATTTTCCTTGGTGGCTGCAACACCCAAGCCCCAAATTTGTAGGTTGTCCACAAGAGCAAATGTCTGCAAAATCTGCCCTGGCAAAACAATTGGGGTTACCAGTGGTTTAGCCTTTTCCCTTTGCGTCACAGGTAGGTGTACCTACACATTTGAGATACAGTTGTCGTCTGGACACCCATGGGATTACACAGAGGTCTGATTTCCGTGAATCACCTTAGAATGTATTATCCACAAGCCCCATCAAAGTCCAAAATTTTGAAGAAAAAAACACACAATTTTCAGATATTTCTCACCTCCAAACCACAGAAGCACGCTACCAACAACACATGTCCTACATTCCTGCATTTCCACAGGTGTCCCAATGGAAACTGTACCTCAAATGTATAGGTACATCTACCTGTGACGCAAAGTGAAAATGCTAAACCACTGGTAACCCCATGTGTTTTGACAGAGCAGATTTAGCATATTTTGGCCTCAGAGTCTCAGCCACCAAGGAAAACAGGGAACCCCAGGAATTTCTGAAAAGAAGACAGCCGTGGGATTCCACAGATGTGTGACTTGTGTGAATTGCCCAAGAATGTATTACCCACAAGCCCCAGCAAAGTCTGAAATGTAGGGGAAAAAACACAATTTTCACACATTTCCCACCTCTAAAAACCAAAACACACGTCCAAGAACACTTGTCCTACCTGGCCGCATTCCCACAGGTGTCCCGATGAAAACAATACCACACATGTGTGGGTGTAACTACCGAGGTACAAAGGGAAAAGCTAAAACACTGATAACCCCAAGTGTTTCTGCAGAGCAGATTTTGTGGGAATTTGCTCTTGTGGACAACCTACAGATTTGGGCCGGGGGTTTCACAGCCACCAAGGAAAACAGGGAACCACATGCATTTCTGAAAAGAAGACACCCGTGAGATTCCTTAGACGTCTAACTTGCACAAATCTCCCCAGAATGTATTACCCACAAGCCCATGACAAAGTCCAAAAATTAGGGAAAAAACACACATTTTAGACATTTCCCACCTCCAAATCACCGAGAAACGCAGCCAACAACACATGTCCTACCTTCTCATGTTGCTACAGCTGCCCCAATGAAAATGGTACCTCACATGTGTGGGTGCACATACCTGGGCGCAAAGGGAAAAGGCTAAACCACTGGTAACCCCAAGTGTTTCTGCAGAGCAGATTTTGCAGGAATTTGCACTTGTGGACAACCTACAGATTTGGGCCTGGGGTCTCACAGCCACCAAGAAAAAACAGGGAATCACATGCATTCCTGAAAAGAAGACACCAGTGGGAATCCAAAAAAGTCTGACATGCACGAATGGCCCCAGAATGTATTATCCACAATCTCTGTCAATGTCTGAAAACTGTGTTTTTTGGCACTAAATTTCAGAATTTGCCTGGCTGGTGGGTAATACATTCAAGGCCGATTCGCGCAAGTCAGACCTCTGCGGATTCCCATAGGTGTCTTCTTTTTCAAAATGCATGGGGTTCCCTGTTTTCCTTGGTGGCTGCGACACCCCAGGACCAGTTCTGTAGGTTATCCACAGGACCAAATTCTTGCAAAATCTGCTCTGCCTCAACTCTTGAGGTTACCAGTGGTTTAGCTTTTTCCCTTTGCACCCAGGTAGGTGCACCCACACATGTGAGTTACTTTCTTAGTTGGGACACCTGTGGGAATGTGGGAAGGTAGGACACATGTTGTTGTAGGCATGTTTGAGTGGATTGGAGGAGGGAAATGTCTGAACATTATGTTTTTTTCCTACATTTTTGACTTTGCCGGGGCTTGTGGGTAAAACATTCTGGGGCGATTCGTGCAAGTTACACCTCTGTAGATTTCCACAGGTGTCTTCTTTTCAGACATGCCTGGGGTTCTCAGTTTTGGTGGCTGCAATACCCCAGGCCCAAATCTGTAGGTTGTGCACAAGAGCAAATTCCTGCAAAATCTGCTATGCCGAAACACTTGGGGTTACCAGTGGTTTAGCCTTTTCCCTTGGCGCACAGGTATGTGGACTCACACATGTGAGGTACTGTTTTCCTCGGGACACCAGTGGGAATGCGTGAAGGTAGGACATGTGTAGTTGGCGGCATGTTTCTGTGGTTTGGAGGTGGGAAATGTCTGAAAATGGTGTTATTTTTCCCTAAATTTCGCACATTGTCGGGGATTGTGGGCAATACATTCTGGGGATACTCGCGCAAGTCTTACCTCTGTGAATTCGCATTGGTGTCTTCTTTTTGGAAATGCATGGGGTTCCCTGTTTTCCTTGGTGACTGTGACACCCCAGGGCCTAATCTGAAGCTTGTCCACAAGAGCAAATTCCTGCAAAATCCGGTCTTCCAAACACTTGGGGTTACCAATGGTTTAGCCTTTTCCCTTTGTGGCCAGGTAGGTGCACCCATACATGTGAGGTACAGTTTTCGCGGGGAGACCTTCGGGAATGCTGGAAGGTAGGACATGTGTTGCTGCCGGTGTGATTTGGTGGTGGGAAATGAATAAAGATTGTGTTTTTTCCACTAAACAATTTTCAGACATTTCCCACCTCCAAACCACCGAAACACATTGCCAACAAAACATCTGCTACCTTCCCACGTTCCTTCTGGTGTCCTGACAAAAACGGTACCTCACATGTGTGGGTGTACCTCCCTGGGCGCAAAGGGAAAAGGCTAAACCACTGGTAACCGCAAGTGTTTGGACAGAGCAGATTTTGCGGAAATTTGCTCTTGTGGACAACCTACCGTTTTGGCCCTGGGGTGTCACAGCCACCAAGGAAAACAGAGAACCCAATGCATTTCTGAAAAGAAGATACCCGCGGGAATCCACAGAGGTCTGACATGCGTGAATCGCCCCAGAATGTATTACCCAGAAGCACCAGCAATGTCAGAAATGTATTGAAAAAAACACAGTTTTCAGACATTTGCACCTCTAAACCACCGAAAAACGCCTCAAAAAACACATGTCCTACCTTCCTCGGTCCGCAGTATTCCCAACGAAAAAGTACCTCAAATATGTGGGTGCACCTATCTGGGTGCAAAGAGAAAAGGCTAAACCACTGGTCTAAAGACTGGAGGGGGTGTCAGTACTCCTGCTATCTATATGGTAGAGGAGAAGCACAGAGGACCCCCGCCAAGATTCTCTATTACGGTAGCTATGGTCGAGCAATCAAGGCTTAGCTTCTCAGGAGGTGATGCGGGCTGGTTCTTAAGTACAGTGTAGTCCCCAAGCACCCACAAAGGAAAGTCCACATACTATATTGGTTAAAACACTGCTCTTTATATAAATAAGGTTCACGTTATACACACAATATATATATATATGGTTGTAGGTGGTTCCACTATTGCTTTGAGTCCATTAAAATGCATCAACTGTACTGCGTTCAAAATAGCATACGAATCATCACAGCAAAACGATATCAACCATCAATTTAGGAGGAAGACAAGTTGGTTAGACAGTTGGCAGAATACTGGCCACGTTTACCTAGGCGCAGTTCTGTATGGGAATCCCCCCACCTGGGCAACCTGTAAATTAAGATGCATCACAAGCACAGTCCATATATTGTCTATTAGAGTGTTATCTCATTCTATAAAGGTTTTACTTCCCCAAAGTATCTGGCTTCGTAGATTCTTTCAGTGAGTCATCGACAGGCCCTTCTTGAGTGCACCCCCTTTAAGGCAGGAGCCGTGGGTCGTTGAGATTTGGTGACGAAAGCGGTGAACATTGTCATAAGGGGAGCAGCTTCGATCTACGTGGTGCTCGTTTATGAAAGCTTGTGAATGTCCTGTGAAGAAGAGGCGTGCAGTGCACCTCGACAACGAGTGTTCGTTGCCACAAAGTGTCAATGAAGAACTTTGGCCCGGCAAGGGCGTCGAGTCATCACGTCTGGCATTGGTGAATGGGACCTGACCAACTCTGGCTTCAGTAGCTTCGTCAGTCTCTCTGAGGTCTTCGAGTAGCGGGAAATCCACCGGTGGATTCTTCTCGGTCATCGTCAGCCTTGACTTTCTCCAGCAGGACGGAAGTGGTCGACAAAGGTGTACAAGGGACTCTTGGATGAAATGTTCTTAGGCAAAGGGGGCTCTGTGGATCTGGTTGGCGACAGCGGTCAGCGACAATGGATGGCTGTCCAGTGCTTCTCTTCGTTCTTCTCGGCGGTCCCTGTCTCCGGTCGGCAGCCTTTCGTAGATCTGTCTACCAGTGAGCTTTGGCAAAGATCAGCTGGTGCACAATGGTCCCTAGAAGCTCGGGAGAGGTCTCCTAGTGAGGTCCTCCATTGGATCAGTTCCTTGAAGGCACAGCAGCGTTCAGATTAGCAAAGGACAG
Organism: Ambystoma mexicanum; assembly: GCF_040938575.1. Lineage (NCBI taxonomy): Eukaryota > Metazoa > Chordata > Amphibia > Caudata > Ambystomatidae > Ambystoma > Ambystoma mexicanum. The sequence goes on from NC_090933.1 coordinate 1,365,482,401, forward strand.
CAGCAGCAGTTCTTCTTCCTCCTGTAGGCTTCAAAGTTAAGCATCAGTTTCAATTTCAGCTTCTGAATGATTTCTAGCAGTGAGAGGCCCCCAGATATACTGTTGATCTCCCATTCACTCTGCTGCCCCGTGGATTACTTTTAAAGGAGCAGGGGACAACCCTGCAACCCCTGCTCCCAAGAACCCCAAAAATTACCCCCCCAAAGATATATTGCCTATGGCCGTTCCAGGCGACCATATATACGGCGATATTTTTGATGGGGATAATACGTAGTGATATCCACCCATAACACAGAATGCAAATTCGTCACACACTCCATTCACCCAGGTCCCACCCCATGGGTGTACCCACAACATACAGTCATTGGGAAGGCTCCAGCCAGTCTGGCCTGGACTTCCCCACAACACCATATATGGAACTTCCATCCAACAGCCAGTCAGGGGGAAGGGACAGAGTCAGGGCTTCACGGGACTTCAGGAAAAGTAATGCAACAGGCGATAGAAAGCAAGAGGCCACAGGGGACATCTTGTTTCCTATCAGGAATATTCTGATTCCAATGAAAGGGCCTCGTCATTCCAAAATGGAGGATGTGCAGGACACCTGTTAATTCAGCATGGAGCTGCTACCATCCCATACCATGCTCTGTGGGCCACACACAGGTGCCCAAAAACATACACTAGGAGTACAGGGTTGTACTCCCACCCATGGGTGCCACACGGGTATCCGAAGGGTATGTTCACCAAAACAAATACAGGAAGAGCTGCACTGCCAAGGGTTCCACGTGAAATCCTGCATGGAAAACAAGTCAGAACACATGATATTAAGCAATAAAGGACAAGGATTCTGAGGCCATGTCCCTCCGATAGATTTCCAGGATCACAACTGGTAACCCCAATTTTTTCGGTGGAGCAGATTTTGTGAGAATGTGTTCTTGTGGACAACCTACAAATTTGGGCCTGGGGTGTCACAGCTAGTATGGAAAATAGGGAACCCCATGCATTTCCCGATAGATGACACCTGTGGGAATCAACAGAGGTTAGACCTGCGCAAATCCCCCCAGAAAAACTGGTAAATTTTGAAATTTTGAGAAAAAAAAACACAATTTTCAGATATTTTGCACCTCCAATCCACTGAAACACATGTCCAACAAAAAAAGGTACCTCACATGAGTGGGTGCAGCTACCTGGGTGCAAATGGAAAAGGCTAAACCACTGGTAACCCCAAGTGTTTTGGCAGAGCAGAATTTGCAGGAATTTACACTTGTGGACAACCTACAGATTTGTGCCTGGGGTGTCACAGCTACCAAGGAAAACAGGGAACCCCATGCATTTCTGAAAAGAAGACACCAGTGGGAAACCACAGAGGTCTGATTCGCACGAATGGCCCCAGAATGTATTACCCATTATTCAGCCATTTCCCAACTCCAAACCACCAAAGCACGCTGCAAACAAAACCTGTCCTACTTTCCTGTGTTTCCACAGGTGTCCCGAATAAAACGGGACCTCACCACTGTAACCCCAAGTGGTTCGGCAGACCAGATTTTGCGAGAATTTGCTCTTGTGGGCAACCTACAGAATTGGGCATATGATGTCGCAGCCACCAAGGAAAACAAGCAACCCCATGCATTTCCAAAAAGAAGACACCAGTTGGAATCCACAGAGGTCTGACTTGTGTGAATCGCCCCAGAATGGATTACCCACAAGCCCTGACAAAGTTCCAAATTTAGGAACAAAAACACCATTTTCAGAAATTCCCCACATGCAAACCACTGAAACATGCCACCAACAAGAAAAACAGGGATTCAAATGCATTTCTGAATCACCAGTGGTACTCCACAGAGGTCTGACTTGCGCGAATCACACCAGAATGTATTATTACCCACAAGCCCCTTCAAAGTCTGATATTTAGGGAAAAAACACGATTTTCGGACATTTCCCACCTCCAAACCACCGAAACATGCTGCCAACAACACATGTCCTACCTTCCTGCATTTCCACAGGTGCTCTGTTGAAAACTGTACTGCACATGTGTTGGTGAATCTACCTGGGTGCAAAAGGGAACAGCTAAACCACTGGTAACCACAAATGTTTTGGTAGAGCAGATTTTGCGGGAATCTGCTCTTGTTGACAACCTACAGATTTGGGGCTAGGATGTCGGAGCCACCAAGGAAAACACGGAACTGCATGCATTTCTGAAAGGGAGAAATCTGTGGGAATCCACAGTGGTCTGACTTCTGGCAATTGATCCAGAATGTATTACCGACAAGCCCCAGCAATGTCTGAAATGTAGGTATAAAAACAACTTTCAGATATTTTTTATCTCCAAACCACCAAAACACGCCACCAACAACATGTGTCCTACCTTTGCGGATTCCCAGAGGTGTCTCCTACCTGGGTGCAAAGGGAAAAGGCAAAACCACTGGTAATCCCAAGTGTTTCAGCAGAGCAGATTTTGCAGGAAGTTGCTCTTGTGAACAACTACAGATTTGGACCTTGGGTGTCGCAGCCACCAAGGAAAACAGAGAACCCCATGCATTTCTGAAAAGAAGACACCCGTGGGAATCCAAAGAGGTCTGACCTGCGCAAATCACCCCAGAATGTATTACACACACGCCCTGGTAAATTGCGTATTTTAGGAACAAAAACACAATTTCCAGTTATCTCCCACCTCTAAACCATCAAAGCATGTTGTCAACAACACATGTCCTTCCTTTCCGCATTCCCAAAGGTGTCCCGATGAAAACATCACCTCACATGTGTGGGTGCACCTACCTGGGCACAAACGGAAAAGGCTAAACCACTGTTCTCCCTCAAAGGATTTGGGGAGACAACCTACAGATTTGGGCCTGGGGTGTTGCAGCCACCAAGGAAAACAGATAACCCTGTGCATTTCTGAAAAGAAGACACCTGTGGGAATCCACAGAGTTCTGACTTGTGCAAATCACCCTAGAATATATGACCCACAAGCCCCAGCAAAGTCTGAAATGTAGTAAATAAAACACCATTTTCAGTCGTTTTCCACCTGGAAACCACTGAAACACGCCACCAACACCACATGTCCTACCTTCTCACATTCCCAGAGGGGTCCCAATGAAAATGGTACCTCAATGTGTGGGTGCCACTACTTGGGCGCAAAGGGAAAAAGCTAAACCACTGCTATCCCCCAAAGGGTTTGGGGAGGCAACTGAAGTAGCAATAAAGAGTCAGTACACAGCTGAGAAGTAAAGCAAGTTATTATTAGAGAAAGACAAACAGCAAAATACAGTAATACAGAATGACAAGGGACATGTGCCGAAGAGCTCTTCTGGTGTTCGGTCGGAGCTCATCTTATATAACCTGGCAAGTCAACGTTTGTAGGCATTTGGTAATACTAGGAAGCAGACATTTGTGAAGAAACCTGGCAGTTACACGGTTCATTGTGTCACAAGATCAGTGTGCAGCTTTGGCGTAAACACCGGAATACTCTTTATAAGGTGGTATTTTATACAGCTAGAGAAAAGTATGGGGAGCTGGTGTCCCGTGGGTCCTGAGGGCAGCATTAGGTTGTGGCCTGCTGAGCCAAGGCGGGGTGTGGGCATGCCAGGAGAGCCAGGTATAGCAAGAGGCCTCAGGCTAAGCCATGGTGAAGGATCTGTGGCCTCGAAGGAGAGGATGTTTGCTAGGAGGTATACTATCTGGACAATCCTGCCACATCACAACCTAAAGATTTGGGCCTGGGGTGTTGCAGACACCAAGGAAAACATGGAACCCCATGCATTTCTAAAGATACCTCCGAACATCCTGGAGTTGTGGCTGGCCTGTGTTACAGCTTTTCTGCCCAGCCAGAACTCCAGGATAGTTAGTGGTGATGTCCATAGCCTTGGGGATACATATTCCATGTGGGTCTACTGTCCCCATGCACAGCGCCAGTCCCAGGGAGCCCTGGCAGGGACCAATGTTAAGATTGAGGCAGACACAACGAAGAAGGAGGCCACACTTAGAGAAATTGACAATGGGAATTTATTCTGTATTATCCTCAAGACAACCCCCAGCCTCAGGTAGCTCCTGGCATCTCCCTTTAACTGGTAGATTCTCAACACCCTTAGCATTCTCAACTCTAAACAATAACAATAAGAATAACAGGTTTACACAGAGATAGTAACCAGGTGTGGGTGTTCTAAGAACCACTAAGCCTGGACACGTGTGATGTCATCCAGGGAGCCAAGACTCCACATAATATACTAAGTGTGATAAAGAAGAAAGAGATATCCTTTCCTAACACCCCGCCTTTCCCTGAGAGAGAAGCTGTAACACAGGACAGCCAGAGCTTCAGAAAGATGGAGGTGATGTCCCTGGACTTGGGGGGGCGGTCTTCCATGTGGGTTGACCATCCCCAAGCCCAGTAGCAGTTCCAGGGTGCACTGACAGGACCTCTGTCCTTTCCCAGAAGAAAAAGCTGTAACGCAGGCCATCCAAAACGCCAGGATGGTCAGAGGTGATGCCTCCGGCCTTGGGCGCTTGTCTCCCAAAGGGGTCGACAATCCGCAAGTCCAGCAGAAGTTTTGGGGAGCCCCGGCAGAGTCCTCATTCCTCCCCAGAGCTTACATCTGTTGTGCAGCACAGCCAGAAGTGCAGCCTTGGCGTGCAAATAGTCAACCCACATCGGAGACAGCTGCTCCCAGGGAAACACAAATGTTCTGCTGGCATGGGGAGCAATTTGTTTCCTGACCCTGCAATTGTGTGCCATCCCAACAAAATACACCCAGACTGCCCACTCCTGCCCACACCACCAACAATCCAGCCCAGTCCCACCCACCCCACTGACAATGGATCCTAACCATAGAATAATAAAAAGTACTCACATGATTGTGTGGCTCCACTCACAATAAAACCTGTAAATGAAACGAAAAACATGTGTTACCTATGGTCAGCCCAGCAAAAACAAATCATAACTATTATGCTTCAATCACGGTCCCCCCTTTCAAGCCATCCCTGGTGGTCTTCTGACCGACATCCCCCAGCACTAGCAATCTGCTCCCAGGCAGGGCTAAATGAGATACCCCCACATCCATTTGGCCACAGGGGAAGGGCCACCCCCCTTTCCATTGCAAGGTTCCCTGGTGGTCCAGTGTGCCCCTGACCCCTCAAAACAACCCCACAAAAAAAAAGGTTTACTTTGTATTATTCATTTGTTTTGCCCCTCTCCTGAGCAGGTGCAGCACTAACCATCCAGGAGCGAGTGAAGTCTAAGATGACACCAGGGTTTTTAGCCTAACAGGAAGGCAAAGGAAGAGGGCCCAAGGTGGGCGGCCAGAGTGAGAGAGGTAAAGCGGGAGCAGGGGTCCCAACAAGTAGGATCTCATTCTTACTGGCATTAAGGCAGAGATCATTGGAGGTGCACCATTCCTGAATCACAGATAGACAGTCAGGAATGAGCGAGAAAGAGGAAGAGGCTGAAGGGAGCCTGAAAAACAGCTGAGTGTCATCTGCATAACACTGAAAGTTAAAGTAGAAGGTGGAGAGGAGGTGGGCGTTGAAGAAACAGGGTGAGAGGATAAAGTCCTGGGGAACTCCACATGTGGAGAGAGAGGCTGTGGAGAGATAGTACCCAATTTGGACCTGGAGGGTTGGTCCAGGAGGAAGGAGAACAACCATTCCAGGGCCTGATCCATGATCCCCAGGCTCTCACAGAGTTATTTGATCAGGATGGCATGATTGACTGTGTCGAAGGCAGAGGAAAGGACAAGGAGGATGAGGACAGAAGGTAGGTTTGATTTGAGGTTGGTGAGCAGATCTTTGCGGTTTGCACGTTGTGAGCATTGATCCCTGGCCCTCAAGCTTTAAGTGATGGATGCTATGTGATCACTGAATACTGCATTCTATGATGTGCACAGTGTGAGCATTGATCCCTGCTACTGCCAGATTCCTGTGATGGATTCTATGTGATCACTGTGTGCTGTTTTCCATGGAGTGCACAGCGTGAGCATTGCTTCCTGCCCCTGCAAGATAACTGCGATGAACGCTGTGTGATCACTGTATGCTGTATTTAATGATGTGCATGGTGTACCATATTCTATATTCCAATGTATGCACAGTGTGAGCATTGATCTTTGTAAGCTTCCTGTGATGAATGATGTGTGATCACTGTATGCTGTATTCCATAGAGTGCACAGTGTGAGCCTTGAATCCTGCCCCTCATACTTTCTGTGATGGATGCTGTGTGATCAATATATGCTGTATTCGATGGGGTACACAGTGCGAGCATTGATCCCTGCCCCTGCAAGCTTCCATTCATGTTTGCTGTGTGATCACTGTGTGCTGTATTCCATGGAGTGCACAATTTGTGCATTTATTGTGTCTCAGCAACCTTCATCTGATTGATGCTTTGTAATCATGTCATGCTGTATTCTATGGTGTGCACAGATTCCATTACCCTTCTACGACTATTGGCCCGCAAGGGGTACAAGGTCAACAAAGCCAAAATCCAATATGGCCAGCTTGAGGTACTTTACTTAGGACAGCTCATTTCAGCAGACAGAAAGAGGATAATACCAGACAGAGCAGCCACCGTGTGCACCACTCCCAAATGTGTGACAGTAAAATATGTTATGTTATGTTATTAGTTCTTATAAAGCGCACAGTCGCCCAAATGACATCATGGTGGTGGGAGAGGGGGAGACAGCCTCATAATAATTAAAATAGGAAGGTGTTGACCTGTTTTCTGAACTCCAAGTAATTAGGAGTTTTCATTATGATAAGTGGAAGATTATTTCACAGAACTGCTGCAGCAATAGAGAAGGCCCGGCCGCCAACCCAGTCTCTGTTGTGCTTTTGAACAACCAATTGTTTGGAGGTGGCTGAGCGCAGATGACGAGTGGGGCAATAACGCAGGAACTTAGCTTGAAGGTATTCTGCACCCTGACCATCAATGGCCCGGTGTACAATGCACATGGTCTTAAATTCAACCCTTTGAGCCACAAGGAGCCAATGCAGGTTCCGTAATACGGGGGAGTTGTGTGCTCCAAAAGGGGAGCCAGTGGAAACCCTAGTAGCCAGATCTTTCAACCGCTGCAATTGTTTAATCGGGCCCTTAGGTTGGGCCAGGAACAGCGAGTTGCAATAATCTATACGTGATAAAACCATAACGGCAACCACAGAAGGGTGTAGCGAGGCCGGGATCAGAGGTAATACTCTTCTCAAAATCTTCAACTGAAAATGACCAGCCTGACAGACCGCAGAGACTTGTTGGTCCATAGACAAGGATGTGGATAAAACCACACCAACATTTTTCACTTTTTTAACTGGAGTCGGTAAGGGCCCCAGGGAGGAAGGCCAGAAAGAGGACACCCAGAGAGTAGGATCAGGAGGATAGCCCACTACCATCACCTCAGTCTTGTACCCATTCAGTTTCAGCCCATTGTGTTTCATCCAATCTCCAACCGCAGTCAGGCAGCCCCGCAGGCATGACAACACCTCATCCTGATCCAGGTCTAATCTGATCAGTATCTGGGTGTTGTCGGCATAGGAGTAACATCTGACCCCAAACGAGCGGATAAAACACACCAGGGCCCATATATAGATATAAAACAGAATAGGCGACATGGAGGAGCCTTGGAGCACTCCACAACTGAGGGGACAAGGAGCAGCAAGAAAAGGAGGCGTCGAGAGGGTCTGAGTATGATCCGCAAGGAACAAATTGAACCAGGCAGGTACCTGTCCAGATATGCCAAACAGTGAGAGATGAGACAGCAAGATGGAGTGGTCGACAGTGTTGAATGCCGCTGACAGATCTAACAAAATCAGGGCACCGATTCCACCTGCATTCACTAGTCTGGTCATATCATCCAGAATGGCGACCAAGACACCCTCTGTGCTATGACAGTAGTTTTAACGGGTTTGCCAATAGCTTCCAGTCTGCAAGAGATCAGGAAATGGCCAGACCAAGAGATAGGCTCAATGGACTGAAGTGTGAGAAGAGATTTATGTGCAAATACCAAATCCAGTATGTTGCCCAGTTTGTGAGTAGGGTTGTCAACATGTTGGTGAAGTTGAAGAACAACCATGCTTTCAGCAAATAAATCAATAACAGGGGTCCTGTGAGGGCCATATTTTAGATTAAAGTCCCCCAGAACTACCAGATGGGTATAATGAATTTGTAAATTAGCTACAAGGTCAGGGAATTTCTCAAGAAAGCTGCTTTGGGAGAGGGCCAGAGGGCGGTAAATAAGCAGGAAGTGGCAGACGTCAATAGATTGACTCACACACCAAAATAATGTTGCCTCCATTGAATGGAATGGGAGCAGTTTATTTGAGTAATTTTAAACTCTTCCTTGAATATAACAGCAATACCCCCTCCAATCTGCGGTGGATTGCGGTCAAAAACAGGATGCAATATCCAGGGGGGATAGCTTGAATAAGGTGGGGGCCTGAGCTGGCCTGGAGCCATGTCTCAATAAGACACAGCATAGTGGGGCATTGATCCTCTAGTATAACTGAACTGAAAAATGCTCAGGTGTTTTTCTCGCAGGAAGTATTGGGCCGACATTGATAGCACTAGAAAGGTTCTCGACCCAGCCTGTGGGAAAAATTGTGTGCTAAATTGGCCATCTCTGCTCCAGATAATACTGTGGTGGACCTCCCCGACCGTGAAATGGACGGCACAGACGGGCTTGCCTTAAGAGTACCTTCAGCACCCTGCAGGCATGCCCGCTGAGCCCCTCCGTTGTGCCTTGGGCACGGAAGGCACATAAATGCCGATGGAGAAGGGGACGGGGAGCTAGGCCCGCCCCCTACAAGAAGTAGAATGGGGACTGCACAGGCAGAAACTCAAACACGCGAGCGTGGACAAAACAGTTAAAACACAAATGTAATGCAGCTAAAGCAATTCCCAGTATTGCTTGCCCCTAAGCAGTGCTGGAATAGGTAATAAAAGAGGCGTTAAAATGACTCATAAGAGCCGTCTCACCTCCCTCTCATCTCTCCTCTCAAAATACATGCAGAAATTCCTGGGGTTATGTAATTTTTGGAGGGCATGGATTTTGAACTATGCAGGATTCACAAAACTGCTCTTACAGGGTATCAAAGAGGCACAAAAAGTCAACTATAATTTAGAATGAGCAGCAAACATGGTATAGAAATGTAATGATATAAAAGAAGTGATTGCTACAGCACCAGTTCTTGTTGCCACCCCAGACTATGCACAAGAATTCTGTTCTTTTCACATGGCACACTCATGACCGCCGTGCTAACACAGAAACGTACAATGACCCACAAGCCATTGGCATACTATAGCGGTACACTGGGCAGTTTGCATATGAACAAGCTCTTGTTCCCCATTGGGAAAAGTCCCACAATCGTGATGCGATGCTAAGTAACATTGTTTATGGAACACTCAGTATTTGTGATCTTGGAGAGATCGAAGTCCACTCTGACCACCCAAAGTGCATCGACCTACAAGATTATCATCTCAAGCCCAACCATTCATGTAGTATGAAGCAAGACAGTAAATCCTGCCACATTCCTAACAGAAGTGTGCACTGACAAAGACTTGCAATGTCACAACAGTGCCACATATGAAGGCTAAGAAGATGACATCCCCAAAGCAAAAGACAGTCCACTAGAGGAGAGTAAAGTACTCTTTGTTGATGGGTCATTATCGATAGACCAGGACACAGGTCAAAGACATACTGGTGCAGCGGTCGTGCACCTCGAAAGAGGAGACTATGAAACATTAGTAATGAAGAGATTACCCATGCACTATTCAGCACAAGCAGCAGAGCTAATAGCACTCATCAAGCTGCTACACGCATGCCGGGCTGTCATGATGAAAAAGGAGGTGTTCCGGAGAGCAGATTATTCCCAGAACAACATGTCGCACTCGTAGACACATTCATTTCTGCACTTTCACAACCTTCTGTGGTGGCGTTCATCAAATGCACCGCACACAATGGTGACACTTACAAAATACCATTAGGAAAAGCTGCGCCCAAAATGGCAGCATACTATCCTCTCCCAATAATTTCAGAATATCTCATACATACACCACCACATGGCCCACAGCCAGCTGCATACACTACATTGCCACAACTAATTGAACTCAAGGAAAAGGAACAAAATTAGTGGAAAGAGCTATAGTTTGAGAGAGGGTGCATGTAGTCCCCCACAGACCAACTCTCGAGACAAGAATGCACTTGCCTGGAGAGCTCTTGGCATTAACATTCAACTAGTTACACCACCCACCCCACAGCTCAAACAGCACATTGTTGCAGACATACAACAGGAATGGTTCACACCAAATCTTCTTGAGCATCTCACAAATGTCATTATATACTGCACCACCTGCCAAACCTTCAGCACTGGCATGACGCTGAGACAAATTGAGGCGCAATGTCTGGCCCTATTGGGCCGATTAGTGAGTTACACATTGATTATGCAAGCATGGGAGTAACATGTAATGGTTCATGATACCTAATGTGTTGTAGTGTGTCCTTTTTCAGGATGAGTTGAGGCTGGGACTTGTGCAAATCCGGATGGCAAATGCACTGCTAAATTTTTAATGCACAACCTTCTCCCTCGATGAGGCGTGTGAGCAATGTCAAAATCTGACAAAGGCACCTATTTTTACAATGAGCTCTTTAAATAAATCACAGCTCTACTTGGCGTTAAACACTGCATGTGTTCCATTTACCACCCCCAAGCAAACAGAATTGTGAAAAAAATAAATAGCCTTCTCAAAAGCAAGCTCTGCAAACTCTCTTTCTCCTTCACCCTCGAACATCCATGTCTCACTTTCTGTCTCTTTGGCACTCCAGAATCCATGCCTCAGACTCCCTCTCTCTCTCTCTCTCACCTCCGAGCATCCATGTTCCGCTCTCTGTCTCTGTCTCCTTCACCCTTGAGCATTCATGTCTCAGTCTCTGTCTCTTTCACCCTCCAGCATCCATGCCTCAGACCCTCTCTCTCTGACCCTTGAGAATCCATGTTCCACTATATGTCTCTGTCTCTTACATCCTCAAGCATCCATGTTTTACTCTCTGTCTCTGTCTCCTTCCCCCTCGAGTATCCATGTTCCAGTCTCTGTCTCTGTCTCCTTCACCCTTGAGTATCTATGTCTCACTCTCTGTCTCCTTCACCCTCGAGCATCAAAGTCTCACTCTATGTCTCTTTCACCCTCAAGCATCCATGTCGCTCTCTCTCTCTCTCTCTCTCTCTCTCTCTCTCTCTCTCTCTCTCTCACCCCCAAGCATCCATGTCTCACTCTCTGTCTGTTTCACCCTCCAGCATCCATGCTTCAGACCCTCTCTCTCTCACCCCTGAAAATCCATGTTCCACTATCTGTCTCTTTCTCTTACATCCTCCAGCATCCATGTTTCACTCTCTGTCTCTGACTCCTTCACACTCGAGTATCCATGTCTCACTCTCTGTCTCTTTCACCCTCTAGCATCGATGTCTCCGACCCTCTCTCTCTCAACCGCAGGCATCCATGCTCTACTCTCTGTCTCTGTCTCCTTCACCCTCCAGCATCTATGTCTCACTCTCTGTCTCTTTCACCCTCGAGCATCCATGCCTCAGACCCTCTCTCTCTCTCTCTCCCCCCTGATCATCAATGTTCCACTCTCTGTCTCCTTCTCCCTCGAGCATCCATGTCTTATTCTCTGTCTCTTTGACCCTTCAGCATTCAAGCCTCAGAACCTCTCTCTCTCTCTCTCTCTCTCTCTCTCTCTCTCTCTCTCTCACCTCTGAGCATCCATGTTCCACTCTATGTCTCTGTCTCCTTCATGCTCGAGTATCCATGTCTCACTCTCTGTCTCTTTCACGATCCAGCATCCATGCCTCAGACCATCTCTCTCTCACCCCCGGGCATCCATATTACACTCTCTGTCTCTGTCTCCTTCACCCTCTAGCATCCATGTCTCACTCTCTGTCTCTTTCACCCTCCAGCGTCCATGCCTCAGACCATCTCCTTCTCTCTCACCCCAAGCATCATTGTTCCACTCTCTGTCTCTTTCACCCTCCAGGATGCATGCCTCAGACCCTCATTCTCTCTCACCCTTGAGTATCCATGTTCCACTCTCTGTCTCTCCCTCCTTCACCCTCGAGCATCCATCTCTCGCTCTCTCTCTCTTTCAGCCTCCAGGATGCATGCCTCAGACCCTCTCTCTCTCACCCTCGAGTATCCATGTTCCACTCTCTGTCTCTCCCTCCTTCACCCTCGAGCAGCAATGTCTCACTCTCTGTCTCCTGCACCCTCGAGCATACATGTCTCACTCTCTGTCTCTTTTACCCTCCAGCATCCACGCATCAGACCCTCTCTCTCTCACCCCTGAGAATCCATGTACCACTATCTGGCTCTGTCTCTTACATCCTCCAGCATCCATGTTTCACTCTCTGTCTCCTTCACCCTCAAGCATCCATGTCTCACTCTCTGTCTCTTTCACCCTCCAGCATCCATGCCTCAGACCCTCTCTGTCTCACCCCTGAGAATCCACGTTTTACTATCTGTCTCTGTCTCTTACATCCTCCAGCATCCATGTTTCACTCTCTGTCTCTGTCTCCTTCACCCTCGAGTATCCATGTTCCACCCTCTGTCTCCTACACCCTTGAGCATCTATGTTTGACTCTCTGTCTCTTTCACCCTCAAGCACCCATGCCTCACTCCCTCTCTCTGTGTCTTTCATCCTTGAGAATCCATGCCTCATCCCTCTGCGTGTTTCTGTCACCCTCAAACATCTATGCATAACTCTATGTCTCGGTTTCCTTCACCCTCGAGCATCCATGGCTCAGTCCCTCTCTCTGTCTCTTTCATCCTGGAGCATCCATGCCTCGCTCCCTCTTTCACCCTCAAGCATCCCTATCTCACTCTGTCTCTGTCTCTTTCACCCTCAAGCATCCATGTCTCACTCCCTGCCTCTTTCACCCTCCAGGATGCATGCCTCAGACCGTCTCTCTCTCTCTCACCCTAGAGTATCAATGTTCCACTCTGTGTCTCTGTCTCCTTCACCCTCGAGCATCCATGTCTCACTCTCTGTCTCTTTCACCCTCCAGCATCCATGCCTCAGACCCACTATCTCTCTATCTCTATCTCTCACCCGCAAGCATCCATGTCCCACTCTGTCTCTTTCACTTTCACCCTCATGCATCTATGTCTCAGACATCTGCTCTCCCTCACCCACGAGCATCCATGTTCCACTATCTGTCTCTGTCTCTTACATCCTCCAGCATCCATGTTTCACTCGATGTGTATGTCTCCCTCACCCTCGAGCATCCATGTTTCTTTCTCTGTCTCCTTTGCCCTCCAGCATCCATGCCTCAGAACCCCCCCTCTCTCTCTCTCTCTCTCTCTCTCTCTCTCTCTCTATCTCTCTCTCTCTCTCTCTCACCTCGAGCATCCATGTCTCACTCTCTGTCTCTTTCACTCTCACGCCCACTTGTAAAGATCTTAATTCTGTCAGGAACACAGAAACTGTGTATCATTTGAAGAAGATTCACTAGGCATATATTAACATAACATAACATAACATAACATAACATAACATAACATAACATAACTAAAGTAAGGAACTGAATGGCAGGCGATACTCACGACGACAATCAGCAGAGACACTCAGGATATTGCAGAGGAGCACAAGGTGACCCAACATCCTCACGCTTCTGTAAATAAAATGGCAATTACTTTTACAAGAATAAAAACTGAGCAGTAAATTATGTTGATGAAACAGAAACTCCTTCTTCGGTAAGTGTCCCGCAGGTACTGGAGGAAGAAGACTAGAGGACTACAGGATTCCCCAGGAACCTTCCCCACCTCCCTCAGTCTAAGCCCCCTACAGACATGAGTCTTACCAAGTTAGAGGGTATGGTGGGTGGCACCACTGGGCCTTAGTGGAGTCTGGGGTCTGCAGAGGCTTCTCAGAGGTGAGCAGACAGAAGGAAGGACTGATTCATCAGGTGAATATGAAGGGATGAGGTCAGGAATGTCCTGACGTGGGAGGACACAGGTAGGGCTTCAGATGCAGGACACTGGAGGCATAGAGAGAGCTCTGAGACAGATGAACCAACACCTTTACATAAAGGCAGACAGGAGGCAGGGGGCTGAGCTTCAGAGTGGAGGAAAGCACATTTGAGGCCAGGTGCATGAGTCATCAGCCTTATGAGAGGCAGTCTGTTGGCACATCTGCTACTGGGCTTTGTCATGAGTTTGGCTCGTGATGCTTCAGCTGACAGGTAAACATTAACTCCTGGTAGCACTGCAACCGCTTCAGCAGCGGCCCTGCAGTAGAAGAACCATGGCATTAAATGCTTGTGTATTCCAGTGACTGTTCCCACCCACTTCTCACCTCTTCCCACCACAAAAAGAGACCCAGCAATGAATCAGAGCCCCAAAACAACTTCCACAATGTTCTCCTTCTGTGCAGGTGCACATAATACTTTCATGCAGAGGCAACATCATCCCCTCGCACTCCTGAAATGGTAACACACCTGCACAAAATGCTAACTAAGGCAGTAGCTACTGAGCGGGGCAGCCCATCACAAGTAACCACGCTGACTCTAATCACAAGTCCAAGGGTCTTTATTTAAAACTATCAAAAATTGTTGCTTTACTTTTGTTATTCAGGTTGAATAAGTTGGGAATTGTCCCTTTCCTCTCTCAAATTCACCTGGCCTGGGTTCCACCTCCCAGTCCCAGAAGTCCCTAATGGGCGGTTAGTAAACTACAAATTAGTAACCCCTATCTGTCTTGTCTCTATTCTTCCAGTGTTTGCCCTAAGTCTATGGCTATCTGACTCCATAGGGAACTTCTAGCTTCCCCTCTCCTGTCATTATTTAGTCTCTGGGAATAGGGAATGATGCCTACTTTTTCCCTGCATCACAAACACTTCTTTCACAACCTCTCACTTCTGATCCGTCACTATTCTGATCTCGTAAGCTTTTCTCCTCCCACCACATCACTGTCCCTTCCAACCTCTCAATCCTAACCCATCACTATTCTGATCTCGTAAGCTTTTCTCCTCCCACCACATCACTGTCCCTTCCAACCTCTCAATCCTAACCCATCACTGTATTATCCATTTCTCTTATTAAGGCCGAGCCCATCCATCAAGGACTTCACCTAATGTTTACAACTTTATTACAATGATACATCTGCCTCAGCACGTGTCTCACAGGAAGGGTCTGCCTCAGCACGTGTCTCACGGGAGGCATCTTCCTCAGTACGTGTCTCACGGGAGGGGTCTGCCTCAGCACGTGTCTCATGGGAGGGCTCTGTCTCAGCACATGTCTCACGGGAGGGTCTGCTCAGCACGTGTCTCACTGGAGGGCTCTGCCTCAGCACGTGTCTCATGGGAGGGCTCTGCCTCAGCACGTGTCTCACGGGAGGGGTCTGCCTCAGCACGTGTCTCACATGAGGGGTCTGCCTCAGCATGTGTCTCACAGGAGGGGTCTGCCTCAGCACGTGTCTCACGGGAGGGGTCTGCCTCAGCACGTGACTCATGGGAGGGGTCTGCCTCAGCACATGTCTCACAGTTGGTGACTGCCTCAGCACGTGTCTCACGAGAGGGGTCTGCCTCAGCACGTGTCTCACTGGAGGGGTCTGCCTCAGCACGTGTCTCAAAGGAGGGGTCTTCCTCAGCACGTGTCTCACGGGAGGGGTCTGCCTCAGCACGTGTCTCACAGGAGGGGTCTGCCTCAGCACGTGACTCACGGGAGGGCTCTGCCTCAGCACGTGTCTCAGGGGAGGGGTCTGCCTCAGCACGTGTCTCAACAGAGGGGTCATTGTCAAAATCATTCCCCACTCACAAGGGTGTGAGGCAGGGATGTCTGTTGGCCCCAATATTGTTTATTCTTTATATGTCTGATTTTAATTTAACTAGTTTCGGAAAAGGTTTGACTATCCCAACTTTGAAGGGTTCAAACTTTGGGCTTTTAATGTATGCGGGTGATACTGCCCTGTTGGGTTTAACCCCGAGAGGACTGCAGCAGAGCCTCACGGATGCTGAGGCATAGTTCACCACCCACGGATTGAAACTGAATAAAGACACATGTCTTTGGAGAAGGAAGAGTGGAATTTAAATGGTCTCTTGGGGGTAAAGCAATTGAAGTACTGGCACCATGACATATTGTTGACATATTGTTGACAAAGAATGGGCAATGGGTAAGGCATGTTGAAACCATTCAAGAGAAGGCTGCAGCTAGGTTGAGTGGCCTTCTCAGATTTTAGCATATGCATGGTGGACATATGCATGACAAGTGCCTTGGTGTATTTAAGGCCAAGGTCCGCTCCTTGATGACCTATTGGAGTGAGATCTTGGGTTTTACTAATTGTTACACTGCCCACAATGCAACTCCACTGGCATCACAGTGAGCTTGGTCTCTTTTCTAACCAAAAATCCACCCAGCTCCACACATGTTCGATTTGACAATGTTAAATGCATACACACATTCTCCATCCCACACAAATCTACTGTCCTTCTTAAGCAACCTCCTAAAGGGTTTAGTAATGCGCACAAACACTCACAAACGTTACTGTAGTACTCACACAAACCCCAACATTATCTCACTTCTTCCTTGTTGGTGCAAGCTGGCATGCTTCTCATGACTTCTACTGCATCCATGTTGACTCTGTACCCATTCCCATTCATAAGATGTCCCAAGATCTCCACCCCACGCTCTTTGAACATTCATTTTCTTTCTTCCACCCTCAAACCTTTCTCACTCAATCCCTGCAACACAATTTGCAATATTTTATTGTGTTCCTTCTCTCCCTTCCCATATACAATTAAATTGTCCTGGTACACCAGTGTGCCCTTTAGTAGGGATTGGCATATGAATTAAAATGTATATTTTTAAGAAAGTCTGATGCATGTGTGCTATTAGTGGGGATTTCAGACAAATGTAAAATTTGAGAATACTTGTAGTATGTCTTTGTCTGTGAGGACTCTATTGCCATTTTGATCTTTTTTGAACGTAATCCTTGTTTCATCTTTCTTAAATTTGAGGTATGATGCCAATGCTTTGCCAGATTTATTAGAAAACGGGCAAATCTTGGACTTGTACTTTGAAAGATTAGCGCATGAGTATTGAGTAGTTGAGTTATTGTGTTGTATTTTAAGTTTGATGAGTTTTTGTTGAGTCGGGGTAGAGTTAGTTTGTAGATATTGTGCTTGTTGTAATTTGATTTGTTTGAGAATATCGTCAGTTTCTTTTTAAAGTAGTCTTCTTTTAGCCGCTGTAGTCCTCTAAGTACTGCTTTGTAGCAGTCACAATTGTTGTGTACTGATGTATCAGCAGGAGAGTTTTCTGCGAAGAAATGTGAATGCTGTTGGTGTACAAACTTCTCATCCTTTGAGAGGGCTGAATACAATCTCCATCTATTATATGTATGCTTGTTTTGATTATTAGACAGTGTAATATAAACAGGGGCATGATCTGATATAATAATTGGTTCTATATTTGCATCTAATAGGCCACTGGTCAAAGGTTTAGATATAAACATATTAGTATTTTTTCATTTTTATTATTTTATTGGCCTTTACAAGTCTTTAAAACGAAAGAAAAATATTCAAATGTCATCATATCAATTGCATACATCAGACTTCTCATCAGTCCAACAAGGAATCTTCAGCCAACCTGATAACCGTTGTACAGCGTTAGTCCATGGTTTCGAGACATTTTTCAATCGCATCTAAGAGAAATGTTAGGGAAATTGTCCGTTTTTTATTTCCCCCATTATACATCAACTGCCACCACTCTTCAGCATTCCTCGTTGTCAGTTCTGCCATCAAGGGGCCAAGACATTTCGATCTTTGTGTTCGAAATAGGGGGCAGAATAAGACGAGATGTTTAGTCATTTCTTCGTTGAGTTCACAGAACCAGCAGTTTGTATTAGTCTTGTCCCAGCCAGCCCAGTTCTTAGTTCTCTTTTTAGTGTTTAGCAGATTTAAATGAAAGTGCATACATATGGATCGTCTTTTGTTATCTGGGAAAAGCCTTACATAGTTTTGCAGTTTATTGTATGCACTTCTTTCTTCACCAGTTGAGATCCTGTCTAGTCTCCAGATCTTAATCTTCGCTAAATCTGGATTGTCTCAGAGTGTTGTAAGATCTGTTCCATACATTGCCCACAACTCCTCCCATCTTGTACTCCATAACGATAGTAAGCATACCGGGTTGCCACTACTGGGATTCTTCAGAATTTTAAATTGCAGAGTAATGTTTGTCAAGATGGTTTTCCTGTATAATGCAAGAGTGTTCCAACAGATACAGGCTTTGATAGAGATCAGCCTAGCTCGTATCCTAGACACGCTGTTGAAGTATTATCGGGTTGATGAAGCATTTTCACCCAAAATATTTGTTCCAATGTTCAGCACAATTTTTCCGGGGATCCAACGGCGTTTTCCACTGCATAAATGAGGGCCAGAACCACTTTCTGTTGGTAGAAGGGTATCACTGGCCTTATTGAGAACTTCCCAAATTTTCTGTTTAGAATCGAGGCCTGGCAGGCAAATGGGTGACATTTTATTTTTACAGTCTCCATCCAGTGCCCATCATGTATATTTCCGGTAATCTGCATCCGAAGGTATCTAGTGGTTTCTACAGTGCTGAGAGACTCTTTTCCTAATTGCCATTTAAACGTTTTGTTGTTTCTGTGCCCACCTGTATTCAGGTTCTGTAACGTTAGTATTTCACTCTTTGCATTGTTGATGACCAGACTATTTCTTTCCACATAGCATGTTATTGCATTCATTTTTTGCTGGAGACCTATTGGTGTGGAATCTAACAAGATCAGGTTGTCCGCATATAGCATCCAACTTAGTGCAGACCTATGGATTTTTGGGGAGACTGATCGTGGCTCATCAATTGCACTGCCAATGTCTGACAAGAACAGGTTGAAAATGATTGCCGCCAGAGGGCAGCCATGCTTCACGCCGCAGTGGGTGTTCATTTCTTTCGTCAGAGATCCACTCTGGTCTAGTCGCACCCTGATAGTAGTGGCGGTGTGGAGTTACTTAATTGTGGCTAATAAGCTCTCAGGGCATCCCCAGTTCGACATCTTAGACCAAAGGAGTTTTCGATCAATCGAGTCAAAGGCGTGGGAAAATCGATCAGAGCTAAATGAACCTTTCTCCCAGATCTTATAGATTCAATTTTTAGTAGGTTTAAAAGCAGGAGATTTAGGCCGCATCCGACTCCGTTTACGAAGTCAGTCTCTCTAACGTCTATATGACCACTGTCTGAGATCCAAGATTCTTTTGGAGCATTGAGACAAAGATTTTCCCTAGCACATCCAAGAGCACTAAAGGACAGTTTTTGGGCTCCAGACAATTTCCTTTTTTGAAAATAGGAACTATTATAGCTTTCTTCCATGATTTTGGAGTAACACACCGACTGCAAATTCTGTTGAAAAGCTCTTTGCACGCCTGAGCCCACATTTCAGGATTTTGTTTTAAGGTGAAGTTGGACAAACCATCAGTTCCAGGGGCCCTCGAGACACTGGCGTTGTTAATTATCAACAGGGCGTCTTCTTTGGTGACGTTGAGGTTTCATTTTTCCAGTGTCGACTTTGCAGGGTGCCTCCACTTGCCTTTTTTTACGGTAAAGCTCTGAGGAGTGGGATATCACACTGTTTCAGTGACCATATTAGCTATCAGTGCTGGTTGAGGGGCACCTTCGTTGTTCAAAATTTCCAAAGCTCGGCTGAGTTTTTATTTCCCATCTTTTTCATCATGCGAGTCCTGTTAGCATAGGTGGTTGTTCATCCTGGCCCACTCCCACTATAGTCGCGACAACTTCGTCCTCAGTCTCCAGGTCTTCATATACAGACAGATCCATCAGATCAATTAGAGGTTCCTCCTCACTTAGAGATGGAAGGGTGCCCCCTTCTGTATCGGGTTTCGAATTCGCAGGTAGGGGCTCCTTTTGCTTTATTAAGCATCTCACGTCTGTGTTGCTATTATGAACAGTGACGTTGACAGATTTTAGGTTTCTGAGGAATTTTCTTGAGTCATTACTTCTCTTTTGGTTTTTTGATTGTTGGTTTTTTGCTTTTTTTGTTAGACCGGATTTGGTGATGTTTGCTTTAGGTTTTTGAGAGGCGGTTCCTTTCAATGAGTCAGCTATAGAGCAGTTTTTGTCGACCATCTGTGGCCTGGAGGGCGTGGAAATCTGTTTTTTTTTGGTTGATCTGATTTTATTCTGTTGGCGTCTGAGTTTTTAGAGACAGTTCTTTTAAAAATGTCAACTATACGCCTGTCTTTTTTGGCTGGCACCTGCATTGGGATTGCCGGTGTCTCCCGAGATGAGGTCATCTCTATAGCCATGGCTGAAGTGGAAGGGTTTTGAGGATCCAGGGATCCAGGAGATTACTTGTACCTCTGCTACTTTTCAGAGCACTGGCAAAGCTCATACTTTTGGAAGGACGTTCTGTTATATTTGCAGAGTCCACACAAGGCTCAGTTTGTGGAGTAGATACGCTGGATGGATTTGGTCCACACTGACACGGTTTGGTCACTTTTACGATGTTGGCTATGGTCTTATGTCCATTCAGAGATTTTAGATCATGGTAGCTAACACTTGCAGCCAAAATTTTAGTGTCTGCTACAGAGGGTCCAGTCGTTTTGTTCATGTCAAGGGCCTCTGTAGAGATTTGAGTTCCAATGAGGCAAGCATCAGTCAATTGAGGGATTGAAGAAGCAATGTCTCTACTCAAAATTACAGACTGCACGGCAGCTTCTTTTGGCATGCACTGGGTCGCCAGCATCTCATCATTTTGCATGCCATCTGTCGCAGCTGTGTGATGTTTCAGTAAACTCAGAGCTTCCTTGGCGATCTCAGCAAGTAGTTTTTTGTCTAGTTTATTGTTTTCTTTTTGGTCTATGATAGTTTGTAATGACAAGTCCAAGTGTTTTCTCACTGCCTATGTCTACTTGCTTACTATGTGGAAGTCTCTTCCATGTTTACAAGTTTTGAGTTCATTAATGCTACCAAAGTTGTCAAGTCCATTCATTTGATCATATAGCTTTAAGAACGTTGCAATCGTAATGGCCATAGAAGACATCAGTATCAGTTGTAAGTCTTTGAGTTTTTCATTCAGTTTATAGTCCGGCTGACGGTCTGGCATGTGTTGTCTCATTTTTTTGCGTCTGACTTTTGGGAAGTCTCGCTCTATGATTGAGGAGTCGGTGAAACAGATTTCAGAGGAAGTAGGGCTTGTATCTGGTGTTTCGTCTCTCTTTTTATTGTAAAATAGCACTTGTTTCACTTTCTCCGTATTTTTGGTAGGAAACTGTTCCTTATCTTGCAGTGAGAAAAGCCTAGCTTGTGAGCATGCTAGAGGAGGAGATACACAAGTGCCAGCTTGTCTTTGGGTTTTTAATGCAGCGTTCCGCATTTGGGCTGGTTCTGCGTGTGAAATGGTGCCGTTAGAGCCAGAGGATCCTTCAGTAAGGCACGCAGAGGAAGGGAGGCCTTTTCATTTCTTGGTGTTGTGGTAGAACAATTATACAATTATTAGTAAGATTACGTGTCTTGTTTATTTGGGTGATTCCTTGCAGAATTTTGTTCACCACATCCAATGAGCCCCTCCTATTAGTATGCATGGATGAATCACACATTCCATTTTGGAGATGTGAGTGTGTTTTTGAAGAGCAAAACACTTCATCTTCCAATGCAATAATGCTTTTGTCATGGTCTTGAAAGCAGTCGCCGTCTGTGTTTTTAGATTTTGGGCAAACTATAGGGCTCCTGTCCAGCATCAGTTCTTTGTGATGCTCAGTTTGGTTTAGTTTGCAGAGGCTGTTAATATTTTCAGTGTTATGGCCTAACATCTTGTGTGAGAGCCAGGCTAAAACCATTAATTTGGGCACATTAGTATGCAGGGAATCAGTTGTAGTCTTTCCCACTCAGGCTCGCAAACTAGGAATAGTTGAACAGTTCACAGATTGAGGTGAGGTGTTAGTGTGTAGTTCGCAGCCAAGAGTAGTCTCAGCAAATGAGATTGCAACATTTGAGGGCAGAGAGTCGTGAGACTCCAGTCCGCGGCTTCCAGGCCTCACTTTGCCCATCAGTGAGGAAGCTTCCAGCCTCTCAGCTGTAGGCACCTCGCAGCCGACAGCTTCATCCACGCCAGGGACCTCCCCCCAGACAGACACCGCAGGGCACCCAGACCGAGAGCAGAAGGCAGCCAACAGCCTGCTGGAACCAACCCCAACACCAGCCCGTCCGGGGAAACGCTGCGCAGGGACCGGCCCTGCGCCCCACCTTGCCCGCAGAGGTCATCATGGCAGCCAGTGCAGAAACATCCAAGACGCCACCAGATGCACTCAAAGCAGCCAAGCTGAGGACTGCAGAGGATAGAGGGCTTTTGTGGGGTTGTGTGTGCTGGTCAGATAAGAGAGTCAGGCATTTTACTGAGGTCTGTGTCTCCACTTTCACATGCTTGCCATGCTTGCCAGTTCTCAGGCGTGTGGAGATATTTATGATATTGAATTCACACATGTTATCAGCAGGGGCAGACCCACTTTCAATTCCAATGCTAATATTTTTTAGTTTACTAACACAGAATCTATCCATCGGGTTCGGAGTCTGATGTTTTGCCTCTGACACGGACTTCCATCATCGGAATTGCAGTCTTGTGTGGGGGGGCAGCCAATAAAAGTGTCAGCGAAAGTCTCTTCTATGCGAGAACCCACAGACCCTCACTCCCTCGCACTCAAACACCGAAACACACTGCGTACACTGCACGCTCTGTGTGTGCTGGGGTTTTAGTACTGCTTCCTCCAGGAAGCAGTGACAGCAAGGGAAGGCAGACTCCAGCAGGTTATCCAATAGAGAAAGAAAGAGCCCAGGCAGTCTCAGGCTCACCAAACACACTGCGCACACCACGCGCTCGGCGTGTGCTGGGGTTTCAGTACTGCTTCCTCCAGGAAGCAGTGACAGCAAGAGAAGGCAAACTTCAGCAGGGTATCCAATAGAGAACGAAAGAGCCCAGGCAGTCTCTGGCTCACGGAAACACACTGCACACACTATGTCCTTGAGAAGGAGTTTTGGGGGGAGAAAAATATTGTAGTCTAGATCCGAGGGATGGGTAATACGCCAAGTATCCACAAGACCTAGCTCAGACACACATTTTATGAATTGTAAGTGGGACTTAGTTGTTATGTATCTTTTATTTGTTTTTTTTATCAAGGATGAGATCAATGATTTAATTAAAATCTCTGCATACTATTAGGTTGTTGGGACATCATTTGGATATGTGATTTCTTAAATGAGTCCTCAATCCTGGGTTTGCATTAATGGGGCCATAGCCATTTAAAATGGAGTACTCAATGGAGTCAATCATCAATTTTACTAAATCCCATCTGCCAACATAATGTGGATATCACTTTAAATTGGAGATGCTTGCTAATAAGAGTAATCAACCCATTCTTTTCCCATCTGCTGCACTAGAAAACACTTGACCCACCCATAGTCATTTCATTTTGGCAGCTTCATTCTGTGAGAGGTGGGCTTCTTGTAAACTTTCAATACATGGTTTAGCTCTATTGAGGCCGAGACAGTATTTTTTGCCTTTTAACCAGATTGTGTAATACTTTAACATTCCATGTTATGACATTAAGAGCCATTCATTATAGAACAATAAATATATCCACAATCCTGTATTTGAGATAGTGGGTACTAGAGGTAACATATATAGGGGAATAGAACAAGAGGGAAAGACAAACAAGAAGAACACAAAGTATTGCAAAATGCGTACCATCCTAGTAGTAAGTGAAAGGTAGTGGCTAACTGGATACAGCCACTCCAAACCATGTTCTGCAAACTCAATTAAAAGTGGGGAGGGTGTAGAGCCTGGTCTGGATGGGATACTTCATGCCCCATTCCGGCAGATTAACCACATTGTAAAACAAACCATTCTGTGCACAATTTCAACTTCAAGTCATTGAGCATCTGTAATTTATATTATTTATTTATAATATATACAATATATACAACATATCAGCAACAACAATATTACAGAAAATGAGTTACAAACAAGAAGTAAAACAAAGAACCAACTTAAAAAAAGTCATTAAACACGTTCCATAGCTTCTCATATGTCGACATTTTACATTTCAATCTGTAAATCAATTTCTCCGTCTGTGACAGGCATTGCATTTCCTGGATCCACTCCCCATAGGAAGGAGATTCACGCCCTTTCTACCCACAGAGAATAAACCTCTTGGCCACAATGAATGCACGAAAAATCCACTTCATGTGGGCTGAGCTGACATCACCCAACCCAGAATCATCACCCAGGATTACCGTCCTAAAATCAAGGACCGGCCCTCCTCCTGCAATCCTGACACACACGTTACAGACATCACTCCAAAAATCTCTGACCCTCACACAATTCCACAACATGTGTTCTAATGACCCGACTGCCTGAACGCACCCCCAACAGTCAGAACTGTCAGACATGCCTCTTTTATGCAATGTTTCAGGGCACCAATAAACTCGATTCAGGGTCTTGATCTGTCGAGACCGTTCACTTAGATTGAGAGAGCACAAAGATACATTACTACACATATTCTGCCAATCATCCAAATCAATCTCTGATCCTATTTTCTCACTCCATACTCTCCGCAAATTGTCATTACTCCGAAAATGTGACACCATTAGCTTGTAAAGCTGACTGGCCAGACCACCACTCTTCCCACTAGAGTCTGTCAGCGAAGCGCACACATCCAAAGAGTCAGACCAGTCTACCTCACCAACCGCCCTCTTTAGCTGTCTATATGCAGAGTCTGATAAACCATAAAAATTCCATCTCTCTCTCAGCTCTGCTGTGGTCAACCACCGATCATCATTCCCCAAATCAGAAACCTGTTTAATATCCATCAAAAACCATTCAGGCCAAAAAACTGTCCTCAAATTATCCCTAATCCTAGGATTCAACCAGATAGAGACACCCCTGGATTTGAATGCATCCCGATCAAGCAATGACAAAACTGCAATTCATGAATCACGCAAAAACAACGTTGCCAACAAATTGCCACCCGGAATCTTGGTATTAGTGGTCAACAAGGCTGTCGGGCCCAGCGGCCCATAGGCGCTCAACTCTGCCACCGCCCAGCTGTCTAATTCACCTGTCAAAAATGGAACAAAAAATGAGCAGAAAAGGCCAAATGATAGGCCTGAAAATTTGGTACCCTTAGACCACCTAAATGGACTGGAAGCTGCAACTTCCAAAGACTAAGTTTTGGTGGCTTTTTGTCCCACAAAAATTTTTGAACTAGGCGGTCCAAATCCTTCCAGTAGCAGCTCTTAATTTTCAAAGGAAGCTTGCTAGACACAAAGTTGACTTTGGGTGTTGTATTCATTTTCAGGGCATTGACTTTACCCCATAAAGAGAGATTAAGCAAAGACCACCTTTCTAGATCCGATTTACATTCATGAATAACCACAGACATGTTCTCATCTACCATCCTGGAAAGAGGATACGTCAGTCATACCCCCAAATAACGCAAGCGTTCTCCACACCACGTAAACCCCTGTCCCATAACCAGGGTTTTATCACATCCATTCGTTAGAGGCAACACTTCAGACTTCAATCAGTTAATCTTGTAGCCTGAGTAATCATGAAAATCCGACAACAGCCTCATCAAACACCTGCAAATTCTCCAGAACCAACAGAAGGTCGTCCGCATAAAGCCAAGCCTTTTGTACAATGAGCATCTGTAATTTGACCGAAGTGGCTTCCATGCAGGGTTGAAAAGATATGATTTCCGTTAGAATAGCTTGAATCGTAGGAACCTGTATTTCTTTCTTGGCATAGGGGAATCACCTTTCTATCTTTTGGAGGCATTTTCCTTAGTTTGCCCCTTTTTTTGATGCTATATTGGGGCAATGCAAGTAATATTTGAAGCAGAAGTTTCTACTGTAATGGTTCAAATATGTTATTAGTCGATACATTAGCTATGAACAGAGAATATCTCTTAATGACCCAGGCGTAGTCTTCCTCCACAGAAATCTTGATATGATTTTCTTTAACAGGTAGGTTTATGCAGCAGTATTCGTTATGTAAACTGAGAGTAGATACATAATAATTAAATGTGCCTCATACCATAAATGCTTTAGCAATGGGGTCATGCCTTATATTATATTTTAGTTATGATCGAGATGTGTAACTTCATTTACTATTGCAAGTTTGGCATTAAATATAATATTTCCACACCACAGTAACATATTTGCTTAACTCACTTCAGAGGCTGCACCTCATTCTATCATCATTTTAAGGCACTTATTAAAATAGCTATGTTTTAAATGTTCAGATGAAAGTGCTATTTTATGCCTAAATGCACATCACATGGGTATTTTCCTATTTAAGTATGTATTCTTTGTTTTCTGGTATAATATAGAGAGCTAAATGGAACCAGTGGGATTTCTCATTGTCTTCTATTTTGTATGTTATATCTTTAGTTTTGGTGCTTTTTGTGTAAAGAGTTCTGTGACAACACACACATACTTGGTTTGGTACTTCAGGAGATGTACTTTTAAACGTTGCTATTTCTTTGTTGTATGTGTGTAACAGAAGGTTGGCATCTCCAAGGTTGTCACTACTTTCTTCTAAAGTTACTGGATTTTGTAAGTGCTCCTCACTTCCAAATGTTTTGCTTTGGATGTGGTCTATTTCTTCCAAGAGTTCTTTGGCTGTGCCATGTAGGAGAATGTGATTTAAATATTCCAGTGCTAAAGCAGGACTTTTTGCATAGTACAGACTCGAGATTTCATATAGTAGAAAGGTGTGTTGCTAACATTTTGTTGTGGTAGAAAGTGCTTTTGCAAGCAGGCTAATGAATGTCCTCCTAGTCCTGTGTATTTGCACACTGGACAGGACTAGGAGGACCATGGTCCATGGTTTGTTATTTGTAATTTGTAATTTGTCTTTGGCTTTGGCATACTGATTGAGGAACTGCCATTAAGATTTGAAGGATAGTTTTCATACGTTACACATTGAGGTGTACGGCCATTTGTAGACGCCACAGATTGGTTCGTTGGAATGGAGAGTTGATTGCAAGTTTGTAGCGGATGTTCTGGCAATCAGCGTTTCGTCTGGCATAATGGTACTGCCTACCTTTTCATACCCTCCGCCGCTGCTATATATGGCAATTGGGTTTGTCTGCTCTTGTCTGTATGCCTCTTCATTGAAATATGGCTCTGTGCTGGTTGTGTGAATCCACTCACCTGCAGAGATGTTTGCAAAGATATTCCGTATGTTGCAAAGTACTTTTTGTAGTTTACTAATTAATTTTGTTAGTGGTTTCATTCTGTTTAAAATTAATATAAATAATTTTCTTTTGAGGAGCAATGCATTGTCTATGACAGGTTCTAGGGTCAGTTTTCTGCAGTAAGTTTTAAGGATTGAGCGTGATTTCTCCCCTGTTTTTATAAGGCTCTGAGGGATTCGATGGTGGAACATTTTATGTAAAATTATTTTTTTGGAATGCTTACTTGTGGCTATGTTACCGTTGGTAGATATAGTGTTAGCAATACTGGTATTTGCATTCTCCTTAATACATTTACTTTTAGTTTTGCATTTTAGAAGCAAAGTCACACTTTTTTTTCTGCTACCTGGTTCCGTTTTGCTCCGTGATTGTATTAGCTGTTTTGTTTGAACTTTTCATACAAAGTCTGCTAGAAGTGGATGGCTATTTTGCATGGTTTGAGTTTTATCTGCTCTATTTCTGCATTGTTTTCTACAGAGTTGCTTTTTGGTATTGTGTCTGTTGCAGAAAAGGGGAAAGTGTTGGTTTGGAAGTTGTGCATTGTGATTGTGTGCACTGTGCATGAGTGTCTGAAAATGATGGTAGGCAGACATAGAGGAGTGTGATTGTGCAAAGGACTGTTACATTTAGTTGGGAAGGCTGTACTGGTGTGTGTGGGTGTTCATGTGGGAAAAGGTGTGCTTCAGTGTGTATGATAGCGTAATGTGCTTGAAGAAGTAAGGACATTATAATGTTTTCATAAAACTAGTGGGTATTACCATACTGGTGTTCTGATAACAATACAAACAATGGACTTGCCAACATGCAATGAGTAAGGGTGAAGTGAATGCTGTAGGGCTCAATAGAATTGTCTAGTCTACAATACAACACTGCACTGTCTGAGTAACAGGCAGAACACTAATACAGTGCTGTACTTACTTTGTTGGACGTGAAGAGTAGGATCTTTCTAGGTTTTATCTTCCAGAAGAGACATCAATGGCTTTTAGGAGGAGGTTCTTCACTGCAATTGCAAAAGAAGGAAGTTAGTGGGTCTGTGTGTCAACGGTAGAGTAATAGCAATAGGAGAAAACATTATGTTAGATTGTAGGAGGATTTGTTTGCAGGAAGAGTTAGTGTGTGTGTGCAGTTCTACAGCACTGCATACAAGTGGAGACTTGGGAGTATCAGCATTGTTGGTATGGAGGCCAGTGCTGCAGTGACAACTGTGCCCTATGGGGCTGCAATTTTGAAGTGTGTGAGATGTTGCACTACATGCTTTGCAAATGGATAGTAGGGTGTGAAAAAGGGCAGAGAGATGTACCGATTAGAAAGGAGAGAGTTACCATGGGTGGAATTATTTTAACTCTCACACATAAATGCTTGCTACTTGGGTGCAGACCTCCTTTTCTGTTGTTTTCTTTATTTATCCAGTTTTACAGATAACACGGTTTCCAATGTACACATGCTTGTCTTTGCTTTCCACCCAATGTTGCATTTTGTCAATTGTTCAATGTATATACTTGCCATTCTTTCCTAACATGAATGCAGTTTTCCTTTTTTGTGTGAATTCTGGTGCATTTCACATAGGATCTGCCACATGAATGTGCTGGGCAAATGTTCCCAATGTGTTTTTTAATAAAAGAAAATCACAGACAGTAGTGCTGAAATTGAAATATGTGGTTTGCAGCTGTTATGCTAGTGGGCAGTACAAGAAACATTTGAAAGCAAACAGCATTGTAAGTAACTGCCTGTTGATATGAGATGGGACAAATGAAAGTATGATTATTGAGTAGGTTATGTAGGACAAGTGGCAAGCACCCTCTTCAAATGCATGCAAGCTATGTACATGCTATGCTTTGGTAACATACATTCAGTTTTCATTTTCTGTGTGCATAACAACACAAATGCATACCTGCAGTTTGTGCTGATGGATGTAGATGTGGATGAATCTGGAAGCAGAAATCTTGGAGAGTTTTATAGTAGTTTTGAATGCAGGTGCTTGGGCATCGTAGGAGACCTGTGCTCTGAGTATTGAACAGTACACATGCCGTGTTGTACTGAGTTGATAGAGTTAGATATAGAGATCTTGGATGTGATTGGTGGTTGGCTGTGGGACTACTTACTAGTAGCCAAAGAGAGAGTGCTACAAAGGGTGACGTGGAAAGGGAAGGAGGGCTACCCCTGTGCTACGGGTCCGTGGCCACCGCTGTGAACCGCGGACAGGGCGTGCCACATCTGGGGCTTCTAAGCATGCCTGGCATGGAAATGGGACTGTGGGGATTAGCCAATTAGGTGTTGAGGTTGTGATTCATAGGAAGAGAGGGTAATACTTTGTTTCATTGCAGTGTGCAGTGAAGATGGCAGAGGAGCAGGAAGTTAGGATGTTGGTGGTTGGTGATTTGTTTGTAAATGGTTTGGAGAGGTATGCCAAGTCAAGAGGTGTTGCTGCCAATTTTGGTTTTGAAGGAGTGGAGGTTTTTGTCACAACCCATATCCAGAAACCCTCCTGGCCAGCCCATGGGCCAGGAGGGGCCTTGGATCGGGTGTCTAACAAACTAAGGCATCCTTTGCTGAAGCCCTCTTGGCGCCGGGCTCATACTTCGTGAGGACTTGTGTTTTTGGGACTACTTTGTTTCCAGTGCCAGCCAACATGGAGGCACCCACATAGCTTGGTTCCCTTGGACCCAACCTATGCGGTATAGTGTTTTGAGTGCGGTAGCCTAGGAACTACTTTACCTGGACTACTTTTCTCTGAAGCTATTTAAACCACACCCGACTTGAATGACACGCTTCGAGTTACTTTGCAATACTGCAACGTGACGCTCATCGTGTTCAGCTGTACCTGCGAACCTCGGAAGAACAACATCTGAAAAACAAAAGGACATCGTTAATAGCAGCAGCTTACCTGTTATTCCTTCGCTAGCTGCCCTCAGCTCCTGCAAACAGCATCCAAGGATCAGCGAGCCTCCCGGACCTACGGATCTGCAAAAAAGGGAGAAAAAGAACATTAGACATTTTACAATCGTGCCGGAAGCTTACCTCACGAGTCACCCATCGACCAACATCGCCTTAGGACTTCTTGCTCCGGGTGAGCACCGCAATCTACGGAAATGAAAAGGCAACAGTTTAGCAAAAGCAAGGCATCATAGCGCTGCGCATAGCACCTACTTACCGCATCAAGGCGCTCTTGATGCACCAAAATTTACCAGCGAGTCCCAACTCAGGCAACGTTCCACAGTGAACTTCCGTGCACCTAAGGAAAGAGAGAAGACATTATTTAAAGCAAAGAAAGGCATACAAGCATAACAGTAATAAGACCTACCTGAAAGACTCAAAAGGGCCGGCATCAGTGAAGTAACTAGATTGCACTCGCCCACAAAGGACAATGTGCCCCGGCCAAGAAGGCAGGACGGAGAGCACGCCAAAACCCATAACAAGGTGAGGAAAGGTCCGGGGGGGCTGCGGGCATACAGGGTGTTGGGAGGTTCTTACCCCAGTTGCCCAGTCTTGAACATTGCCCGCCTGTATTCCAGGTAGAACCTCTCCGCTGATCATACCTGGGAGCCGCTGAGAAGGATACCAGAGTCCCCACAGCTGGGTGGCAACCCTGTGGATACCAGGTGAGCGTAACAGTTTTGTGGTGCAGTGTCCCTGGGCGCAGTTTGCAAACAGTGCTTGCAGTTTGTAAAGATCTGGCCACTTTTACCACTCCTGATATAGCAGTGCTGCATTGTGGTGCACTGCATTTGGCATATATCAGTACTCCCAATTTGCTGAGTGCACTTAAGGAGTTGGTGAAAACCCACTGTGCCTATTTGGAATTAGCCTGCCGTAGCCGACTGTGTCTATTTTGAACTAGCTTGCTGTAGCCCACTGTGTCTATTTTGAACTAGTCTTTCCCCCTACCACCTGCTGTACCCGCACTGTATACTGTGACTAAAACTGTTCTAGCATATTCTCCCTAATCAAGCCAGCCACTGTATACTAATCTACTGTGTCAGAGCAAACCACAGTGAACACCGGACCCAAACAGTCTGTTCATGGCAATCCATTACCTAACCACTTTTACCTTGACGACAATTCTTTCCTTATTCCACCCCAACAACACATCACTCTCCCCCTCGAACCTATTACCTCACTCACCTCAGTCTCAACACCTCACATACACCATAAATATGGGGTATGTCAACACAAAACTAATCAACCAGCCAAACTGCACTATCAGCCCATCAGAATGGATTCACCAATTTGCTTCTCCCCCCTCACCCTGGCACCCCTACCCAGTGAAGGACAGAAACCTGAGACTCCGCACATGGTTCCTATCCCCCAGGTCCTTCCCCAAAAAACACCCCTGTCATTCTCAACATAACCAAGTCCATGCCAGCTCCTTGCAAACTAGGGACAACACCCAAAAGGTCTCCACCCACATAATTGAAAACCATCTGTTCAAAGGTGCTCTCATCAATGCTCAATCACTGGTCGCCCATGCGCTGGACATCGCTGACCTCATATCCATGAACAACTTGCACTTCCTGGCCATTACTGAAATATGGCTGCATCAGGCAGCAGGCCCATCCCTATCCCTGGCCATCCCAGAGGGCTATTCAATACTAAGGAACAACAGAAACTCAGGTAAAGGAGGAGGAGTCGCCTTTATCACCAAAACCTCCTTTGGCCTCAGAATGACTCCACTGTTTAGCTTCCAATCCGCTGCACTCTTGCCTGTTAAGCTCCAACTCTCTGCTTCAGAAACCATCCTGATGCATCTCATAGACAGACATCCAGACCCCATCTCCTCATTTGAGGAAGAGATATCCAGCCTCCTGACCACTAATACCAAAACCGGTTCTCAAGTCATCCTCCTAGGGGACTTCAACCTGGGCCTCGGTGATCCTAATGACACCAATGTACTCTCCCTGGAAAGCACAATTTCCCAACTAGGGTTCAAGCACAGGATCACAGCCCCAACTCATAACAAAGGCAGAACCTTGTACTGGCTGGCGGAGCACAACTGTTCCACCTCCATCCTCAAAATGTAACCAATCGCATGGTCAGACCACCACACCATCTCCTTCTCCATCCAAGGGAAGACACAACCAAACACCCCTCCAGCTACCATCCTGCAAACCCTCACCAGGAATAACCATAGCATCACCTTGCAGAACCTTCGCCCTCTAATCCACAACATCCTTGCTCCCGCAAAATACACCAACCTAAATGTGGATAAACTTGCTGAACTCTGTAATAAAACACTCAAATCTGCAGTAGATATCATCGCTCCTATCAAACTCACTAAAGCTAAACCAGCAGCCCACTTCAACAAATGGTTCACCCAGAGCTTAAAATCCTGCAGAACTCCAAACGAGAAAAACACCCAACCAGGCCAACAAAAATCTATTCACGTTAGCGGCCACTACCTACAAAACCTCTGTCCTCAGGGCCAAAAAGGAGACCTATGATAACAGAATTGAGAACACCAAATCTAGAACAAAAGAGCTCTTCATCATCCTCATTGAACTCGAGTCCCCCTGCCCACCCTCAGAAACTTGTGTGAAAGGTGAAGACTGGTGTGAGAGGATCCAAAAAGCCTTGGCAGACAAAATTGCCATGCTACAAATGAAAATTGAAATGAAAAAGCTCCTCTACCTCCCACCTCTAAAACTCTATCATGCCCCCCTTCTTTTTCACCCCTATATCCACAAAAGAAGTGAAAGGCATCATCAAAGGCCTCAAACCATCCAGATGCCAAGGAAACTCCTGTCTAGCTCCCATCATCCAGGAAGGCGCCACCAACCTGGCCCCCTTCATAACAACCCTAATTAACGCATCCTTCAAAATGAGCTCAGTCCCTAGCAGCCTCAAGGAGGCTTGGTCATGCCCCTGCAAAAAAACCTAACCTAGACCCTAACATCCCAACCAACTACAGGCACATTACCACTGTCCCTTACATCCTAAAGATTTTAGACAGAGTGGCCTAGCTACAAATCGAGAAGCATCTGGAAGAGAACAACCTCCTGGGCCTTAGAAAATCTGGCTTCATACCAAAGCATGGAACAAAGACAGCCCTCCTGGACTTAAAAATCCAGATGGACGAGGTAAAGGATAAGGGCAACCTCGCCATTCTCCTGCTGCTTGACCTCTCGGCAGCCTTTGATCTGGTCAACCATCAGATCCTCACGGAACATCTGATGGTCTCAGATGCCTTCTCGAGCCAGGCGACCACCTGGGTCCAATTCTTCCTAGCCGACTGAACCACCGGGGTCCTTTCACCAGGGACTTCAGCCCACCCCATCCCCATCCTCTGTGGTGTCCCACAAGGCACGTGCATCTCACCAGATTGCTACAAAGAGGATGCCGCACTTTTCAATAACCTCTACCTGGAGATCCAAGCCTGGATTGCCGAACAAGGCTTATGCCTTAACGAACTGAGCTCCTTCTCATCGGCTCCCAACCATGGCTAAACAAACTGGACCCCTGTTACACGTCTATCAACATAGACGGTAACCAAATCACTATAACCAAAGAAATTAAAACCCTAGGTGTCTATCTAGATTCCACAATCTCGCTCGAAAAACAGGTGAACGCTACAGTCTACTACACAGGTTATACAAATAAGCTCATTAATCCCTGCAAACCCTTCTTTTCGCCTTCCAGCTGCATCACACTAGCCAGAGCATAAGTGCTCTCAAAAATGGACTACTGTAATACCCTCTTTCTTGGCACATTGGAACATAACTTGAACAAACTGCAGGTCCTGCAGAATAATGCCCTCAGAGCAGCTCTGATCATCCCACGGCACTCACACATCTCCAGCTTCAGACAAGATGCCCACTGGCTCCCTGTACGAGACAGAATCAAACTTAGATCCCTCGTCATTGTCCACAAATGCCTATCTAATGAAGCCCCCAAATACTTGTCAGACAAGTTCAACAAACACAACTGAACCAGACCAACCAGAAAGGTGTACCCTTACTGACTTTCCATCCCCAAATTCTCACAAAAAAAGGAGGCAGATCCAGATTCCCGGTCCTAGCTGCCAAACAATGGAATACCATACCACTGAACCTTAGAGCAGAACCCTCCTTTTGGACCTGCAGAGCGAAAGCGAAGGCCTGGCTCTCCAACAAGAACTCCATCCCATCTGACTCACCAACTAATGTACTCTTATCCTGTGTCTGCCTATCGACCACCATGTAATCATCTGAACCTATTGCCATTATCTTGTATGTCTATTCTCTGCCTGTATGTATTTACTCTGCTGTAACCGCCTTCAAGTCTCCGACGCCCAGTCACCTCAGGGTTCGGCATGCGGTATAAATAAAGAAACTAAACTAAACTAAACTGATTCTGCTTTTTCCCAGCGCAAAGGTGGTTTTCTCTTATATGCCACATAGCACACTATGGAACAACCCCAATGTCCTCTGTCCCCAGCAAGATGCTGGAAGGTGTCTTGCAAACAGAGGGATATCTGCATTTTTGTGCAGTGCGGGGCTGTTCTATTATAACAATGAGAACATTGATTCTCTTAATTGAACTTTTTCACTGCAGATGGCATTTCTTTGTCCACCATTGGAAATGCCATTTTGTTCTACAATCCAAGGGATGCTTTGAATAGGTTCATATAAGATTGTAAGCAGGAGAAGAAGAGAAAACCCCCCAAAGAGCACAAAACAAAGGGTATTTGTTTGCAAGCACCTTTTTTTTTTAAGAAAAGGATCTTTTCAGATCCACCACTAAAGAGGAAATCTATCCTGCTTTAAATGTTATTTTCCCACCCCTGCACAATACACAATATGTCTGTGGACACTGCAGTAGTCCACGGATTGCATGTGCCACATCCAGGGCTTCTGAGGATGGCAGGCATAGACATGGACTGTGGATGCCAGGAGATTGGTCAATAAGGTTTCCTGTGTGTGGTGTGCAGGGAGAGAATGTGGCAGCAGGTCTCTTTCCTGCAAGCAGTGCAGGTGGCTATGGCAGGTGGCTGTGTCTTTCAGGCAGCAGAGCATGTGGATTTTGTGGGATTCATGGATACATTGGTTGTAGGTGCATGCAGAACAGTGTGGAGTGGCAGCACATCTTCGATTCCCTCATGTGGATGTGTACTGTTATGGAGTGTTTGATATGAAGTTGCTGGATTTGCCTACCTTTTGTGCCACTTTGATGATGCAGCATCATTCCGCCGTTATTATTGTTCATTGTGGAGGGAACAGTTTAGGACATTTTACCGGAATCTCATTTTAGTTTGTGATGAAGGTGGCACTTGGGAAAGTCTTGGACATGTTTCCACACTCACAAGTAACTTTTTATCGCATTGCCCAGTGACAGATGTGGCTGCGCTCTACTTCAATGTCTCCGCAAATGGAAAATGTGAGTCGCAATGTCAACAAGGCTGTTTGCGCCTGTTTGAGAGATGTGGCATGTCCTCCTTCCACAATAAAAATATTACATTTTGTAACACCAACATTTTTCGCAAAGTCGGAGTCCATCCTACTGATTTTTTTGTGAAATCTCCAAAATGCATTGCAGCCGTGTTTGCAACTATAACAAGCATTTTTGCAGTTGATGTTGTCCACTTCAAACCTTCCAAAACAAAAAGTCTATTTTCAGAGTTAACACTTTCTCACAGGGAAAAGTGCATTGTTTTTGATGGTGCCACCTCCTAAATTCACACGCTGCACAGTGGCCTACACCATTACATTGGCACTTCTATTTTTAAACTGTGAAAGGTGCCTCTGAAAAGAGCCTTTTTTTAATGTTTGTGTTTTGTGAATTTTCTGGGATTTTTTTATACACGACACACAAGGGAGGGATAGTAGGGAGATAGGGAAGGGGCATACGCCACAGGGATAAGAAAGGGCAGATGGGGAGAGGAAGATGTTTGGTGTACCTCATTGAGTTGGGGTCACTTTCCTTTGTGGTCCAGGACCGCAGCCTCAAATCCACCCTGTAAATGCTCATCCCTGCAGATTACTGCATCACAGTATACATACAAAACAGTGACCTTTGAAATGTAAGGATCTACTGCGCTTTGTATGCCCTGTGAGGCTGTTTGAGGAATCTTCTGCCCCACAGGAGTGTCCCTTGTAGTGACAGGAGCAGATGTCGAGGATGCTGCACTGGAACTCAACCTGCTACCCTGTTCGAAGGGACCAACCCTCTGAACTGCTGCTTTGTAGTTGGATCTCAGGTGTCGTTGCATGGATGTGGTCCCATACCTATACAGCTCAAGTTTGGCACAGCTGAGGCACTCGTTACAGCAAACCTTGGCTGCACTTGCCTTGGGCTTACCATCTATAGTGGTAAAAATCCTCCACACTCAAGACTCACATCGACAGCTGGTAGTGGGGACTTCCACTACCTCATTGTTACGGAGAATTCTCACCAAAGTGCCAATACGTCCCACCTTAGAGCCTTCTAGCTCTTTTGATAAGCTTTGGGACTTCGAACTTTTCATTTCCAATGTGTTTTCTGTGCTTGTTTCTTTTTAAATGGAGTCTAACCAACTCCATGGGCATCCCCTTTTTCTTGTGTGTCACACAGCACCTTCAGTGCAGCGGCACAGGGATGTCTTTTAGACTTCCCAAGGTTTAAATACCTTCTCTGGGGTGAACTTCCCCAGAGAATGTGAAGTAAAATTGACTTTGAATTCATAGACCCAGCACACACTATCTTCCTATAGAGCCTGGAGGGGTCACCTAGTGTCCCCCGTGTCTAAACACGCATGTGGCAGTCAAATATCACCCTTTCCTATTGAAATAGCTGGTGGCAGTGGTTTTAGAACAAACTACCATGATTTTTCCCGACCGCGAACACTGGTTGCTAAAATCGCGGCATTCATGTTTTTCAATATGGCTCCTGAGACCCCTCTATAAAAACGGATCCTGGTCATCTTTTTTTGCCATTTCTTTTTGGAAAGGTCCTTCTAGTGTTTAACTCTGCATGCCAAACTAGGTTTGGTCCCTTTATTCATGTGCCTTTGGCAGGCTTCAGGACTGAAGCCCTCCCCTGGTGTCTGAGTGTCTGGGGTGGGCAGGAAGTGAGGGAGGTGCCCAAAACTCTCTGTGATTCGTCTCCTAGGACACCCAAATGCACTCTGGAGAGATTGGCTGGCTGACTGTCCGGCAAAGACAGCGATCCTGCTGGGTGAGTGACAGCTAGGCTGGAATAAATGGGAGAAAACAGTTTAAAAGGTAAGTCTATGGGCTTGGAAGGCAGAGCCAACCACTGGAATGAAAGAACCAAAGAAGAACTGGAAGAAGAGGACTGCTGCAACTCCTAGACTGTTGGTTACCCGGTGAAGCCCTGCTGCAGGTCAGAATCTGCTCTCCTCGACAAAGAAGCCCCTTCAAGGACGACTTCTCCCTTTGACTTGGTGGGACCAATCAACTCAGAAGCCACCTGGATAACATTCTCAAGGCTTGTTAGGATTAACGAGGGAGAGGGACACCAGCTTGTGTGCTTGACCTACAGCTACTGGAACTGAAGTGACTCTATCTTGTTTGTTTTCTTCGACAATCCCGTGCAGTACAGGAGTCCCCCGACATCCTACCTATTGTCCCTACGACTGAGGCTCAGGAACAGTGAGATCTGCAGGAAATGCCAGGAACCAACGACTTCAGCTGCATTTGTTTCTTAATTTTAAGGTACTGTGCCCATCTGATTGAGAGAACTTACCTCTTGCAGTAAAAGTTTGTGGAACTTTCCCAACTTGCAGGCCTAATCAGCTTGTGACCTCGCAAATGATTCTTTTTTTGTGCAAACTACTTCTGACAACATTTGCAAAGAGTTTACCATTTGATACCAGAACTGCTTTTCCTATCCAGAACATTAGCCCATTGACTTTGGCCTAGGCGTATTGACTTGAATTGAACTGCTCTGGTGAACTGAAACTATTTGCACTGTTGAACAAGCATTTGTGAACTATTCCTCTTTATCGTAAGCCTTTTTGCTCACTTTAAAGTAATGAACTGCCATTTTGCTCCCACTTCAGTGAACCTCAAACTGTCTCAGAAACGTATAGTTTTGTATGGTAGTGTATTGGTATATAATATTAAGTAGCCTCCTTCTAGTGAATGTTTTCTAAATAACTGCGTAATAAATCTAAACATGTTTTACCAAGAAAACTTGAGAGTAAGTGTCTATTTGAACTACTATGAATGTAAGTCCTCTGTGTAACTTGATTTACTGCTCACATTTCCTCATGCGATAAGCCTGGCTGCTTAGCTCGCTACCACAAACTGTGCAGTACAGACTTATACCAAAGGTTGGTCTTGCTTACACCTGTGGTCTTAATTGTGGGTGGTGGTCCAAGAGGGTACTGCCTGAAATTCTGCCTAACAGTGACCTTTGAATGGTAAGGATCTACTGCGCCTTGTATGCCCTGCGAGGCTGTTTGAGAAAACCACTACCCCCACAGGAGTATTCATTGTGGTTACAGGATCAGATGTCAAGGATGCTGCAATGGAACTCAACCTACTATCTTGTTTGAAGGAGCCAACCCTCCAAACTGCTGCTTTGTAGTTGGATCTCAGGTGTCTCCACATGGAGGTAGTCCAATAACTGTGCGTCCCAGGTTTGCCACAGTTGAGACACTCATTGCAGTGAACCTTGGCCGCATTGGGCTTACCATCTACAGTGGTAAAAAGTCTCCACACTCAAGACTCACATCGGCAGCTGGTAGTGGTGACTTCCACTACCTCATTCTATGCTTTCTCTTCTTCCTCCTGTGCATCGTCACACCTGTTCCCATCTCCAGGCTCTTGGGAAGGTGGTAGTGGTGTTGGTGGGGGTGGTGCTGAGGCAGAGGCAGCAGGTGCAACAGCAGTGGATGCCATTATTCAGATAGTCCAGGAACTCAGCAGGCCAGTTGTTCGTATGTGCATGTACCAGGTGTCCGCTGGACATGGGTGGGCTCCCCAAACTAATGTCAACTTTATGCGGACATGCCGGACAGGCCCTTTGTTCTCAGGACCCGGGAGGAAGAGATGAGCATGCTCTCAAGTGTTCGCCGGACAGGGCTGGGTTTTCTGAACTAATTAAAAGTACTCCACAACTTTGCGGACACGTCAGACAGGCGCGTTGTCCACAGCGCACAGGGAATGAGATGTGCATGCAACCAGGTGTCCGCAGGACAGGGCATGGCTCCCTGTACTAATTAAAGGTATGTCACAGCTTTGCGGACATGTAGACATGCACAGAGACCTACAAACACCTTCATTTTGAATGCAGACTTCAAGGACATACGCGATGTCCATAGTACACCTCCATTTTGATGAATTACAAATAATCCAGACAGTCACCCGCTCTGCAGACTCCCAACTGGACTTTTAAAAAAGAAAACACACACACAGCAACAGTATACTCATAGAACTTTATTTACACACATAAATGCACACAATTAGGAAAGGAAAGGAGTAGCAGAAATGGAAAAATATACAGCGGAATTGGGGTATTCCACAGATTGGTCATCAGAGGAGGAAGGGATTGAAGTCTCATCATAACGTCTTTGCCTACAGGGGATTTGCGGGGATGGTTGGCTGGGACAGAAAGAAGGTGTACAGGTGCAGGTGGAGCAGTGGTATTTAATATTGTCCATTATATGTCTCTGTATAAATTATTTTAAGTCATCGAACCTGTTCATGAATTGGTCAATTTTTGCCTCCAAGCTCACTAGTTTATTTATCACACTGTTTGTTTGGTTTTGTATGTGCCCATGCAGTTGTGGAGGAGCTGCTGCTTCTTGGCCTTTCCCTTCAATTCCCGTATATACTGTTAAAGTTTCAGGTACATGTGAAGCAATGTGTGTTAATTCTCTTACCTTTCAAAGTGCACTGTGTACCAATGGAGTCATTGTCTTCACTTATTTCAGCCCGAGGGAAATTCTCCTCATGCCACTCCTGGGTGCTTGCCATTTCTGTGTAACAAAAGGGAAATCATTTTTACTAGTATTGTACACAGAACAAAATGCACAGTTATAGGAAAAACAATATAGTGTACTTACCACTTTGTAGTACAGTTCTGCTGTCACTACTTTGCACTTGCCCCGCTGACATTTGCTTCTCAGTTCGTACGTAAAGCAGCACTGAGGTAATACTGTTAGAAGCACAGGTTATTTGCTTGGTGCATTCCATTATGTTGCACACTCTATGCAATTTCATTGCTGATTTTATAAGTACAGAGTTTGTACACCTATTTCATTTTTCCATACAATTCATGTGTTGGTCTTTAAAGATGTTCAGTTTCTTTGCTGTATGCTACCATAATGTGAAAGAACCCTCGCGCTATTGGGCAGTGTGGATTCCACCCGATATTCGCGAACAGTCGCATAGTCCGCGCACCTCGAGGTTATCAGCATGGGGGCAGAGGGTTTCGTGTGTAGTATGGTATATCTATTCAAATTAAGGGTATCCTCGTAAAAATATATCAAATTCAGTGAAAAAACGTTGTTAAAGGGACATAATAGTTCCCCAGAAATTCGCCAGTTATGGTAAGCTAAGCAACTATAACTTGTGCCACCACTGTGCACTGCTAAGACTAACACCCATGACATCAAAGATGACATCACAAATGTCATTGATGACATCACTGATGACAATCTGAGACCTATAGAAAATTGCCCTTTTTACTGAAAATGGTGGATAAATTGGCAACCATACAGCTCCAGGAACATGTGGAAAGCCAGAAGATTCTCCACCCTGAGCTGACTGGGTTCAGGTCTTCCCATGGCACAGAAAGCGATCTTCTGGATTTGCAGTCAGAAATGCTTAACGTGATGGATAAGAGCAAGGTGGGGCTGTTGATGTTATTAGACTTATCAGCAGCCTTCGACCTCGTAGATCAGGAAAAACGTTCCCACCCTACTCCTGGAGGATATTCTGCACAGGTGGGTAGGGGAGGTTTCTCGCTATTGGATCCCAACCTTGGGGTTGGACGAGCGAGGGTCATTTGGGATTGGGGAGGAATTGCCTGAAGGTAAGATATGGTAGCCCCCTTTTTCCAATGACCCCCTACCTGACATTCTGTCTTATTGCATGACCGCAGACTGTCCCCTTTTCCCTTTGACAAAACCTTCCCGCTCTGCTAAAACACAGCGAAATCCAACAGAGGCACTTTTTTTATTTCTATCAATGTCCCATTAACAAGGACAGGCAAATTCAGGCACTGAATACAGAACACACACACCTGAGGACTGTTAACACAGCATAGGTGTATCATAGGAGTGAGTTAGAGAAACCGAATGAGTGAGCTAGAGCCTGAGGAGGTCCACGAGTCAGAGTACGAGAGCACAGGTGAACTGTTACGGCCAGAGAACCTGAGACCAGCTGGGGGAGAAAAGACGGCTGAGACACTAAGAGCCTATGGTGCAAAAAGGCTAATGAAATCGTGGCAAGGGAGCCGTGTCTCCAAGGAGCCAGGAGGGTGTTAAGTGCAAAGCTGCTCTCCCAAGTGAAGTCCGTGGAGAGTGTTCATTATCCTGGGCCAGAGAAGCTGCCCTGGAGAGTTGGAGGGGCTTGCAAGGAGCCCTTGGTCTTCAGTCAAAGAGAACGCAACAGTGATGTTAAAGAAATCACAACCGGTGAGTTCAAAGCCAGAGTGGAACCCGGTTGATAATAGCAGCAAAGCGTGAGGGATAAAATGTGGCAAGCAGTAAGATAATTACAAGGACAAGCGTATGATAAGAAATGCGCTGAAGAGGAAAGCTTCAATTCTCCATTGTGAAAGCTGAAAGGTGAGAGAAACAACATAGCAAAAGTTTGCATGTGCGTTTACACAAAGTGAAAGGAGCTCTAGTGAACAGAGACACTGTCAACAGGAGTGAAGTTCATGGAGAGATCGAATATGGAAGCAAGTGAAGGGGGGTTATGCTTGAGGGCAAAGACACAGCGAGCCACCACAAAAGTTTGGTGATGAATTGCAAAAGGTACCAGGGGCACAGTGAGAAGAGGAAACTGAAAGAGGGGCTTAAGTATCAGAGTGGCCCCACACAGGACTGAAAGTAATGCGTGTTCATCAAAAGTCTCTGATACGTTGAACTGCTGAGTAACTGTTTGAGTTGAGCCAAGGTGTCAACTCTGCATGGGGCTGAGGAATACTGGGCGATGTTGAAAGACTCTAATACACCAATAAACCAACCTGTTGTGAACTGTGAAAGTCTTGTGATCTATTGATCAGTAGCAGACTTCCTGAGGAGGCGTGACATAGAGGAATTTTTACCTAAAGGAACTTTGAACTTGTGCGACCAGAACTGTTTGAACTTTGTAAAAAGAACTTTATACAGTGCCTTTGAAAGTAGAGGAATGCATGCTGAATCCGAAGTGGCTAAAGACTTGGGGAAGGGAGCTGTGGACCAGCTCCACTACTATCCTAACCTTTACTTTGAAGCACACTTTTTATTTATTCCAATCCCATGCACATCATTGTAGTAGAGATTGTGAGGGCAAAAATAGGTTTAACACAGAGGCCCTCATTACGACCCTGGCGGAAAGCAACTGACCTGACCGCCATAGCGTAAATAGCGTTTCCGCCATTGCACGACGGAGTAAAGTGCGGCTAATTCTGGCCCATCGGGCACGAGCACTACGCCTTGGCGGAAGTGCAAAGTCCGCGATGGCGGAAATGTCCCCAAAACGCCCCTCACCGCCATCGTACGGCGACCTAGGTGCAATTCCGCCACCGGACATAGCGGTCACCGTAATGAGCGGCAATCGGAAAATACGGTGACCGTAAATATACGGAAACGGAAGCAAAAACATGGTCCCCGAACGGGAAACAGCACGCCGTACACCTATAAAATCAGAATTTTCACACAACCATTAAAAATACTACCCTGAGAGACATCCCAACCCGTCATCCACCCTAGTGAAACCAAAACAATGGGAAAAGTAGCGAAAAAAGCGTGCGACCGCAAGCGGCAGGTCCACTTCTCACGTGAGGAACTCACGGTGCTCACAGAGACCCTCCAGGAGAATGCTGCCGTCGTCTTCTCGACTCAAATGACCAGGACGGCACTTGCGAACAAGAAGGCCATATGGGCCCTGGTGGCACAGCGGGTAAGTGCGGTGGGGACCGCACCCCGCAACCCACAGCAATGCAGAAAGCGATGGGACGACTTGCGGATACGCGTACGGAGCATACTATCTGCCAACCATAACATTGTCACAGCTACCGGGGGAGGATCGGAATCACCCATCAAGTTGACCCCCTGGGAAGAAATCTGTGCCTCCACCATTGGAATGGAGACCATAGAGGGAGTCGGAGGGATGGAGAAAGGAGTGCAGACATCCG
This sequence comes from Ambystoma mexicanum, assembly GCF_040938575.1. NCBI lineage: Eukaryota > Metazoa > Chordata > Amphibia > Caudata > Ambystomatidae > Ambystoma > Ambystoma mexicanum. Next base: position 1,365,525,903 of record NC_090933.1, read on the forward strand.
AAGAATCAGGTAGGTGTCCCAAATAAAACTATGCTAAAACCACAATGTCCAATCATGTGAAGTACCATGTGTCCACATAGTGCAACAGAAACACATGTCCAGGAGAACGTCCACTTACATTGGCCTGATAGCGCACATTAAAAGTCAACTTAAATAAATAAATAATTAAAATTCCTAAAAACACCCTCTACACATGTAGCAGGCACCCCCTAACTGCAGGCTGCAATACAACTGCACCCTCAAGCCACACAAAAATGAAACCACCTCCAAGGCCCTGACCCAAATCACCCTCAGGTACCACCCCAATGCATGTGATACATTGCCATTCCAATTTCCACAGACCCATAAATAACGCTCGCCCTCCTTTACTCCACCACAGGGTCCGATTCAAACGACGAGCTCCATGACACCCCTACCAGCACACCTGCAAAGAGGGCCAAGACCAACGGCCAAAGACCCTCCACCTCAGCTGCACGGATCAAGACACGGCAGCAGCACAAATCAAGTGGCAGCACACAGGAGGGGACTTCAACAGGCACCCCAGCAGCCAGCATGGCCACAACACCACCACCACCACAGGCCCCCCCAATGGATGCCACAGAAGGCACTGCTTCTGGTGGCAGCAGCACCATAGGTGACACTGCATTAATGGCAGCATGCTCCGACACAGAAAACGGTGATGTCGATGTACGATCCATCCATGACCTGTCTCAATCCCCCTGTTTGTTTCATCCCGTACACCATGAGGATACCACTCAGGGGCACTCACAAGACGACGACTGGCCATCCCCCACAAGCCCTGTGTCAAGGCAACATGAGGTGATCAGCCCCTCTGAGACACCACCGCAAATGGCCATGGCCCAGCAGAGGCAACAGTCCCTCGACCAGGTGATCGTGCAACAGCAGCAACTGGCCACGCTCCTCAAGGACCATGCTGATGAATGTGGGGGTACCAAGGCAGCCATAGAAACATGTACAGAGACACTAAGGGCAGAAATGGAGAGAAGCACCGAGAGCCTGAGAGTACAAATGGAGAGAAACACCGAGAGCCTGAGAGTACAAATGGAGAGAAGCACCGAGAGCCTGAGGGGGGAACTGCATGCGACGTCCAAAGACGTATGTGCTGAACATGCCGCTGTATGCCTTGTGCTCACTGAGCTCTCACAAACCCTTAGGGACATGCATGGACGTGAGCAGGCAGAGACATCATCCGTTGCAAGTTCCGTCCAGGGCAGCCCCCAACGTAGATCTGGGAGGAACCTGCGCTCCACAGGCAGGGGTGCCCCTGATACCCGGAGAGGGGGCTTGCAATAGCGTCTGCCCACTGACAATGAGCATCCTTGGACACTGGTGTTCGGGGGGGAGGTAGGAGGGTGGAGGGGGTGTGTTGGGCTTACTTGGGTGGCGGGTCGATGGGGTGTCTAACACAATTTCACATATGCTATAAACATTTCACAATCATCCAATGAGATGTGTGGACATTGATCTTTGTGTACGAGGCCATTATAGGCGTACAGTCCATATTGTGCATGTTCCAGACACACACAGTGCCAGAAGTCCCGTGTCCATGTATCAGCCACCAGGCGTGAGTGCTAGAAGCATGAATCTATGATAATCTGACGAATTTCACGGCCCTCCTGTGCCTCGCGGACTCCTTGAGGTGCTGCCACATCCCCACCCACATCATGACCATATTCAGGTGCTTGCAGTTCTGCGTCAGGGGGCATGGGCACATTTCTACGTATGCACATGTTGTGTAGCATGACACATGCCATGACCATCTTTGCAACCTTCTCATGGCGGTACAGGAGTGCCCCGCCAGACCTGCTGAGGCAGCGGAAACAACCCTTCAGTAGGCCGAATGCCTGTTCTATGACTACACGGGTACGTGAGTGGGCATGGTTGCAGTCCTCCTCATGCTGGTTCTGTGGGTTCCGGAGTGGTGTAAGGAGCCATCTCTTCAGTGGATACCCGGCATCACCTGTATGTGGACAATAAAGGATGTTTGAGGAATGACATTGCTACGTAAGCACCCCCCCCCTTCCTGCCAGGTCATTGCCGCATCACATACCCCACATTATCATGCATGAAATGAGACTCACCGAGTAGCCAGGATCTGTTCCCTGCATGTCGCTCCATGTAGCGTGGTATTGTAGAGTTCCGTAAGACCATGGAATCACAACAATGTGTAATGATCCTGTTTGAGTCACACACCATTTGTACATTAAGAGAATGATATTGTTTTCGGTTGCGGTACTGGGCCTCCATGGCATGTGGGACTACCAATTCCACATGGGTGCAGTCGATGGCACCAATGCAACCCGGTATGCCGGCAAGTGCATGGAATCCCACTTTTGTGTTCGTAATTTCCTGCTCCGAGCGTGGTAGAGAGATGTAGTCGTCTGCGTGCTTCAGGAGGGCATCGAGCACTTGCAATAGTGTCCGTGACAACAGTGGCTGTGAAATGCCATGCAACTGTCCGACTGTGTGCTGGTAGGTGCCTGTGACCAGGAAGTGGAGTACAGACACCACCTTCAGTAGGGGTGGGATGCCGGTTGGGCTATCTATCATGCTCACAAGGTCAGCGTGTGTCATGTCCACAATGGCGGTTATGGTGTCCCGGTCCAAACGGTAGAGGGTGTGGATCTGCTCATCAGTGAGGTTGAACGGATGTGCTCGGAGGCGTGGGATTGCGGGCTGCCTGCGTGGTGGTAGTGGCTGTGCTGGTGGGCCTTGCTGGCCCTGCCTTGCCCTCCTCCTCCTCCTGCGTCTCCTCTGTGTGGCCGGTTGTTGTAGTAGTTGGTGTTCGTCTTCTTCTTGAAGTTGGAGTACTTGCAGTGCTATCAGGTCCCCCAGGGCCAACATTGCTAGTCCTGCCGGTAGCATTTTGGAGTGGGTGTGGTTGTGGGAGGGGGTTGGGAGTGCAATTTATGTGTTTTCAAGCTGTATAGCCTCCACCTGTGGTGATTCATTCCACCTGTGCAAGCTGCAATCTCCTTTGGGCGAGCACGTCTCGCACACAACGCTGCAAATCGACGCATGGCATCTTGCTATTAAAATCATGTATTTCCTCCCGATGGCAGTGAGATATTGCTTCATATGTTAATTCTGCTATGGTCCCATTGTTTCACATACTATCTTTGCAGTCGGGAACAAACTTGTGAAGGGTCAGTGGAATGTAGTACTCGATTAACGGTGGACCCTCATGCAGCGATGTACCGCGGTTCACCGACGGGCGGGGCGTCCCATTTGTGAGTGAAGCCAGTTGCCATTTTCACACACTGCCGCACTAAATGGATGGATTTGTGATTTCAAGCGGTCACAGATGCCTTTTCGACGTGATGTTGCAAATGAGGAATTCGAAGGACAGCGCTTTCGGTTTCCAGCTAACGGCGAGGAGACGCCCACAGGTCTGACTGCAGATAGAAAGTTCTATTGTTTAATGTCCTTGGGACAGGGGCCATGCCGAGAATGCAATGATTGATATGAATAGTATGGGATGCGCAATAGCGTAGTGGAGGATAAGGCAGGACGTTCCCAAATACATGTTACTTCACAACACTAGAATTCCGGCCTGGAGCACAGTGGATTTTGCAGTCTGCATTAAGCACAGACTCAATGGAAATTTCAAATGTTATGTGAGTAAATAATCAGGCGTTTTTATACCGGGATGAGGGAATGATGTATGGATGCATGGACAGATGATTTAATAGAGAGTCTGCCATGTACATGGCTTTTTGGAATCTATCAACTTCCTCTGCGCCATGTGATGCAGGGCTGCCATAGTGGGACCATCGTCTATCTGCCCTTGTTGAACCCTCCCTGTCTCGACGCGCCTTCAAACACTTGTGTCTATGCACGTTACTAATCCCATCTAATGGATTCTGTTTTAACAGACGCATGCACACAAACACTCGTTTGTAATAGTGTTTTCACCTCGATTTATATAGTTATGATTCGCAAGTGATTTTTGGGTGCGAATAATCCTTTTGAGTGGGCTAGCATGCATATGGCTGTGGATTTAGTGTGATCTTTGAAGTGAGTAATTCAAATGGAGTTCAGATGCCCATACTATTCTTTTTCGTTTCATTTGGGTGACAGGTATCTCCTCCCCTTTTGCCGCTGCCATCTGTATGCCACTCCTGCAGATGGCTTTTACTCCCGACACCTGCTGCTTCGTGTTAATCAGTGGAGCACCATTACGATCTTTTGGGATGATCGCCAATGGCCCACATGCCCTTACGCAGTACTAGTGGCTAGGAGCAACATTTCGAGCTTTCAGCTGGACTAGTGCCTACCTAATGGGACGGCCCTGCGGTTCTAGGCGCTTCCATGTTGCCTTTTTGAACGTGAATGTAGCCCCTGTGTACCATGGAGGAACAGGGCGTCACACAAGAAGAAGCTGGTCATTTATTGCGGATGCAGCCCACAATTATGAGATATGATTTGGAGTTCATGACCTAATAGCTGTATGGCCCGGGTGATTTTGTTGTGCATTAAATTTTGATTATGATATTGACCGTGTAGCGTTATTCTTTGCAAGTAATGTAGCATATTCCTATTTGTGGAGCGATGTATTGTGAGGAGATCTGCTTTGGGTTCGGCCTTCTGAGTATAGTTGCGTGGTACTGTACTGGGCGCGTTTGCCTACGAAGGCCAGTAAGGTCAGGGATAGGGGATGCAATTATGTCTGTTTTGATGATGTCATGCTCATGGGAGGGGGATTAGCTTTTGTGTAACAGATGCCGGTCAGCCAGGTGGATTGGTGGAATGATGTGATTTTCAGAATATGGCTGGTCACAGGTGCCTGTGTTTGCGTGCGTTTCTTGGAGGGAGACTGAGGTCATGTCCATTGGAATAGCTTCTGTATTCGTGCCATCTGTGCCCTGCTGCTCCCATTGGCCCCTCTTGAGATGTGCCTGGCTGCTCAGTCACTCTGCCAACTTGTGTGGTACATGCTTATGCTGATGGTTGGTTTGTTTACTGGCAGGAGTACAGGGCTGGTGCAGTCTCACTCAGGATACTGCTTTGTATGTTGCCTTACACTGGTGTCAAGCGAAGGGGGGCCTGTTTTTGTTTGTCTCAGTTTTCAGTTCATGTTGCTGTACTTGAAGCTTCACATGCCTGTGCTGCATCAGTACGGCAATGGTGCCATGGCTAATATGGATGGCCACTCACAAGGCACTTGGAGCCCCTACATTCATTTGTTCGTTGGCATGCATGGGTGACTTGTACATTTCACTGGTTGCATTGTGTGACTTCATTGCACCTACGAGGAGTTGTGCAATTTGGCAGGGAGTGGTGTACAGGCACTCAGTAGGGCCTTTTACGGTTGGTTTGCGATGCCGTACTTCTCACCATGGCGGAATGGTACTTTCCGCCATGCTTGATGGCGTTAGGTACATGTCCGCTAGGGTCAGAATTCCCGTACCGTTGCGCCATGGTGGTAATTACGGTTTCGCAGTGCGCGCGTGCGCGTACTTGGTGCAGTTAGCGTTGGCGTTCACTACGGTGTCGCTAATGGCATCGTACTTTACGGTGACGGGTCATAATCGCACCGAGCGGTATTCGATGGCGGTATTGCATTTCCGCCATCTTTTTTCGATTTCCGCCAGGGTCGTAATGAGGGCCAGAAACTTCTGTTTTGACTAACTTGACTGACGTTTATATTTGTGTTGATGTCGAGACTACTCCCATTATAGACGTAGGGCAAGTTAGGCAATCTCCAAACCCCTTCCTTTTAAAATAAAGGTTTTCATGAACTTGAATAATTCTGTCTGTGTTCCTCTCATGATATCATGCCTGTCTCACATATGGTATCTGGCGTGGGATGCAGCTCAATCAAGGTTGGGGGACACTAAAATATGAAAAGCTAAGTAGAAGAGCCTCCAATCCAACTGTGGCCATAGAAGGGTCCATTAGATTTGATATGTGCAGTAGCAGGGAGATACATAAGTATCACCTCTGGATTGTCCATATGTATAGGGCAGTTATATGAGAATAGCATGTTCAAACTCTGAAAGTCCAGTGAGCACTTTTCTTAGCATACTGTCATTTGGATGAGGAAAAAGGAAGTTGTTTTGTTTCTTATAATTGCAATGAGTTTGGTTTCACTTTAGATGACTAGAGCACAATCTGGTATTACATTGAAGGTAATGGACGCACTGCTGTCTCTTTAAGTAAAAGTGCAGCTCTCCATGGATTGAGTAAAACAGCATTGTCAGCCACATGTCTTTGTTTTCCTTACTGAAATGCTTTGTGCATATCTTTGCACTTTTGAGATTTAAGCCCACTTTCCTTCCTTTGAGATTTAGGAATGTTTTTGGTTAAATAGACCTCATGTCTGACATCACCATTTCTGTGCTGGCCTTATACTTCAATGGGATTTTGCAAATCACGCTGGCCTCCGTATTTCTGGCATTCAGGGGACATATTTTGCCCCACACCATGCCTGTCTCACTTATGGTGTCAGTAATGGGATGCAACTCAATCGAAACAGGTTGGGGGACACTAAAATATGAAAGGCTAAGTAGAAGAGCCTCCTATCCAAGTGTAGCCATAGAAGGGTCCATTCAATTTGATATGTGCAGTAGCAGGGAGGAACAAATTCAACCAGGGAAAAGAGAACCAATACCCATGAATCTGGTATATATACCACCCCATGGATGTTACATAAGACTAGCCCCAAAAACAGGACTGGCTTGGAAATCTGGGCTTGATGTTTTGGCCGGAGTCCAGACTTTTGAGGAGATATTAAAGTCCTATTACAGAAACATGGGGAGACTGAGTTTAAGTTCCAAATAGGAACAAAATAGCCCAAGGAACATTTTAAAGCACCATGATTCCCAATTTTAAAGGGGGGGCTGACAAGGGCGAACCAGATATGGGTGCACTGAATTTTTGGTGAGGCCGATGAAATAGCTGTCCCACACATGTCCTCACAACCTAGAAATGAGGAACCTAACATTCTCCCTGACTTAGCTGTTGCCCAAAGAAACAATCCTTTGCTGGATGAGGCATTTCTACAAGTAATACCCGAGCAGCAGAGAACGGAGGGGTGAGGTCCCTTCTTTCTAAAACAGGGATTGCTCTACAGGATATAAATCACAGGAGAAAGAATAATGAAAATTCAGCTTGTGGTTCCCAAAAGCCATACAACTTTAGTGTTCGAGACTGCCCACTCAGATTGGGGCAAACAAAAACTCATGCCCATATAAGTAATATATTCTATCGGCAAGGAATTAACACAGATATAAAAACTTATCGACAATCCTGTGATGTGTGTCAGAAAACTAGTACACTCATGCCACCACCTGGACCATTGAATCCATTTCTCATTATTGAAATTCCCTTTTCTCTAATCAGAATGGATATCATTGGTCCTCTTGAGACCTCTAAATTAGGAAACAAATTTGTACTAGTGATTGTGGACTATGCCACCCGACTCCCTGACACGTTCACCCTGAGAAACAACACTACACAACAAATATTAAAACACCTGCTTCCATTCTTCTCCCAAGTAGGATTCCCAAGACAAATTTTGACCAGCCAGGGAACAAACTTCATGAGTATACTAGTGGGAGAGGTAAAATAACTATTAAATGTCTCCACCTCTGTTTACCACCCTCAAACGTATGACCTTGTGGAATGCTTCAATTAAATGCTGAAAACCATACATAGACAGTTAGTGAATGAAGATGGGAAAAGCTGGGATCAAATGAGTCCCTGGGCCCTCTTTGCCATCAGAAAAACCTCTCAAACCTCCACTCGGTTTTTCCATTTCGAATTACTGTATGGCAGAGAACACTGTGATAACTTGGATATTCTCAGGGAGACCTGGGAGGCGAGAAAGGAGGCCCCAATACCACTTTTACAAACTTCCCAAAAGATAATACAACATATGGCAATCATCAGAAGCATGGCAAAGGCTCATACGGAGAAGGCCGAAACCCAGCAGAAAAATACCTATGTAAGAAGGTATCCATTAGAAAATGTTCTGTTGGACAGAAGCTATTAGTACTCTTACCAACGTCTGACAACAAGTTGATTTCAAAGTCGCAAGGACCTTACACAGTGACAGCACAAACAGGCCCTTGCAATTATAAGATATCTCAGCCTGACCATTGTTTGAAATATCAAATTTGCATTGTATAATTGTATTGTATTGTTCATTTGTATAGAGTACCTGACCCTCAGGTAACAGAGTGTGTTGCTTAAGAAACATAACAAAGTTACAATACATGGTTATGATGTCTAGATACAATATAATATAAGTACCAGGTGTCGTAGGCAGAAAAGGGTTATATACAATGTCACAGTAAATACAAAAAAGCAGACAGATTACCTTACAGGAAGTAGTGGAACATTATTAAGCAATGCAGTTGTAGGTGCAACAAGGTGGGAACCAATCAGTAGGTTTCGGGGCGGAAAGGTTTATTGAGTCTCCACAGTGGTGAGCCAATTCTTTACAGGATTCCTGAAATGGTGTCAAACTAGAAATTATATCGTGCCTCCTATTGCTATGAATATATGTATATTGGCCTACGCCAAGCTGCTAACAAGCTGCTTATAAACTACATGTGAATAAACTTGCATTGCAAGGTCCTGATCTTAGAAACCCTGTAAACTGTCATTTTGGGTCAAGCCGCCATTTTAGGTTTTCTTGCTCTATAAAGTCACCATGTGAGCTAAAATGGTAGCCTATGTTATTCAGAACAGAACTCGATTGTCATGACCTCTGTACAGCTAATGTATAACTTGCCTGCAGGCCACTTGTTAGGGTCATGAGCTGAGACCTTGTCCTTCTGCTGACCTGTGTGTGCAATGGATTACCTGTATCAGCGAAACTGATCTATAATTGAATGAGAACACCTGCTTAACTATATTGTATAAAAAGTCCTTCATTGTAATGTTAGGCCTAGAGCATACATTATTACCATTTCTTCTTGTGAATGTATAAACCTAAGATGAACTAGATTTGACCTGGCAAGGGACCCTAGAGCAGTAACGTATTTATGGAATGGTTAACCCAAAGGAGGGCTGAACAACAGGCTGGAGAAATGTATAAAAGCCTGACTGTTTCAATTAATATTTGCACTCACTGAGCACACCAAACCACGCCGGAGTTCGCTGTGTTGTACTGAGGGTCGATAGCTATCTGAATTTTGTTCTGTTCTTTTGTAACTGGATTCAGTATAAAATAAAGTGCTTTGTATGTTCCTTTGTAACCTGTGTTTGGTGTGTTTCCTTTTTGGTTACCCTGCCTCATATTATTTCCTTGTTTTCACAATGGGGCAATGAGGGTTTGATTCTTAGGTCAGTGAGTATGGAGTTTCATAATTAGTATGCCAGGACGGGGAAGCAGCTACCCCCCGATTTTTGTATGTTGAAATGCGGGACTCTGAGGCAATGAAATTGAGCAGCTCTGGTAGGTTGGTCCGATTGGATTTTGGTAAATCTATCTATAAGGTTTTTGGTTGCTGAGTTGGATAGGCACGTGTGGGTAAGTGTGACAGTTTTGAAAGAGATCCTGTTCTTTAAACAGAAAGTCAACAAACATTACATCTGGTTTCAGATATGTGGTGGGATCTTGGTACATTGAAGGCAGATCTAAGCGTATTATTTTGTAGTACTTGAAGTTTGCTCAAGTTTTGCTTACTGGTACCAATATAGAGTGCATTGCAATACTCCAATTTAGGTAGGAAGAGAGCTCTAGCTATAGTAGAACAACATGTTGTTGAAAGGAAGGGTCTGCTGGCATTTATGAGCTTGCAAGTATAGGCTGTAGCGGTGGCTGTCACATTTACTTGTTTGGTCAAGGTTAATGAGGAGTCGAGATATAATCCTAATGTCTTGACTTCCTTGGAGACTGAGATATTAATGCCGTCTATGTTAAAGGAGTTGTACCTAAAGTCAAGTTTGTTTAGTTTAGATTGGGGGCCAGCGAGAATTAATTCTGTCTTGCCATCATTGAGGCAGAGGCCATGGGTGGCCATCCATGCCTGAAGAATGAGGTATATTTTGTTTAGAAATTTAAAGTCCAAGTTGTAATTCCCAGCGATAGGTATGAGGACTTGGGTGTCTTCTGCATAGTAAGTGTAGGTTTTAGGAAATATTTCATATGTGTATGTAATTTTCCCTCCATGTGTCAACTCCCAAACTTTTTGCTGTTGTTTAGACACCATTCACTGACTTTGCCAGAGAAGCACAGGCTTCAGCTGCACTCCTCTGGGCTTCCGCTCACTTGTTATGGGGCAACTGACATGCCCTTAACAAAGTAAGCACTGGGAGACTTTGTTTCCCTTAGTCCTTTTCTCATGTTGCAACTTCTGTGCAACATGTAACAAGTGTGCAATGTATCTTACCATACAGCACACTTGGGTCTATAGTCATTTCAAAGGCCCTAGATACTCTTGCTGGACTTTTTACAAACTGTGCAGATGTGTCATGGACAGGACTGGTGGCAGCTATCATTTCGCATTATTTTTAACTCCTTCCTTCCATGGTAACTGCGTTACCAAAATGGCCATGCCACAAGGTTCTTTGTCCTGTCCTTTGGCCATCTTGCCTCTTCACCTTCCCCAGGTCGAGTCGACCCAGGCCAGTCCTTATTTGGTCATGCATTTTTCCACGCTTTTGCGGGCTACTGCTTGCCTTTGGTGTGCGCCTCCAGGATGTGGGCTGGGATATCTGGTCCCAATACACATCCTAGGTGCCAGAGAGTCTGGAGTGTCCTGAATGCCTGAGACCACCGTTTTCTGTGATTGGTCCACATATGGAGTGTGTGTTTGTGAGCAGATCTCCCATTGGGTCCTCTCCATTTTGGCTCAAAGGGAACTTTGGATAAGAGGAGGCTGGAAACATCACTACCAATTAGATCTCCTGAGTTCTCACTGAACAAAGGATAGGATCCAAGTATCCTGCAACTACGAAGCTGAGTCAAGGAACCGCTGGTGACCCGCTGGAAGGTTTAGCACCCTGAGCCTGCTGTCGTCCCGTCAGACCCCTCTGCATCTGGTCTCCTAGAAGGTCTGCGAAGATGATTCTACCCATTGGAATAGTTGGACCAACTATTCTCAGCACCTTCACCAAAACCTGCAAGTAAGCTTTCTCAGAAGGGTCGCTGGGCCAACCAGTGGGCTGACCAGTTTATGCAGGACCTTTGCTCTGCCTCCGCTGTTGTTTCAAGGAGGCCCTCGAAACTTGGTACACTGCTAGCTCTGTGTCCACGGCACCCTCACACCAGATTTCGTACACTTGGCATCCCCAGGTCGGAAGTGAGATGAGTGCGCCTGGACCGGAGTAAACGCGGTAACCGTGTTGCCCTGCTGCGGCAACATTCTTTGCACTGTATGTGTGATCCTCTGCCCCTGAAGCCTGCTGCAGTGAAACTGGGCCGGTTCATCCACCTGGAGTGGAGAAATTGCCACTGTCCCATTTGGGAATCCTCGCTGGATCACAGGAACTGAAAGGTGCTGAGATGTCCTCCTTGCTGCCTTTGAACCTGCAACCAAATTGGACTAACCTGCCGAAGTTTGGGTCTTCTTGTCTCAGGGACCGGTGAGTAATCTTTACCCCAACCGGTGGCCCCTAGCGCCGGAGCCCAACTTTATGCATGAGTGGCCTCTGGGGGCCCCTCTCCTGTCCATTGCTAATGTGAAATAGCGACTACATCCCAAACTCTCGAACTGCCTCTTCCTTCAAGTGGAGGTCCTTCTTGAATAGTGAAAACATATTCTTCATCGCCTTATCCACTTTCCCGAGCTGACCCCTGAAGAGACCCTGTTTTGCCCATTTGAACAACTGCGTGCATTGGCATACCTGTACTATTGAGTTAGGTGAATATCTGGTGTTGAATTGGGCCTAAAGATTAGCTCCACTGCCTGTTTTCCCCCTTCCAGGTTGTTAACATATTTCATGCAGCCACCCTGTTAGGCCCCCCCTGGTCTTGTATACATATTGTGTTGAGTGTGATGTATTGGTTTACTTAGTTTTACTGTGATTCTTTGCTATGTTCTATGTAACAAAGGCCTTGTAATAAATGTATCTATATTTTAAATGTCGCACCTGTCTGGAGTAATTTGTAAGTGTCCTTGCTCTGTGTGCTCATTGAAGTCTTTCAGTCACCCTCACCCCTCCTGAGACTTAGTCTTGACCGCCTGCCATAGCTACCCTGATTGGTCCGGCTTGTCCGGAGGTTATCCTGTTCCTAGAAACTAGGTTGACCTTCTGAACTTCTGCCCCTCCAGGTCAGAGTTCAGAAATCCTTCTTAACAGTAGGTGACACCCAAGTGGCCACGGTAAAACATATTATGCAGCATCGGAGAGACGCCGGACCCTTGTGGTTCTCCGCAAGTCACTGGTGCTGGGTCCACTGAGGCTGTCGGTGAAAAGACTCTCATTGTTCTACTGTCCAGGAAATATTGTATCCAGGCTGTGGCCATGTCAGAGTGTTAGGGAGAATTCTCTGTTAAGGCTAATTTCCCAAACCTAGTGAGTTCCCCAGCAGCTTTGCTGGATTTTTGGGGTTTATTTTTTTCTCCTGCTAAGAGTGAGACTCTTTTTCCCCCACTCTTAGGCATGATTTGAGAATGTCCTTTGACTTTGTAATGTGTTTTATGGGCTATGGGGTCTTTTACTCCATAGGGTATCATCTGTTTTAGTGTATGTGTTACACAGCACACTCAGTGTAGTAACACAGGGGTGTCATAGTGACCCCCAAACATAGACTCCATACCCTGGATTGCCCCAGGGTCTGTTTTTCAAGGTGGCTCTGTCCAGTCCCCCCTTGTCGAGTTTCTGGCTGGTGGCAGTGGTTACCACGCAAAATATTCCACCGGAATATTTCCTATGGGATTTTCCCATTGATTTTAAACAAACCACCTTTTGGTGCAATGTTAAAGATACCACCGGATTATTTATTTAATATTTATTCCCCGGTTGGGTCTTTTTGCCAGGACTCAGTTTTAAAATGGCGTTTGTGTTTTCCTCTGTAACGCCAACCCAAGTCGAGCCCTTTGTTCCACTTGTGGCGGGCTTCTGCACAGAAGCCTCCACAAGTGGTGCCACTCTGTCTGGGTCTAGAGGATGTGTGGGAGGGGGAATAGGCACCCTGGACTGAGTTGCCTTGGCAACTCAGGTCGCACTCTTGTATGATATGCCAGTGGTGAGCCGCCTGGCTCACCACTTAGCATGTTTGATTGACAGCTAGGCTGATGAATGGGGGTTTTGCTGCATAAAAGCAGGGCTTTGGGGACTGGAACTTCAGAAGTCACCACATGACCTAAGAATCCGACGAGGAAGAAGCTGAGCCACCTGCAACCCGATGACACCACTGCTGAATCCCTGCTGCAATGAACTCAGCACTTTCCAACGACAGGGAAGATCTTCAGCTGAAGAGTCTCTCCCCCTTTGAGCTGGAAGGAACAACCAGTTTGCCTTCTTTCGCTCCCAGAAGCATTACTTGGTCGAATGTTCCGTGTCAAGCACCCGGGCGGCCGGATAGCCAAGCACACGTTTGACCGCAAATAAAAGGACCACACCTTTTAATCGGGAACTCCGCGGCTGGTTTTATCCCTGAGCAGTGCAACGACTCCAAACTTCCTCTACGACGAGATCCTCTCTTCCTCTGACTGGAACACTGAGCTGCAACCACTGCCAGGAACAACTGCCACTGCTGGAGCTTCATTCCCATTTAAGGTACTGTGTCCTGCCTGGCCTCACTTTCTACAGAGTGTTCAAGGTGTCCCCTAAATCCTTGTCCTCTATACTGGGTTGGCCCCAGACCTGTTTGTTACGCTCACCTGGCTCCCACAGGGGTGTCGATCGGAACTGGACAGCTGCTGTCTCCACCCACGTGACGCGTAAGGCAGAGATGACAGACTCGACCGGGCCACCTAATTTCGTCTGCTTGACCCATAGAAGTATTCTCCTGAAAGTGGAGAAAGGGAATTAGTCACCCGAGGATTTGAGTGATAACACCCCACTGTTCTCCCCACTAATCACCTCCGATGTCTCCTTTTATAGTCTCACCTTATGTTTTTAAAAGATGAGCTCTCCACCCTGCGTGGAATGCAGGGGCGCGTGGATAACCAGTTACTTCACTGGTCCGAAGGAATTGGGAAGTTCCAGAACTATATTGACTCTGAGGTCCCTGGCGAGGAGCCGTAAGTATATAGTTTGTAAGAGTTCAAACTGTCTGACTTTCACTCTTGTCCGATTCCATGCAGCTTGCAGCTTGACCAAAGAGAAGATTGCCTCGTGGCAGCTGGTAATGTTCAGGTAAGAGTCTGTATTACCCAACACTGTCCTCTAAATGATACCTGTATGTAACCTGTTGCTTTCTCCCTTATTACAGATGCAGAGTGAGAAATTATGACATCTTGAGAAATAATGCCTCCGGCGGTAAAATCAGATAAGTCTATTATGGTGAAAGAGATACCCTTTGTTTGTTCTTTCGGCTCACCTTGCCGTCCTTTTGTTCCCTTTAGGTGCCGGAGTTCGGCGAAGATGAGATGGAGGCTGCGCCCACCCGTGGAGATGAATAATGCCTCCGGCGGTAAAATCAGGAAAGTCTATGGTGGTAACTAATATTGCCTTGTTTATTCTCTCAGCTCACCTTGCTGTTCTTTTGTCTCCCTTAGGTGCCGGAGTTCAGCGAAGAAATGATGAAGACAGAGGTGGATCGTGGAGGTGCTGCGAAGGCTGGTGAGTATAGCGCGGCGCTGCAGCAGGCCATGCGACGCGCATCAAATAACGTCTTTCTTCCTGTTCCAAGGCGCGATGGATCCAGAATCAGGTGATGAATAAAAGTATTGTTCTTGTTCTAACCTTTTCTTCTTCTGTCCCCTTTTTTCTAGGGGAGCTCCAGACTCGAGGCGGGCGTGGCAGAAGACTGGATGCTGACTTGCAGGCACGGTGAGCATTATGCTGCAGGATGCAGAATAATGCAAAGCGTGGGCTGCTATTGGGGCGTGGTTTAAATAGCCTTCAAAGTAGTCCCAGGTAAGAAGTTCCCAAGACCACACCCGAGGAAGAAAATAGTCCCTGAAGTAAAGTAGTCCCCCTTCAGACTTCACATTGGCTTGAATGCTGAGCAGCATGGTCTGCATGAGGTAAGTGAAAGCAAATGAGCGTGGCGCCTATGGCGCCAGGACTGACCCCTTCTATAAGTAGCCAGGGCTGCTGGGCTTTTTTTCCAAGTATCTGGATGCCTGCTCCCGGGACTGATGGACCTGGTCCGGATGCCCGGGGGTAGGCATCATGACACTGTTAACCTTGCCTTTCTGAACTATTCCAACTCCTTTTTGACTTTCCTGCAAAGACTTTTAGTGCATTTCCACTATGTGATCTTGGGCACATTCCGCCTTGCTCTCTCCAAGAGTGGGCCTGGCCTATGAACTTTTTGCTCTACAGTAGACCCTACCTTTCTTGACTTGCTGTGGTTTCTTAAAAGTATTGGTATTGTGTTATTTCCTTACTCTGCCTTTTCTCTTCCTTTTTAACTGAATTATTGGAGTGCCATCTAACGTTATGCGCTCACCTCTGTTTTGCAAATAAGTGGTGTCTTAACTTAGACTTGTCAAATAATTTAACTAAGGAGGTGTCTATACTTATATTGACTGTGTTTGAACTTGCTTGACATATTAGTGCCAGTGTATTTTACACGTATGTTTTTAAATAAATAATTATATACTTTTATACCAAAGCTCTGGTCAGTGTTTGCTTGTGCTACTGTATTTTTAGCCAAATTGTGTCTACTCTATATACTGCCTAACTCTTCTTGAGAGAAGTCCGACTACTCAGCCACAGCTACCAGGTAAATCTGGGTGGTGCAGACTGCTACCAATTGGGTTTACTGCTAACACCTGTAGTCTTAAGATTTTTGCAGTGGTCCCTAAGGGAACTGAACAGGTTTCTGCCTAACACAGAGAAGAAGGCTGATGAAGTAAGGTTGCCGCACAGGACTTCATGGCTGACAAGCTCAAAGGCCGTTGATAAATCTAGCAGCAGAAGGAGTGAGATATTCCCTTTGTCTTGTTGGGCCTCAATTTGGGTTTTTAGGTATAAAAGTGCAGTTTCAGTGCCGTGTCTAGGACTGAACCCAGATGTCCGCAGGCCCAGAAGATTCTTAGTTTCTAGATGTGCTTGTATTTGTAAATAAGCTGCCCTGTCTAGAATTTTCAACAGTAAAGGCACCGTAGTAATGGGCCTGTAATTTGTGGGGATGTCAGGGTCAAGGTTTGTTTTTTTAGTAAGGGAAGTACCCAGGAGTCTATCAGGTTAGATGGGACGATACTGGTTTAGAATGAGGCATTTACCAATGTGGTGATGGAAGGCGCGAGTCCTTTAGCTACACCTCTAATGATACTTGCAGGGAAAATATCAAATTGACATTGTGATGGTTTGAGGGTAGATATTATTTTTTCCACCTCTTTAATGGACAGGGGAGTGACATTAAATAGGCAGTCAGGTTTAGGAATTGTAGGTTTAGGCTTAGGAGGGACGAATTCAGATGCAATGCTGAGTTTTTTCTTTTCACTTTTGTATTGTAGCATCGATTGTAGCAAATTTACCAATTCAACTTATTAAAGGAATGGAGCGAAATCCTTTCTGAATCTAATACAGCAATCCTGACTTGCTTTATACCATGTGAAGATGACAATCAGTCCTTAATCGCACCAGACTTCACAAATAACCAAAAGAAAGATTTTAGTGATCCCCTTATACTGACCTGACACGGAGAAAACTGCGTTTTCCACACCCTTTTAGGGAGAATCATCAAAAATGGCTAATTTCCCTTACCTACTGAGTCCCTCAGCAGCTTTGCTGAATTTCTAGGATTTTATTTTCACCTGGTAAGTGTGGGAGCCTTTTGTCCCACTCTTACATGTGTTTTTCTGTGTGTGTTTAACATTTTTGTGTTCATAGACTGTTGCGCCTCACCTACTCCATTGGCATCACCTTTTTACTGTGTGTTACACAGCACCTTTAGTGCAGTGACACTGGGTTGTCTTTTTCAGACTTCCCACTTTAAGCTCAATTTTCTGGAACTGACTACTGTCTCCCAGAATATGTAAAGTTGCCATTGACTTTATTAGTCTTTTTAAAATCACAGACCCAGTACCAACAAACTACTAATAGTTATCCCTTTTTGTCTGTTTCTCCTGGAACATTATTAAGTTCCCTTTTCTTTAAGATTTGGCTTGTGGCAGTGGCATTTACCCTATTTTTCCTCCTCTGGTTATTTATATAGCCTTGGTATCGTTTTAAGCTATCTAGCTATCTTAGTAGTCTCAAACTTAAACCAGCTGGACCATATTTACTTTTATTACGGTTCCGGCAGGGTTTATTCGTCATTTCATTTTGTAAAAGTCTTACTCGTGTTTTACTCTGCACGCCAAACTAGGTTTGGTTCCTTTGTTTGCCGACCTTTGGCGGGCTTCTGCACAGAAGACCTCCTTAGGTGCTTAAATGTCTGAGGGGGCAGGATGTGAGGGAGGGGTTTGAGACTCCCTGCACAGGGTCTCCTTGGAGACCCAAGTTGCACTCTGTGTGATTGGCTGTGGTGAGTGTCCTGCCGGAACAGCCACCCTGCTGTGTGATTGACAGCCAGGCTGAGTGAATGGGGGTAAATGCATAAAAAGCAGGTCTCTGGGACTGAGAAGGCAGAGTCACCACTGGATCGAGAGAACCGAAGAGAAGCTGACAGAAGAGGACCTTTACCTCGACAGAACCTCCCGGTGAAGCCCTGCTGCGGGTCTGAATCTTCAAACTTCGCCGACAGGGAATATCTGCAAGGAATCGTTTCCCTTGAGCTGGTGGGAACTGTCATGAGCACTGCTCCTGAGAAGCCAAGTCAATCCCAGCATCCCCGGAAGCAGGCTCACGACCCTCGTCCCCGGCTCCAGCAAACCCCTATTGGGGCCCTTTGGACCATGTCCTGGCGCCTCTGGCGCCAGGCTCATAAGGAACCTCAGTCCCGGCGCCAGGGGCGCCGGGCTCATAATTCTTGCAAAGGTGTTTGGGTGGACCTACCTGTAGCAGACCATGCTGCATACTCACCTTTGCAAATGCTGGCAGGATGAAGTCCCCAGCCTTCTGCTGGGAGGAACTATTCCCTGAACTGGGACTACTTTCTTACCTGGGTGGGGCTGGCTCTGGGTTAGCTCTGTAACACAGGAATTCTTTTACCTAGGCGAGGCTGAGGAAGAAGACACCCAATCACTCCAACACTATCTAAACCACACCCCATTGGGAAAACGTGCTTCGCGTTATTCTACATCTGCAGCAGGACGCTCACCGAGTCAGCTCCAGCATTCCAGTGACATCTCCAGCTTCAGCTCAGCAACCTGTGGAAGAAAGACACGAGAACTATACTTACCATCCAGGAATCCAGACACCGGCAGAACCTGCAAGCAAAAGAAACATAAGGTTAGCAAATTGCAACACGTTCGCAGCCGCGCTCGCTTACCTGATCCATCTGTGCTTTCACGGATTCTTCGCGGCCTTCTCTTCAGCAGCCTAACGGCACCTGTAAAGACAAAGAACATTGTTAAGTAGGAATCGGGTGAAGACGGCCGCATTTACTTTTCTTACCTGCTTTTGTGCGCGTATTACGATCTCTTCAACCGCAGCAGCCCGGCACCTGAAAACAAGAAAAGACATTATTGAAGTGCCATTAAAGACTGCAAGAAAGACTAACACTTACGTGTTTCCCCCACGTGCATCCGCAACGAACAACGCCCGCAACATCTCAAGACCTGAAAACAGAAAACAAGCGACATTATTGAGGTGTCATTGAAATTCCCATACCTACGTACAACCGCACGTGTCGCGCTCTCAGTGACCACGCCCTCAGCATCCAGGCACCTGAAAAAGACAATGCAAATACTTCATCAAAGGTGCCCATCTCTTCAAGAGTATAAACTCTTATACCTACTGGCATCCGCTCGTGCAGTTACGGCTGCATCACCTTTTGGCATCTCAGCACCTGTGCCACTTATAAGGCCACAAAAGACTTTGAGGACCTCCAGTGACGTAGCTGGAACTCACGCACCCCTGCATAAGTCGCAGGATGGAGAGCCCAGCATTTATACGCCTAAGGTGAGAGCTCACCAGGACATTGGACTTTCAGAGAGTTGGCGATTAGTGAGGAGGAAGTCCAGCCAAACGGTCATTAACCCTTTTTTTCTTCCGCCTGCAGAAACCTTACCCTGCAAGCCAGACGGTCAATAAGAGGAAGCCCGGTCCAGAGAGTCATCCGAGCTCTACGCTTCTCAATTGAAGAGACTATAACAGTTCAGCCGGGACCAGCGCCTCTGTGGGAATCAGGTGAGCATTACAGAACGCAAAGCCCTCCATTAACCTCCTACCCAGGCGCTATGGAAACTTCCGACACTGATCAACTGGCCCAGTTACTAGGGGAATTAAGAGCTGAAGTACATGCTGCCCGCCAGGAAACGAATGCCCTGAGGAGGGAATTGATTATGTCCAAAGAACGAACTGATGACCTCGCCAGACAGTTACTACAAACACAAGCGGGGCAAACCCCTCTACCTAATTCAGGAGGGACCTATACCCCGGCGGCTTCAGCCAATCCTGTTCAAATCAATCTGCCCAGAAATGTGCCTTTGGCTCCGCCCGAACACTTCTCTGGTGACCCTAAGAGGTTTGCGGTGTTCATAAATCAGTGCCGATTGCACTTTCTTTGTAGACCAGCTGATTTTCCGACAGATCAGACTAAAGTAGCCTTTGTGCTTTCGTATCTTAGGGGCAGCGCCGCTGATTGGTCGATCCCTCTGGTTACACAGGATGACCCGATTCTTCGCAAGTTCCAGGCCTTCCAGGCCAATATGGAAAAACTTTTTGCAAGACATTCCCAGGGGCAGGCCCTGGACAACAAACTCCTTTCCCTACGGCAGGGCAATCAGGATCTTCTGGCTTATATTGCGTCATTTAACAGACTAATCGTAGAAACCAGATGGCCTGTGTACAAGAGGATCACACTTTGCCACAGGGGTTTGCGTGGCGAACTCAAAGACGTCCTAGCCCAGGTCGTGAATCCCCCTCAAGATTGTTCAGAGTACATTGATTTAGTGGTCCAATTGGATCACAGACTACAAAACAGAAAGGCAGACCACTCCAGGTTCAAAACTCGAGTTTTCTCTAAGCTACTAACTCACACCAAAGGAGTTGAAGCCGTAGAACCTATACAAATAGGGGTCGTAAAGGGTCCCCTAACCCAGAAAGAACGCGACAGGAGACGACAATTGCAGCTATGTCTCTATTGTGGAAATTCAGGACATTTCCTCCGAGATTGCCCGGTGAAACCTCTGAAGAAGACAGTGGGAGCTTCTGATAAGAATTCCGAAAAGCCGAGCCGGGAAACGACCTCGCCCGACAAGTGTAGAGGTCCGCTTGCCGAGCGTAAAAACCAGTTCTTTGACCTCGCACTTCATAATGTCAATGGTCCTCATAAATCCAGAATGACCGGATCGCTTGCATGCCATTAAAGCTTACATTGATAGCGGCGCGATTGGAAATTATGTAGACCGCGAGATGGCTTTCAGGATGAACCTACCCCTTTGTCCTAAGGTAAGTAAAGACGTCATTACCACAGTGGATGGTACGGAAATAGCCTCCGGACCGGTAACCCATACCACCACAGAAGTGACATTATTAGGCCAAGATGGACATCGGGAGGTAATCGTGTTCGATGTGATCAAGGCCCCTCAGTTCCAAATAATTCTGGGGATCCCTTGGTTGGAGAAACACAATCCTCAAATCGATTGGCGAGCAAAGATGATACAGTTCCCAGAGTGTGCACCTACTTGTTATCCTCGATCCAGTATTGGCCTAGCGGTAGCAACATCCGAAGGACCGCAATTGCCTCCAGAGTATCAAGAATTCCAAGATGTCTTTCAGAAGGAGCAGGCTAATACCCTGCCTCCCCACAGATCTTACGACTGTCAAATAGACCTGATACCCGGAGCCACTCCCCCTTTTAGTAGAATTTACGCCCTTACCAAGCCTGAAAATCTTCATTTGCGACAGTATCTGGACCAGTACCTGGCCAATGGATTTATCCGCCCATCAAAGTGTCTGGCATCCTCGGCTGTATTCTTCGTACCTAAAAAAGAAGATGACCTTAGAACCTGTATTGATTATCGTGCCCTGAACCAGATAACGGTAAAGAACAGATACCCCCTACCTCTGATTCCGGAACTCTTTGACCAAGTTAAGAACGCCTGCATTTATACAAAGCTAGATCTCCGGGGAGCCTACCACTTGGTACAGATTAACGAAGGCGACGAATGGAAGACGGCATTTCGCACCAAGTATGGACTATTTGAATACCAAGTGATGCCCTTCGGACTATGCAATGCACCAGCCGCTTTTCAGTATTTTATGAATGATGTCCTCAGAGAACTCATAGATGTTTGCGTAGTCGTCTACATAGATGACATCCTTGTGTACTCATCTTCAGAAGCAGATCATCGGAAACATGTTAGAGCCGTCCTTGAAAAACTCTGCCAACATAAGCTTTTTGCTAAGCTTGAAAAATGTGTTTTTCACGTCATGGAGGTCGAATTTCTAGGCTTTATTCTGACACCCAAAGGAGTCCACATGGACTCGAGAAAGGTGGACGCTATCATCAAGTGGCCATCACCTACTTCCGTGAAAGGTGTCCAAAGCATGTTAGGTTTCGCCAACTTTTACCGCAGGTTTATTCCAGAGTTTTCACGAGTCATCCGTGACGAACAACGCCCGCAACTTCTCAAGACCTGAAAACAGAAAACAAGGGACATTATTGAGGTGTCTTTGAAATTCCCATACCTATGTACAACTGCACGTGTCGCGCTCTCAGTGACCACGCCCTCAGCATCCAGGCACCTGAAAAAGACAATGCAACGACTTCATTAAAGGTGCCCATCTCTTCAAGACTATAAACTCTTTATACCTACTGGCATCCGCTCGTGCAGTAACGGCGGCATCACCTTTTGGCATCTCAGCACCTGTGCCACTTCTAAGGCCACAAAAGACTTTGAGGACCTCCAGTGACGTAACTGGAACCCATGCACCCCTGCATAGGTCGCAGGATGGAGAGCCCAGCATTTATACGCCTAAGGTGAGAGCTCACCAGGACATTGGACTTTCGGAGAGTTGGCGATTAGTGAGGAGGAAGTCCAGCCAAATGGTCATTAACCCTTTTTTTCTTCCGCCTGCAGAAACCTTACCCTGCAAGCCAGACGGTCAATAAGAGGAAGCCCGGTCCAGAGAGTCATCCGAACTCTACGCTTCTCAATTGAAGAGACTATAACAGTTCAGCCGGGACCAGCGCCTCCGTGGGAATCAGGTGAGCGTTACAGGAACCACCAGTTCAGCAAACTACAAGCCAGGCCTCTCTACTCTGTTCGAATTTGCTGTGCACAGTTACAGTGAACCGGATAGCCAGGAGAATCGGACCCTGCTTGGGTTTTAAGGAGCACACCTTTTATTTGTTGCTTTGCTCTTCTGCTGGTTTCTTCCCTTGGCAGCGCAGGACCCTCCAGTCTTCCTACTTTGTGTCAGTCCGAGAGTCACTTTCGGAACCGTGAGCCTGCAGGACCTGCCAGGAACGCCTGCCTCAGCTACAACCTCCTTCTCCATTTAAGGTACTGTTCACATTCGATCGCTCGTTCCGTTTGACTACGGTAAAAGTGTTTGAAATCTTTTGCCAATCTGAGGGCTTGTCCTTCTTTATTCTTTAAAGTAGCTTTTTCTCCAACCAACTTCGTTCTGAACTCTTGGCAAAGACCGAAAACTGCTCCGAACAGTGTGATCCTCTGCGAAGGCTTTGGCCCAATGACTTTGGCCCTGGCCTCTTGATTTCATTTCCTCACTGTAGTTACTCTTTCTAGATTTCCCTGCTTACTTACTTGTTGGTGCTGCTCAACTTTTGTCTAACTCTGCCTTTCCCTCCCTTTTAAATTACTGGAGTGCCATTTTGCTCACAATTCATTTTGAGCTTAATTTGTCCAGAATTGGGTGTGGTGTAGTGTATTAAGATAATGATCCCTAACTGCTTGATAATAGTGAAATGTTTCATAACTGATGTGTAAATAAATGTATATTCTTTTATACAGAAACCTTGAGTCAATGTTTGTTTGAACCATAGTAGTTGCTCTAATTTGTGTAACTATTGGTACTGCTCACTTTACTTTTGAGATACGTCTGGCTGCTCAGCCATCGCTACCACTTTACTGTGTAGTACAGGCTTGTACCAAAGGTGAATTTGTACTGTCACTTGTAGTCTTAATTGTGTATTGTGCTTGTCTACAAAACTAAGCCCCGTTAACAAGTGTCTTGACTGTCATTTTGCCGTCAGCCTGTCCAATGAAACACGTTCTCCCTCAATGGAGATACTGCTATTCTCCTGCTTGATTTTGGGGCAGATATATTATTCCTGCTTCTGTAAAGTACCCCTACTCACTCTAAGAGTCTGCTTCTGCTGGGTAGTTGGTAGCGGGTGTATTCCCTTTTTTCGTTTCCCCATTCTTTCCAATCTGCTCTGTATTCACTTTTCTGTCACTGTCAGATTTTGCTCCAATCCCTTGTTGGACCTCTGTCTCCTCGAACATTCTCCAGTGGTCTAATATTTCCCTCCTATTCTGCAATGGTCTCCCTTTATACCTTGCGGTCTAGGACGTGGACATATGCTCCAGGGTGCATCTGTCAAAAGACCCATGGTCTGGCCAGGAGTGGGGCATTCCTTCTCCTTTAATCTCATTCACCCATTGGTTGTGGTATTTTTTGATTTTCACACAGTACAGCAGCAAGGCTTTACATATATGGTCTAGCATACAGGGCATACAGCCACTATCACATAGCGGTACCTTTGGCAGACTTGAATCTTATCCACATAACTTACAAGGAGGTGCTAGAAGTGCCCAATAGTGTGCAGTACGGATCCTTGCACTACGCGCAACATGTGACCCACATTATATTTAATGCATACCATGCAGTATCCATGAATGTGGCTATATGCACACCAAATTTGGGCAGAACCAGTCTTCACCAATGTTCACAACAAGAACATCCTTACTTATGTGAATGAAATAATGCAGCTGCAACAATTCTACTGGAATCACTGGCCTTCTTGTGTTTTCCTGTCACCGTAACACATCCGTAGGTGATATTGAACATCCTCCTTCCAATGGTGCTCTCTCCTGAAACTCTACTATTTGTGTAACAGGAGGTGAACTATACCCTTCTCTCAGTATCATGTTGCATACGCCTGTGTTAGATGGAATGTCAAAGGTCATTTATTTCTGTAAAATATGCTGCACGCTTTGCCCCTATGTATGCTGCTTTGTTCCCTTGGGAGATCAAGTACTCCTCCCTCGTGTGTGCCTGGGAGCTTATCTAGGAATATTGTGGGAAGACTTTGCAGCCGGGGCTGCTAGTGAACCCTGAGCTGTTCCACTATGGAATGGAAGTACTATTAGCATGGTTTCCAGGGATACATGGCAAATTGATATGTATACTCAATAAAAAAAATCAGACCTGAGGTCCCTTTAGAGAATAAGTAAGGGAAAGTGTTCTCAATAGAACTGGAGACAGCAATACTGATGAAACAGAGAGTTGTACTGCATGTTATTCATTGTGAAAGTTTGGACTGATTTTGAGTAACAACTGTGTACGTGTATGAACCTTGAAAAGCACTTTTCCAAAAACCTCACAGTTCCATTTGGACATATGATACCACCTAAGTTCTTCTTTTATGTCTTTCTTCTTGATGTAGTACATATTTATCCAATCCTATCTCAAGGAGAGATGCCTATCATCAGGTTATTTGATAATGCCAAGGTTTGGGTAGTATTGGAATTATTGTTTTTTGCTGCTCTTGCTCAATGTCATTGCAGAAGAGCTTAGCTGCATTACTAACATAGTAAGGATGTATTTTAAAGACTTCTTTAAATGGTCTCATGGATTCTATCGACGATATAAAGGACATCTGGCGCTACAGAAGATGGAAGCTTTGATGAGGTTCATTTTGCTCATATTTTTAACTTCTGCTGTCTTTATCTCTTTACCTTCTTTGCACAACAAAATGCTGTATTTTCGCATGTACATGCCTTGGTCTCTGCTAACACAACCCCTATTTCTGCTTTTACCAAAGCTATATCTGGGGGGAAGATCAATGCTGCCCGAGAAGTAAAGAGACACAGGTGCAGCACAAATATGGAGTTAAAACAAGTGAATTCATACCCGGCAGATTCAGCCCATGTATCTAACAACAGGTGGTACAAGCACATGACCAAGGAGGAGAAGTAAACAATGAACGGAAGCTGCTATGTGTGCTCTCTCATAACCTATGCAGGAGTACTTCCAGAACATGCGTAGCAACAGAAATCCCAACAGCCAGAGCACAATGCCTTATGCACCTGTCTCTGCAATACCAGAGGCTGATTTCAAGGAAAGTGGCTACATTAAGATGGATGCTGCAATAGATGTTTCCCTATGAAGAGAATTTTATTAAGACTTAAGAAATTAAAGTGGATGATTTTTGGAGCACTGACAAGACAATAGAATACATTCCGGATGGCTCAAACAAAGAAGAAGTGAGAATAGTGAAACAAAAGGATTTACAATGTACAACGACAGGATGAAGAGAGAGGAGGAATGCCAGGATGCTGGGAAAGACCACAGTTATTAGTAGACAGGCAACTATTCAAAGGAGAAGGATGGAAAGAGGGAATGGTAGAAAGTAAAGCACATGCTCTCCTGACAGTTCGAGTAGACGTGGGGCAGATGGAGAATGACAATTGCCCAGTGGGCAGCAAGTTCAAAACTGCTCACCTGAATGGTCCAATGCCAATTTTACCACTTCAGAATGTGTCCTTGTATTTCCAGAATGATGGTCCAGTCATGGTTGGGGAGAATGAAGGATGCAAACAAATATTATAGATACCAGGCATGAGGGTCGATACTGCAGTTCTGAGTGATTACTAATGGGTATGCATATCCAAGGCATACATGCAACTGCCACCAGATTGGGGAGGGGTATGCTATCTAGTAAAGCTGAACACACCAGTATTTGTAGTACCCTGAAAAGATATACAAGTGGACAGTTTCCCCAAAATGGACAAACATAAGAGGAAGATGAGATCTGTAAAGCTGACAACGGTGAAACGAGGAAACCATGTGTCATCAAAAATGGAAGATACACCAGACTCAATACCACCAGAACACAGGTTGTTTAGTAGGACAGAGACGTTCTTCGTATCTCTCGTTCCAAGGGGTTCAGGCCAATGTGAATACCAAGTGGCTCCAGATCACATGATGGGAACTACTGCAGATGATTAACTCAGCGGTCAAGGGGTTCAACACCAGCACAGAAGAATTGAAAGCTGTCAGATTAATAGCCTTACAGAAAAGATATGTCTTGAACCTTGTCATCGCTGTTAGGGAAAATTCTCATAAATTAGTAAATTTCACTTACTTAATGAGTCCCTCTGCAGGTTTGCTGGATTTCTAGGATTTATTTTTTCACCTGATAAGTCTGTGAGTCTTTTTACCACTCTTACATGTGTTTTGCTGTGTGTGTTTTTCACTTTTTGTGTGATCTTGGGCACTGGAGCCTCACCTACTCCACGTGCACCATTTTTTGTGTGTGTTACACAGCATCTTCAGTGCAGTGGCACAGCGTTGTCTTTGAGACTTTCCACTGACTCCATTTTTTTGGGGCTGACTACTGTCCCCCAGAAACAGGTAAAGTTGCCATTTGCTTTACATACTCACTTTAAACCACAGACCGAGTAGACCTCATTTTACAAGGAGTATTGGAAAGGGTTAACTCTTAACCCTTTTTGTCTGTACCTCTTGGAGCCTTGTTTTGCTCCCTTAACATTAAGACTTGGCTGGTTGCAGTGGTAACTACTGTAACTTTTCTACTGCGATTATCTTATATAAACGTGGTATTGTTCCAGGCTGTTATATTAGCCTTGAACATAAACCCGCTTGACCAAATACATTTTATATTGGTTCTGGCTGGGTTTATTTGCCATTTCGTTTTGGTAAAGTATTTATCATGTTTTTCTCTGTGCGCCAAACCGGGGATGATTCCTTTGTTCGCTGTCTTTTCGTGGGTTTCTTCACAGAAGCTCTCCTTAAGGCGCCTGATAGTCTAGGTAGGCAGGATATGGGGGAGGGATCTTCAGACCCCTACCATGGGTTCCCTTGGTAACCCAAGTCGCACTCTATGTCTGATTGGCGAAGGGTCTGGCCTTGCTGGGCCAGCCACCCTGCTGTGTGATTGACAGCCAGGCTGTATGAATGGGGGAAAACTGCATACAAAGCAGGTCTCTGGGACTGGAAGAGCAGAGTCGCCACTGGAACAAAAGAACCAATGAGGAACTGGAAGAAAAGGACCCCTACCACAACTGAACCACCCGGTGAAGCCCTGATGCAGGTCCGAATCTCCAAATCCGACGACAGACAAGATCCTCCAGGAAACTCTTCCCTTGAGCTGGTGGGCCCAACCAGTTTGCCCAAACTACAAGCCAGGACCTCTCCTCTGGTCAAATTCGCTGTACAGGGATACAGTGGGCCGGATAGCTAGGAAGGTCGGACCCTGCTTGGGTTTTAAGGAGCACACATGTTGTACATTGTTTTGCTCTGCTGCTGCTTTCTTCCCTGGGTGGCACAGGACCCTCCAGTCTTCCTACTTCATGTCAGTCCGACAGTCGCTTCAGGAACTGTGAGCCTGCAGGAACCACCAGGAACATCCACCTCAGCTACAGCTCCCTCTCTGTTTTAAGGTTGTCCGTTTCGGTCAGCTGGGGTGAAAGTGTGTGAAATCTTTCTCTAATCCAAGGGCTTGTCCTTCTCTTCTCTTTGAATTAACTTTTCTACCAACCAACCTCATCCGGAATCTGTGCCACAAACTTTATCGCAAACTACCCTGAACTGTGTGATCTTGAGCAAAAGACTTTTGTCCTATTGACTTTGGCCCTAAGCCTTTTCTATCTGATCTCCACACTGTAGTATCTCTTGTTCACATTGCCCTGAGTATGTACCTGTTGGTTTTTCCTAATCTCTAATAACTTTGTCTTTCCCTCCCTTTTAAATTGCTGGAGTGCCATTTTGCTCCCACTTCATTTTGTGAGCTTAACTTGTATGGAATTTAAGGGAAGTGGTGTGGTGTATTGATGATTGTGATTTTTAACTTGCTTAGAATAGTGAAATGTTATACAACTGCTGAGTAAATAAATATTCTTTTACTTAGAAACCTTGAGTCAGTGCTTGCCTGAACCATAGTAATTGCTGTCCTTTTGTGTAATTCCTTGTATTGCTCACTTACTCTTGAGATAAGTCTGGCTGCTACCACTATAATTGTGTAGTACAGGCTTGTACCAAAGGTGAAATTGCACTGTCACTTGTAGTCTTAATTGTCTGTAGAGTTCCCAAAGGTTTCTGCATATAATTCTGCCCAACAATCCCTAGGGAAGGAGGCGTTTGCAACATGATCAGGCCTTCTTCCTGTACATCCAAATCTTTGCATGATGAAGAGAATTGCACACTAACAGAAGTCATCATGCAATTATCAGACCTGCATACAAAAATGGAGGCGGAGTGAAGAGGAAGTGTTCCTTGTGTGGGGATATTGAATTTTTGTTTATGGATTTCTAGCAGTTACATTGTTTTTTTCATCTCTACTGGTGCGTGGAGGAGCTAATAATAATTAATCCCCCTTCACTCCCGGAGCGATGCGGAGGGAGTGTTCCTTGTGTTTCGTGTGAAACATCGGGGAACAGAAAGCAGTAGGTGAATTCGAAAACTGATCTACAGACTCTACACTACAATAGAAAACACAATGGAGACAAGACGCCAGAAACGTCTAAACTTAACGCGCTCTGAACCCACATCTACCCAGATTGCAAAGCGATTATCATAGGCACCTCAAGTAAGTCAGAAAAGCGAAAGCAAGAGCATGGCTAAATTACATGTGTTTTTGTCGGAGGGTGGTGGTAGAGTACAACACCATGACAAGGTGTTCAAGGAAATGCAGCCCCAGTTTGTTGAGAAGTTTGGCGTATTACCAGCAGTGAGAAAACAGGTCTTTCCTCATGTATCTTTGAGACCCTCATTTGTTACACTTGCCGCTGATTCTGCACCTGCACCCCTATGTAATTTGGGTCTACAAAATAATGGAAATATGAAACAAACATTGCCTCATTTTGGTGTGCCTCCCCCTGTCCGTGATAAGGAGTTTAAGGAGTCTAACTTACCTGCTTCGCTCCCCGCTGGAGCAAGAGTTGGAGTGGGCGTGTCGGCGACAGCAGCAGACAGCATGGAGGTTCCCGTTGCTGCC
This sequence comes from Ambystoma mexicanum, assembly GCF_040938575.1. Taxonomy (NCBI): domain Eukaryota; kingdom Metazoa; phylum Chordata; class Amphibia; order Caudata; family Ambystomatidae; genus Ambystoma; species Ambystoma mexicanum. The sequence goes on from NC_090933.1 coordinate 1,365,555,259, forward strand.
AGAGGCGCTTTGTTGCCTCCGTTGTTTGATGTTGCCTCGGCCGCTGTGGTCATCTCTGCGGTTTTCCCATCATGTGGCGTGGATGAGATAGCTGGAACGCCACCGATGTGTGAAGCTGCTGTGGCCGCAGTAAGCCCTTCTATGGGTGCCGTGCCCAATAAGTGAGGGACAGCATGCAAACTGATGCGGGGTGGGGGGTTCGCCAACGCAGAAGCTGACTGTCACTTGCTGACACAGCTGAGACCCTTGGCGCCAAGACAGGAGCAGATGGGGCCTTCCTTGATGCCTCAGACGATGCAGTCACATCTGATCAAGTCGCCCCTCAAGTGGGTTAACGAGCCATGTTTGTATAAGAACGACATCCATGACGAACAAGCTCCCTCTAGTGGAAAAGATAATATGTTGATTTGGTCAGAGGAAAACAACGCAAATGTAGAGTGCATGATTGGAGTGCCCAAAAAAACTTGTGTGCGCTTGGCAAGAACAACAGGTTAACTCATCAGTCTGTCGTCAAATGCCTCACGAAGACCATATAAAATCAGCTATAGTTGTTGAAAGCGATGGCCTGCCATTTGTACATGCTTGCTTAAACAGTGAAAGTGAAAGTGAAATGATGTCCACACAGCTCCCAGTTCGAAACAAAGACAGGCACAATTCACTGGCCGTAGCCGACCGGCTAATTAAAGATCTGATGGAAATCATGCTGAAAGTAAATATGCGCAATGAAGAAGTGGCAGCATAGAAACAACAGACTGATAGACGCAATGAGCAAGATGGTATAATCTCATCGGGACCAGCTGAGGCGTTACAGGATGAACTCTTTAATGTTAACATAAAAGGCATACATATAGCATCAAGGATAGTTGAAAGCTCATTGGTCTCCAACACAATTGGGAGACCACAAAGTCAAAAGATCAGCTGTAAACTCTTCCTCTTCTGACTCTGAGTCAATATCGGAAAACACCTCATCTGATGAAACAACTACTGAATTCCCTTGCTACCAAAAAGTATATAAATATTTTAAATCAAAGCATATTCCTAACAGAGAAAATGTAAAGAAGAGATGACCCAAAGGAGGGTGACTGAAACTTGAATGAGCTAAGGCCAAATCTCATGTCTGCAACAACTATTGCAATAACCCCGCTCGCAAAAATATATGATCAATTCAATCAGAATTACAGTGATCAGAATACGCTTATTGTGCTTGTAAACACAAAACTGATCAATTTGGAAATGTATCTGCAAGACATCAAAATACAATTACAAAAAGATAAGCAGAAGGATGAGTTGACAGCAAACTTATTGAGAGAGGCCTTGAAAAGTACAAGTGATGATAAAAAGCTGCTGGCCGAGGTTGCTAAAGAAGCTCTAGCAATCCTGAAAAAATATCAGAAGTGAGACCAGGATAAGACACATTTATAAACAGATGCAATCTCAGATACAGAGCTGCAAGTTCCTCATCAGGACTTGCAAAACACATCAAAACAAAAGGAAAAGATAAATCAAATAATAATAATAATAATAATAATAATAATTTAGCATTTATATAGCGCTACGAACCCTCAGGTATCTGAGCGCTGCTTATTATTACCCACGGTGTGTGGTGCTCATTTATCGACCTCGGAAGGATGAAAGGCTGAGTTTGGCCCAGCTGGTATTGGAACCTGTGTCAGCAGGCTCTGCACAGATGTCAAAGCGAGCGCTCTACTCACTGTGCCACTTGACCGGCATAAATAAAGAACCAAAACTACAGACAGAGGTGCTAGGCCGGGTGGTGAACAGCTTGACGTCTGTAAATAAAGACCACGCTGGCCCTGCAGATATTTTAACCATCAAAAGATCAACACCTGAGATGGTTATGCCCTCCACATCTATGAATGCTGGGGGCCTGGCATTTGATACGAGGAAGGAGATTGATAAGAGTGCAATAAATGTTGATAAACTGCAAACGCCAGAGGTGGCCTCTAAGGAGAAATATCCTGAATCAGATGTTTCTGAACCCCCTACTATGAGTCTAAGCTCTGACTCGTTGGAGAAGGAACTTCCAATGAAACTCATTAAAAAAACTATTCTATTTTTGAAAAAGACAACCAAGCATTGGACATTACAAAAAAATCTGAGATTATTCAATACAAATCTCTAAAAAAAACTGAAAAAGTCGAAGAATATGACAAAAGTAAAGATGTTGAATACTAGAAATTCCTGTACATTTCTATGCACCTTGAAAGCACTGAATGTGGCAATACAAAGCACCAATTCCAACAACGGTGAAAAGAAATGTAAAGGCTCCAAAAATCAGATGGACCAGCAACTGGAAAAACAGCAATCCATCTCTGCTGAAAATAAGGAACATCTAGAAGAAATAGAACAATCTGCGACCATGGATGATATGTTGAGTATGTCAATTTATGAAATTAGTGATGATGAAGGCGAGGGCTCCTACTGTAGTGAAAGAGAAAATGAGCAGATTGCCTCCCCTGATAATGGCGGTAATGGAGACCACCAAGAATCCTATAATGAGCCATTATGTGAAGCAACCAAAAAAAAAAATGGAAAAGAACGGTTGCAAAAATCTCATTGGGAATTGATAAGTCTGTAACTGAGGGAAACAAGGCCAACAACGTAAAAGTGAGCCAAGAGTTCCTAACGATAGAAGATAGAAGAACTCGATTTCTGAACACATGGAACCCTTCAATAATGACCATGAATCCCAAGGTTGACTGTAATATAAGAGCGACCTCGGTGGAGCGTAATAAAAATACACAGTTGCATTCAGATTATGGCTTTGTAGGCATAGTCTGTCAAGGCGACAAATATATGTTCTAGACACAAATATTTTGAAACAAAAAATTAGAGTCTATGTCGTGTCTAGTCTGAATTGTGGTTGGAAAAGCGTATTAAACCACTGGTGTAGGTTATATAATACAGATAATTCTGATAAAAGACGGCAGCAAATTCAGTTTTGCAATGAAAAGAGGTTTTAATTGCTCATATTGCCCTTGTATGACACCTGTTTCGGCTATGTCCACTAGCCTTGTTCAAATTAGGGCCTTAATATAACAATAACAAAAAGCAGTGAGAGGGTGGGACAGGGGAAGGGGAAAAGGGATGAATACATTAAATATGCAATTAATTGGCACATAAAATCAAAAGATATAAGTGACATTCATGACAATAACAGATAAAGTAGTTAAAAGAGTAGTCACAGAGAAACAAGGGTGGGCAAAGGGAGGTTTCATAGGGTAAAAAACAATTATGAAACAGTATATCACAAACCGAGAGAAAAACATAAAGAAAAATAATTCATTAGTCCAGATACTTCCTTAAAAGTCTATCGTCACAAATTGCTAAGCCATTTTGTAAAGTTGTGCAAATGTTGTTACCTTATTACTGTGTATTCTGAAGTATTTGCGTTTAGTCAAGTTCTCGAATAGATGGGTTCAATCCCTTAGAAAGAAAAATATGAGTGTAATACTTAATGTTTTTGCAAATTCTAACGAGCATATGTCTCAGACTTCTAAAGTATGATGATTATTAAGGTTGCACAATACAGAAACAAATGCCGTCCTTTCCATGTCTCAATGAATCATTTTGGCAGTGATATTCCTGAGTTCGAGATTCCAGATTCTAATAGTGTGTCTTGCACACAATGTATTTGCAAGGTCTATTACAAGGTAAGCAGGTGAAAGCAGTTTCTGCTCCCAGTGTTAGTGTTATTACTGCTGTAAATTAGATGGTGCGCCCATAATGCGTTCTACTAGATGAATGCAGGAATGCTGTGGACAGAATAGTTTAGGCCATAATGTAAGCGCTGCTTCATTGCATTCTGTTACCTCCCTAAATCATTTAACACACGTCATTCAAATAGGTAGATGCAACTTCTAGTTGCGCATCAGAATGTGCTTCACGCTTAAAGAGTACATTGCAGATGTGCGATCACAGCTGCTCATTTGTACTACGACATATAGCTATTCCCCAGGGATGGTAATGTAAGGACAGTCTCTTACCCGCACCTTTTCTCCATGCGCGCTCGTGCTTTGGTCTGATCTGTGAGGCGCCGAATGGTGTCTGCATTAAAATGTTGGCTATTGCTCTCATCTTCATGGCGACGGCGACGGCAGTCCTTCTACTGTTTGCCCTGTATTTTGGGAATCGATTACTCGCAAAAACCCCATTTACTGACTATAGTTGCCCAATTCACTGTTTATAAATTGGGAAATTAAATCTGAGTGCTGAATTCGATATTTGCAATAGCGCCAATCTAATATATTGTGTCATGCCTATTTTGCACAGGCTCATAAATATATTGTATAAATTAATAGGGAAGGTGAGTTCTGGCGTGATAAGAACCTTGTCATCGATATATATTCTTATATTTGGACATAGGTCATCCATAGATATATTGCTTTGGCAATATCCCTATTGTGTGCAGAGTTCCAAAAGTACATACATATTCATAATTAGTCACAAGAGTGTGCTTTCTGATAAGAGCTCAGTAATGTGACAAACTCATGGGTATTTGTTGCACTGGTCTAAGTGTCCACTGAGAGCTTATACATGGGACTCGACATAGGTATAACTAAGTAAGGTACTTATACCATGCACATTCATTAAAAAAGTAAATGTCTATAGAAATGACACCATTTCATTGTCCTTGTTGAGGCCTTGAACAATCGAATTAAATTTGCAAATGATCCTGGCCTCAGCTTGGCGTAACTTCTTCTCCTTATTTCCTCCTCTTCTGCCCATTGTAATTTTCTGTAAACCTATAAATCTGAGGTCCGCCTTGTTTGCCATTTGATGTTTGTCTTGCCAATGGCTGGCCAAAGGGAGTCTCAGGTCTTGACTTCCAATTTTGGCTAAGTGTTCGCAAATACGTATCCTAAGTTCTCGAATAGTGCTTTAAATGTAAACCAAGTTACACACACAGTTAATGCCATAGACAACGTATTTAGTTGTGCAATTGATTGCTTGCTGAATCTTAAACTCGTTATTGAATTAGTCTTTAAACATATTGGCTTTGTCATGAGCGTGTTTCCGCACTTCCTGAATCCATGCATAGGTGATTGTAACCAATTTGAGGTGATCATTTTTTCTGGATCTGGTAATAATGAGGGGCTCAATTTGTTGATCAGAGTTTCTGCCTTTCTGAAAATCATGCATGGTTTGGGATCAATGTGATTTCTAATATTTTCATCGAGTTTAAGGAGATGCTGATGTTTGTGTAGAGTTTTATTGAATAGTTTGTGATTGCTACTAAAATTGGTAATGAACCCCACTGTGGGTTGTTCTGTCTGTTTGGGGCTTGGTGTTACGGTCTGTTGTTGTGTGAGTACTTTACTCCTGTTTATAGCTTTTTTGATACAGTCTTCTGGATATCCTCTGTCAATGAACTTGGATTCTAATAGGGTACATTCTTTGGCAAAAGCTGCAGTGGTTTGGCAGTTTCGTCTGGCTCGGATAAAATCTGCTGTAGGTATAATGAGAATGGTGAATTTCCGATGGCAGCTTTTGGCGTGTAGTATGAAATTGACTTCAGTTGGTTCCCTGTACGTGTACGTCTTGAGTTCATTCTGTTCAACATAAATTGTTAAATCAAGAAAGTTGACTGAGTAGGCGTCACAGCTTCCCGAGAACTCTATTCCAAATATATTATTGTTTATGCAGTATACAAAATCACTGAATTCCAGTACTGTGCCCTTCCGAATTATTAGAACATTGTCTATGTATCTCATCCATCTGAGTAGTTGTTTCTGATAGGCTATGTCCTGATAGATGACAATGTCTTCCAAATAGTCCATAAAAGAGTTTGTCAGGGCCGGGGCATACTTAGTGCCCATTGCCACACCTTTTGTTTGTTGGTAGAAGAAATTATTGAAGGTAAATATATTGCAGTCAAAGGTTAGTTTGAGCATTTCCTTGATCATTGCCACTTGGAGATAAAGTGATGATGAGTCCTCTTTGAATGTATGGCCTATGGCCTTGATCACCCAATGATGTTGAATGGATGTATAAAGTGCTTTGACATACAATAGTTCTGAGTTTAAGAATGACATTGGTAATATCCTTGAGGTACGCACTCAGCTTGCTTGCTCTTGGTCTCAATGATACGCATGCACTGGTTTCTTGGTGCCACACTTGCATCTTTCTGGTTCTTCTACAGCAGTGGCTTGGTTTCCTGGTTCTTCCTTGTTACCTGCATGGTTTCAGCACTCTGAGGCCAGGGGGCGAGTTGGCGCTTTATAAAAATTCTATAGAATAGATGCCAGATATACTAAGAGCAAGTATGTTCGATTTTTGGTGACAAAAGCGTAGCTGAAATGTTCGAAGGAGAAAAGACCGAAAGTTATTTTACCGAAAATAACTTTAGTTTTTTTTCTCCCCGAACATTTCACGCTATGCCCTTGCCCCCACCTTCTTACTTACTTGTGGGTGGCACACCTCTGTGTGTGCCGCCTTCTCCAGCATCCCTCTGCGATGCTGGTTCCCTTCATTTTTGTGTATGGGAGCCAGTGCTGCAAGGTCTACTTTTTCTTTTTTTTTTTCTACTTTATTCAGACGGGAGAAGGGAACACCCCCACAACCTCTGCTCAAATTACAGCTACAGTGAACCGGATAGCCAGGAGGACCGGACCCTGCATGGGTTTTAAGGAGCGCACCTTTTATTCGTTGCTTTGCTCTGCTGCTGGTTTAAGGAACGCACCTTTAATTTGTTGCTTTGCTGTGCTGCTGGTTTCTTCCCTGAGCAGTTTAGGATCCTCCTGTCTTCCTACTTCGTGTCAGTCCGACAGTCGCTTCAGGAATCCTGAGCCTGCAGGACCTGCCAGGAACATCTGCCTCAGCTGCAGCCTTCTTCTTCAGTTAAGGTACCGTTGAAATCCGGTTGTTCGTTCCACCCGACCGCAGTAAAAGTGCTGGAAATCTTCATCCAATCCGAGGGCTTGTCCTTCTCTAATCTTTAATATAACTTTTCCTCTGACCAACTTCGTTCTGAACTCTTGGCAAAGACTCAACCGCAAACTACTTTGAACTGTGTGATCCTCTGCAAAGACTTTGGTCCATTGACTTTGGCCCTGGCCTCTTCATTTGATTTCCTCACCGTAGTTCCCTTTTCTAGATTGCCCTGCTTATTCACTTGTTGGTGCTGCTCAACTTTTGTCTAACTTTGTCTTTTCCTCCATTTTTAAATTGTTGGAGTGCCCTTTTGATCACACTTCATTTTGAGCTTAACTTGTCCAGAATTCATTGAGAGGTGTTTAGTGTATTAAGATTGCGATTTTCAACTGCTTGATAATAACTGATGTGTAAATACATGTAAATTCTTTTACTCAGAAACGTTGAGTCAGTGTTTATTTGAACCATAGTAATTCTTGTCCTTTGTGTAACTATTTATACTTCTCACTTTACTCTTGAGATAAGTCTGGCTGCTCAGCCATCGCTGCCACTTTATTGTGTAGTACAGGCTTGCACCAAAAGTGAATTTGTAGTGTCACTTGTAGTGTTAATTCTGTGTGGTGTTTCCAAAGGGTACTGCATATGATTCTGCCTAACAAAGAGGGATCATGGAATGAGGTAAGCGCTCATAAAGAGGGATCAAGGGATGAGGTAAGGGATCACACATAGGGCTCACGGGATGAGCTACATGGTTGTAGAGAGGGATCATGGAATGAAGTGCGGGCTCATACAGAGGGCTCACAGGATGAGGTCAGTGCTCGTAGAGAGGGATCATGGAATGAGGTAAGGGCTCATACAGAGGGCTCACAGGATGAGGTGAGTGCTCGTAGGGAGGGATCATGGAATGAGGTAAGGGCTCATACAGAGGTCTCACGGGATGAGGTGAGTGCTCATAGAGAGGGATCATGGAATGAGGTAAGGGCTCATACAGAGGGCTCACAGGATGAGGTGAGTGCTCGTAGGGAGGGATCATGGAATGAGGTAAGGGCTCATACAGAGGTCTCACGGGATGATGTGAGTGCTCGTAGAGAGGGATCATGGAATGAGGTAAGGGATCATACAGAGGGCTCATGGGTGAGGTAAGGGCCCATAGAGAGGCATCGTGGGATGAGGTAAGGGCTCATACAGAGGCTCATGGGATGAGGTAAGGGCTCAGAGAAAGGGCTCATGGCATGATGTAAGGTCTCATACAGGGGCTCAAGGGATGAGGTGAGTGCTCGTAGAGAGGGATCATGTAATGAGGTAAGGGATCATGCAGAGGGCTCACACGGTGAGGCAAGGGATCATAATGAGGGCTCATGGGTGAGGTAAGGGCTCATAGAGAGGGATCGTGGGATGAGGTAAGGGCTCATACAGAGGCTCATGGGATGATGTAAGGGCTCATACAGAGGGCTCATGGGATGAGATGAGTGGTTTCAGAGAGTGATTACTCATTGATGGGTAATGGCTCATAGCAAGGACTCCTGGAAGATGTAAGGGCTCATAAAGAGTGATAGTGTGATGAGATATTGGCTCATAGAGAGGGCTCATGCAGTGAAGTAAGTTCCCATTGAGAGGCATCATGGTATGAGGTAAGGGCTCAGAGTGAGGGCTTATGGGATGAGGTATGTGTGTGAAGAGAGGGCTCATGGAAGAGGGAAGGATTCACAGAGAATGACCTTGGGATGAGGTAAGGGCTATTAAGAGGACGATCATTGAGAGGGTTCACAGGCCTGAGGTAAGGGCTCAGAGAGAGATCATTGGGTAAGGTAAGGGCTCAGAGTGAGGGCTAATGGGATGAGGTAAGGGATCAGAATGAGGGTTAATGGGATGAGGTACGTGTGTGTAGAGAGGGATCATGGAATGAGGAACAGGATCCAACAGAGAGCTCATGGGATTAGATAAGTGGTTTCAGAAAGTGATGAGGTAAGGACTTGCGGTGATGGATCATGGGATGTGGTAACATCTCATAGAGAGGGCTCATGAATGAGGGAGGGGCTCACAGAGCGGAATCATGGGATGAGGTAACGGCTCATTGAGAGAGCTCATGAGATGAGGAAAGTGCTCATAGAGAGAGATTATGGAATGGGGTAATACTCATAGAGAGGGCTCATGGGAAAGGTAATGGCTCGTAGAGAGGGATCATGGGATGATGTAAGGGCTCATAGAGAGGGATCATGGGGTTAGGTAAGGGCTGTGATGATTCATGTGATCTCCTCACTTCTCCCCAACGGGGGACCGTTCCCTGTGAGGCTAGGGAGGCAAGCCTGCTACACAATATTCCCCATAGGATTGGCAATAAGCGGGACCTCACAGGGGGAGACTCCCCTCTTGGGGATACGTTTTCCTATTCGAGGAAGAGCTCCTTAACCCACTATCAAATGAAGCCCTGAGGCCATCACTACTTCAAGAACCCAGCACAAATATCACACTGTTATGAGACTGACGCCGAGGCAATCTCCGAGCCGGCGGGGAGGTAACTGGCTTAAAGACTTGGAAGACCCGTACTATGTCATGATCTTGAGGAGGTGGACCTTTCAGTCCACAAACAATGCTGAGACCCCAGGCCAGGCAAAGGGTTCTGCAGAGCCACAGAGAAGCATGATAAACCATAGAAAGAAACAATGAAAATATTTACAGATTTGGCACAGACCAGCGACCTCAGGAATATCCAGTGACACAAACCCACCAAGTCAAAGGTAACAGGAGTGGCAAGAGAACCAGGAGGGGACCGGGACATTGTGAAAACCCTAAGAAAGGTTCAGAATGCTACAGAAGCCATCTCCTGCATCACAGAAATTGTGAAGGCCCTAAGACAACCTAAGAAATCTAGGGGAGTTGCAAAGACTGGAGCGTTTATCTGTACTCCAGCCCTCTATATGGCAGAGTAGAAGCACAAAGCACCCCAGCCAAGATTATCCATATGGTAGAATGGATGAGCAATCAAGGCTTAAGCTCTCAGGAGGTGATGCGGGCTGGTTCTCAAGTACAGCGTAGTCCCCAAGCACCCAACAAACGAATGAAAACAAACTATGGTATGTGATAACACAGTTATTTATATACAAATAAGGTTCAATATATCTACACAATTAATAACACACTTTGAACTTTGGCAAATCAAATATGGCAAATATATACACTGGGCCTCATTACGAGTCCGGCGGTAATCGTGCCTGAAAATCCAGCAGGTTACTGCCAGACTCGTATTACCATTCTGCCTCTGTGATTCCCGGAATTACCAGGGCATTACGACCCCGGTGATCCGGGAATTCCGGAGACGGAATTACGTAAATCCCCATTCCCATTGAGTCGTGATGGTGCCAGTGTTTCCACGTTCGCCTGCAGGCGGGTGGTGTTAAATCCGCCAGGTCAGACCTGGTGAGAATGACACCTCGCTCCTGCAGAACTCGGGATCACCTGGTCCAGAAACAGCAGTGGTTGCGGATTTACCGCCACCGTTATTTCTTCCAGACTGGGTAACTCATAACGAGGCCCAATGTCTTTGTGGTACCACTCTTGTTAGGCATCATCACATGCAGTACCCTTTGGGAACACTACACAATTAAGACTACAGGTGTAAGCACAATCTCAAGTTTGGTACAAGCCTGTACTACACAGTTATACGGTAGCAGTGGCTGAGCAGCCAGACTTATCTCAAGAGGGATGTGAGCAGTACAAGATGTTACACAAAAGACTTGCAATTACAGTAGTTCAAACAAACACTTACTCAAGGTTTCTTGGTAAAAAAAGGATATACATTTATTGACACATTTGGTTAGAAAACATTCCAGTAGCAAGAAAAAGCTCAATATCAGACTATAATACACTACAGTACTAAACCAATACGTTTCTGAACAAGTAAGGCTCCCCTGAAGTGGGAGCAAAATGGCACTTCAGAAACTTTCAAAAGGGGTAGAAAGACGAAGGTTATAAGAATCAACACACAAATACTTTCATAGGCAGGGCAAATAGTTTCAGTTCACTACAAGAGGCAGTTCAATTCAATAGGCCTGGGCCAAAGTCAATGGTTCAGTTTCTTGGATAGGATAGCACAGTTCTGGTAGGAAACAATTAGGTCTTTGCCAATTTTTTTGGAAGTAGTTTGCACGAAAAAGATGTATAGGTCGGATTAGGAGCAAAAAAGACTCCAGAGTTGGGAAAGTTTCACAAACATTCACCGTGGCAGAAAGGATTTCTCTACCGCATTTGCACATTACCTTATGGATGAAGAAAAGCTGTAGCTGAGGCAGCTGTTCCTGGCAGTTCCTGCAGATCTCGCTGTTCCTGAGCTTCAGTCTTGGGGACAAGAAGGAGGACGTCGGGAGTTTCCTGCACTGCCCAGGGAAGAAGCCACAAGCTTGGCAAAATGTCGGTTTAAGGTGTGAGTGCCTTAAAGTCCACAATCTGGTATCCTTCTCAGTGGCTATCTGGTTTTCAACAGCACTCTGAAGAAAATTTGACCAGTATGGAGATGGTGTCTAGGTGGCTTGTGAGTTGGTTGTTCCCACTAGCTCAAGGGAAGAAGTCGTCCTTGAAGGGCTTCTCTGTCGAGGGAGTTTCAGGCAATTAAGACCTACAGCTGGGCTTCACCGGGCAAACCAACGGTCCATGAGTTGCAGTATTTGGCTTTTGTCAGCTCATCTTTGGTTCTTTTGTTCCAGTGGTCGACTCTGCTTTCAAAGTATCAGAGTCCTGCTTTTAAACAGTTTTCTCCCATACATTCCAGCCTAGCTGTCACTCACACAGCAGGGTGGCTATCCTTGCCAGTCAGTCAGCCAGCCTATCATGCCAAGTGCATTCAGGTCTCCTAGGAGACTAAGCACAGGAAGTTTCGGGCACCTCCCTCACATCCTTTCCACCCCAGACACTCGGGCACCAGAGGAGGGCTTCAGCACAGAAGCCTGCCAAAGGCCAACGAACAAAGGAACCAAACCTGATTTGGCACGCAGAGACGAACACTAGAAAAATATGGCTGTCCCGATTTTTAGCTACCGGTGTTCGCGGTCGAGAAAAATCATGGTAGTTTGCTCTAAAACCACTGCCACCAGCCATTTCTAGAGGAAAGGATGGCATTTGACTGCTACATGAGTATTTAGACACAGGGGATTCTAGGCAACCCCTCCAGCACTCTCTAGGAAGACAGTGTGTGCTGGGTTTATGAATTTAAAAAAGACTAGTAAATTAAATTTAACTTTACATTCACTGTGAGACAGAAGTCAGTCCCAGAGAAGGTATTTAAACATTGGGAAGTCTGAAAGACATTCCTGTGCCACTGCACTGAAGGTGCTGTGTGACACACAAGAAAAAGGGGATGCCCATGGAGTTGTCTAAAACTCCATATCCAAAGAACACAAAAGTAAAACACACATCAAAATACTTGAGTGGGAAAAAAGGCTCACACTCTTTCCAGGTGAAAATTAAAGCCCCAGAAATCCAGAAAAGATGCTAGGGGTCTCAAAAGGTAAGGGAAATTAGCACATTTATGAGAATTCTCCTTAACAACTCTTAACAATTGACTCCTTCAAAATGCACCAACTGCTGACAGTTCTAATTGCATACAAATAAAACAGTAATGTGTATGAGAATAGGACATAGGGAGGAAGGCAAGTAAGGTTAAACAATGGCATAATGGTTCTCCTGATACTAAGACACAGTTCTGTGTGACGATCCCCCCACTTGGGCAACTTGTATTAAAGTGTATTAAAAAGCCCAGTCCATTTATGTTAAAATAGTCTTATTTTGTGGTCAAAAATATTCCACTACACCAATGTACATAAGTTAGAAGTGTTTCTTCGACAGCTCTTAGATGGATTCCTCGTGAGTGGAAACTTTTTAAAGCAGGAGCCATGGTCGTCGAGATTCTGTGATGAAAAGATAAACACCGTCGTCGGTACAGCAGCTTCGAATTTTGTGGTGCTCATCGACAATCGTTTGTGGACTTCCTGCATAGACGAGGCATGCGGTGCACCTTGATGACTTATTTAATGCCATAAAGAAGACTTTGTGACAAGCGTAGGCCCGGCAGTGGGCTTCAGTGTTGGCATCGATGATCGGGACTCGACCACGGCTGGATGTTCACTCGTCAGTGTCTTTGTGGACTTCAGGTGGCAGGAAACCCACTAGCGGATTCTCCTCGGTCGTCGGCGACCTTGACTTTCTCTGGCGTGACAAAGCGGTTAACTGTGATGGCAAGGGAACCCTTAGTTTAAATGTTCTTAGGCAATGGTGAAGCGTTGCAGCTCTGGTCGTCGAGCAGTACACCGTCAAGCTGTCCCCCCTTCTGGGCAACACGAATAGACAGTCTTCCAGCCGTCAGGGAAATCCTCAGAACCCTGGTCAACGGTGATGGACGTCGACGGCCTCGATGTCCTGGTGTTTTACTTCAATCTTTCTCTGCTAACTCCGTATCCATTCGACAGCCTGTGGGGACTGAAGTCTAGGGTGCCTTTATGAAAATCAGCTGCTGCACGATGTTCCCTCGAAGCTCGGGGAGAGGTCTCCTAAACAGGTCCTCTCTTGAATCACTCCTTGAAAGACACATCAGCTTTTGAGTGAGTAGCAGCAAACCTTCTTCTTCAGCTGGGCTTCAATGAGAAGCAGCCTCAAGTTTCGATTCGGCTTCTGAACTATTTTGGTAAGTGAGAGGTCCCCAGATACACAGATATGTTGCTCATTCATGCTGCTGAGCCAAGCTCAGTCAGCCAATCAGTCAGAAGGGCATTCATGCAACTAGGCAGCCAATCAGGCTCACAGTGCATTCAGGCCATTCATTCCCACTCAGGCACCGATAACAAGGAATGTGGATTGAGGCAAGCACCCAGCCTTTCAGCACACCACACTACATTAATGTCAGTTTCAGGCAGGGCTGTCTCATTCTTTGTGTCACACACACAGAAACTAGACACCCATAAAATGGAATGCATATTGGTCACACACTCCATTCATCTAGTTCCCACCCCAAGGGTGTACCCACAAAATTCAGTCACTGTGAAGGCTCCAGCCAGTCTGGCCTTGACTTCACCTCAATACCATATATGGTTCTTCCACCCAACAGCCAGTCAGGGAAGGGACAGGCAGAGGGCTTCCCAGGACTTGGGAAGAAAGTTAACAGGTAATAGACACCAAGAGGACACAGGGCTCATCTTGTCTTCTATCAGGAATCCACGGATTCCTATGGCAGATCCTGAGTATCCCAAAATGGAGGAACTCAGAGTACCTGTCAAATTCATCATGGAGCTGCCACCGGCCAATACCCTGCTCTGTGACCTACACACAGGTGCCCAAAAATATACACTATGGGTACAGGGTTGTACTCCCACCCATGGGTGCCATAAGGGTATCCCAAGTGTCTCTGCTCACCACAACCAAAAAGAGGAAGAGCTGCACTGTCAGGATTCCCCCACATGGATTCCAGAGTAGAAAACAACACCAAACACAGATGATACGGGAGTACAGGACAAGGACATGGAGGTCCTGTCCCTCCAATGCATTTCCAACATCACAGGAGTCATGTCCCTCATCCCAGTAATTGTGAAAACCCTAAGAAGAGTCAAGAAAGTTACGGGAGTCATCTCCCTCATTGCAGTAGTTGTCAAACCCCTAAAATAAGTCAAGAAAGCTATGGGAGTGATCTCCCTCATTGCAGTAATTGTCAAACCCCTAAGATAAGTCAAGAAAGCTACGGGATCATCTCCCTCATTGCAGTAATTGTAAAACCCTGAGATGAGTTCAGAAGCCTATTGGAGCCTTCGCCCTCTTTGCAGTAATAATGGAAAGCCTAAGACCAGTTCAGAAAGCTATGGTAGTCATCTCCCTCATAACGGTTATTATGAAAACCCTAAAAAACGTCAAGAATGATACAAGAGTAATCTCCCTCATCACATTAGTTCTGAAATCCATAAAGTACATCAAGAAGAATTTGGGATTCGTCTCGCTCACCTCATTAGCTGGCAGCACAGCAAAGAACATCAGAGTCAAGTAAGAGAAAGACACAAACTGAAACCCAGATGGGAAAGGAGAAAAATCCTAACAGTGTTATATAGGGCATTGAAACAGAAGAAACTGTGGGCACTTGAGAGAGACTGAAAAGAGCCCCTCGTGGAACGACAGGGGATAATTAGAAATATCACAAGGATCAGCTACTATGGATGAGCAAGACTGGCCAGGAGAAGGGAGGCATTATCTTGGGCCATATTTTGTTTTTCTGAATCCTTTTGATTAGCGTTAGTGTCAGAGTAGGACAGAGGATGGATTTTTTGATTTGAACAACCACACTGTACGACAAGCACCACAGCGAGAGTTCTGTTAGGTAGGGCTCCTCCTTTGTCATAGGAAAAGAAAGATCTTTTTCTAATTTTCCAATAAAACCTTGAGAAAAATGCACCCCCTTTGTCTACCTCCTTCTTCTAATTTACCACAGAGCTCATAGAGAGGGATTAAGGGATAACGTCAGGGCTTACAGAGAGGGATGAAGGGATGGAGTCATGCTCATAGAGAGGGATCAAAGGATGAAGTCATGGCTCATAGAGAGGTATCAAGGTATGAGATCATGACTCAGACAGTGATCAAGGGATCAGGTAAAGGCTCATAGAGAGGGATAAAGGGATGATGTAAAGGTTCATAGAGACATAGAGAAGGTGCGTGGGATGAGGTAAGTGCTCATAGAGACAGATCAAGGGATGACGTCAGGGCTCATAGAGAGGGGTCAAGGGATGAAGTCATGTCTTATAGAGAGGGATCACAGGATGAAGTCAGGGCTCATAGAGAGGGACCAAGGGATGAGGTATGAACTCAGAGAGGGATCAAGGGATGAGGTAAAGTCTTATAGAGATGGATCAAGGGATGCGGTAAAGGCTTATAGAGAGGGCTCATGGTATGAGGTAAGTGCTCATGGAGATGGATCAAGGGATGAGATCAGGGCTCATAGAGAGGGATCAAGGGATGTGGCAAAGGCTTGTAGAGAGGGATCAATGGATGTGGTAAAGGCTCATAGAAAGCATTCATGTGATGAGTTAACGGATGATAGAGAGGGATCAAGGAATAACATCATGGCTCATACGCAGGGCTCATGGGATTTGAAAATGGCTCTTCCAGAGGGGTCATGGCCTGAAGTAAGGGCTCATAAAGTGGGATCAAGCGATGAGGTAACAGCTCGTAGAGACGTTTATGGAATGAGATACAGACTCATAAAGAGGGCTCATGGGAGAGGTAAGGGCTCATAGAGTATGATCTTGGGATGAGGTTGTTAGGGAGAATTCTAAACAAATTGTAAATTCCCTTCGCCTTAGAGATCCCCAGCAACTTTGCTGGATTTTGAGGACTTGATTTTTTTTACCTGGAGAAAGTGTGAGCCGTTTTTCCCACTCTCTCATGTATTTTGATGTGTATTTTACCCTTGTGTTTTCTTTTGATATGGAGTCTAACCAACTCCATAGGCATCATCTTGTTTATTTGTGTTACACAGCACCTTCAGTGCAGTGACACAGGGAAGCATTTTAGGCTCCCCCAAGGTAGAAACACCTTCTCTGGGATCAACAACTGTTTCCAGAGCAGTGGAGTGAAATTGACTTCACTTAGTCTTTTAAATTCCTAGACCCAGCACATCGTGTCTTACAATAGAGTGATGGAGGGGTTACTTAGTATCCCCTGTGTTTAAATACTCATGTAGCAGTCACATTCTAGCCTTTCCTCTCAGAATGGCTGGAGGCAGTGGTTTCACAATGAACTACCATCATGAATTTTCTTGACCGTGTATACCGGTAGCGTTAAATCACAGGAGCCATGTTTTTCAATATGGTGTCTGAGCCCCCTTTGTTTGAACAGGTCCCGGTCATCTTTTTTCCCTGAGTATTCCCTGTGTCTAAATACTCAGGTAGCAGTCCAATGCTACCCTTTTCTCTCAGAATGGCTGGTGGCAGTGGTTTTACAATGAACTACCATGATTTTTCCCGTCCGCGAACACCAGTAGCATTAAATCACAGGAGCCATGTTTTTCAAGATGGTGTCTGAGCCCCCTTTGTTTGAACAGGTCCCGGTCATCTTTTTTCACCATTTCTTTTTGGAAATGTACTTCTAGATTTTGTCTCTGATTGCCAAATTAGGTTTGATCCCTTTGTTCCTTCACCTTTGGCCGGCTTCATGACTGAAGACTGCCTCTGGCGCCCAAGTGTCTGGGGTGCGCAGGAAGTGAGGAAGGCGCCTGAATCTCCCTGTTCTTAGTCTTCTAGGAGACCCAAATGCAATTCTGGTATGATTGGCTGGCTGACTGTCCGGCAAGGACAGCCACCCTGCTGGGTGAGTGACAACTAGGCTGGAATGAATGTGAGAGAACTGAATAAAAGGCGAGTCTCTTGGCTTAGAAGGCAGAGTCGACCACTGGAATGAGAGAACCAAAGACGAGCTGGAAGAGGATGGCTGCTGCAACTCCTGGACAGTTGGATTGCCCAGTGAAGCCCTGCTGCAGGTCTAAATTGCCAAGTTCATCTCGACAGAGAAGCCCCTTCAAGGATGACTTCTCCCTTTGAGTTGGTGGGACCAATCAACTCGACCATGAGCCACCTGAATACTCATCTTGGAGCTGGTTGAATTTCGTCAGAGTGCTGCAGGAAACAGTAGAACAAGGGAGAGAGACACCAGTTTCTGTGCTTGACTTACAGCTACTGTAATTGAAGTTTTGCCAAGCTTTTGGACTGTTCAAGTGCAGTGCAGGAGTCCCCTGACGTCTTCCCTCTTGTTCCTTCAAATGAGGCTCAGGAACACGGAGATCTGCAGGAACTGCCAAGAACAGAATTCATCAGCTGAGAGTACTTACCTCTCGCAGTGAAAGTGCTTAAAACTTTCCCAACTCACAGGCCTAATCTTTTCTTCTTTTTACAAACTACTTATGAGAACTTTTTCAGAGACTTTACCATTTACTTATCAGAACCGCTTTATCCTATCCAAGACTTTAGCCCATTGACTTTGGCCTAACCTATTGAATTGAATTGACTCTTCTGGTGAACTCAAAGTATCTGCACTGTCTAATAATAATAATAATAATAATAATAATAATAATAATAATAATCTTTTTATGTTCTGATAATCTATGCCTTTTTGCTCCTCCTTCAAAGTATTCTGAATACCTTTTTGCTCCTCCTTCAAAGTAACCTGAATGCCTCAGAAACTCAGAGTGTATAGTACTGAAGAATATTTGTGTATAATATTTAACTGCCTCCTTCTAGCGAATGTTTTATAACTGACTGTTGAATAAATTAATACAGTTTTAAGAAAAGAAACCTTGAGTGTAAGAGTTTATTTTAACACATGTGATTGTAGACCTCTGAGTAACATAATTGCAGCTCACATCCCCTCTTGAGATAAGCTTGGCTGCTCTGCTCTGCTACCAAAAACTGTGTAGTACAGACTTATACCAAAGGTTGGTTTGCTTACACCAGTAGTCATAGATGTGTGTAGTGGTCCCAAAGGGTACTGCATACAAACTCTGTCTAACAGAGGTAAGGGCTATTAGAGGAGGATCATTGAGGGGCTCCTGGCCTGAGGTAAGGGCTCATAGAGAGATCATTGGGTAAGGTAAGGGTTCAGAGCAAGAGCTAATGGGATGAATTATGTGTGTGTCGAGAGGGATCATGAAATGAGAAACGGGATCCATCAGAGGGCTCATGGGATGAAGTAATGGCTCATTGAGAGGGCTCATGTGATGAGGTAAGTGCTCATAGAGAGAGATTATGGGATGGGGTAAAGACTCATAGAGAGGGCTCATGCGAGAAATAACGGCTCGTAGAGAGGGTTCATGTGATGAGGTAAGGGCTGAGGAAGAGGGCTCAATGGAAGAGTTAAGTGCTCATAGAGAGGGATTATGGCATGAGGTAAAGGCTCATCTCAAGAAGAATTTGATATTCATCTTGCTTGTCTCATTAGCTGGCAGCAGCACAGCAAAGATCATCAGAGTCAAGAAAAAGAAAGAAACAAACTGAAACCCATTTGGGAAAGGATCAAAATCCTAACATAGTGGAATAGAGGGCAATGAAACAGCAGAAACTGTGGGCAATTGAGGTCCATGCTCATAGAGAGGGATCAAGGGAGCCGGTAAAGGCTCATAGAGAGGGATCAAGGGATGAGGTGAGGGCTCATAGACAGTGATCAAGGAATGAGGTAAAGTCTCAGAGATGGATCAAGGGATGACATCAGGGTTCATAGAGAGGGCTCATGGGATGAGTTAAGGGATCATAGAGAGGGATCAAGGGATGTAGTCATGGCTCATAGGGAGGGGTCAAGGGATACAGTAAAGGCTCATAGAGAGGGATCAAGGGATGAGGTGAGGGCTCATAGACACCAATCAAGGGATGAGGTAAAGTCTCATAGAGACGGATCAAGGGATGACATCAGGGCTCATAGAGAGGGCTCATGGGATGAGTTAAGGGATCATAGAGAGGGATCAAGGGATGTAGTCATGGCTCATAGGGAGGGGTCAAGGGATGTGGAAAGAGCTCATAGAGAAGGATCAAGTGATGTGGTAAAGACTCATAGAGAGGGATCAAGGGATGAGGTATAGGCTCATAGAGAGGGTACATGGGAAGAGTTAAGGGCTCATAGAGAGATATTAAGGGATGAAGTCATGGCTCATAGATAGGGCTTGTGGGATGTGGTAAGGGCTACTCGAGAGGGGTCATGGACTGGGGCGATGGCTCATAAAGAGGGCTCATGGGAGAGGTAAGTGCTCATAGAGAATGATGTTGGGATGAGGTAAGAGCTCATAGAGAGGGATCACTGGGTAAGGTAAGGGCTCAGAGAGAAGGCTCATGGTATGAGGTATGTGCCTGTAGAGAGGGATCATGGAATGAGATACAGGATACAACAGAGGGCTCATGGGATGAGATAAGTGGTTTCAGAAAGTGATGAGGCAAGGGCTTGCAAAGAGGGATCGTGGGATGTGGTAACAGCTCAGTGAGAGTGCTCATGAGATGAGGTAAGTGCTCATAGAGAGAGATTATGGGATGGGGTAAAGACTCAGAGAAGACTCATGGGAGAGGTAATGGCTCATACAGAGGGATCGTGGGATGCAGTAAGGGCTCCTGGAGAGGGCTAAATGGATGAGTTAAGTGCACACACAGAGGGATTATGGCATGAGGTAAAGACTCATTAAAAGGGTTCATGGGGGAGGTAAGGGATCACAGAGAGGGATCTTGGGATGAGGTAAGGGCTTGTAGAGGAGGATCATTGAGAGGTGACATGACCTGAGTTAAGAGATCGTAGAGAGGGATCATGGGGTTAGGTAAGGGCTACAATGATTCATGGGATCTCTTCACTTCTCCCCAAGGGGGAGCCCTTCCCTGTGAGGCTAGCGAGGAGAGCCCGCTACACAATATTCCCCATAGGATTGGCAGTAAGTGGGACCTCACAGAGAGACACTCCCCTCTTAGGTATAAGGACTCCTATTCCATGAACAGAACTCCTTAACCTTCTATCCAATGAGGCCCTCAGGCCATCAATACTTCAAGAACCCAGCAGAAATCTCAAAATGTCGTGACACTGACAGAGAAGCAATCTCTGAGCCGGCAGTGAGTTGATCTCAAGGAGGTGGACCTTTCAGTCCACATGCAACACTGAGACCGCCAGGCCAGGCAAAGAGTTCTGCAGAGCCACAGAGAAGCATGATAAACCAAGACAGAAACACTGAAAATGCTTACCGATGTGGTACAGGCCTGCGACCTCAGGACTATCCAGTGCCACCAACCAAACAAGTCAAAGGTAACAGGAGTGGCAAGAGACCCAGCAGGGGACAGCGGCATTTTGAAAACCCTAAGACAGGATCAGAATGCTACGGAAGTCATCTCCCACATCACAGCAATTGTAAAGACCCTACAACAAGCCAAGAATTCTAGTATAGTCATCTCCCTCGTCGCAGTAATTGTAAAAACCTAAGACTAGTTCATATGCCTATGGATAGTCATCTCCCTCATCAGAGTAATTATGAAAACCCTAAGAAAAGTCATAAAAGCTAAGGGAGTTATCTCCCTCATTGTAGTAATTGTGAAAACCCTAATAAAAGTAAAGAAAGCTACAGGAGCCCTCACCCTCATTGCAGTAAATGTGAAAACTCTAAGACCAGCTCAGAAGACTATGGCAGTCATCTCCCTCATTGCAGTAATTGTAATTGTAAAAATTGGATGAGTTATGTGCGTTTAGAGAGGGATCATAGAATGAGGTACGGGATCCAACAGAGGGCTCATGGGATGAGATAAGTGGTTTCAGAAAGTGATGAGGTAAGGGCTCACAGAGAGGGATCATGGGATGTGGTAACAGCTCATAGAGAGGGCTCATGTATGAGGTATGGGCTAATAGAGAGGGAACATGGGACAAGGAAACAGCTCATTGAGAGGGGTCATGAGATGAGGAAAATGCTCATAGAAAGAGATTATGGGATGGGGTAAAGACTCAGAGAGGGCTCATGTGAGAGGTAATGGCTCGTAGAGAGGGATCATGGGATGAAGTAAGGGCTCATGGAGAGGGCTCAATGGATGAGTTAAGTGCTGATAGTGAGGGTTTATGGCATGAGGTAAAGACCCATAAAGAGGGTTCATGGGATAGGTAAGGGCTCATAAAGAGGGATCAAGGGACGAGGTAGGTGCTATAGAGAGCATGCAAGAAACATTAGAGTGAGTGATATGATAACCCATTTATTGACACATGGGAATGGGGAATCAGAAGGGAGCAGATAAGAGTGACATGGGTAGAAGGAACAGTTAAGTGTGGTACGTGGCTGATATTACAACTGAAATAAAAGAGGAATTATGGAAATTTCCAGACCTGATGGAAGTGCAGGTATGCACGAGCTGGCCTGGGTCAGGTGATGAGGATGGATAGGGTGGACTATTTACATGTTGCTGATATGCTGACTTTTAATAGGTTCCTACATAGCTCGGTGTTTTTCATTGAGATGCAATGACCCTGCATTATTTTCCTATTTTAGGAATGCCTTTGACACCCAAAGATCAGGAAAACCCTATAGGATAACATGGTAGTAGTAAGGGAAAGCGGTTCATGAGGTTGTAGGTGGTGGGTGAGGGAAACAAAGTAGTTCAAAACAATTTGTCTTGTTGGGTCACTTGTTAGTAGTCAGTGGCAATGTGAGAATAATTTTGATCATCTGACAAAAGGGTTAGATTTAAGATACCTTGAGAGTGACACACAGGACTTTAAGCATAACACAACATGACGGTTACAGTACACCAGTATAGTACCACAGGCCACAGCATCTCATACCACTGAACTGTGGGGTAATTCCCAGGGCAGCATGTTGGCAGTCCCCATAAGTCCAATTCATTGACACTCTACCAAACTTCACACATACAGAGAAGTAGAGTTGTGAAAAGATCATCTAGAATTGGTGGGTTTCCACTGGTCATCCCAATTGCTGTTAGATATTCTAATACTGTATTCTAATAGTGTCCTGTCAAAAAGTATAGAATCAGTGGTTTGCTAACCAAGCCATTAAATATATGTGAAAAACCCAATGCCGGGAGAAGCACTTCAACCATCATGTATCTATAATGTTGAAACCCAATTAAATCGTGAATGGTATCGCACCTCTGAATTACGTCCCTTTGAGATGTGGCTCTTACGGATATGGAAGGGCACGTAAGGACATTAAAAGTAGAGGTCTAAATGAAGCAGCCAATTATTAACACTTGGTGAAAGCAGGTAGTTGACAGCACCTGAGCTTAGACAGCCAGCCCCAGAGAATCACTGCACACCTCTCACCTCACCCACATTTGGGTTGTTTCACCCACCACAGGCACTACACCAGCCTATCAGTCTCTACACTCTGACTCTGTGGCTTACTTCACTGGCATCTAGTCAATTTGCAGAAAGTCTGAGCTTATGCTTGAAATTTCACCTGGCGTTGCCTTGAAGTGCTCCTAACTGTACAGAACCTGCATTCATGTACATGATGAATACAACAACCCCCAAACCGGGGCAGTCTGGACTGGCGAGTCATGGCTGGGCAGCCTGGACTGGCGAGTCATGGCTGGACAGCCTGGATCGGTGAGTCTTGGCTGGGCAGTCTGGACCGGTGAGACATGGCTGGGCAGCCTGGACTGGCGAGTCATGGCTGCGCAGTCTGGACTGGCGAGACATGGCTGGGCAGTCTGAACTGATAAGTAATGGCTGGGCAGTCTGGAATGGCGAGACATGGCTGGGCAGTCTGGACCGGCTAAACATGGCTGGGCAGCCTGGAACGTCGAGTCATGGCTGGGCAATCTGGACCGGTGAGACATGGTTGGGCTGACTGGACCCGTGAGTCATGGCTGGACAGTCTGGACCGGCGAGACATGGCTGGGCAGACTGGAATGGCGAGTCATGGCTGTGCAATCTGGATGGGCAAGTCATGGGTGGGGAGACTGGACCGGCGAGACATGGCTGGGCAGTATTGACCACCGAGACTTGACTGAGCAGCCTGGACCAGCAAGTCATTGCTGGGCAGTCTGGACTGGTGAGACATGGTTGGGCAGCCTGGACCAGCGAGACATTGCTGGGCAGTCTGGACTGGCGAGTCATGGCTGGGCAGAATGGACTGCTGAGTCTCATAGAAGCAGCAGCAACTGTGCTGTGTATTTCTCTGCACATTCACATATTGTCTCTTGTTATGCCGTGCTGCTCCGCATGTGAAGCCCTTGTTGCAGGGAGATACACCAGAACTTGCAGCATTAGCCTAGACAGACCAACCCGGAAGTGACAGAGCTACATCTGGGCGCTTCTGCTCCGTCATCATTTTGAGCCTGTGAGCAGTGCTTGGTCATACATGTCATGTCATCTCTCTTAATTGGAAGAAAGATTTCAAACGTAGCATTTATTAGAAACTGGACTGGGTAATGTTACTCCCTTTAGTGGTTAGTTGCTTCCTTGCTAAAGGCTGATTGGTTAATGTGCCAGCCATGCTGCTAGATTTTCTGACTGCTGGAGATGTGTTTATGTGTTTGTAAAATTACTGTATTCTTATATTCAACACCTGAGTAAGCTGGCAGCCAGTGCAGTGCCGCTGTTACTTGAAGTTGAATGCATAATTCTTGGATCAAATGTAAATTGCAAAATGAATATGATAAGTGGGACACGCGGCAAATAAACAATCAAGACGTCACCATTCATCCTCCTTGTGATCCTGTTCTTAAACAAACAAAGCGTGTCTCTTCAGCAGAGATGAATATACCTGCAAACATTAGCAACACTTGGTAAGGATGTGAGTGTGTGTGTATGTGTGTGTATATGTGTGTGTTTATGTATGTGCATCTGTGGCAATATGTGAATGTGTTAATACGTGTGTGTCACTGTTTGTGTGTTTTATGAACGTTTTTGTAAAGTCCAACTGGGGTTAGACTTCATAAGACTTATTGTCTTGGTTTCAGGGCCCCAGCTTCTAACATAGGCCTGCACTACCCAAGGTGCTGAGTGGCTGAGCAGCCATGCTTATGTTAGGAGGGGGGATTTCTAATATAGGCCTGTACTACCAAAGGTGCTGAGTGGCCAAACAGCCAGGCTTATCTTAGGCGGGGGACTTCTAATATAGCCCTGCACTACCCAAGGAGCTGAGTGGCCGAGCAGCCAGACTTATTTTAGGAGGGGGGCTTCTAATATAGGCCTGCACTACCTAAGGTGCTGAGTGGCTGAGCAGCCAGGCTTATCTGGGGGGGGCTCTAATATAGGCCTGCACTACCCAAAGTGCTGAGTGGTCGAGCATCCAGGCTTATCTTAGGAGGGGGGACTTCTAATATAGGCCTGCACTACCTGAGGTGCTGAGTGGCTAAGCAGCCAGGCTTATTTTAGGAGGGGGGACTTCTAATATAGGCCTGCACTACCCGAGGTGTTGAGTGGCTGAGCAGCCAGGTTTATTTTAGGAGGGGGGGACTTCTAATATAGGCCTGTACTACCCAAGGTGCTAAGTGGCAGAGCAGCCATGTTTATCTTAGGAGTGGGGGGAACTTCTAATTAAGGCCTGCATTACCCAAGGTGCTGAGTGGCTGAGCAGCCAGGCTTATCTTAGGAGGGGCGGGACTTCTTATATAGGCCTGCACTACCCAAGGTTCTGAGTGGCAGAGCAGCCAGGCTTATATTAGGAGAGGGGGGACTTCTAATATAGGCTACCCAGTGTGTTTTCTTATGTGCAACCATGAAGAGTATCGAAAAGCAGCGTTGCTTTGCTGCTGGCTCAAAATTCCCCATTGAAAAAGGAAATGATGCCGCCCTGATGCTCTTTTTCATCTGTTCAACATTACACTGCTTTTATCAGTGAGACCAAGCAATACCCATCCATATTCAAGTTGTGCTTTAGCAGAAGAGAGCATTTCTCAATGAATTATAGGCTGTGTCAGGCAAGATCTGGGTAATCACCAGAAACTTTACTCTCATCCGTACAGAAAAACGCATGACTTTTGTGCTACAAAATGTCAAAATAAAATCTTCAAAAGAAACCCTAGCTCTCAGTGGATATGTCAATTTCAGTGGACCTGTGCCTTGAACAGATTGTTGTGTAAGAGAAACTGACAAGGGCTGCAAACAATATTTAGAATCTAAATGGAAGAGAAAACCACATTTGAAAGAGACATCCCAGCAGAATTAACCTTGTGTCAAAATGTGCTTTTGCAAACAAGAAAAATGTCTGTTTTAAAAGTGTAATGTTGAATAAGGCCCTGTCCTTACCTAGACAGTTAAGGGAGGTTTTGTTGTTTGAAAACATATAGGGGATGTTTTACTTCAACAGACTTGCTTCTGATTCAGAAAAAAATAAATAAGTACATACATAAGTACTGAAGCCACAGAACAGGTTTCAGGCCCTGGGCTCCAGCTTGCCACAATGGATTTCTGGGACACCTCTATGTTACTTTTGCCCCTTTGAAACTATGAATGCACCAAGCCACCCCCACTTGACATTTTGACAATTTCACCATCAATCCCTTCTGACTTAGCACTTTCATGACCGCATGCACCCTTTCATCATGTTCAGCATGACAACTACCCCATACCAATATATCATCCTGAAAATAACTCACACCAGTCACAGCACCAAACAATTCTTGCATGAGTCGTTGAAATACCGCAGATGCTGATGTCAACCCAAATGGCATGCAGCAGAACCGGTAAGCACCGAATGGGGTTATTAAAGAGGTAAGATGTCTAAAATCCACATGTAAGCCATTCTGGTGGTATGCAGCTGATAAGTCAAATCTTGAAAAACATTTTGCTTTGCCCAAGGTAAGCAGTAACTCATTAATATTTGGTAACGGATGGCGAGCTACCCAAATACTGGCATTTATCCCTCGAAGGTCCACACACATCCTAAGACCCCCATCACTCTTCTTAACAAGTACCACTGCAAAACAACCAATCGGAACACTCTATTTCTCCTATGACACCCTCGGATTTAAGCTTTTCCAATTCAGACCTCAATCCTTCTTTCGCCATTACCAGAACACTCCTCACCTTATGTACCTTGGGTACCGCACCCCTCTTGAGAATAATGCGGTGGGAAAAATGTTTAAGTTTCCCCAACTTCTCAGAGAACACTTCTAGGTATTTATCGCTCAACAACTCAGATGTCAACCCAGATTCTACACCACCAGATTCATCCTGAATACTCAAAACTGGTACCTCCTTCCCTGGGTGAATTTCAATATTTAAATCGGCTTGCTCATCCCATCCCAACACACTAGTACCCTTGAGTGCAACATAGAGCTTACCCATGGTGTGTCGACCTCTAAATTCAATGCAAGCTTGCTCATACCCCAGAACACTGATGGGATTCTGTCCATGGGTGCTGGGACTTATGCCAGATACACACAGGCATGATATCTCCTTCCCTAACTTCTCCTTGTATGTTTCAGGTGACACAATAGTGTACGGTGAACCCGAATCCAATAACATCTCCAAAGGGTGACCGTTAACCAAAACAGTCACCCACTGACCCTTCTGTGCTGCACCTTCCACATGAAGTATGACCCCTGGATTGATCTTGTCATGCGTACCAACATCCTGACTTACACCACCAGCATCTGTCACTACCACACCAATCACCCCTTTAGACTGCATCTCACCATTGACTTTAAACATGCCTGTATAGTGTCCTTTGCATTTACACCATCTGTATTCAACGCTAATAGCCGGACACTCTTTTGAACCAGTTTGATGACTAAACCAGCGACACTTTTTGCATGGTTCTCTACCCTTGAACATCCTCCAACCCTGGTTGTTCCCTTTGTCTGATCTCTTTTTATTATCCAAACCACTCCCCCTATATTGAGGTAAAATAGCCTGTACAGTGTCCTTAGGACCTTCCTTCTCAGTGAACATGTGCACACTAGCTTTAGACGCCTCAATGGCCCTGGCAATTTCCACAACCTTGTCCAAAGGCGGGTCACTCTCGATCCAGAGTCTCTCCCTAATTTTCTGACTGCTGGTCTTCATCGTAATTTGGTCCCTTATGTATTCCTCTAAAATCCCGGAAGAATTACATGTAGCCATCAATGTTTGCAAAGCTGTAACGTACGAGTCAATGGACTCTCCCCCGACTTGTGCTCTGGAAAAGAAATGATAGCGTTCCAAATCCACATTGATCCTTCTACCAAATCGACCTTCCAGCTTTTTAAGGCAGGTTCATAAGCACTTATTACTCTTTCGCCTTCCACACGACCAGGAATGTATACATCTTCCCCTGGCAAATAGCAAAATATCTGCAGACCCTCCGTGCCAATAGAATTTAAGAGTGCAACTTCCCTCTCATCATCACTGAAGTTTGCACCTCCAGCTGCCCTTAAATGTACTTTAAATGCATCAATCCATTGATCCCATGGAGCTGGCGGTTCCCCTGGTGATGGCAAGAATGCAGGGGGGGTTCTGGCAGCAGTGTGAAGGATGATGATAGGCAAAACCCAATGCAATTTGTATGTTGATATATGTGACACCTACTTAAGGCCTCCTTACTAGAATGCTGACTGCCACTGTGCATGTACCACCCTTGACCACCAACTTTGTCTATGGGCGTGAAGCTGGGGAAAAGCTGTCAACATGTACACAAATCGTACCTGTTTATGAATCTTTGGTGTCCCAGTTATTTATAAACACCACCATGCAGAAAGAAAGCTCACGTTGCTTGTTTCCTGCTTCCTGCAGGGTACGCCTCAGCAGACGCAGTAATATGAATGTACTTTCAAGACGAAATGACTAACGCTCATTGACCAATGAGAGCGCAAGACGCCCTACGAATCCAATACAATCACCCCCATGTGCCTGCCGCAGCACTTCCGAGAGCTCACTGCATTGATTGTGTGGGCGGGGTGGAGAGCTCAGGAATGCCCCTAATGTGAGCTCATGCCCACACCCCCAATGCGAGCTCCCGCCTCCTCCGAAGGCTGGCAAATCTTCTTGGTGCGCAGCAAGGACCGAAGGGGTCTTCTACTGGTGCCCAGATTGGGTGTGCAGAGTCAACGGCTCGGATGAGGTCCGCAGCCCCTTCTACATCTGCCTCTGCCAGCATTGACAGTGCCCAGATGGTCTTGCAACTGCAGAGCACCAGCACTAACAAGGCCTGTGGCCCCTACTTTGACTGGTCGCAGGCTGCCGGATGCAGCCCGCAGCCTCTCCTTCCTCCATCTTGCACCGGCTGTCCGCTGCATCCGCCACAGCGGTAAGCACACAGATCGTCACAGCCCCTCCTTCGACTGGTCACACTCTGCCCAATGCAGCCCGTGGCCTCTCCTTTCTCCTTCAGGCGCCGGCAGTACGCTGCCTCTGCCACCGCTGTAAGCACACGGATCACCTCACAGCTGCATGGCACCAGCCCTGATGCAGCCCACAGCTCCTCCTCCAGCCAGGCACAGGCCGCTTCCACTACCGGCATTCCCCACAGCCAAGATCAGGAAGCTGGATGTTGGAGGCGATGGTGCCCGCGTGGCACACGTGGGATGGGGTCCAGATTACCTCATCGCCAGTGAAGAAATCTGAGGCACGGTAGGTGTAATCTGTTTATTCTGGACCCCAGAAAGGCAGCAGCCAGCAGGGCCGAACAAGAAACCACAAATGACATGCCTGGAATTTTGATCTATGAAGTAGAACAATATTCCACGCGTGCCAGGATACAACAGACTCCCAAGACTTGACTTCATTTACGTTTTGCCGAAGGATTTTAAAACACACTTGTTTGCCTCAAGGGTACTGTGAGTCCCTATCAATCTTTAACAGAGTCCTACAGATAGATCTAGGGATATTGATCTTGAAAGTGTGGTGATACAATATGTAGATGATCTATTGATTTGCAGCTATATAGAGGAAGAATGCAGACAGGACTCTAATTGATCAATGGCTATTCTGGCAGACAAGGGATTGATGTGGACAAGGAGAAGTTAGAGTACTGTTAAGAAGAGATGTTATACATAGGTCAGTTAATTTTGCATGAGGAATAGAAAGTGACTCCTGAGAGAGCAGAGGGAATCATAAAAACATCAAAACCAAACAGAGTGAGACAGAGCCAACAGCTTCTGGGTTTATGTAGCTAAGTTAGGCCACTTCTGCAAGCATGACAGAAAACACAAGTTGTTAAAACAAAACTAGAATGGACTGTAGAGATGGAGGAAAGATTTGAAGAATTGAAGAAAGCTATTTGTACAGATCCAGTTTTAGGGCTTCCCAATTATGCCGAGTACTCATATGTATTTTTATACACAAATGGGTCAGTAATGACAGCATTGCTTACACAAATAACCACGTTAGGGTACACACCTCTAGCATATTACAATGGGATTTTAGGCCGAGTTATGAGAGGACACTTCCCTTGTGAACAACCTTTGGTAGCCACCACATTTGCAATTGAGAAGTCCACAAGTATTGTCACAGACTGTTCTGTGACCCTTTACGTGGAACATGCTCTATTTGCCATTTTGGAGAAGCCCAAAGGTACATTGACATCCCAAAGAGCTTCAGCTTATGAGGTAATGATTTCTAACCCAGCGATGAAAATTGTAAGATGTAAAATAGTGACCCATGCCCCATTAATAGCTGAACCCATATAAGAAGGTGATCATGAGCATGCCTGTGCCAATTATGTTGAATTCTATGATGATAAGCCCTGTGTGAGGGAGAATGCTCTAGCAAATTGATTTGACT
This sequence comes from Ambystoma mexicanum, assembly GCF_040938575.1. Lineage (NCBI taxonomy): Eukaryota > Metazoa > Chordata > Amphibia > Caudata > Ambystomatidae > Ambystoma > Ambystoma mexicanum. The sequence continues at coordinate 1,365,585,340 of NC_090933.1, forward strand.
AGTGGGGAAAGGCATTCAGGTGCCGCAGTAGTGAGACACAGATTACATGAAGAATTTGAAGTAGTAGCAAATGCAAGGCTACCGTCTCACGCTTCAGCGCAAGCAGCAGAATTACTAGCGCTTATTGTCACACTCAAGAAACATATAGGACAGGAAGTGATCGTGTACAGTGACTCCGTCTATGTGATGTCAACTGTAAACGCTGGATTGGCATGCTGGAAAAGGAGGGGCTACCTTAGCTCAGACAGCGCTCCGGTACAACATGCGTCTTTATTGGAGAGACTCATTAAGGCACTACAACTCCCAGTAGCCATAGCTATAGTCTTCTGCAATAATATGCAGTTGATGAATTTTGATCTCGATCTTCCTTCTTCCCCGGTCAGCATATTCCCGGTAATCTGAGTGTGCATACCTGCACATGCTGCATGTCCCACATTTGAAAAACCCTGTCATAGGTTTCAGCCGGTCACTTCCAATCAACTTCAAAGAATTCATCAACCGCAGGACAACTTACTTGGTTTATGCCATTATCTGCGTGTGCAAGAAACTGTACGTAGGCAGCACAATCAGACAATTACAGATAAGGATCAGGAACATAATACCAGCCTGTCTAACCAGGATGAATGGTTACCATTGGCCAGCCACTGGCAAACAAATCACCAGGTGGTAGACCAAAAAGACGTACAATTCATAGGCCTCAAGGGGGAAAAGAGGGACACAAGAGGAGGGGACTTGACATGTAAACGTCAACAAATGGAGACACAATGTATATGTTATTTGCGAGGAGTGAAGTTTGGACTCAACTCAGAGCATGAGATGAATGTATTCTTATGAGATGGTGGTACACATGTGTATGTAAACTGGTGGCAATGCACCTGGAGGCACTTGCACATGGGCACCGCATTGGACCTGCCAGACATCCAATCATTGGCAAATGCACACTACAGATTTTGAGGCCTGCTTGCATGTATTGTTGCTCATACACAGACCCTAAGTAAATACTTTGTATCTACAGTAGTCAGGCTCAGGAGGGCAATTGGAGCCCACCTCACAACTGCTAACACACAGCAGAGATGAACATAAATATATAACTGAAGCAAGTATATGGCCGACAGCAACTCACTTAGTTTTTAATAGCACTGATGCCATTGTGCACACTTTGCAGGTCCACATCTTTACTTATAAACAGACAGGAGTCTTACCATTTAGTTTCAAACTTAATTGAACACATGGTTTCATTATAGTCAATCATACTCACTTCATGCCAAAATAGTGCCTACTTCATGCTCAAGGGCTTGTCTGTACAATGTTTCAAACAATTGAGGGATTCAGCCCCGCCTTTGCATCTTACTTACAGGAAACAACAGGTGTTAGACACCAATGACGCTTCACCTAAGTGTGTGTAATGCCACACGCTCATCGGTACATGCACACAGAGGATTGCAGGAGATGAATGCACATATAGATTTGAAGCAAGCTCAGAACTTGCAGCAACACACCTCATGTTCATTGTCATACATGCCGTTGTGCACACGTGGCATGCCTGAATCTATTAATAATAAACAGACGGGATTCATAACATGTAACTGTTTCAAAAGGAGCTGCATGAACGGTTTCATTACAGCCATTCACACTCACTCCATGCTAAATCAGAGCCTACTTCATGATCAAGGGCTTGCCTTTACAATGTTCCAAACCATTGAGGGATCAGACCCTGTGTTTGTATATTACTTGCAGGAAACAACATGTGTTAGATACAAATTACGTCACAAGTGTTTGTGTGTGACATCACGCGGTCATTAGAGTGCAGAAACAATTGCCCAACATGGCACCGCATGCAGCAGAGAACACATTGTTTGGGGAGCTCTGTAGGACCTCTTTCCACCAGCAAGGTCATTTTGGGATCTTGCTAAAACCGAGGCTTTAAAGTTCGATGAAATAGCACCAGTGCGTTATTTGAACTGGGCTTCAATGACAGTAATGTTCTGGTTTTACACCTGCAGGGTATCACCTGTGTGTGAGGATTTATCAATAGCTCTCAACTCACACACTTTTGGCAGGTGTCACCGGCCTTGTAAAGCACTGACACATCCGCCAAACCTCCTGCACACGCATACATTTTATGAGCTCTCACCCACCAAAAGCAAAATCAGGTGTTTTCACCCGCCTTTGCTACACAAATGGTTGAGAGCTATGATTTATCTAACGGGTAATACAGAGCTGTTACACACGCCACCGCTGCACAACATAGGTAAGCGTCTGATTTACTGCCCAGAGCAATGAAGATTACCCCTGCTAATAGCTCAGGGAGTCTTGATTCTATTAAATACAAGGAGGCCAGCAATATTCTTCAGAGCTGTTACACACGCCACTGCTGCACAAAATGGGTAAGAATCTGATTTACTGGCCAGAGCAATGAAGATCACCCTGCTAATAGCTCAGGGAGTCTTGATTCTATTAAAGACAATGAGGAGAGCATTATTCTTCAGAGCTGTTACACACACCACCGCTGCACAACATGGGTAAGCGTCTAATTTACTGACCAGAGCAATGAAGATTACCCCTGCTAATAGCTCAGGGAGTCTTGATTCTATTAAAGACAATGAGGAGAGCATTATTCTTCAGAGCTGTTACACACGCCACTGCTGCACAACATGGGTAAGCGTCTAATTTACTGACCAGAGCAATGAAGATTACCCCTGCTAATAGCTCAGGGAGTCTTGATTCCATTAAAGACAAGGAGTCAAACATTATTCTTCAGAGCTTTTACACACACTACCACTGCACAACATGGGTAAGCGTCTGATTTACTGCCCAGAGCAATGAAGATTACACATGCTAATAGCTCAGAGAGTCTTGATTCTATTAAAGACAAGGAGGCGAGCATTATTCTTCAGAGCTGTTACACACGCCACCGATACATGTACATGATACATGTATTGTACTTACGTACACGATTGATATATCGAGGAACGCGGCTCGTTCAGCGGCCCGTCACAGACAGGCAAAGACAAGCCCAAGTGCCTTAAGAGTTGCCTTGATCGAGGATGCCGGCTCACGCCTTCCAGCTGAACCGAGCGAAACAAATGCAGAGGCTCACCAATGAGCTTTGGTGTTGGTTCTTAGGCTACCGTAAACAGCAGTAGGGCGACGGCCATCTTATGGGACCCATGCGGTCCGGAGCATCCAAAATGGTGAAATCAAGAAGAATGGGTCAGAGAACTTTACATCAAGTTAAGCAACAAAAGGATCCTGCAGGTGGCTTACCAGGAGAGCGCTCCCTTGGTAGGGCAGGACTCCTGTTCTTACGAGGGTGGCTTGGATGGCTTTTCTAGTTGCGTCGAGTCAGATCAGCTGTCAGTGACGAGGGATGGGCTCCTGCCCATCCGGAGAACAGCTGCAGAATAACAGTCACAGAAAGGCCCAAGTGCCTTAAAAGATGCCTTGAGCGAGGTTGCCAGCTCATGCCTTCCGGCGGAACTGAGCAAAACAAAGGCAGATTTTGTACATTAGGGGATGACAGACCCAGTTTTCCCTTTTAACACTGCTATGTGCCATATACAGCAGTTTTAAGAGGGGAATTATAAATGTTTAATTATAGTGGTGAATTTTGTATGTTGAATAGTGGTGAGACATAAGCAGTTACTGGAATACAGAAGTTTGTCTTGTTTTACTCCTCAGAAATTGCTAATTTTATAGGTGTTTAACACACCGGTACTACATCAATATAGGAATGCTGGTGCTTCTTGGTATTTACTTTCAAGAAAAGTGCACAAATTATAACGTGGACAAATTTAGGCTGTATTTATATTGTGTTGGAGGTTATCATAAAGGTCACTTGAGCGTGTTTACACAAATTTGGAAGTGCTGAATCAATAAAGCATGATTAGTGTGAAGATAGTTGAATACAGTATGTTTTGCCTTTAAGTTGCTAACGTCGTCGTAATGTAAAATGTCCCCTTGAAAAACTTCCTACAATTGAACAATGTTATTAGTGAGAATGAAACATGTTGGTAAGTGTTTTTCGGGCTACACTAATGTAGCTGTGTAACAATGGATTGGGGGCAATATCTGTGCTACATGCAAGTAGTGATCAGAGCAAAACATTGTTTTTTAGCATTTAGTTTATTTAAAACATTTACTATTCCATTACAAACCTTAAAAGAAAGCCTGAACAAGAATGAAACCTTTAAACCTTAAAAAAGAGAATACAGGGGAAAGTGGAGCAGAGGTCAAAGGAACACATAAATAGAAAAAGCTAGAAGATAATTCACTGTGCCGTTCTTATTTGGTTTCTGTTTCCTTGAATTTCTTCATAAAGATCAACTCAAGAAACGTTCCCAAATTCTGAGTAGGCCCCACATTGGCCCCCAATAAAGCACCTCCCACCAGGCATCTGCGTTTGTCCCAAAGCTCCTCCTCATCTTTCCGTAGAGTAAAAGTGTTCTCTGTGTTCTCAGTTCCGGACAGAAAAGGATCAGATGCTGCTGCATGGTTTTTGCATAATCAACATCTATTGTCCTCTGCAAGACCTCCATACCTGTGCTATGTTACTTTTGTATGAAATATATTCATGCAAAATCTGAGGAACAGGTCCCTGTGTTTTGCATTCGGGAATCTTTTTTTAAGTATTGTGGAGTTATGTTTGGAGTGTGGGAAGGCGTTTTTGAGAGGGCATGGATCGTAGAGTTCGATCTTTTCACTTCGGTGTTCCAGTCAGCAGTCCATAAGGCCCTCTTTATCAGGAGTGGGTTTCTGCATAGAGTATCAACTGACATGCAGAGGTTGGGCAATGTTCTCACTCATCTTTCTAGCCATGAATTCAATGACCAGTCAGACATGCTCTCTTCGTTAAGCCTTATAATTTGGAATTGATGGGGGCAATCTGGGGAAATTAGTTTACTGAAAGACATCAGTAATTTCCAAACAACGCTCACATGTAGTTTGAGGAGGACAAGTTGATGTCTGATGATTGCCATTGGAATTGCATTAGGGAGTCGTAATATTGTCTTCCAGAAATGACTCTCTAGTCTCTCCCAAATTTCCCAAGGCAAACCCAAACAAGCCTCTGCGGCATAGGTCAATGTTGGTATAACCATCTGGTTGTAAAAGTCTATGACTAGGAAGAGCAAGAACGTTCCATACTTCCTCCCAATCACCATTCCTTGTGCAGTCAGCTGTTTTACTTTTATGTTTAGACAATCCATCCAAGGCTTCTCACATGTATTCCCAATGATCCTTACCCCTACGTAATTTAAAGAGGCAACAGGTCATATTCGGTTGCCCCTCAACATCCAACTTGGGATTTTGTATTTCCTCCCCCTTTGACTTCCCAATATAAGGGTTTCTGTCTTCACGATGTTTATCTTCAAGCTGTTCTGGTCTGCGTAATTTGGCAGTATGTCCAACTTCTTTTGTCACCGATTGGAAGTTCTGTCCAGGAGGAATAAGTCATCTGCATACAAGAGCCATACTGCACAGGTTCTGTTGATTCTGGGCGGGCAGGCCCTGGGGGATCTAGGACCTCTTTCATGTCCGTGATAGAAATGTTATATAGAATAGGGGCCAAGTGGCAACCGGACTTCAGGCCCCTGTAGGTTAGAATTCCCCTGGTCAGGTTTCCTGCCTGGTTAAGTCTGACCGGCAAGACCGGTCCAGAATGCAGGTCTTTGATTGCAGACACTAGGTCCTCCTGACATCTCATAACCTTCATGTTGGCCTGTAGTCATTCCCGGCTAATACAGTCAAACACACTGCAAATCTATACAGGCCATATAAAGCCTGACTTCCCTCTTCCAAATCCTCATATTTAAGAGGCTAATCAACAGAAAGTTCAGGCCACAGATGACTCCATTGACAAAGCTAGTTTGTCTGGGGTCAAAAGACCCAGTCTCCTTCATCCACTCCTTCAGGCGTAGCAGCAGAATACTTGCAAAAATCTTTCCCAATACATCAAGAAGGGCAATCGGGCGGTAGTTTTTTGGATCCGCCCTGTCGCCCTTCTTGAAACTGAGAACAACTATTGCCTGTTTCCAAGTGGCTGGAACTCTGCCACAACGAACGATCCAGCGGAATAAAGCCAAGCAAAAGTCAGTCCAAGCCTCTGGGGCCTCCTTTAGCATAACGTTCGTCATCCCATCGGTCCCTGGGGCACATGAAATACTTGCTTTTTTTTGTAATACACAAGATGTCCTCCCTTTTGCAATAGTTGGACCAAAGGGTAGGCTCAGCGTGGCTCATTCTCTCCTTCTGTTGGATCTTCTGTGTGAAAAGTTTTTTAAAATGTTCAACACAGAGATTCTCTGTAACCGGGTTTAGTTGAAGTGAGCTGTTGTCAGTTTCCTACCATTTAGCAATTTCCATAGGTTTCTCGAATATATTAAATCAAAGCCTGGAGCATGGCCTCAGAAACATGCTGGAAGATTGTTGCTCTGTAGGAGATAACCCAGTTCTTGCACCGTTGTTTCCTCTTTTTCGTTGCTAAACTCTTAGTGACCACTGGGAGAGATTTTAAAGTCCTGAGGTCACTAGGTAGCAAACGCTTCTGCATTACAATTGTTTAGTCATAGGAGTGTTTTGGCTTGAAACTGGATTTACTTCTGATTCTTTCTTTCTCTTGAAAGATGGCCAGAATAAGTTTGTATTCCACGGTTCTGCGTTGTTTCACCAACGGATTTTTCAACTTGGGACTTTTTATTGCCGATTTTTTCATCGCCGAAATCACTGTTTTTTTTTATTTTTGGGGGGGTGTTCCCGACCCCAAGCCCCCCCTATTTATATAATCATACTCCAACCCCTATAAACCCCCCCAAAACATTTTTTAAAAAAAGGGGTTTTTGGCGATGAAAAAATCGGCGATGAAAAGTCCCACGATGAAAAATCAGTTGATGAAATGCATGTATACCCTATTCCACCCCCACTACATTTGACTGTTGTCGAGCTATCAGGTGTTCAGTAATTTGGGACACCATGGCTGGAATAATATGCAACCTGTTTCTTCATGGTTCCAAAGCAGTCTTATGATTCCTAGGGGAGGGCTTTTTTCTTCCTGTCCGTTATTTTCCATTACAGGAGAGCACCAGCGGATCACGATCACTATGTTTAGACAGATAAACCGTCAAGGATATAACCCATGGTAGCACAGTCTGGCCAACAAAAAATAGTTGAAAGTTGCCATTGCTGACCCCGAATGCCAGGTTGGGGCTAACATCTAGTCTCCTTTCACTTGGCCATTCACCATATGTATCTCTCACAGCCATTTCTCCCATCCAATCCCGGTGTCTTGCATTCTTTTTATGGGATGCCACCCCCCACGATCCCTTCTCCACCTGTGGTGAAATGAACACACTCAAAGTTTAGATCGCCACAGACAATGACCCAAGGGTCGTTTAATTGTGAGGACAGCGGATCTATCCATTCCATTACTAAATCTACAAACATGTTAGAGTCTTCGGAATTTGGGTTTCAGTAAAGGTTGACGAGGGCCTCACAACCCTATCTATCTGAGGGATGGTCCATTAATCTTATTGTTAATATCTGTATAAGGGGGTTAGGATGTATGACTGTAATGATCTTCTCTATAGAGCTATTTTTTATCAATGTTAGAAGACCGAAGCTGGGCCTTCCCAATTCCCCCTTCATTGCTTGATTTAGAGATCCTGTGTAGCCATTCAATAAAGAAATTTCCCTAAGCCATATTTCCTGCAAACATATAATGTCCAGTTTGGCCATTCTTATATCAAAGCTCTGAAATAGGTGGGTAAAGCCTCTAGTGTTCCAGGTTCCCGATTCCTCTCCAGGTCAAATTCTAGTCTACAGAGGTGGGGGCAAGGGCTCTGGCCAGCTAATCCCAGGACTGCTCTTTAGTGATGGTCTGCTTCAATGGCTCGGCACTCTGGTCCCTGCTCTCAGGGACCGGGACTTTTCTTGTGCCTCTTCTGATGATCTTTAAAGAGTCAGGCCATGTAAAACCACAGCCTTACCTTGCTACGGTTTAGTTTGTTTGCCCCCTTTGTTTTTGCAAAGTAGGCTCTACTTACCCCTCTTGTCTCCTCCTTTCAATTATGAGTATATAAAGGAGGTCCCAACTCTCGGTTGTTTTTGCTGGGGGCTTACAGGCCTTTAAATCAAAACCCAGCGCTCGCAATACATTGATCGCATTAACCATAAGTGTTGTCAAGGAGGCAAAGGTCATAAGTAGGCATTCTCAGTTGTTTTTATTTTCATTTCGAAAACCAACAATCTTGATTTCTTTCGATTCAACCACATGCAATCGAGGGGCGTGATGGGGGAGGCTCATTACATTTTGTTGATTCAATATTAAACCATTGTTAGCCTTCAGTGCCCTTTCCAGTATAACCTTGCAGCTGGTGTGGTTCCAGTCCTGTACCTTAGACGTTCTGTCATGGGTGTTATTATACAAACGGGAGATCCCTGCCTAATTATTAAGAGATAGCAGGCCTGTTCTTCGTTCTTGCCTGTTTGACACATCAGGTTGTGTTGGCCTCTTGGATTCGAGTTCTGGCCCATCTTCTGCAGGGTCTGAGTAGGTCAAGTTAGTTTCTGTCAGATTTTTATCCATAGAGTATTCAGATTCATGATCTTTGTATTTTGACAACTGCATCAGAGGATCTGCAGAGATTTCTACGTCAATAATCTCCTTCTGTGCATGAGTGGTCCTATTAACCTCTTCATTTGTACCCTGGGTCAAATGATTTTCCTTACTACAGACCAACCTAGGACATTCTGTTGGGATTATGGTGTTTGTGTGTTCCGCTGATCCAGTTCTTACATTTCTAATAAAGTTCTGTGCACCACCACACCTTGAGGATTTTGGTTGGGGCATATTTTATTATTTTTTCAAAGGATCCAGCTTCTTATCTTTTGCTTGGGCAATATTCTGTTTCCGGGACTCTCAGTTAAAGATCAGGAGGTGATCTGCACTCTTTACGAATCCCCCTACTTGCTCCTCTGGCCCATTCACCATTGTTAATTCTCAGCTGCAACCCGCTTGTACCTGGGCAGGAGCTGCAGAGTTTTGGGAGAGAGAGTGGGGTACATTTACCAGCCCTACCAGAAATTCACTTCACCAGAAATGGCATTAAACATGACCACAACAACGGATGTGCTTTTGTTTGCTTGTCAAATGTGTCGTGAGTTTCAAAACCTGCCCCCCAAACAATGGCTGCATTTGCTTTATTTAATTTAAACTATAAGAAAAGTGACCTGCAATCAGAATTTCTAAATTTGCTGTTCTGCCATGTGAAAACTAAAAGCTGGGCCCAGCAGTAAAGATGGCATTACAATTTGCTCTTTCTTTCATGTTAAACACTCCCACTTTCGCACCTACAAGTGAGCTGATGCTGTGAGGATATGTGCTGGGACTGACAGTGTGATAATTTCTGGTTCTGCTAGACTAACAGGCAGGACTAGCCAAAAAGACAAAGGAAGGGAGTGAATCCAGTGTTGACCCAAAGGTGCGATTTCCTTCAGCACCCCTCTCCCAAGAAGCTCTTTGTTGCATCCCAAGTCTGGCAGAGACGATTTGGCTGTGGGGGTTTTGCCGGACCATCCACACAATGACTCATTCAGCCCATTGATTTTAAAAACTGTTGTACATTAAGACATTTTGCCCAGCAACCTAAATAAGCAATACTTTGATATTGTGCCAGTATTTCATGGGATTTTTGGACCAATATAAAGAGACCCAGTTCATGTTTCTGGCACTTGGTGAACTGGAATGGCAGGAAAAATGTATTTTGGGGTGATTTTTAAATGGCACAGACATGAAATTTGGTGAAAGGATGCCAAATACAAGTGGCCATGTGTGTAGCTATTTGCATAATTTTAAATATCATGCTTTTCTTGAAAATGACTGTCCAATTCCCTGTGACAGATGGAATCTGCATATCTGCTTTTTATGATGGTGACCAGTACAGATTTGAAGTTTTGCTCCATAACCTATTTTGTCAAGAAATATGCTTTGTTAAACAAAGAAAGTCATACATGCACATACATAAAATTATGTAATTTCCCCTGAACCAATCAGCCCCAGGAAAGGAGGGGACACTGGGAGACTGCCCTATCCCAGCAGAGGGGCACCTCCAGAGTACTTCCCCCAGATTGTAAAAATAATATGATGTCATGTTGGCTATATAAGCAGGAGACAGAGAAAAACAAGGGGTATTCAAAAACTCAAAAAATAGATTCAGAGGCAGCTGATTCCATCTGAACAAACCACTTAAATTAATTCAAGATACAGGAAAGCAGAACCATCCATCTATCCAGGCAGAACCACCCATCCAGATCCAGGCATATCCAATAATCCATGGGGAAAGCAGCTGATCCCATTTAGGAGAACCCACTGACCAGACCTTGCCCAGCTGACCCATCACGCTGTCCACAGTTTGTTTGTTTGTTTGTTTATTTATTTATTTATAGCACGCGCCAGACACGAAAGGTATCCGGGCGCGTGTGCAAGAATACTTTAAGCTTACATGTTACAGTTACATGTTCCATGTAGTTACAGGATACATTGAAAACAGGATAATGATTACCCTACAAGTTTGTGCACAGAGTTATAAACAGAGTTATATACACAGGTATTTGTAGACAGAGGTGTATACACAGTATACAGTGACCAGGCCTTGCCCAGCTGATCCCATCCAGGAGAGCCCAGCTGTCCCAGTGACCAGATCTCTCAGCCCCGGTGCTCCAGAGACCTCGCTGGCTGTCCAAATGACCAAACCCAAGCTTACCTTGTAAGTATTATATCACCCAGTTCCCAAAAACTCCATATCCCGCTCTATTACCCTTTCACCCTATTAAAATAACATACAAAATCCTAAATATCATCTGTTCCCCTTTCCATAGGAGAATATGTGTTAGTCCGCATCTGTTAGTGTATTCCTTTATCATTTTTCCAGTTATCCGTAACCTGTTAAATCCTTAGTATAATTTTGCAATTAAATCAATGAATTCCCCTATAAAGAGATTCACTGTTAGCTGGTTGCCATTTGAAATTAACCACCTCATGTCAAGTGTCTTTCTTTAATAATTATAGTCCTTAAAGTATAGTCTCAGTAGAACTAGTCATTGTGCTAACAAAACCAAAATTACCCGTGTATTGTGCTTTTGCATACAATTCTGAGTTGCATTTCCAATAGAAAAACCCACACATAATCCCATTCAGAGTAATCCCTTTTGCTCAGAATCCTATCTGTCATGTGCCTGAGTTTCTGATCTTAAAAAATCGATTTCAGCTTTTGCCAACTAAGCCGCTTTTCTTAGCTACTTGTCACTTTAAAGTCTTTGTGAAAAATGAATTACAATTCTGCTGCGTCTGTTTTCTTCTGCATTGTTTTTCGAACCGAAATCGATTTTCTACCTGTGTCCACATTGCTCTGGTGCCCTGTCCAGTAGTCTGTAAGCTTCCTTATCATTGAAAGTGCAGCCACGCAAATTTCTGTCCTAGCTATCCCACTCCAACTGATGGGCTGGATTCACATTTCGATTTTTCCCTCTTCTTTCTGACTCCTTGCCACTGTTTTCCATCCACAGAGAATTTCGTTTCCAGGTGTTTGGGGGAAGTGTTGCAGGGGGAGTCCATAGCCTGTGTGCTATGTGTAATTGTGAAAAACAATTGTGCTTCTGTTTTCCATTAAAGGTTATGTAGATTGTGTTAGGAAGTTCCTTTTACTGTGTGATAGGATTCTGCATTTGTATGGTCACAACAGTGGTGGCTGCTACCCTATTATTTGATTTTGCTCTGATTTTTCATTGAATTCTAAAAATAAATAAATATTTCATTGTTACACACCGGCCTGGTTAATTTTCCATTGCGACACAGGGTATTTGTCAAGGTGGGTGTGAGATGGGTTGGGTGCCTTCTCAATAAATAACCTGTTAGGCAGAATTACATGCAGTACCCTCTGGTAACACCATACACAATTAGGACTAAAGGTGTAAGTACAAATCAACCTTGGTATAAATCTCTACCACACACTTGTTGGTAGCGAGATGAGCAGCCAGGCTTATCCTAAGAGGGAATGTGAGCAGTAGATGAAGTTACAAAGAAGTATCACAATCACAGTGGTTCAAGTAGACACTTACTCTCAAGGATTCTTGGTAAAACTCTATATATATTTATTTACACAATCATTTGGAAAACATTCACTAGTAGAAATCAATTTGATATTAAACACCAATACACTACAGTAACAGAATCTGAGTTGTAGAGACAGTCTGATCTCCCCTGAAAAAGGAGCAAAATAGCACTACAATGACTTTCAATGGGAATAAGAGGCAGAGGTTGGTACAAGGGGTTAGAAAATACTTCTGTTAGACAATGCAAAGATTCAGAGCACTGGGAGGGTCAGTTCAATTCAATAGGCCAGGCTAAAGTCAATAGTCTATTGTTCATGGATAGGACAGAACAGTTCTGGTAACAAGTGGAAAAGACTTTGTAAAAGTTCTCAGAAGTAGTTTAGACGAAAAAGGAAGATATGCTGGGTCACAAGCTGATTAGGCCTGCAATTTGGGAAAGTTTCACAAACTTTGACCGCAAGATCTAGGATCTCTCAACCAGATGGCACAGTACCTTAGTATGAAGAACAAAGATGTAGCTGAAGATGTTGGTTCCTGGCAGTTCCGGCAGATCTCACTGTTCCTGATCCTCAGTCATGGGGACAAGAGGGAGGACATCAGGGGACTTCCACACTGCATAGGATCGTCAACGGAGCAAACAAGATAGAGTCAATTCAGTTCAAGTAGCTGTTGCTTCAAAACACAAAACGGGTGTCCCTCTCCCTGATTAAACCTTAACCAGCCTTGAGAATGGTATCCAGGTGTTTTCTGAGCTGATTGGTCCCACCAGCTCAAGGGAAGAAGCCACCCTTGAAGGAGCTGCTCTGTCGAATGGAGTTCTGGCAATTTGGAGTTGCAGCAGGGCTTCACTGGGCAAACCAACGGTGCAGTGGTTGCAGCAGCCGTCCTCTTCCAGCTCGTCTTTGGTACTTTCATTCCAGTGGTCAACTCTGCCTTCCAGTCCTGGAGACTCACCTTTTAAACAGTTTTCTCCCTTTCATTCCAGCCTAGCTGTCACTCACCCAGCAGGGTGGCTGTCCTTGCCGGACAGTGACCCAGTGTTAGCTCACCTGATTCCCACGGGGGCGTCGATCTGGACTGGCCCGGTGCCACGTAGAGCCGAGATGACTGACTGGACAGACCCACTTAACTTTGTTTGTCGGCTCGTATGACTATATTTCTGCAAAGGAGAAAGGGAATTAACCTCCTGTAATTTGAGCGTTAACCCACCATCCACTCCGTTGTCTGCCCACTGACCACTCCTGATGTTCCCTCTTAATCTCACCTGATGGTTTGGAAAGATGAGCTCTCCATCCTGCATCGAGCGCAGGGACGCCTAGACGATCAGTTACTTCACTGGCGTAGAGGAATTGGTGAGTTCCAGTATTGACTCTAGAATCCAATAGTTTATAAGAGTTCAAATGTCTGATCTTCACTCTTTCCGATTCCTTGTAGGTTGCCGGTTTAACCACCACGAAGAGTCCAAATGGCAGTTGGTGAGAGTCAGGTAAGTCTATAGTGGTTTTCCCCTTAGGGGCCGGGGTACGGCGATGATGCAGAGTTAACTGCGCCGACCCGAGCTGAGGTGAGTACCCCCTGCGGTAAATCAGGTAAGTCTTTGGGGGGTAGCTTGTAATGTCCAGTGGTTTCCCCTTAGGGGCCGGGGTGCGGCGGTGATGCAGGGTTAGCTGCGCCCACCCGAAATGAAGTGAGTACCCCCCTGTGATAATCCGGTAAGTCTTTGGGGGTAGCTTGTATTGCCCTTTTGCATTCCCTTGCTCACCTGGCTTTTCTTGTCGCCTTAGATATCGGAGAGCGGTCTGGAAGTGCTGAGTTCGCGATGGAGTGAGGAAAAGCTGCACTGGATGGTGAGTTCAACGCGGCGCTGCGAGGTGCGTGGCGGCGCGCGTGCGATGACTTCTCTCTTCAAGATCGACGGCGCGATGGATCAATGATTCAGGTAAGGTTTCAAGTTTAAACCTCTTCTCCTTCTTTCTTTTCGTTTCCAGGTGGTCCAGGACTGAAGCGGGCGTGGCTGAAGACTGGAAGCTGCTGAAGGCACAGTGAGCGTTACGCTGCTGAATGCAGAATAACGCGAAGTGTGTGCTGTTGATCGGGCGTGGTTTAGATAGCCTTGGAAGAAGTCCCAGGTAAGTATCCTTCGATAGCCCCCCCCGAGTAAAAAGTAGTCCCTCAGGTAAAATAGTCCCTCCCAAGCCTCATTTGGCTTGAGGCCTTTTGCAGCATGGTCTGCATCAGGTAAGTATGCAGCATGGTCTGTGTCAGGTGGGTTTTCTACTATGAGCCTGGCACCCATGGCGCCAGGACTGACTCCATGTTTATGAGCCTGGCGCCATAGGTGCCAGGACTGCACCCAGCCGGCCCCTAGATGGGGTCTTTGGGCATGCTCAAAATGGCATGATGCCTGCTTCCGGGGTTGCTGGGCCTGATCTGGTTTCCCGGGGGCAGGCATCATGACACCCAGCCAATCACACCAGAGTGAATGTGGGTCTCCTAGGAGACTAAGCACAGGAGGTTTTGGGCTAATCATGGTAGTTTGTTCTAAAACCACTGCCACCAGCCATTTCAATGGAAAAGGGTAGCATTTGACTGCTACAGGAGTGTTCAGACACAGGGGATACTAAGTAACCCCTCCAGCACTCTATAGGAAGATTGTGTGTGCTGGCTCTATGAATTTAAAAAGACTAGTAGAGTCAATTTAACTTTACATTCTCTGGGGAACAGTAGTTCATCCCAGAGAAGGTATTTAAACCATGGGAAGTCTAAAGGACATCCCTGTGTCACTGCACTGAAGGTGCTGTGCAAAACACTTAAAAAGATGATGCCTATGGAGTTGTCTACAACTCCATAACCAGAGAACACAAATGTAAACCCAGGGTTCAAATAAAAATAAAAAGCTTTTTATATTGTGCGCCATATTCATTGTCAGTGGAAGAAATCCCTGGCTAGAGTGTGCCGTGACATAAAACTGTTACACAGTGGGGGTTTGTGCCGTGATTGGGCTTAGTGTTTCCACCCGTGAAAGGTAGTGATACTTTTGGTGGTTAGAAAACTGTGTTAACACAGTAAAAGCATTATCCCAAAACCTATACCCTAGGTATCAGGCCTGTGTGTAAAAATAAAGTAGAGTTAACCCTTAAACTGCGCTAGAGCAGGGTACAGATGTGTCCTTGCATAAATCATTAAATAATGGAAGAACACTTTTCATAATGAGCACTCCAGAATTGCGAAGTTCCCTTACCTACTGAGTCCCTCAGCAGCTTTGCTGGATTTCTAGGATTTTATTTTGTTTTACCTGGTAAGAGTGTGAGCCTTTTTTCCCACTCTTACATTAGTTTTGCTGTGTGTGTTTCAAATTTTTGTGCTCATCGAATGTGGAGCCTCACCTACTCCATAAGCATCATCTTTTAACCGTTTGTTACACAGCACCTTTAGTGCAGTGACACAGGGTTGTCTTTTTCAGACTTCCCACTTTAAACTCCTTTTTCTGGGACTGACTACTGTCTCCTAGAACATGTAAAGTTGCCGTTGACTTTATTAGGCTTTTTAAATTCACAGGCCAGTACAAACTATCTTACATAGAGTTCTGGAAAGGGTTAATAGTTATTCCTTGTGTCTGTTTCTCATGGAACATTATTTTGTTCCCCTTTCTTTAAGATTTGGCTGGTGGCAGTGGTCTCTACACTATTTTTCCTACCGTGGTCTATTTAAATACCCTTGGTACTGTTTTAAGCTAAGTTAGTAGCCTCAAACTTAAACCCCCTGGACCCCATTTACTTTTATTTGGTTCTGGCTGGGTTTATTCACCATTTCTTTTTGTAAAGGTCTTTCTCGTGTTTTACTCTGCACGCCAAACCAGGGTTGGATCCTTTGCTCGCCGTCCTTTGGCCAGCTTCTGCACAGAAGCCCTCCTTAGGTGCCTGAATGTTTGAGGGGGACAGGATGTAAGGGAGGGGTTTGAGACTCCCTGCACAGGCTCTCCTTGGAGTCCCATGTCACACTCTGTATGATTGGCTGTGGTGACAGTCCCACCAGGACAGCCACCCTGCTGTGTGATTGACAGCCAGGCTGCGTTGCAGGTCTCTGGGACTGAGAAGGCAGAGTCGCCACTGGATAGAGAGAACCTAAGAGAAGCTGACAGAAGAGGACCTCTACCACGACTGAACCTCCCGGTGAAGCCCTGCTGCAGGTCCAAATCTCCAAACTTTGACGACAGGGAAGATCTGCAAGGAATCTTCTCCCCTGAGCTGGTGGGACCAACCAGTTCACCAAACTGCAAGCCAAGCCTCCCTCCTCTGGTCGAATTTGCTGTGCACAGCTACAGTGAACCAGATAGCCAGGAGGACCGGACCCTGCTTGGGTTTTAAAGAGCACACCTTTAATTTGTTGCTTTGCTCTGCTGCTGGTTTCTTCCCTGGGCAGTGCAGGACCCTCCAGTCTTCCTCCTTCATGTCAGTCTGACAGTCACTTCAGGAACCGTGAGCCTGCAGGATCTGCCAGGAACATCTGCCTCAGCTACAGCCTTCTTCTTCATTTAAGGTACTGTTCAAACCCGGTTGTTCGTTCCGTCCAACCACAGTGAAAGTGTTTGAAACCTTTCGCCAATCCGAGGCCTTGTCCTTCTCTATTCTTTAAAGTAAGTTTTTGTCTGACCAACTTTGTTCTGAACTCTTGGTAAAGACATAACCACGAACTACCATGAACTGTGTGACCCTCTCCCAATACTTTGGTCCATTGACTTTGGCCCAGGCCTCTTGATTTGATTTCCTTACTGTAGTTACTTTTTCTAGATTGCCCTCCATTTCAAATTGCTGGAGTGCCATTTTGTTCACACTTCATTTTGAGCTTAATTTGTCCAGAATCTATTGGGTAAGGGGTAGTATATTAAGAGTGTGATTTTCGTACTGCTTTACTTTCTTGAATTGTTTTACAAGTGATGCGTAAATAAATGTATATTCTTTTACTCAGAAACCTTGAGTCAATGTTTGTTTGAACCATAGTAACTGCTGTCCTTTGTGTAACTATTGGTACTGCTCACTTTATTCTTGAGATAAGTCTGGCTGCTCAGCCTTCGCTACCACTTTACTGTGTAATACAGGCTTGTACCAAAGGTGAATTTGTACTGTCACTTGTAGTCTTAATTGTATGTGGTGTTCCCAAAGGGTACTGCATAATATTCTGCTTAGCAAGCACTGTCGAGATTAACATAGCTAGGCAGCATCTTCTGTCCAAACTGTTCATTCGAGGGGAATGGGTGGAGCAGCAGCTGGAAGCCTGGCTATCCAGCATGATGCAACAGGTAACCCCCATGAACATGGATGTGTGGCAGGATAGTGGCTCAGAATATTAAGGAGGAGCAGATTAAAATGGTCAGATTCACTGGGCCTCATTACGACCCTGGTGCTCCCGGATTGAAGGGGGCCAGTACAGCACTGGCCCCCTTCAATCCGGGAGCTTCGATTACAAGCTTCCCATCGCGGGAACCCGGATTGCATGCCTGGTAAAACCAGACGTGCTTTCCGGGTCCTGCGAGGGGAAGAGGGAGGCAATTACGGGCCAGATGTAATCTGCCCATTATTACCTCCCTCCCCATTCCCATTTGAGCCCTATTGGAGCTCAAATGGGAATGGGGAAGGGTTCCTTCATGGAGGACTTACCGGGTCCTCCTATCTTGGAGTAACCGGGTAAGTCCCCATTGCAGGAACCCGGTAATGGAGCCCTGAAGGGTGGCAGCCATGGAGCTAATAGCTCCATGGCTACCGCCGTTCTCGTAATGAGGCCCACTGTCTACATATACCTCCACCTGGTAGTAATGGAGGAAAAATACCAAGAAAGTATAACCTCTGCGCAAAAAATGTCTGATCTCTTAAACCACATCCAAAGTGAATTAAAGAAGGTAGAAGAAAAATTGCAAGAGAGCTAACATTTTGAGGTAGAATTTGAAAACCACATCAATCAGCTCAAAGAAGAGTTGGCAGCACAGCAACAAACCAATTGAGATCAGGCGGCCCAACTAGACACATTAAAAGAAGAGTGTCAGGAAAAGGCTGACTCCATGAAAGAGAGTGAACACAAATTAAAGCAGCAAATAGCTTATAATGCATTTCTGCTTGAGGACATGGATACTCTATAAAAACAGATTGAGGAATTGGAAAAGGAGAATAATGATTTAATCATTAAGGAAATCCATTCCCAAACATAATTTGACCAAGAGCGCCAGAAGGTAGGCGCTATAAAACAACAAAGAGATGAACTAACTGAACAGATTGGCACCCTGAATCAGAAAAAATATGCCTTATGCCAGGAAGTGTGCACATTAAAAACAGACCAACAGAAAAGAAAGCCAGACCTCCAGGAACTGACTGACCTAAAAACTGAGTATGCAAAATTAATGGGGCATGTGGGACAAGGAGAAGGTTATCAATAAGAGACCACCCAGGCCTAAAATGTGCAGAGACGAAAAATTAATGTCCTGCAACAAAAATGATCAGAGTGTTCCCATGAAATACAAGAGGCCCAGAGAAGAAATTAGGCCCTTCATCAGAGACTGATGGAAGGCCGAACTCTGTTCAGGTTCAAAAATGTCATGGCTGATGGATCTGACCAGGAAAGCTCCTATGATGAGAAAATCAGGGAGCTTGACTTGCAGAAACATCAGCTACAGAGGAACCACTTGGTTCGCTTTTCAGAGAAAAAGGAGTCTGAGTTGAGGTCCCAAAAGAGTATTATGAAAATCTATGCACAATCAAGGAGGTGGGGGGAGTTCTCCGCCGACCCCAGAAGCAGGGAGGAGTCAGCAGACTACTCCCCTGTGCAAAAGAGGGAGTCCAAGGGGAGTGAGCAAGAGAGCCCAAAGTACAACCAGGGAGACGAGACTAGGCCCTATCATTCTGGGAAAAACTCCCAAGCTCAAAGAATTAGGGAGCGCCTAGAGGATAGGAATGGGACCTCAAATAGCAGCAGCTCTGAGTCAGAGGGTGAATGGACTCAGGTGCAGCAGAAAATGAAGGCAAACACACAAAAGAGGACTCTGGTAAAATGCCCCATTAAACTGAATAAAGCTATTAGAAGTTCCATGACCTTGTACAATAAGAATGCCAAATATTCTGCCTGGGAGCATCTGGAGCTATACGACCAGATGATGTCCTCTTTCAACATTAAAAATTACCAGAATTCCACAGAATTTGCCAGATGGACGTTCTCTCCAGAGTACTCCAGCTACTTAGCTGGGCTGGAAGGCCAGAACCATTCACGGTGGTCCACCTATAAGGAGGTCATCTTGAAGAACTTCTCCACACACAGAAACCCCCAGGAAGCCCGCAAGTTGGCCTACAATCTGCAGTGTAGAGAGGATCAGGCGCCAAGAGAATTTGTTCAGGAACTAAAGTGGGCATTTGCGCAAACTACTGTCAAAATACATCAGATACAGTTGGTAAGGGATTTCCAGGATGCCAGTACCCTGGACTGCGTAAAAGAGCAAGCTACCCAAATCTACAAGGTCCAAAAACCTGTAGAAAACAAAAATCCAACCAAAAACCCCAATCCAACCAACACCCCGCTGCTGCCAAGGTGGCGGAGGTGAAGGTGACCCCATTTTGGACCTAGAAATGTGGGGCCTAAAATATACCTTCCCAAAACCAACTAGGTCAAAGGCAGAGAAGACCATCTGACCAATCCCAAACAGGTGGTAGTCAGGTAGGGTACCCCACAAATCTGCCCCTAAATCTGCAAATTACATCAGCACTTGGTAAAGGGTAATAAAGGGTAACAGACCCATCTTGGGATATTTGTGGACTCCCCCGGCCCGGGGGGGGGCAATCAGGTGAGTATGGCCCCAACAAACTTCCCAACTAACTTCCCTCAGGAGGACAGTAATCTTACAAATCCTAGTTTTAAGTTTAAGGTACCCTCAAAATCCCATCATCCAGGACAACCCTCCATACTCTCCCCACTTCTCAGGAGTCCAGACCAATAAATCTGGGAGAGGGGAGGCCAAGGGTGGTGGGCTACCAGGGAAAGCCTCAGTACCCTGGTTACTTCCGGGAGAAGGGATAGTTACCCTTCCTGAGAGCAACACAGAGTTGATTCAAGATCCCGTATCAGCCAGAGTGGGTGTCCCAACTTGGTATGTCTTCTTGCAATATTTTCTTGCTTTGTAATGTCCAATTGCACTTTAATGTCTCTTTACACATCATGTGATGTAGATGATTCACTTTGAGTTACCATACACAGAGGGGGGAAACCCCTGATGCTAATCCATGTGATCCGGTTTTTGTATAATAATGTTCCCATGAACATTCTCTGTACCATGTAAGCATTGTGTTCTGTATGCAACCCACCTACAGTACATAACAGCACATATCATAACGGGAGTTAGATTAGTTAGATATTAGTATTAGTATTAGTTAGATATACGAGGCAGACCATGCTGTCTCTTCAAACACAATGGAAGCTAACGCCGGCGCGCGGAGAGAGAAAGTAACTTTCACACGCAGACCTGCTCACGCGCGGGTCGCCTAGCAACAGGAATCAAACAGAGAAAGCCAGCATCTCGGGAGGACGCAGGTTTTCTGCAGCAAGGAGCGTTGCACACAGCAGTTGGTAACCGCAGGTAAGCAGGGACTGGGACAGGCTAATCTACAGTCTTAGTGATACGTGGGGGTACATAATCAGCAATGTGATGATTCTTCACAGGTTATCTCTGAATGTATGACACTCAGGCATACGGCTCTACACAGGAGGGGAGATAAGTAGTGCCACTGTAACAACAGGTACACAGTGTTTTCAAGGAGCATTTTTCACTAATGGTTAATGTTCGATAATGAAGCTTACATATAACCTTTGTGTATTTTTGTCTATCTGTGGTGATTCACATCCCGGGATTTGAAATAACTGAAAAACTGCAAAAATGGTATGTGTTTGTTTTTTTTTTACTTCAATGTCACCGACAATTGGGTATATGGGTGCATATGATGTCACAAATGATAAAGACATGATATTAAAGTCTTTGGTTTGATTACTTTTGGACACAACAATGGAACGTGGTTATTATTTAATTTCTGAAAATGTATTGAACATGATAATTTTTAATTTTTGATGAATATTTTGTGCTAAAAAATGTAACAAAATGGCGTTAGCACCCAGAGCCCTGATGACGGACCATGTCCGAAATGCATTGGCATAAGATACCAACTGGCGCTATATAGATAAAAGATGCCTAAGCCTCAGTAATAAAACAGAAGATAAGACTCTTCATGATTTTACAAACGAGTACTGAGTGATGATTTTGCATTAAACATTAATGCACTTATTCAAAATTTGAGCAGTTCCGGTTGGAGAGCGTGGGAGAGCACACCTAGGGTCAGATTAATTTCTGATTCCTTTGTCGTTGACTTATATCTCACCTACCAGGGTCTAAAGGTGTGCCCCAAATACGTAATATATATATATATATGCATAGAGTTCAAAAAGAAATTTCTAAAAACTCAGCCGTGCCCACCCTTCTCAACTCAATCCGTCCCAACTGGAGTGCCAGGTCCAGAACTTAACTCAAGATCTGAGTCACATGTTGAGGGCTCAGCCGAACCCTCAGATGAATATGGAGGCTCAGAATAACTCAAACCAGAGGTTTGGCACCACTGAACAATGGCAGGGAGAGAACCCTGATAATCAGCCGGTTCCAGAGGAGGAGGCACGGGAGGAAAGGGGATGCAAGGCCCTAGAGGAAGCTTCCTTCTGTGAAATGCCCCTAGACATCCCGGGACCAGAACTTAAATATCCTGCCCCCGAAAATCAGCAACCCAGGGAACAGAAGGTGGGCAGGAGAAACAAAGAGACTAAAATGAGGAAGAAAGTCCTTCAACGATGGGGGAATTCCTCCCAAAGAAAAATGGGTCCCAAAAGACCATAACCCAGACTGGGTAGATGTGGGGACTGATTCAGAATTGTACATTCCTGAACCCCAGAAATGCCATCCAGAGAACATAACGATCACTGAGGGATTCTCCCTACAAACCGGTTCTAGTGTCTGTCTCCAGGTAAAGGAGGACAGCACAGAGCTAAGGGGAAAAGAAGATTCTGAAATCCCACCTATTTCAGAATGCCAAATTTTCTTTACAGATACCCGAACTCTGATACAGAAAACTGTCCAAAACCCCACAGTGTCGGAGTCCAAAATAAAGAAACTAACTGCCCAGCTTGCCCAAAATGCCCATTTCCTTTGCCTCTCGGAGGAAAAAGAAGGTAGGTTCTATGCCCCCGTCCGTGTGCAAGGGTAATGTGCATTTTTAGCACTGGTGGACACTGGATCCCAAGCCACTCTTCTGTACAAAAGGGCCTTTGATCAGCAAAATTCAGGAAGTGGGAGAGACACCAGATCCCTCTCAACCCTTTTCCGGACAACTCCAGAACTTCAACGGGAATGCCGATCTGGAGATAAAAATTGGGTGACACAAGGTGAAACACCCGGTTATAGTTGTGACTCCAGAGGGGACCCCTGTCTGTTATGGAATGACCTCCTTTGGAGGTTGTCTCCCCTAATAGACTGTGTGAACGAGGTCCTCTGGACTCAGGTTAACCAGCCCATAACATTAAAACAGAGCATCAACCATGACAGTTTAAATGGCACATGTCACATCTGACCAAACTGAGTTCCATTTTCAAAACTATATTCAGAAAATGGGTGAACAGCTGTTCTTCCCTATTCAGTTAAATAAGAGGAGGGAGCCTGTTCTCGCCAGAGTATGCATGAATAATGGAACAAGTTTTCATCAGCGAAGCATTGTTCAGGAAACTCCCAAACGATATGGCCTTTCCCACATTTAAATTAGTTGATTAGTGGGAAATGGGACTGGAAACTCCCAATTGCAACATGTCCTGCCTAGCAGGTGTATGCTTAAAAAGGTCCAGAGGTGATAAAATCATAGAGCATAATTGTTGGGTCGTGAGAGATGTCCCCTCTGCATTCTACTTAGGTAGTGACATTCTCAATTGGTTTGTAATTAATTTGGACCTCATGAATCACAAAGCCTCATCCCGACTAAGGGGCAACCCTATGGGCTTTTATGATTCTAAAAAGGCATTTTGGTCACCTCACTTGCTACCGTATGCAGATGAAATTCAAATTGGAGAGGAGATCACAATCCCAGAAGGGACCAGACAATTCCCACTTTACTTAAAAATTAAGAGAAGACAAAAACTCCAAAACCCCGACGCGTATGTACACCTCAATTCCCATCTCCAACAGCAGGGGTTGGGGTTGAACCCAACCCAACACCATTAGTTGACTTAGAACGCAACACCATTCCAATAATGGTGGATAACAGCAACCCTAAGAGTATCACTCTGGGTGCCGATACCTTTTTTGGAATGGCGGTTGATGACCAGCATTTTTACATGACCTATACCCAATGACTGATATAACTATGACGATGACATACCGCCAGAAAAGATCTTCACCTGGCAAGGGGGGAATTTCTTGGTGTACTCTTCCTGCCCTTACTGGAAGGAAGAGGTGACCTATGACATCAGGAAGGATGAGGTGATAGTGATGGTCCACAATGACTGCCTCTCCTACCTGACACCCTCTGTCCAGGTCACCACCCTCACCAGAGATCTCTCAACCCAGCTGGAGGAGACTGCTGATAACGCAAAATCCAAGGTCTTCCCAGGCTTAAGACAGATGGTTGAAGAACGGGTTAACCTCGCTGATGCCTGTGAGCCCAAGGAACAAAAGCAAAAGTTGAAGCAGGTGTTTTTAGATTTTGAAGAAATCTTTACTGTGGACTTGTACGACTGTGGTCGCACCAAGATACACTCTACCTCAATTCCCATGGACCCTGGAATGACTCCTGTATTTGTGAGGCAATACTAATTGCCGCTCATGTCTATGGAGTCCCTTACAGAAATCATAAAAAACCTAGAGTCCCATGGGATAAATTGTCCTGTCCACAGTACGTTTAATAATCCGATAATGGACAATGGAGATTTTTTGCAGACCTTAGGGAGCTGAACAAACGGGTCCACATGACCCGTTGGCCTCTTCCCTACAAAGACAAGGGACTGGCCCAGCTCCAGGGGTCAAAGGTGTACACCAATATTGACCTGACCAATGGAAACTGGACAGTACCCTTAAGTAGGGAAGACCAGTACAAGCTGTAATTCACTTTTTGGGGGGGCAGCAGCATACATGGACCCAGAGACACTTCAGATACATAAACCCTGGAAATTAATTCAACATCTTTCTACATAAGGCCATGCTGGACTGGGGTGAAAGGGGTAACCTGGCAAATGTGTATGATGGCACTTTTTTAAAAAAATAATTAAACCTTCCGCTTTAGTCGCTACAGATAGCTAAATATCCCTATACAGAGAACACGCTCGCTGTCCCTTGGAATTTAGTATCCCTAGTGTGGCGCTGGTGTGTCACCTATCTGGGAGAGGGGACAAGTGAGAAAGCACTCCCTAGCCTGGCTCACTACTTTCCTATGCTAAAAGCTGCACAATAGGGGCAGTCAACAATCGTCTTTAATGGCGTTGCTGTCCCTTCATGTGACTTATCTTAAAATACTGTGGAGCACCCACCGTCTAGTGGAACTGTTTCCACTGGATTTTGGTAAAAGATTATGTGTGTCCTATATTCCAGATCACTTTATGGTTATCGTGAATCTGGTGGGTCGGATTAGCTGCCTAATCCAACCAGTGTCAACCGGTTTCAGCAGGGTAACTTGTTTGCTGCTTTCTTCAGGACCGTATATAGTGCCCCATGCGGACACTTGTTCAATCATAAAAAGGACAGTTCTTATTATGGCTGTCTTCTAATTTATTTTGCTGGTGTGGGCATCCTCCACATAGTTGGGACATTTCATTGTTCCGTCCATTCCCTTAAAGGGCAAATACATACAAATCAGACGACTGAATTTCCATGACTACTGGTTTACTATACTTTAGTGTCCTTAGTCTCTCTTACCAGAAACTTGTGGCCTGTATAGTGTAGGCGTGAATCTGGTCTCTGTGGTACATCTGTTGATCCTCTCTGGAGTAAGTGACCACCAGTAAGTTGCTCCATACCCTCCAACTGAAAGATGGAAGGGAATCCTGGAGTGCTGCTCCCTGATGAAGGAGAATTTCACCAAATGAACCACATTCTGTCCTACTGTCCACCAACAAAAAGTCATGGCAGAGCAGGGGGGGATCTGTGGGGTACATTTACCAGCCCTAACAGAAATCCCCTTCACCAAAAACTGCATTAAACAAGACCACAACAACGGATGTGCTTTTTATTTGCTTGGCACATGTGTAGCGAGTTCCAAACCCTGTCACCCAAAGAATGGCTGCATTTGCTTTATTTCATTTAAAATATAAGAAAAGTGACCAGAAATCAGAACAGCTACATTTGCTGTTCTGCTATGTGAAAACTAAAAGCTGCACCCAGCAGTTAAAACAGTACAATTTGCTCTTTAGTTCATGTTAAACACTCCAAAGTTATGTGCTCCATTGAAACACAGCCCGCCTCGTGTATTTCATCTGATTGTCTAGAAATAAGGCAATACATCTCCAGAACGGCAATATGTTACTGATAAAATACTTGAAGGGCAAAGAATTTGGTGTTTTCATTCAACACAGCTTTTTGTTTTCTTTTGCAGTGAAATATGGCGCTCGAATTGCATGAAGCAAAAGAAATGACATGGAGTTTTGTTTATCCATGTTGAGGTCAATGAAATTCTTGGCAGTATAGCTCTGTGTTCAGAAACAGACTGTATCTGTGAAAGCCCTCCAGAAGGTTCATTAAAAAGAAACTGTGTGCGGCAGAAACCACATTTGTGAAATTGACATGAAAATGAATAAATACATGTGTAGATCTGATTTTGTGCAGATCAGGAAAATGCCATGTTAAAATGAACTATTAAATGACACCCTGCGCTTGCACAGAAATATGATTTTATGTGTGGGTGAAGGGGCTGCAAAGCCATGTATATTATGCTCCTTTCCCCACCAAAAGACTTCGATCAGCCTGGCTGAGGCCCAGGAATTCCAGTCAAACCACTTTCGATCCAACAAGTAATATGATTCTGCGAGGACATGTGCTGGGACTGACAGTGTGATCATTGCTGGTTCTGCTAGACTAACAGACATGACTGTCCAAAAAGACCAAGGAAGGGAGTGAAGCCCAGTGTTGACCCAGAGGTGTGATTTCCTTCAGTACCTTCTCCCAGGAAGCTCTTTGTTGCAACCCAAGCCTGGCAGAGAGAATTTGGCTGTGGGTGGTTTGCCAGACCACCCACACAATGACTCATCCAGCCCATTGATTTTAAAAACAAACTGTTGTACATTAAGACATTTTGCTCAGCAAACTAAATAAGCAATAATTCAATATTATGCCAGTATTTCATGGGATTTTTGGACAAGCATGAAGAGACCCTGTGCATGTTTCTGGCACTTGGTGAACTGGAATGGCAGGAAAAAATGTATTTTTGGGTGAATTATAAATGGCAAAGCCAAATACTAGTGTTCATGTGTGTAGCTATTTGCAGAATTTTAAATATTATGCTTTTCTTGAAAATGACGAAATTGTGCCAAAAGGCGATGCAAAATCACACAGTTTGCAATCGGAATGTCCAATTCCCTCTGACCGATGGAATCTCCATATCTGCTTTTTATGATGGTGACTAGTATATTTTTGAAGTTTTGCTCCATAACTTATTTTGTCAAAAAATAGTCTTTGTGAAACTAAGAAAATCATAAATACACACACATAAAATTATGTCATTTCCCCTGAACCAATCAGCCCCGGGAAAGAATGGGGACACAGGGAGACTGCCTTATTCTGCACAGAATGGCAACTCCAGAGTACTTCCCACAGATTGTAAAATTCTATGATGTCACTTTGGCTATATAAGCAGGAGACAGCGAAATACAAGGGATAATCTCATAACTCAAAAACCAGATCTAGAGGCAGCTGATTCCATCCAAACAAACCACTGAAATCCATTTAAGAGCCAGGAAAGTAGAACCATCTCTCCATCCAGGCAGAACCACCCATCCAGATCCAGGCATACCCAATAATCTATGCGGAAAGGAGGAAACGCAGCTGATCCCATTTAGGAGAGACCAGTGACCAGACCTAGCCCAGCTGACCCATCCCGCGGTCCTCAGTGAGCAGACCTTGCCCAGCTGATCCCATCCAGGAGAGCCCAGCTGTCCCAGTGACCAGATCTCTTGGCTTGCTGTCCCAGTGACCAGATTCCTTGGTCCTGTTGTCCAGAGACCTTGCTGGCTGTCCAAATTACCATACTTAAGCTTACCTTGTAGGTATCATATCACCAGTACCCAAAAACTGCATATCCCGCTCTATTACCCTTTCATCCTATTAAAATCCCATCCAAAATCCCAAATTGCCAGCATCATATGTTCCCCTCTACTTAGGAGAATCTGTGTTAGTCCCTATCTGTTAGCATAAGCCTTTTATAATTTATCCAGTTGTCCATATACTGTTAAATGTATTGCCTCAACAATGTTTGATTTTGCTCTGATTTTTCATTGAATTCTAAAAATAAATACATATACGAGCCATCAGGTTGGATTAGGACTTCAGAGGATTTACATGGCAGAATTAAACCTAGCGAAGAACTTTATCCTAGCTATTCTCCAGATCCCGTACTCCTACTCAAAGAGAACATCATTTCATGTAAAGTAATGAGTATTTTTAACCCCCCCTTCCCAAAGAAATTGAGAAACCTTTCAGACTTTGGATTCTGATTCATCAACATGCTCTTTCTTGTAAAAATTGTTTTGATACAATTAAAAGCAAATAAAATAATGTCATTGTTAGACACCAGCCTAGTTCATGGTCCATTACGAAACAGGGTATTTGTCAAGGTGGGTATGAGACGGGTATTGTGCCTTCTCAATAAATTGTCAGTGGAAGAAATCCCTGGCTGGAGTGTGCAGTGACATAAAACTGTTATAAGAGGCAATCGTGGGTTCAGCAGCGGGGCCCGGGGTGAGGGCTGCTCCCAAGGAGGGAAAGCTCATGCATCATCAGCGAGCGCTCGGCATGTAGGTACTTGGGCAATGTCCACTGATTCTCTCGCACCCAGGATGGTTTCAGATTGTGGTAAACTCGCTGCAGTCACTACTGGACTTGTTTATCGTCCTTTTTTGCTCACTCTTGTGCCATTTTGATGCTTCAATAGTCTAATTGTGTCCTGGATCCCTCCCAGGAACCTCCTTTTATCATTCCTTGCTTCTTGAGTTAAATCAATAAGGGTTTTGACGATCACCCCCTCTGTATCCTTTTCCCATGATCTCTTTTCTCTAGTAGCCTCAATAAATTATTCAATAAAGACCAACTTGGTGTGCATTAAGGCAAGTAGCGTTGCCTGGTCTTTAAGACTCTCATTTAGGTTTTCATACAGTTTTAAAAAGGGTGGCAGTGTAATGGAGACCATCGAGCCAATGACAGCCTTTAGATGGGCTGTCTGGGCATCTGTACAGCCCACTTTTAGGGAGGCTTCCTTCTGACCTCGCAAATGTGCACAAGATGTTGTCATGCATCTTTCTCTTAACTCCTGAGGATCTTGGAGGTTCCCTATTTCCTCCTGATTGGAGTGCTCACTAGAGTCGTCACTTGAACTTGGAGCGTCACACTAAAGGCGATGTCCCCTTGCAGACTCTCCACCAAAGCCCTGTCTGGAGGTCGTTCCCAATGATAGGTGGGGATGAGCTCCGGGAGCCAAAGGGATATTAAGAGGAGCTGCAGATTTTGGCTTCTTACACGGAATTCCCAAGCATGGCTCTGGGTCAATTCCAACTTCTGTGATTAGGCGCTTTGCACCCCTAGGATTACAATCCATACTTAATTGCACCATCAAGTTGCAATATCCTTTGTGAATCTTGCCACCAAAGAATTTCCCTCTGTTAAGGCCTGCGAGCCCAAGTCCAGTTCCCACGCTCATTCCAGTGTTGAAGAAGGCGTAGCGGACGATAGGACCCTCTAGGCCTCGCAATACTTTTTTTATTAAAGTCTTGTATGTGTGTGTGAACTTCGGTTTGACTGGCACCATTCTGCAAAGCAGAGCTCTCTGCTCCCACAGTGCTTGCCAGTGTCTTATCCTCCAACCCCAAAGGCTGCATCTCACATTCCCTCCCTCAGATAGGGGACTGCAGGAGACCGATCGGATGCGGGAATACAGCTGGAATGGAACCCGCAGCCACTCTGCATAGGATGGTTCACTCCACTCCTCCTTAAGCGCTACAGGTGGTAGCATCACTGACCTCTGCAGGTGCTACAGGCACTGCTGGTTGTTGAACATCTCTTTATTTAGAGCAATTTTATTTTTCCATATTCTGACAATGATTTACTCTGTGATTTGGACGTTCCCTTTTTTCTGTCAGGGAATAAAGAGAGCATAGAAACTGGGGCTGAGTCTGGGGCTGCTTCATCCTGGGGTTTAGACGCTTCATGATTTAAGAGATTTGTTCATGAGGAAGCACCATCTAACGAGGAATCCCCATCACAAAATGTTGGCTCCCCCATCCTTACCTCTGCCACCATGTTCAGCATTCTGTTATCCCCAAACTCAATGCTCTTTTCTGTCAACTGGATTTTGTGACGGAGGGTGGGAGGTGGTAACAGAGGCAGGGATGTCAAACAACTGTGGAGGGGTCGTGGGCACAAGACACCCTAGGAGCAGGCCAGTTCTGGTTTAGACCACTATGCTTGGAATTGTAGGTGCCAAGCTCCCCAACTGGCCCATGGCTCCAAAGGTTCTAATAGATGGTACTGTTTTTGTAACTTTAACCAAAATTAGACTGTTAGAACCAGACACTCAGTTACCTCCATTTTGCTGAGTCTGTTCTTGGCTACAGATTCTCTGCAGCCCTCCAGCGCCCGCATCATTGCTGGCTCCATAGACTCTGGAAAAACTCTACCAACACTTGGCCAACACTCCGGCAACACCCCGCGTAGTGAGTGAAGAGTGTGTAGAGGGGCTCCTCCTCCTACTGTTGCACAGGAATAGAAGACAGACTCTGTCCTCCAGCAACAGGAAACACTGAAGCAGCAGCACCAGGAAACACTGAACAACAATGAACAGCACAGCAAGCAAAACATTTAGACAGTGAACATTCTAGTAGTGAGCAACATTTTGGCTCAATGAAAATTCGTTAGCATATATGTTTGTTAGCGTGTTGGCCATCAAATTTAACATGTTTTGCATATGTGACTTTATGGTGCACACGTCTCTTTGAACAGTTAGAATAATGATGCAATTGTAATACACTTATGAATAAAATATAGGGCCTCATTCCGAGTTTGGAGGTAGCCATGGCGCTATTTGTGCGATGGCTGCCTCCAAACTCAGGGCCGGATCCGGTCTGGCAGAAAGGGGACTTACCGGGTCATTCCAACCTTGGTGGACCGGTAAATTCCCATTCTGTAGACCATTCCCCATTCCAATTTGAGCCCCCGTAGGGCTCAGTGGGAATGGGGAAGGCGCTAATTACGGGCCTGCGAATAGTGGGCCAGTTATTAGTGCCCTGGTCCCTTAGCGAGACCCGCAAAGGACATGTGGTCAGACCACACGTCCTTTGCGGGTCCCGCTAATGGACCTCGGAATTGGGCGGTAAGGGTTTAACGGCACCGGTCTCCTTACCAGTGACCATTAACCCTTACCGCCCAACTCGAAATGAGGGCCATAGTTTTAGATGCGTTTTAGTAGTCATCACATGCTTCGATTAAACAGCATCCAAAAGCAACTATTTTTTCTTAAATAACTGCAGAGGTCTAGATGCTCAATGAATGTACTGCCACAATGCATTCTCAGAAGGAAGGTCTAGATGCTCAAGGAATTTACTGACACAATGCATTCTCAGAAGGAAGGTCTAGATGCTCAATGAAAGTACTGCCACAATCCATTCTCAGAAGGAAGGTCTAGAAGCTCAATGAATGTACTGCCACAATGCATTCTCAGAAGGAAGGTCTAGATGCTCAAGGAATGCACCTCCACAATGCATTCTCAGAAGGAAGGTCTAGATGCCCAAGGAATGTACTGCCACAATGCATTCTCAGAAGGAAGGTGTGGATGCTCAATAAATGTACTGCCACAATGCCTTCTTAGAAGGAAGGTCTAGATGCTTATTGATGGTACTGCCACAATGCATTCTCAGAAGGAAGGTCTAGATGCTTATTGATGGTACTGCCACTATGCATTCTCAGAAGGAAGGTCTAGATGTTCAATGAATGTACTGCCACAATGCATTCTCAGAAGGAAGATCTAGATGCTTATTGATGGTACTGCCACAATGCATTGTCAGAAGGAAGGTATAGATGTTCAATGAATGTACAGACACAATGCCTTCTCAGAAGGAAGGTCTAGATGCTTATTGATGGTACTGCCACAATGCATTGTCAGAAGGAAGGTATAGATGTTCAATGAATGTACAGCCACAATGCCTTCTCAGAAGGAAGGTCTAGATGCTTATTGATGGTACTGCCACACTGCATTCTCAGAGGGAAGGTATAGATGTTAAATGAATGAACTGCCACAATGCATTCTCAAAAGGAAGGTGTAGATGCGCAATGAATGTACTGCCACAATGCATTCTCAAAAGGACGATCTAGATGCTCAATGAAGGCACTGCCACAATGCATTCTCAGAAGGAAGGTCAAAATTCTCAATGAATGAACTGCAACAGTGTATTCTCAGAAAGCTCTGTTGGGTTTCTTTTGGCCCGTCTAACCTGGACAGGGTATCTCCGTCAGCTGGAGTTCTTGTTGTCTTCCACAGTGATGTGCATGAATGCATTTTCATGAACTAACCTTAATCCAACATTGATCTTGGTGTTTTTCTTTTCAGCAACAATGTTGTTATCAATTTCCGAGAGCCTGCTGATCGTCTGCTGATCCTTAGCATGTACGTTGCCTCAGGAATCCATAATTTCCACCGGTTCCTCTAATCAATTTTATAAAATTGATCAGCGTCACCAAGTACTTGTCCGAAATTGCAAGGGCATTTGCATCCATAAAAATAAAACCTCAAGTTCGTTGAGAAAAATGAAAACTACTTTGCACATGAAATCAAAGACATTTCCCCTAAAGCCACAAACATGCCACTGGCAAAACCCTTGCATCACATTGCACGTCATTTATTAAAGGGCCCCTCCCACATCCATGTTCTGTCCTTGTCTCCATAAATGTCAACTGGGAATGGGTAAACCCCTGTATTCCCTTGCACGTCTGACCATTCCACTTAGAACAATGGCGGAGACCCAACTAAAGCTGACCAGGAATGATTGCAAAGCACACACGTATGCAATTTACAAACCACTCAAAATGTTTACACTTCAGGAAAACACCAGCACACTTTACTGTTACATTTGAAAACATTTAATTCTACAAAGTATACTAATATGTCTACAGGTATTTAAAAAAAAAATCTTTTCAAATGTTACAACCTGTCAACATATGAAAAGGTGATTGTTTTAAGCATCGGTTACTTTTGAATTTTTTTGTCATCAGAGACTTCAAATATGTAATTTTTAATCATTTTCATTTTTGAGCAGTTACTTTTTATCTGATAATTTTCAATCTGGAAAAATTCCACCAGTTGAGGCACTACTAGCTAGTTTCCTCCCCGACTGTGCCTCTCCTTTTATTGGTAAATCCCTGATCTTCCATTGTATTCCAGAGCCTCATTGAGGGTGGATTATGTTGTGATCTATCTACAGTAGGTGTGCAGACCAACCTAAACATTGCCATTAAAATCACTTTTCCTGAAGCAAAGTCAGAGACAAAGGCCTACACTTGGGTGAGTAATAATTCCTGTTCAGTATTTGGTTCCCAAAGCAGGGCCTGCAGTTTAGGCCAGTGGGTAGAAGAGACATTTAAAAGTTTGAAAATATAATACATTGTGAATCGGAAGAGCATGAGCCACTTCTAATGTTGAATAAATGTGGCCTTTCTGTGATCTTGGGCAGCTTATCTTTCTTTCGTCCAGTTGATGTCTGTTCATCACAGGTCCCTGGACCTCCTGCAGACTTGCTCTCATTGCTGCTCGTCATATCATGTTCTATCTTGAAATCAAATTAAAGAAAAGGATCATATTGAAATGTTGTACTTTGCCTTAATATTAATTCTCCTTATATTGACTGACTATAATGTTACATTTTCCAAATAAACATTCATTACACACTTGACCTTCTTAAGCAAAGATTGTTTAAGTGAGGGTATCACCCAAAAGTTCAATTCAGGCTCACGGTGGCAGGAAAGAAAAGACACACGTAAGGAAAGACTTTCTCTATGAATGTGTCACTGTATGTGTACAGGTGCTTCTGATGCTCGCCATCGTAAATTGATAATACTTGGCCTTCACAGTCAAGGAATACTCCAAGTGTTCTTACTAAGCCTTTGACACTCTTATATAGGTAAGGAACAGTGTCTATGTGATGTAATTTGAAAAATGTGAAACCCCACCACCCAACATCAGTATCATAGAAATGAATGTGCCCCCCTTTTAGAGCAGACTGTTTTACTATGCCCACAGAATAAAGAAAATTTACTTTCACATTCTTAACTTTGATTTTCGGTGACAATGTTAACTCCCAGTAGTGCTTTCCCGATGTGAAGCCCTCTGACCCCAGGACACACTTGTTGGTTGTAAATCTCTCTGTATTGTTGAGAACACTTTTTGGTTTCTCAAGGTAGGTGATCGTCTTCCCGTCAGTGGAGATGTTGAGTGAAGCGTGAGCAGTGTCGGGATTCAGGGTGAGAGACTCTGGGGAGAGAAGGAGAGGGAGGTTAGTGTAGTCCCCATTGGCGCATCTCT
Organism: Ambystoma mexicanum; assembly: GCF_040938575.1. Lineage (NCBI taxonomy): Eukaryota > Metazoa > Chordata > Amphibia > Caudata > Ambystomatidae > Ambystoma > Ambystoma mexicanum. Next base: position 1,365,619,269 of record NC_090933.1, read on the forward strand.
GGAAGGACTTGGCATGTTACAAGTGAAGGCAAGACATGAGAAGTGGCACTGTCATGATGGCGCAATCGCTTGAGAACTGACATAAGTGGGTGATGATCTTCCAGGTTTAAACACAGGAGTTTGGCATTCCTGGGCCACTGTCAGATATCAGAGCCTGTAATAAATGCTGGGAGCTGAATGAGAACTCCCCTTTCTTGCTGTTTCAATGTGTCACTGGATCATAAAAGGAGTGCCACGCACGGGCAGAAGCATGCAGCCACCTCCAGCATGACACAAGCTGTGTGCACATCACAGTGGAAGAATAGTTAGGGCTACAGGAAAGTCTAACAGTCTAACAGATGGACACCTGCGCTACAGCAGGGTTCACACAAGGCAGTAAAGTAAATATTCCGGCTCCCTGCTGTCAAAACTAAAATCAGACTAAGGGAGCCCTGCTGGCAGATCTCTCAGTACATGCTGTTTGTTGTATGGGAGGAAAAGTCATTTAGGCCCCCTCCCCTCCATTCCCTTCTTGTGCGCACACTATGCTCATCTCACGGCTGCCCATGTGCCTGTGGCCAGAGGTGCCGGAAGGCCTCGGGACAACACATATGTAACTCACGTCAATAAAAGGGCTGAAGAGGGCTGATTACTGACTCCATTTTGTACATACCAAGCTCACAGCAAAGCCATCCTGCAGGCCTGCAGCTCTTCCCTGCCACTGCACACAGTTAGCCAGCTACTCCCTCCACCTCCTCCCCTCTGGTGTCCCTGCAGCTGGCCCATTCTCACGGAAGACTGGGCACGCACAGCTACAAGTTATGTACTTTATCTCTCACCTTCCCCCTTACATCACTGACCTGTAAATGACCGGGCCAGAGCCTGGGCCTGGAAAAAACCATTCATCTCCACAAACATGCCTCATTATTTGCAGATGCTGCCCTTAAGATATGTAACATGTGCAACCCCCCAACTTCACACCCCTTTTGATGTGGCAGATGCATGCCCCACGACTGTGTGTCACCTTGCTTCACCCACAACGCCAACCCCACCTGAGGTCATAAATTCTCTCCTGTGTTAACGTGTAAGGGAGCTGTCCCAGTGATAAGTAACAGAATGATGAACACTTAATCGATCTGATTAAACTTGATTACAATGAATGCAATATCATGACCCACATATTGGTGTTCTATAATATGGGTTACATGCCTTTCAGTACCAAATGCTCTTACAAATGTGTTAGGTGCTAGGTGACCCATATGTTATGATGTAAAATGGGTAGTCCACATGCTCACTTGTTTTTCACTACTGTGCGTACTCACAAATGTATTGAGATGTTATAAGGTTCCCGTGTACAATATAAAAGGTGCGGCCACAAGACTAATGCAAATGAAGGCAATTCTGTAGCACAGGTGGCCAGGGTATATGTGAAGAAAGAGCACACAATATAGTCAGAACCTGCTTTCTACTTGTTTTAAATAAAGTGACAGTAAACATGATCGAACCCCATGCCACTGGTTCACTTATAAATCCACTAATCAAACTGGGCCAAACTTGAAGAACCAAAGGGCCCTCTCTCCCCTCTCCAGCAGCGCCGCGCACGAAGAACACACAGCCCCCACCTTCTTACCTCCTTATGATAGTGCTGCGGCCAAAGGCCCATGTCTCACTGATGCCTTAATGCTACAAATGTGTCCACTCCTATTTCCACTCTGCCCGCACAGAATGCTCAACTCCTTGCCCCCTGACTCAAGATGGGCCCCTTACCTCTCCCCCTCTCAGGGACACAAGACATAACATGTGACATATATGGTCCTCCTCCGAACGTCATGATGTCAATGGTCATTTTTTATGAGTGTCTTTTATTGCATACTTTGAAGTGGTGTTAAGACTCGAGAGTTAGTGTCAATCACCTTATCCGGAGATACATAACCTTCACCTCACACTGACCAGCCCGGCTGAGGCACGTGATGTCCACCTTCCCGCCAAGCAACTATCCAATCATCTGGAGGCAGCGCCTACACAGTTATACTGGATTTGTGACTCTAGCAATGATAACTCTTATTACTTAAAGCATGACGTCATTTATGATGCTGTAACCCTTTTTAAAGTACTGCCAGAGTGATATTGGGCAGAGCGCTCGCAGAGTTTGCAGAGTCATCTGCTTGCCCTATTTTAGAGTAACTTTACTTTCACTTTCACACGCACTTGATGTTGGTCTCATTCCCTCCTGGGGTCTGTCCATTATTTACTCTCATTGGGGAGTTTGAATTGCATGTTGGGGACTGCTCACTTTCACTGTTTAGTACTTAGATGCAAATAAATGTATCTTTGACATGTTTTTAATGTGCTGTTTTATACACTCATGACACACTCCTATTGAACTCTGACCTTTACTGTCTATTGTCACATACATGGCAGGTAAGTGCAGACAGAGCTTTCATACACTTCCTCTGGATTCTGGAAAACCGCTTCCATGACCACGGGCACAAGTAAAGAATGTCCTTTCAGACATCATTTGCTGAACAGTTTCATTCTGTGCCACTCATTGTCTTTCCACCGGTGCCAGATTCTAGAGACTTTGCACCGGTGCAAGTGCAATGTTCTCAGTATTATCCCTTGGGCAGAGTTTTCCCCAGTACAAGTAATATTGGTGCCATTTTGTTATTCCTGTCCACCATGACAAGTGCTTAATGGGAAATGAGGGCTCTGCGGATCAAGAAATTGTGTGAGATAGTTTTAAAGCAACGATCAGGGGAAAATGTATAAGTAGGCCTTCTCGCCTTAAGAAGAAAACTGTGGATGAACTGAACGCAATAGAAGCAAAGTTATCAAGTTTCCTGCAGAAGTACAACTGATTGGGTAAGGCTAAGGATAGGCTTAAGATGGACAGGGTTTTTATTTTTTTTTACGAAACAAAAATATTACGAAAGTGGAGACAAAAGTGGGCGTTTACGGCAAATAAGTAGAAGGGTATGCGAGAGAGATCATATGTTCAGGGGATAGAAGATGAAAGTGGCCAATTAGTTTGGAAAAATGTTGAGATATGTGCAGGCTTTAAACATGATTATGAGAAATTGTATACGGAGGAAGTGAGATCAACCTTCCTCAGAATACGCCTGAACATGCTTCCAACAAGATCACACCTTGCCATCACCAAGCAGATTCCCTGCAAGATTCCCTGAAAGGATCAATACTGTCGTTTTTGTGATGTGCAAAAATCCATTGAAATCTTGTTCCACCTTGTAATGGAATGCCCTTCCCTCTCTTCTCAATGCAAAGAATTTGGGGCTTTTTTTAAACTCTCTGACCAGCAGATGACCACAGAAGAAAGATGGTCTACCTTCCTAAGCGGGCAGAACAACAAATACACCTACACAATAGCCCTATTTCTCCAAACCATCCTTGAACTCAACAAATGAAGTGATTTGTTTGCTCTTTTCTCCTATCTCTCAATTTCTATCTTTCTTAAAACACGTTTATACAATGAAAAATTTTATAAATAAACTATGCCATTAAAAAAAAAAATTGAACATATTGACATGAAGAGACTATCACCTGATGATAATGGTTCCTTGGAATCGGACATTGAAGTAAATGAGGTTTTATTAGCAATTGAGCAACTCAAGTTAGGGAAATCCCCGGGGTTAGATGGCTTACCAGCGGAATTGTACAGGAAATTTGATAATTTATTGGCTCCCAGTTTATGTAAATTGTTTAATTGGTCACACTGAATCCAGTGTCTTTTATCAGACCACATATTTTGTCTGCCTCTTCGGCCGTAAAGCCTAATATTTCAGCTCTATTTGTTGTTAAGCCTTCTATGTCCGCAAATGACATTATTTTTGTTTGTGTTTCCTCAAAGTCAGATATCATGTGCCTCCACCTTGGTTATGACGAGACAAAGTTCAAGGAATGCAGGATATCGGTGGCAACCACATGGCTTGTTTGATTTATTTATGTCCACACCCTAATTATAATGTGTTTCAAATTTCTCTGATTGCTTTAGCCTGGAGCTACCAGTCAAAAAAGGTCCTATGGCATCAGGACCAAAAATGATGCACAATAGAAAATAAGGTGAATCCACCCTATTAAAACTGGTGCTGTCAGTTGGCCCCTGTCAGGGCTGCAGAAGTATATGATCTAGTACTTGTATGTTTTGACAAATAATTTACTTGCAATAAATCCACTTGCATTTATCATAGGAATTGTTTATTCACATTCCTCTATGTGTACTTCATTAAGTACTTCTATTTCATATTTCATGAGGCCAGGCAAACATAATGGTTGGCTTTTCAATGTACATGTGCCAATGCATTTCAGTTGTGAACCATCTTCAGGACTGTACAAATTGTTTAGATTCTAAATAACGCTTTGCCAAACATTTACTTTCATTGCCAAACATAATTTGAAAAGGCTAGATAAATTGGCAACATATAAATGCTCACAGAGTCACACGCACTTGCGATTTCGCGGATGCGTCTGACTCCAGAGCTTCAGCACAAAGGAGAGAGGTAAGCGATCAAGCATATCAGACATTCGTAAACACGCTTCAAGAAGACTTAAATGAAACGAGAGGTACATTTCTTTTTATCCGTCTGGTTTATATACCATGTGAATTTACCTAATAATAGCCTTGCTGACACTAAGTTTCCTCTCTATCCTAAATCAACGCATTGGGACATATTTGTGAACATGAATACCATGGGTATGTGATTTCCATTATTTCTGCTTATGAAATTGCACTAACTTTGAGCGTGCTGTTCTTTTGAAATTCATATGATTAATTCAAGCGAATTTGTTGCAAGTAAATTATTTCTCAAAACATACAAGTACTAGACCATATACTTCTGCAGCCCTGACAGGGGCCAACTCAGAGCACCAGTTTTAATAGGGTGGATTCACCTTATTTTCTTTTTCACATTTTTTTAATACACACAGCAAAGCACATGTAGGAGTGGGAAAAAATTCTCACACTCTTACCAGGTGAAAACAAAATCCTAGAAATCCAGCAAAGCTGCTGAGGGACTCAGTAGGTAAGGGAAATAAGTCATTCTGGAGAATTCTCCCTAACACGAGGTACTAAAGAGGGTGGCTTTGGATATCCAACCTTAGAAAACTATTACAGGGGATTCATATATACTTGTGATAGTACACTCCTAACCCAGTTTCAGAGGCATCTGTCTACACAATAAAAGGTCTTTGGTAATCAGGGGCCCTGAGAACAGGGGCCTGGCACAAGGAGACTTTTAAGCCAATGAAGGCCTTCTCACACTCTTCAGACCAAGTTACCTTCTTGGGTTTCTTTGGAGTAGGGAGAGCCGTCATAGGGGCAGCTATGGTATCATAGTCTGCCATGACATTTCTGTAGTTCCCAGTGAGTCCCAAAAAGGCTCTCACGTGGGTCTGTGTAGTGGGGGTAGGCCAGTCTTGTACTGCTTGTACTTTACTGGGAAGAGGCTGTATCCTCCCTCAACCTACTTCATGTCCAAGGTAGCCCACTGATCCTTGTCTAGTCTGGCACTTGCTGGCCTTTATGGTCAAGTGGGCCTTCTGAAGAGCCTGTAACACAATTCTAAGGTGTTTCACATGGTCCCCCCAGGTGGCACTGAAAACTGCTATATCACCCAGATATGCAAGACAGAATTCATCCAACCCATTCAACACATCATTCACAAGCCTATGGAAAGTGGCAAGGGCATTCTTTACGCCAAAAGGTATTACCCTAAAATGGTAAAGATCCTCTGGTGTTGAGAACGCTGTCTTCTTCTTGGCATGTTCTGCAAGGCTTACTTGCCAATAGCCTGCAGTGAGGTCAAACGTGCTGAGGTACTTCGAGGCACCCAAACTATCCACCAGCTCATCTGTTCTAGGCAAGGGTTGTGCATCTGTCTTGGTGACAGCATTCAGAGCCTTGTAATCCACACAGAACCTCAGTTCAGAAGTACCTGCTTTTGGAAATAACACCACTGGGCTGGACCAAGGACTTCTGGAGGATTCAATCACCCCAAGATCCAACATCTTGTTGACCTCTGTATTAATGTAAGACCTTATTTTGTCTGACATTCTGTATCCCCTACCTTTGGTAGGTGCACTGTCTCCTGTGTCAATGTTATGTTTGCAGCAATGTGTCAAACCAGTTGACTGTGAGAACAAGAGAGAAAATTGCCTAAGAAAAGTTTTCACCTCGGCCTGTTCATCAGAAGTCAGATGAGGGGCCACTTGGACACCCTCAATGGAGCTATCTGAAGGACCGCTTTGGAACAGGTCAGGGAGAGGTTCAGGATCCTCTTCCTCAACATCTGAAGCCAACAGCAGGACTGCAATTTCAACTCTTGGGATGAAAGCTTTCAGTCTATTTACATGGAACACTTTTGGTGCCTGTCCAGGCCTTCCAAGGTCCATTAAATAGTTGAACTCACCCAGTGATTTCACCAATGTGTAGGGCCTGACCACTTGTCATGTAAAGCTCTAGGCCTTCTAGGATTCATGATCAGGACTTTCTGACCAGGTATGAAATTGATGAGGGAAGCCTTCTGGTCATACCAATGTTTCACCAGCACGTGTCCTGCCTTCAACCTTTCACTACCCAGGCCCATCAGGAGCACCATCCTTTTTCTGAGCCCTAGAACATAGTCCACTACATTGGTAGTTATGAGGGGAGTGGGCATCTCCCAGCCCTCCTTGACTATGGCCAGGGGTTCCCTTACAGGTTGACCAAACAGACGTTCAAAGGGGCTGAAGCCAACACCCTCTTGTGGTACCTCTCTGTAGGCAAACAGTAAGCATGGTAACAGAAGTTCCCATTTTCGTCTTTGGGGTTGTTCCAGAGCCCCATTCATGCTCTTCAAGGTTCTGTTAAACCTTTATACCAGTCCAATGGTCTGTGGATGATAAGCAGAGAAAGACTTACAGGTAACCCCACATTCCTTCCACATGGCCTGCAAATACTTGGACATAAAGTTGCTGCCTCTGTCTGAACAACTTCTTTAGGGAAGACAACCCTAGTAAACATGCCAAGCAAAGCTTTTGCAACTGACTTGTTAGTCACAGTTTTCAATGGGATGGCCTCAGGATATCCGGTGGCATTGTCAACCAGCACCAGGATATACCTATTGCCTGAGGATGTTTGGAGGTCTAGGGGACCAGAAATGTTGATCCCTACCTTCTCAAATGGTACCCCCACAAATGGGAGTGGTACCCATGGAGCTTGGATTGTTGAGCCACTCTTAAAAGATAGCTGGCAGGAGGCACAACTCCTGCCGTGACTTTCTACTTGCACCCCCATCTTGGGCCAGTAGAAGTATATGGATAACCTTTGATGTGTTCTCTTGATTCCAAGGTGACCAGCAAGCGCACTTCATGCGTCAACTGCAGGAGGAAGGGTCGTAGAGCAAGGGGAACCACCAACCTCCTATGGTCTCCTTCTGTAGACTCTGTAGGCTCGCTATACAGGTGACCACCTTCCCAATAAATCTGGTGCTTCCCAGGAGGTTCACCCTCAAGCTAGGAGCAGGCCTGCCAGAGATGGGCACTAACGTTGGCCCTTACTAAATTCTTCCCTATCAGGATCACCTTCCACTAACAAATCATTTAGTTCAGGATGGTCATGTGGGTCCATTAGTTCAGGTATCACCACCTCCTCGTCAGGTCCTGGTGATTGACCAACTACATCCACCTCAGTGGTAGGTGAGTTAGGGGGAATGTTCTCTTTCCCTCTTTTGTATTGTTTGTCTCCTTTAGCCTTGGGTTTCCCCTTTGGCTGGGGTATAGCATTGGTCTTGTCCAGTGTTGCCCTTGTTTGAGACCTTGTGCATGGGCTTTCAGCTGTATCTCCCACAAGCCCTAAAGCTCTGAGATAATTTCACAGCAAAACCTTTCCTGGGACATTCCTCTGTGTGCACACTGGAATTCTGACTGCTGTACCATTGATAGTAAGAGTTACAGGTATTACTGGGAAAATGAGAGGTGAGCCATCTGCCAACTTAGTGGGGTCCAGAGGAGCTCTGGCAACTTCCTCTGAGTCTACCAATGTAGAATCCACTACAGTTCGACTGCACCCACTATCCCTAAGAGCTGGAGTATCTACTCCATTGATCAGCACACTGTCTTTAAAGTAGTGCTTGGTATTATCTGAAATCCTAGCATAAGCCTCTGAGACTTTAGGCTCCCAGGAACTCAGGGAAACTAAAACTACCTCAGCTTCTATCCCACTAGAGAAGGAGTCTGAGGAGAAGGATGCCCTGTAATCTCTTCTTCCTCATAGGAGGAGAAGGCCAGATTAGCGGAGTGGACCCCCAAAGGTCTAACCTTACAACGGGGATCCCCCTTCACATGGTCAGTTGCTCCACAAGCGAAACAAGATCCATTGGGTCTGTTTACATAGGGAGGCTTATTATAACCAGAGTTCTGTTTCGGAGGCTGACCTCCACTACCCTGTGAGTTCTCTTGTGTCTTACCCTTATTTTTCTTTTTGTGGCCCTTTTGGGAAGAAGATTTGTCAGTTTCCCCACCCTCCTTATCTTCTGTCGTTTTCTCCTCCTCCTGGTTACCACGATGAGTCTTGTCCTTATGGGACACTCAATGCAACACCCACAAATCTGCTGCTATGGCAAGTTTATTAGGATCTATCTCCTTTGAATCTGCCAAGTGCTGCTTAAGCGCAGGGGAAGAAGATGCAAAAATATGTTCCTGCATGACAAGACATATCATACCTTCAAAGGTAGAAACCTTGTAACCTTCAACCCAGCAAGTCATGTTCTTTAAGGATTCAGTTACATAGATACCCATTACCACCTTCTTTCTTTTTGTACTCTCTGAATCTTTTTAAGTATTGGGCAGAAGTTTTTCCAAACTTTAAGATGAGAGTTTGCTTCAACATTGCAAAATCTGCTCTCTCAGCTTTTGACATTTCCATAATGGCACTGCAGCCAGAATGGGGCAGTCTACTAAGTAACCAGGCAATTTTATCAGCATTGTCAACTTGTTGAACTTCACAGGCATACTCAAATGCATTCAGCTAGTCCATAATGTGATTCTTTTTCTCATACACACCGAGCAGATCCTTAGGAAACCTTGGATGAAAGGAGGCCCTAGACCCATGTCCAGGACCCTTGGATCCATTGGCAACCTGAAGCTTGGCCAGTTCCACTGGTGATCCCTGTCTTCTGTTTTTCTGCCTGGTCTATTTTTAGTTTGGTCATGTTGAATTCAAGCTCCTTCTGCCTAAACAGCAGTTCTTGATTCTTGAATTCAAGCATGGCCTCCCCATCAACACTGGCAGAGGAAACAATAGAGATTACATCCTCCAAATACTCATGGGTCCCATGGTCAAGGGCAGAGACAGAACTGTCAGTTCTGCCGGTGGAAGCAGCCCCACCTTCTTCTGTACTGTCCACAGGAGCTATGACACTGAACTGAGCTTCTTGCCAGTCCATGATTCTTTGAATCATTTCCATGTTTGTTCCTTGAGCAGAGGCACCTCTCTCAGCACACATCTTCTTCAATATTTCAGATTTAGAAGCATTTAAAGTTAACAAGGTACTTGTTTCCATACTGTTTGATAGGACTATGGCCTTTTTCAGTTATACTACAACAATTCACTATGTCCTGTTAGGAATAACTCAAAATGCCTTCGCTAGTATGCAACACTGGATACCTTCAGTCCTATCCCACCGCTGTACACCAATTTGTTAAGAAGGATTTCTGAACTCTGTCCAGGAGGGGCAGAGGTTTAGAAGGCCAACCTAGTTTCTTAGAATGGGGTAACCTCTGGACAGCCAGACCAATCAGGGTAGCTGTGCCAGGCAGTGAAGACTAAGTTTCAGGAGGGGTGAGGGTGACTGAAGGACCTTAATGAGCACACAGAGAAAGGACAGTTACAAATTACTCCAGACAGGTATTATAATAGACACATTTATTAGAAGGCCTTTGCAACACAGAATGTAGCAACGAATCACAGTAACACTAAGTAAACCAATACATCACATTCAACACAATATATATACAAGACCAGGAGGGTCAAAAGGGAGGACTGCACCAAATATGTTGACAACCTAGAGGGGCAAAAACAGGCAGTGCAGCTAATCTTTAGACCCAATTCAAAATCAGTTATTCACCTAACTAAGCTGCAGTTGTTAGGAAAGATTCTCTTTACTGAACCTTTCCGTCAATCTTTATGGAACCCCCAAACTTTGTGCTTTTATTTTTCAATCTGACCTGTACTTTTTACAGTACAGTGAAGCCTTAAGCTTCACTGTACTGGCCTTTGCTCACATGTTATGGGGAAACTGATATGTCATTGAGGCTATCAGTACTGGGAAACAGTGTTTCCCTTAGTCTTGTGACTATGTTGCTACTTGTGGTTACCTTTGTATCACATGTGGTAACTTGTTATCATTGCACATAGCAGCTTACACTGCAGTGCAATGGGATTCATTTTTGTTTTGCCCTAGACTAACACTCAAAGGATTTATGTGGTGCTTAAAAGATGGGCTGGTGGCAGCAGTGATGTTTCCTCACTTTTTGGGGAATTTTGTTTTAGCTTAACCATGTTTACCCTGTTTGGCTACTTACTGTGGTTACTAGTCAAACATGGCTGTGTCACGAGGATTTTCACCCATTCTTTTTGCATCTTATTGTTTAGCCTTCTTCCTGGCCTCAGAGGTGAGAAAGATCCTTATACGGACTTCCAGTGCCCGGGAAAGCAGAAGCTTTTGGCGGGCTACTGGAGGGCTTTGTATGTTTGCAGGCAGGATGTGGGCTGGGTCAGTCTGACCCTAATACACATCCTGGTTTCTGTGTGTCTGAGTGGTATGCATGAGTGTTCCCGCCAGTGGACCTGATTGGACCACTGTGGGGTGTGTGTGTGGGCTAGTTCTGCCATTGGCTACTGGGAGTTTCGACTCCTACCTGGCTTTTAGGATAAGAAGAGGGCTCCTGCATGCATTTCTCAGAGATACTGGGAGAAACTGAATGAACCAACAATCTGTCCAGCTGAGAAGACCCATAAAGAAACCTGAAACCTGTCTGAAGGAGGCCTGACAACCAACTTCTGATGTAGTCCTGGTGGAGCCCTGTCTGTCTTGTGATCTCCAGTAGGCCTGCAAAGGTGCTACGACCCCAGGAGTGGAGGGACCATCCATTCGCGAAGCCTACTCGGTGCGCATTACAGAAAACCACCTTTGGAAGTGCCCGGGAATCTTCCTGTGGCTGACCAGCTTCGTTTTTGGGCTACCGGGTTATCTTCATTGCCATTCAGAGATTCCACCTCAAACTTGGCACACTCTCAGATGCCACTGCAATGACAGCCTCTGCGAAATTTCGTCATCCTAGACCAAGGGGACATGATAAAGAACGGAAAGTCTGACCGCGGCTACTGAGTCCTGCTGCATCGCTGTGCGCTGCATTCATGGTCCGATAATTGCTTTTCTGACCCGCCTCCAGTCCTGAGAAGGTGATGCATCTTTTTTCAGCATTTCTTCATCAAGAGTTCCTTGCATCAGCAAAAGATCCTAACCAGAGAATCACTCAAACCTGCAACCCGTGAACATCGAGGCCCATGTCATTCAGTGGACACCCTTCCTTTGTTCTTGGGAAGATTCAGAGTGAGGGGGGTAAGTTACTGAGCTTTTAACATACCCCTATACTCCCATTATAAGTCAATGGACTTATAATATCTTTTATCCTAAACCTATTGGCATTGCTAGTACTTGCCTTGGCAAGACTTCTAACAGTTGCGGGTAATTTTGGGCACTTGTCTATCTTGAACCCTGGTTCTAAGAATCCATCACTGGACCCCAGAGACCCCACCTACATGTTGTCCTGCCTCCTGAGTGCTGTGTCTTTGTATCCTGAACAATAGGGCACAAGGCCCCAGGAAACTTAGGGTTGGACAATATTAGTTACGGATCCTCTCTATTCATTCCCTTGCAGGAGTATTTTGATTTGTATTATGCACTTGAACCTGTGACTGTATATATGTATTTTAGTTTGATGGTACTGGTTGATAAATCTGCCCGCTTGTAGTCATTTTCCTTATAGTGTGTCTGGTCAATAACTGTATTTTTTTTATACATCCTGTCTAAGTGTATTTGTGACTCCTATTGTGTGACCTCATTGTGGACCCTTTACACTCTCACCCCTCTGAAGAATTTAGCCTAGACCGCCTGTCACTGCTACCTTAAGCTGGTTTGGCTACAGTTTCCCAGAGTTGTCCCTGTCATAATATAGGATGGCTTTCTATACATCTGTCCACCAGGCCAGAGTATAGGAAATCAGTCTTAACAGCAGTCCAAGCCCTAAGAAGAGTGGAGCCTTGTGCTCAAAAGTACATGTGTGCCAATGCACGCGGTTGTTCCAATGGAGAAAGCAGGGTCTCTTTTGGGGTCTCTAACAGCTCGGGAAGGTGGATAAGGCAATGAAGAATAAGTTCCCACTATTCAAGAAGGACCTTCACTTGAAGGCAGAGGCAGTTCAAGAGTTCGGGATGGAGTCGCTATTTCGCAATAGCAGTGGACAAGAGAGGGGCCCCCAGGGGTCACTCATGCATAAAGTTGGGCTCTGGCGCTAGGGTACAATGGTTGGGGTAATGATTACTCACGGGTCCCTGAGGCAAGGAGACCAAAACTTCAGCAGGTTAGTCCAATTTGGTTGCAAATTCGACGACAGCAAAAAGGACTTCTCAGCACGGGACAGTGGCAATTTCTCCACTCTGGGGGGGATGAATCACCCCAGTTTCACTGCAGTAGGATTCAGGGGCAAGAGCGTCACAAATGCAGTGGACTTGCAAAAGATGTCGCTGCAGCAGGGCAACACGGTAATCGCTTTTACTCAGGTCCGGATGCACTCGTCTCACTTCTGACCTGGGAATGCCAAGTGTACGAAATTTGGTGTGAGGGTGCCGTGGACATAGAAATAGTATACCAAGTTTTGAGGGCCTCCTCAAAACTATGGCAGAGACAGATCAAAGGTCCTGCGTAAGCTGTCAGCCCACTGGTTGGCCCAGGGACACTTCCGAGAAAGCTTACTTGCAGGTTTTGGTGAAGGTGCCGAGAATAGTTGGTCCCACTATTCCAATGGGTCAAAGCATCTTTGTAGACCTTCTAGGACAACCAGATGCAGAGGGGTCCCACGGGATGACAGCAGGCTCAGGGTGCCAAAGTGCCAAACCTTCCAGCGGGTCACCAGAGGTTCCTCGACTCAGATTTGTTGTTTGCAGGATACTTGGATCCTATCCTATGTTCAGTGAAAACTCAGGCAATTGACCTGGTAGTGGTGTTTCCAGCCTCCTCTTATCCAAAGTTGCCTTCGCGCCAAAACAGAGAGGACCCAATGGGAGAGCTGGTCACAAACACTCACTCCATACGTGGACCAATCATAGACCACAGTGGTCTCAGGCATTCAGGACACTCCAGACTCCCAGGATGTGTATTGGGACCAGACATCCCAGCCCACATCTTGGAGGCACACACACAAGGCATGCAGAAGCCCGCAAAAGCATTGGGATTTGCGGGAAAATACATGACCAAAAAAGGACTGGCCTGGGTTGACTCGACCTGGGGAAGGTGAATGGGCAAGATGGCCAAAGAACAGGACAAAGAACCTCGTGGCATGGCCATTTTGGAGCCAGGCCACCTATTCATGCAAAGCGCAGATAACGTGGTTAACATGGCAGGAAAGGGTTAAAAATAATGTGAAACGAAAGCTGCCACCAGTCCTATCCATGACACATCTGCACAGTTCATGAAAAGTCCAGCAAGAGTATCTAGGGCCTTTGGAAATGACTAGAGATCCAAGTGTGCTGTATAGTAAAATAGATTGCACACTTGTTACATGTTGCACAAAAGTTGCAACATGAGAAAAGGACTAAGGCAAACAAAGTCTCCCAGTAGTGACTGTCTTAAGGGCATGTCAGTTTCCCCATAAAAAAGGGAGCGAAAGCCCAGAAGAGTACTTCTGAAGTCTGTGCTTCTCTGGCAAAGTTTAGATCAGGGTGTAAAACAGCAGCAAAAAGTTTGGGGGTTGACACATGGAGGGAAAATTACATACTGAGCAGATGGAATTAGCAGCAAAGACACAGCCTCACTCTAGTATTTGATAAGGAGCTGCCTGGTGATGGCTCAGGAATGAGCAGGTGGAATTAGCAGCTAAGACACAGCCTAATTCTAGTATTTGATAAGGAGCTGCCTGGTGATGGCTCAGGAATGAGCAGGTGGAATTAGCAGCTAAGACACGGCCTCATTCTAGTATTTCATAAGGAGCTGCCTGGTGATGGCTCAGGAATGTGCAGGTGGAATTAGCAGCTAAGACACAGCCTCATTCTAGTATTTGATAAGGAAGTGCACAGTGGTAGCTCAGTATTGAGCAGATGGAACTAGCAGCTAAGACATGGCCTTACTCTTAGTGTTTGATAAGGAGCTGCTCAGTGGTTGCTCAGGACAGAGCAGATGGAATTAGCAGCTAAAACATCGCCTCATTCTAGTATTTGATAAATAGCTGCCTAATGGTGGCTCAATACTGAGCAGGTGGAATTAGCAGCTAAGACATGGCCTCATTCTACTATTTGTTAGGGAGCTGACTGCTGGTAGCTCAGTACTGAGCAGGTGGAATTAGCAGCTAAGACACTGTCTCATTTTAGTATTTATTAAGTAGCTGGCTGGTGGTAGCTCAGGACTGAGTAGATGGAATTAGCAGCTAAGACACGGCCTCTTTCTAGTATTTGATAAGGAGCTGCTTGTGGTAACTCAGGACTGAGTAGCTGGAATTAGCAACTAAGACACGGCTTCATTCTAGTATTTGATAAGGAGATGCCTTTTGGTAGTTCAGTACAGAGCAGGGAGAATTAGCAGCGAAGACACAGCCTCATTCTACTATTTGATAAGTTTATGCCTGGTGGTAACTCAGTACTGAGCAGATGGAATTAGCAGCTAAGCCAGATCCTCGTTCTAGTATTTGATAAGGAGCGAACCGGTTGTAGCTCAGTGCTGAGCAGATGGAATAAGCAGCTAAGACATGGTCTCACTCTAGTATTTGATAAGGAGCTGCCTGGTGGTGGCTCAGGACTGAGCAGATGGAATTAGCAGCTAAGACACAGCCTCATTCTAGTATTTGAAAAGAAGCTGCCTGGTGGTAGCTCAGTACTGAACAGGTGGAATTAGCATCTAAGACAAAACTTCATTCTAGTATTTGATAAGCAGCTGCCTGATGTTAGCTCAGAACTGAGCAGGTGGAATTAGCAGCTAAGACATGGACTCACTCTAGTATTTGATAAGGAGCTGTCTGGTGGTAGCTCAGTACTGAGCAGTGGAATTAGCAGCTAAGACACTGCCTCATTCTAGTATTTATAAAGGAGCTGCCTGGTGGTAGCTCAGTGCTGAGCAGATGGAATTAGCAGCTAAGACACAGCCTCACTCTAGTATTTCATAAGGAGCTACCTGGTGGTATCTCAGTACTGAGCAGGAGGAAATACCAGCTAACACACGGTCTCCGTCTAGTATTTGATAAGGAGCTGCCTGGTGGTAGCTCAGGACTGAGCAGGTGGAATTAGCAGCTAACACACGGTCTCCGTCTAGTATTTGATAAGGAGCTGCCTGGTGGTAGCTCAGGACTGAGCAGGTGGAATTAGCAGCTAAGACACGGCCTCATTCTAGTATTTGATAAGGATCTGCCCCGTGGTTGCTCAGTACTGAGCAGATGGAATTAGCAGCTAAGACACGGCTAGAGGAAATACATGATTATACATGTTTGAGGTTTGCTTTCTAGGGCCCTAATGCCAGAAAGATAACGGTCTATTTGCAACAGACAGATTGTGATGGTCTGGCTATCACTCAGCACCCCATGCATGCTCTGTGGTTAAGGGACGTGAAAGGTTGTGCTGACCTGTGTGTCTGGTTCAGGATATATGAAAGAAGAGCATGAAGGGTCCTCTCCGAGTGGGGGGCACTATGAACTCCCTGCTTTCCCTACCAGCTGTGTTAACAATTAGATGTCCCATTGCATGAAGTGCTTGTCTATGCCTAGTAGATGCAGTGAGTATCAGTGGATGGCATCCTAGCCCCTATCTCAGGGCATGTGTACACAGATGTTGACTTAAACTCACAATTGTTCTCATTCTAGAGGAGTCTTTGCCATAATAAGTTGCTGCATGATTGTGTTATCTCAATATTGATGCTTATTGAAGCTTATTTCCTGTTCTGTGTGTATGGAGGCAATGGCATGCAGGCATTGGACAGTGAGCACCACACACTGTGGGTAATAATAAGCAGCGCTCAGATACCCGAGGGCTCGTAGCGCTATATAAATGCACATTATTATTATTATCATTATTATTATTAAATCTATCCTGCAATATACAAAGAACATAAACACAGGATGATGGAGGTCTCATGAAAGATACCTGTTATATATTATTCGCACCAAAACAGCATGTCAGGTCCTACCCACCCTTAACGCCCTACCGGACAACGCTGACCTTAACTTACTAGTTGACACCTTCAACAACTCCATGACTACCGCCATTGATACCATTGCCCCTTTGAAACTACGTAAAAGCAAACCAATAAACCACCTGAACTCGTGGTACACTCCCAAACTCAAACTACTCAGGAAAAAGAAAAGCAAACTAGAATCACTATGGAAAACTAACCCTTCACCTGAAAACAAATCCATTCTCAAGAACATCTCCGCGTTGTACAAAAATGAAATAATTCGCACCAAAAAAGATGCCTCAGGATTGATCAGGCAGGCTCTTCCACCAAAGAATTATTTAAAATTCTAAAGGAGCTAGAAAACCCCAACCCCCCTCCAGACAACTGCTCAAAAGATAAACCCTGGTGCACCAGCTTCCAGAATGCCCTCAAAAACAAAATCACAGGGCTCCAGACCAAAATTGTGAACAAACGTCAACAACTCCCCAGCAACAAAACCACTAACCCTAGCTTAAGCCCACCTACATCTAACAAAGCCAACATAGGCTTCACCTTTAAGAAAGTGACCATTTTAGAAGTCCAAAAAATGATCACTTCCCTAAAACCTTCTAATTGCAAAGGGGACAGCTGCCCTGCCCAAATAATAAAAGATGCTGCCAGAGACCTCTCCCCCTTTATCACTAAGCTAATCAACCTTTCGTTTGCCAACAATTCTGTCCCCAACAACCTAAAACAATCTTGGGTGCTCCCTCTCCTAAAAAAACAATCCATAGACCCAGCCATACCAACCAATTATAGACCCATCACCACTGTCCCGTTTCTGTAAAAAATCCTGGACAGAGTCGCCTACATCCAGATTCAGGAGTACCTGGAATATAACCAACTGCTAGGTATACGTCAATCTGGCTTCAGACCTCAACATGGAACTGAAACCGCTCTGGTTGACCTCAAAAGCCAGATTGATGAAATCAAAGACCACAGAAATGCAGCCATCCTACTCCTCTTAGACCTCTCAGCGGCCTTCGATTTAGTCGACCATGAAATCTTGTGCAACCACCTCTCCATCGCAGCCCACTTCTCCTCCTCTGCCTCCACATGGATACAATCCTTCCTGGCGAATAGAACCATGCGAGTCTTCTACACTACATCTGCTGACCCTATCCCCATCACCTGCGGAGTCGCACAAGGCTCCTGTGTCTCCCCCACATTGTATAATATATTTACGAAGCCTCTATTCTATAAACTGGACCGTCTGGGTGTCACCTACACCAACTATGCAGATGACACCCAGATTCTCCTCGCCATCTCAGGCAACTACAATGCGGACGTCACCCGGATCAACAAAATCTTCTCCATCATTCAGGCGTGGATGGCCACCCACGGCCTCTGCCTGAATGATGAGAAGACGGAGCTTCTGCTGGTCGGTTCTCCTAATAACCTGTCTAAACTCAGCCCCAGTTACAAGAACATCATCATAGACGGTAACACCATCCCTATCGCTAAAAGTGTGAAAACCTTAGGTTTCCACCTTGATGCCAACACCAACCTCGTCAAACAAATCAACTCAACCGCCTCGGCCACTGCATATACAGGTAAGCTAATCAGGGCTAGCAGACCCTTCCTGTCCCCCGACAGCTGCCTCACTCTGGCCAGAGCACTCATTCAATCCAAACTACACTATTGCAACAGCTTGTACCTAGAAGCCAACCAATCCATAATTAACAAACTCCAGGTTCTCCAGAACAATGCTCTACGCGCAGCACTCAACATCCCAAGGCGTGAACACATCTCTACAACCAGGAAAGCGTGCAAATGGCTCTCCATACAGCAAAAAATCTACCTCAAAACTATCGGCCTCACTTATAAGGCCTTAAATAATCTAGCCCCACCGTACCTCTCCAACAAATTTACTTTAAAATCTTCATCCAGAACCACCAGATCAACCAACTCCTTAAGCCTACTAGTGCCCAGATTCGCCTTAAAAAGAGCAGGAGGTGCTAGCTTCATTGTGCTAGCCTCCCAACTTTGGAACACCTTACCACTCAAAATTAAAACCACTGAGTCCTTCCCGATCTTTAGGAAACTGGTTATTGGCTGGCTACTGAATAATGTGTAGCTTTTACCCTCATCTCCAACCACACCTGTATTATATGTAAATTGTCGTATTATGTAAATCCTTCTTCGTAAATTGATGTACCCTGTAAATGTTAATGCATATTTCATGACTGTAACCGTATCCTTAAAGCGCCCTTCTACCCACGGGTCTGGAGCGCTCTACAAATAAATTAAACAAACAAACATATACAAATCAATAGTTATTGGAAGCACAATTTCTGTTTACATATGTACATGAAACTCCCTCGTTTTATAACAGAAATGTAACTTACCTTTGTAGATACGTGGATCAAATATCCGTTTTTCTGCAGAGACAAAAGAGGTCAAAGGTAAAATACGTGCAGCCAATGTTATAATGAACAGAATGGCCATTACATGTTCTGAATCAAGAAATGCATCACATCATATTCAAATAAAGGCTTAATGCAGCTAAAACCTTAGCTGTATAAAGCAGATCATGGATAAAATGTAAACAGTATTTGCCATGGACTGCTAAAATAACATGACTTGCACAGCTACTGTGTGAGAACCAAAAATGTGGCCCAGTGGGCAGACTGGTGGTGCTATGGGACATAGTGAGGAACATCTGGGGGGATGTCTCAGTGGGGTGCTGTTTAGCTTGGTGAACATCTGAGGTGGCAGTTCTGAGAGGTCAACAGCTTGTCCATGGCAGTCTGGTGGCACTCAGGGAAGGAGTGACATTGCTGGGTGCACATCTGGGGTGGCAGCACAATTGGTTGTGTTTAGGGAAGGAAGAAGGAACATAGCTACTAGTCTACTTATTGAAAGAATGAAGGCCCGGACAGGGGAAAAGGATTCAAATTAAGGATTCATTGTGAAAAGCCTGTCATTTCTCTTCTCCATTGGTTGAAAATATTCCATTAGTTAAAATATAAAGTGAATCTCCTGAAGTCTTATTATAACCTATGCAGTAAAAATGTACCGACTGAATCCTCCTTATTCCCCCCAAAGTCCATAAAAAAGGACAGAGGGATTGAAGGGAATACAGGGTCAAACTCAAATAAAGCGCTTATTGAAAAGTCCATGAGGTGAATACTAAATCAGAAGCCATATAATGTGGAAATCCTTGTCAGTCCATGAGATGAGTAATACATCAGAACCCAGATAATGTAGACACCCTTGCCACTCCATGAGATGAATAATAAATCAGAACCCATATAATGTAGACACCCCTGCCAGTCAATGAGTTGAATAATAAATTATAACCCATATACTGTAGACGTGCTTGTCAGTCCATGAGATGAATAATAAATCAGAACCTATATTATGTAGACACCCTTGCCAGTCCATGAGATGAACAACAAATCAGAACTCATATAATGTGGACACCCTTGCCAGTCCATGAGATGAACAATAAATCAGAACCTATAAAATGTAGACAACCTTGCCAGTCCATCAGATGAATAATACATCAGAACCCATATAATGTAGAAATCCCTTGCCAGTCCATGAGATGAATAATAAATCAGAACCCAGGTAATGTAGACATCCTTGTCAGACCATGAGATGAGTAATACATCAGAACCCATATAATGTAGACACCTTGCCAGTCCATGGATGAATAATACATCAGAACCCATGTAATGTAGACACCGCTGCCAGTCAAGGAGTTGAATAATAAATTATAACCCATATATTGTAGACACCCTTGCCAGTCCATGGGATTAATACAAATGCAGAACCCAGGTAATCCAGACATCCTTGTCAGTCCATGAGATGAATAACAAAACAGAACTCATATAATAAAGACACTCTTGTCAGTCCATGCGATGAATAATACACCAGCACCCATATAATTTAGACATCCTTGCCAGTCCATGTGATGAATAATACACCAGTACCCAAATAATGCGGACACCCTTGCCATTCCATGAGATGAATACTACATCAGAACACATATAATTTAGACATCCTTGTAAGTCAATGAGATGAATATTAAATCAGAACACATGTAATGGAGACACCCTTGCAGTCCATGAGATGGATAATACAACAGAACCCATATATTGTAGACACCCTTGCCAGTCCATGAGATGAATTATAAATCAGAACCCATATATTGCAGACACCAATGCCAGTCCATGAGATGAATAAGACATCAGAACCGATATAATGTAGCAACCCTTGTCAGAACCATGAGATGTATTATGCATGATAACCCATATAATGAAAACACCCTTGCCATTCCATGATATTAATAATACACCAAAACCCATATAATGTACAAGGACTTTGCAGTCAATGAGAGGAAAAATAAATCAGAACCCATATAATGTAGACACCCTTGCCAGTCCATGAGATGAATAATACACCAGAACACATATAATTTAGACATCCTTGCCAGTTCATGTGATGAATAATACACTAGAACCCATACAATGCAGACACCCTTGCCAGTCCATGAGATGAAAAGAAAAACAGTACCCATATAACGTAGAAATCCTTGTCAGTCCATGAGATGAATACTAAATCAGTACCCATTTAATGTAGCCATCCTTATCAGTCCATGAGTTGAATATTAAATCAGAGCTCATATAGTGTAGACACCCTTGTCAGGCCATGAGATTAATAATACACCAGAAATTACATAATTTTGACACCCTTGTCAGGCCATGAGATGAATAATAAATTAGAATTTATATAATGTAGACACCCTTGCCAGTCCATGAGATGAACATTACACCAGAACCCATATAATTTAGGCATCCTTGCCAGTCCATGTGATGAATAATAGAACAAAATCCATATAATGTAGACACCCTTGCCAGTCCATGAGATGAATAATAAATCAGAACCCATAGAATGCAGAATCCCTTGCCAGTCCATGAGATGAATAATACATCAGAACCCATCGAATGCAGAATCCCTTGCCAGTCCATGAGATGAATAATAAATCAGAACCCATATTATGTAGAGATCCTTGCCAGTCCATTAGATGAATAATACATCAGAAGTCATACAATGTAGACACCCTTACCAGTCCATGAGATGAATAGAAAATCTGTACCCATATAATGTAGACATCCTTGTCAGTCCATGAAATGAATAATTAATCAGAAACCATATATTGTAGACACCGTTGCCAGTCCACAATATAAAATAATACATCAGAACTAATATAATGTAGAAACCCGTGTCAGTCCATGAGATGAATAATGCATCAGAACCCAAATAATGAAGACATCTTTGTCAGTCCATGAGATGAATAATAAATTAGAATTTATATAATGTAGACACCCTTGCCAGTCCATAAGATGAATAATACACCAGAACCCATATAATTTAGAGATCCTTGCCAGTTCATTAGATGAATAATAAATCAGAACCCATATTATGTAGACATGCTTGCCAGTCCATGTGATGAATAATAAATCAGAAACCAGAGAATGTAGACATCCTTGCCAGTCCGTGAGATGAATAATAAATCAGAACTCATATAATGTAGACACTCTTGCCAGTCCATGAGATGAATAATAAATCAGAACTCATATAATGTAGACACCCTTGCCAGTCCATGAGATGAATATAAAATCAAAACCCATATATATTGTAAACACCCTTGGAGTCCATGAGATTAATAATAAATCAGAAGCAAGGTAATGTAGACTCCCTTGCCAGACCATGAGATGAATAACAAATCAGAACTCATTTAATATAGACACTCTTGCCAGTCCACGTGATGAATAATACACCAGCACCCATATAATTTAGACATCCTTGCCAGTCCATGTGATGAATAATATACAAGAAAACATATAATTTAAACATCCTTGCCAGTCCATGTGATGTATAATACACCAGAACCCATATAATGCAGATTCCCTTGCCAGTCCATGAGATGAATAATAAATCAGAGCCCATATAATGAAGACATCCTTGCCAGTCTATTAGATGAATAATACATCAGAAGTCATTCAATGTAGACACTCTTACCAGTCCATGTGATGAATACAAAATCAGTAACAATATAATGTAGACATCCTTGTCAATCCATGAGATGAATAACAATTCAGAACACATATAATGTAGACACCCTTGCCAGTACATGAGAAGAATAAAAAATCAGAACCCATGTAATGTGGACATCCTTGCCAGTCCATGAGATGAATATTAAAACAGATCCCATGTAATGTAGATATCCTTGAAAGTACATGAAATGAATAAAAAATCAGAACCCATGTAATGTAGACATCCTTGCCAGTCCATGAGATGAATGATATATCAGAACCCATATATTGTAGTGTCAGGGGGAAATTCTGCCGGGGTCGGCCGGGCCGTCCGCAGACCTCCGGGCAGGGAGGCCCCAACTCCTCCCGTATATCCCAAAAGAGATAGAGTATGAGACACACGCAAGAAGCAAGGTGATTCTGCTGTTTATTAGACAAAACGGCAGGGATGGGTCAAGGATCGTACGCGTCGTCCTGACACACACTCAATCGTGGGGCTCGCAGGCCCTTTTTACCTTAGTATGACGCGCTACTTGCGTCACCTTAGAAAGTTTAGCAAAATCTCCACTCTGGATTGGTTGCTCGAGTGGTAGGGTTAGTATAGCATACATATAGACAACTGTGTTAGTGGTTGAGGGTCAGTCAGGTGATATACCTGGGTTGTCCCTTCAATTTGATACATGAAAAGTGTTACATGAAGACCCCTGAGGATTGGTCAATGTTAATGGCGTCAGTGATAAGAGCCCCATGTTCTGATTGGTCCGCTCGCGAGCCTTCCAGTCTGGGACCATCGCTGTTCCCAGCTCGCGGTGCACCTGTCATTTGCAACAATGTTTCACTATGGGTAGGTGCAGACAATGTGAGGATTTATTCATATGTTGGAAGGTCGACTACTCCCACCGCTGCAGATGTCCATTGAGTCTTTTAATTGTATCTGCCTGTGTCTTGAAACGTGGGATCCAGGCGTCTCCTTCCTCCTGGGCTTGGCATCCTATCGTTTGAGGCAGAATTCTGCACAATTAATATTGTTTTTCCCACTGTGTGCCTGGTTTATCTTGCAGGTGCGACCTTGGCGTCGGCTCGCGGCGTACGAGATTGCAACATTGTGCCCTTGGCTGTGTGCTTTCGCCGGGCTCATTCTGCAGGGTCAGCAACCGAGCTCTTGCTCATTCAATGTTCATGGAAGCTTTTGCTTGCGGCCTACTTGGGCCTGGTGCATAGGTGGAACCGTTTGGTGCACAGCGCTTTAGGTTACGGTATCATATTGCTCTATCCCCAGTATCGTGTTTCCGTTATATTCTTCATTATGGTACATGGTTTTAGAAGAAGCGTGAGCAAGCCGTTTTAGATAAGTTCATTATGTGTCTTGCGTTTCTGCATTTTGAGAGCCTATGTGGAAAATAATAAAGATGCACGTCCGTGGGTGTGTCCGTCGCCTACGTCATAGCACTGAGTATGTTCTTCGTGTGGATTGGTGTGGGAGTGTCCAGTGTGCATGTTTGCACAGGTGTGCTGACCGTTGGCTAGGTCGTCATGGCATCTCTAACGATGTGTTGGTTTAGTCGAGTTGATCCATGCCGCAGGTGTCGGCATGGGCAGGGCGGGCTGCTGGGCAGGTGGGTGGGCACATCCGTATGTTCCTATACCAGGGTATTTGGTCGTCTGGTAGATAGGCAAACTCCTCTCGTGGCGGGTGTTTAGGCCGTGATCCTCTAGGCCAAGCGCGAGAGGGGATTGGCGGGAACCTGTTGTTCCATTTTCCCACTTCAGTAGACACCCCTGCCCGTCCATGAGATGAAAAATACATCACAACCCATATAATGTAGACACCCTTGCCACCCCAGGAGATGAGTATTAAATCAAACCCATATATTGTAGACACCCTTGCCAGTCTATGCGATTAATAATACATCAGAACCCATATAATGTAGACACCTTTGCCTGTCCATGGATGAACAATAAATCAGAACACATATAATGTAGATGCCCTTGCCAGTCCGTGAGATACATCAGAACCCATATAATGTAGACACCCTTGCCAGTCCATGAGATGAATAGTACACCAGAGCGCATATAATGTAGACACCCTTGCCAGTCCATCAAATGAATATTAAACCAAAACACATATATTGTAGACACCCTTACCAGTCCATGAGATTAATAATATGTCAGAACCCATGTAATGTAGACACCTTTGACAGTCCATGGATGAACAATAAATCAGAATCCATATAATGTAGATGCCCTTGCCAGTCCATGAGGTGAATAAAAAATCAGAACCCATGTATTGTAGACATCCTTGCCAGTCCATGTGATGAATAATACAGCAGTTCCCAAATAATGCAGACACCCTTGCCAGTCCATGAGATGAATAATAAATCAGAACCCATATAATGTAGACATCCTTGCCAGTCCATGAGGTGAATAAAAAATCAGAACCCATATAATGGAGACACCCTTGCCAGTCCATGAAATGAATAATAAATCAGAACCCATATAATGTAGACACCCTTGCTAGTCTATGAGATGAATAAAAAATCAGAACCCATGTAATGTAGACACCCTTTCCAAACCATGAGATGAATAATACATCAGAATCCATATATTGCAGACACTCTTGCCAGTCCATGAGATGAATATTAAATCAAAGCACATATATTGTAGACACCCTTGCCAGTCCATGAGATTAATAATATGTCAGAACCCATATAATGTACACTCCCTTGCCAGTCCATGAGATGAATAATAAATCAGAACCCATATAATGTAGAAACCCTTGTCAGTCCATGAGATGAATAATAAAACAGAACTTATATAATGTAGACACTCTGGCCAGTCCATGAGATGAATAATACATCAGTACCCATATAATTTAGACATCCTTGCCAGTCCTGCCAGTCCGTGTGATGAATAATATACCAGAACCCAAATAATGCAGACACCCTTGCCAGTCCATGAGATGAATAAGAAGAACCCATATAATGTAGACATCCTTGCCAGTCCATGAGACGAATAATATACAAGAAAACATATAATTTAAACATCCTTGCCAGTCCCTGTGATGTATAATACACCAGAACCCATATAATGCAGCCTCCCTTGCCAGTATGTGAGATGAATAATGAATCAGAACCCATATAATGTAGAAATCCTTGCCAGTCCATTAGATGAATACTACATCAGAAGTCATACAATGTAGACACCCTTGCCAGTCCATTCGATGAATAAAAATTCAGAACCCATATAATGTAGACACCCTTGCTAGTCCATGAGATGAATAAAACATCAGAACCCATATAATGTAGACACCCTTGCCAGTCCATGAGATTAATAATACAACAGATATCATATAATGTAGAAACCATTGCCAGTCCACGAGATGAATAATACATTAGAACATATTTAATGTAGACACCCTTGCCAGTCCATGAGATGAATAGTACACCAGAAGCCATATAATTTAGACATCGTTGCCAGTCCATGTGATGAATAATAGACCAAAACACATATAATGTAGAAACCCTTGCCAGAACATGGATGAATAATAAATCAGAACCCATATTATGTAGACACCCCTGCCAGTATATGAGATGAATAATAAACCAGAACCCATATAATTTAGACATCCTTGTCAGTCCATGGGATGAATAATAAATCAGAACTTATATAATGTAGACACCCTTGCTAGTCCATGAGATAAATACAAAATCAGAACCCATGTAATGTAGATATCCTTGTCAGTCCATGAGATGAATAATAAAACATAACACATATAATGTAGACACCCCTGCCAGTCCATGAGATGAATATTAAATAAAAAAAACATATATTTTAGACACCCTTGCCAGTCCATTAGATTAATAATGCACGAGAACACATATACAAGCCGATTCATGGAATTAATGTGCGCCAAAAATTCCGGCGCAGAGGTGCCAAAACGTGCGATTCGCAGTAAAAGTGCGTAAATCGCAGTGCAAGTGCGAAAATCGCACAAAAAGCAGCGCACATCGATTCATGGAAGGCCGCGTGCGAGAAAGACATCGGATGTGCGCCAAAAAAGTGCGCGGCGCACGCCAGCGCACAGGTCAACTAACGGCGTGTGCCACGGCCACAGCGATTTCGCACATAGCGCGGAGCAAACCACAAAAGTGGGCGGAACACGGGGCTTAAAACTCGGAAAGGGGAACAACATCTGAAAATGTGGGCGTCACGGGGGAGTACAGGAGCCAAGTGCGCGGGACGCCCACACGCTAGCCCACAACACGTATTCATGGAATCGAATAGGCCAAAACAGCGCACAGGCCCAAACACGTCCGCCACAAGAAAGCAGGTGGTAGCGTCCCTGCGCCTGTAAGAAATGTGCGCCAATATGTACGCTAACAAACTGCACCTATATACAGCAATGATGAATGTCCCATACTACGGCCCTCCAGGACAAATGAGGTGCAAAGGGGTACGCCACAAACACGGACACCCGCTGTGTGAAAAACAGCGTGTGTGTGTATTCCGGGGTGGGCGGGAAGTTCCTCACGCGATTGCCCTGGGTACGTGTGTTTCGGGGTGCGCGGGAAGTTCCTCACGCGATAGCCCTGGATATGTGTATTTCAGGGGTACGCGGGAAGTTTCACACGCGATTTCCCTGGGTACGTGCATTTGAAGGTGCGCAGGAAGTTCCTCATGTGATTGCCCTGGGTACGTGTGTCTCGGGGTGCGCGTGAAGTTCCTCACGCGATTGCCCTGGTTACGTGTGGCTCGGGGTGCGCGGGAAGTTCCTCACGCGATTGCTCTGGGTACGTCTGTCTCGGGGTACGCGGGAATTTCCTCACGCGATTGCCCTGGGTACGTGTGTCTCGGGGTGCGTGGGAATTTCCTCACGCGATTGCCCTGGGTACGTGTGTCTCGGGGTGCGCGGGAAGTTCCTCACGCGAGTGCCCTGGTTACGTGTGTCTCGGGGTGCGCGGGAAGTTCCTCACGCGATTGCCCTGGGTATGTGTGTCTCGGGGTGCGCGGGAAGTTCCTCACACGATTGCCCTGGGTAGGTGTGTCTCGGGGTGGGCGGGAAGTTCCTCACGCGATTGCCCTGGGTACGTGTGTATCGGGGTGCGCGGGAAGTTCCTCACGCGATTGCCCTGGGTACGTGTGTTTCGGGGTGCGCGGGAAGTTCCTCACGCGATTGCCCTGGGTACGTGTGTCTCGGGGTGCGCGGCAACATCCACACGCGATTGGCCTGGGTACGTGTATGTCAGGGGTGCGCGGGAAGTATCACACGCGATTTCAGCAGGGTACGTGTATTTCAGGGGTGCCGGGGAGTAGTACACGTGAATAGGATGTGTGGGTCCTCACAGCTGTTAACTCTACACCCTCCACGGCCCCTGCAGGCAGCCCACACCACAAGAGACTACCCTGCACCCCTGCACATGTCCCGCAGGCAGCCCATCCACCATGGTCATGCCCCCCAGCCAAGCCACATGTCACCCTGCACCACTCATCACCAATGCATGTCTACCAGCACCCCCAACAGTCATGGGCACCCTCCACCAGGCCCCCACACATGTCCCCCTGCACCCCCAGCAGTCATGGGCAACCTCCACCAGGCCCCCACCCATGTCTCCCAGCACCCCCACCCCCCAGCACTGTGGGGCTCCCTCCACCAGGCCCCCACCCAGGTCCCCCTGCACCCCCAACCCCCAGCACCGAGGGGCACCTGCCAGCAGGCCCCCAGCCATGTCCCACACATGTCCCGCTGCACCCCCACCCCCCAGCACTGTGGGGCACCTGCCAGCAGGCCCCCACCCATGTCCCACTCATGTCCCCCTGCACCCCCACCCCGCAGCACTGTGGGGCACCTGCCAGCAGGCCCACACCCATGTCCCACTCATGTCCCGCTGCACCCCCACCCCCCAGCACTGTGGGGCACCTGCCAGCAGGCCCCCACCCATGTCCCACTCATGTCCCCCTGCACCCCCACCCCCCAGCACTGTGGGACACCTGCCAGCAGGCCCCCACCCATGTCCCACTCATGTCCCGCTGCACCCCCACCACCCAGCACTGTGGGGCACCTGCCAGCAGGCCCCCACCTATGTCCCACTCATGTCCCGCTGCACCCCTACGCCCCAGCACTGTGGGGCACCTGCCAGCAGGCCCCCACCCATGTCCCACTCATGTCCCGCTGCACCCCACCCCCCAGCATTGTGGGCCACCTGCCAGCAGGCCCCCACCCATGTCCCACTCATGTCCTGCTGCACCCCCACCCCCCAGCAGTCATGGGCACCCTCCACCAGACCCCCACACATGTCTCCCAGCACCCCCACCCCCAGCAGTCATGGGCACCCTCCACCAGGCCCTCACCCATGTCTCCCTGCACCCTCACCCCCCAGCAGTCATGGGCACCCTCCACCAGGCTCCCACCCATGTCTCCCAGCACCCCCACCCCCCAGCACTGTGGGGCTCCTGCCAGCAGGCCTCCACCCATGTCCCACTCATGTCCCCCTGCACCTCCACCCCCCAGCACTGTGGGGCACCTGCCAGCAGGCCCCCACCCATGTCCCACTCATGTCCCGCTGCACCCCCACCCCCCAGCACTGTGGGGCACCTGCCAGCAGGCCCCAGCCATGTCCCACTCATGTCCCCCTGCACCCCCACCCCCCAGCACTGTGGGGCACCTGCCAGCAGGCCCCCACATATGTCCCACCCATGTCTCCCACCAACCAGGTCCCAACAATCCCCAATCATGTCCGTAATGGCCAGCCTCCCCTGCCAAAAGGCCCAACCAACTATCACATCCACCCACATATAAAAGGCAACTACATGTTACACACCCAATGTAAATCATGTAAATCAACACATGTCCGTCACACACAATGGTTGCAAGTGAATGTGAAAACAACCAACATGACATGAATGAAAGCAATGAGATGATACTACACATTGAAGGATCAAAATAAAACTGTATTAAAAATCAACATGAATGGAATTAAAATTAGACAAAACACAAAGCAAGACAACCAAAATAAGAAGAATGTCCCTGAAAAAAAGTAAAACCACACAGCACAATCAAAATAAATGGTGTCCAAAGTCACAGTCAAAAAAGCAATCCAAGTGGAAATGAAAAACAAAAACCATTGCTCCATGGTGTAAAAAAAATGAAAAAGGAATACAAAAATCCATTGAAAAACTATTTACAAGAGTATCCCGGGTCCATGAGCCCAACCAAATGAAACCTAACAATGCCAACTACCCAAAAACAAATCTATATACAAAAATGTGGCGCATTGTCCAATTGCAACCAAAAAAAAGAAAAAGAAAGGAAACCTCACACTAACTATATAACTATATACAATGGTGGCGGGCAAGTCCAGCAGCTCACTCAGTGATGTTCCGGGCCAGGGCATCATCGAACTCCTGTTCGATGTTACGGAGGCGGTCCCGTTCCATGGCCCAGAGGGTCCGCAGGGATGATGACATGCTCTCCTCCAAATCCCTGCAGATTGCCTCGAGGCCTGACCATCGTGAGTCGCGCCTCTTCTGCCCGCCGCCGATCCGCATCTTTCGCATGGCCCAACCGCTGCCACACGGAAGACACTTCCCGTCCAGGGTCCACTTGCCCTCCAGCCGATGCCTGCCCATCCGATGTTGATGGCCCGAGCCATGATGCCTCCCACGTCGACGCTGCTGCCTCCGATGCAACTCCGATGCAACTGCCTCTGCCAGCACAACGGCATCCAGGCTGATGGCATCCACCGACGACGTCGTGCACGTGCCCTGCCCGATGATGCCGGCACATCCTCCATCTGCAGGGGTACAGTTGCTGTGGTGTCCACCCCTGCTGGACCTCCGACTGTGGCAGGGATGGGATCCCCACCAAGCTGGCTGCATTGGTCAGGGTAGGTCCACAGGGGGCCCTGGTGGCATCTGGGCCAGAGGACGGCAAGGAGAACGACCGGCGTATAGTCTCCACAGAGGAGGAGAGGGCCGCCAGATTGGCTGACACATGCAGGAAACCCCCGACCATGGTAGATCCCAACAGAATCCCAACAAGGCCACGTCGGCACAGTGCTCTCCGTGATGACGTGCGTGCTCCTCCCGGGAAGCACGCACGTCATCACGAATAACACCCGTGCGCATCGCGACCCCAATCAGGACCTTCTCCATACGGCCACGGGTCCCCTCGTCCGCAGGTGGAGGGGAGTCAGATGACCTGGACATCCCCGCTACCTGCGGACGGGCCTTGGATGGGGCATCCCTGCTGGTGCATGGTGGTGCACTCACAGGGGCAGGGACAGCGACATGCACAGGCCCCTCCACGGCGACCTGTGCTGCCTCCTGCCCCTGGCCCTGGACTGCACCACTTGCACCAGCAGGGATGCCCCCACCAGGCCCCATGTGCGCCTCAGCGGCGGCCTCCTCCTCCTCTGTGGAAACCACCAACCTGGATGGCTCCTCACCGTCTTCCGCCATAGCAGGCCCCTGTGTGAGCTCACCCACCCCTTCCGCTGCAGCCGTGGGGGCATCCCCGCCGCCTTGCTCCACAGCGCCGTCTCCGCCCTCTTCTTCACTAGCCGCTGCATAGAGGGAGACATAGAACACAAGCATCAGGGTACTGTACAATGGTCCCCTAGACAGGAAGCAATAGCAGATGAGTGCCACTGTCAAAGTACACTTCCATCATGTCACTCCACAACACATGGGTCCGTCCTGGCAAAACACACACAGTAACAGGCATGGTGCATGCCATGGACATTTCCATACATGTCCAATGGACTCTTGAAACATACAATGTTATGGAACTCACATGCATCATGGGTCATGCCTATCACATGCACAGACTTCACCTCAGTCACATCCATCTGGCCTCGTACACCCTGAACACAGTGGATACAAGGATAACTAGGATGCATCAGTGATTCTGCACATTGTCACAGACATGTGTCATGCATCCATGGCATTCACAAGTCACAGACAGGCAGGTCAGGCACACAGACATGGCTACCATATATGTACGGGGCATGAGCGCCCATCCCTCACCCCCACCCATGTCCAGGAACAGAGACTGGCATGCTCTCATGTGTACAATCTGCATAGGGCTACCCATGTTGTATTTAAACACATGCAGCAACCGTGTGGTTCACACATTACTGGTCGCACATCCATTACCATGATGTCCCGGCACACATACATGCATACATGGGCAATGTGACACATACAGGCAAGTATCAGAAAACCAGCACACAGCAACATGCCCTGTCTCACACACCAACGCTTGGCCACTTAACGCTCAACTCCAGACGGGTCTCCCTCTCAAGGATCTGGGCGTGGAGCGCTGGGTGTACGCGTTCCAGGACCCTCATCTGGATGGAACTCATGCGGCCCCGGCACCCCTCCACGAGGTGCCGGGCCTTCACGAGGGTCCTGGACCTCAAGTCCTCCCAGCGCTTCTTGACCTTCTTGATGGTGTGGGTTGCCACCCCCTCCGCGTTGATGGCAACCACACAGTCATCCCAGATCCTCTCCCGTCCTTCCTTGTTGGCGCGGGACGATCCGAAGAGGGCATCATACTGCCCCAGGACTTACTCCACCAGGACACCAACTTCGGTGGCAGTGAAGCTGGTGCCCCTCTGCCTCTCTGGCCGGGGGTTGCCACTGGTGCCAGATGTAGAAGTGCCTGACATGGCAACCCCAGAGGCAGAAGTGGGTGGGCAACTGGGTCCTGGGGCTGGGCTGTGGAGCGATGTTATCCCAGTCGGGAGTCTTCTGTTCCAGCAGGGGTGAACACAGCAACTGGACCCCTGCAGATGGCTGATGTGCAGGCACCAAATGGCAGGGCACGGTGGCAGCAGGCAGGCAGGCAGCAGCAGATGGCACGTGGGAGGCTGCTCGGGGCACTGGGGGGCAGTAATTCGGCCTTCTGGGCAGGAGCGTGGTCTTCCGTGTGTTTTCGCGTGGCCAGCTTGATACGGAGTGATTTAGCATGTGAAAATCCTGCACGTCAGCGTGAAATTCGAGGAAAGGCCCTTAGCGCGTAAGCGCGTCAGCCCGCACACGCGATTCCTTTGGTCCATAGGGCCGCAGCGCGTAAGCGCGTCTGTGACGTGACGCGTGCGGGTGTTTCCCTCATAGCACGTGATGACAGAGCACACGGGGAAAGACTGCACGTCAGAGTGTCATCGCGTGTAATTGGATGATAGTGCGTGTACACGCGATTGGCCTGTGTACGTGTATTTCAGGGCTGCGCGGGCACTTAAACACGCGAGTACATCAGCGCGCGTGTATTTCGGGGTTCGCGGTAATTTCCACACGCTATTGGCCTGGGTACGTGTATTCCAGGTGTGCGCAGGAAGTTTCACACGCTCGCCTAGAACACGCACCAAAAAATGACATGCTAATCCGGAAACACGTACGCCAGCAGGAAGCAGGCATACGTCGACCCGCGCCGCATAAAAATGCGTGCAAAAAAAAAACCAAGCTCATACGCCAGGATGAATATACCGTTCCTAGCAGCAGTGGCCGTGGGTTACCAAGGGAGAAGGAGGAGGATAGTCAGGGCCAGAATTTTCACACCCAGAACCAGCCTTTTTGGGATGCCTGATGACCAGGTGTATGGGAGGTACAGGTTTCCACCGCATATAATACTGGACCTGGTGAGTGAGTGGGAGGAAGACCTCACATCACCCACCCTGTGCTCCCAAGCACTCACGCCACTGGAGAAGCTACTCAATGTACTGCACTTCTTGGCCACTGGATCATTTCAGCGGACAAGTGCCATAGTGGGTGGGGTGTCGCAGGCCACGCAGTCACGCTGCCTACACCAGGTCTTGAACATCATCACTGCACGCCCATCAGTCCGCAGGCACATATACCTGGCCAGAACACCTGCAGAAAGGCAGGCTGCCGCCCTGGAATTCTACAGTGTGGCACAATTCCCCAAAGTGCCAGGTGCCATTGACTGCACCCATGTGGCTCTACGTCCCCCCAGGGCATCTGAGCACATCTATAGGAACCGCAAGCACTGGGATTCCATCAACGTGCAGGTAGTATGTGATGCCAAGGGAATCATTACCTCAGTATATGCCAACTATCCCGGGTCGACCCACAACAGCTTCATTTACCAAATGTCTACCCTAAACCGCGTCCTAGAAGCTGGGCGGCATGGCGATACATGGCTGCTTGGTGAGTATGAAAGCCACAGCACATGCATGCATGTCAGATACTGAGCAAGGTCACAACCCCACTAATGATACCCATCACCACCTCCACAGGGGACAGTGCCTACCCTCTCAGCCCCCACATGATGACGCCAATTCGAAACCCCACCACGCCACCCGAGGTAAGATATAACACAGCCCACATTGCAACCCGGGGCATAGTGGAGCACACATTCAGAGTGCTTAAGTCACGCTTTCGCTCCCTTGACCGTTCTGGCGGGCAGCTGTTATACGCTCCCCCAGTAGTGTGCAGGTTCATAGTGGCAGCATGTGTCCTGCACAACGTTGCAACACGCCGGGGCCTGGCCGTGGACATGGTGGTGCCCCCACATACCCAACCACATGCACGCCCACTGTGCATGGCAGGGGAAAGGGCACAGGGTGAGGCAGCCCGTACGCAGCTGGTGGCTAATTACTTCACATAGAAATCACACCCCTGTGGAGTGCACACTGCCCTGCCACATACCATCTGACAATCAATGATGACTTCAGCTGACAATGATCCTGAATGTCGGGAAATTAAACTGTCAAAACCATATCAGCCTGAGATTGTTCACCTGGAAGTGTTACAATGTGTGCATCCCTACCTACACAGACACCACCAAGGCATTTTAATTAAAAGACACACATTTCGGCAGCAAAAAAGAATACACACTTGCAAAATGCAACATGAGGACATTGCCATGTCACCCAACCCCTCCCCAGCACCGCCACATGACAGACCATGCTATGTGAGAGGAAAAAAGTAATCCCCACAACATGACACAAGTGTCACAAAGTACATTGTCCCAAAAGGAAACTGGCGACACATGAAATGCTCACAGTAATGCAGGACCAACAACACACAAGCAGGTACTTAGCAATAATACTTATCAGCTACTGACCCTCAAACCTACCATCAACATGACAGTACGAATGTCATAAATTGGTAGTCTCACCACCTGGAAATGCCTGCACTTCCACCACTTCCAACTGTACAGTGTTGGGCCACGCAAAAGTGTAGGTGCACTGCTGACAACATGGACTCCATCTCTTAAGTAGAGGGCCTTGTGAAGACATGAGGAATTGACCTGCAAATTAGGAGGCAGACATGGATGCAGAGTTACATAGCAATACACCATGCAGTGTACAATACAACAACAATATGCACTAGGAATGTATACACAGTATTGACTACAGACTGCCCACACAGCTCATGGGAGTCCAACGTCACTGTGTAATTCAATGTCACTTGGGCACACCCTTTGCAAGCCCATGGAAACGGGAAGCAGGAGGGGTGTGTGTCTCACTAACCCAAGCATCTAAACCAAATTCAGGACAAGCCTGCATGTGCCCAGCCACAAAACAGCGGATGCCCACGGGAGCCACACAAGGCAACACACTGTGAAAAAAAAAAATAAAAAAAAAAATGAAAAATAGAAAAATCAAAAATGGCCATGAATGGGCCAGGGGGTGTGGGGGAGGCCACCCAGGAGGTCCGAGGACAGGATGCACACCTGTGTGGATTATGGGAAAAACAACACCTCCATGGGCTCATGGCCTACACGGCTACCCTAATGTGGGATATTCAGTGGTGTCGCTCTCCCCGCCCTCTGCAGCTGCTTCAGGAGGTGGTGGCACTATGGGAGGCAGCCCACGCAAAGCCCTAGTGTGGTC
The DNA here is from genome assembly GCF_040938575.1 of Ambystoma mexicanum. Taxonomy (NCBI): domain Eukaryota; kingdom Metazoa; phylum Chordata; class Amphibia; order Caudata; family Ambystomatidae; genus Ambystoma; species Ambystoma mexicanum. Next base: position 1,365,654,615 of record NC_090933.1, read on the forward strand.
CTCCATGGCAGCAAGCATGCGGGTCTGGAAGGTCTGGTTCTGGAGGATAATCGAGCGAGGTCCCCATGCAACAACTCATGGGATGACCGGACCTCCTCCCGAGTTGCCTGCATCTCAGCTGAGAGCGTACGTGTGAGACGCTCCAGCTGCTGTTCTGTCCTTCTTGCAGTTGAAGCCTCTAGCTCAACAAGAGTGGTCCTGAGGTGACGGAGTTCCACCCTCAGGGCTTCCCTGTGGCCCTGGGACTCTAAGGAAATGGCATCCTGCAGAGTCGCCAGTGCCGCCCGCCTGTCCCTGTCGGACGCCAACATGTCCTCCCTGTGTGACTGGCAGATGGAGTCTTTTGCCTGCTGCAGTCGCTCCATCAGCCTTTCTGGGGGGACAATGGAAGTGGCCACCCTATCCATGGCCTGAGCCATCATCTCTGATGATGCTGCCTGTTGGGTTGCCATACCGTATATGGCTTGCTCCCACGCGGTATTGCCAGGTGGCGTACGGCCACCACGTCGGTGGGCACCACACCTGTCTGGGGCAAGGCGAACTGCGCCTTGCTGTGCCGGCACTGCCTGAGGCTGCAGGACTGCATTCCCCCTCTGATCTGCTGGCCCAGGAACAGGATCAGATGTTGCGGAGTGTGACCCTGCATCTGTAACCACCAAAGGCGGACCTGCCAGCACTGACATCCCCATTGAGGGTTCTACCCCTGGTGCAGGTGGGTCGGACAGAACAGATTCCCTCCCAGGAACACTCACCTGCGACGCCACATAGGTCTCATCATCCGAATCGACACTTGAATACAGCTCGGGGGAGGTGCACCCAGAGACAGCCCTTGTGAGCATGACCTGCAGCAGTTGTGGGTTCTCACCCACCACCACACCCCGTCCCTCACTGGTGGTCGGTCGGCCCTGAGACCCCTCCTGGGTCTGCACCATCTCCACAACCCCTGCAGTATCAAGTGCGTCATCCCCTGCAAAGACATGAAAGAAAAGAAATGGAAACAGGCATTAGCACTATGGCACACAATTAGGGCTGAGAAGCAACAGAACCAGTACTTGATTGACACATGTCCCACATGACTAACACCCTCCCATGCATGCACCATCACTGCGTATGAGGGGGACACAAATGGCACACATTGATGACACCAAGATGGAAGATGAACACATTTGCTGCATGCTGCCTAGCAGTGGCATAACACATTGGCCTGTGATTGCCATGTGAAATACACATGCCATCACACAGATGGAATGTACCATAGCTGTGAAGTTAAGAGGGAGAGGAGGGCAGCACTTGTTCATACTGTGTACTTTGCTCATATAATAGCTTTTCTGAATCAAATCGTACTAATGTTTGTACTGGAGTAGCCATTTCAAAATGGTCCTATAGCACAGGGACATGTCTAAGCAAATGATATCCTGTTAAGAAAGTCAGTCCACTTTTACATAGCCATGTCAGACATGTGACTATAGGACTGAGAAATGCCTAGTAAAAGTGGTGGAATGCTAACAATCTGACTGAATGAACAGAGAGAAATAAGCAACAATGTTGTGGCAAGGTGACAATTCAAGGGCAACTGCCGTGGTGTTAGGCTAGATGTCTACTGTTGACAGAAGGGATACTGCTATACCCAAATGATGGTGGGCAGGATGTATTGAATGAAGCACATGGTTGAGCCAAAACACTCTGGCACACACACGCCCTCAATTGGCACCCAAACAGAGGCTCTCACACACACACCATGCACATGGATGACACACACATGCATGTGCACTCACCGGACAATGCCTCGTAATCTGGCAGTTCTCCCACGCCTTGGATCTGTTCCTCCGTGACGTAGGTCCCAGCAACAGACTCATGTGGAGTGAGTTCTACATCCTCTGCTGGAGACCCACCTCCAGTCACTAGAGTTGCGGCATGACTTGAGGCCAGCTTATTCTTTGCCCTGCGCTTAAGGTCATTCCAGCGCTTGTAGCAATCATTGGCTGTGCGCCTCACGAATCCAAGGGCACTTATAATGTCCGCAATGGTCTGCCAGTGTGCCTGACGTTGCGCAGGTGTGATCTTGGATCCTGCAACAATCACCATTTTGCAGTCAGGTGCGGTCAAATACTCTACAAGTGCATTCAGTTCGGACCCATTGAAGCTGGGCTTCCTTGACGGGCCGGACTATGTAGCCGTGTCTGGGGCATCAGCCTGTACTGGACGAGCACTCTTCCTCTTCCGCTTGGAAGGTGGTGGGGATCCTGAGTGTCCTGCGCCGCTCTGGACACTAGGGGCAGGAGCCTCGGTGGACTCTGTACTAGGAGTGTGGGATTGCACACTCAGCATGGGAGTTGGTGCAGGCATTGGCTCAAGTGTGACAGTGTCATGGGGAATGTCAGCAGGATGGACTAGGACCGACACTGTCCTGGCTGGGTGTGTGAGAGGTGGGGTGGATGGAGCCGCAGCTGCCCCTGCAGCCTCCCCACACTGCCTACTCAGGGCAGCAGATGACCTTGCTGCCTCTGATCCACGTGGCCTGATGACACCAACGTGCACCGGCGCACATGTTCTAGACCTGGTGACCTGCCAGTCAGCCATAGAGTGAGCCTGTGCCAGGTCTGGTGCCACAATGGGCTGGTCCAACAAGGGCTGAGCATGGATGGTGTCAGCCACGTTACCCTCAACCAGGGGTGGGGGCATGGGTGTCCCTGACTGGTCCTCCGCACATGGGGGGATAGGTGCACCCTGCAAGTCACGGCCACGTCCCCTACCGGATCCACCACGGCCACCACTTGTGGCTCGCCCACCTTTGCCACCCTTACGGCTTGGTCGCCTCCCAACCATGGCACTGATGTTAATGTGCGTATGGGGGTCGCTGTGACCTATTGTCCTGGGCAATTGGGGGTCAAAGGGGTTGGGTACCAGTTGGTAATCATACCCTAGTGCTCTAGCAAGGCTGTATGTCACCCCTGGGGAAAGCTGACGGGTCACGCAACGCACAGGGACCCCAAAACAAGGGAAAAAATGTGCACGCTACCCCTCCTAGACCACGTGTGTTGAAAAAGAAACCTGCACTACGCTGTGGCACCCAGTAACACAAGAATGAACGTATACGTGTCACACGCAGCCTAGAATGACCTCTGAAGGGGTACGTGACACACGGGGCAAGCACAGATGTTAAATACGTGCGCAACATGTGCAACTCACCGTCTGCCAGGGAAAAAAGAGTGAAACAGACGCGCGTGTGCGCGTTGGCAACACCCCCGCCAAAAGAAGAATTGTATGCTGTCTGAGGAGACAGGACAACAGAAGTAGGGAACGCTGTGTGAGGAAACAGGCCCAGGAAAATGAAAAATAGAGAAAAAGCTGTCAGAGGTTACAGGGAGTACGAACTTGAAACGCTGTGAAGTAAATCGCGTGTGAACCGACAAGAAGTACAGATTTCACCTACTCGTTCTCCACGAAAAGCACGTACAAGGAAATGGTATTCTACACGTAACTTTTATACAGGCCCACACGTCCAGCTCACTTCGGCGTGTACGCGCTAAGGACATTTCTACCAATTATACGCTTTGACACTGGGACGTGTTTTTTTGTTTTGCACGCACCATTTTCAACGGCCATGCGCGTGACTTCATAGACGTGCGTACACGCTGGTGGCCTTTGGGCCAATGAAATCGCATATGCGTGCTGACGCGCTTACGCGGTAAGGGCCTATGGTCCAATTAAATTGCGTATGCGTGCTGACGCGCTTACGCGCTAAGGGCCTTTCCTCGATTTACACGCAGACGTGCTGGAATTTCACGTGCCAAATCACTCCGTATGAAGCTGGCCGCGTGTAAGCACATGGAAGACCACGCTCCTGCCCAGAAGGCCGATTTACTGCCCCCCAAAGCCCAGAGCAAGCTCCCATGTGCCATCTGCTGCTGCCTGACTGCCTGCTGCCCACGTGCCCTGTCATTTGCTGCCTGCACATCAGCCAGGGGTGCTGTTGCTGTGACCACCCCTGCTGGTACAGAAGACTCCCGACTGGAGTACCATCTCGCTCAACAGCCCAGCCCCAGGACCCAGTTGCCCACCCACTCCTGCCTCTGGGGTTGCCATTTCGGGCAATGCAACATCTGGCACCAGTAGCAACCCCCGGCCAAAGAGGCAGAGGGGCACCAGCTTCACTGCCACCGAAGTTGGTGTCCTGGTGGGGCAAGTCCTGGGGCAGTATGATGCCCTCTTCAGAAGATTGCGCGCCGACAAGGAAGGACGGGAGAGGATCTGGACAGACATCGTGACTGCCATCAATGCGGAGGGGGTGGCAGTCCGACTATTCCATCATGTGAAGAAGCGCTGGAGGACTTCAGGTCCAGGACCATCAAGAAGGCCCGGCGCCTCCTGGAAGCAGCGGATGCTAGGGAGCGCAGGGACCAGCTGTCGGAAGATCAAATGAGGGTCCTGGAACGCGTATCCCTAGCGCTCCACGTCCAGGTCCTTGAGAGGCAGACCCGTCTGGAGTCGAGCGGTAAGTGTACATGCATCGTGATCGTAAACTGTGCGTGTGGTGGTGTGCCAGTAGTGTGCAGGTTGCACATGTGGTTTATAGGGGCAAGTGTGGGGGTGTGTGTACAGGATAAAGAGAATCACACATGGGAGGGCTCTCATGTGTGTCACATATGGATGCTGCATGCGTGTGTAAGCTTGCATGCCAAATGCAGATGTGTGAGCACACATGTTTGAATGACTGTGTATGTAAGTAGGCATGGTCGTGGTGTCACACATGGATGTTGGTCCGAGCAGCATGTATCTGCACCGTGTACATGTGCATGTGTGTGTATTTGACAAGGGTGCAACAGTCATGCAACATGGATGCATGTGACAATGAAATTTGGAAGTGTGATTGGCAGATGGGACATGGATGCTGCTCTCAACACTGCAGAGGTGTACACATGCATGTAAGTGTGGTGGCGTGTGTGCATGTGTAGTGCACTCCCTGCGTTTCATGTGATGTGTGGCTCACCTTTGGCTGCTCATGCTGTTGCATGCTGTTGTATGTACATGGATGTGCTGGCTGTAGTGTTATGGCTGTGGTATGGCTCATGTGTGCAAGTTGGATTGACATGTGTGTTGGGGATCGTGATGCCATGTTGGGAGTTTGCAAATGCCACTCATGTACAACTGTCATGTGTGTATGAGTCCATTGTACAGTGCCCTGATGCCTGTGTTTTATTTCTCCCTGTCTGCAGCTTCAACTGATGAAGAGGGTGGAGAAGGTGCTGTGGAGCACAGCGGCAGGGGTCGCACCACCAGCAGGAGACGCAAGGCCCGGCTCCCCTCCCAGGTCTTGATCTCGTCGGGGAGTGAGGAGTCCGGTGCCGCGTCCCAGGCCGCAGCTGCCGAGGGGAGGTCCAAGAGGCAGAGGTTGGAGTTGGACTCCTCGGCAGCAGGAGAGGCAGCTGGGACCCCGCAGGGTCCGACGGAGGAAGATGGCACGGAGTCATCCAGGTTGGTGGGGGGTTTGGTGGAGGAGGAGGCCGTGCAAGCAACATGGGCGGGGTCTGGAGGTGGGGATTCCACTGGTGCTAGTGGTGCAGTGCAGGACCAGGGACAGGAGGCAGCACAGGCCGCCGCTGAGGTGCCTGTGTGCAATCCTGTCCTTGCTCCTGTCACTGCATCATCTTGCACCAGCAGGGATGCCTACCTCCAGACCCGTTCTCAGGGAGAGGATAGGCTTACACCAACTGGCCTTCCTCTCCCTGCGGACGTGGCTATCCTGCACCAGGTTGGGCCTGTCCAGGGTGGGGTGGCGTTCCGTCAACGGGCCATGCGAGCTGACCTGCAGTCTTTTAATGTGGAGACTGCACGTCTTTTCGCATGGCTCGTTGACCGCATTGACCCACTGGGACAGCTCACCAGGGCCGGATTCCTCCGTTTCCTGGACCTTGTTCCAACCCCCTCCTCAACGGAACCCCCTATGCCCCAGTCGTCCTCCATGCCATCTTCCCACCCATGTATCACCTGGGTGCCCTGTGGAGCTGCCTCTGACCATGCGGCCAGGCTGGTGGACAACAGATCCCTGCCACAGTCGGGAGTCGGACGTCCAGCAAGGGTGGCCACATCAACGACTGCACCCCAGTTGGAGGAGGATGTGCAGGTACCATTGGACAGGGCACATGGTCAGCAGCAGCAGCAGCAGGAGGCTGTAGGTGGGAGCGACGATGGCTCGGGGCCTTCAACATCGGAGGGGCAGGCATCGGCCGGAGGGCAGGAGGACCCTGTACGGGAAGTGTCTTCCGTGTGGCAACGGCTGGGCCACGCCATAGATGCGGAGCGGCAGCGGGCGGAAGAGGCACGGCTCACAATGGTCAGGGCGGAGAACTCCATGCGGAGGGCCCTGAGGCTGGCCGAGTGCCTCGAGGCAATCCGCAGGGAGTTGGAGGAGAACATGTCGTCATCCCTGCGGACCCTCGGGGCCATGGAAGGGGAACGCCTCCGGGACATCGAACAGGAGTTCGATGATGGCCTGGCCCGCAACATCCAGAAGTGAGCCGTTGGACTTGCCCGCTGCCATTGTATATAGTTAATTAGTGTTAGGTTTTATTTTTTTATTTTTTTATTTGGGGAGCTTGGACTATGTCCCACTTTTTTGTATATAGTTGTTAGTTAGTTAGGTTTTATTGTAGGTTTCCTTTACATCGTTGGGATCATGGACCCTGGATTTCCTCTTTGTACATTGTTTGCCAGTGGATTTGTCTAATTCATCGTTTAATATTTTTTTTCACCATGGCACAATGGATTTTCCCTTTCATTTCACTTTGAATTTTCTTTGTTGGACAGTGACTTTGGACACAATTTCGTTACAGTTATTTTCGATTTTCCTTTTCATTACTTATTGATTTCGTGGATATTGTACATTTGGATTTTTGTTGGCATTATTGTTTCTTTGGATTTCATTCATTTCATTTTCACAGTAATACAATTTTGTTTGTTACTTCAATGTGTGGACTTCTGTCATTGGTTTCATGCCTGTCACAATGTGGGTTTTCACAGACATGTGTTGCCATTGTGTGTGTCTGACAGACTTGTACTCATGCGCATACTGCTTATTTGTTATCGATCATGTAATGGGTATTTACATTTTTATTGGCTGTGAGGCTTGGTTGGGTGTTTGGACTGGGGTGACATGGGGTGTGATTTGGGTGGGCATAGGATCCTGGGATCTGGATCTTGGTGACGTGTTGGCAGGGGGACATGGGTGGGGGCCTGCTGACAGGTGCCCCACAGTGCTGGGGGGTGGGGGTGCTGGCAGACATGGGTGGGACATGTGTGTGGCCCTAGTGGAGGGTGCCCATGACTGCTGGGGGTGGGGGTGCAGGGGGACATGGGTGGGACATGTGTGTGGGCCTGGTGGAGGGTGCCCATGAGTGCTGGGGGGTGGGGGTGCTGGGAGACATGGGTGGGGGCCTGGTGGAGGGTGCCCATGACTGCTGGGGGGGTGGGAGTGCTGGGGGACATGGGTGGGGGCCTGGTGGAGGGTGCCCCACAGTGCTGGGGGGTGGGGGTGCAGGGGGACATGGATGGGGGCCAGGTGGAGGGTGCCCATGACTGCTGGGGGGTGGGGTGCAGGGGGACATGGGTGGGATATGTGTGTGGGCCTGCTGGCAGGTGCCCCACAGTGCTGGGGGGGGATGCTGGGAGACATGGGTGGGGCCTGGTGGAGGGTGCCCATGACTGCTGGGGGGTGGGGGTGCATGGGGACATGGATGGGGCCTGGTGCAGGGTGCCCATGAATGCTGGGGGTTGGGGGTGCAGGGGGACATGGGTGGGACATGTGTGTGGCCCTGGTGGAGGGTGCCCATGACTGCTGGGGGTGGGGGTGCAGGGGGACATGGGTGGGACATGTGTGTGGGCCTGGTGGAGGGTGCCCATGAGTGGTGGGGTGTGGGGGTGCTGGGAGACATGGGTGGGGGCCTGGTGGAGGGTGCCCATGACTGCTGGGGGGTGGGGTGCTGGGGGACATGGGTGGGGGCCTGGTGGAGGGTGCCCCACAGTGCTGGGGGGTGGGGGTGCAGGGGGACATGGATGGGGGCCTGGTGGAGGGTGCCCATGACTGCTGGGGGGTGGGGGTGCAGGGGGACATGGGTGGGACATGTGTGTGACCCTGGTGGAGGGTGCCCATGACTGCTGGGGGGTGGGGGTGCAGGGGGACATGGGTGGGACATGTGTGTGGGCCTGGTGGAGGGTGCCCGTGACTGCTGGGGGGTGGGGGTGCAGGGGGACATGGGTGGGGGCCTGCTGGCAGGTGCCCCACAGTGCTGGGGGGTGGGGATGCTGGGAGACATGGGTGGGGGCCTGGTGGAGGGTGCCCATGACTGCTGGGGGGTGGGAGTGCTGGGGGACATGGGTGGGGGCCTGGTGGAGGGTGCCCCACACTGCTGGGGGATGGGGGTGCAGGGGGACATGGGTGGGGGCCTGCTGGCAGGTGCCCCACAGTGCTGGGGGGTGGGGATGCTGGGAGACATGGGCGGGGGCCTGGTGGAGGGTGCCCATGACTGCTGGGAGGTGGGGGTGCAGGGGGACATGGATGGGGGCCTGGTGGAGGGTGCCCATGACTGCTGGGAGGTGGGGGTGCAGGGGGACATGGGTAGGACATGTGTGTGGCCCTGGTGGAGGGTGCCCATGACTGCTGGGGGGTGGGGTGCAGGGGGACATGGGTGCGACATGTGTGTGGCCCTGGTGGATGGCGCCCATGACTGCTGGGGGGTGGGGGTGCAGGGGACATGGGTGGGGGCCTGGTGGAGGGTGCCCATGACTGCTGGGGGGTGGGGGTGCCGGGGGACATGGGTAGGACATGTGTGTGGCCCTGGTGGATGGTGCCCATGACTGCTGGGGGGTGGGGGTGCAGGGGACATGGGTGGGGGCCTGGTGGAGGGTGCCCATGACTGCTGGGGGTGGGGGTGCAGGGGGACATGGGTGGGACATGTGTGTGGCCCTGGTGGAGGGTGCCCATGACTGCTGGGGGGTGGGGGTGCAGGGGGACATGGGTGGGGGCCTGGTGGAGGGTGCCCCACAGTGCTGGGGGGTGGGGGTGCAGGGGGACATGGATGGGGGCCAAGTGGAGGGTGCCCATGACTGCTGGGGGGTGGGGGTGCAGGGGGACATGGGTGGGGGCCTGCTGGCAGGTGCCCCACAGTGCTGGGGGGGTGGGGATGCTGGGAGACATGGGTGGGGGCCTGGTGGAGGTTGCCCATGACTGCTGGGGGGGTGGGAGTGCTGGGGGACATGGGTGGGGGCCTGGTGGAGGGTGCCCATGACTGCTGGGGGGTGGGGGTGCTGGGGGACATGGGTGGGGGGCTGGTGGAGGGTGCCCCACAGTGCTGGGGGGTGGGGGTGCAGGGGGACATGGATGGGGGCCAGGTGGAGGGTGCCCATGACTGCTGGGGGGTGGGGGTGCAGGGGGACATGGGTGGGACATGTGTGTGGGCATGCTGGCATGTGCCCCACAGTGCTGGGGGGTGGGGATGCTGGGAGACATGGGTGGGGGCCTGGTGGAGGGTGCCCATGACTCCTGGGGGGTGGGGGTGCAGGGGGACATGGATGGGGGCCTGGTGGAGGGTGCCCATGACTGCTGGGGAGTGGGGGTGCAGGGGGACATGGGTGGGACATGTGTGTGGCCCTGGTGGAGGGTGCCCATGACTGCTGGGGGGTGGGGTGCAGGGGGACATGGGTGGGACATGTGTGTGGGACTGGTGGAGGGTGCCCATGAGTGCTGGGGGGTGGGGGTGCTGGGAGACATGGGTGGGGGCCTGGTGGAGGGTGCCCATGACTGCTGGGGGGTGGGGTGCTGGGGGATATGGGTGGGGGCCTGGTGGAGGATGCCCACAGTGCTGGGGGGTGGGGGTGCAGGGGGACATGGATGGGGGCCTTGTGGAGGGTGCCCATGACTGCTGGGGGGTGGGGGTGCAGGGGGACATGGATGGGGGCCAGGTGGAGGGTGCCCATCACTGCTGGGGGGTGGGGGTGCAGGGGGACATGGGCGGGACATGTGTGTGGGCATGCTGGCATGTGCCCCACAGTGCTGGGGGGTGGGGATGCTGGGAGACATGGGTGGGGGCCTGGTGGAGGGTGCCCATGACTCCTGGGGGGTGGGGGTGCAGGGGGACATGGATGGGGGCCTGGTGGAGGGTGCCCATGACTGCTGGGGAGTGGGGGTGCAGGGGGACATGGGTGGGACATGTGTGTGGGACTGGTGGAGGGTGCCCATGAGTGCTGGGGGGTGGGGGTGCTGGGAGACATGGGTGGGGGCCTGGTGGAGGGTGCCCATGACTGCTGGGGGGTGGGGTGCTGGGGGACATGGGTGGGGGCCTGGTGGAGGATGCCCCACAGTGCTGGGGGGTGGGGTGCAGGGGGACATGGATGGGGGCCTGGTGGAGGGTGCCCATGACTGCTGGGGAGTGGGGGTGCAGGGGGACATGGGTGGGACATGTTTGTGGCCCTGGTGGAGGGTGCCCATGACTGCTGGGGGGTGGGGGCGCAGGGGGACATGGGTGGGACATGTGTATGGGCCTGGTGGAGGGTGCCCATGACTGCTGGGGGGTGGGGGTGCAGGGGGACATGGGTGGGGGCCTGCTGGCAGGTGCCCCACAGTGCTGGGGTGTGGGGATGCTGGGAGACATGGGTGGGGGCCTGGTGGAGGGTGCCCATGACTGCTGGGGGTGGGAGTGCTGGGGGACATGGGTGGGGGCCTGGTGGAGGGTGCCCCACACTGCTGGGGGGTGGGGGTGCAGGGGGACATGGGTGGGGGCCTGCTGGCAAGTGCCCCACAGTGCTGGGGCGTGGGGATGCTGGGAGACATGGGCGGGGGCCTGGTGGAGGGTGCCCATGACTGCTGGGGGGTGAGGGTGCAGGGTGACATGGATGGGGGCCTGGTGGAGGGTGCCCATGACTGCTGGGGGGTGGGGGTGCAGGGGGACATGGGTGGGACATGTGTTTGGCCCTGGTGGAGGGTGCCCATGACTGCTGGGGGGTGGGGTGCAGGGGGACATGGGTGGGACATGTGTGTGGCCCTGGTGGAGGGTGCCCATGACTGCTGGGGGGTGGGGGTGCAGGGGGACATGGGTGGGGTCCTGGTGGAGGGTGCCCATGACTGCTGGGGGGTGGGGTGCTGGGGGACATGGGCCGGGGCCTGGTGGAGGGTGCCCCACAGTGCTGGGGGGTGGGGGTGCAGGGGGACATGGATGGGGGCCTGGTGGAGGGTGCCCATGACTGTTGGGGGGTGGGGGTGCAGGGGGACATGGGTGGGACATGTGTGTGACCCTGGTGGACGGTGCCCATGACTGCTGGGGGGTGGGAGTGCAGGGGGACATGGGTGGGACATGTGTGTGGGCCTGGTGGAGGGTGCCCATGACTGCTGGGGGGTGGGGGTGCAGGGGGATATGGGTGGGGGCCTGCTGGCAGGTGCCCCACAGTGCTGGGGGGTGAGGATGCTGGGAGACATGGGTGGGGGCCTGGTGGAGGGTGCCAATGACTGCTGGGGGGTGGGAGTGCTGGGGGACATGGGTGGGGGCCTGGTGGAGGGTGCCCCACACTGCTGGGGGGTGGGGTGCAGGGGGACAACCTCTACCCATCCAACCATCGGACCCTAACCCTCTTTCCCCCAAGGGTCAAGGCGGCCTGCGTTACTTACTCCCAGGTACCAAGACCCGACGGGGAGGGAGGTGTTCTAGCCGCGTTTGTGCTGCCTCTGCGTTGAGAAGAAAGAAGTCTGACAGAATCGCAAGCCTAAGTATTCATCAGACTCCTGGGCAGCACAACCATGGCAGACGTAGCAGCATTACTCCAGGAACTCAAGACAGAGTTAATAGCAACTAGGCAGGATTACCAGAATTTGGCGGGTCAGGTGCACACCCTTACTATCCAACAACAAGCCCAAGCCACGCCACTGCCAAGGGGCCCTCCGCCGACCCCGGTTCAGGTGCAGGTCGCTACTGAACCCCAACTGCCTCTAGCTGCGCCCGAAAGGTATCATGGAGACCCTCAAACCTTTAACCAATTCATCATGCAATGTCAATTGCATTTCCTGACCAAGCCGGCAGTGTTTCGTACAGCACAGTCCCGCACAGCCTTCGTGATTTCATATTTGAGTGGAGATGCAGCTTCTTGGGCCACACCCTTAGTTCGAAAAGATGACGCTCTGCTTTATAGTTGGGATATCTTCCTAGAGGAGTTCGGCAAAATCTTTAATAGACAAGCTGCTACCTTAATTAAGGATAGGGAACTATTGACTCTAAGACAAGGGAGCAGAGATTTGGTTTCATATGTAACAGCGTTTAACTGGTTGGCAATGGAAACCGACTGGCCACAGGAAAAAAGAATGGCTCTGTTCTACCAAGGACTACGGGAGGACTTAAAGGATCTCGTGGCTCAAGTAGATCCTCAGCCAGAAGAATGTTCCGCGATGATTGACCTAGCACTCAGGCTGGATCAAAGACAGAGTGAGCGACGGCAGGACAGGCGAAGATGGGACAATAAGCCGATAGTGAGGTTGGACCAGCAAAAACTAACCAGAGCAGTGGAGAAGGGAACTGAGGAACCTATGCAAATTGGCTCGGTGCAGGGACCACTGAGCAAGGAGGAGAAAGAAAAGAGGCGCAGAGACAAGTTATGTCTATATTGCGGAAAAGCAGGGCACTTCGTGTGGGAATGTCCTACCAAGCCCATTAAAGGAGGGCCTTCGGGAAACGAGAAAGCTCGCCCATGAGAGTGGTAGGAGCGAGCGAAGCAGAAAACCCCCCATTGATTTTGGCTAATGTGCACACGACCCAGGAAGCCCCCATCACAGTGATCGAGAATTTGCACTGACAAGAGGAATGGGTGCCCGTTACTCTGATGGTGGATTCGGGCGCCACAGGTAACTTCGTGGATGTCCAATTAGCTCGGAAAATGGGTCTTCCGTTACGTGCTAAGTCTCTACCAGAAGAAGTGAAGTCCGTAGACGGGTCCCCGTTAGTCTCAGGACCAGTGACTCAGCAAACAGAACCGTTGCACCTGAAAACGGGTACCACACACCAGGAAATCATTGTCTTTGATGTCATAGCGGCCTCTCAATTCGGGTTTATCCTGGGACTGACTTGGCTGCGACTTCACAATCCACAGGTGAACTGGAAGGCCGGCTCAGTTTCTTTTAATTCTGTCTTCTGTCAAGAACATTGTTCAGTTTCTGTTCCACAGTTCGTCGCAGGAAGTGCACTCCCAGAACTACCTCAGGCATATCAAGATTTTCGGGATGTTTTCAGCAAGGCCGCCGCCGAAACCCTACCGCCACATCGGCCGTTTGACTGCCGGATTGATTTGGAAGCAGGGGCAGTACTTCCTTGTAGTAGGATATATGCTCTCACAGAAGCAGAAAACCAGTATCTGAAAGATTATATTGAAACAAATCTGGCAAACGGGTTTATCCGACACTCTACGTCACCCGTTTCCTCCCCCTTATTCTTCGTACCCAAAAAGACTGGAGACCTCAGAACATGTATCGACTACAGGGGAATCAACAAAATTACCATCAAGAACCGCTATCCTTTGCCTTTGATACCGGTATTGTTGGATCAGGTGCGTGGGTCGACAATTTACACCAAATTGGACCTGCGTGGGGCCTATCATCCGGTAAGGGTACTCAACGGTGATGAGTGGAAAACGGCATTCCGGACGAAATTTGGCCTGTATGAGTATCAGGTTATGGGGTGCAGGGGGACATGGGTGGGACATGTGTGTGACCCTGGTGGACGGTGCCCATGACTGCTGGGGGGTGGGAGTGCAGGGGGACATGGGTGGGACATGTGTGTGGGCCTGGTGGAGGGTGCCCATGACTGCTGGGGGGTGGGGGTGCGGGGGGGTATGGGTGGGGGCCTGCTGGCAGGTGCCCCACAGTGCTGGGGGGTGAGGATGCTGGGAGACATGGGTGGAGAGTGCCCATGACTGCTGGGGGGTAGGGGTGCAGGGGGACATGGGTGGGGGCCTGGTGGAGGGTGTCCATGACTGCTGGGGGGTGGGGGTGCAGGGGGCATGGGTGGGACATGGGTGGGGGCCTGGTGGAGGGTGCCAATGACTGCTGGGGGGTGGGAGTGCTGGGGGACATGGGTGGGGGCCTGGTGGAGGGTGCCCCACACTGCTGGGGGGTGGGGTGCTGGGAGACATGGGTGGGGGCCTGCTGGCAGGTGCCCCACAGTACTGGGGGGTGGGGATGCTGGGAGACATGGGCGGGGGCCTGGTGGAGGGTGCCCATGACTGCTGGGGGGTGGGGGTGCAGGGGCACATGGATGGGGGCCTGGTGGAGGGTGTCCATGACTGCTGGGGGGTGGGGGTGCAGGGGGCATGGGTGGGACATGTGTGTGGTCCTGGTGGAGGATGCCCTTGACTGCTGGGGGGTGGGGGTGCAGGGGGACATGGGTGGGGGCCTGCTGGCAGGTGCCCCACAGTGCTGGGGGGTGGGGATGCTGGGAGACATGGATGGGGGCCTGGTGGAGGGTACCCATGACTGCTGGGGGGTGGGGGTGCAGGGGGACATGGGTGGGACATGTGGGTGGCCCTGGTGGAGGGTGCCCATGAATGCAGGGGGGTGGGGGTGCAGGGGGACATGGGTGGGACATGGATGGGGGCCTGGTGGAGGGTGCCGATGACTGCTGGGGGGTGGGGGTGCAGGGGGCATGGGTGGGACATGTGTGTGGTCCTGGTGGAGGATGCCCTTGACTGCTGGGGGGTGGGGGTGCAGGGGGACATGGGTGGGGGGCTGGTGGAGGGTGCCCCACAGTGCTGGGGTGGGGGTGCAGGGGGACATGGATGGGGGCCTGGTGGAGGGTGCCCATGACTGCTGGGGGTGGGGGTGCAGGGGGACATGGGTGGGTCATGTGTGTGGCCCTGGTGGAGGGTGCCCATGACTGCTGGGGGGTGGGGGTACAGGGGGAAATGGGTGGGACATGTGTGTGGGCCTGGTGGAGGGTGCCCATGACTGCTGGGGGGTGGGGGTGCAGGGGGACATGGGTGCGGGCCTGCTGGCAGGTGCCCCACAGTGTTGGGGGGTGGGGATGCTGGGAGACATGGGTGGGGGCCTGGTTGATGGTGCCCATGACTTCTAGGGGGTGGGGGTGCAGGGGGACATGGGTGGGACATCTGTGTGGCCCTGACGGAGAGTGCCCATGACTGCTGGGGGCTAGGGGTGCAGGGGGACATGGGTGGGGGCCTGGTGGAGTGTGTCCATGACTGCTGGGGGGTGAGGGTGCAGGGGGACATGGGTGGGACATGTGTGTGGCCCTGGTGGAGGATGCCCATGACTGCTGGGGGGTGGGGGTGCAGGGGGACATGGGTGGGCGCCTGCTGGCAGGTGCCCCACAGTGCTGGGGGGTGGGGATGCTGGGAGACATGGGTGGGGGCCTGGTGGAGGGTGCCCATGACTGCTGGGGGGTGGGGGGTGCAGGGGCACATGGATGGGGGCCTGGTGGAGGGTGCCCATGACTGCTGGGGGGTGGGGGTGCAGGGGGACATGGGTGGGACATGTGTGTGGGCCTGGTGGAGGGTGCCCATGAGTGCTGGGGGGTGGGGGTGCTGGGAGACATGGGTGGGGGCCTGGTGGAGGGTGCCCATGACTGCTGGGGGGTGGGGTGCTGGGGGACATGGGTGGGGCCTGGTGGAGGGTGCCCCACAGTGCTGGGGGGTGGGGGGTGCAGGGGGACATGGATGGGGGCCTGGTGGAGGGTGCCCATGACTGCTGGGGGTGGGGGTGCAGGGGGACATGGGTGGGACATGTGTGTGGCCCTGGTGGAGGGTGCCCATGACTGCTGGGGGGTGGGGGTGCAGGGGGATATGGGTGGGACATGTGTGTGGGCCTGGTGGAGGGTGCCCATGACTGCTGGGGGGTGGGGTGCAGGGGTACATGGGTGGGGGCCTGCTGGCAGGTGCCCCACAGTGCTGGGGGGTGGGGATGCTGGGAGACATGGGTGGGGGCCTGGTTGATGGTGCCCATGACTGCTAGGGGGTGGGGGTGCAGGGGGACATGGGTGGGACATCTGTGTGGCCCTGATGGAGAGTGCCCATGACTGCTGGGGGGTAGGGGTGCAGGGGGACATGGGTGGGGGCCTGGTGGAGGGTGTCCATGACTGCTGGGGGGTGAGGGTGCAGGGGGACATGGGTGGGACATGTGTGTGGCCCTGGTGGAGGATGCCCATGACTGCTGGGGTGTAGGGGTGCAGGGGGACATGGGTGGGCGCCTGCTGGCAGGTGCCCCACAGTGCTGGGGGGTGGGGATGCTGGGAGACATGGGTGGGGGCCTGGTGGAGGGTGCCCATGACTGCTGGGGGGTGGGGGTGCAGGGGCACATGGATGGGGTCCTGGTGGAGGGTGCCCATGACTGCTGGGGGGTGGGGGTGCAGGGGGACATGGGTGGGACATGTGTGTGGCCCTGGTGGAGGGTGCCCATGACTGCTGGGGGGTGGGGGTGCAGGGGGACATGGGTGGGACATGTGCGTGGGCCTGGTGGAGGGTGCCCATGAGTGCTGGGGGGTGGGGGTGATGGGAGACATGGGTGGGGGCCTGGTGGAGGGTGCCCATGACTGCTGGGGCGTGGGGGTGCTGGGGGACATGGGTGGGGGCCTGGTGGAGGGTGCCCCACAGTGCTGGGGGGTGGGGGTGCAGGGGGACATGGGTGGGACATGTGTGTGGGCCTGGTGGAGGGTGCCCATGAGTGCTGGGGGGGTGGGGGTGCTGGGAGACATGGGTGGAGGCCTGGTGGAGGGTGCCCATGACTGCTGGGGCGTGGGGGTGCTGGGAGACATGGGCGGGGGCCTGGTGGAGGGTGCCCATGACTGCTGGGGCGTGGGGGTGCTGGGGGACATGGATGGGGGCCTGGTGGAGGGTGCCCATGACTGCTGGAGGGTTGGGGTGCAGGGGGACATGGGTGGGACATGTGTGTGGGCCTGGTGGAGGGTGCCCATGACTGCTGGGGGTGCAGGTAGACATGCGTTGGTGATGAGTGGTGCAGGGTGACATGTGGCTTGGCTGGGGGGCATGGCCATGGTGGATGGGCTGCCTGCGGGACATGTGCAGGGGTGCAGGGTAGTCCCCTGTGGTGTGGGCTGGTGGAGGGTGTAGAGGTACTACTCCCCGGCACCCCTGAAATACACGTACTCTGTTGTAAATAGCGTCACGAGAACGCTGCGTACCTGTTCGTCCGGTTGGGTTCCTTGGTGATGAGGCCAGGCTGTCAGATGATCCGGATAGACGTGACAGATGGCGCGGGGAACCAGCCCAACACCAGCCCAAATGGAACCGGATTGGAGGTGAGCCGGCTCCCAACGCCACGGGTTGGCTCACCCCTGATTGAGTGGCGTCAGGACAGTGCAAGCACTGGCAGGGGGAGCCTCAGAGTAGATAGTCCGGGGTCCTTAGTGGGATTCCGACGGAAGGCAGGTCCGGGGACTGGAAGCAGCACGGTCCCTCCAGGGACGAAGACAAGGAAGCAACAAGAGCAGGCTGGTAAGGAGAGGAGCACGGAACATGTGGGGGTAGACTCAGAGCGAATAGAAAAACAGGAAGGACTGAGCTGGGACCAGAACCAAGGAGGGTGAGCGGAACCTCTGGAGCAGGAAGGAAGGAGGGAGACGGAGAAGGTGGAAGACAGGGGTCCCCCAGGCAGAACAAGGGAAGGTGGAAGGCAGGGGTCCCCCAGGCAGAACAAGGGAAGGTGGAAGGCAGGGGTTCCCCAGGCACAACAAGGGAAGGTGGAAGGCAGGGGTCCCCCAGGCAGAACAAGGGAAGGTGGAAGGCAACAGGCAACGGGAATACAACGCAAGGCAACAAAGACACGATCCGAACAAACCGCGTTGAGACGCGGTTTGGAAAAGGATCAGGGCTCCTTAAATAAGCCCGCCAGCACCTGGGAGGCTTGCAACGCAAGCCGTGCCGTCTCCCAGGCATCGGGCACCCCACAACGAGGTTTGAGCCGCATACCCTCCGGAATCGAGCATCCTGCGCACTGCGCATGCGCGAAGAACAGAGAGCGGGCGCCCGCGCATGCGCAAAGTAGTGCGCGTAGGAGACCCGGAAGCGCCCGGGACCCAGGACGCCCCCGGACCCCGAAGCCGAAAACGAGGATACAGCCTCCAGGACGGGGAGCGCCGTAGCGGGTAAGGAGACCCCAGGACGGGCGGCGTGACACTATGCCCCCTCCCAGAAAGGCCCGGGGCCCCAGGCTTCCAGGGAAAATGAAGAAAGTATTCACGAATAAGCCGGGGAGCGTGCACATTATAGTGCGGCTCCCAAGTGCGATCACAAGCGGGATAATCCTTCCAATCGATCAAGAATTGGAGCACACCCCGACGAATCCGTGAATCACAGATCTCCTGAACCTCAAACTCAGGAACCCCCCGTACCAGAACAGAGGAGGGCCGAGGACCAGAGCGTCGAAAGACATCCTTCACATAGGGCTTCAAAAGGGAGACATGGAAGACAGGGTGTATCCTCCAAGTGTGGGGCAGCACCAATCGAAAAGCCACTGAGGACAAACGCTTGGCAATCTTGAAAGGCCCATAGAACCGGGGTGCCAATTTAGTGGGTAGATTACGAATAGGTAGATTTTTGGAAGACAACCAAACCAGATCTCCCACCTGGAGATCGGGTTCCGTGGTTCGGCCCCTATCAGCCTGCTCCTTCATGCGCTCACGTGTCTCCGTAAGGGTTCTCCGGGTCAGGACATGTTGTTTCTGAATATTGAAGACCAAGTGATCCGCAGACGGAACAGAGCTGGGCACCACAGGTGAGAAAGGAACCAGCTTGGGATGTTGTCCAGCTGAGCATAGAAAAGGACTGATGCCGGTGGCAGCATGGGCCTCATTGTTATAAGAAACTTCCGCCAAGTCCAGGTACTTTAGCCAGTTTGACTGAGTGGCATTGGCATAGCAACGTAAGTATTGCTCCAGGGTTTGATTCGTCCTTTCGGTCTGACCGTTGGTGTGCGGGTGATAGCCTGAGCTCAAGGCTCTGTGGATACCTAGATGACTACACAACTGACGCCAGAAAGAAGAAAGAAATTGTGAACCACGATCAGAGATGATCTTCTCAGGGAGTCCATGTAACCGATAAATGTTGTGTAGAAATGCCAAAGCCATCTGGGAGGAAGTTGGGATCTTTATGAAGGGAATGAAATGTGCATATTTAGTGAAACAATCCACAACCACCATGACACAAGTGTGATCTGCAGTGGGCGGAAGCTCAACAATGAAGTCGGTGGCGATAGTATGCCAAGGGTAGGGAGGAGTTTCCGTAGGCTTAAGTAGTCCCAAAGGCTTTCTTCTGGGTGTCTTCGTCTGAGCACAGATAGGACAACTTTCCACATATGACTTTACTTCTTTGGCCCATCCAGGCCACCAGAATTGTCTGGAGATCAACTCCTGGGTAGCCTTGATACCACGATGACCAGCTACTTGAGAATCATGAAAACCATGGAGAATGTCCAAGCGAAGGGCAGCCGAAGGTATGTATAATCGGTTCAGGAAGAACAAAAAACCGTCGCGTTCGCAGATCTGGGGTTTCTTCAGCAGATCGACACGTTCCGGATCCCTCAACGTCTCTTGAATGATCTTCTGGAGATGCGGAGCTAAGGTTAGTAGAAAGTGTTTGGGAGATATCATAGGCGTGTCCAAACCGGCTCCCACTTCTTCCTTGTCCAAGGATCGAGATAAGGCATCAGCCTTCTGGTTCTGGGAGCTAGGAATGTATGTGATTTTAAAATCAAAGTGAGAGAAGAAGAAGGCCCATCGGGCTTGGCGGGCAGTGCGACACTGCAATGTTCGTAGGAACTGCAAGTTGCGATGGTCGGTACGTACTTCTACAGGGAAACGACCACCAAGTAAATGATGCCTCCATTCTTCAAACGCCGTCTTGATGGCCAAAAGTTCTTTTTCAATGACTGCATAGTTCAGCTCACTAGAGGTGAGTTTCCGAGAGTAATAGGCCACAGGGTGTTCATCGCCAGATGTAGGATGTTTTTGCAGTAGGACCGCTCCAACAGCGAAGTTGGAGGCATCTGCTTCGATGACATATGGCATCTCATCGTTAGGATGACGCAAAACAGGAGCTGTACTAAACGCTGTCTTCAAGTACTCAAAAGCTGTCGATGCCTCTTGATCCCAAAGGAAAGGTATCTTAACACTGGTCAGACGTGTCAATGGGGCCGTGACCTGTGAAAACAGTGGAATAAAGCGCCGATAAAAATTGGCGAACCCCAAAAACCGCTGAAGGGACTTCAAATCATGTGGTTGTTTCCAGTTCTGAATAGCCTTCACTTTGCCCGAATCCATGTGTATACCTGCATTGCTGATTACGTATCCCAGGAACTCCATGCTATCCCGGTGAAACGAGCATTTTTCGGCTTTGGCGTACAGGTGATTACGTGACAAAAGCAAAAGTACTTCACGGACATGCGAGACATGTTCCTTCAGATCGTCTGAGAAGATCAGGATGTCGTCTAGGTAAACCCAGACCGAGATGCCAACCAAATCGCCAAACACGTTGTCCATAAACCGTTGGAAGACGGCTGGGGCATTACACAACCCGAAGGGCATTACCCTGTATTCGTAGTGCCCAAAGGGTGTTTTAAATGCCGTCTTCCACTCGTCGCCTTCTTTGATTCTAACCAGGTGGTAGGCTCCCCGGAGATCCAACTTAGTGAAGATATTGGCAGAACGTAAGGACTCCATGATGTTCCGAATCAAAGGTAATGGGTACCTGTCCTTGAGTGTTATGTCATTCAATTGACGGTAATCGATACAGGGCCGCAGGGTCCCCTCTTTTTTTTTGACAAAGAACAACGGGAAACCGGCGGAGGATTTGGAGGGTACGATGTAACCCTTCTTAGAACAATCATCCAGATACTCCCGGAGTACTTGTTTTTCAGACTGAGTTAGGGAGTATAACTTCCCATGAGGAATCACAGCACCAGGGATCAGGTCTATGGGACAGTCAAATGTCCGATGAGGAGAAAGAGGTATTTCACTGGGTTCCGAAAACACCGTACAAAGGTCGGCGTAAACATTCGGAATCTGGGACAGGGAACATACGGCAGATGAGTCCTCACCCGGGATTAGAGGGATCAAGGTTGTAGACTTCAAGGAGGTGTTGTGGCAGCAACATTCACGGAGGCAAAAGGCAGAAACAAATCTCAAAGTACGGGACTTCCAATCGATTGTAGGATTGTGTCGCAAAAGCCAAGGCAGTCCCAAAACCACAGGATACGATGGTGACTTGATGACGTCGAGGGCAATCCTTTCTTCATGCCCCTTGACCTGTAACAGCATGCCGATGGTATGCAACCGAATGGGACCGGAAGCTAAGGGTGTACCATCGATGACCTCTACTGGTATAACCGTTCTTCTGGTAAATAAAGGCATACCAAGGTTGATGGCGAATGCCTCATCAATATAGTTTCCGGAGGCCCCGCAATCTAATAGACCATGGACATCAATCGTCTTATCAAGCCACTTCAAAGTGATCTCTAGAGTCATCAAGACGGCAGGCTGCATAGGGGACAGTTGTAACCCAGGGCTGGAAAGGTCTGAAAGCAAGAAGGGACCTGTCGTAGCCTTTCCCTTAGACGACAGGTCTTCTAGTTCCCCCTTTCTTGATAGGACGTAGAGGGCAGGTTCCCAGAAAATGTCCAGCGCCTCCGCAATATAAACACAGTCGCAGATTTCTTCTGCGCTTCTTCTCCTCTTCCGATAATGGGTCCCTTACAGCTCCCAGTTGCATTGGTTCTTGGGTAGCATCCGAAGGTGCTGATATCCCAGTAGGAAGAGTCAGTGGTCTGAGGATTCCCTTCTCAAACCGTCGTCTCTCTCCTTTTCTCTCGGTCAACCTCTGGTCTATCCTCAGAACTTGTTCAATAAGTTTCTGTAGATCATCAGGTTCTGGTATGTGCAACAATTCATCTTTGTATTCCTCTCTTAATCCCCGGCGAAACAAGGTCTTTTGCGTTACCTCTGGCCATAAGGAGTCAGTTGCCAATTGACGGAAACGGCTGATGTAAGAGATGATGTCGGTATTGGCTTGTTGTAGATCCATCAGTTGGTTCTGTGCTGCTGAGGCCAGATTGGGGGATTGAAACACATCCAAGAATGCTTTCTCGAAGGCTAAAAAATCATTCAGGATTGGGTTATTAGTAACGACCAAAGGAGTTGCCCAGGCAAGCGCGTTACCAGATAAGTTGCCCAATATGTATCCGATCTTGGCCTTGTCATTGGTAAAGTGAGATGAACGGAAGAGAAAGTGTATGCGGCAATGATTACAGAATTCACCCACACGGCGGGGATCTCCATCGAACTTGATGGGAGCTGTGTGAGCCATGGGACCTTCAGGTTGTGGAATGGCACCAACGTTCTGTGTCACCATTTGGCGCAAGGCTACGTTTTCCTGACGGAGTGCCGCCATCTCGGCACGAAGCGCTTGAAGCTCGTTACGAAGACCCGGATCCTCTTCCATCGTAGAGTCCGAGGTGTCAGAAGACAGGCGTCTCAATCTGTTGTAAATAGCGTCACGAGAACGCTGCGTACCTGTTCGTCCGGTTGGGTTCCTTGGTGATGAGGCCAGGCTGTCAGATGATCCGGATAGACGTGACAGATGGCGCGGGGAACCAGCCCAACACCAGCCCAAATGGAACCGGATTGGAGGTGAGCCGGCTCCCAACGCCACGGGTTGGCTCACCCCTGATTGAGTGGCGTCAGGACAGTGCAAGCACTGGCAGGGGGAGCCTCAGAGTAGATAGTCCGGGGTCCTTAGTGGGATTCCGACGGAAGGCAGGTCCGGGGACTGGAAGCAGCACGGTCCCTCCAGGGACGAAGACAAGGAAGCAACAAGAGCAGGCTGGTAAGGAGAGGAGCACGGAACATGTGGGGGTAGACTCAGAGCGAATAGAAAAACAGGAAGGACTGAGCTGGGACCAGAACCAAGGAGGGTGAGCGGAACCTCTGGAGCAGGAAGGAAGGAGGGAGACGGAGAAGGTGGAAGACAGGGGTCCCCCAGGCAGAACAAGGGAAGGTGGAAGGCAGGGGTCCCCCAGGCAGAACAAGGGAAGGTGGAAGGCAGGGGTCCCCCAGGCAGAACAAGGGAAGGTGGAAGGCAGGGGTCCCCCAGGCAGAACAAGGGAAGGTGGAAGGCAACAGGCAACGGGAATACAACGCAAGGCAACAAAGACACGATCCGAACAAACCGCGTTGAGACGCGGTTTGGAAAAGGATCAGGGCTCCTTAAATAAGCCCGCCAGCACCTGGGAGGCTTGCAACGCAAGCCGTGCTGTCTCCCAGGCATCGGGCACCCCACAACGAGGTTTGAGCCGCATACCCTCCGGAATCGAGCATCCTGCGCACTGCGCATGCGCGAAGAACAGAGAGCGGGCGCCCGCGCATGCGCAAAGTAGTGCGCGTAGGAGACCCGGAAGCGCCCGGGACCCAGGACGCCCCCGGACCCCGAAGCCGAAAACGAGGATACAGCCTCCAGGACGGGGAGCGCCGTAGCGGGTAAGGAGACCCCAGGACGGGCGGCGTGACACCCTGCTGAAATCGCGTGTGATACTTCCCGTGCACCCCTGAAACACACGTACCCAGGCCAATCGCGTGTGGATGTTCCCGCGCACCCCCTGAAATACACGTACCCTGCTGAAATCGCGTGTGATAGTTCCCGCGCACCCCTGAAATACACGTACCCAGGCCAATCGCGTGTGGATGTTCCCGCGCACCCCTGGAATACTCGTACCCTGCTGAAATCGCGTGTGATACTTCCCGCACACCCCTGAAAGACACGTACCCAGGCCAATCGCGTGTGGATGTTCCTGCGCACCCCTGGAATACACGTACCCTGCTGAAATCGCGTGTGATACTTCCCGCGCACCCCTGAAATACACGTTCCCTGCTTTGCGTTCGCTGTTTGGCAGCCCTGTGAACTGGTCCAGGGTTAGCGCAGCCCTTTGCGATGTTTTGGGGATTTCGAAGGCTTTTCCTTGCGCGAGGGCGTTCTTGGGGGCGTAACTGGCACTGCTGCAGGGTCGCTGCGATACTCTGCGCCACGGCTGGTTTGGGAAACCATAATCCATGAATACGCTGTGCGCTGAAATAGGTTTTAGCGCACGCGGCTGGCGCAGACATTCGCACGCGGACACTGTGCGCCAGCCGCTTGCGACACTTTTGTGCGAAATTCTATGAATTACCCTCATAATGTAGACACAGAACCCATATAATGTAGACACCCTTGCCAATCCATGAGATGAATAATACATCAGAACCGATGTAATGTAGACACCCTTGCCAGTACATGAGATGAATAATACACCAGAACCCATATTATGTAAACACCCTTGCCAGTCCATGAGATGAATAAAAATCAGGACCCATGTAATGTAGACATCCTGGTCAGTACATGAGATAAATAATAATTCAGAACTCTTATAATGTAGACACCCTTGCCAGTACATGAGATGAATATTAAATCAAAACCCATGTATTGTAGATACCCTTACCAGTCCATGAGATTAAAAATATATCAGAACCCATATAATGTAGACTCCCTTGCCAGTCCATGAGATGAATAATACAGCAGAACCCATGTAATGTAGACACCCTTGTCAGTCCATGAGATGAATAATAAATCAGAACCCATATAATGTAGACATCCTTGACAGTCCATGAGATGAATAATAAATGAGAACCCATATAATGTAGACATCCTTGTCAGTCCATGAGATGAATAATACATCAGAACACATATAATCGAGACACTATTGCCAGTCCATGAGATTAATAACAAATCAGAACCCATATATTGTAGACACCCTTGCCAGTCATGAGATCAATAATACATCAGAAACCATATAATGTAGGAACCTTTGTCAGTCCATGAGATGAATAATGCATCAGAATCCATATAATGAAGACATCCTTGCCAGTCCATGAGATGAATAATAAATCAGAACCCATATAATGTAGACATCCTTGTCAGTCCTTGAGATGAATAATACATCAGAACCCATATAATGTAGGAACCCTTGTCAGTCCATGAGATGAATAATAGACCAGAACCCATATAATGAAGACACCCTTGTCAGTCCATGAGATGAATAATACACCAGAACCCATATAATGTAGACACCCTTGCCAGTCCATGAGATGAACAAAACATCAGAATCCATATATTGTAGACACCCTTGCGAGTCCATGAGATTAAAAATACACAAGAACCCATATAATGTAGACCCCCTTGCCAGTCCATGAGATGAATAATACCTCAGAACCCATACAATGTAGACACCCTTGTCAGTCCATGAGATGAATATTAAATCAAAACCCATAAATTGTAAACACCCTTGTCAGTCCGTGAGATTAATAATACATCAGAACCCGTACAATGTAGACACCCTTGTCAGTCCATGAGATGAATAAAAAATCAGAACCCATGTAATGTAGATATACTTGTCATCCCATGAGATGAATAATAAAATAGAACTCATATAATGTACACACCCCTGCCATTCCATGAGATGAATATTAAATAAAAAAACATATATTTTAGACACCCTTGCCAGTCCTTTAGATTAATAATGCACGAGAACACATATAATATAGACACCCTTGCCAGTCCATGAGATGAATAATACCTCAGAACCCATACAATGTAGACACCCTTGCCAGTCCATGAGATGAATAATACCTCAGAACCCATACAATGTAGACACCCTTGTCAGTCCATGAGATGAATATTAAATCAAAACCCATAAATTGTAAACACCCTTGTCAGTCCGTGAGATTAATAATACATCAGAACCCGTACAATGTAGACACCCTTGTCAGTCCATGAGATGAATAAAAAATCAGAACCCATGTAATGTAGATATACTTGTCAGCCCATGAGATGAATAATAAAATAGAACTCATATAATGTACACACCCCTGCCATTCCATGAGATGAATATTAAATAAAAAAACATATATTTTAGACACCCTTGCCAGTCCTTTAGATTAATAATGCACGAGAACACATATAATGTAGACACCCTTGCCAGTCCATGAGATGAATAATAGACCAGAACCCATATAATGTAGACACCCTTGCCAATCCATGAGATGAATAATACATCAGAACCCATGTAATGTAGACACACTTGCCAGTACATGAGATGAATAATACACGAGAACCCATATTATGTAAACACCCTTGCCAGTCCATGAGATGAATAATAAATCAGAACCCATATAATGTAGACATCCTTGCCAGTCCATTAGATGAATAATACATCAAAAGTCATAAAATGTATACACTCTTACCAGTCCATAAAATGAATAAAAAATCAGTACCCATATAATGTAGACATCCATGTCAGTCCATGAGATGAATAATAAAAGAGAATCCATACAATGTAGACACCACTGCCAGTCCATGAGATGAATATTAAATCAAAACCCATATATTGTAGACACCCTTGCAGTCAATGAGATTAATAATAAATCAGAAACCATATAATGTAGATACCCCTGCCAGTCCATGAGATGAATAATAAATCAGAACATATATAATATAGACACTCTTGCCAGTCCATGAGATGAATAATACACCAGCAGCTCTATAATTTAGACTTATTTTCTAGTCCATGTGATGAATAATACACCAGTACCCAAATCATGCAGACACCCTTGCCAGACCATGAGATGAATAATAAATCAGAACCCATATAATGTAGACATTCTTGTCAGTCCATGAGATGAATAATAAATGAGAACCCATATAATGTAGACATCCTTGTCAGTCCATGAGATAAATAATAAATCAGAACACATATAATGGAGACACCCTTGCCAGTCCATGAGATTAATAATAAATCAGAACCCATATATTGTAGACATCCTTGATAGTCATGAGATCAATAATACATCAGAACCCATATAATCTAGGAAACCTTGTCAGTCCATGAGATGAACAATGCATCATAACCCATATAATGAAGACATCCTTGCCAGTCCATGAGATGAATAATAAATCAGAACCTATATAATGTAGACATCCTTGTCAGCCCATGAGATGAATAATAAATCAGAACCCATATAATGAAGACACCTGTGCCAGTCCATGGGATGAATAATAAATAAGAACCCATATAATCTAGACATCGTTTCCAGTCCATGAGATGAATAATGCATCAGAACCCATATAATGTAGAAACCCTTGTCAGTCCATGAGATGAATAATGCATCATAACCCATATAATGAAAACACCATTGCCAGTCCATGAGATTAATAATACACCAGAATCCATATATTGTAGACACCC
Organism: Ambystoma mexicanum; assembly: GCF_040938575.1. Lineage (NCBI taxonomy): Eukaryota > Metazoa > Chordata > Amphibia > Caudata > Ambystomatidae > Ambystoma > Ambystoma mexicanum. The sequence goes on from NC_090933.1 coordinate 1,365,681,937, forward strand.
TTGCGAGTCCATGAGATTAATAATACACAATAACCCATATAATGTAGACCCCCTTGCCAGTCCATGAGATGAATAAAACCTCAGAACCCATATAATGTAGACACCCTTGCCAGTCCATGAGATTAATAAAAAATCAGAACCCATACAATGTAGACACCCTTGACATTCCATGAGATGAATATTAAATCAAAACCCATATAATGTAGACACCCTTGCCAGTCCATGAGATGAATAATAGACCAGAACCCATATAATGTAGACACCCTTGCCAATCCATGAGATGAATAATACATCAGAACCCATGTAATGTAGACACCCTTTCCAACCTATATGATGAATATTAAAACAAAACCCATATATTGTAGACACCCTTGCCAGTCCATGAGATGAATAATAGACCAGAACCCATATAATGTAGACACCCTTGCCAATCCATGAGATGAATTATACATCAGAACCCATGTAATGTAGACGCCCTTGCCAGTACATGAGATGAATAATACACAAGAACCCATATTATGTAAACACCCTTGCCAGTCCATGAGATGAATAAAAATCAGAACCGACATCCTGGACAGTTCATGAGAAAAATAATAATTCAGAACTCTTATAATGTAGACACCCTTGCCAGTACATGAGATGAATATTAAATCCAAACCCATGTATTGTAGATACCCTTACCAGTCCATGAGATTAAAAATATATCAGAACCCATATAATGTAGACTCCCTTGCCAGTCCATGAGATGAATAATACAGCAGAACCCATGTAATGTAGACACCCTTGCCAGTCCATGAGATGAATAATACATCAGAATCCATATATTGTAGACACCCTTGCGAGTCCATGAGATTAAAAATACACAAGAACCCATATAATGTAGACCCCCTTGCCAGTCCATGAGATGAATAATACCTCAGAACCCATATAATGTAGACACCCTTGCCAGTCCATGAGATTAATAAAAATCAGAACCCATACAATGTAGACAGCCTTGCCAGTCCATGAGATGAATATTAAATCAAAACCCATATATTGGAGACGGTGGCCAACTGCGCGATGCAGTAGACGTGTGCTCTCGGAGCTCCCGCGACCGCGGCCCAACATCCTGCTACATTCGACCATTTGCAGTGCTTGGGGGACCCCCAAGACAAGCCCCCCCAGTGCCCGATACCCTGGAGCGCATCTGGGGCAATTTCCAGCGCGAAACGCCCAGGAACCGCGGAGACAGCAGCGAATGTGGGGAACGCCGGTGCGGCCCGCGGAGGAAACAAGATGGCCGCCGGGGTGCGCTCTGGGTGAGGAGCGGGTCATCTCTGCATCTCCGTAGCCGGCGGGGACGAAGAGCCAGAGTGCCTGTGAGGGTTGGAGGCGCAGGCGAGCCCCCTGAGGGAACCTGTGAGGGGAGCCGCCCGCCCGATCGAAGAAAGGAGCGGACAGCTGAATGCTGCGAGGGAGTCCCGTGCACTGCCGAGGCGGCCCCGCCGGTGAGTGTCTGCTGCTGTTGCTGGGGGGTCCCTGCGCGAGACTCATCCCGCCTGCTCGGGAGACCCCAAATTCGCTGGGAATCCCGAAACCCGACTTCATCCTGGGAAGCCGGCACAAGCACCAGACACAACTCCCCCCCGAGAGCAGACATCTTGAAACCTGCTGGCCCGCCGCGCGGGCTGAACCATCCGGCGGGGCCCACGCCTCCGCGAGGCTTTGTTTGCTCCCCCCCGACCCCTGGGAGATACTAGGTGATAACGTTGAGGGAGAAGGCGGCCCTGGGGCGCGCCGCCGGGCAACGCCTGGAGAGACGGCTGGGGGTTTCTGCTGCAGCCGAAGGGGCCATTCGGGTCTCTCCTGCCCCCCCTGGGACTACAAGCACCAAGGATCTAATAACAGAAGGTGGGGATACGCCGATACGCGGCCTCCATCCCAACGGGGTATAACAACCCCCTAGCGCCGGTGGTCGGGCCAACACATCCACTGACACGAGTTCGCCACCCGGCTCTCTACGCCCTTCCCTTCCCCCCACCCGCCTCGGTCGGGGGGGCTGCCCGCATCCACAGAAGGTGTGGGCAGCGCTCATAACCCAGCGCAACTGTCCTGGTGGGGCTGAACCAGTGTGCAAGAGGGCGCCCGTGAGGCAGTGACCATGGGGAAAGACAAGATTAGAAGACCGGCCACGCAAAACAGAATCGACCAATATACGGTTCCCCCATCGCAACCTCCTGACACTCCACTGCTGCCGTCGGTCGAAGAGGACTCTGCATCTGGGCTCTCCCTAAGGGATGTCATGGCAGCTATAGCGGACTCCCGCTCATCGATGGAGCAAATGATGGACGGAATCAGTCTCGACGTGTCCCTCCTCCGACATGACCTGCAGAAACTATCGGCACGCACTGGGGAGGCGGAGCAGCGCATCTCCAACACGGAGGACGGGTTGCAAGTAATACAACAACAGCTCCAAGGAGTCACCGCCAAACTTAAAACTCTGGAAGCCAAAGTCGAAGTAGGGGAGGGCAGATCCAGGCGCAATAATATCCGCATCCTCGGTATCCCCGAGAAAGCTGAAGGCCCCTGTATGGAGCTTTTCTTGGAGCAATGGCTGATGGACCTGTTCGACCAACGATCCTTTTCTAAATTCTTCTCTGTAGAGAGGGCACACCGAATGCCCACTGGCAGACCAGTGCCTGGTGCTCCACCGTGAACGGTGATAGCAAAGCTACTGAACTACCGAGACCGAGACGCGCTGCTGCACCTCGCACGAACCAAGGGCACGACCACATTCAACGGGTCCAAGATAGCCTTCTTTCCGGACTATACCCGTGAGGTCCAGAAAGCGAGGCAATCCTTTGAGAAGCTGAAGCGACAGCTGCAAGCGATGGGAGTCAAGTACGGCCTGCTTTTCCCGGCCCAGCTGAAAATATATTACAGGGGTACAACAGTCCACTTCAACGACCCAAGGGAGGCCTGGCGTTGGGCAGAGCAGCACATAGAAGGGGACTGGTCGGCGCCCCGGCCCAACAGGGACAGAAATCCTAGACCACCACCGGCACATCCTCCACATCCTCCGGATCCGGGTCAACCACCCTCACCGAACCAACCGGCGGCGGCCGGAGATTGAACAGGATTGCTCCTTACGGAGGGGTCTGCCCCCACAAGCGGGAGCACGCCCAAATTGATGTTGCAGGGGGTGTGGGAGAGTACCACAGCACTGCTATAAGTTGTCTAGGTCATTAATAGTGCGGTCTGCGGGGAAAGCAACGGGGGCCCCCCCCTCCATTCGTTAACTTCTTCTAGTGTTAATCTGTACAAGGGTTTGTAAGGCTGTCACCTTACGTTGTTGAGGGTCAGCGATGTTGGGGCGACAGGTACTTCGTGTTGGGGTGGAGTATGGGGTGGGGGTGGGAAAGGAAAGTTTCAATGGGTTCACTGTTACCCCGGGAGCAACGCGTCACCGCAAGCTCCGAGGTTTGTTGAAGTTGAAGTTCACGGCAACACGAGGCTACAAATGGTTCAGGCAGCACATCACTCAGCATTCATGGCACATACTGCGATACACCACTGTTGACGGGGATGCCCTCCTCGGAATACACCTGGTCAATCTCTTGTGTGAGTCCTTAGATGGCACCTTTACAACCCCAGTCGACTCCGACTGAACATCCCAAGTCTCTCAAGGTGCTCACCTGGAACGTAAATGGGACGGGCTCGGCGATCAAGAGGCGCTTGATTAAACATGTTCTCAGTAGACACTCCCCCGACGTGGCCCTGCTATCCGAAACCCACTTGGCGGGTTCGAAATGTTTGCATTTCCAACGCACAAACTACAGGGCTGCCTTCCATGCGGGATATACAATGGGATCCAGGGGCACTCTCATCCTCATACATAAACGTGTCCCTTTCACCCTCCAGTGCTTAGAGCAAGACCCACAGGGCCGCTATGTGCTGATCCTTGGTACGCTTGGGAACGTAAGGGTTGCCTTTGTCTCGGTGTACTCCCCTCCCGGACTGGGGCGGGAGCTACTGGACGAATTGACTGCCCTCATAGGTAAACACCAACCTGACGAGCTGTTTCTGGGTGGAGACTTTAATGATGCCATGTGCAATTCCACTGATCGTACACATCTCAGACATCGCAACCCGGACACCCCCACAAAGCTCTCTACCTTTGCTTCTGCCTTGGGCCTGGGTGATGTATGGCGGGAACTGCACCCGGACGTCAGGGGATACTCCTTCCACTCTGGTGCCCACGGTTCCCTCTCCAGAATTGATTATCTCTTTGTTCCACATACAGATCTCTATAAGGCAACGGCGGCTGAATTCCTTCCCCGGGGCATCTCAGACCACTCGCCTCTGCTGGTGGAGATCCGCACGCGGGGTGTTTCCCCCCCTAGGACATGGAGACTGAATACTTACTATCTGGGTTCCCCCGAACTTGTTGATCACCTCACTGAAGTCTCTACCGAGTATTTTGAAATTAATGACAACGGAGAACAGGATCCAGTGGTGGTTTGGGAGGCCTATAAGACCGTTTTGCGGGGTGCCTTAATCTCCTGGGTGGCAAATAATAGGCGAGAGAGGCTCCGGGAAGTAACAGAGGCGGAGGGTGAACTGGCCCAATGTGAGAATAAGCACACCCTTGACCCATCCCCGCAGACCCAGCTCTCCCTTAAACGAGCCACCGAGCGGCTCCGAAACCTCCTATTAGATAATGCTAGACAAGCCCATTGGGACTCCAGAGCCAGAATTTATGAGCACGGAGACAAAGCTGGCCGAATGCTAGCCTGGTTGGAGAGGAGAGATGAGGGACAACGATGTGTTCGTGAGATTGTCAACTCACGGGGTGAAATGTTTCAGTCGGATGCAGAGATAGCTGAGGCTTTCGCCCAATTTTATGAAACACTTTATCGGGCTCCGAACTTCGCGGCTGGACCCGTCCCTTCTAAATGACATCCCATTCCCGACTCTCTCAGTACAACAAAGGGTGAGGCTGGACTCTGATCTCTCAGAGACCGAGGTGGCTGATGCACTAGCCCAGCTGCAGACCGGGAAGACGCCAGGCCCGAACGGGTTTCCGGTGGAGACGTGGCAGAAACTGGGAGGGGTCAGCATAGCGTCATCTCTCCATAAAATGTTATTGTCAGCCCGGGAACAGGGCGCTCTCCCGCAGGATCTGTGCAAGGCCACCATCGTGGTCATCCCCAAACCGAGCAAGCCCCAGGAACACTGTGCCTCCTATAGGCCGATCTCGTTAATCAATGGTGAGGCTAAGGTCCTCGCCAAGCTCCTGGCCAATAGGTTACAATCAGTGGCCGATACCCTAATACACCCGGACCAATGTGGCTTCATGCCACACAAATCGACCCGAATTAATCTGCGTCGACTCCATTTAGCGTTAGTGAGGGCTCCCGCCATTGACATTCCGCTTGCCCTTCTGGCAGTTGACTTTGAGAAGGCTTTCGACTCGGTCCGATGGGATAGCCTCTGGGAGATCATGGCACGTATGGGCTTTGGGGAGGAGTTCATGGGATGGGTGAAATTGCTGTATACAAATATATGGGCGGAGGTCAAGGTGAATGGGTGGACCTCTCGCCCCTTTCGACTGGGACGTGGCACGCGGCAGGGGTGCCCCCTCTCCCCCCTTCTCTTCGCCCTGGCGATAGAACCATTGGCTATATGGCTTCGCCAGATCACATCCTGGATGGGATTCAGATGGCCAGAGGGACACAAGGACCGGATATCTTTATATGCGGACAACCTCCTGTTATACCTGGGAGACCCTGCCCGAGCTTGCCCCATAGTGACCCAGATTCTTGTCCGATATGGGAGATTTAGCGGTCTAAGGATCAACTGGAAGAAATCTGTTTTCTTCCCAGTGAAGGGAGGAGAACAGCCCGACCCACAGGAATGCCCTTATCAAATAGAACAACTTGGTTTCCGATACCTTGGGATTTGGATCACATCGGACCTAACTGGCTATAGCAGGCATAACCTCAGGCCAATCCTGGATAGATTCTCTAATGATGTACAGCACTGGAAGCTTCTTCCCCTGACCCTCATGGGTAGAGCCGCTCTCTTTAAAATGTTGGCTCTTCCGCGATTCCTTTACGTCCTTCAGAACGCCCCTTTGCAGATCTCGGGGGCTGAATTTGGCCGGGTGGAAACTCTCCTTAGGGAGCTCTTGTGGGGTGGTGGACAAGCGCGCATAGCCCTGGCTACACTTCAGAGGTCGATCTGGGAGGGTGGGATCGGAGTGCCCCGCCTTCAGACCTACTATTGGGCCTCACAATTAGTGGTGGTCAATGACCTACTGCATGGGGACCGGGAACTACCCCACATTAAGGCCGATGTGGCAACCATGCATGACACCGATCCACTAAAGCTACTGTACGACACCCCCCCTAGATCCTCCCCACTAACGATGAGGGCACAGATCACTACCACTTGGAGGCAAGTGCACAACTTTGTGGGATGGGGGAACAAGATATCAGCGGCGCAACCCCTATGGAGAAATGCCAACCTGAGGGAAATGGCGAGGTTCGAACCTTGGCCGTGCTGGGTGAGAGCTGGGATACAGAAAGTGGGAGATGTTCTTAGCGGTGAGAATCTTGCCCCGTTTGCGGTCCTGCAGCACAGGTTTTGACTCCCTGACACCGAAAGATACCACCATATGCAAATGTCCCATGCCCTAAGAGTCCACATAGCGCTGGACAACAGCATACCGGAGTACTCACCTATAGAACGTAACATTCTACCTGAATACATCCCCTCCAAATGCACATCCATTCTTTACAATGCCATCACATCCTTTGCGACTCCTGAATTGATCAGCTTAAAGGCCAAGTGGGAAACAGATGTAGGGAACATTGACCCTGAGGACTGGATACGGGTACTAATGCACCCCAGGGAAACTGCCATCTCCTCGAGACTCAGACTAGTGCAACTTAAAATACTACATAGAGTGTATTATCCTAGAACTGCACTGTTTGGATGGAAGAGGGCAACAAACCCGAATTGTCTTAGATGTGGGAATGAGGAGGAGACCTTCTTTCATATTCTGTGGTCCTGTCCCCGCATCCGAACTTTCTGGGGGGCCTGTTGTCGGGAACTGACCCGGATACTCTCCACTTCAATAGAACTTGACCCGAAGGTCCTAATCCTGGGAGCGCCAGGGGAGTATGAACTGAATAAATGGGGAGAACTCTTATTGCATACGGCGACGGCCCTGATGAAGCGGAACATTGCACAAAAATGGGGTGTCCCCGAATCTCCGACGATGGAGCAATGGGCGATAGACATGGACACATGTGCTATGTTTGAAAGACGGGTCTATAATGCAAGAGGCTGTCCCAACAAAGCCTCTAAAATATGGGCGGCATGGGAGGAGGGAGGGCCTTGAGGCGTGTGGCCTTGAGAGAAGCCCTTTTGAATATTCACACTGTGAATCGCAGGTGTGTCCCCTGTGAACGGTAATGATATACTACTACTGCTGAATGGGTCATGTGGGCCTCATCTGATGTAGCTGCCTCTTTTTTCTCTTTTCTCCTTTCTCTTTTCTTTCTTTTGCGCCTCTCTTTTGGTTTTGGCCTATCATGTCTATGTTATGACTAAATGAAAATAAAATGTTTTATAAAAAAAAAAAAACATATATTGTAGACACCCTTGTCAGTCTGTGAGATTAATAATACATCAGAACCCGTACAATGTAGACACCCTTGTCAGTCCATGAGATGAATAAAAAATCAGAACCCATGTAATGTAGATATACTTGTCAGCCCATGAGATGAATAATAAAATAGAACTCATATAATGTACACACCCCTGCCAGTCCATGAGATGAATATTAAATAAAAAAACATATATTTTAGACACCCTTGCCAGTCCTTTAGATTAATAATGCACGAGAACACATATAATGTAGACACCCTTGCCAGTCCATGAGATGAATAATAGACCAGAACCCATATAATGTAGACACCCTTGCCAATCCATGAGATGAATAATACATCAGAACCCATGTAATGTAGACACACTTGCCAGTACATGAGATGAATAATACACAAGAACCCATATTATGTAAACACCCTTGCCAGTCCATGAGATGAATAATAAATCAGAACCCATATAATGTAGACATCCTTGCCAGTCCATTAGATGAATAATACATCAAAAGTCATAAAATGTATACACTCTTACCAGTCCATAAAATGAATAAAAAATCAGTACCCATATAATGTAGACATCGTTGTCAGTCCATGAGATAAATAATAAAAGAGAATCCATACAATGTAGACACCACTGCCAGTCCATGAGATGAATATTAAATCAAAACCCATATATTGTAGACACCCTTGCAGTCAATGAGATTAATAATAAATCAGAAACCAAATAATGTAGATACCCCTGCCAGTCAATGAGATGAATAATAAATCAGAACCCATATAATGTAGACATCCTTGCCAGTCCATGAGATGAATAATAAATCAGAACCCATATATTGTAGACACCCTTGCCAGTCATGAGATCAATAATACATCAGAAACCATATAATGTAGGAACCTTTGTCAGTCCATGAGATGAATAATGCATCAGAACCCATATAATGAAGGCATCCTTGCCAGTCCATGAGATGAATAATACATCAGAACCCATATAATGTAGACATCCTTGTCAGTCCTTGAGATGAATAATAAATCAGAACCCATATAATGAAGACACCTGTTCCAGTCCATGAGATGAATAATAAATAAGAATCCATATAATGTAGACATCCTTTCCAGTCCATGAGATGAATAATACATCAGAACCCATATAATGTAGAAACCCTTGTCAGTCCATGAGATGAATAATGCATCAGAACCCATATAATGAAGGCATCCTTGTCAGTCCATGAGATGAATAATACAGCAGAACCCATGCAATGTAGACACCCTTGTCAGTCCATGAGATGAATAATAAATCAGAACCCATATAATGTAGACATCCTTGACAGTCTATGAGATGAATAATAAATGAGAACCCATATAATGTAGATATACTTGTCAGCCCAAGAGATGAATAATAAAATAGAACTCATATAATGTACACACCCCTGCCAGTCCATGAGATGAATATTAAATAAAAAAACATATATTTTAGACACCCTTGCCAGTCCTTTAGATTAATAATGCACGAGAACACATATAATGTAGACACCCTTGCCAGTCCATGAGATGAATAATAGACCAGAACCCATATAATGTAGACACCCTTGCCAATCCATGAGATGAATAATACATCAGAACCCATGTAATGTAGACACACTTGCCAGTACATGAGATGAATAATACACAAGAACCCATATTATGTAAACACCCTTGCCAGTCCATGAGATGAATAATAAATCAGAACCCTTATAATGTAGACATCCTTGCCAGTCCATTAGATGAATAATACATCAAAAAGTCATAAAATGTATACACTCTTACCAGTCCATAAAATGAATAAAAAATCAGTACCCATATAATGTAGACATCCATGTCAGTCCATGAGATGAATAATAAAAGAGAATCCATACAATGTAGACACCACTGCCAGTCCATGAGATGAATATTAAATCAAAACCCATATATTGTAGACACCCTTGCAGTCAATGAGATTAATAATAAATCAGAAACCAAATAATGTAGATACCCCTGCCAGTCCATGAGATGAATAATAAATCAGAACCCATATAATGTAGACATCCTTGCCAGTCCATGAGATGAATAATAAATCAGAACCCATATATTGTAGACACCCTTGCCAGTCATGAGATCAATAATACATCAGAAACCATATAATGTAGGAACCTTTGTCAGTCCATGAGATGAATAATGCATCAGAACCCATATAATGAAGGCATCCTTGCCAGTCCATGAGATGAATAATACATCAGAACCCATATAATGTAGACATCCTTGTCAGTCCTTGAGATGAATAATAAATCAGAACCCATATAATGAAGACACCTGTTCCAGTCCATGAGATGAATAATAAATAAGAATCCATATAATGTAGACATCCTTTCCAGTCCATGAGATGAATAATACATCAGAACCCATATAATGTAGAAACCCTTGTCAGTCCATGAGATGAATAATGCATCAGAACCCATATAATGAAGACATCCTTGTCAGTCCATGAGATGAATAATACAGCAGAACCCATGCAATGTAGACACCCTTGTCAGTCCATGAGATGAATAATAAATCAGAACCCATATAATGTAGACATCCTTGACAGTCTATGAGATGAATAATAAATGAGAACCCATATAATGTAGACATCCTTGTCAGTCCATGAGATGAATAATAAATCAGAACTCATATAATGAAAACACCCTTGCCAGTCCATGAGATTAATAATACACCAGAACCCATATAATGTAGAGACCCTTGCCAGTCCATGAGATGAATAATACATCAGAATCCATATATTGTAGACACCCTTGCGAGTCCATGAGATTAATAATACACAAGAACCCATATAATGTAGACCCCCTTGCCAGTCCATGAGATGAACAATACCTCAGAACCCATATAATGTAGACACCCTTGCCAGTCCATGAGATTAATAAAAATCAGAACCCATACAATGTAGACACCCTTGCCAGTCCATGAGATGAATATTAAGTCAAAACCCATATATTGTTGACACCCTTGTCAGTCCGTGAGATTAATAATACATCTGAACCTGTACAATGTAGACACCCTTGTCAGTCCATGAGATGAATAAAAAATCAGAACCCATGTAATGTAGATATACTTGTCAGTCCATAATATGAATAATAAAATAGAACTCATATAATGTACACACCCCTGCCAGTCCATGAGATGAATATTAAATAAAAAACCATATATTTTAGACACCCTTGCCAGTCCTTTAGATTAATAATGCACGAGAACACATATAATGTAGACACCCTTGCCAGTCCATGAGATGAATAATAGACCAGAACCCATATAATGTAGACACCCTTGCCAATCCATGAGATGAATAATACACCAGAACCCATATAATGTAGACACCCTTGCCAGTCCATGAGATGAATAATACATCAGAATCCATATATTGTAGACACCCTTGCGAGTCCATGAGATTAATAATACACAAGAACCCATATAATGTAGACCCCCTTGCCAGTCCATGAGATGAATAATACCTCAGAACCCATATAATGTAGACACCCTTGCCAGTCCATGAGATTAATAAAAATCAGAACCCATACAATGTAGACACCCTTGCCAGTCCATGAGATGAATATTAAATCAAAACCCATATATTGTAGACACCCTTGTCAGTCCGTGAGATTAATAATACATCAGAACCCGTACAATGTAGACACCCTTGTCAGTCCATGAGATGAATAAAAAATCAGAACCCATGTAATGTAGATATACTTGTCAGTCCATGAGATGAATAATAAAATAGAACTCATATAATGTACACACCCCTGCCAGTCCATGAGATGAATATTAAATAAAAAACCATATATTTGAGACACCCTTGCCAGTCCTTTAGATTAATAATGCACGAGAACACATATAATGTAGACACCCTTGCCAGTCCATGAGATGAATAATAGAGCAGAACCCATATAATGTAGACACCCTTGCCAATCCATGAGATGAATAATACATCAGAAGCCATGTAATGTAGACACCCTTGCCAGTACATGAGATGAATAATACACAAGAACCCATATTATGTAAACACCCTTGCCAGTCCATGAGATGAATAATAAATCAGAACCCATATAATGTAGACATCGTTGCCAGTCCATGAGATGAATAATAAAAGAGAATTCATACAATGTAGACACCACTGCCAGTCCATGAGATGAATATTAAATCAAAACCCATATATTGTAGACACCGTTGCCAGTCCATGAGATTAATAATACATCAGAATCCATATAATGTAGACTCCCTTGCCAGTCCATGAGATGAATAATACAGCAGAACCCATGTAATGTAGACACCCTTGTCAGTCCATGAGATGAATAATAAATCAGAACCCATATAATGTAGACATCCTTGACAGTCCATGAGATGAATAATAAATGAGAACCTATATAATGTAGACATCCTTGTCAGTCCATGAGATGAATATTAAATCAGAACACATATAATTGAGACACTCTTGCCAGTCCATGAGATTAATAATAAATCAGAACCCATATATTGTAGACACCCTTGATAGTCATGAGATCAATAATACATCAGAACCCATATAATCTAGGAAACCTTGTCAGTCCATGAGATGAACAATGCATCAGAACCCATATAATGAAGACATCCTTGCCAGTCCATGAGATGAATAATACATCAGAACCCATATAATGTAGACATCCTTGTCAGTCCATGAGATGAATAATAAATCAGAACCCATATAATGAAGACACCTGTGCCAGTCCATGGGATGAATAATAAATAAGAACCCATATAATCTAGACATCGTTTCCAGTCCATGAGATGAATAATGCATCAGAACCCATATAATGTAGAAACCCTTGTCAGTCCATGAGATGAATAATGCATCATAACCCATATAATGAAAACACCCTTGCCAGTCCATGAGATTAATAATACACCAGAACCCATATAATGTATACACCCTTGACAGTCCATGAGATGAATAATACATCAGAATCCATATATTGTAGACACCCTTGCGCGTCCATGAGATTAATAATACACAATAACCCATATAATGTAGACCCCCTTGCCAGTCCATGAGATGAATAAAACCTCAGAACCCATACAATGTAGACACCCTTGACATTCCATGAGATGAATATTAAATCAAAACTCATATAATGTAGACACCCTTGCCAGTCCATGAGATGAATAATAGACCAGAACCCATATAATGTAGACACGCTTGCCAATCCATGAGATGAATAATACATCAGAACCCATGTAATGTAGACACCCTTTCCAACGTATAAGATGAATATTAAAACAAAACCCATATATTGTAGACACCCTTGCCAGTCCATGAGATGAATAATAGACCAGAACCCATATAATGTAGACACCCTTGCCAATCCATGAGATGAATAATACATCAGAACCCATGTAATGTAGACACCCTTGCCAGTACATGAGATGAATAATACACAAGAACCCATATTATGTAAACACCCTTGCCAGTCCATGAGATGAATAAAAATTAGAACCGACATCCTGGACAGTTCATGAGATAAATAATAATTCAGAACTCTTATAATGTAGACACCCTTGCCAGTACATGAGATGAATATTAAATCAAAACCCATGTATTGTAGATACCCTTACCAGTCCAAGAGATTAAAAATATATCGGAACCCATATAATGTAGACTCCCTTGCCAGTCCATGAGATGAATAATACAGCAGAACCCATGTAATGTAGACACCCTTGTCAGTCCATGAGATGAATAATAAATCAGAACCCATATAATCTAGACATCCTTGACAGTCCATGAGATGAATAATAAATGAGAACCCATATAATGTAGACATCCTTGTCAGTCCATGAGATGAATAATAAAGCAGAACACATATAATTGAGACACTCTTGCCAGTCCATGAGATTAATAACAAATCAGAACCCATATATTGTAGACACCCTTGCCAGTCATGAGATCAATAATACAATAGAAACCATATAATGTAGGAACCTTTGTCAGTCCATGAGATGAATAATGCATCAGAACCCATATAATGTAGACACCCTTGCCAATCCATGAGATGAATAATACATCAGAACCCATGTAATGTAGACACACTTGCCAGTACATGAGATGAATAATACACAAGAACCCATATTATGTAAACACCCTTGCCAGTCCATGAGATGAATAATAAATCAGAACCCTTATAATGTAGACATCCTTTCCAGTCCATTAGATGAATAATACATCAAAAGTCATAAAATGTATACACTCTTACCAGTCCATAAAATGAATAAAAAATCAGTACCCATATAATGTAGACATCCATGTCAGTCCATGAGATGAATAATAAAAGAGAATCCATACAATGTAGACACCACTGCCAGTCCATGAGATGAATATTAAATCAAAACCCATATATTGTAGACACCCTTGCAGTCAATGAGATTAATAATAAATCAGAAACCAAATAATGTAGATACCCCTGCCAGTCTATGAGATGAATAATAAATCAGAACCCATATAATGTAGACATCCTTGCCAGTCCATGAGATGAATAATAAATCAGAACCCATATATTGTAGACACCCTTGCCAGTCATGAGATCAATAATACATCAGAAACCATATAATGTAGGAACCTTTGTCAGTCCATGAGATGAATAATGCATCAGAACCCATATAATGAAGGCATCCTTGCCAGTCCATGAGATGAATAATACATCAGAACCCATATAATGTAGACATCCTTGTCAGTCCTTGAGATGAATAATAAATCAGAACCCATATAATGAAGACACCTGTTCCAGTCCATGAGATGAATAATAAATAAGAATCCATATAATGTAGACATCCTTTCCAGTCCATGAGATGAATAATACATCAGAACCCATATAATGTAGAAACCCTTGCCAGTCCATGAGATGAATAATGCATCAGAACCCATATAATGAAGACATCCTTGTCAGTCCATGAGATGAATAATACAGCAGAACCCATGCAATGTAGACACCCTTGTCAGTCCATGAGATGAATAATAAATCAGAATCCATATAATGTAGACATCCTTGACAGTCTATGAGATGAATAATAAATGAGAACCCATATAATGTAGACATCCTTGTCAGTCCATGAGATGAATAATAAATCAGAACTCATATAATGAAAACACCCTTGCCAGTCCATGAGATTAATAATACACCAGAACCCATATAATGTAGAGACCCTTGCCAGTCCATGAGATGAATAATACATCAGAATCCATATATTGTAGACACCCTTGCGAGTCCATGAGATTAATAATACACAAGAACCCATATAATGTAGACCCCCTTGCCAGTCCATGAGATGAACAATACCTCAGAACCCATATAATGTGGACACCCTTGCCAGTCCATGAGATTAATAAAAATCAGAACCCATACAATGTAGACACCCTTGCCAGTCCATGAGATGAATATTAAGTCAAAACCCATATATTGTTGACACCCTTGTCAGTCCGTGAGATTAATAATACATCTGAACCTGTACAATGTAGACACCCTTGTCAGTCCATGAGATGAATAAAAAATCAGAACCCATGTAATGTAGATATACTTGTCAGTCCATAAGATGAATAATAAAATAGAACTCATATAATGTACACACCCCTGCCAGTCCATGAGATGAATATTAAATAAAAAAACCATATATTTGAGACACCCTTGCCAGTCCTTTAGATTAATAATGCACGAGAACACATATAATGTAGACACCCTTGCCAGTCCATGAGATGAATAATAGAGCAGAACCCATATAATGTAGACACCCTTGCCAATCCATGAGATGAATAATACATCAGAAGCCATGTAATGTAGACACCCTTGCCAGTACATGAGATGAATAATACACAAGAACCCATATTATGTAAACACCCTTGCCAGTCCATGAGATGAATAATAAATCAGAACCCATATAATGTAGACATCGTTGCCAGTCCATGAGATGAATAATAAAAGAGAATTCATACAATGTAGACACCACTGCCAGTCCATGAGATGAATATTAAATCAAAACCCATATATTGTAGACACCGTTGCCAGTCCATGAGATTAATAATACATCAGAATCCATATAATGTAGACTCCCTTGCCAGTCCATGAGATGAATAATACAGCAGAACCCATGTAATGTAGACACCCTTGTCAGTCCATGAGATGAATAATAAATCAGAACCCATATAATGTAGACATCCTTGACAGTCCATGAGATGAATAATAAATGAGAACCTATATAATGTAGACATCCTTGTCAGTCCATGAGATGAATATTAAATCAGAACACATATAATTGAGACACTCTTGCCAGTCCATGAGATTAATAATAAATCAGAACCCATATATTGTAGACACCCTTGATAGTCATGAGATCAATAATACATCAGAACCCATATAATCTAGGAAACCTTGTCAGTCCATGAGATGAACAATGCATCAGAACCCATATAATGAAGACATCCTTGCCAGTCCATGAGATGAATAATACATCAGAACCCATATAATGTAGACATCCTTGTCAGTCCATGAGATGAATAATAAATCAGAACCCATATAATGAAGACACCTGTGCCAGTCCATGGGATGAATAATAAATAAGAACCCATATAATCTAGACATCGTTTCCAGTCCATGAGATGAATAATGCATCAGAACCCATATAATGTAGAAACCCTTGTCAGTCCATGAGATGAATAATGCATCATAACCCATATAATGAAAACACCCTTGCCAGTCCATGAGATTAATAATACACCAGAACCCATATAATGTACACACCCTTGACAGTCCATGAGATGAATAATACATCAGAATCCATATATTGTAGACACCCTTGCGCGTCCATGAGATTAATAATACACAATAACCCATATAATGTAGACCCCCTTGCCAGTCCATGAGATGAATAAAACCTCAGAACCCATACAATGTAGACACCCTTGACATTCCATGAGATGAATATTAAATCAAAACTCATATAATGTAGACACCCTTGCCAGTCCATGAGATGAATAATAGACCAGAACCCATATAATGTAGACACGCTTGCCAATCCATGAGATGAATAATACATCAGAACCCATGTAATGTAGACACCCTTTCCAACGTATAAGATGAATATTAAAACAAAACCCATATATTGTAGACACCCTTGCCAGTCCATGAGATGAATAATAGACCAGAACCCATATAATGTAGACACCCTTGCCAATCCATGAGATGAATAATACATCAGAACCCATGTAATGTAGACACCCTTGCCAGTACATGAGATGAATAATACACAAGAACCCATATTATGTAAACACCCTTGCCAGTCCATGAGATGAATAAAAATTAGAACCGACATCCTGGACAGTTCATGAGATAAATAATAATTCAGAACTCTTATAATGTAGACACCCTTGCCAGTACATGAGATGAATATTAAATCAAAACCCATGTATTGTAGATACCCTTACCAGTCCAAGAGATTAAAAATATATCGGAACCCATATAATGTAGACTCCCTTGCCAGTCCATGAGATGAATAATACAGCAGAACCCATGTAATGTAGACACCCTTGTCAGTCCATGAGATGAATAATAAATCAGAACCCATATAATGTAGACATCCTTGACAGTCCATGAGATGAATAATAAATGAGAACCCATATAATGTAGACATCCTTGTCAGTCCATGAGATGAATAATAAAGCAGAACACATATAATTGAGACACTCTTGCCAGTCCATGAGATTAATAACAAATCAGAACCCATATATTGTAGACACCCTTGCCAGTCATGAGATCAATAATACAATAGAAACCATATAATGTAGGAACCTTTGTCAGTCCATGAGATGAATAATGCATCAGAACCCATATAATGAAGGCATCCTTGCCAGTCCATGAGATGAATAATACATCAGAACCCATATAATGTAGACATCCTTGTCAGTCCTTGAGATGAATAATAAATCAGAACCCATATAATGAAGACACCTGTTCCAGTCCATGAGATGAATAATAAATAATAATCCATATAATGTAGACATCCTTGACAGTCTATGAGATGAATAATAAATGAGAACCCATATAATGTAGACATCCTTGTCAGTCCATGAGATGAATAATAAATCAGAACTCATATAATGAAAACACCCTTGCCAGTCCATGAGATTAATAATACACCAGAACCCATATAATGTAGAGACCCTTGCCAGTCCATGAGATGAATAATACATCAGAATCCATATATTGTAGACACCCTTGCGAGTCCATGAGATTAATAATACACAAGAACCCATATAATGTAGACCCCCTTGCCAGTCCATGAGATGAACAATACCTCAGAACCCATATAATGTAGACACCCTTGCCAGTCCATGAGATTAATAAAAATCAGAACCCATACAATGTAGACACCCTTGCCAGTCCATGAGATGAATATTAAATCAAAACCCATATATTGTTGACACCCTTGTCAGTCCGTGAGATTAATAATACATCTGAACCTGTACAATGTAGATACCCGTGTCAGTCCATGAGATGAATAAAAAATCAGAACCTATGTAATGTAGATATACTTGTCAGTCCATGAGATGAATAATAAAATAGAACTCATATAATGTACACACCCCTGCCAGTCCATGAGATGAATATTAAATAAAAAACCATATATTTTAGACACCCTTGCCAGTCCTTTAGATTAATAATGCACGAGAACACATATAATGTAGACACCCTTGCCAGTCCATGAGATGAATAATAGACCAGAACCCATATAATGTAGACACCCTTGCCAATCCATGAGATGAATAATACACCAGAACCCATATAATGTAGACACCCTTGCCAGTCCATGAGATGAATAATAAATCAGAACCCTTATAATGTAGACATCCTTTCCAGTCCATTAGATGAATAATACATCAAAAGTCATAAAATGTATACACTCTTACCAGTCCATAAAATGAATAAAAAATCAGTACCCATATAATGTAGACATCCATGTCAGTCCATGAGATGAATAATAAAAGAGAATCCATACAATGTAGACACCACTGCCAGTCCATGAGATGAATATTAAATCAAAACCCATATATTGTAGACACCCTTGCAGTCAATGAGATTAATAATAAATCAGAAACCAAATAATGTAGATACCCCTGCCAGTCTATGAGATGAATAATAAATCAGAACCCATATAATGTAGACATCCTTGCCAGTCCATGAGATGAATAATAAATCAGAACCCATATATTGTAGACACCCTTGCCAGTCATGAGATCAATAATACATCAGAAACCATATAATGTAGGAACCTTTGTCAGTCCATGAGATGAATAATGCATCAGAACCCATATAATGAAGGCATCCTTGCCAGTCCATGAGATGAATAATACATCAGAACCCATATAATGTAGACATCCTTGTCAGTCCTTGAGATGAATAATAAATCAGAACCCATATAATGAAGACACCTGTTCCAGTCCATGAGATGAATAATAAATAAGAATCCATATAATGTAGACATCCTTTCCAGTCCATGAGATGAATAATACATCAGAACCCATATAATGTAGAAACCCTTGCCAGTCCATGAGATGAATAATGCATCAGAACCCATATAATGAAGACATCCTTGTCAGTCCATGAGATGAATAATACAGCAGAACCCATGCAATGTAGACACCCTTGTCAGTCCATGAGATGAATAATAAATCAGAACCCATATAATGTAGACATCCTTGACAGTCTATGAGATGAATAATAAATGAGAACCCATATAATGTAGACATCCTTGTCAGTCCATGAGATGAATAATAAATCAGAACTCATATAATGAAAACACCCTTGCCAGTCCATGAGATTAATAATACACCAGAACCCATATAATGTAGAGACCCTTGCCAGTCCATGAGATGAATAATACATCAGAATCCATATATTGTAGACACCCTTGCGAGTCCATGAGATTAATAATACACAAGAACCCATATAATGTAGACCCCCTTGCCAGTCCATGAGATGAACAATACCTCAGAACCCATATAATGTGGACACCCTTGCCAGTCCATGAGATTAATAAAAATCAGAACCCATACAATGTAGACACCCTTGCCAGTCCATGAGATGAATATTAAGTCAAAACCCATATATTGTTGACACCCTTGTCAGTCCGTGAGATTAATAATACATCTGAACCTGTACAATGTAGACACCCTTGTCAGTCCATGAGATGAATAAAAAATCAGAACCCATGTAATGTAGATATACTTGTCAGTCCATAAGATGAATAATAAAATAGAACTCATATAATGTACACACCCCTGCCAGTCCATGAGATGAATATTAAATAAAAAACCATATATTTTAGACACCCTTGCCAGTCCTTTAGATTAATAATGCACGAGAACACATATAATGTAGACACCCTTGCCAGTCCATGAGATGAATAATAGACCAGAACCCATATAATGTAGACACCCTTGCCAATCCATGAGATGAATAATACACCAGAACCCATATAATGTAGACACCCTTGCCAGTCCATGAGATGAATAATACATCAGAATCCATATATTGTAGACACCCTTGCGAGTCCATGAGATTAATAATACACAAGAACCCATATAATGTAGACCCCCTTGCCAGTCCATGAGATGAATAATACCTCAGAACCCATATAATGTAGACACCCTTGCCAGTCCATGAGATTAATAAAAATCAGAACCCATACAATGTAGACACCCTTGCCAGTCCATGAGATGAATATTAAATCAAAACCCATATATTGTAGACACCCTTGTCAGTCCGTGAGATTAATAATACATCAGAACCCGTACAATGTAGACACCCTTGTCAGTCCATGAGATGAATAAAAAATCAGAACCCATGTAATGTAGATATACTTGTCAGTCCATGAGATGAATAATAAAATAGAACTCATATAATGTACACACCCCTGCCAGTCCATGAGATGAATATTAAATAAAAAAACCATATATTTGAGACACCCTTGCCAGTCCTTTAGATTAATAATGCACGAGAACACATATAATGTAGACACCCTTGCCAGTCCATGAGATGAATAATAGAGCAGAACCCATATAATGTAGACACCCTTGCCAATCCATGAGATGAATAATACATCAGAAGCCATGTAATGTAGACACCCTTGCCAGTACATGTGATGAATAATACACAAGAACCCATATTATGTAAACACCCTTGCCAGTCCATGAGATGAATAATAAATCAGAACCCATATAATGTAGACATCGTTGCCAGTCCATGAGATGAATAATAAAAGAGAATTCACACAATGTAGACACCACTGCCAGTCCATGAGATGAATATTAAATCAAAACCCATATATTGTAGACACCGTTGCCAGTCCATGAGATTAATAATACATCAGAATCCATATAATGTAGACTCCCTTGCCAGTCCATGAGATGAATAATACAGCAGAACCCATGTAATGTAGACACCCTTGTCAGTCCATGAGATGAATAATAAATCAGAACCCATATAATGTAGACATCCTTGACAGTCCATGAGATGAATAATAAATGAGAACCTATATAATGTAGACATCCTTGTCAGTCCATGAGATGAATATTAAATCAGAACACATATAATTGAGACACTCTTGCCAGTCCATGAGATTAATAATAAATCAGAACCCATATATTGTAGACACCCTTGATAGTCATGAGATCAATAATACATCAGAACCCATATAATCTAGGAAACCTTGTCAGTCCATGAGATGAACAATGCATCAGAACCCATATAATGAAGACATCCTTGCCAGTCCATGAGATGAATAATACATCAGAACCCATATAATGTAGACATCCTTGTCAGTCCATGAGATGAATAATAAATCAGAACCCATATAATGAAGACACCTGTGCCAGTCCATGGGATGAATAATAAATAAGAACCCATATAATCTAGACATCGTTTCCAGTCCATGAGATGAATAATGCATCAGAACCCATATAATGTAGAAACCCTTGTCAGTCCATGAGATGAATAATGCATCATAACCCATATAATGAAAACACCCTTGCCAGTCCATGAGATTAATAATACACCAGAACCCATATAATGTACACACCCTTGACAGTCCATGAGATGAATAATACATCAGAATCCATATATTGTAGACACCCTTGCGCGTCCATGAGATTAATAATACACAATAACCCATATAATGTAGACCCCCTTGCCAGTCCATGAGATGAATAAAACCTCAGAACCCATACAATGTAGACACCCTTGACATTCCATGAGATGAATATTAAATCAAAACTCATATAATGTAGACACCCTTGCCAGTCCATGAGATGAATAATAGACCAGAACCCATATAATGTAGACACGCTTGCCAATCCATGAGATGAATAATACATCAGAACCCATGTAATGTAGACACCCTTTCCAACGTATAAGATGAATATTAAAACAAAACCCATATATTGTAGACACCCTTGCCAGTCCATGAGATGAATAATAGACCAGAACCCATATAATGTAGACACCCTTGCCAATCCATGAGATGAATAATACATCAGAACCCATGTAATGTAGACACCCTTGCCAGTACATGAGATGAATAATACACAAGAACCCATATTATGTAAACACCCTTGCCAGTCCATGAGATGAATAAAAATTAGAACCGACATCCTGGACAGTTCATGAGATAAATAATAATTCAGAACTCTTATAATGTAGACACCCTTGCCAGTACATGAGATGAATATTAAATCAAAACCCATGTATTGTAGATACCCTTACCAGTCCAAGAGATTAAAAATATATCGGAACCCATATAATGTAGACTCCCTTGCCAGTCCATGAGATGAATAATACAGCAGAACCCATGTAATGTAGACACCCTTGTCAGTCCATGAGATGAATAATAAATCAGAACCCATATAATGTAGACATCCTTGACAGTCCATGAGATGAATAATAAATGAGAACCCATATAATGTAGACATCCTTGTCAGTCCATGAGATGAATAATAAAGCAGAACACATATAATTGAGACACTCTTGCCAGTCCATGAGATTAATAACAAATCAGAACCCATATATTGTAGACACCCTTGCCAGTCATGAGATCAATAATACAATAGAAACCATATAATGTAGGAACCTTTGTCAGTCCATGAGATGAATAATGCATCAGAACCCATATAATGAAGGCATCCTTGCCAGTCCATGAGATGAATAATACATCAGAACCCATATAATGTAGACATCCTTGTCAGTCCTTGAGATGAATAATAAATCAGAACCCATATAATGAAGACACCTGTTCCAGTCCATGAGATGAATAATAAATAATAATCCATATAATGTAGACATCCTTGACAGTCTATGAGATGAATAATAAATGAGAACCCATATAATGTAGACATCCTTGTCAGTCCATGAGATGAATAATAAATCAGAACTCATATAATGAAAACACCCTTGCCAGTCCATGAGATTAATAATACACCAGAACCCATATAATGTAGAGACCCTTGCCAGTCCATGAGATGAATAATACATCAGAATCCATATATTGTAGACACCCTTGCGAGTCCATGAGATTAATAATACACAAGAACCCATATAATGTAGACCCCCTTGCCAGTCCATGAGATGAACAATACCTCAGAACCCATATAATGTAGACACCCTTGCCAGTCCATGAGATTAATAAAAATCAGAACCCATACAATGTAGACACCCTTGCCAGTCCATGAGATGAATATTAAATCAAAACCCATATATTGTTGACACCCTTGTCAGTCCGTGAGATTAATAATACATCTGAACCTGTACAATGTAGATACCCGTGTCAGTCCATGAGATGAATAAAAAATCAGAACCTATGTAATGTAGATATACTTGTCAGTCCATGAGATGAATAATAAAATAGAACTCATATAATGTACACACCCCTGCCAGTCCATGAGATGAATATTAAATAAAAAACCATATATTTTAGACACCCTTGCCAGTCCTTTAGATTAATAATGCACGAGAACACATATAATGTAGACACCCTTGCCAGTCCATGAGATGAATAATAGACCAGAACCCATATAATGTAGACACCCTTGCCAATCCATGAGATGAATAATACACCAGAACCCATATAATGTAGACACCCTTGCCAGTCCATGAGATGAATAATACATCAGAATCCATATATTGTAGACACCCTTGCGAGTCCATGAGATTAATAATACACAAGAACCCATATAATGTAGACCCCCTTGCCAGTCCATGAGATGAATAATACCTCAGAACCCATATAATGTAGACACCCTTGCCAGTCCATGAGATTAATAAAAATCAGAACCCATACAATGTAGACACCCTTGCCAGTCCATGAGATGAATATTAAATCGAAACCCATATATTGTAGACACCCTTGTCAGTCCGTGAGATTAATAATACATCAGAACCCGTACAATGTAGACACCCTTGTCAGTCCATGAGATGAATAAAAAATCAGAACCCATGTAATGTAGATATACTTGTCAGTCCATGAGATGAATAATAAAATAGAACTCATATAATGTACACACCCCTGCCAGTCCATGAGATGAATATTAAATAAAAAACCATATATTTGAGACACCCCTGCCAGTCCTTTAGATTAATAATGCACGAGAACACATATAATGTAGACACCCTTGCCAGTCCATGAGATGAATAATAGAGCAGAAGCCATGTAATGTAGACACCCTTGCCAGTACATGAGATGAATAATACACAAGAACCCATATTATGTAAACACCCTTGCCAGTCCATGAGATGAATAATAAATCAGAACCCATATAATGTAGACATCGTTGCCAGTCCATTAGATGAATAATACATCAAAAGTCATAAAATGTATACACTCTTACCAGTCCATAAAATGAATAAAAAATCAGTACCCATATAATGTAGACATCCATGTGAGTCCATGAGATGAATAATAAAAGAGAATTCATACAATGTAGACACCACTGCCAGTCCATGAGATGAATATTAAATCAAAACCCATATATTGTAGACACCGTTGCCAGTCCATGAGATTAATAATACATCAGAATCCATATAATGTAGACTCCCTTGCCAGTCCATGAGATGAATAATACAGCAGAACCCATGTAATGTAGACACCCTTGTCAGTCCATGAGATGAATAATAAATCGGAACCCATATAATGTAGACATCCTTGACAGTCCATGAGATGAATAATAAATGAAAACCTATATAATGTAGACATCCTTGTCAGTCCATGAGATGAATATTAAATCAGAACACATATAATTGAGACACTCTTGCCAGTCCATGAGATTAATAACAAATCAGAACCCATATATTGTAGACACCCTTGCCAGTCATGAGATCAATAATACATCAGAA
Source organism: Ambystoma mexicanum (assembly GCF_040938575.1). NCBI lineage: Eukaryota > Metazoa > Chordata > Amphibia > Caudata > Ambystomatidae > Ambystoma > Ambystoma mexicanum. The sequence continues at coordinate 1,365,707,054 of NC_090933.1, forward strand.
ACCATATAATGTAGGAACCTTTGTCAGTCCATTAGATGAATAATGCATCAGAACCCATATAATGAAGGCATCCTTGCCAGTCCATGAGATGAATAATACATCAGAACCCATATAATGTAGACATCCTTGTCAGTCCTTGAGATGAATAATAAATCAGAACCAATATAATGAAGACACCTGGTCCCGTCCATGAGATGAATAATAAATAAGAATCCATATAATGTAGACATCCTTTCCAGTCCATGAGATGAATAATACATCAGAACCCATGTAATGTAGACACCCTTGTCAGTCCATAAGATGAATAATAAATCAGAACCCATATAATGTAGACATCCTTGACAGTCCATGAGATGAATAATAAATGAGAACCCATATAATGTAGACATCCTTGTCAGTCCATGAGATGAATAATAAATCAGGACTCATATAATGAAAACACCATTGCCAGTCCATGAGATTAATAATACACCAGAACCCATATAATGTAGACACCCTTGCCAGTCCATGAGATGAATAATACATCAGAATCCATATATTGTAGACACCCTTGCGAGTCCATGGACCTCATTACGACCCTGGCGGAGATCCATGGTGCAATTTGGACCATGGACCATGGCGCAGAGCTGCCAACTCCGCCATGGGGGTTGGCGGACTTACCGCCCCATTCCGAGGTTGGCGGGGCGGTTAGTCCCCAATCCCCATTTACCCTTCCCCATTCCCATTTCTGCCCCATAGGGTATAATGGGAGTGGGGAAGGCGTTAATTACGCCACCGTAAATTACGGTGGCGTAATTAACAAGAGGTCCCATAGCACCATGGATTTTTCCTGGCAGGCGTAAAAATCACCATGGCGCTACGGAAAGTCGGAATCTGGCGGAGAGGTACGCCATGCATTACGCTGGCGTAAACCCCTCTCCGCCAGGGTCGTAATGAGGGCCCATGAGATTAATAATACACAAGAACCCATATAATGTAGACCCCCTTGCCAGTCCATGAGATGAATAATACCTCAGAACCCATATAATGTAGACACCCTTGCCAGTCCATGAGATTAATAAAAATCAGAACCCATACAATGTAGACACCCTTGCCAGTCCATGAGATGAATATTAAATCAAAACCCATATATTGTAGACACCCTTGTCAGTCCGTGAGATTAATAATACATCAGAACCTGTACAATGTACAGCAGAACCCATGTCAGTCCATGAGATGAATAAAAAATCAGAAACCATGTAATGTAGATATACTTGTCAGTCCATGAGATGAATAATAAAATAGAACTCATATAATGTACACACCCCTGCCAGTCCATGAGATGAATATTAAATAAAAAACCATATATTTTAGACACCCTTGCCAGTCCTTTAGATTAATAATACACGAGAACACATATAATGTAGACCCCCTTGCCAGTCCATGAGATGAATAATAGACCAGAAACCATATAATGTAGACACCCTTGCCAATCCATGAGATGAATAATACACCAGAACCCATATAATGTAGACACCCTTGCCAGTCCATGAGATTAATAAAAATCAGAACCCATACAATGTAGACACCCTTGCCAGTCCATGAGATGAATATTAAATCAAAACCCATATATTGTAGACACATTTGTCAGTCAGTGAGATTAATAATACATCAGAACCCGTACAATGTAGACACCCTTGTCAGTCCATGAGATGAATAAAAAATCAGAACCCATGTAATGTAGATATACTTGTCAGTCCATGAGATGAATAATAAAATAGAACTCATATAATGTACACACCCTTGCCAGTCCATGAGATGAATATTAAATAAAAAAACATATATTTTAGACACCATTGCTAGTCCTTTAGATTAATAATGCACGAGAACACATATAATGTAGACACCCTTGCCAGTCCATGAGATGAATAATAGAGCAGAACCCATATAATGTAGACACCCTTGCCAATCCATGAGATGAATAATACATCAGAACCCATATAATGTAGAAACCCTTGTCAGTCCATGAGATGAATAATGCATCAGAACCCATATAATGAAGACATCCTTGTCAGTCCATGAGATGAATAATACAGCAGAACCCATGTAATGTAGACACCCTTGTCAGTCCATGAGATGAATAATAAATCAGAACCCATATAATGTAGACATCCTTGACAGTCCATGAGATGAGTAATAAATGAGAACCCATATAATGTAGACATCCTTGTCAGTCCATGAGATGAATAATAAATCAGGACTCATATAATGAAAACACCATTGCCAGTCCATGAGATTAATAATACACCAGAACCCACATAATGTAGACACCCTTGCCAGTCCATGAGATTAATAATACATCAGAATCCATATATTGTAGACACCCTTGCGAGTCCATGGCCCTCATTACGACCCTGGCGGAGATCCATGGTGCAATTTGGACCATGGACCATGGCGCAGAGCTGCCAACTCCGCCATGGGGGTTGGCGGACTTACCGCCCCATTCCGAGGTTGGCGGGGCGGTTAGTCCCCAATCCCCATTTACCCTTCCCCATTCCCATTTCTGCCCCATAGGGTATAATGGGAGTGGGGAAGGCGTTAATTACGCCACCGTAAATTACGGTGGCGTAATTAACAAGAGGTCCCGTAGCACCATGGATTTTTCCGCCCGGAAAATCCGGGCGTAAAAATCACCATGGCGCTACGGAAAGTCGGAATATGGCGGAGAGGTACGCCATGCATTACGCTGGCGTAAACCCCTCTCCGCCAGGGTCATAATGAGGGCCCATGAGATTAATAATACACAAGAACCCATATAATGTAGACCCCCTTGCCAGTCCATGAGATGAATAATACCTCAGAACCCATATAATGTAGACACCCTTGCCAGTCCATGAGATTAATAAAAATCAGAACCCATACAATGCAGACACCCTTGCCAGTCCATGAGATGAATATTAAATCAAAACCCATATATTGTAGACACCCTTGTCAGTCCGTGAGATTAATAATACATCAGAACCTGTACAATGTACAGCAGAACCCATGTCAGTCCATGAGATGAATAAAAAATCAGAACCCATGTAATGTAGATATACTTGTCAGTCCATGAGATGAATAATAAAATAGAACTCATATAATGTACACACCCTTGCCAGTCCATGAGATGAATATTAAATAAAAAACATATATTTTAGACACCATTGCTAGTCTTTTAGATTAATAATGCACGAGAACACATATAATGTAGACACCCTTGCCAGTCCATGAGATGAATAATAGAGCAGAACCCATATAATGTAGACACCCTTGTCAATCCATGAGATGAATAATACATCAGAACCAATGTAATGTAGACACCCTTGCCAGTACATGAGATGAATAATACACAAGAACCCATATTATGTAAACACCCTTGCCAGACCATGAGATGAATAATAAATCAGAACCCATATAATGTAGACATCCTTGCCAGTCCATTAGATGAATAATACATCAAAAGTCATAAAATGTATACACTCTCACCAGTCCATAAAATGAATAAAAAATCAGTACCCATATAATGTAGACATCCATGTCAGTCCATGAGATGAATAATAAAAGAGAATTCATACAATGTAGACACCACTGCCAGTCCATGAGATGCATATTAAATCAAAACCCATATATTGGAGACACCGTTGCCAGTCCATGAGATTAATAATACATCAGAATCCATATAATGTAGACTCCCTTGCCAGTCCATGAGATGAATAATACAGCAGAACCCATGTAATGCAGACACCCTTGTCAGTCCATGAGATGAATAATAAATCAGAACCCATATAATGTAGACATCCTTGACAGTCCATGAGATGAATAATAAATGAGAACCCGTATAATGTAGACATCCTGGTCAGTCCATGAGATGAATAATAAATCAGAACTCATATAATGAAAACAACCTTGCCAGTCCATGAGATTAATAATACACCAGAACCCATATAATGTAGAGACCCTTGCCAGTCCATGAGATGAATAATACACCAGAACCCATATAATGTAGACACCCTTGCCAGTCCATGAGATGAATAATACATCAGAATCCATATATTGTAGACACCCTTGCGAGTCCATTAGATTAATAATACACAAGAACCCATATAATGTAGACCCCCTTGCCAGTCCACGAGATGAATAATACCTCAGAACCCATATAATGTAGACACCCTTGCCAGTCCATGAGATTAATAAAAATCAGAACCCATACAATGTAGACACCCTTGCCAGTCCATGAGATGAATATTAAATCAAAACCCATATATTGTAGACACCCTTGTCAGTCCGTGAGATTAATAATACATCAGAACCCGTACAATGTAGACACCCTTGTCAGTCCATGAGATGAATAACAAATCAGAACCCATGTAATGTAGATATACTTGTCAGTCCATGAGATGAATAATAAAATAGAACTCATATAATGTACACACCCCTGCCAGTCCATGAGATGAATATTAAATAAAAAACCATATAATGTAGACACCCTTGCCAGTCCATGAGATTAATAAAAATCAGAATCCATACAATGTAGACACCCTTGCCAGTCCATGAGATGAATATTAAATCAAACCCATATATTGTAGACACCCTTGTCAGTCCGTGAGATTAATAATACATCAGAACCTGTACAATGTACAGCAGAACCCATGTCAGTCCATGAGATGAATAAAAAATCAGAACCCATGTAATGTAGATATACTTGTCAGTCCATGAGATGAATAATAAAATAGAACTCATATAATGTACACACCCCTGCCAGTCCATGAGATGAATATTAAATAAAAAACCATATATTTTAGACACCCTTGCCAGTCCTTTAGATTAATAATGCACGAGAACACATATAATGTAGACCCCCTTGCCAGTCCATGAGATGAATAATAGACCAGAACCCATATAATGTAGACACCCTTGCCAATCCATGAGATGGATAATACACCAGAACCCATATAATGTAGACACCCTTGCCAGTCCAAAGAGATTAATAAAAATCAGAACCCATACAATGTAGACACCCTTGCCAGTCCATGAGATGAATATTAAATCAAAACCCATATATTGTAGACACCCTTGTCAGTCCGTGAGATTAATAATACATCAGAACCAGTACAATGTAGACACCCTTGTCAGTCCATGAGATGAATAAAAAATCAGAACCCATGTAATGTAGATATACTTGTCAGTCCATGAGATGAATAATAAAATAGAACTCATATAATGTACACACCCTTGCCAGTCCATGAGATGAATATTAAATAAAAAAACATATATTTTAGACACCATTGCTAGTCCTTTAGATTAATAATGCACGAGAACACATATAATGTAGACACCCTTGCCAATCCATGAGATGAATAATACATCAGAACCCATGTAATGTAGACACCCTTGCCAGTACATGAGATGAATAATACACAAGAACCCATATTATGTAAACACCCTTGCCAGACCATGAGATGAATAATAAATCAGAACCCATATAATGTAGACATCCTTGCCAGTCCATTAGATGAATAATACATCAAAAGTCATAAAATGTATACACTCTCACCAGTCCATAAAATGAATAAAAAATCAGTACCCATATAATGTAGACATCCATGTCAGTCCATGAGATGAATAATAAAAGAGAATTCATACAATGTAGACACCACTGCCAGTCCATGAGATGCATATTAAATCAAAACCCATATATTGGAGACACCGTTGCCAGTCCATGAGATTAATAATACATCAGAATCCATATAATGTAGACTCCCTTGCCAGTCCATGAGATGAATAATACAGCAGAACCCATGTAATGTAGATACCCTTGTCAGTCCATGAGATGAATAATAAATCAGAACCCATATAATGTAGACATCCTTGACAGTCCATGAGATGAATAATAAATGAGAACCCATATAATGTAGACACTCTTGCCAGTCCATGAGATTAATAACAAATCAGAACCCATATATTGTAGACACCCTTGCCAGTCATGAGATCAATAATACATCAGAAACCATATAATGTAGGAACCTTTGTCAGTCCATGAGATGAATAATGCATCAGAACCCATATAATGAAGGCATCCTTGCCAGTCCATGAGATGAATAATACATCAGAACCCATATAATGTAGACATCCTTGTCAGTCCTTGAGATGAATAATAAATCAGAACCCATATAATGAAGACACCTGTTCCAGTCCATGAGATGAATAATAAATAAGAATCCATATAATGTAGACATCCTTTCCAGTCCATGAGATGAATAATACATCAGAACCCATATAATGTAGAAACCCTTGTCAGTCCATGAGATGAATAATGCATCAGAACCCATATAATGAAGACATCATTGTCAGTCCATGAGATGAATAATACAGCAGAACCCATGTAATGTAGACACCCTTGTCAGTCCATGAGATGAATAATAAATCAGAACCCATATAATGTAGACATCCTTGACAGTCCATGAGATGAATAATAAATGAGAACCCATATAATGTAGACATCCTTGTCAGTCCATGAGATGAATAATAAATCAGAACTCATATAATGAAAACACCCTTGCCAGTCCATGAGATTAATAATACACCAGAACCCATATAATGTAGACCCCCTTGCCAGTCCATGAGATGAATAATACCTCAAAACCCATATAATGTAGACACCCTTGCCAGTCCATGAGATTAATAAAAATCAGAACCCATACAATGTAGACACCCTTGCCAGTCCATGAGATGAATATTAAATCAAAACCCATATATTGTAGACACCCTTGTCAGTCTGTGAGATTAATAATACATCAGAACCTGTACAATGTAGACACCCTTGTCAGTCCATGAGATGAATAAAAAATCAGAACCCATGTAATGTAGATAAACTTGTCAGTCCATGAGATGAAAAATAAAATAGAACTCATATAATGTACACACCCCTGCCAGTCCATGAGATGAATATTAAATAAAAAACCATATATTTTAGACACCCTTGCCAGTTCTTTAGATTAATAATGCACCAGAACCCATATAATGTAGACACCCTTGCCAGTCCATGAGATGAATAATACATCAGAATCCATATATTGTAGACACCCTTGCGAGTCCATGGACCTCATTACGACCCTGGCGGAGATCCATGGTGCAATTTGGACCATGGACCATGGCGCAGAGCTGCCAACTCCGCCATGGGGGTTGGCGGACTTACCGCCCCATTCCGAGGTTGGCGGGGCGGTTAGTCCCCAATCCCCATTTACCCTTCCCCATTCCCATTTCTGCCCCATAGGGTATAATGGGAGTGGGGAAGGCGTTAATTACGCCACCGTAAATTACGGTGGCGTAATTAACAAGAGGTCCCGTAGCACCATGGATTTTTCCTGGCAGGCGTAAAAATCACCATGGCGCTACGGAAAGTCGGAATCTGGCGGAGAGGTACGCCATGCATTACGCTGGCGTAAACCCCTCTCCGCCAGGGTCGTAATGAGGGCCCATGAGATTAATAATACACAAGAACCCATATAATGTAGACCCCCTTGCCAGTCCATGAGATGAATAATACCTCAGAACCCATATAATGTAGACACCCTTGCCAGTCCATGAGATTAATAAAAATCAGAACCCATACAATGTAGACACCCTTGCCAGTCCATGAGATGAATATTAAATCAAAACCCATATATTGTAGACACCCTTGTCAGTCCGTGAGATTAATAATACATCAGAACCTGTACAATGTACAGCAGAACCCATGTCAGTCCATGAGATGAATAAAAAATCAGAAACCATGTAATGTAGATATACTTGTCAGTCCATGAGATGAATAATAAAATAGAACTCATATAATGTACACACCCCTGCCAGTCCATGAGATGAATATTAAATAAAAAACCATATATTTTAGACACCCTTGCCAGTCCTTTAGATTAATAATACACGAGAACACATATAATGTAGACCCCCTTGCCAGTCCATGAGATGAATAATAGACCAGAAACCATATAATGTAGACACCCTTGCCAATCCATGAGATGAATAATACACCAGAACCCATATAATGTAAACACCCTTGCCAGTCCATGAGATTAATAAAAATCAGAACCCATACAATGTAGACACCCTTGCCAGTCCATGAGATGAATATTAAATCAAAACCCATATATTGTAGACACATTTGTCAGTCAGTGAGATTAATAATACATCAGAACCCGTACAATGTAGACACCCTTGTCAGTCCATGAGATGAATAAAAAATCAGAACCCATGTAATGTAGATATACTTGTCAGTCCATGAGATGAATAATAAAATAGAACTCATATAATATACACACCCTTGCCAGTCCATGAGATGAATATTAAATAAAAAAACATATATTTTAGACACCATTGCTAGTCCTTTAGATTAATAATGCACGAGAACACATATAATGTAGACACCCTTGCCAGTCCATGAGATGAATAATAGAGCAGAACCCATATAATGTAGACACCCTTGCCAATCCATGAGATGAATAATACATCAGAACCCATATAATGTAGAAACCCTTGTCAGTCCATGAGATGAATAATGCATCAGAACCCATATAATGAAGACATCCTTGTCAGTCCATGAGATGAATAATACAGCAGAACCCATGTAATGTAGACACCCTTGTCAGTCCATGAGATGAATAATAAATCAGAACCCATATAATGTAGACATCCTTGACAGTCCATGAGATGAGTAATAAATGAGAACCCATATAATGTAGACATCCTTGTCAGTCCATGAGATGAATAATAAATCAGGACTCATATAATGAAAACACCATTGCCAGTCCATGAGATTAATAATACACCAGAACCCACATAATGTAGACACCCTTGCCAGTCCATGAGATTAATAATACATCAGAATCCATATATTGTAGACACCCTTGCGAGTCCATGGCCCTCATTACGACCCTGGCGGAGATCCATGGTGCAATTTGGACCATGGACCATGGCGCAGAGCTGCCAACTCCGCCATGGGGGTTGGCGGACTTACCGCCCCATTCCGAGGTTGGCGGGGCGGTTAGTCCCCAATCCCCATTTACCCTTCCCCATTCCCATTTCTGCCCCATAGGGTATAATGGGAGTGGGGAAGGCGTTAATTACGCCACCGTAAATTACGGTGGCGTAATTAACAAGAGGTCCCGTAGCACCATGGATTTTTCCGCCCGGAAAATCCGGGCGTAAAAATCACCATGGCGCTACGGAAAGTCGGAATATGGCGGAGAGGTACGCCATGCATTACGCTGGCGTAAACCCCTCTCCGCCAGGGTCATAATGAGGGCCCATGAGATTAATAATACACAAGAACCCATATAATGTAGACCCCCTTGCCAGTCCATGAGATGAATAATACCTCAGAACCCATATAATGTAGACACCCTTGCCAGTCCATGAGATTAATAAAAATCAGAACCCATACAATGCAGACACCCTTGCCAGTCCATGAGATGAATATTAAATCAAAACCCATATATTGTAGACACCCTTGTCAGTCCGTGAGATTAATAATACATCAGAACCTGTACAATGTACAGCAGAACCCATGTCAGTCCATGAGATGAATAAAAAATCAGAACCCATGTAATGTAGATATACTTGTCAGTCCATGAGATGAATAATAAAATAGAACTCATATAATGTACACACCCTTGCCAGTCCATGAGATGAATATTAAATAAAAAACATATATTTTAGACACCATTGCTAGTCCTTTAGATTAATAATGCACGAGAACACATATAATGTAGACACCCTTGCCAGTCCATGAGATGAATAATAGAGCAGAACCCATATAATGTAGACACCCTTGTCTATCCATGAGATGAATAATACATCAGAACCCATGTAATGTAGACACCCTTGCCAGTACATGAGATGAATAATACACAAGAACCCATATTATGTAAACACCCTTGCCAGACCATGAGATGAATAATAAATCAGAACCCATATAATGTAGACATCCTTGCCAGTCCATTAGATGAATAATACATCAAAAGTCATAAAATGTATACACTCTCACCAGTCCATAAAATGAATAAAAAATCAGTACCCATATAATGTAGACATCCATGTCAGTCCATGAGATGAATAATAAAAGAGAATTCATACAATGTAGACACCACTGCCAGTCCATGAGATGCATATTAAATCAAAACCCATATATTGGAGACACCGTTGCCAGTCCATGAGATTAATAATACATCAGAATCCATATAATGTAGACTCCCTTGCCAGTCCATGAGATGAATAATACAGCAGAACCCATGTAATGTAGACACCCTTGTCAGTCCATGAGATGAATAATAAATCAGAACCCATATAATGTAGACATCCTTGACAGTCCATGAGATGAATAATAAATGAGAACCCGTATAATGTAGACATCCTGGTCAGTCCATGAGATGAATAATAAATCAGAACTCATATAATGAAAACAACCTTGCCAGTCCATGAGATTAATAATACACCAGAACCCATATAATGTAGAGACCCTTGCCAGTCCATGAGATGAATAATACACCAGAACCCATATAATGTAGACACCCTTGCCAGTCCATGAGATGAATAATACATCAGAATCCATATATTGTAGACACCCTTGCGAGTCCATTAGATTAATAATACACAAGAACCCATATAATGTAGACCCCCTTGCCAGTCCACGAGATGAATAATACCTCAGAACCCATATAATGTAGACACCCTTGCCAGTCCATGAGATTAATAAAAATCAGAACCCATACAATGTAGACACCCTTGCCAGTCCATGAGATGAATATTAAATCAAAACCCATATATTGTAGACACCCTTGTCAGTCCGTGAGATTAATAATACATCAGAACCCGTACAATGTAGACACCCTTGTCAGTCCATGAGATGAATAACAAATCAGAACCCATGTAATGTAGATATACTTGTCAGTCCATGAGATGAATAATAAAATAGAACTCATATAATGTACACACCCCTGCCAGTCCATGAGATGAATATTAAATAAAAAACCATATAATGTAGACACCCTTGCCAGTCCATGAGATTAATAAAAATCAGAATCCATACAATGTAGACACCCTTGCCAGTCCATGAGATGAATATTAAATCAAACCCATATATTGTAGACACCCTTGTCAGTCCGTGAGATTAATAATACATCAGAACCTGTACAATGTACAGCAGAACCCATGTCAGTCCATGAGATGAATAAAAAATCAGAACCCATGTAATGTAGATATACTTGTCAGTCCATGAGATGAATAATAAAATAGAACTCATATAATGTACACACCCCTGCCAGTCCATGAGATGAATATTAAATAAAAAACCATATATTTTAGACACCCTTGCCAGTCCTTTAGATTAATAATGCACGAGAACACATATAATGTAGACCCCCTTGCCAGTCCATGAGATGAATAATAGACCAGAACCCATATAATGTAGACACCCTTGCCAATCCATGAGATGAATAATACACCAGAACCCATATAATGTAGACACCCTTGCCAGTCCAAAGAGATTAATAAAAATCAGAACCCATACAATGTAGACACCCTTGCCAGTCCATGAGATGAATATTAAATCAAAACCCATATATTGTAGACACCCTTGTCAGTCCGTGAGATTAATAATACATCAGAACCAGTACAATGTAGACACCCTTGTCAGTCCATGAGATGAATAAAAAATCAGAACCCATGTAATGTAGATATACTTGTCAGTCCATGAGATGAATAATAAAATAGAACTCATATAATGTACACACCCTTGCCAGTCCATGAGATGAATATTAAATAAAAAAACATATATTTTAGACACCATTGCTAGTCCTTTAGATTAATAATGCACGAGAACACATATAATGTAGACACCCTTGCCAGTCCATGAGATGACAAATAGAGCAGAACCCATATAATGTAGACACCCTTGCCAATCCATGAGATGAATAATACATCAGAACCCATGTAATGTAGACACCCTTGCCAGTACATGAGATGAATAATACACAAGAACCCATATTATGTAAACACCCTTGCCAGACCATGAGATGAATAATAAATCAGAACCCATATAATGTAGACATCCTTGCCAGTCCATTAGATGAATAATACATCAAAAGTCATAAAATGTATACACTCTCACCAGTCCATAAAATGAATAAAAAATCAGTACCCATATAATGTAGACATCCATGTCAGTCCATGAGATGAATAATAAAAGAGAATTCATACAATGTAGACACCACTGCCAGTCCATGAGATGCATATTAAATCAAAACCCATATATTGGAGACACCGTTGCCAGTCCATGAGATTAATAATACATCAGAATCCATATAATGTAGACTCCCTTGCCAGTCCATGAGATGAATAATACAGCAGAACCCATGTAATGTAGATACCCTTGTCAGTCCATGAGATGAATAATAAATCAGAACCCATATAATGTAGACATCCTTGACAGTCCATGAGATGAATAATAAATGAGAACCCATATAATGTAGACACTCTTGCCAGTCCATGAGATTAATAACAAATCAGAACCCATATATTGTAGACACCCTTGCCAGTCATGAGATCAATAATACATCAGAAACCATATAATGTAGGAACCTTTGTCAGTCCATGAGATGAATAATGCATCAGAACCCATATAATGAAGGCATCCTTGCCAGTCCATGAGATGAATAATACATCAGAACCCATATAATGTAGACATCCTTGTCAGTCCTTGAGATGAATAATAAATCAGAACCCATATAATGAAGACACCTGTTCCAGTCCATGAGATGAATAATAAATAAGAATCCATATAATGTAGACATCCTTTCCAGTCCATGAGATGAATAATACATCAGAACCCATATAATGTAGAAACCCTTGTCAGTCCATGAGATGAATAATGCATCAGAACCCATATAATGAAGACATCATTGTCAGTCCATGAGATGAATAATACAGCAGAACCCATGTAATGTAGACACCCTTGTCAGTCCATGAGATGAATAATAAATCAGAACCCATATAATGTAGACATCCTTGACAGTCCATGAGATGAATAATAAATGAGAACCCATATAATGTAGACATCCTTGTCAGTCCATGAGATGAATAATAAATCAGAACTCATATAATGAAAACACCCTTGCCAGTCCGTGAGATTAATAATACACCAGAACCCATATAATGTAGACCCCCTTGCCAGTCCATGAGATGAATAATACCTCAAAACCCATATAATGTAGACACCCTTGCCAGTCCATGAGATTAATAAAAATCAGAACCCATACAATGTAGACACCCTTGCCAGTCCATGAGATGAATATTAAATCAAAACCCATATATTGTAGACACCCTTGTCAGTCTGTGAGATTAATAATACATCAGAACCTGTACAATGTAGACACCCTTGTCAGTCCATGAGATGAATAAAAAATCAGAACCCATGTAATGTAGATAAACTTGTCAGTCCATGAGATGAAAAATAAAATAGAACTCATATAATGTACACACCCCTGCCAGTCCATGAGATGAATATTAAATAAAAAACCATATATTTTAGACACCCTTGCCAGTTCTTTAGATTAATAATGCACAAGAACACATATAATGTAGACACCCTTGCCAGTCCATGAGATGAATAATAGACCAGAACCCATATAATGTAGACACCCTTGCCAAGCCATGAGATGAATAATACACCAGAACCCATATAATGTAGACTCCCTTGCCAGTCCATGAGATGAATAATACCTCAGAACCCATATAATGTAGACACCCTTGCCAGTCCATGAGATTAATAAAAATCAGAACCCATATAATGAAGACACCCTTGCCAGTCCATGAGATGAATATTAAATCAAAACCCATATATTGTAGACACCCTTGTCAGTCTGTGAGATTAATAATACATCAGAACCCGTACAATGTAGACACCCTTGTCAGTCCATGAGATGAATAAAAAATCAGAACCCATGTAATGTAGATATACTTGTCAGTCCATGAGATGAATAATAAAATAGAACTCATATAATGTACACACCCCTGCCAGTCCATGAGATGAATATTAAATAAAAACCATATATTTGAGACACCCTTGCCAGTCCTTTAGATTAATAATGCACGAGAACACATATAATGTAGACACCCTTGCCAGTCCATGAGATGAATAATAGAGCAGAACCCATATAATGTAGACACCCTTGCCAATCCATGAGATGAATAATACATCAGAACCCATGTAATGTAGACACCCTTGCCAGTACATGAGATCAATAATACACAAGAACCCATATTATGTAAACACCCTTTCCAGTCCATGAGATGAATAATAAATCAGAACCCATATAATGTAGACATCCTTGCCAGTCCATTAGATGAATAATACATCAAAAGTCATAAAATGTATACACTCTTACCAGTCCATAAGATGAATAAAAAATCAGTACCCATATAATGTAGACATCCATGTCAGTCCATGAGATGAATAATAAAAGAGAATTCATACAATGTAGACACCACTGCCAGTCCATGAGATGAATATTAAATCAAAACACATATATTGTAGACACCGTTGCCAGTCCATGAGATTAATAATACATCAGAATCCATATAATGTAGACTCCCTTGCCAGTCCATGAGATGAATAATACAGCAGAACCCATGTAATGTAGACACCCTTGTCATTCCATGAGATGAATAATAAATCAGAACCCATATAATGTAGACATCCTTGACAGTCCATGAGATGAATAATAAATGAGAACCCATATAATGTAGACATCCTTGTCAGTCCATGAGATGAATATTAAATCAGAACACATATAATTGAGACACTCTTGCCAGTCCATGAGATTAATAACAAATCAGAACCCATATATTGTAGACACCCTTGCCAGTCATGAGATCAATAATACATCAGAAACCATATAATGTAGGAACCTTTGTCAGTCCATGAGATGAATAATGCATCAGAACCCATATAAGGAAGGCATCCTTGCCAGTCCATGAGATGAATAATACATCAGAACCCATATAATGTAGACATCCTTGTCAGTCCTTGAGCTGAATAATAAATCAGAACCCATATAATGTAGACATCCTTGACAGTCCATGAGATGAATAATAAATGAGAACCCATATAATGTAGACATCCTTGTCAGTCCATGAGATGAATAATAAATCAGAACTCATATAATGAAACACCCTTGCCAGTCCATGAGATTAATAATACACCAGAACCCATATAATGTAGACACCATTGCCAGTCCATGAGATGAATAATACATCAAAATCCATGTAATGTAGACACCCTTGTCAGTCCATGAGATGAATAATAAATCAGAACCCATATAATGAAGACATCCTTGTCAGTCCATGAGATGAATAATACAGCAGAACCCATGTAATGTAGACACCCTTGTCAGTCCATGAGATGAATAATAAATCAGAACCCATATAATGTAGACATCCTTGACAGTCCATGAGATGAATAATAAATGAGAACCCATATAATGTAGACATCCTTGTCAGTCCATGAGATGAATATTAAATAAAAAACCATATATTTTAGACACCCTTGCCAGTCCTTTAGATTAATAATGCACGAGAACACATATAATGTAGACACCCTTGCCAGTCCATGAGATGAATAATAGACCAGAACCCATATAATGTAGAAACCCTTGCCAATCCATGAGATGAATAATACACCAGAACCCATATAATGTAGACACCCTTGCCAGTCGATGAGATGAATAATACATCAGAATCCATATATTGTAGACACCCTTGCGAGTCCATGAGATTAATAATACACAAGAACCCATATAATGTAGACCCCCTTGCCAGTCCATGAGATGAATAATACCTCAGAACCCATATAATGTAGACACCCTTGCCAGTCCTTGAGATTAATAAAAATCAGAACCCATACAATGTAGACACCCTTGTCAGTCCATGAGATGAATATTAAATCAAAACCCATATATTGTAGACACCCTTGTCAGTCCGTGAGATTAATAATACATCAGAACCCGTACAATGTAGACACCCTTGTCAGTCCATGAGATGAATAAAAAATCAGAACCCATGTAATGTAGATATACTTGTCAGTCCATGAGATGAATAATAAAATAGAACTCATATAATGTACACACCCCTGCCAGTCCATGAGATGAATAGTAAATAAAAAACCATATATTTGAGACACCCTTGCCAGTCCTTTAGATTAATAATGCACGAGAACACATATAATGTAGACACCCTTGCCAGTCCATGAGATGAATAATAGAGCAGAACCCATATAATGTAGACACCCTTGCCAATCCATGAGATGAATAATACATCAGAACCCATGTAATGTAGACACCCTTGCCAGTACATGAGATCAATAATACACAAGAACCCATATTATGTAAACACCCTTTCCAGTCCATGAGATGAATAATAAATCAGAAATCATATAATGTAGACATCCGTGCCAGTCCATTAGATGAATAATACATCAAAAGTCATAAAATGTATACACTCTTACCAGTCCATAAGATGAATAGAAAATCAGTACCCATATAATGTAGACATCCATGTCAGTCCATGAGATGAATAATAAAAGAGAATTCATACAATGTAGACACCACTGCCAGTCCATGAGATGAATATTAAATCAAAACCCATATATTGTAGAGACCGTTGCCAGTCCATGAGATTAATAATACATCAGAATCCATATAATGTAGACTCCCTTGCCAGTCCATGAGATGAATAATACAGCAGAACCCATGTAATGTAGACACCCTTGTCAGTCCATGAGATGAATAATAAATCAGAACCCATATAATGTAGACATCCTTGACAGTCCATGAGATGAATAATAAATGAGAACCTATATAATGTAGACATCATTGTCAGTCCATGAGATGAATATTAAATCAGAACACATATAATTGAGACACTCTTGCCAGTCCATGAGATTAATAACAAATCAGAACCCATATATTGTAGACACCCTTGCCAGTCATGAGATCAATAATACATCAGAAACCATATAATGTAGGAACCTTTGTCAGTCCATGAGATGAATAATGCATCAGAACCCATATAATGAAGGCATCCTTGCCAGTCCATGAGATGAATAATACATCAGAACCCATATAATGTAGACATCCTTTCCAGTCCATGAGATGAATAATACATCAGAACCCATATAATGTAGAAACCCTTGTCAGTCCATGAGATAAATAATGCATCAGAACCCATATAATGTAGACATCCTTGACAGTCCATGAGATGAATAATAAATGAGAACCCATATAATGTAGACATCCTTGTCAGTCCATGAGATGAATAATAAATCAGGACTCATATAATGAAAACACCATTGCCAGTCCATGAGATTAATAATACACCAGAACCCATATAATGTAGACACCCTTGCCAGTCCATGAGATGAATAATACATCAGAATCCATATATTGTAGACACCCTTGCGAGTCCATGAGATTATTAATACACAAGAACCCATATAATGTAGACCCTCTTGCCAGTCCATGAGATGAATAATACCTCAGAACCCATATAATGTAGACATTCTTGCCAGTCCATGAGATTAATAAAAATCAGAACCCATACAATGTAGACACCCTTGCCAGTCCATGAGATGAATATTAAATCAAAACCCATATATTGTAGACACCCTTGTCAGTCCGTGAGATTAATAATACATCAGAACCTGTACAATGTAGACACCCTTGTCAGTCCATGAGATGAATAAAAAATCAGAACCCATGTAATGTAGATATACTTGTCAGTCCATGAGATGAATAATAAAATAGAACTCATATAATGTACACACCCCTGCCAGTCCATGAGATGAATATTAAATATAAAACCATATATTTTAGACACCCTTGCCAGTCCTTTAGATTAATAATGCACGAGAACACATATAATGTAGACACCCTTGCCAGTCCATGAGATGAATAATAGACCAGAACCCATATAATGTAGACACCCTTGCCAATCCATGAGATGAATAATACACCAGAACCCATATAATGTAGACACCCTTGCCAGTCCATGAGATTAATAAAAATCAGAACCCATACAATGTAGACACCCTTGCCAGTCCATGAGATGAATATTAAATCAAAACCCATATATTGTAGACACCCTTGTCAGTCCGTGAGATTAATAATACATCAGAACCCGTACAATGTAGACACCCTTGTCAGTCCATGAGATGAATAAAAAATCAGAACCCATATAATGTAGACATCCTTGACAGTCCATGAGATGAATAATAAATGAGAACCTATATAATGTAGACATCCTTGTCAGTCCATGAAATGAATATTAAATCAGAACACATATAATTGAGACACTCTTGCCAGTCCATGAGATTAATAACAAATCAGAACCCATATATTGTAGACACCCTTGCCAATCATGAGATCAATAATACATCAGAAACCACATAATGTAGGAACCTTTGTCAGTCCATGAGATGAATAATGCATCAGAACCCATATAATGAAGGCATCCTTGCCAGTCCATGAGATGAATAATACATCAGAACCCATATAATGTAGACATCCTTGTCAGTCCTTGAGATGAATAATAAATCAGAACCAATATAATGAAGATACCTGGTCCCGTCCATGAGATGTATAATAAATAAGAATCCATATAATGTAGACATCCTTTCCAGTCCATGAGATGAATAATACATCAGAACCCATATAATGTAGAAACCCTTGTCAGTCCATGAGATAAATAATGCATCAGAACCCATATAATGTAGACATCCTTGACAGTCCATGAGATGAATAATAAATGAGAACCCATATAATGTAGACATCCTTGTCAGTCCATGAGATGAATAATAAATCAGGACTCATATAATGAAAACACCATTGCCAGTCCATGAGATTAATAATACACCAGAACCCATATAATGTAGACACCCTTGCCAGTCCATGAGATGAATAATACATCAGAATCCATATATTGTAGACACCCTTGCGAGTCCATGAGATTATTAATACACAAGAACCCATATAATGTAGACCCTCTTGCCAGTCCATGAGATGAATAATACCTCAGAACCCATATAATGTAGACATTCTTGCCAGTCCATGAGATTAATAAAAATCAGAACCCATACAATGTAGACACCCTTGCCAGTCCATGAGATGAATATTAAATCAAAACCCATATATTGTAGACACCCTTGTCAGTCCGTGAGATTAATAATACATCAGAACCTGTACAATGTAGACACCCTTGTCAGTCCATGAGATGAATAAAAAATCAGAACCCATGTAATGTAGATATACTTGTCAGTCCATGAGATGAATAATAAAATAGAACTCATATAATGTACACACCCCTGCCAGTCCATGAGATGAATATTAAATATAAAACCATATATTTTAGACACCCTTGCCAGTCCTTTAGATTAATAATGCACGAGAACACATATAATGTAGACACCCTTGCCAGTCCATGAGATGAATAATAGACCAGAACCCATATAATGTAGACACCCTTGCCAATCCATGAGATGAATAATACACCAGAACCCATATAATGTAGACACCCTTGCCAGTCCATGAGATTAATAAAAATCAGAACCCATACAATGTAGACACCCTTGCCAGTCCATGAGATGAATATTAAATCAAAACCCATATATTGTAGACACCCTTGTCAGTCCGTGAGATTAATAATACATCAGAACCCGTACAATGTAGACACCCTTGTCAGTCCATGAGATGAATAAAAAATCAGAACCCATATAATGTAGACATCCTTGACAGTCCATGAGATGAATAATAAATGAGAACCTATATAATGTAGACATCCTTGTCAGTCCATGAAATGAATATTAAATCAGAACACATATAATTGAGACACTCTTGCCAGTCCATGAGATTAATAACAAATCAGAACCCATATATTGTAGACACCCTTGCCAATCATGAGATCAATAATACATCAGAAACCACATAATGTAGGAACCTTTGTCAGTCCATGAGATGAATAATGCATCAGAACCCATATAATGAAGGCATCCTTGCCAGTCCATGAGATGAATAATACATCAGAACCCATATAATGTAGACACCCTTGCCAGTCCATGAGATGAATATTAAATCAAAACCCATATATTGTAGACACCCTTGTCAGTCCGTGAGATTAATAATACATCAGAACCCGTACAATGTAGACACCCTTGTCAGTCCATGAGATGAATAAAAAATCAGAACCCATGTAATGTAGATATACTTGTCAGTCCATGAGATGAATAATAAAATAGAACTCATATAATGTACACACCCCTGCCAGTCCATGAGATGAATATTAAATAAAAAAAACATATATTTTAGACACCATTGCTAGTCCTTTAGATTAATAATGCACGAGAACACATATAATGTAGACACCCTTGCCAGTCCATGAGATGAATAATAGAGCAGAACCCATATAATGTAGACACCCTTGCCAATCCATGAGATGAATAATACATCAGAACCCATGTAATGTAGACACCCTTGCCAGTACATGAGATGAATAATACACAAGAACCCATATTATGTAAACACCCTTGCCAGACCATGAGATGAATAATAAATCAGAACCCATATAATGTAGACATCCTTGCCAGTCCATTAGATGAATAATACATCAAAAGTCATAAAATGTATACACTCTCACCAGTCCATAAAATGAATAAAAAATCAGTACCCATATAATGTAGACATCCATGTCAGTCCATGAGATGAATAATAAAAGAGAATTCATACAATGTAGACACCACTGCCAGTCCATGAGATGAATATTAAATCAAAACCCATATATTGGAGACACCGTTGCCAGTCCATGAGATTAATAATACATCAGAATCCATATAATGTAGACTCCCTTGCCAGTCCATGAGATGAATAATACAGCAGAACCCATGTGATGTAAACACCCTTGTCAGTCCATGAGATGAATAATAAATCAGAACCCATATAATGTATACATCCTTGACAGTCCATGAGATGAATAATAAATTAGAACCCATATAATGTAGACATCCTTGTCAGTCCATGAGATGAATATTAAATCAGAACACATATAATTGAGACACTCTTGCCAGTCCATGAGATTAATAACAAATAAGAACCCATATATTGTAGACACCCTTGCCAGTCATGAGATCAATAATACATCAGAAACCACATAATGTAGGAACTTTTGTCAGTCCATGAGATGAATAATGCATCAGAACCCATATAATGAAGGCATCCTTGCCAGTCCATGAGATGAATAATACATCAGAACCCATATAATGTAGACATCCTTGTCAGTCCTTGAGATGAATAATAAATCAGAACCCATATAATGAAGACACCTGTGCCAGTCCATGAGATGAATAATAAATAAGAATCCATATAATGTAGACATCCTTTCCAGTCCATGAGATGAATAATACATCAGAACCCATATAATGTAGAAACCCTTGTCAGTCCATGAGATGAATAATGCATCAGAACCCATATAATGAAGACATCATTGTCAGTCCATGAGATGAATAATACAGCAGAACCCATGTAATGTAGACACGCTTGTCAGTCCATGAGATGAATAATAAATCAGAACCCATATAATGTAGACATCCTTGACAGTCCATGAGATGAATAATACATGAGAACCCATATAATGTAGACATCCTTGTCAGTCCATGAGATGAATAATAAATCAGAACTCATATAATGAAAACACCCTTGCCAGTCCATGAGATTAATAATACACCAGAACCCATATAATGTAGGCACCCTTGCCAGTCCATGAGATGAATAATACATCAGAATCCATATATTGTAGACACCCTTGCTAGTCCATGAGATTAATAATACACAAGAACCCATATAATGTAGACCCCCTTGCCAGTCCATGAGATGAATAATACCTCAAAACCCATATGATGTAGACACCCTTGCCAGTCCATGAGATTAATAAAAATCAGAACCCATACAATGTAGACACCCTTGCCAGTCCATGAGATGAATAAAAAATCAGAACCCATGTAATGTAGATATACTTGTCAGTCCATGAGATGAAAAATAAAATAGAACTCATATAATGTACACACCCCTGCCAGTCCATGAGATGAATATTAAATAAAAAAACATATATTTTAGACACCCTTGCCAGTTCTTTAGATTAATAATGCACAAGAACACATATAATGTAGACACCCTTGCCAGTCCATGAGATGAATAATAGACCAGAACCCATATAATGTAGACACCCTTGCCAATCCATGAGATGAATAATACACCAGAACCCATATAATGTAGACACCCTTGCCAGTCCATGAGATTAATAAAAATCAGAACCCATACAATGTAGACACCCTTGCCAGTCCATGAGATTAATAATACACCAGAACCCATATAATGTAGACACCCTTGCCAGTCCATGAGATGAATAATACATCAGAATCCATATATTGTAGACACCCTTGCGAGTCCATGAGATTAATAATACACAAGAACCCATATAATGTAGACCCCCTTGCCAGTCCATGAGATGAATAATACCTCAGAACCCATATAATGTAGACACCCTTGCCAGTCAATGAGATTAATAAAAATCAGAACCCATACAATGTAGACACCCTTGCCAGTCCATGAGATGAATATTAAATCAAAACCCATATATTGTAGACACCCTTGTCAGTCTGTGAGATTAATAATACATCAGAACCCGTACAATGTAGACACCCTTGTCAGTCCATGAGATGAATAAAAAATCAGAACCCATGTAATGTAGATATACTTGTCAGTCAATGAGATGAATATTAAAATAGAACTCATATAATGTACACACCCCTGCCAGTCCATGAGATGAATATTAAATAAAAAACCATATATTTGAGACCCCCTTGCCAGTCCTTTAGATTAATAATGCACGAGAACACATATAATGTAGACACCCTTGCCAGTCCATGAGATGAATAATAGAGCAGAACACATATAATGTAGACACCCTTGCCAATCCACGAGATGAATAATACATCAGAACCCATGTATTGTAGACACCCTTGCGAGTCCATGAGATTAATAATACACAAGAACCCATATAATGTAGACCCCCTTGCCAGTCCATGAGATGAATAATACCTCAGAACCCATATAATGTAGACACCCTTGCCAGTCCATGAGATTAATAAAAATCAGAACCCATACAATGTAGACACCCTTGCCAGTCCATGAGATGAATATTAAATCAAAACCCATATATTGTAGACACCCTTGTCAGTCTGTGAGATTAATAATACATCAGAACCCGTACAATGTAGACACCCTTGTCAGTCCATGAGATGAATAAAAAATCAGAACCCATGTAATGTAGATATACTTGTCAGTCCATGAGATGAATATTAAAATAGAACTCATATAATGTACACACCCCTGCCAGTCCATGAGATGAATATTAAATAAAAAACCATATATTTGAGACCCCCTTGCCAGTCCTTTAGATTAATAATGCACGAGAACACATATAATGTAGACACCCTTGCCAGTCCATGAGATGAATAATAGAGCAGAACACATATAATGTAGACACCCTTGCCAATCCACGAGATGAATAATACATCAGAACCCATGTAATGTACACACCCTTGCCAGTACATGAGATGAATAATACACAAGAACCCATATTATGTAAACACCCTTGCCAGTCCATGAGATGAATAATAAATCAGAACCCATATAATGAAGACATCCTTGCCAGTCCATTAGATGAATAATACATCAAAAGTCATAAAATGTATACACTCTTACCAGTCCATAAGATGAATAAAAAATCAGTACCCATATAATGTAGACATCCTTGTCAGTCCATGAGATGAATATTAAATCAGAACACATATAATTGAGACACTCTTGCCAGTCCATGAGATTAATAACAAATCAGAACCCATATATTGTAGACACCCTTGCCAGTCTTGAGATCAATAATACATCAGAAACCATATAATGTAGGAACCTTTGTCAGTCCATGAGATGAATAATGCATCAGAACCCATATAAGGAAGGCATCCTTGCCAGTCCATGAGATGAATAATACATCAGAACCCATATAATGTAGACATCCTTGTCAGTCCTTGAGCTGAATAATAAATCAGAACCCATATAATGTAAACATCCTTGACAGTCCATGAGATGAATAATAAATGAGAACCCATATAATGTAGACATCCTTGTCAGTCCATGAGATGAATAATAAATCAGAACTCATATAATGAAACACCCTTGCCAGTCCATGAGATTAATAATACACCAGAACCCATATAATGTAGACACCATTGCCAGTCCATGAGATGAATAATACATCAAAATCCATGTAATGTAGACACCCTTGTCAGTCCATGAGATGAATAATAAATCAGAACCCATATAATGTAGACATCCTTGACAGTCCATGAGATGAATAATAAATGAGAACCCATATAATGAAGACATCCTTGTCAGTCCATGAGATGAATAATACAGCAGAACCCATGTAATGTAGACACCCTTGTCAGTCCATGAGATGAATAATAAATCAGAACCCATATAATGTAGACATCCTTGACAGTCCATGAGATGAATAATAAATGAGAACCTATATAATGTAGACATCCTTGTCAGTCCATGAGATGAATATTAAATAAAAAACCATATATTTTAGACACCCTTGCCAGTCCTTTAGATTAATAATGCACGAGAACACATATAATGTAGACACCCTTGCCAGTCCATGAGATGAATAATAGACCAGAACCCATATAATGTAGACACCCTTGCCAATCCATGAGATGAATAATACACCAGAACCCATATAATGTAGACACCCTTGCCAGTCGATGAGATGAATAATACATCAGAATCCATATATTGTAGACACCCTTGCGAGTCCATGAGATTAATAATACACAAGAACCCATATAATGTAGACCCCCTTGCCAGTCCATGAGATGAATAATACCTCAGAACCCATATAATGTAGACACCCTTGCCAGTCCTTGAGATTAATAAAAATCAGAACCCATACAATGTAGACACCCTTGCCAGTCCATGAGATGAATATTAAATCAAAACCCATATATTGTAGACACCCTTGTCAGTCCGTGAGATTAATAATACATCAGAACCCGTACAATGTAGACACCCTTGTCAGTCCATGAGATGAATAAAAAATCAGAACCCATGTAATGTAGATATACTTGTCAGTCCATGAGATGAATAATAAAATAGAACTCATATAATGTACACACCCCTGCCAGTCCATGAGATGAATATTAAATAAAAAAAACATATATTTTAGACACCATTGCTAGTCCTTTAGATTAATAATGCACGAGAACACATATAATGTAGACACCCTTGCCAGTCCATGAGATGAATAATAGAGCAGAACCCATATAATGTAGACACCCTTGCCAATCCATGAGATGAATAATACATCAGAACCCATGTAATGTAGACACCCTTGCCAGTACATGAGATGAATAATACACAAGAACCCATATTATGTAAACACCCTTGCCAGACCATGAGATGAATAATAAATCAGAACCCATATAATGTAGACATCCTTGCCAGTCCATTAGATGAATAATACATCAAAAGTCATAAAATGTATACACTCTCACCAGTCCATAAAATGAATAAAAAATCAGTACCCATATAATGTAGACATCCATGTCAGTCCATGAGATGAATAATAAAAGAGAATTCATACAATGTAGACACCACTGCCAGTCCATGAGATGAATATTAAATCAAAACCCATATATTGGAGACACCGTTGCCAGTCCATGAGATTAATAATACATCAGAATCCATATAATGTAGACTCCCTTGCCAGTCCATGAGATGAATAATACAGCAGAACCCATGTGATGTAGACACCCTTGTCAGTCCATGAGATGAATAATAAATCAGAACCCATATAATGTATACATCCTTGACAGTCCATGAGATGAATAATAAATTAGAACCCATATAATGTAGACATCCTTGTCAGTCCATGAGATGAATATTAAATCAGAACACATATAATTGAGACACTCTTGCCAGTCCATGAGATTAATAACAAATCAGAACCCATATATTGTAGACACCCTTGCCAGTCATGAGATCAATAATACATCAGAAACCATATAATGTAGGAACTTTTGTCAGTCCATGAGATGAATAATGCATCAGAACCCATATAATGAAGGCATCCTTGCCAGTCCATGAGATGAATAATACATCAGAACCCATATAATGTAGACATCCTTGTCAGTCCTTGAGATGAATAATAAATCAGAACCCATATAATGAAGACACCTGTGCCAGTCCATGAGATGAATAATAAATAAGAATCCATATAATGTAGACATCCTTTTCAGTCCATGAGATGAATAATACATCAGAACCCATATAATGTAGAAACCCTTGTCAGTCCATGAGATGAATAATGCATCAGAACCCATATAATGAAGACATCATTGTCAGTCCATGAGATGAATAATACAGCAGAACCCATGTAATGTAGACACGCTTGTCAGTCCATGAGATGAATAATAAATCAGAACCCATATAATGTAGACATCCTTGACAGTCCATGAGATGAATAATACATGAGAACCCATATAATGTAGACATCCTTGTCAGTCCATGAGATGAATAATAAATCAGAACTCATATAATGAAAACACCCTTGCCAGTCCATGAGATTAATAATACACCAGAACCCATATAATGTAGGCACCCTTGCCAGTCCATGAGATGAATAATACATCAGAATGCATATATTGTAGACACCCTTGCTAGTCCATGAGATTAATAATACACAAGAACCCATATAATGTAGACCCCCTTGCCAGTCCATGAGATGAATAATACCTCAAAACCCATATAATGTAGACACCCTTGCCAGTCCATGAGATTAATAAAAATCAGAACCCATACAATGTAGACACCCTTGCCAGTCCATGAGATGAATAAAAAATCAGAACCCATGTAATGTAGATATACTTGTCAGTCCATGAGATGAAAAATAAAATAGAACTCATATAATGTACACACCCCTGCCAGTCCATGAGATGAATATTAAATAAAAAAACATATATTTTAGACACCCTTGCCAGTTCTTTAGATTAATAATGCACAAGAACACATATAATGTAGACACCCTTGCCAGTCCATGAGATGAATAATAGACCAGAACCCATATAATGTAGACACCCTTGCCAATCCATGAGATGAATAATACACCAGAACCCATATAATGTAGACACCCTTGCCAGTCCATGAGATTAATAAAAATCAGAACCCATACAATGTAGACACCCTTGCCAGTCCATGAGATTAATAATACACCAGAACCCATATAATGTAGACACCCTTGCCAGTCCATGAGATGAATAATACATCAGAATCCATATATTGTAGACACCCTTGCGAGTCCATGAGATTAATAATACACAAGAACCCATATAATGTAGACCCCCTTGCCAGTCCATGAGATGAATAATACCTCAGAACCCATATAATGTAGACACCCTTGCCAGTCCATGAGATTAATAAAAATCAGAACCCATACAATGTAGACACCCTTGCCAGTCCATGAGATGAATATTAAATCAAAACCCATATATTGTAGACACCCTTGTCAGTCTGTGAGATTAATAATACATCAGAACCCGTACAATGTAGACACCCTTGTCAGTCCATGAGATGAATAAAAAATCAGAACCCATGTAATGTAGATATACTTGTCAGTCCATGAGATGAATATTAAAATAGAACTCATATAATGTACACACCCCTGCCAGTCCATGAGATGAATATTAAATAAAAAACCATATATTTGAGACCCCCTTGCCAGTCCTTTAGATTAATAATGCACGAGAACACATATAATGTAGACACCCTTGCCAGTCCATGAGATGAATAATAGAGCAGAACACATATAATGTAGACACCCTTGCCAATCCACGAGATGAATAATACATCAGAACCCATGTATTGTAGACACCCTTGCGAGTCCATGAGATTAATAATACACAAGAACCCATATAATGTAGACCCCCTTGCCAGTCCATGAGATGAATAATACCTCAGAACCCATATAATGTAGACACCCTTGCCAGTCCATGAGATTAATAAAAATCAGAACCCATACAATGTAGACACCCTTGCCAGTCCATGAGATGAATATTAAATCAAAACCCATATATTGTAGACACCCTTGTCAGTCTGTGAGATTAATAATACATCAGAACCCGTACAATGTAGACACCCTTGTCAGTCCATGAGATGAATAAAAAATCAGAACCCATGTAATGTAGATATACTTGTCAGTCCATGAGATGAATATTAAAATAGAACTCATATAATGTACACACCCCTGCCAGTCCATGAGATGAATATTAAATAAAAAACCATATATTTGAGACCCCCTTGCCAGTCCTTTAGATTAATAATGCACGAGAACACATATAATGTAGACACCCTTGCCAGTCCATGAGATGAATAATAGAGCAGAACACATATAATGTAGACACCCTTGCCAATCCACGAGATGAATAATACATCAGAACCCATGTAATGTACACACCCTTGCCAGTACATGAGATGAATAATACACAAGAACCCATATTATGTAAACACCCTTGCCAGTCCATGAGATGAATAATAAATCAGAACCCATATAATGAAGACATCCTTGCCAGTCCATTAGATGAATAATACATCAAAAGTCATAAAATGTATACACTCTTACCAGTCCATAAGATGAATAAAAAATCAGTACCCATATAATGTAGACATCCTTGTCAGTCCATGAGATGAATATTAAATCAGAACACATATAATTGAGACACTCTTGCCAGTCCATGAGATTAATAACAAATCAGAACCCATATATTGTAGACACCCTTGCCAGTCATGAGATCAATAATACATCAGAAACCATATAATGTAGGAACCTTTGTCAGTCCATGAGATGAATAATGCATCAGAACCCATATAAGGAAGGCATCCTTGCCAGTCCATGAGATGAATAATACATCAGAACCCATATAATGTAGACATCCTTGTCAGTCCTTGAGCTGAATAATAAATCAGAACCCATATAATGTAGACATCCTTGACAGTCCATGAGATGAATAATAAATGAGAACCCATATAATGTAGACATCCTTGTCAGTCCATGAGATGAATAATAAATCAGAACTCATATAATGAAACACCCTTGCCAGTCCATGAGATTAATAATACACCAGAACCCATATAATGTAGACACCATTGCCAGTCCATGAGATGAATAATACATCAAAATCCATGTAATGTAGACACCCTTGTCAGTCCATGAGATGAATAATAAATCAGAACCCATATAATGTAGACATCCTTGACAGTCCATGAGATGAATAATAAATGAGAACCCATATAATGAAGACATCCTTGTCAGTCCATGAGATGAATAATACAGCAGAACCCATGTAATGTAGACACCCTTGTCAGTCCATGAGATGAATAATAAATCAGAACCCATATAATGTAGACATCCTTGACAGTCCATGAGATGAATAATAAATGAGAACCCATATAATGTAGACATCCTTGTCAGTCCATGAGATGAATATTAAATAAAAAACCATATATTTTAGACACCCTTGCCAGTCCTTTAGATTAATAATGCACGAGAACACATATAATGTAGACACCCTTGCCAGTCCATGAGATGAATAATAGACCAGAACCCATATAATGTAGACACCCTTGCCAATCCATGAGATGAATAATACACCAGAACCCATATAATGTAGACACCCTTGCCAGTCGATGAGATGAATAATACATCAGAATCCATATATTGTAGACACCCTTGCGAGTCCATGAGATTAATAATACACAAGAACCCATATAATGTAGACCCCCTTGCCAGTCCATGAGATGAATAATACCTCAGAACCCATATAATGTAGACACCCTTGCCAGTCCTTGAGATTAATAAAAATCAGAACCCATACAATGTAGACACCCTTGCCAGTCCATGAGATGAATATTAAATCAAAACCCATATATTGTAGACACCCTTGTCAGTCCGTGAGATTAATAATACATCAGAACCCGTACAATGTAGACACCCTTGTCAGTCCATGAGATGAATAAAAAATCAGAACCCATGTAATGTAGATATACTTGTCAGTCCCTGAGATGAATAATAAAATAGAACTCATATAATGTACACACCCCTGCCAGTCCATGAGATGAATAGTAAATAAAAAACCATATATTTGAGACACCCTTGCCAGTCCTTTAGATTAATAATGCACGAGAACACATATAATGTAGACACCCTTGCCAGTCCATGAGATGAATAATAGAGCAGAACCCATATAATGTAGACACCCTTGCCAATCCATGAGATGAATAATACATCAGAACCCATGTAATGTAGACACCCTTGCCAGTACATGAGATCAATAATACACAAGAACCCATATTATGTAAACACCCTTTCCAGTCCATGAGATGAATAATAAATCAGAACCCGTATAATGTAGACATCCTTGCCAGTCCATTAGATGAATAATACATCAAAAGTCATAAAATTTATACACTCTTACCAGTCCATAAGATGAATAGAAAATCAGTACCCATATAATGTAGACATCCATGTCAGTCCATGAGATGAATAATAAAAGAGAATTCATACAATGTAGACACCACTGCCAGTCCATGAGATGAATATTAAATCAAAACCCATATATTGTAGAGACCGTTGCCAGTCCATGAGATTAATAATACATCAGAATCCATATAATGTAGACTCCCTTGCCAGTCCATGAGATGAATAATACAGCAGAACCCATGTAATGTAGACACCCTTGTCAGTCCATGAGATGAATAATAAATCAGAACCCATATAATGTAGACATCCTTGACAGTCCATGAGATGAATAATAAATGAGAACCTATATAATGTAGACATCATTGTCAGTCCATGAGATGAATATTAAATCAGAACACATATAATTGAGACACTCTTGCCAGTCCATGAGATTAATAACAAATCAGAACCCATATATTGTAGACACCCTTGCCAGTCATGAGATCAATAATACATCAGAAACCATATAATGTAGGAACCTTTGTCAGTCCATGAGATGAATAATGCATCAGAACCCATATAATGAAGGCATCCTTGCCAGTCCATGAGATGAATAATACATCAGAACCCATATAATGTAGACATCCTTGTCAGTCCTTGAGATACATAATGCATCAGAACCCATATAATGAAGACATCCTTGTCAGTCCATGAGATGAATAATACAGCAGAACCCATGTAATGTAGACACCCTTGTCAGTCCATGAGATGAATAATAAATCAGAACCCATATAATGTAGACATCCTTGACAGTCCATGAGATGAATAATAAATCAGAACCAATATAATGAAGATACCTGGTCCCGTCCATGAGATGTATAATAAATAAGAATCCATATAATGTAGACATCCTTTCCAGTCCATGAGATGAATAATACATCAGAACCCATATAATGTAGAAACCCTTGTCAGTCCATGAGATACATAATGCATCAGAACCCATATAATGAAGACATCCTTGTCAGTCCATGAGATGAATAATACAGCAGAACCCATGTAATGTAGACACCCTTGTCAGTCCATGAGATGAATAATAAATCAGAACCCATATAATGTAGACATCCTTGACAGTCCATGAGATGAATAATAAATGAGAACCCATATAATGTAGACATCCTTGTCAGTCCATGA
This sequence comes from Ambystoma mexicanum, assembly GCF_040938575.1. NCBI lineage: Eukaryota > Metazoa > Chordata > Amphibia > Caudata > Ambystomatidae > Ambystoma > Ambystoma mexicanum. Next base: position 1,365,738,929 of record NC_090933.1, read on the forward strand.
GATGAATAATAAATCAGGACTCATATAATGAAAACACCATTGCCAGTCCATGAGATTAATAATACACCAGAACCCATATAATGTAGACACCCTTGCCAGTCCATGAGATGAATAATACATCAGAATCCATATATTGTAGACACCCTTGCGAGTCCATGAGATTAATAATACACAAGAACCCATATAATGTAGACCCTCTTGCCAGTCCATGAGATGAATAATACCTCAGAACCCATATAATGTAGACATTCTTGCCAGTCCATGAGATTAATAAAAATCAGAACCCATACAATATAGACACCCTTGCCAGTCCATGAGATGAATATTAAATCAAAACCTATATATTGTAGACACACTTGTCAGTCCGTGAGATTAATAATACATCAGAACCTGTACAATGTAGACACCCTTGTCAGTCCATGAGATGAATAAAAAATCAGAACCCATGTAATGTAGATATACTTGTCAGTCCATGAGATGAATAATAAAATAGAACTCATATAATGTACACACCCCTGCCAGTCCATGAGATGAATATTAAATATAAAACCATATATTTTAGACACCCTTGCCAGTCCTTTAGATTAATAATGCATGAGAACACATATAATGTAGACACCCTTGCCAGTCCATGAGATGAATAATAGACCAGAACCCAAATAATGTAGACACCCTTGCCAATCCATGAGATGAATAATACACCAGAACCCATATAATGTAGACACCCTTGCCAGTCCATGAGATTAATAAAAATCAGAACCCATACAATGTAGACACCCTTGCCAGTCCATGAGATGAATATTAAATCAAAACCCATATATTGTAGACACCCTTGTCAGTCCGTGAGATTAATAATACATCAGAACCCGTACAATGTAGACACCCTTGTCAGTCCATGAGATGAATAAAAAATCAGAACCCATATAATGTAGACATCCTTGACAGTCCATGAGATGAATAATAAATGAGAACCTATATAATGTAGACATCCTTGTCAGTCCATGAAATGAATATTAAATCAGAACACATATAATTGAGACACTCTTGCCAGTCCATGAGATTAATAACAAATCAGAACCCATATATTGTAGACACCCTTGCCAGTCATGAGATCAATAATACATCAGAAACCACATAATGTAGGAACCTTTGTCAGTCCATGAGATGAATAATGCATCAGAACCCATATAATGAAGGCATCCTTGCCAGTCCATGAGATGAATAATACATCAGAACCCATATAATGTAGACATCCTTGTCAGTCCTTGAGATGAATAATAAATCAGAACCAATATAATGAAAACACCTGGTCCCGTCCATGAGATGAATAATAAATAAGAATCCATATAATGTAGACATCCTTTCCAGTCCATGAGATGAATAATACATCAGAACCCATATAATGAAGACATCCTTGTCAGTCCATGAGATGAATAATACAGCAGAACCCATGTAATGTAGACACCCTTGTCAGTCCATGAGATGAATAATAAATCAGAACCCATATAATGTAGACATCCTTGACAGTCCATGAGATGAATAATAAATGAGAACCCATATAATGTAGACATCCTTGTCAGTCCATGAGATGAATAATAAATCAGGACTCATATAATGAAAACACCATTGCCAGGCCATGAGATTAATAATACACCAGAACCCATATAATGTAGACACCCTTGCCAGTCCATGAGATTAATAAAAATCAGAACCCATACAATGTAGACCCCCTTGCCAGTCCATGAGATGAATATTAAATCAAAACCCATATATTGTAGACACCCTTGTCAGTCCGTGAGATTAATAATACATCAGAACCTGTACAATGTAGACACCCTTGTCAGTCCATGAGATGAATAAAAAATCAGAACCCATGTAATGTAGATATACTTGTCAGTCCATGAGATGAATAATAAAATAGAACTCATATAATGTACACACCCCTGCCAGTCCATGAGATGAATATTAAATAAAAAACCATATATTTTAGACACCCTTGCCAGTCCTTTAGATTAATAATGCACGAGAACACATATAATGTAGACACCCTTGCCAGTCCATGAGATGAATAATAGACCAGAACCCATATAATGTAGACACCCTTGCCAATCCATGAGATGAATAATACACCAGAACCCATATAATGTGGACACCCTTACCAGTCCATGAGATTAATAAAAATCAGCACCCATACAATGTAGACACCCTTGCCAGTCCATGAGATGAATATTAAATCAAAACCCATATATTGTAGACACCCTTGTCAGTCCGTGAGATTAATAATACATCAGAACCCGTACAATGTAGACACCCTTGTCAGTCCATGAGATGAATAAAAAATCAGAACCCATGTAATGTAGATATACTTGTCAGTCCATGAGATGAATAATAAAATAGAACTCATATAATGTACACACCCCTGCCAGTCCATGAGATGAATATTAAATAAAAAAAACATATATTTTAGACACCATTGCTAGTCCTTTAGATTAATAATGCACGAGAACACATATAATGTAGACACCCTTGCCAGTCCATGAGATGAATAATAGAGCAGAACCCATATAATGTAGACACCCTTGCCAATCCATGAGATGAATAATACATCAGAACCCATGTAATGTAGACACCCTTGCCAGTACATGAGATGAATAATACACAAGAACCCATATTATGTAAACACCCTTGCCAGACCATGAGATGAATAATAAATCAGAACCCATATAATGTAGACATCCTTGCCAGTCCATTAGATGAATAATACATCAAAAGTCATAAAATGTATACACTCTCACCAGTCCATAAAATGAATAAAAAATCAGTACCCATATAATGTAGACATCCATGTCAGTCCATGAGATGAATAATAAAAGAGAATTCATACAATGTAGACACCACTGCCAGTCCATGAGATGAATATTAAATCAAAACCCATATTTTGGAGACACCGTTGCCAGTCCATGAGATTAATAATACATCAGAATCCATATAATGTAGACTCCCTTGCCAGTCCATGAGATGAATAATACAGCAGAACCCATGTAATGTAGACACCCTTGTCAGTCCATGAGATGAATAATAAATCAGAACCCATATAATGTATACATCCTTGACAGTCCATGAGATGAATAATAAATTAGAACCCATATAATGTAGACATCCTTGTCAGTCCATGAGATGAATATTAAATCAGAACACATATAATGGAGACACTCTTGCCAGTCCATGAGATTAATAACAAATCAGAACCCATATATTGTAGACACCCTTGCGAGTCATGAGATCAATAATACATCAGAAACCATATAATGTAGGAACTTTTGTCAGTCCATGAGATGAATAATGCATCAGAACCCATATAATGAAGGCATCCTTGCCAGTCCATGAGATGAATAATACATCAGAACCCATATAATGTAGACATCCTTGTCAGTCCTTGAGATGAATAATAAATCAGAACCCATATAATGAAGACACCTGTTCCAGTCCATGAGATGAATAATAAATAAGAATCCATATAATGTAGACATCCTTTCCAGTCCATGAGATGAATAATACATCAGAACCCATTTAATGTAGAAACCCTTGTCAGTCCATGAGATGAATAATGCATCAGAACCCATATAATGAAGACATCCTTGTCAGTCCATGAGATGAATAATACAGCAGAACCCATGTAATGTAGACACCCTTGTCAGTCCATGAGATGAATAATAAATCAGAACCCATATAATGTAGACATCCTTGACAGTCCATGAGATGAATAATAAATGAGAACCCATATAATGTAGACATCCTTGTCAGTCCATGAGATGAATAATAAATCAGAACTCATATAATGAAAACACCCTTGCCAGTCCATGAGATTAATAATACACCAGAACCCATATAATGTAGGCACCCTTGCCAGTCCATGAGATGAAAAATAAAATAGAACTCATATAATGTACACACCCCTGCCAGTCCATGAGATGAATATTAAATAAAAAAACATATATTTTAGAAACCCTTGCCAGTTCTTTTGATTAATAATGCACAAGAACACATATAATGTAGACACCCTTGCCAGTCCATGAGATGAATAATAGACCAGAACCCTTATAATGTAGACACCCTTGCCAATCCATGAGATGAATAATACACCAGAACCCATATAATGTAGACACCCTTGCCAGTCCATGAGATTAATAAAAATCAGAACCCATACAATGTAGACACCCTTGCCAGTCCATGAGATTAATAATACACCAGAACCCATATAATGTAGACACCCTTGCCAGTCCATGAGATGAATAATACATCAGAATCCATATATTGTAGACACCCTTGCGAGTCCATGAGATTAATAATACACAAGAACCCATATAATGTAGACCCCCTTGCCAGTCCATGAGATGAATAATACCTCAGAACCCATATAATGTAGACACCCTTGCCAGTCCATGAGATTAATAAAAATCAGAACCCATACAATGTAGACACCCTTGCCAGTCCATGAGATGAATATTAAATCAAAACCCATATATTGTAGACACCCTTGTCAGTCTGTGAGATTAATAATACATCAGAACCCGTACAATGTAGACACCCTTGTCAGTCCATGAGATGAATAAAAAATCAGAACCCATGTAATGTAGATATACTTGTCAGTCCATGAGATGAATATTAAAATAGAACTCATATAATGTACACACCCCTGCCAGTCCATGAGATGAATATTAAATAAAAAACCATATATTTGAGACCCCCTTGCCAGTCCTTTAGATTAATAATGCACGAGAACACATATAATGTAGACACCCTTGCCAGTCCATGAGATGAATAATAGAGCAGAACACATATAATGTAGACACCCTTGCCAATCCACGAGATGAATAATACATCAGAACCCATGTAATGTACACACCCTTGCCAGTACATGAGATGAATAATACACAAGAACCCATATTATGTAAACACCCTTGCCAGTCCATGAGATGAATAATAAATCAGAACCCATATAATGAAGACATCCTTGCCAGTCCATTAGATGAATAATACATCAAAAGTCATAAAATGTATACACTCTTACCAGTCCATAAGATGAATAAAAAATCAGTACCCATATAATGTAGACATCCATGTCAGTCCATGAGATGAATAATAAAAGAGAATTCATACAATGTAGACACCACTGCCAGTCCATGAGATGAATATTAAATCAAAACCCATATATTGTAGACACCGTTGCCAGTCCATGAGATTAATAATACATCAGAATCCATATAATGTAGACTCCCTTGCCAGTCCATGAGATGAATAATACAGCAGAACCCATGTAATGTAGACACCCTTGTCAGTCCAGGAGATGAATAATAAATCAGAACCCATATAATGTAGACATCCTTGACAGTCCATGAGATGAATAATAAATGAGAACCCATATAATGTAGACATCCTTGTCAGTCCATGAGATGAATATTAAATCAGAACACATATAATTGAGACACTCTTGCCAGTCCATGAGATTAATAACAAATCAGAACCCATATATTGTAGACACCCTTGCCAGTCATGAGATCAGTAATACATCAGAAACCATATAATGTAGGAACCTTTGTCAGTCCATGAGATGAATAATGCATCAGAACCCATATAAGGAAGGCATCCTTGCCAGTCCATGAGATGAATAATACATCAGAACCCATAAAATGTAGACATCCTTGTCAGTCCTTGAGCTGAATAATAAATCAGAACCCATATAATGTAGACATCCTTGACAGTCCATGAGATGAATAATAAATGAGAACCCATATAATGTAGACATCCTTGTCAGTCCATGAGATGAATAATAAATCAGAACTCATATAATGAAAACACCCTTGCCAGTCCATGAGATTAATAATACACCAGAACCCATATAATGTAGACACCCTTGCCAGTCCATGAGATGAATAATACATCAGAATCCATGTAATGTAGACACCCTTGTCAGTCCATGAGATGAATAATAAATCAGAACCCATATAATGTAGACATCCTTGACAGTCCATGAGATGAATAATAAATGAGAACCCATATAATGTAGACATCCTTGTCAGTCCATGAGATGAATAATAAATCAGAACTCATATAATGAAAACACCCTTGCCAGTCCATGAGATTAATAATACACCAGAACCCATATAATGTAGACACCCTTGCCAGTCCATGAGATGAATAATACATCAGAATCCATATATTGTAAACACCCTTGCGAGTCCATGAGATTAATAATACACAAGAACCCATATAATGTAGACCCCCTTGCCAGTCCATGAGATGAATAATACCTCAGAACCCATATAATGTAGACACCCTTGCGAGTCCATGAGATTAATAAAAATCAGAACCCATACAATGTAGACACCCTTGCCAGTCCATGAGATGAATATTAAATCAAAACCCATATATTGTAGACACCCTTGTCAGTCCGTGAGATTAATAATACATCAGAACCTGTACAATGTAGACACCCTTGTCAGTCCATGAGATGAATAAAAAATCAGAACCCATGTAATGTAGATATACTTGTCAGTCCATGAGATGAATAATAACATAGAACTCATGTAATGTACACCCCCCTGCCAGTCCATGAGATGAATATTAAATAAAAAACCATATATTTTAGACACCCTTGCCAGTCCTTTAGATTAATAATGCACGAGAACACATATAATGTAGACACCCTTGCCAGTCCATGAGATGAATAATAGACCAGAACCCATATAATCTAGACACCCTTGCCAATCCATGAGATGAATAATACACCAGAACCCATATAATGTAGACACCCTAGCCAGTCCATGAGATGAATAATACATCAGAATCCATATATTGTAGACACCCTTGCGAGTCCATGAGATGAATAATACACAAGAACCCATATTATGTAAACACCCTTGCCAGTCCATGAGATGAATAATAAATCAGAACCCATATAATGTAGACATCCTTGCCAGTCCATTAGATGAATAATACATCAAAAGTCATAAAATGTATACACTCTTACCAGTCCATAAAATGAATAAAAAATCAGTACCCATATAATGTAGACATCCATGTCAGTCCATGAGATGAATAATAAAAGAGAATTCATACAATGTAGACACCACTGCCAGTCCATGAGATGAATATTAAATCAAAACCCATATATTGTAGACACCGTTGCCAGTCCATGAGATTAATAATACATCAGAATCCATATAATGTAGACTCCCTTGCCAGTCCATGAGATGAATAATACAGCAGAACCCATGTAATGTAGACACCCTTGTCAGTCCATGAGATGAATAATAAATCAGAACCCATATAATGTAGACATCCTTGACAGTCCATGAGATGAATAATAAATGAGAACCCATATAATGTAGACATCCTTGTCAGTCCATGAGATGAATATTAAATCGGAACACATATAATTGAGACACTCTTGTCAGTCCATGAGATTAATAACAAATCAGAACCCATATATTGTAGTAACCCTTGCCAGTCATGAGATCAATAATACATCAGAAACCATATAATGTAGGAACCTTTGTCAGTCCATGAGATGAATAATGCATCAGAACCCATATAAGGAAGGCATCCTTGCCAGTCCATGAGATGAATAATACATCAGAACCCATAAAATGTAGACATCCTTGTCAGTCCTTGAGCTGAATAATAAATCAGAACCCATATAATGTAGACATCCTTGACAGTCCATGAGATGAATAATAAATGAGAACCCATATAATGTAGACATCCTTGTCAGTCCATGAGATGAATAATAAATCAGAACTCATATAATGAAAACACCCTTGCCAGTCCTTGAGATTAATAATACACCAGAACCCATATAATGTAGACACCCTTGCCAGTCCATGAGATGAATAATATATCAGAACCCATGTAATGTAGACACCCTTGTCAGTCCATGAGATGAATAATAAATCAGAACCCATATAATGTAGACATCCTTGACAGTCCATGAGATGAATAATAAATGAGAACCCATATAATGTAGACATCCTTGTCAGTCCATGAGATGAATAATAAATCAGGACTCATATAATGAAAACACCATTGCCAGGCCATGAGATTAATAATACACCAGAACCCATATAATGTAGACACCCTTGCCAGTCCATGAGATGAATAATACATCAGAATCCATATATTGTAGACACCCTTGCGAGTCCATGAGATTAATAATACACAAGAACCCATATAATGTAGACCCCCTTGCCAGTCCATGAGATGAATAATACCTCAGAACCCATATAATGTAGACACCCTTGCCAGTCCATGAGATTAATAAAAATCAGAACCCATACAATGTAGACACCCTTGCCAGTCCATGAGATGAATATTAAATCAAAACCCATATATTGTAGACACCCTTGTCAGTCCGTGAGATTAATAATACATCAGAACCTGTACAATGTAGACACCCTTGTCAGTCCATGAGATGAATAAAAAATCAGAACCCATGTAATGTAGATATACTTGTCAGTCCATGAGATGAATAATAAAATAGAACTCATATAATGTACACACCCCTGCCAGTCCATGAGATGAATATTAAATAAAAAACCATATATTTTAGACACCCTTGCCAGTCCTTTAGATTAATAATGCACGAGAACACATATAATGTAGACACCCTTGCCAGTCCATGAGATGAATAATAGACCAGAACCCATATAATGTAGACACCCTTGCCAATCCATGAGATGAATAATACACCAGAACCCATATAATGTAGACACCCTTACCAGTCCATGAGATTAATAAAAATCAGCACCCATACAATGTAGACACCCTTGCCAGTCCATGAGATGAATATTAAATCAAAACCCATATATTGTAGACACCCTTGTCAGTCCGTGAGATTAATAATACATCAGAACCCGTACAATGTAGACACCCTTGTCAGTCCATGAGATGAATAAAAAATCAGAACCCATGTAATGTAGATATACTTGTCAGTCCATGAGATGAATAATAAAATAGAACTCATATAATGTACACACCCCTGCCAGTCCATGAGATGAATATTAAATAAAAAAAACATATATTTTAGACACCATTGCTAGTCCTTTAGATTAATAATGCACGAGAACACATATAATGTAGACACCCTTGCCAGTCCATGAGATGAATAATAGAGCAGAACCCATATAATGTAGACACCCTTGCCAATCCATGAGATGAATAATACATCAGAACCCATGTAATGTAGACACCCTTGCCAGTACATGAGATGAATAATACACAAGAACCCATATTATGTAAACACCCTTGCCAGACCATGAGATGAATAATAAATCAGAACCCATATAATGTAGACATCCTTGCCAGTCCATTAGATGAATAATACATCAAAAGTCATAAAATGTATACACTCTCACCAGTCCATAAAATGAATAAAAAATCAGTACCCATATAATGTAGACATCCATGTCAGTCCATGAGATGAATAATAAAAGAGAATTCATACAATGTAGACACCACTGCCAGTCCATGAGATGAATATTAAATCAAAACCCATATATTGGAGACACCGTTGCCAGTCCATGAGATTAATAATACATCAGAATCCATATAATGTAGACTCCCTTGCCAGTCCATGAGATGAATAATACAGCAGAACCCATGTAATGTAGACACCCTTGTCAGTCCATGAGATGAATAATAAATCAGAACCCATATAATGTATACATCCTTGACAGTCCATGAGATGAATAATAAATTAGAACCCATATAATGTAGACATCCTTGTCAGTCCATGAGATGAATATTAAATCAGAACACATATAATTGAGACACTCTTGCCAGTCCATGAGATTAATAACAAATCAGAACCCATATATTGTAGACACCCTTGCGAGTCATGAGATCAATAATACATCAGAAACCATATAATGTAGGAACTTTTGTCAGTCCATGAGATGAATAATGCATCAGAACCCATATAATGAAGGCATCCTTGCCAGTCCATGAGATGAATAATACATCAGAACCCATATAATGTAGACATCCTTGTCAGTCCTTGAGATGAATAATAAATCAGAACCCATATAATGAAGACACCTGTTCCAGTCCATGAGATGAATAATAAATGAGAATCCATATAATGTAGACATCCTTTCCAGTCCATGAGATGAATAATACATCAGAACCCATATAATGTAGAAACCCTTGTCAGTCCATGAGATGAATAATGCATCAGAACCCATATAATGAAGACATCATTGTCAGTCCATGAGATGAATAATACAGCAGAACCCATGTAATGTAGACACGCTTGTCAGTCTATGAGATGAATAATAAATCAGAACCCATATAATGTAGACATCCTTGACAGTCCATGAGATGAATAATAAATGAGAACCCATATAATGTAGACATCCTTGTCAGTCCATGAGATGAATAATAAATCAGAACTCATATAATGAAAACACCCTTGCCAGTTCATGAGATTAATAATACACCAGAACCCATATAATGTAGGCACCCTTGCCAGTCCATGAGATGAATAATACATCAGAATCCATATATTGTAGACACCCTTGCTAGTCCATGAGATTAATAATACACAAGAACCCATATAATGTAGACCCCCTTGCCAGTCCATGAGATGAATAATACCTCAAAACCCATATAATGTAGACACCCTTGCCAGTCCATGAGATTAATAAAAATCAGAACCCATACAATGTAGACACCCTTGCCAGTCCATGAGATGAATAAAAAATCAGAACCCATGTAATGTAGATATACTTGTCAGTCCATGAGATGAAAAATAAAATAGAACTCATATAATGTACACACCCCTGCCAGTCCATGAGATGAATATTAAATAAAAAAACATATATTTTAGACACCCTTGCCAGTTCTTTAGATTAATAATGCACAAGAACACATATAATGTAGACACCCTTGCCAGTCCATGAGATGAATAATAGAGCAGAACCCATATAATGTAGACACCCTTGCCAATCCATGAGATGAATAATACACCAGAACCCATATAATGTAGACACCCTTGCCAGTCCATGAGATTAATAAAAATCAGAACCCATACAATGTAGACACCCTTGCCAGTCCATGAGATTAATAATACACCAGAACCCATATAATGTAGACACCCTTGCCAGTCCATGAGATGAATAATACATCAGAATCCATATATTGTAGACACCCTTGCGAGTCCATGAGATTAATAATACACAAGAACCCATATAATGTAGACCCCCTTGCCAGTCCATGAGATGAATAATACCTCAGAACCCATATAATGTAGACACCCTTGCCAGTCCATGAGATTAATAAAAATCAGAACCCATACAATGTAGACACCCTTGCCAGTCCATGAGATGAATATTAAATCAAAACCCATATATTGTAGACACCCTTGTCAGTCTGTGAGATTAATAATACATCAGAACCCGTACAATGTAGACACCCTTGTCAGTCCATGAGATGAATAAAAAATCAGAACCCATGTAATGTAGATATACTTGTCAGTCCATGAGATGAATATTAAAATAGAACTCATATAATGTACACACCCCTGCCAGTCCATGAGATGAATATTAAATAAAAAACCATATATTTGAGACCCCCTTGCCAGTCCTTTAGATTAATAATGCACGAGAACACATATAATGTAGACACCCTTGCCAGTCCATGAGATGAATAATAGAGCAGAACACATATAATGTAGACACCCTTGCCAATCCACGAGATGAATAATACATCAGAACCCATGTAATGTACACACCCTTGCCAGTACATGAGATGAATAATACACAAGAACCCATATTATGTAAACACCCTTGCCAGTCCATGAGATGAATAATAAATCAGAACCCATATAATGAAGACATCCTTGCCAGTCCATTAGATGAATAATACATCAAAAGTCATAAAATGTATACACTCTTAACAGTCCATAAAATGAATAAAAAATCAGTACCCATATAATGTAGACATCCATGTCAGTCCATGAGATGAATAATAAAAGAGAATTCATACAATGTAGACACCACTGCCAGTCCATGAGATGAATATTAAATCAAAACCCATATATTGTAGACACCGTTGCCAGTCCATGAGATTAATAATACATCAGAATCCATATAATGTAGACTCCCTTGCCAGTCCATGAGATGAATAATACAGCAGAACCCATGTAATGTAGACACCCTTGTCAGTCCATGAGATGAATAATAAATCAGAACCCATATAATGTAGACATCCTTGACAGTCCATGAGATGAATAATAAATGAGAACCCATATAATGTAGACATCCTTGTCAGTCCATGAGATGAATATTAAATCAGAACACATATAATTGAGACACTCTTGCCAGTCCATGAGATTAATAACAAATCAGAACCCATATATTGTAGACACCCTTGCCAGTCATGAGATCAGTAATACATCAGAAACCATATAATGTAGGAACCTTTGTCAGTCCATGAGATGAATAATGCATCAGAACCCATATAAGGAAGGCATCCTTGCCAGTCCATGAGATGAATAATACATCAGAACCCATAAAATGTAGACATCCTTGTCAGTCCTTGAGCTGAATAATAAATCAGAACCCATATAATGTAGACATCCTTGACAGTCCATGAGATGAATAATAAATGAGAACCCATATAATGTAGACATCCTTGTCAGTCCATGAGATGAATAATAAATCAGAACTCATATAATGAAAAAAACACCCTTTCCAGTCCATGAGATTAATAATACACCAGAACCCATATAATGTAGACACCCTTGCCAGTCCATGAGATGAATAATACATCAGAATCCATGTAATGTAGACACCCTTGTCAGTCCATGAGATGAATAATAAATCAGAACCCATATAATGTAGACATCCTTGACAGTCCATGAGATGAATAATAAATGAGAACCCATATAATGTAGACATCCTTGTCAGTCCATGAGATGAATAATAAATCAGAACTCATATAATGAAAACACCCTTGCCAGTCCATGAGATTAATAATACACCAGAACCCATATAATGTAGACACCCTTGCCAGTCCATGAGATGAATAATACATCAGAATCCATATATTGTAAACACCCTTGCGAGTCCATGAGATTAATAATACACAAGAACCCATATAATGTAGACCCCCTTGCCAGTCCATGAGATGAATAATACCTCAGAACCCATATAACGTAGACACCCTTGCGAGTCCATGAGATTAATAAAAATCAGAACCCATACAATGTAGACACCCTTGCCAGTCCATGAGATGAATATTAAATCAAAACCCATATATTGTAGACACCCTTGTCAGTCCGTGAGATTAATAATACATCAGAAACTGTACAATGTAGACACCCTTGTCAGTCCATGAGATGAATAAAAAATCAGAACCCATGTAATGTAGATATACTTGTCAGTCCATGAGATGAATAATAACATAGAACTCATGTAATGTACACCCCCCTGCCAGTCCATGAGATGAATATTAAATAAAAAACCATATATTTTAGACACCCTTGCCAGTCCTTTAGATTAATAATGCACGAGAACACATATAATGTAGACACCCTTGCCAGTCCATGAGATGAATAATAGACCAGAACCCATATAATCTAGACACCCTTGCCAATCCATGAGATGAATAATACACCAGAACCCATATAATGTAGACACCCTAGCCAGTCCATGAGATGAATAATACATCAGAATCCATATATTGTAGACACCCTTGCGAGTCCATGAGATGAATAATACACAAGAACCCATATTATGTAAACACCCTTGCCAGTCCATGAGATGAATAATAAATCAGAACCCATATAATGTAGACATCCTTGCCAGTCCATTAGATGAATAATACATCAAAAGTCATAAAATGTATACACTCTTACCAGTCCATAAAATGAATAAAAAATCAGTACCCATATAATGTAGACATCCATGTCAGTCCATGAGATGAATAATAAAAGAGAATTCATACAATGTAGACACCACTGCCAGTCCATGAGATGAATATTAAATCAAAACCCATATATTGTAGACACCGTTGCCAGTCCATGAGATTAATAATACATCAGAATCCATATAATGTAGACTCCCTTGCCAGTCCATGAGATGAATAATACAGCAGAACCCATGTAATGTAGACACCCTTGTCAGTCCATGAGATGAATAATAAATCAGAACCCATATAATGTAGACATCCTTGACAGTCCATGAGATGAATAATAAATGAGAACCCATATAATGTAGACATCCTTGTCAGTCCATGAGATGAATATTAAATCGGAACACATATAATTGAGACACTCTTGCCAGTCCATGAGATTAATAACAAATCAGAACCCATATATTGTAGACACCCTTGCCAGTCATGAGATCAATATTACATCAGAAACCATATAATGTAGGAACCTTTGTCAGTCCATGAGATGAATAATGCATCAGAGCCCATATAAGGAAGGCATCCTTGCCAGTCCATGAGATGAATAATACATCAGAACCCATAAAATGTAGATATCCTTGTCAGTCCTTGAGCTGAATAATAAATCAGAACCCATATAATGTAGACATCCTTGACAGTCCATGAGATGAATAATAAATGAGAACCCATATAATGTAGACATCCTTGTCAGTCCATGAGATGAATAATAAATCAGAACTCATATAATGAAAACACCCTTGCCAGTCCTTGAGATTAATAATACACCAGAACCCATATAATGTAGACACCCTTGCCAGTCCATGAGATGAATAATATATCAGAATCCATGTAATGTAGACACCCTTGTCAGTCCATGAGATGAATAATAAATCAGAACCCATATAATGTAGACATCCTTGACAGTCCATGAGATGAATAATAAATGAGAACCCATATAATGAAGACATCCTTGTCAGTCCATGAGATGAATAATACAGCAGAACCCATGTAATGTAGACACCCTTGTCAGTCCATGAGATGAATAATAAATCAGAACCCATATAATGTAGACATCCTTGACAGTCCATGAGATGAATAATAAATGAGAACCCATATAATGTAGACATCCTTGTCAGTCCATGAGATGAATAATAAATCAGAACTCATATAATGAAAACACCCTTGCCAGTCCATGAGATTAATAATACACCAGAACCCATATAATGTAGACACCCTTGCCAGTCCATGAGATGAATAATACATCAGAATCCATATATTGTAGACACCCTTGCGAGTCCATGAGATTAATAATACACAAGAATCCATATAATGTAGACCCCCTTGCCAGTCCATGAGATGAATAATACCTCAGAACCCATATAATGTAGACACCTTTGCCAGTCCATGAGATTAATAATACATCAGAACCTGTACAATGTAGACACCCTTGCCAGTCCATGAGATGAATTTTAAATCAAAACCCATATATTTTAGACACCCTTGTCAGTCCGTGAGATTAATAATACATCAGAACCTGTACAATGTAGACACCCTTGTCAGTCCATGAGATGAATAAAAAATCAGAACCCATGTAATGTAGATATACTTGTCAGTCCATGAGATGAATAATAACATAGAACTCATGTAATGTACACCCCCCTGCCAGTCCATGAGATGAATATTAAATAAAAAAACATATATTTTAGACACCCTTGCCAGTCCTTTAGATTAATAATGCACGAGAACACATATAATGTAGAAACCATTGCCAGTCCATGAGATGAATAATAGACCAGAACCCATATAATCTAGACACCCTTGCTAATCCATGAGATGAATAATACACCAGAACCCATATAATGTAGACACCCTTGCGAGTCCATGAGATTAATAATACACAAGAACCCATATAATGTAGACCCCCTTGCCAGTCCATGAGATGAATAATACCTCAGAACCCATATAATGTAGACACCCTTGCCAGTCCATGAGATTAATAAAAATCAGAACCCATACAATGTAGACACCCTTGCCAGTCCATGAGATGAACATTAAATCAAAACCCATATATTGTAGACACCCTTGTCTGTCCGTGAGATGAATAATAAATCAGAACCCATATAATGTAGACATCCTTGCCAGTCCATTAGATGAATAATACATCAAAAGTCATAAAATGTATACACTCTTACCAGTCCATAAGATGAATAAAAAATCAGTACCCATATAATGTAGACATCCATGTCAGTCCATGAGATGAATAATAAAAGAGAATTCATACAATGTAGACACCACTGCCAGTCCATGAGATGAATATTAAATCAAAACCCATATATTGTAGACACCGTTGCCAGTCCATGAGATGAATAATAAATCAGAACCCATATAATGTAGACATCCTTGACAGTCCATGAGATGAATAATAAATGAGAACCCATATAATGTAGACATCCTTGTCAGTCCATGAGATGAATATTAAATCAGAACACATATAATTGAGACACTCTTGCCAGTCCATGAGATTAATAACAAATCAGAACCCATATATTGTAGACACCCTTGCCAGTCATGAGATCAATAATACATCAGAAACCATATAATGTAGGAACCTTTGTCAGTCCATGAGATGAATAATGCATCAGAACCCATATAATGAAGGCATCCTTGCCAGTCCATGAGATGAATAATACATCAGAACCCATATAATGTAGACATCCTTGTCAGTCCTTGAGATGAATAATAAATCAGAACTCATATAATGAAGACACTGTTCCAGTCCGTGAGATGAATAATAAATAAGAATCCATATAATGTAGACATCCTTTCCAGTCCATGAGATGAATAATACATCAGAACCCATATAATGTAGACATCCTTGCCAGTCCATGAGATGAATAATACATCAGAACCCATATAATGAAGGCATCCTTGCCAGTCCATGAGATGAATAATACATCAGAACCCATATAATATAGACATCCTTGACAGTCCATGAGATGAATAATAAATGAGAACCCATATAATGTAGACATCCTTGTCAGTCCATGAGATCAATAATAAATCAGAACTCATATAATGAAAACACCCTTGCCAGTCCATGAGATTAATAATACACCAGAACCCATATAATGTAGACACCCTTGCCAGTCCATGAGATGAATAATACATCAGAATCCATATATTGTAGACACCCTTGCGAGTCCATGAGATTAATAATACACAAGAACCCATATAATGTAGACCCCCTTGCCAGTCCATGAGATGAATAATACCTCAAAACCCATATAATGTAGACACCCTTGCCAGTCCATGAGATTAATAAAAATCAGAACCCATACAATGTAGACACCCTTGCCAGTCCATGAGATGAATATTAAATCAAAACCCATATATTGTAGACACCCTTGTCAGTCCATGAGATGAATAAAAAATCAGAACCCATGTAATGTAGATATACTTGTCAGTCCATGAGATGAATAATAAAATAGAACTCATATAATGTACACACCCCTGCCAGTCCATGAGATGAATATTAAATAAAAAAAACATATATTTTAGACACCCTTGCCAGTCCTTTAGATTAATAATGCCCAAGAACACATATAATGTAGACACCCTTGCCAGTCCATGAGATGAATAATAGACCAGAACCCATATAATGTAGACACCCTTGCCAATCCATGAGATGAATAATACACCAGAACCCATATAATGTAGACACCCTTGCCAGTCCATGAGATGAATAATACATCAGAATCCATATATTGTAGACACCCTTGCGAGTCCATGAGATTAATAATACACAAGAACCCATATAATGTAGACCCCCTTGCCAGTCCATGAGAAGAATAATACCTCAGAACCCATATAATGTAGACACCCTTGCCAGTCCATGAGAATAATAAAAATCAGAACACATACAATGTAGACACCCTTGCCAGTCCATGAGATGAATATTAAAGCAAAACCCATATATTGTAGAGACCCTTGTCAGTCCGTGAGATTAATAATACATCAGAACCCGTACAATGTAGACACCCTTGTCAGTCCATGAGATGAATAAAAAATCAGAACCCATGTAATGTAGATATACTTGTCAGTCCATGAGATGAATAATAAAATAGAACTCATATAATGTACACACCCCTGCCAGTCCATGAGATGAATATTAAATAAAAAACCATATATTTTAGACACCCTTGCCAGTCCTTTAGATTAATAATGCACGAGAACACATATAATTTAGACACCCTTGCCAGTCCATGGGATGAATAATAGAGCAGAACCCATATAATGTAGACACCCTTGCCAGTACATGAGATGAATAATACATCAAAAGTCATAAAATGTATACACTCTTACCAGTCCATAAGATGAATAAAAAATCAGTACCCATATAATGTAGACATCCATGTCAGTCCATGAGATGAATAATAAAAGAGAATTCATACAATGTAGACACCACTGCCAGTCCATGAGATGAATATTAAATCAAAACCCATATATTGTAGACACCGTTGCCAATCCATGATATGAATAATACATCAGAACCCATTTATTGTAGACACCCCTGCGAGTACATGAGATGAATAATACATCAGGACCCATATAATGTAGACACCCTTTCCAGCCCATAAAATGAATATTAAATCAAAACCCATATATTGTAGACACCCTTGCAGTCAATGAGATTAATAATAAATCAGAAACCATATAATGTAGATACCCCTGCCAGTCCATGAGATGAATAATACATCAGAACCCATGTATTGTAGACACCCCTGCGAGTACATGAGATGAATAATACATCAGGACCCATATAATGTAGACACCCTGTCCAGCCCATAAGATGAATATTAAATCAAAACCCATATATTGTAGACACCCTTGCAATCAATGTGATTAATAATAAATCAGAAACCATATAATGTAGATACCCCTGCCAGTCCATGAGATGAATAATAAATCAGAAACTATATAATATAGACACTATTGCCAGTCCATGAGATGAATAATACACCAGCAGCTCGATAATTTAGACTTATTTGCTAGTCCAGGTGATGAATAATACACCAGTACCCAAATCATGCAGACACCCTTGCCAGACCATGAGATGAATAATAAATCAGAACCCATAGAATGTAGACATTCTTGTCAGTCCATGAGATGAATAATAAATGAGAACCCATATAATGTAGACATCCTTGTCAGTCCATGAGATGAATAATAAATCAGAACACATATAATGGAGACACCCTTGCCAGTCCATGAGATTAATAATAAATCAGAACCCATATATTGTAGACACCCTTGATAGTCATGAGATCAATAATACATCAGAACCCATATAATGAAGACACCTGTGTCAGTCCATGGGATGAATAATAAATAAGAACCCACATAATTTAGACATCGTTTCCAGTCCATGAGATGAATAATGCATCAGAACCCATATAATGTAGAAACCCTTGTCAGTCCATGAGATGAACTATGCATCAGAACCCATATAATGAAGACATCCTTGCCAGTCCATGAGATGAATAATAAATCAGAACCCATATAATGTAGACATCCTTGTCAGTCCATGAGATGAATAATAAATCAGAACCCATATAATGAAGACACCTGTGCCAGTCCATGGGATGAATAATAAATAAGAACCCATATAATGTAGACATCGTTTCCAGTCCATGAGATGAATAATGCATCAGAACCCATATAATGTACAAACCCTTGTCAGTCCATGAGATGAATAATGCATCATAACCCATATAATGAAAACACCCTTGCCAGTCCATGAGATTAATAATACACCAGAACCCATATAATGTATACACCCTTGACAGTCCATGAGAGGAATAATACATCAGAATCCATATATTGTAGACACCCTTGCGAGTCCATGAGATTAATAATACACAAGAACCCATATAATGTAGACCCCCTTGCCAGTCCATGAGATGAATAAAACCTCAGAACCCATATAATGTAGACACCATTGCCAGTCCATGAGATTAATAAAAAATCAGAACCCATACAATGTAGACACCCTTGACATTCCATGAGATGAATATTAAATCAAAACCCATATAATGTAGACACCCTTGCCAGTCCATGAGATGAATAATAGACCAGAACCCATATAATGTAGACACCCTTGCCAATCCATGAGATGAATAATACATCAGAACCCATGTAATGTAGACACCCTTTCCAACCCATAAGATGAATATTAAATCAAAACCCATATATTGTAGACACCCTTGCCAGTCCATGAGATGAATAATAGACCAGAACCCATGTAATGTAGACACCCTTGCCAGTACATGAGATGAATAATACACAAGAACCCATATTATGTAAACACCCTTGCCAGTCCATGAGATGAATAAAAATCAGAACCGACATCCTGGACAGTTCATGAGATAAATAATAATTCAGAACTCTTATAATGTAGACACCCTTGCCAGTACATTAGATGAATATTAAATCAAAACCCATGTATTGTAGATACCCTTACCAGTCCATGAGATTAAAAATATATCAGAACCCATATAATGTATGATATGATATGATATGGTATTTGTAACGCGCCTATACACAAGTGTTTCAAGGCGCGACGAGGCAGGGAGGGAGGGAAACAAGGGGAAGACAGACAAACGATCCTACTAGGCCAGGTGTCATTCAGATCGCGCAAGTGCAGAGGTAAGGGGAAAAGGAGAAAGTGCAGGGGGAGGAGGTGGGGGGGAAGTGCAGTACAAGGTAAGTAGCGTAATAAAATAATAAATAATAAATAAAAGGGCCAGCTGGTGGCAAGTGCGAGGTAAGTGCAGAGCAAGTGCTGGGAAGGGGGCTGTAGGGATACAGTGACAGTCCCACAGTGCAGGGGGAGCCAGGGAGGCAGTGCAAGTGGAGAGTGGCTGGGCCCTGGACCGAGGTCACTGAGAGTGGCCCAGATGCAGGTTTAGTGCAGAATTCAGTGGGGAGTTAAGCAGGTTTAGCAGGGGAGAGGGAGAGAGAAGGCAGAAGCGAAGAGGAAGGTTTTGAGGTGCTTCCGGAACCGGAGATGGTTCTCCTCGAGTTTCAGGGAGGCAGGAAGGCTGTTCCAGAGGGAGGACCCTGCTGCGGAGAGAGATCTACCCCCAGCTTGTTGCTTAGAGAAGCGGCTGACCATGAGGGAGTTGGAGACGGATGAGCGAAGGGCTCGTGAAGGAAGATATTTAGGAAGAGAGAGTTGAAGGTATTTAGGCCCCAAGCCCCAGAAGGCCTTGTGGACAATGCAGAGGGTTTTGAACTTAATCCTCGCAGCCACTGGGAGCCAGTGAAGAGATTTCAGTCCTGGAGAGATACGGTCCCTGGGCTTGAGGCCAAGGACAAGTCTCGCAGTTCTGTTCTGGATAAGTTGCAGAGGGCGGAGAGTGGAGGCAGGCAGATTAAGATAGAGGCTGTTACAGTAGTCCAGCCTTGAGAGAACCAGGGCTCGGGAGACAGTGAGCTTCTGGGGGAAGGAGAGGAAGGGAAGAATACCTCTGAGGAGGTGCAACTGGTAGTGTGACTTCTTAGAGACGTCAGATATATGAGGAGAGAAGGAGAGTGTGGAGTCGAAGATGACCCCGAGGTTTTTAGCCTTGCAGGTAGGGGCAGGAAGGGGGCCAAGGGAGGCCGGCCAGAGAGCTGCAGGGAAGGAGGGAGTGGGTGTGCCGATGAGTAGAATCTCAGTCTTACTGGCGTTAAGGCAGAGGTCATTGGCGGCACACCATTCCTGGATAGCAGACAGACAGTCGGAGATGAGGGAAGGAGAGGAGGAGGCCGAGGGTAGCCTGAAAATGAGCTGGGTATCGTCCGCATAGCACTGGAAGTGGGGGCAGAGAGCGGCGATGCGGTGGGCAAGGAGTGCCAGATACTGGTTGAAAAGCCAGGGAGAGAGGTTGGATCCCTGGGGGACACCACAGGTGGAAAAAAAGATGTCAGAGAGGAAGGAGCCCATTTGGACCTGGGAGGGTCGACCGGAAAGGAAAGAGGTCAGCCATGCCAGAGCCTGACCAGTGATACCCAGGTTATCACGGAGACGGTTGAGCAGGATGGCATGGTTGACAGTGTCAAAGGCAGAGGAGAGATCGAGCAGAATGAGAACACATGGAATGTTGGAATCGAGGTTCAGGAGCAGGTCCTCACGGATGTTCAGGAGAGCAGTTTCCGTGCTTCTGGCTGCTCTGAAGCCGGATTGATGGTCATGAAGATTACCAACATATTCAGCATGGAGGTTAAGCTGGGAGATGGCCAGTTTCTCCAGGAGCTTGCCCAGGAAGGGAGTAATGGAGATTGGGCGATAGTTGGCCGGGCAGGAGGGGTCGGAAGAGGGTTTCTTGAGGAGGGGGTGCACAAGGGAGTGCTTGAGGGGGGATGGGAAGACTCCAGAGGCGAATGAGTGGTTGCAAAAGTCAGCCAGGGCAGGAGCCAGGGAGTCGATGTGGTCCTTGATGGTTTTGGAGGAACAGGGGTGAACCTGTTTAGACGAGGCTTTCATGGATCGGACTTGTCTGGAAACCTCATCAGCAGAAAAAGGTGGAAAAGCAGAGAAGGAGGGCGGAGGGGCGGCTGCAAGAGAGCAAGAGGAAGAGCCGGGAAGAGAGGGAGGGAGGAGAGAGGAGGAGAGCGAGGACAGGATGTCCTGAGTTTTTGAGATGAAGTGCGAGGCCAGTGCAGTGCAGAGGGCCTGGGAGGGGACAGGAGAGGTAGAGACTGCAGCAGGGTTGGCCAGCTCCTTGCAGATTTTAAAGAGTTCGGCCGAGTTGTTAGATGCCTCAGAGATGCGGGCTTGGATAAGTGCTCTCTTCTTGGTGAGAACGGAGAGCCGGTATTGCCTTTGGAGCAGGCGGCAGGCCAGTTTGTCAGAGGATGAACATGAAGCACGCCATTTCCTCTCTGCCACCCTGCACTTGCGTTTTAGGGTGACGAGATCCGAGTCATACCAGGAGTTACATTTGGCTTTGGGCTTCAGGCGGATTCTCATGACGGGAGCAAGGATATCGAGAGTGTCAGATATAGAGGAATAGAGCATGGAGAGGGCTGTGTCAGGGTGGGAGTCAGCCGAGGGGGGAGAAGGGGGCGAGAAGGTAGCAGCGAAAGCCTCAACTGACACGCGCTTCATGGGTCGGATGACCGAGAAGGTGGGTGGCAGTGAAGAGGGTGGCTTTGCCTGTGGGGTAGGGAGGGAGAGGTGGGAGGATAGGAGAAAGTGATCGCTCCAGGAGAGAGGAGTGGAGAGAGGGAGGGAGAGGGGAAGGTCAGAAGAGATCAGAGCATCAAGAGTGTGCCCTGCAGAGTGAGTAGGCCCAGACGGGAGAATAGAGAGTGAGAGAGAGTTGCAGAGTTCGCGGAAGAGACCAGTGGGGGGACAGGAGGCATCGAGGTGGATGTTGAAGTCACCGAGAAAGAGGAGTTGGGTGGTTGAGGACAGGAGTGAGGAGGAGAGGTCAGCCCACTCAGAGAGGAAGGAGGAAATTTGACCAGGTGGCCGATAGATAGTAGCCACGGTAAGGGAATGGCTAGGAGAGAGAGAAAGTCGGCAGACAAGACATTCAAAAGAGGAGTAGGTCTGCGTAGAAGTGACAGTGGCAGGAATCCACTCAGGGAAGATAAGGGCAACACCACCCCCTGAACGGTTGGGCCTGGGCACGGAGAGGATCTTGTAGCCGTCAGGTAGGAGTGTGTCGAAGCTGGTGGCAGAGCTGGCAGTGAACCAAGTCTCAGTGAGACCGAGGACGTCGAGGTCCAGTTCCTCAAGAAGGCGACAGATATCAGAGGAGTGCTTGATGGCAGAGCGAGAGTTTAGAGTGGCAATGTGGAGAAGGTTGCCACCCTTGAAAAACTTCCGGGGAGGGGTACAGATCAGAGGTACGCCCTGCAGAGGTGTTAGAGAAGGAGTTGAAGAGGGAGCAAGAGAAGGGGCAGGGAGGGAGGGGAGAGGCAAGGTAGCCGAGGACAGAGGAGGGGGGACAGCGGGAGCGGAGAGGAAGTTGATGAGGCATGGGAAGCGTCTATCAAAGAGGTGAAGGTTGGCCTGAGGGCCTTGGACCAAGATGGTCCCGTTAGCATAGACATTAATGATGGCTTTAGAGGAGTGGAAAGGGGCCAAGAGGACATCCCAACGGGTGCCACCATTAATGGGAGAGGTGGAGAAAGGAGAGAGCACAGCGACCATGTGAAGGGTCCATAGGTCAGGTGAAGGCACGAAGAAGAGAATGTCAGTGAGAGTTTCTTTGGAGCAGGCGCTCGTGTAGGTGTCAGCGATAGGGAGGCCTGGGTTGGAGACCAGGATGTCCTTTTTAAACTTTTTCCTACCGGATTTAGTGAGGAGAGCAGGATAGTCAATGGAGAAGCAGTTAGAGTAGATAGGCGAGATAGAGAGCACCATGGAGTAGGAGGGGAGGCGGACGACACGAGTATGCAGACAGGAAGTGAGTGGAGGGCACTAGTTTACCACAATGCAGATCAAACAGTAATGCGTAGTAGGTCAGGGCCACCTAAGTTTGAGAATCCTGCGAGGGGAGAAAAGCACCCTAGTTTAACACAATGCAGAGCAAACAGTAATGCGTAATAGGTCAGGGCCACCTAAGTTTGAGAATCCTGCGAGGGGAGAAAAGCACCCTAGTTTAACACAATGCAGAGCAAACAGTAATGCGTAATAGGTCAGGGCCACCTAAGTTTGAGAATCCTGCGAGGGGAGAAAGCACCCTAGTTTACCAAACAATTGGAATAGGGGGGTGAGGCATCATGTGGATGAGGTGAGCAAGGTGAGGAGGGGTGGGCCAGAGAGCGGAGGAGCTGGCGCCTGGCGTCCCCTGCGGACACCTGCAGACACACAGGGAGCCGCACTGTAGGAGTCGCCCTTGGCCTGGGGCCCTTAGCCGCGGGGGCTGCCGGGCAGAGGGCTGCCCAGGAGGGGGGAGGTTATAGGCAGAGGGAGAGGAAGGGGGGGGGTGTGGGCGGGCAGGGAGGCGGGGAGGGAGGGGAAGACCAGGAAGTGGGAGGGGGGAGCAGGAGCAGGCCAAACACCGCGCTAGGAGCGCGAAGGAAACAATACATCTCATGTACACTCCCTTGCCAGTCCATGAGACAAATAATACAGCAGAACCCATGTAATGTAGACACCCTTGTCAGTCCATGAGATGAATAATAAATCAGAACCCATATAATGTAGACATCCTTGACAGTCCATGAGATGAATAATAAATGAGAACCCATATAATGTAGACATCCTTGTCAGTCCATGAGATGAATAATAAATCAGAACACATATAATGGAGACACTCTTGCCAGTCCATGAGATTAATAACAAATCAGAACCCATATATTGTAGACACCCTTGCCAGTCATGAGATCAATAATACATCAGAAACCATATAATGTAGGAACCTTTGTCAGTCCATGAGATGAATAATGCATCAGAACCCATATAATGAAGGCATCCTTGCCAGTCCATGAGATGAATAATACATCAGAACCCATATAATGTAGACATCCTTGTCAGTCCTTGAGATGAATAATAAATCAGAACCCATATAATGAAAACACCTGTTCCAGTCCATGAGATGAATAATAAATAAGAATCCATATAATGTAGACATCCTTTCCAGTCCATGAGATGAATAATACATCAGAACCCATATAATGTAGAAACCCTTGTCAGTCCATGAGATGAATAATGCATCATACCCCATATAATGAAAACATCCTTTCCAGTCCATGAGATTAATAATACCTCAGAACCCATATAATGTAGACACCCTTACCAGTCCTTGAGATTAATAAAAATCAGAACCCATACAATGTAGACACCCTTGCCAGTCCATGAGATGAATATTAAATCAAAACCCATATATTGTAGACACCCTTGTCAGTCCGTGAGATTAATAATACATCAGAACCCGTACAATGTAGACACCCTTGTCAGTCCATGAGATGAATAAAAAATCAGAACCCATGTAATGTAGATATACTTGTCAGTCCATGAGATGAATAATAAAATAGAACTCATATAATGTACACACCCCTGCCAGTCCATGAGATGAATATTAAATAAAAAAAACATATATTTTAGACACCATTGCTAGTCCTTTAGATTAATAATGCACGAGAACACATATAATGTAGACACCCTTGCCAGTCCATGAGATGAATAATAGAGCAGAACCCATATAATGTAGACACCCTTGCCAATCCATGAGATGAATAATACATCAGAACCCATGTAATGTAGACACCCTTGCCAGTACATGAGATGAATAATACACAAGAACCCATATTATGTAAACACCCTTGCCAGACCATGAGATGAATAATAAATCAGAACCCATATAATGTAGACATCCTTGCCAGTCCATTAGATGAATAATACATCAAAAGTCATAAAATGTATACACTCTCACCAGTCCATAAAATGAATAAAAAATCAGTACCCATATAATGTAGACATCCATGTCAGTCCATGAGATGAATAATAAAAGAGAATTCATACAATGTAGACACCACTGCCAGTCCATGAGATGAATATTAAATCAAAACCCATATATTGGAGACACCGTTGCCAGTCCATGAGATTAATAATACATCAGAATCCATATAATGTAGTCTCCCTTGCCAGTCCATGAGATGAATAATACAGCAGAACCCATGTGATGTAGACACCCTTGTCAGTCCATGAGATGAATAATAAATCAGAACCCATATAATGTATACATCCTTGACAGTCCATGAGATGAATAATAAATTAGAACCCATATAATGTAGACATCCTTGTCAGTCCATGAGATGAATATTAAATCAGAACACATATAATTGAGACACTCTTGCCAGTCCATGAGATTAATAACAAATCAGAACCCATATATTGTAGACACCCTTGCCAGTCATGAGATCAATAATACATCAGAAACCATATAATGTAGGAACTTTTGTCAGTCCATGAGATGAATAATGCATCAGAACCCATATAATGAAGGCATCCTTGCCAGTCCATGAGATGAATAATACATCAGAACCCATATAATGTAGACATCCTTGTCAGTCCTTGAGATGAATAATAAATCAGAACCCATATAATGAAGACACCTGTGCCAGTCCATGAGATGAATAATAAATAAGAATCCATATAATGTAGACATCCTTTCCAGTCCATGAGATGAATAATACATCAGAACCCATATAATGTAGAAACCCTTGTCAGTCCATGAGATGAATAATGCATCAGAACCCATATAATGAAGACATCATTGTCAGTCCATGAGATGAATAATACAGCAGAACCCATGTAATGTAGACACGCTTGTCAGTCCATGAGATGAATAATAAATCAGAACCCATATAATGTAGACATCCTTGACAGTCCATGAGATGAATAATACATGAGAACCCATATAATGTAGACATCCTTGTCAGTCCATGAGATGAATAATAAATCAGAACTCATATAATGAAAACACCCTTGCCAGTCCATGAGATTAATAATACACCAGAACCCATATAATGTAGGCACCCTTGCCAGTCCATGAGATGAATAATACATCAGAATGCATATATTGTAGACACCCTTGCTAGTCCATGAGATTAATAATACACAAGAACCCATATAATGTAGACCCCCTTGCCAGTCCATGAGATGAATAATACCTCAAAACCCATATAATGTAGACACCCTTGCCAGTCCATGAGATTAATAAAAATCAGAACCCATACAATGTAGACACCCTTGCCAGTCCATGAGATGAATAAAAAATCAGAACCCATGTAATGTAGATATACTTGTCAGTCCATGAGATGAAAAATAAAATAGAACTCATATAATGTACACACCCCTGCCAGTCCATGAGATGAATATTAAATAAAAAAACATATATTTTAGACACCCTTGCCAGTTCTTTAGATTAATAATGCACAAGAACACATATAATGTAGACACCCTTGCCAGTCCATGAGATGAATAATAGACCAGAACCCATATAATGTAGACACCCTTGCCAATCCATGAGATGAATAATACACCAGAACCCATATAATGTAGACACCCTTGCCAGTCCATGAGATTAATAAAAATCAGAACCCATACAATGTAGACACCCTTGCCAGTCCATGAGATTAATAATACACCAGAACCCATATAATGTAGACACCCTTGCCAGTCCATGAGATGAATAATACATCAGAATCCATATATTGTAGACACCCTTGCGAGTCCATGAGATTAATAATACACAAGAACCCATATAATGTAGACCCCCTTGCCAGTCCATGAGATGAATAATACCTCAGAACCCATATAATGTAGACACCCTTGCCAGTCCATGAGATTAATAAAAATCAGAACCCATACAATGTAGACACCCTTGCCAGTCCATGAGATGAATATTAAATCAAAACCCATATATTGTAGACACCCTTGTCAGTCTGTGAGATTAATAATACATCAGAACCCGTACAATGTAGACACCCTTGTCAGTCCATGAGATGAATAAAAAATCAGAACCCATGTAATGTAGATATACTTGTCAGTCCATGAGATGAATATTAAAATAGAACTCATATAATGTACACACCCCTGCCAGTCCATGAGATGAATATTAAATAAAAAACCATATATTTGAGACCCCCTTGCCAGTCCTTTAGATTAATAATGCACGAGAACACATATAATGTAGACACCCTTGCCAGTCCATGAGATGAATAATAGAGCAGAACACATATAATGTAGACACCCTTGCCAATCCACGAGATGAATAATACATCAGAACCCATGTATTGTAGACACCCTTGCGAGTCCATGAGATTAATAATACACAAGAACCCATATAATGTAGACCCCCTTGCCAGTCCATGAGATGAATAATACCTCAGAACCCATATAATGTAGACACCCTTGCCAGTCCATGAGATTAATAAAAATCAGAACCCATACAATGTAGACACCCTTGCCAGTCCATGAGATGAATATTAAATCAAAACCCATATATTGTAGACACCCTTGTCAGTCTGTGAGATTAATAATACATCAGAACCCGTACAATGTAGACACCCTTGTCAGTCCATGAGATGAATAAAAAATCAGAACCCATGTAATGTAGATATACTTGTCAGTCCATGAGATGAATATTAAAATAGAACTCATATAATGTACACACCCCTGCCAGTCCATGAGATGAATATTAAATAAAAAACCATATATTTGAGACCCCCTTGCCAGTCCTTTAGATTAATAATGCACGAGAACACATATAATGTAGACACCCTTGCCAGTCCATGAGATGAATAATAGAGCAGAACACATATAATGTAGACACCCTTGCCAATCCACGAGATGAATAATACATCAGAACCCATGTAATGTACACACCCTTGCCAGTACATGAGATGAATAATACACAAGAACCCATATTATGTAAACACCCTTGCCAGTCCATGAGATGAATAATAAATCAGAACCCATATAATGAAGACATCGTTGCAAGTCCATTAGATGAATAATACATCAAAAGTCATAAAATGTATACACTCTTACCAGTCCATAAGATGAATAAAAAATCAGTACCCATATAATGTAGACATCCTTGTCAGTCCATGAGATGAATATTAAATCAGAACACATATAAGTGAGACACTCTTGCCAGTCCATGAGATTAATAACAAATCAGAACCCATATATTGTAGACACCCTTGCCAGTCATGAGATCAATAATACATCAGAAACCATATAATGTAGGAACCTTTGTCAGTCCATGAGATGAATAATGCATCAGAACCCATATAAGGAAGGCATCCTTGCCAGTCCATGAGATGAATAATACATCAGAACCCATATAATGTAGACATCCTTGTCAGTCCTTGAGCTGAATAATAAATCAGAACCCATATAATGTAGACATCCTTGACAGTCCATGAGATGAATAATAAATGAGAACCCATATAATGTAGACATCCTTGTCAGTCCATGAGATGAATAATAAATCAGAACTCATATAATGAAACACCCTTGCCAGTCCATGAGATTAATAATACACCAGAACCCATATAATGTAGACACCATTGCCAGTCCATGAGATGAATAATACATCAAAATCCATGTAATGTAGACACCCTTGTCAGTCCATGAGATGAATAATAAATCAGAACCCATATAATGTAGACATCCTTGACAGTCCATGAGATGAATAATAAATGAGAACCCATATAATGAAGACATCCTTGTCAGTCCATGAGATGAATAATACAGCAGAACCCATGTAATGTAGACACCCTTGTCAGTCCATGAGATGAATAATAAATCAGAACACATATAATGGAGACACTCTTGCCAGTCCATGAGATTAATAACAAATCAGAACCCATATATTGTAGACACCCTTGCCAGTCATGAGATCAATAATACATCAGAAACCATATAATGTAGGAACCTTTGTCAGTCCATGAGATGAATAATGCATCAGAACCCATATAATGAAGGCATCCTTGCCAGTCCATGAGATGAATAATACATCAGAACCCATATAATGTAGACATCCTTGTCAGTCCTTGAGATGAATAATAAATCAGAACCCATATAATGAAAACACCTGTTCCAGTCCATGAGATGAATAATAAATAAGAATCCATATAATGTAGACATCCTTTCCAGTCCATGAGATGAATAATACATCAGAACCCATATAATGTAGAAACCCTTGTCAGTCCATGAGATGAATAATGCATCATACCCCATATAATGAAAACATCCTTTCCAGTCCATGAGATTAATAATACCTCAGAACCCATATAATGTAGACACCCTTACCAGTCCTTGAGATTAATAAAAATCAGAACCCATACAATGTAGACACCCTTGCCAGTCCATGAGATGAATATTAAATCAAAACCCATATATTGTAGACACCCTTGTCAGTCCGTGAGATTAATAATACATCAGAACCCGTACAATGTAGACACCCTTGTCAGTCCATGAGATGAATAAAAAATCAGAACCCATGTAATGTAGATATACTTGTCAGTCCATGAGATGAATAATAAAATAGAACTCATATAATGTACACACCCCTGCCAGTCCATGAGATGAATATTAAATAAAAAAAACATATATTTTAGACACCATTGCTAGTCCTTTAGATTAATAATGCACGAGAACACATATAATGTAGACACCCTTGCCAGTCCATGAGATGAATAATAGAGCAGAACCCATATAATGTAGACACCCTTGCCAATCCATGAGATGAATAATACATCAGAACCCATGTAATGTAGACACCCTTGCCAGTACATGAGATGAATAATACACAAGAACCCATATTATGTAAACACCCTTGCCAGACCATGAGATGAATAATAAATCAGAACCCATATAATGTAGACATCCTTGCCAGTCCATTAGATGAATAATACATCAAAAGTCATAAAATGTATACACTCTCACCAGTCCATAAAATGAATAAAAAATCAGTACCCATATAATGTAGACATCCATGTCAGTCCATGAGATGAATAATAAAAGAGAATTCATACAATGTAGACACCACTGCCAGTCCATGAGATGAATATTAAATCAAAACCCATATATTGGAGACACCGTTGCCAGTCCATGAGATTAATAATACATCAGAATCCATATAATGTAGTCTCCCTTGCCAGTCCATGAGATGAATAATACAGCAGAACCCATGTGATGTAGACACCCTTGTCAGTCCATGAGATGAATAATAAATCAGAACCCATATAATGTATACATCCTTGACAGTCCATGAGATGAATAATAAATTAGAACCCATATAATGTAGACATCCTTGTCAGTCCATGAGATGAATATTAAATCAGAACACATATAATTGAGACACTCTTGCCAGTCCATGAGATTAATAACAAATCAGAACCCATATATTGTAGACACCCTTGCCAGTCATGAGATCAATAATACATCAGAAACCATATAATGTAGGAACTTTTGTCAGTCCATGAGATGAATAATGCATCAGAACCCATATAATGAAGGCATCCTTGCCAGTCCATGAGATGAATAATACATCAGAACCCATATAATGTAGACATCCTTGTCAGTCCTTGAGATGAATAATAAATCAGAACCCATATAATGAAGACACCTGTGCCAGTCCATGAGATGAATAATAAATAAGAATCCATATAATGTAGACATCCTTTCCAGTCCATGAGATGAATAATACATCAGAACCCATATAATGTAGAAACCCTTGTCAGTCCATGAGATGAATAATGCATCAGAACCCATATAATGAAGACATCATTGTCAGTCCATGAGATGAATAATACAGCAGAACCCATGTAATGTAGACACGCTTGTCAGTCCATGAGATGAATAATAAATCAGAACCCATATAATGTAGACATCCTTGACAGTCCATGAGATGAATAATACATGAGAACCCATATAATGTAGACATCCTTGTCAGTCCATGAGATGAATAATAAATCAGAACTCATATAATGAAAACACCCTTGCCAGTCCATGAGATTAATAATACACCAGAACCCATATAATGTAGGCACCCTTGCCAGTCCATGAGATGAATAATACATCAGAATGCATATATTGTAGACACCCTTGCTAGTCCATGAGATTAATAATACACAAGAACCCATATAATGTAGACCCCCTTGCCAGTCCATGAGATGAATAATACCTCAAAACCCATATAATGTAGACACCCTTGCCAGTCCATGAGATTAATAAAAATCAGAACCCATACAATGTAGACACCCTTGCCAGTCCATGAGATGAATAAAAAATCAGAACCCATGTAATGTAGATATACTTGTCAGTCCATGAGATGAAAAATAAAATAGAACTCATATAATGTACACACCCCTGCCAGTCCATGAGATGAATATTAAATAAAAAAACATATATTTTAGACACCCTTGCCAGTTCTTTAGATTAATAATGCACAAGAACACATATAATGTAGACACCCTTGCCAGTCCATGAGATGAATAATAGACCAGAACCCATATAATGTAGACACCCTTGCCAATCCATGAGATGAATAATACACCAGAACCCATATAATGTAGACACCCTTGCCAGTCCATGAGATTAATAAAAATCAGAACCCATACAATGTAGACACCCTTGCCAGTCCATGAGATTAATAATACACCAGAACCCATATAATGTAGACACCCTTGCCAGTCCATGAGATGAATAATACATCAGAATCCATATATTGTAGACACCCTTGCGAGTCCATGAGATTAATAATACACAAGAACCCATATAATGTAGACCCCCTTGCCAGTCCATGAGATGAATAATACCTCAGAACCCATATAATGTAGACACCCTTGCCAGTCCATGAGATTAATAAAAATCAGAACCCATACAATGTAGACACCCTTGCCAGTCCATGAGATGAATATTAAATCAAAACCCATATATTGTAGACACCCTTGTCAGTCTGTGAGATTAATAATACATCAGAACCCGTACAATGTAGACACCCTTGTCAGTCCATGAGATGAATAAAAAATCAGAACCCATGTAATGTAGATATACTTGTCAGTCCATGAGATGAATATTAAAATAGAACTCATATAATGTACACACCCCTGCCAGTCCATGAGATGAATATTAAATAAAAAACCATATATTTGAGACCCCCTTGCCAGTCCTTTAGATTAATAATGCACGAGAACACATATAATGTAGACACCCTTGCCAGTCCATGAGATGAATAATAGAGCAGAACACATATAATGTAGACACCCTTGCCAATCCACGAGATGAATAATACATCAGAACCCATGTATTGTAGACACCCTTGCGAGTCCATGAGATTAATAATACACAAGAACCCATATAATGTAGACCCCCTTGCCAGTCCATGAGATGAATAATACCTCAGAACCCATATAATGTAGACACCCTTGCCAGTCCATGAGATTAATAAAAATCAGAACCCATACAATGTAGACACCCTTGCCAGTCCATGAGATGAATATTAAATCAAAACCCATATATTGTAGACACCCTTGTCAGTCTGTGAGATTAATAATACATCAGAACCCGTACAATGTAGACACCCTTGTCAGTCCATGAGATGAATAAAAAATCAGAACCCATGTAATGTAGATATACTTGTCAGTCAATGAGATGAATATTAAAATAGAACTCATATAATGTACACACCCCTGCCAGTCCATGAGATGAATATTAAATAAAAAACCATATATTTGAGACCCCCTTGCCAGTCCTTTAGATTAATAATGCACGAGAACACATATAATGTAGACACCCTTGCCAGTCCATGAGATGAATAATAGAGCAGAACACATATAATGTAGACACCCTTGCCAATCCACGAGATGAATAATACATCAGAACCCATGTAATGTACACACCCTTGCCAGTACATGAGATGAATAATACACAAGAACCCATATTATGTAAACACCCTTGCCAGTCCATGAGATGAATAATAAATCAGAACCCATATAATGAAGACATCGTTGCAAGTCCATTAGATGAATAATACATCAAAAGTCATAAAATGTATACACTCTTACCAGTCCATAAGATGAATAAAAAATCAGTACCCATATAATGTAGACATCCTTGTCAGTCCATGAGATGAATATTAAATCAGAACACATATAAGTGAGACACTCTTGCCAGTCCATGAGATTAATAACAAATCAGAACCCATATATTGTAGACACCCTTGCCAGTCATGAGATCAATAATACATCAGAAACCATATAATGTAGGAACCTTTGTCAGTCCATGAGATGAATAATGCATCAGAACCCATATAAGGAAGGCATCCTTGCCAGTCCATGAGATGAATAATACATCAGAACCCATATAATGTAGACATCCTTGTCAGTCCTTGAGCTGAATAATAAATCAGAACCCATATAATGTAGACATCCTTGACAGTCCATGAGATGAATAATAAATGAGAACCCATATAATGTAGACATCCTTGTCAGTCCATGAGATGAATAATAAATCAGAACTCATATAATGAAACACCCTTGCCAGTCCATGAGATTAATAATACACCAGAACCCATATAATGTAGACACCATTGCCAGTCCATGAGATGAATAATACATCAAAATCCATGTAATGTAGACACCCTTGTCAGTCCATGAGATGAATAATAAATCAGAACCCATATAATGTAGACATCCTTGACAGTCCATGAGATGAATAATAAATGAGAACCCATATAATGAAGACATCCTTGTCAGTCCATGAGATGAATAATACAGCAGAACCCATGTAATGTAGACACCCTTGTCAGTCCATGAGATGAATAATAAATCAGAACCCATATAATGTAGACATCCTTGACAGTCCATGAGATGAATAATAAATGAGAACCCATATAATGTAGACATCCTTGTCAGTCCATGAGATGAATATTAAATAAAAAACCATATATTTTAGACACCCTTGCCAGTCCTTTAGATTAATAATGCACGAGAACACATATAATGTAGACACCCTTGCCAGTCCATGAGATGAATAATAGACCAGAACCCATATAATGTAGACACCCTTGCCAATCCATGAGATGAATAATACACCAGAACCCATATAATGTAGACACCCTTGCCAGTCGATGAGATGAATAATACATCAGAATCCATATATTGTAGACACCCTTGCGAGTCCATGAGATTAATAATACACAAGAACCCATATAATGTAGACCCCCTTGCCAGTCCATGAGATGAATAATACCTCAGAACCCATATAATGTAGACACCCTTGCCAGTCCTTGAGATTAATAAAAATCAGAACCCATACAATGTAGACACCCTTGCCAGTCCATGAGATGAATATTAAATCAAAACCCATATATTGTAGACACCCTTGTCAGTCCGTGAGATTAATAATACATCAGAACCCGTACAATGTAGACACCCTTGTCAGTCCATGAGATGAATAAAAAATCAGAACCCATGTAATGTAGATATACTTGTCAGTCCCTGAGATGAATAATAAAATAGAACTCATATAATGTACACACCCCTGCCAGTCCATGAGATGAATAGTAAATAAAAAACCATATATTTGAGACACCCTTGCCAGTCCTTTAGATTAATAATGCACGAGAACACATATAATGTAGACACCCTTGCCAGTCCATGAGATGAATAATAGAGCAGAACCCATATAATGTAGACACCCTTGCCAATCCATGAGATGAATAATACATCAGAACCCATGTAATGTAGACACTCTTGCCAGTACATGAGATCAATAATACACAAGAACCCATATTATGTAAACACCCTTTCCAGTCCATGAGATGAATAATAAATCAGAACCCGTATAATGTAGACATCCTTGCCAGTCCATAAGATGAATAATACATCAAAAGTCATAAAATGTATACACTCTTACCAGTCCATAAGATGAATAGAAAATCAGTACCCATATAATGTAGACATCCATGTCAGTCCATGAGATGAATAATAAAAGAGAATTCATACAATGTAGACACCACTGCCAGTCCATGAGATGAATATTAAATCAAAACCCATATATTGTAGAGACCGTTGCCAGTCCATGAGATTAATAATACATCAGAATCCATATAATGTAGACTCCCTTGCCAGTCCATGAGATGAATAATACAGCAGAACCCATGTAATGTAGACACCCTTGTCAGTCCATGAGATGAATAATAAATCAGAACCCATATACTGTAGACATCCTTGACAGTCCATGAGATGAATAATAAATGAGAACCTATATAATGTAGACATCATTGTCAGTCCATGAGATGAATATTAAATCAGAACACATATAATTGAGACACTCTTGCCAGTCCATGAGATTAATAACAAATCAGAACCCATATATTGTAGACACCCTTGCCAGTCATGAGATCAATAATACATCAGAAACCATATAATGTAGGAACCTTTGTCAGTCGATGAGATGAATAATGCATCAGAACCCATATAATGAAGGCATCCTTGCCAGTCCATGAGATGAATAATACATCAGAACCCATATAATGTAGACATCCTTGTCAGTCCTTGAGATGAATAATAAATCAGAACCAATATAATGAAGATACCTGGTCCCGTCCATGAGATGTATAATAAATAAGAATCCATATAATGTAGACATCCTTTCCAGTCCATGAGATGAATAATACATCAGAACCCATATAATGTAGAAACCCTTGTCAGTCCATGAGATACATAATGCATCAGAACCCATATAATGAAGACATCCTTGTCAGTCCATGAGATGAATAATACAGCAGAACCCATGTAATGTAGACACCCTTGTCAGTCCATGAGATGAATAATAAATCAGAACCCATATAATGTAGACATCCTTGACAGTCCATGAGATGAATAATAAATGAGAACCCATATAATGTAGACATCCTTGTCAGTCCATGAGATGAATAATAAATCAGGACTCATATAATGAAAACACCATTGCCAGTCCATGAGATTAATAATACACCAGAACCCATATAATGTAGACACCCTTGCCAGTCCATGAGATGAATAATACATCAGAATCCATATATTGTAGACACCCTTGCGAGTCCATGAGATTAATAATACACAAGAACCCATATAATGTAGACCCTCTTGCCAGTCCATGAGATGAATAATACCTCAGAACCCATATAATGTAGACATTCTTGCCAGTCCATGAGATTAATAAAAATCAGAACCCATACAATATAGACACCCTTGCCAGTCCATGAGATGAATATTAAATCAAAACCCATATATTGTAGACACACTTGTCAGTCCGTGAGATTAATAATACATCAGAACCTGTACAATGTAGACACCCTTGTCAGTCCATGAGATGAATAAAAAATCAGAACCCATGTAATGTAGATATACTTGTCAGTCCATGAGATGAATAATAAAATAGAACTCATATAATGTACACACCCCTGCCAGTCCATGAGATGAATATTAAATATAAAACCATATATTTTAGACACCCTTGCCAGTCCTTTAGATTAATAATGCATGAGAACACATATAATGTAGACACCCTTGCCAGTCCATGAGATGAATAATAGACCAGAACCCAAATAATGTAGACACCCTTGCCAATCCATGAGATGAATAATACACCAGAACCCATATAATGTAGACACCCTTGCCAGTCCATGAGATTAATAAAAATCAGAACCCATACAATGTAGACACCCTTGCCAGTCCATGAGATGAATATTAAATCAAAACCCATATATTGTAGACACCCTTGTCAGTCCGTGAGATTAATAATACATCAGAACCCGTACAATGTAGACACCCTTGTCAGTCCATGAGATGAATAAAAAATCAGAACCCATATAATGTAGACATCCTTGACAGTCCATGAGATGAATAATAAATGAGAACCTATATAATGTAGACATCCTTGTCAGTCCATGAAATGAATATTAAATCAGAACACATATAATTGAGACACTCTTGCCAGTCCATGAGATTAATAACAAATTAGAACCCATATATTGTAGACACCCTTGCCAGTCATGAGATCAATAATACATCAGAAACCACATAATGTAGGAACCTTTGTCAGTCCATGAGATGAATAATGCATCAGAACCCATATAATGAAGGCATCCTTGCCAGTCCATGAGATGAATAATACATCAGAACCCATATAATGTAGACATCCTTGTCAGTCCTTGAGATGAATAATAAATCAGAACCAATATAATGAAAACACCTGGTCCCGTCCATGAGATGAATAATAAATAAGAATCCATATAATGTAGACATCCTTTCCAGTCCATGAGATGAATAATACATCAGAACCCATATAATGAAGACATCCTTGTCAGTCCATGAGATGAATAATACAGCAGAACCCATGTAATGTAGACACCCTTGTCAGTCCATGAGATGAATAATAAATCAGAACCCATATAATGTAGACATCCTTGACAGTCCATGAGATGAATAATAAATGAGAACCCATATAATGTAGACATCCTTGTCAGTCCATGAGATGAATAATAAATCAGGACTCATATAATGAAAACACCATTGCCAGGCCATGAGATTAATAATACACCAGAACCCATATAATGTAGACACCCTTGCCAGTCCATGAGATGAATAATAGACCAGAACCCATATAATGTAGACACCCTTGCCAATCCATGAGATGAATAATACACCAGAACCCATATAATGTGGACACCCTTACCAGTCCATGAGATTAATAAAAATCAGCACCCATACAATGTAGACACCCTTGCCAGTCCATGAGATGAATATTAAATCAAAACCCATATATTGTAGACACCCTTGTCAGTCCGTGAGATTAATAATACATCAGAACCCGTACAATGTAGACACCCTTGTCAGTCCATGAGATGAATAAAAAATCAGAACCCATGTAATGTAGATATACTTGTCAGTCCATGAGATGAATAATAAAATAGAACTCATATAATGTACACACCCCTGCCAGTCCATGAGATGAATATTAAATAAAAAAAACATATATTTTAGACACCATTGCTAGTCCTTTAGATTAATAATGCACGAGAACACATATAATGTAGACACCCTTGCCAGTCCATGAGATGAATAATAGAGCAGAACCCATATAATGTAGACACCCTTGCCAATCCATGAGATGAATAATACATCAGAACCCATGTAATGTAGACACCCTTGCCAGTACATGAGATGAATAATACACAAGAACCCATATTATGTAAACACCCTTGCCAGACCATGAGATGAATAATAAATCAGAACCCATATAATGTAGACATCCTTGCCAGTCCATTAGATGAATAATACATCAAAAGTCATAAAATGTATACACTCTCACCAGTCCATAAAATGAATAAAAAATCAGTACCCATATAATGTAGACATCCATGTCAGTCCATGAGATGAATAATAAAAGAGAATTCATACAATGTAGACACCACTGCCAGTCCATGAGATGAATATTAAATCAAAACCCATATTTTGGAGACACCGTTGCCAGTCCATGAGATTAATAATACATCAGAATCCATATAATGTAGACTCCCTTGCCAGTCCATGAGATGAATAATACAGCAGAACCCATGTAATGTAGACACCCTTGTCAGTCCATGAGATGAATAATAAATCAGAACCCATATAATGTATACATCCTTGACAGTCCATGAGATGAATAATAAATTAGAACCCATATAATGTAGACATCCTTGTCAGTCCATGAGATGAATATTAAATCAGAACACATATAATTGAGACACTCTTGCCAGTCCATGAGATTAATAACAAATCAGAACCCATATATTGTAGACACCCTTGCGAGTCATGAGATCAATAATACATCAGAAACCATATAATGTAGGAACTTTTGTCAGTCCATGAGATGAATAATGCATCAGAACCCATATAATGAAGGCATCCTTGCCAGTCCATGAGATGAATAATACATCAGAACCCATATAATGTAGACATCCTTGTCAGTCCTTGAGATGAATAATAAATCAGAACCCATATAATGAAGACACCTGTTCCAGTCCATGAGATGAATAATAAATAAGAATCCATATAATGTAGACATCCTTTCCAGTCCATGAGATGAATAATACATCAGAACCCATATAATGTAGAAACCCTTGTCAGTCCATGAGATGAATAATGCATCAGAACCCATATAATGAAGACATCCTTGTCAGTCCATGAGATGAATAATACAGCAGAACCCATGTAATGTAGACACCCTTGTCAGTCCATGAGATGAATAATAAATCAGAACCCATATAATGTAGACATCCTTGACAGTCCATGAGATGAATAATAAATGAGAACCCATATAATGTAGACATCCTTGTCAGTCCATGAGATGAATAATAAATCAGAACTCATATAATGAAAACACCCTTGCCAGTCCATGAGATTAATAATACACCAGAACCCATATAATGTAGGCACCCTTGCCAGTCCATGAGATGAAAAATAAAATAGAACTCATATAATGTACACACCCCTGCCAGTCCATGAGATGAATATTAAATAAAAAAACATATATTTTAGACACCCTTGCCAGTTCTTTTGATTAATAATGCACAAGAACACATATAATGTAGACACCCTTGCCAGTCCATGAGATGAATAATAGACCAGAACCCATATAATGTAGACACCCTTGCCAATCCATGAGATGAATAATACACCAGAACCCATATAATGTAGACACCCTTGCCAGTCCATGAGATTAATAAAAATCAGAACCCATACAATGTAGACACCCTTGCCAGTCCATGAGATTAATAATACACCAGAACCCATATAATGTAGACACCCTTGCCAGTCCATGAGATGAATAATACATCAGAATCCAT
The DNA here is from genome assembly GCF_040938575.1 of Ambystoma mexicanum. Taxonomy (NCBI): domain Eukaryota; kingdom Metazoa; phylum Chordata; class Amphibia; order Caudata; family Ambystomatidae; genus Ambystoma; species Ambystoma mexicanum. Next base: position 1,365,780,265 of record NC_090933.1, read on the forward strand.
ATATTGTAGACACCCTTGCGAGTCCATGAGATTAATAATACACAAGAACCCATATAATGTACACCCCCTTGCCAGTCCATGAGATGAATAATACCTCAGAACCCATATAATGTAGACACCCTTGCCAGTCCATGAGATTAATAAAAATCAGAACCCATACAATGTAGACACCCTTGCCAGTCCATGAGATGAATATTAAATCAAAACCCATATATTGTAGACACCCTTGTCAGTCTGTGAGATTAATAATACATCAGAACCCGTACAATGTAGACACCCTTGTCAGTCCATGAGATGAATAAAAAATCAGAACCCATGTAATGTAGATATACTTGTCAGTCCATGAGATGAATATTAAAATAGAACTCATATAATGTACACACCCCTGCCAGTCCATGAGATGAATATTAAATAAAAAACCATATATTTGAGACCCCCTTGCCAGTCCTTTAGATTAATAATGCACGAGAACACATATAATGTAGACACCCTTGCCAGTCCATGAGATGAATAATAGAGCAGAACACATATAATGTAGACACCCTTGCCAATCCACGAGATGAATAATACATCAGAACCCATGTAATGTACACACCCTTGCCAGTACATGAGATGAATAATACACAAGAACCCATATTATGTAAACACCCTTGCCAGTCCATGAGATGAATAATAAATCAGAACCCATATAATGAAGACATCCTTGCCAGTCCATTAGATGAATAATACATCAAAAGTCATAAAATGTATACACTCTTACCAGTCCATAAGATGAATAAAAAATCAGTACCCATATAATGTAGACATCCATGTCAGTCCATGAGATGAATAATAAAAGAGAATTCATACAATGTAGACACCACTGCCAGTCCATGAGATGAATATTAAATCAAAACCCATATATTGTAGACACCGTTGCCAGTCCATGAGATTAATAATACATCAGAATCCATATAATGTAGACTCCCTTGCCAGTCCATGAGATGAATAATACAGCAGAACCCATGTAATGTAGACACCCTTGTCAGTCCAGGAGATGAATAATAAATCAGAACCCATATAATGTAGACATCCTTGACAGTCCATGAGATGAATAATAAATGAGAACCCATATAATGTAGACATCCTTGTCAGTCCATGAGATGAATATTAAATCAGAACACATATAATTGAGACACTCTTGCCAGTCCATGAGATTAATAACAAATCAGAACCCATATATTGTAGACACCCTTGCCAGTCATGAGATCAGTAATACATCAGAAACCATATAATGTAGGAACCTTTGTCAGTCCATGAGATGAATAATGCATCAGAACCCATATAAGGAAGGCATCCTTGCCAGTCCATGAGATGAATAATACATCAGAACCCATAAAATGTAGACATCCTTGTCAGTCCTTGAGCTGAATAATAAATCAGAACCCATATAATGTAGACATCCTTGACAGTCCATGAGATGAATAATAAATGAGAACCCATATAATGTAGACATCCTTGTCAGTCCATGAGATGAATAATAAATCAGAACTCATATAATGAAAACACCCTTGCCAGTCCATGAGATTAATAATACACCAGAACCCATATAATGTAGACACCCTTGCCAGTCCATGAGATGAATAATACATCAGAATCCATGTAATGTAGACACCCTTGTCAGTCCATGAGATGAATAATAAATCAGAACCCATATAATGTAGACATCCTTGACAGTCCATGAGATGAATAATAAATGAGAACCCATATAATGTAGACATCCTTGTCAGTCCATGAGATGAATAATAAATCAGAACTCATATAATGAAAACACCCTTGCCAGTCCATGAGATTAATAATACACCAGAACCCATATAATGTAGACACCCTTGCCAGTCCATGAGATGAATAATACATCAGAATCCATATATTGTAAACACCCTTGCGAGTCCATGAGATTAATAATACACAAGAACCCATATAATGTAGACCCCCTTGCCAGTCCATGAGATGAATAATACCTCAGAACCCATATAATGTAGACACCCTTGCGAGTCCATGAGATTAATAAAAATCAGAACCCATACAATGTAGACACCCTTGCCAGTCCATGAGATGAATATTAAATCAAAACCCATATATTGTAGACACCCTTGTCAGTCCGTGAGATTAATAATACATCAGAACCTGTACAATGTAGACACCCTTGTCAGTCCATGAGATGAATAAAAAATCAGAACCCATGTAATGTAGATATACTTGTCAGTCCATGAGATGAATAATAACATAGAACTCATGTAATGTACACCCCCCTGCCAGTCCATGAGATGAATATTAAATAAAAAACCATATATTTTAGACACCCTTGCCAGTCCTTTAGATTAATAATGCACGAGAACACATATAATGTAGACACCCTTGCCAGTCCATGAGATGAATAATAGACCAGAACCCATATAATCTAGACACCCTTGCCAATCCATGAGATGAATAATACACCAGAACCCATATAATGTAGACACCCTAGCCAGTCCATGAGATGAATAATACATCAGAATCCATATATTGTAGACACCCTTGCGAGTCCATGAGATGAATAATACACAAGAACCCATATTATGTAAACACCCTTGCCAGTCCATGAGATGAATAATAAATCAGAACCCATATAATGTAGACATCCTTGCCAGTCCATTAGATGAATAATACATCAAAAGTCATAAAATGTATACACTCTTACCAGTCCATAAAATGAATAAAAAATCAGTACCCATATAATGTAGACATCCATGTCAGTCCATGAGATGAATAATAAAAGAGAATTCATACAATGTAGACACCACTGCCAGTCCATGAGATGAATATTAAATCAAAACCCATATATTGTAGACACCGTTGCCAGTCCATGAGATTAATAATACATCAGAATCCATATAATGTAGACTCCCTTGCCAGTCCATGAGATGAATAATACAGCAGAACCCATGTAATGTAGACACCCTTGTCAGTCCATGAGATGAATAATAAATCAGAACCCATATAATGTAGACATCCTTGACAGTCCATGAGATGAATAATAAATGAGAACCCATATAATGTAGACATCCTTGTCAGTCCATGAGATGAATATTAAATCGGAACACATATAATTGAGACACTCTTGTCAGTCCATGAGATTAATAACAAATCAGAACCCATATATTGTAGACACCCTTGCCAGTCATGAGATCAATAATACATCAGAAACCATATAATGTAGGAACCTTTGTCAGTCCATGAGATGAATAATGCATCAGAACCCATATAAGGAAGGCATCCTTGCCAGTCCATGAGATGAATAATACATCAGAACCCATAAAATGTAGACATCCTTGTCAGTCCTTGAGCTGAATAATAAATCAGAACCCATATAATGTAGACATCCTTGACAGTCCATGAGATGAATAATAAATGAGAACCCATATAATGTAGACATCCTTGTCAGTCCATGAGATGAATAATAAATCAGAACTCATATAATGAAAACACCCTTGCCAGTCCTTGAGATTAATAATACACCAGAACCCATATAATGTAGACACCCTTGCCAGTCCATGAGATGAATAATATATCAGAACCCATGTAATGTAGACACCCTTGTCAGTCCATGAGATGAATAATAAATCAGAACCCATATAATGTAGACATCCTTGACAGTCCATGAGATGAATAATAAATGAGAACCCATATAATGTAGACATCCTTGTCAGTCCATGAGATGAATAATAAATCAGGACTCATATAATGAAAACACCATTGCCAGGCCATGAGATTAATAATACACCAGAACCCATATAATGTAGACACCCTTGCCAGTCCATGAGATGAATAATACATCAGAATCCATATATTGTAGACACCCTTGCGAGTCCATGAGATTAATAATACACAAGAACCCATATAATGTAGACCCCCTTGCCAGTCCATGAGATGAATAATACCTCAGAACCCATATAATGTAGACACCCTTGCCAGTCCATGAGATTAATAAAAATCAGAACCCATACAATGTAGACACCCTTGCCAGTCCATGAGATGAATAATGCATCAGAACCCATATAATGTAGAAACCCTTGTCAGTCCATGAGATGAACTATGCATCAGAACCCATATAATGAAGACATCCTTGCGAGTCCATGAGATGAATAATACACAAGAACCCATATTATGTAAACACCCTTGCCAGTCCATGAGATGAATAATAAATCAGAACCCATATAATGTAGACATCCTTGCCAGTCCATTAGATGAATAATACATCAAAAGTCATAAAATGTATACACTCTTACCAGTCCATAAAATGAATAAAAAATCAGTACCCATATAATGTAGACATCCATGTCAGTCCATGAGATGAATAATAAAAGAGAATTCATACAATGTAGACACCACTGCCAGTCCATGAGATGAATATTAAATCAAAACCCATATATTGTAGACACCGTTGCCAGTCCATGAGATTAATAATACATCAGAATCCATATAATGTAGACTCCCTTGCCAGTCCATGAGATGAATAATACAGCAGAACCCATGTAATGTAGACACCCTTGTCAGTCCATGAGATGAATAATAAATCAGAACCCATATAATGTAGACATCCTTGACAGTCCATGAGATGAATAATAAATGAGAACCCATATAATGTAGACATCCTTGTCAGTCCATGAGATGAATATTAAATCGGAACACATATAATTGAGACACTCTTGTCAGTCCATGAGATTAATAACAAATCAGAACCCATATATTGTAGACACCCTTGCCAGTCATGAGATCAATAATACATCAGAAACCATATAATGTAGGAACCTTTGTCAGTCCATGAGATGAATAATGCATCAGAACCCATATAAGGAAGGCATCCTTGCCAGTCCATGAGATGAATAATACATCAGAACCCATAAAATGTAGACATCCTTGTCAGTCCTTGAGCTGAATAATAAATCAGAACCCATATAATGTAGACATCCTTGACAGTCCATGAGATGAATAATAAATGAGAACCCATATAATGTAGACATCCTTGTCAGTCCATGAGATGAATAATAAATCAGAACTCATATAATGAAAACACCCTTGCCAGTCCTTGAGATTAATAATACACCAGAACCCATATAATGTAGACACCCTTGCCAGTCCATGAGATGAATAATATATCAGAACCCATGTAATGTAGACACCCTTGTCAGTCCATGAGATGAATAATAAATCAGAACCCATATAATGTAGACATCCTTGACAGTCCATGAGATGAATAATAAATGAGAACCCATATAATGTAGACATCCTTGTCAGTCCATGAGATGAATAATAAATCAGGACTCATATAATGAAAACACCATTGCCAGGCCATGAGATTAATAATACACCAGAACCCATATAATGTAGACACCCTTGCCAGTCCATGAGATGAATAATACATCAGAATCCATATATTGTAGACACCCTTGCGAGTCCATGAGATTAATAATACACAAGAACCCATATAATGTAGACCCCCTTGCCAGTCCATGAGATGAATAATACCTCAGAACCCATATAATGTAGACACCCTTGCCAGTCCATGAGATTAATAAAAATCAGAACCCATACAATGTAGACACCCTTGCCAGTCCATGAGATGAATATTAAATCAAAACCCATATATTGTAGACACCCTTGTCAGTCCGTGAGATTAATAATACATCAGAACCTGTACAATGTAGACACCCTTGTCAGTCCATGAGATGAATAAAAAATCAGAACCCATGTAATGTAGATATACTTGTCAGTCCATGAGATGAATAATAAAATAGAACTCATATAATGTACACACCCCTGCCAGTCCATGAGATGAATATTAAATAAAAAACCATATATTTTAGACACCCTTGCCAGTCCTTTAGATTAATAATGCACGAGAACACATATAATGTAGACACCCTTGCCAGTCCATGAGATGAATAATAGACCAGAACCCATATAATGTAGACACCCTTGCCAATCCATGAGATGAATAATACACCAGAACCCATATAATGTAGACACCCTTACCAGTCCATGAGATTAATAAAAATCAGCACCCATACAATGTAGACACCCTTGCCAGTCCATGAGATGAATATTAAATCAAAACCCATATATTGTAGACACCCTTGTCAGTCCGTGAGATTAATAATACATCAGAACCCGTACAATGTAGACACCCTTGTCAGTCCATGAGATGAATAAAAAATCAGAACCCATGTAATGTAGATATACTTGTCAGTCCATGAGATGAATAATAAAATAGAACTCATATAATGTACACACCCCTGCCAGTCCATGAGATGAATATTAAATAAAAAAAACATATATTTTAGACACCATTGCTAGTCCTTTAGATTAATAATGCACGAGAACACATATAATGTAGACACCCTTGCCAGTCCATGAGATGAATAATAGAGCAGAACCCATATAATGTAGACACCCTTGCCAATCCATGAGATGAATAATACATCAGAACCCATGTAATGTAGACACCCTTGCCAGTACATGAGATGAATAATACACAAGAACCCATATTATGTAAACACCCTTGCCAGACCATGAGATGAATAATAAATCAGAACCCATATAATGTAGACATCCTTGCCAGTCCATTAGATGAATAATACATCAAAAGTCATAAAATGTATACACTCTCACCAGTCCATAAAATGAATAAAAAATCAGTACCCATATAATGTAGACATCCATGTCAGTCCATGAGATGAATAATAAAAGAGAATTCATACAATGTAGACACCACTGCCAGTCCATGAGATGAATATTAAATCAAAACCCATATATTGGAGACACCGTTGCCAGTCCATGAGATTAATAATACATCAGAATCCATATAATGTAGACTCCCTTGCCAGTCCATGAGATGAATAATACAGCAGAACCCATGTAATGTAGACACCCTTGTCAGTCCATGAGATGAATAATAAATCAGAACCCATATAATGTATACATCCTTGACAGTCCATGAGATGAATAATAAATTAGAACCCATATAATGTAGACATCCTTGTCAGTCCATGAGATGAATATTAAATCAGAACACATATAATTGAGACACTCTTGCCAGTCCATGAGATTAATAACAAATCAGAACCCATATATTGTAGACACCCTTGCGAGTCATGAGATCAATAATACATCAGAAACCATATAATGTAGGAACTTTTGTCAGTCCATGAGATGAATAATGCATCAGAACCCATATAATGAAGGCATCCTTGCCAGTCCATGAGATGAATAATACATCAGAACCCATATAATGTAGACATCCTTGTCAGTCCTTGAGATGAATAATAAATCAGAACCCATATAATGAAGACACCTGTTCCAGTCCATGAGATGAATAATAAATGAGAATCCATATAATGTAGACATCCTTTCCAGTCCATGAGATGAATAATACATCAGAACCCATATAATGTAGAAACCCTTGTCAGTCCATGAGATGAATAATGCATCAGAACCCATATAATGAAGACATCATTGTCAGTCCATGAGATGAATAATACAGCAGAACCCATGTAATGTAGACACGCTTGTCAGTCCATGAGATGAATAATAAATCAGAACCCATATAATGTAGACATCCTTGACAGTCCATGAGATGAATAATAAATGAGAACCCATATAATGTAGACATCCTTGTCAGTCCATGAGATGAATAATAAATCAGAACTCATATAATGAAAACACCCTTGCCAGTCCATGAGATTAATAATACACCAGAACCCATATAATGTAGGCACCCTTGCCAGTCCATGAGATGAATAATACATCAGAATCCATATATTGTAGACACCCTTGCTAGTCCATGAGATTAATAATACACAAGAACCCATATAATGTAGACCCCCTTGCCAGTCCATGAGATGAATAATACCTCAAAACCCATATAATGTAGACACCCTTGCCAGTCCATGAAATGAATAAAAAATCAGAACCCATGTAATGTAGATATACTTGTCAGTCCATGAGATGAAAAATAAAATAGAACTCATATAATGTACACACCCCTGCCAGTCCATGAGATGAATATTAAATAAAAAAACATATATTTTAGACACCCTTGCCAGTTCTTTAGATTAATAATGCACAAGAACACATATAATGTAGACACCCTTGCCAGTCCATGAGATGAATAATAGACCAGAACCCATATAATGTAGACACCCTTGCCAATCCATGAGATGAATAATACACCAGAACCCATATAATGTAGACACCCTTGCCAGTCCATGAGATTAATAAAAATCAGAACCCATACAATGTAGACACCCTTGCCAGTCCATGAGATGAATAATACATCAGAATCCATATATTGTAGACACCCTTGCGAGTCCATGAGATTAATAATACACAAGAACCCATATAATGTAGACCCCCTTGCCAGTCCATGAGATGAATAATACCTCAGAACCCATATAATGTAGACACCCTTGCCAGTCCATGAGATTAATAAAAATCAGAACCCATACAATGTAGACACCCTTGCCAGTCCATGAGATGAATATTAAATCAAAACCCATATATTGTAGACACCCTTGTCAGTCTGTGAGATTAATAATACATCAGAACCCGTACAATGTAGACACCCTTGTCAGTCCATGAGATGAATAAAAAATCAGAACCCATGTAATGTAGATATACTTGTCAGTCCATGAGATGAATATTAAAATAGAACTCATATAATGTACACACCCCTGCCAGTCCATGAGATGAATATTAAATAAAAAACCATATATTTGAGACCCCCTTGCCAGTCCTTTAGATTAATAATGCACGAGAACACATATAATGTAGACACCCTTGCCAGTCCATGAGATGAATAATAGAGCAGAACACATATAATGTAGACACCCTTGCCAATCCACGAGATGAATAATACATCAGAACCCATGTAATGTACACACCCTTGCCAGTACATGAGATGAATAATACACAAGAACCCATATTATGTAAACACCCTTGCCAGTCCATGAGATGAATAATAAATCAGAACCCATATAATGAAGACATCCTTGCCAGTCCATTAGATGAATAATACATCAAAAGTCATAAAATGTATACACTCTTACCAGTCCATAAGATGAATAAAAAATCAGTACCCATATAATGTAGACATCCATGTCAGTCCATGAGATGAATAATAAAAGAGAATTCATACAATGTAGACACCACTGCCAGTCCATGAGATGAATATTAAATCAAAACCCATATATTGTAGACACCGTTGCCAGTCCATGAGATTAATAATACATCAGAATCCATATAATGTAGACTCCCTTGCCAGTCCATGAGATGAATAATACAGCAGAACCCATGTAATGTAGACACCCTTGTCAGTCCATGAGATGAATAATAAATCAGAACCCATATAATGTAGACATCCTTGACAGTCCATGAGATGAATAATAAATGAGAACCCATATAATGTAGACATCCTTGTCAGTCCATGAGATGAATATTAAATCAGAACACATATAATTGAGACACTCTTGCCAGTCCATGAGATTAATAACAAATCAGAACCCATATATTGTAGACACCCTTGCCAGTCATGAGATCAGTAATACATCAGAAACCATATAATGTAGGAACCTTTGTCAGTCCATGAGATGAATAATGCATCAGAACCCATATAAGGAAGGCATCCTTGCCAGTCCATGAGATGAATAATACATCAGAACCCATAAAATGTAGACATCCTTGTCAGTCCTTGAGCTGAATAATAAATCAGAACCCATATAATGTAGACATCCTTGACAGTCCATGAGATGAATAATAAATGAGAACCCATATAATGTAGACATCCTTGTCAGTCCATGAGATGAATAATAAATCAGAACTCATATAATGAAAAAAACACCCTTTCCAGTCCATGAGATTAATAATACACCAGAACCCATATAATGTAGACACCCTTGCCAGTCCATGAGATGAATAATACATCAGAATCCATGTAATGTAGACACCCTTGTCAGTCCATGAGATGAATAATAAATCAGAACCCATATAATGTAGACATCCTTGACAGTCCATGAGATGAATAATAAATGAGAACCCATATAATGTAGACATCCTTGTCAGTCCATGAGATGAATAATAAATCAGAACTCATATAATGAAAACACCCTTGCCAGTCCATGAGATTAATAATACACCAGAACCCATATAATGTAGACACCCTTGCCAGTCCATGAGATGAATAATACATCAGAATCCATATATTGTAAACACCCTTGCGAGTCCATGAGATTAATAATACACAAGAACCCATATAATGTAGACCCCCTTGCCAGTCCATGAGATGAATAATACCTCAGAACCCATATAACGTAGACACCCTTGCGAGTCCATGAGATTAATAAAAATCAGAACCCATACAATGTAGACACCCTTGCCAGTCCATGAGATGAATATTAAATCAAAACCCATATATTGTAGACACCCTTGTCAGTCCGTGAGATTAATAATACATCAGAACCTGTACAATGTAGACACCCTTGTCAGTCCATGAGATGAATAAAAAATCAGAACCCATGTAATGTAGATATACTTGTCAGTCCATGAGATGAATAATAACATAGAAGTCATGTAATGTACACCCCCCTGCCAGTCCATGAGATGAATATTAAATAAAAAACCATATATTTTAGACACCCTTGCCAGTCCTTTAGATTAATAATGCACGAGAACACATATAATGTAGACACCCTTGCCAGTCCATGAGATGAATAATAGACCAGAACCCATATAATCTAGACACCCTTGCCAATCCATGAGATGAATAATACACCAGAACCCATATAATGTAGACACCCTAGCCAGTCCATGAGATGAATAATACATCAGAATCCATATATTGTAGACACCCTTGCGAGTCCATGAGATGAATAATACACAAGAACCCATATTATGTAAACACCCTTGCCAGTCCATGAGATGAATAATAAATCAGAACCCATATAATGTAGACATCCTTGCCAGTCCATTAGATGAATAATACATCAAAAGTCATAAAATGTATACACTCTTACCAGTCCATAAAATGAATAAAAAATCAGTACCCATATAATGTAGACATCCATGTCAGTCCATGAGATGAATAATAAAAGAGAATTCATACAATGTAGACACCACTGCCAGTCCATGAGATGAATATTAAATCAAAACCCATATATTGTAGACACCGTTGCCAGTCCATGAGATTAATAATACATCAGAATCCATATAATGTAGACTCCCTTGCCAGTCCATGAGATGAATAATACAGCAGAACCCATGTAATGTAGACACCCTTGTCAGTCCATGAGATGAATAATAAATCAGAACCCATATAATGTAGACATCCTTGACAGTCCATGAGATGAATAATAAATGAGAACCCATATAATGTAGACATCCTTGTCAGTCCATGAGATGAATATTAAATCGGAACACATATAATTGAGACACTCTTGCCAGTCCATGAGATTAATAACAAATCAGAACCCATATATTGTAGACACCCTTGCCAGTCATGAGATCAATAATACATCAGAAACCATATAATGTAGGAACCTTTGTCAGTCCATGAGATGAATAATGCATCAGAACCCATATAAGGAAGGCATCCTTGCCAGTCCATGAGATGAATAATACATCAGAACCCATAAAATGTAGATATCCTTGTCAGTCCTTGAGCTGAATAATAAATCAGAACCCATATAATGTAGACATCCTTGACAGTCCATGAGATGAATAATAAATGAGAACCCATATAATGTAGACATCCTTGTCAGTCCATGAGATGAATAATAAATCAGAACTCATATAATGAAAACACCCTTGCCAGTCCTTGAGATTAATAATACACCAGAACCCATATAATGTAGACACCCTTGCCAGTCCATGAGATGAATAATATATCAGAATCCATGTAATGTAGACACCCTTGTCAGTCCATGAGATGAATAATAAATCAGAACCCATATAATGTAGACATCCTTGACAGTCCATGAGATGAATAATAAATGAGAACCCATATAATGAAGACATCCTTGTCAGTCCATGAGATGAATAATACAGCAGAACCCATGTAATGTAGACACCCTTGTCAGTCCATGAGATGAATAATAAATCAGAACCCATATAATGTAGACATCCTTGACAGTCCATGAGATGAATAATAAATGAGAACCCATATAATGTAGACATCCTTGTCAGTCCATGAGATGAATAATAAATCAGAACTCATATAATGAAAACACCCTTGCCAGTCCATGAGATTAATAATACACCAGAACCCATATAATGTAGACACCCTTGCCAGTCCATGAGATGAATAATACATCAGAATCCATATATTGTAGACACCCTTGCGAGTCCATGAGATTAATAATACACAAGAATCCATATAATGTAGACCCCCTTGCCAGTCCATGAGATGAATAATACCTCAGAACCCATATAATGTAGACACCCTTGCCAGTCCATGAGATTAATAATACATCAGAACCTGTACAATGTAGACACCCTTGCCAGTCCATGAGATGAATTTTAAATCAAAACCCATATATTGTAGACACCCTTGTCAGTCCGTGAGATTAATAATACATCAGAACCTGTACAATGTAGACACCCTTGTCAGTCCATGAGATGAATAAAAAATCAGAACCCATGTAATGTAGATATACTTGTCAGTCCATGAGATGAATAATAACATAGAACTCATGTAATGTACACCCCCCTGCCAGTCCATGAGATGAATATTAAATAAAAAACCATATATTTTAGACACCCTTGCCAGTCCTTTAGATTAATAATGCACGAGAACACATATAATGTAGAAACCCTTGCCAGTCCATGAGATGAATAATAGACCAGAACCCATATAATCTAGACACCCTTGCTAATCCATGAGATGAATAATACACCAGAACCCATATAATGTAGACACCCTTGCGAGTCCATGAGATTAATAATACACAAGAACCCATATAATGTAGACCCCCTTGCCAGTCCATGAGATGAATAATACCTCAGAACCCATATAATGTAGACACCCTTGCCAGTCCTTGAGATTAATAAAAATCAGAACCCATACAATGTAGACACCCTTGCCAGTCCATGAGATGAACATTAAATCAAAACCCATATATTGTAGACACCCTTGTCTGTCCGTGAGATGAATAATAAATCAGAACCCATATAATGTAGACATCCTTGCCAGTCCATTAGATGAATAATACATCAAAAGTCATAAAATGTATACACTCTTACCAGTCCATAAGATGAATAAAAAATCAGTACCCATATAATGTAGACATCCATGTCAGTCCATGAGATGAATAATAAAAGAGAATTCATACAATGTAGACACCACTGCCAGTCCATGAGATGAATATTAAATCAAAACCCATATATTGTAGACACCGTTGCCAGTCCATGAGATGAATAATAAATCAGAACCCATATAATGTAGACATCCTTGACAGTCCATGAGATGAATAATAAATGAGAACCCATATAATGTAGACATCCTTGTCAGTCCATGAGATGAATATTAAATCAGAACTCATATAATGAAGACACTGTTCCAGTCCGTGAGATGAATAATAAATAAGAATCCATATAATGTAGACATCCTTTCCAGTCCATGAGATGAATAATACATCAGAACCCATATAATGTAGACATCCTTGCCAGTCCATGAGATGAATAATACATCAGAACCCATATAATGAAGGCATCCTTGCCAGTCCATGAGATGAATAATACATCAGAACCCATATAATATAGACATCCTTGACAGTCCATGAGATGAATAATAAATGAGAACCCATATAATGTAGACATCCTTGTCAGTCCATGAGATCAATAATAAATCAGAACTCATATAATGAAAACACCCTTGCCAGTCCATGAGATTAATAATACACCAGAACCCATATAATGTAGACACCCTTGCCAGTCCATGAGATGAATAATACATCAGAATCCATATATTGTAGACACCCTTGCGAGTCCATGAGATTAATAATACACAAGAACCCATATAATGTAGACCCCCTTGCCAGTCCATGAGATGAATAATACCTCAAAACCCATATAATGTAGACACCCTTGCCAGTCCATGAGATTAATAAAAATCAGAACCCATACAATGTAGACACCCTTGCCAGTCCATGAGATGAATATTAAATCAAAACCCATATATTGTAGACACCCTTGTCAGTCCATGAGATGAATAAAAAATCAGAACCCATGTAATGTAGATATACTTGTCAGTCCATGAGATGAATAATAAAATAGAACTCATATAATGTACACACCCCTGCCAGTCCATGAGATGAATATTAAATAAAAAAAACATATATTTTAGACACCCTTGCCAGTCCTTTAGATTAATAATGCCCAAGAACACATATAATGTAGACACCCTTGCCAGTCCATGAGATGAATAATAGACCAGAACCCATATAATGTAGACACCCTTGCCAATCCATGAGATGAATAATACACCAGAACCCATATAATGTAGACACCCTTGCCAGTCCATGAGATGAATAATACATCAGAATCCATATATTGTAGACACCCTTGCGAGTCCATGAGATTAATAATACACAAGAACCCATATAATGTAGACCCCCTTGCCAGTCCATGAGAAGAATAATACCTCAGAACCCATATAATGTAGACACCCTTGCCAGTCCATGAGAATAATAAAAATCAGAACACATACAATGTAGACACCCTTGCCAGTCCATGAGATGAATATTAAAGCAAAACCCATATATTGTAGAGACCCTTGTCAGTCCGTGAGATTAATAATACATCAGAACCCGTACAATGTAGACACCCTTGTCAGTCCATGAGATGAATAAAAAATCAGAACCCATGTAATGTAGATATACTTGTCAGTCCATGAGATGAATAATAAAATAGAAATCATATAATGTACACACCCCTGCCAGTCTATGAGATGAATATTAAATAAAAAACCATATATTTTAGACACCCTTGCCAGTCCTTTAGATTAATAATGCACGAGAACACATATAATTTAGACACCCTTGCCAGTCCATGGGATGAATAATAGAGCAGAACCCATATAATGTAGACACCCTTGCCAGTACATGAGATGAATAATACATCAAAAGTCATAAAATGTATACACTCTTACCAGTCCATAAGATGAATAAAAAATCAGTACCCATATAATGTAGACATCCATGTCAGTCCATGAGATGAATAATAAAAGAGAATTCATACAATGTAGACACCACTGCCAGTCCATGAGATGAATATTAAATCAAAACCCATATATTGTAGACACCGTTGCCAATCCATGATATGAATAATACATCAGAACCCATTTATTGTAGACACCCCTGCGAGTACATGAGATGAATAATACATCAGGACCCATATAATGTAGACACCCTTTCCAGCCCATAAAATGAATATTAAATCAAAACCCATATATTGTAGACACCCTTGCAGTCAATGAGATTAATAATAAATCAGAAACCATATAATGTAGATACCCCTGCCAGTCCATGAGATGAATAATACATCAGAACCCATGTATTGTAGACACCCCTGCGAGTACATGAGATGAATAATACATCAGGACCCATATAATGTAGACACCCTGTCCAGCCCATAAGATGAATATTAAATCAAAACCCATATATTGTAGACACCCTTGCAATCAATGTGATTAATAATAAATCAGAAACCATATAATGTAGATACCCCTGCCAGTCCATGAGATGAATAATAAATCAGAAACTATATAATATAGACACTATTGCCAGTCCATGAGATGAATAATACACCAGCAGCTCGATAATTTAGACTTATTTGCTAGTCCAGGTGATGAATAATACACCAGTACCCAAATCATGCAGACACCCTTGCCAGACCATGAGATGAATAATAAATCAGAACCCATAGAATGTAGACATTCTTGTCAGTCCATGAGATGAATAATAAATGAGAACCCATATAATGTAGACATCCTTGTCAGTCCATGAGATGAATAATAAATCAGAACACATATAATGGAGACACCCTTGCCAGTCCATGAGATTAATAATAAATCAGAACCCATATATTGTAGACACCCTTGATAGTCATGAGATCAATAATACATCAGAACCCATATAATGAAGACACCTGTGTCAGTCCATGGGATGAATAATAAATAAGAACCCACATAATTTAGACATCGTTTCCAGTCCATGAGATGAATAATGCATCAGAACCCATATAATGTAGAAACCCTTGTCAGTCCATGAGATGAACTATGCATCAGAACCCATATAATGAAGACATCCTTGCCAGTCCATGAGATGAATAATAAATCAGAACCCATATAATGTAGACATCCTTGTCAGTCCATGAGATGAATAATAAATCAGAACCCATATAATGAAGACACCTGTGCCAGTCCATGGGATGAATAATAAATAAGAACCCATATAATGTAGACATCGTTTCCAGTCCATGAGATGAATAATGCATCAGAACCCATATAATGTACAAACCCTTGTCAGTCCATGAGATGAATAATGCATCATAACCCATATAATGAAAACACCCTTGCCAGTCCATGAGATTAATAATACACCAGAACCCATATAATGTATACACCCTTGACAGTCCATGAGAGGAATAATACATCAGAATCCATATATTGTAGACACCCTTGCGAGTCCATGAGATTAATAATACACAAGAACCCATATAATGTAGACCCCCTTGCCAGTCCATGAGATGAATAAAACCTCAGAACCCATATAATGTAGACACCATTGCCAGTCCATGAGATTAATAAAAAATCAGAACCCATACAATGTAGACACCCTTGACATTCCATGAGATGAATATTAAATCAAAACCCATATAATGTAGACACCCTTGCCAGTCCATGAGATGAATAATAGACCAGAACCCATATAATGTAGACACCCTTGCCAATCCATGAGATGAATAATACATCAGAACCCATGTAATGTAGACACCCTTTCCAACCCATAAGATGAATATTAAATCAAAACCCATATATTGTAGACACCCTTGCCAGTCCATGAGATGAATAATAGACCAGAACCCATGTAATGTAGACACCCTTGCCAGTACATGAGATGAATAATACACAAGAACCCATATTATGTAAACACCCTTGCCAGTCCATGAGATGAATAAAAATCAGAACCGACATCCTGGACAGTTCATGAGATAAATAATAATTCAGAACTCTTATAATGTAGACACCCTTGCCAGTACATTAGATGAATATTAAATCAAAACCCATGTATTGTAGATACCCTTACCAGTCCATGAGATTAAAAATATATCAGAACCCATATAATGTACACTCCCTTGCCAGTCCATGAGACAAATAATACAGCAGAACCCATGTAATGTAGACACCCTTGTCAGTCCATGAGATGAATAATAAATCAGAACCCATATAATGTAGACATCCTTGACAGTCCATGAGATGAATAATAAATGAGAACCCATATAATGTAGACATCCTTGTCAGTCCATGAGATGAATAATAAATCAGAACACATATAATGGAGACACTCTTGCCAGTCCATGAGATTAATAACAAATCAGAACCCATATATTGTAGACACCCTTGCCAGTCATGAGATCAATAATACATCAGAAACCATATAATGTAGGAACCTTTGTCAGTCCATGAGATGAATAATGCATCAGAACCCATATAATGAAGGCATCCTTGCCAGTCCATGAGATGAATAATACATCAGAACCCATATAATGTAGACATCCTTGTCAGTCCTTGAGATGAATAATAAATCAGAACCCATATAATGAAAACACCTGTTCCAGTCCATGAGATGAATAATAAATAAGAATCCATATAATGTAGACATCCTTTCCAGTCCATGAGATGAATAATACATCAGAACCCATATAATGTAGAAACCCTTGTCAGTCCATGAGATGAATAATGCATCATACCCCATATAATGAAAACATCCTTTCCAGTCCATGAGATTAATAATACACCAGAACCCATATAATGTATACACCCTTGACAGTCCATGAGATGAATAATAAATCAGAACCCATATAATGTAGACATCCTTGACAGTCCATGAGATGAATAATAAATGAGAACCCATATAATGTATACATCCTTGTCAGTCCATGAGATGAATAATAAATCAGAACTCATATAATGAAAACACCCTTGCCAGTCCATGAGATTAATTATACACCAGAACCCATATAATGTAGACACCCTTGCCAGTCCATGAGATGAATAATACATCAGAATCCATATATTGTAGACACCCTTGCGAGTCCATGAGATTAATAATACACAAGAACCCATATAATGTAGACCCCCTTGCCAGTCCATGAGATGAATAATACCTCAGAACCCATATAATGTAGACACCCTTGCCAGTCCAGGAGATTAATAAAAATCAGAACCCATACAATGTAGACACCCTTGCCAGTCCATGAGATGAATATTAAATCAAAACCCATATATTGTAGACACCCTTGTCAGTCCGTGAGATTAATAATACATCAGAACCTGTACAATGTAGACACCCTTGTCAGTCCATGAGATGAATAAAAAATCAGAACCCATGTAATATAGATATACTTGTCAGTCCATGAGATGAATAATAAAATAGAACTCATATAATGTACACACCCCTGCCAGTCCATGAGATGAATATTAAATAAAAAACCTTATATTTTAGACACCCTTGCCAGTCCTTTAGATTAATAATGCACGAGAACACATATAATGTAGACACCCTTGCCAGTCCATGAGATGAATAATAGACCAGAACCCATATAATGTAGATACCCTTGCCAATCCATGAGATGAATAATACATCAGAACCCATGTAATGTAGACACCCTTGCCAGTACATGAGATGAATAAAAAATCAGAACCCATGTAATGTAGATATACTTGTCAGTCCATGAGATGAATAATAAAATAGAACTCATATAATGTACACACCCCTGCCAGTCCATGAGATGAATATTAAATAAAAAACCATATATTTTAGACACCCTTGCCAGTCCTTTAGATTAATAATGCACGAGAACACATATAATGTAGACACCCTTGCCAGTCCATGGGATGAATAATAGAGCAGAACCCATATAATGTAGACACCCTTGCCAGTACATGAGATGAATAATACATCAAAAGTCATAAAATATATACACTCTTACCAGTCCATAAAATGAAAAAAAAATCAGTACCCATATAATGTAGACATCCATGTCAGTCCATGAGATGAATAATAAAAGAGAATTCATACAATGTAGACACCACTGCCAGTCCATGAGATGAATATTAAATCAAAACCCATTTATTGTAGACACCGTTGCCAATCCATGAGATGAATAATACATCAAGACCCATATAATGTAGACACCCTTTCCAGCCCATAAAATGAATATTAAATCAAAACCCATATATTGTAGACACCCTTGCAGTCAATGAGATTAATAATAAATCAGAAACCATATAATGTAGATACCCCTGCCAGTCCATGAGATGAATAATACATCAGAACCCATGTATTGTAGACACCCCTGCGAGTACATGAGATGAATAATACATCAGGACCCATATAATGTAGACACCCTGTCCAGCCCATAAGATGAATATTAAATCAAAACCCATATATTGTAGACACCCTTGCAGTCAATGTGATTAATAATAAATCAGAAACCATATAATGTAGATACCCCTGCCAGTCCATGAGATGAATAATAAATCAGAACCTATATAATATAGACACTATTGCCAGTCCATGAGATGAATAATACACCAGCAGCTCGATAATTTAGACTTATTTGCTAGTCCAGGTGATGAATAATACACCAGTACCCAAATCATGCAGACACCCTTGCCAGACCATGAGATGAATAATAAATCAGAACCCATAGAATGTAGACATTCTTGTCAGTCCATGAGATGAATAATAAATGAGAACCCATATAATGTAGACATCCTTGTCAGTCCATGAGATGAATAATAAATCAGAACACATATAATGGAGACACCCTTGCCAGTCCATGAGATGAATAATAAATGAGAACCCATATAATGTAGACATCCTTGTCAGTCCATGAGATGAATAATAAATCAGAACACATATAATGGAGACACCCTTGCCAGTCCATGAGATTAATAATAAATCAGAACCCATATATTGTAGACACCCTTGATAGTCATGAGATCAATAATACATCAGAACCCATATAATGAAGACACCTGTGTCAGTCCATGGGATGAATAATAAATAAGAACCCACATAATTTAGACATTGTTTCCAGTCCATGAGATGAATAATGCATCAGAACCCATATAATGTAGAAACCCTTGTCAGTCCATGAGATAAACTATGCATCAGAACCCATATAATGAAGACATCCTTGCCAGTCCATGAGATGAATAATAAATCAGAACCCATATAATGTAGACATCCTTGTCAGTCCATGAGATGAATAATAAATCAGAACCCATATAATGAAGACACCTGTGCCAGTCCATGGGATGAATAATAAATAAGAACCCATATAATGTAGACATCGTTTCCAGTCCATGAGATGAATAATGCATCAGAACCCATATAATGTACAAACCCTTGTCAGTCCATGAGATGAATAATGCATCATAACCCATATAATGAAAACACCCTTGCCAGTCCATGAGATTAATAATACACCAGAACCCATATAATGTATACACCCTTGACAGTCCATGAGAGGAATAATACATCAGAATCCATATATTGTAGACACCCTTGCGAGTCCATGAGATTAATAATACACAAGAACCCATATAATGTAGACCCCCTTGCCAGTCCATGAGATGAATAAAACCTCAGAACCCATATAATGTAGACACCATTGCCAGTCCATGAGATTAATAAAAAATCAGAACCCATACAATGTAGACACCCTTGACATTCCATGAGATGAATATTAAATCAAAACCCATATAATGTAGACACCCTTGCCAGTCCATGAGATGAATAACAGACCAGAACCCATATAATGTAGACACCCTTGCCAATCCATGAGTTGAATAATACATCAGAACCCATGTAATGTAGACACCCTTTCCAACCCATAAGATGAATATTAAATCAAAACCCATATATTGTAGACACCCTTGCCAGTCCATGAGATGAATAATAGACCAGAACCCATGTAATGTAGACACCCTTGCCAGTACATGAGATGAATAATACACAAGAACCCATATTATGTAAACACCCTTGCCAGTCCATGAGATGAATAAAAATCAGAACCGACATCCTGGACAGTTCATGAGATAAATAATAATTCAGAACTCTTATAATGTAGACACCCTTGCCAGTACATTAGATGAATATTAAATCAAAACCCATGTATTGTAGATACCCTTACCAGTCCATGAGATTAAAAATATATCAGAACCCATATAATGTACACTCCCTTGCCAGTCCATGAGACAAATAATACAGCAGAACCCATGTAATGTAGACACCCTTGTCAGTCCATGAGATGAATAATAAATCAGAACCCATATAATGTAGACATCCTTGACAGTCCATGAGATGAATAATAAATGAGAACCCATATAATGTAGACATCCTTGTCAGTCCATGAGATGAATAATAAATCAGAAACCATATAATGTAGGAACCTTTGTCAGTCCATGAGATGAATAATGCATCAGA
The DNA here is from genome assembly GCF_040938575.1 of Ambystoma mexicanum. Lineage (NCBI taxonomy): Eukaryota > Metazoa > Chordata > Amphibia > Caudata > Ambystomatidae > Ambystoma > Ambystoma mexicanum. The sequence goes on from NC_090933.1 coordinate 1,365,802,050, forward strand.
ACCCATATAATGAAGGCATCCTTGCCAGTCCATGAGATGAATAATACATCAGAACCCATATAATGTAGACATCCTTGTCAGTCCTTGAGATGAATAATAAATCAGAACCCATATAATGAAAACACCTGTTCCAGTCCATGAGATGAATAATAAATAAGAATCCATATAATGTAGACATCCTTTCCAGTCCATGAGATGAATAATACATCAGAACCCATATAATGTAGAAACCCTTGTCAGTCCATGAGATGAATAATGCATCATACCCCATATAATGAAAACATCCTTTCCAGTCCATGAGATTAATAATACACCAGAACCCATATAATGTATACACCCTTGACAGTCCATGAGATGAATAATAAATCAGAACCCATATAATGTAGACATCCTTGACAGTCCATGAGATGAATAATAAATGAGAACCCATATAATGTATACATCCTTGTCAGTCCATGAGATGAATAATAAATCAGAACTCATATAATGAAAACACCCTTGCCAGTCCATGAGATTAATTATACACCAGAACCCATATAATGTAGACACCCTTGCCAGTCCATGAGATGAATAATACCTCAGAATCCATATATTGTAGACACCCTTGCGAATCCATGAGATTAATAATACACAAGAACCCATATAATGTAGACCCCCTTGCCAGTCCATGAGATGAATAATACCTCAGAACCCATATAATGTAGACACCCTTGCCAGTCCATGAGATGAATAATACCTCAGAACCCATATAATGTAGACACCCTTGCCAGTCCATGAGATGAATATTAAATCAAAACCCATATATTGTAGACACCCTTGTCAGTCCGTGAGATTAATAATACATCAGAACCTGTACAATGTAGACACCCTTGTCAGTCCATGAGATGAATAAAAAATCAGAACCCATGTAATATAGATAGACTTGTCAGTCCATGAGATGAATAATAAAATAGAACTCATATAATGTACACACCCCTGCCAGTCCATGAGATGAATATTAAATAAAAAACCTTATATTTTAGACACCCTTGCCAGTCCTTTAGATTAATAATGCACGAGAACACATATAATGTAGACACCCTTGCCAGTCCATGAGATGAATAATAGACCAGAACCCATATAATGTAGATACCCTTGCCAATCCATGAGATGAATAATACATCAGAACCCATGTAATGTAGACACCCTTGCCAGTACATGAGATGAATAAAAAATCAGAACCCATGTAATGTAGATATACTTGTCAGTCCATGAGATGAATAATAAAATAGAACTCATATAATGTACACACCCCTGCCAGTCCATGAGATGAATATTAAATAAAAAACCATATATTTTAAACACCCTTGCCAGTCCTTTAGATTAATAATGCACGAGAACACATATAATGTAGACACCCTTGCCAGTCCATGGGATGAATAATAGAGCAGAACCCATATAATGTAGACACCCTTGCCAGTACATGAGATGAATAATACATCAAAAGTCATAAAATGTATACACTCTTACCAGTCCATAAGATGAATAAAAAATAAGTACCCATATAATGTAGACATCCATGTCAGTCCATGAGATGAATAATAAAAGAGAATTCATACAATGTAGACACCACTGCCAGTCCATGAGATGAATATTAAATCAAAACCCATTTATTGTAGACACCGTTGCCAATCCATGAGATGAATAATACATCAGAACCCATTTATTGTAGACACCCCTGCGAGTACATGAGATGAATAATACATCAGGACCCATATAATGTAGACACCCTTTCCAGCCCATAAAATGAATATTAAATCAAAACCCATATATTGTAGACACCCTTGCAGTCAATGAGATTAATAATAAATCAGAAACCATATAATGTAGATACCCCTGCCAGTCCATGAGATGAATAATACATCAGAACCCATGTATTGTAGACACCCCTGCGAGTACATGAGATGAATAATACATCAGGACCCATATAATGTAGACACCCTGTCCAGCCCATAAGATGAATATTAAATCAAAACCCATATATTGTAGACACCCTTGCAGTCAATGAGATTAATAATAAATCAGAAACCATATAATGTAGATACCCCTGCCAGTCCATGAGATGAATAATAAATCAGAACCTATATAATATATACACTCTTGCCAGTCCATGAGATGAATAATACACCAGCAGCTCTATAATTTAGACTTATTTGCTAGTCCATGTGATGAATAATACACCAGTACCCAAATCATGCAGACACCCTTGCCAGACCATGAGATGAATAATAAATTAGAACCCATATAATGTAGACATTCTTGTCAGTCCATGAGATGAATAATAAATGAGAACCCATATAATGTAGACATCCTTGTCAGTCCATGAGATGAATAATAAATCAGAACACATATAATGGAGACACCCTTGCCAGTCCATGAGATTAATAATAAATCAGAACCCATATAATGTAGACATCCTTGTCAGTCCATGAGATGAATAATAAATCAGAACCCATATAATGAAGACACCTGTGCCAGTCCATGGGATGAATAATAAATAAGAACCCATATAATCTAGACATCGTTTCCAGTCCATGAGATGAATAATACATCAGAACACATATATTGTAGAAACCCTTGTCAGTCCATGAGATGAATAATGCATCATAACCCATATAATGAAAACACCCTTGCCAGTCCATGAGATTAAAAATACACCAGAACCCATATAATGTATACACCCTTGACAGTCCATGAGATGAATAATACATCAGAATCCATATATTGTACACACCCTTGCGAGTCCATGAGATTAATAATACACAAGAACCCATATAATGTAGACCCCCTTGCCAGTCCATGAGATGAATAAAACCTCAGAACCCATATAATGTAGACACCCTTGCCAGTCCATGAGATTAATAAAAAATCAGAACCCATACAATGTAGACACCCTTGACATTCCATGAGATGAATATTAAATCAAAACCCATATAATGTAGACACCCTTGCCAGTCCATGAGATGAATAATAGACCAGAACCCATATAATGTAGACACCCTTGACATTCCATGAGATGAATATTAAATCAAAACCCATATAATGTAGACACCCTTGCCAGTCCATGAGATGAATAATAGACCAGAACCCATATAATGTAGACACCCTTGCCAGTCCATGAGATTAATAATAGACCAGAACCCATATAATGTAGACACCCTTGCCAGTCCATGAGATTAATAATACATCAGAACCCATACAATGTAGACACCCCTGCCAGTCCATGAGATGAATATTAAATCAAAACCCATATATTGTAGACACCCTTGCCAGTCCATGAGATTAATAATACCTCAGAACCCATATCATGTAGACACCCTTGCCAGTCAATGAGATGAATATTAAATCAAAACCCATATATTGTAGACACCCTTGCCAGTCCATTAGATTAATAATGCACAAGAACCCATATAATGTAGACACCCTTGCCAATCCATGAGATGAATATTAGACCACAACCCATATAATGTAGACACCCTTGCCAATCCATGAGATGAATAATACATCAGAACCCATGTAATGTAGAAACCCTTGCCAGTACATGAGATGAATAATACACAAGAACCCATATTATGTAAACACCCGTGCCAGTCAATGAGATGAATAATACAGCAGAGCCCATATAATGTAGACACCCTTGCCAGTCCATGTAATGAATAATAAATCCGAACCCATAGAATGTAGACATCCTTGCCAGTCCATGTGATGAATAATAAATCAGAATCCATATAATGTAGACACCCTTGCCAGTCCGTGGATGAATAATAAATCAGAACCTACATAATGTAGACACCCCTGCAAGCCAATGAGTTGAATAATAAATTAGAACCCATATATTGTAGACACCCTTGCCAGTCAATGAGATGAATAATACATCAGAACCCATATTATGTAGACATACTTGCCAGTCCATGTGATGAATAATAAATCGGAACCCATATAATGTAGACACCCTTGCCAGTCCATGGATGAATAATTAATCAGAACCTATAAAATGTAGACACCCCTGCCTGTCAATGAGTTGAATAATAAATTATAACCCATATATTGAAGACACCCTTGCCAGTCCATAAGATGAATAATAAATCAGAACCTATATAAGATAGACATCCTTGCAAGTCCATTAGATGAATAATACATCAGAAGTCATACAATGTCGACACTCTTACCAGTCCATGAAATGAATAGAAAACCAGTACACATATAATGTAGACCCCTTGTCAGTCCATGAGATGAATACAACATCAGAACCCATATAATGAATACACCCTTGTCAGTCCATGAGATGAATAATAAATTAGAAATGTTATAATGTAGACACCCTTGCCAGTCCATAAGATGAATACTACACCAGAACTCAAATAATTTAGACATCCTTGTCAGTCCATGAGATTAATAATATACCAGAAATCGTATAATGTAGACACCCTTGCCAGTCCATGTGATGAATAATAAATCAGAACCCATAGAATGTAGACATCCTTGAAAGTCTATGAGATGAATAATAAATCAGAACCCATGTAATGTAGACATCCTAGCCAGTCTATTAGATGAATAATACATCAAAAGTCATACAATGTATACACTCTTACCAGTCCATAAGATGAATAAAAAATCAGTACCCATATAATGTAGACATCCATGTCAGTCCATGAGATGAATAATAAATAGAATTCATATAATGTAGACACCACTGTCAGTCCATGAGATGAATATTAAATCAAAACCCATATATTGTAGACACCCTTTCCAACCCATAAAATGAATATTAAATCAAAACCCATATATTGTAGACACCCTTGCCAGTCCATGAGATGAATAATAGACCAGAACCCATATAATGTAGACACCCTAGCCAATCCATGAGATGAATAATACATCAGAACCCATGTAATGTAGACACCCTTGCCAGTACATGAGATGAATAATACACAAGAACCCATATTATGTAAACACCCTTGCCAGTCCATGAGATGAATACAAATCAGAACCGACATCCTGGACAGTTCATGAGATAAATAATAATTCAGAACTCTTATAATGTAGACACCCTTGCCAGTACATGAGATGAATATTAAATCAAAACCCATGTATTGTAGATACCCTTACCAGTCCATGAGATTAAAAATATATCAGAACCCATATAATGTAGACTCCCTTGCCAGTCCATGAGATGAATAATACAGCAGAACCCATGTAATGTAGACACCCTTGTCAGTCCATGAGATGAATAATAAATCAGAACACATATAATGTAGACATCCTTGACAGTCCATGAGATGAATAATAAATGAGAACCCATATAATGTAGACATCCTTGTCAGTCCATGAGATGAATAATAAATCAGAACACATATAATGGAGACACTCTTGCCAGTCCATGAGATTAATAACAAATCAGAACCCATATATTGTAGACACCCTTGCCAGCCATGAGATCAATAATACATCAGAAACCATATAATGTAGGAACCTTTGTCAGTCCATGAGATGAATAATGCATCAGAACCCATATAATGAAGGCATCCTTGCCAGTCCATGAGATGAATAATACATCAGAACCCATATAATGTAGACATCCTTGTCAGTCCTTGAGATGAATAATACATCAGAACCCATATAATGAAGACACCTGTTCCAGTCCATGAGATGAATATTAAATAAGAATCCATATAATGTAGACATCCTTTCCAGTCCATGAGATGAATAATACATCAGAATCCATATATTGTAGACACCCTTGCGAGTCCATGAGATTAATAATACACAAGAACCCATATAATGTAGACCCCCTTGCCAGTCCATGAGATGAATAATACCTCAGAACCCATATAATGTAGACACCCTTGCCAGTCCATGAGATTAATAAAAATCAGAACCCATACAATGTAGACACCCTTGCCAGTCCATGAGATGAATATTAAATCAAAACCCATATATTGTAGACACCCTTGTCAGTCCGTGAGATTAATAATACATCAGAACCTGTACAATGTAGACACCCTTGTCAGTCCATGAGATGAATAAAAAATCAGAACCAATGTAATGTAGATATACTTGTCAGTCCATGAGATGAATAACAAAATAGAACTCATATAATGTACACACCCCTGCCAGTCCATGAGATGAATATTAAATAAAAAAACATATATTTTAGACACCTTTGCCAGACCTTTAGATTAATAATGCACGAGAACACATATAATGTAGACACCCTTGCCAGTCCATGAGATCAATAATACATCAGAAACCATATAATGTAGGAACCTTTGTCAGTCCATGAGATGAATAATGCATCAGAACCCATATAATGAAGGCATCCTTGCCAGTCCATGAGATGAATAATACATCAGAACCCATATAATGTAGACATCCTTGTCAGTCCTTGAGATGAATAATAAATCAGAACCCATATAATGAAGACACCTGTTCCAGTCCATGAGATGAATATTAAATAAGAATCCATATAATGTAGACATCCTTTCCAGTCCATGAGATGAATAATACATCAGAATCCATATATTGTAGACACCCTTGCGAGTCCATGAGATTAATAATACACAAGAACCCATATAATGTAGACCCCCTTGCCAGTCCATGAGATGAATACAACCTCAGAACCCATATAATGTAGACACCCTTGCCAGTCCATGAGATTAATAAAAAATCAGAACCCATACAATGTAGACACCCTTGACATTCCATGAGATGAATATTAAATCAAAACCCATATAATGTAGACACCCTTGCCAGTCCATGAGATGAATAATAGACCAGAACCCATATAATGTAGACACCCTTGCCAATCCATGAGATGAATAATACATCAGAACCCATGTGATGTAGACACCCTTTCCAACCCATAACATGAATACTAAATCAAAACCCATATATTGTAGACACCCTTGCCAGTCCATGAGATGAATAATACACAAGAACCCATATAATGTAGACACCCTTGCCAGTCCATGAGATTAATAAAAAATCAGAACCCATACAATGTAGACACCCTTGACATTCCATGAGATGAATATTAAATCAAAACCCATATAATGTAGACACCCTTGCCAGTCCATGAGATTAATAATACATCAGAACCCATACAATGTAGACATCCTTGTCAGTCCATGAGATGAATAAAAAATCAGAACCCATGTAATGTAGATATCCTTGTCAGTCCATGAGATGAATAATAAAACAGAACTCATATAATGTAGACACCCCTGCCAGTCCATGAGAGGAATATTAAATTAAAACCCATATATTGTAGACACCCTTGCCAGTCCATGAGATTAATAATACCTCAGAACCCATATTATGTAGACACCCTTGCCAGTCAATGAGATGAATATTAAATCAAAACCCATATATTGTAGACACTCTTGCCAGTCCATTAGATTAATAATGCACGAGAACCCATGTAATGTAGACACCCTTGCCAGTCCATGAGATGAATAATAGACCAGAACCCATATAATGTAGACACCCTTGCCAATCCATGAGATGAATAATACATCAGAACCCATGTAATGTAGAAACCCTTGCCAGTACATGAGATGAATAATACACAAGAACCCATATTATGTAAACACGCGTGCCAGTCAATGAGATGAATAATACAGCTGAGCCCATATAATGTAGACACCCTTGCCAGTCCATGTAATGAATAATAAATCCGAACCCATAGAATGTAGACATCCTTGCCAGTCCATGTGATGAATAATAAATCAGAATCCATATAATGTAGACACCCTTGCCAGTCCATGGATGAATAATAAATCAGAACCTACATAATTTAGACACCCCTGCAAGTCAATGAGTTGAATAATAAATTAGAACCCATATATTGTAGACACCCTTGCCAGTCAATGAGATGAATAATACACATCTCTGATTTTACTTGCGCACAGACTTCCATGAATAGATTTGCGCTGGTTTCCCTGCGATATTCGCACTTGCACTGCGATTTTCGCTCTTTCACTGCGAATCGCACATTTTCGCACGCTTGCGCCAACATTTTCGGCGCACATTAATTCCATGAATCGGCCTGTAAATCTGTTTCTACACGCTCAAGTTGTTTAATCTCATGTCTGGGGTGACATGGTTTAATTGGTTTCACATGAACAAACTGTTCTGTTGCTGTTTAACCTTCAGTCTTCAAAATTTTATAAACCACAGGAGATACCTTATGTATAATTTGGAATGGCCCCTGCCAGGCTGCTAGAAATGTGGAATTTTTCTGTTTGCCTTTTCCAAAATGAAATTTATACACCTGATCTCCCACACAATATTCCTTTACTGATGTCTTTTTATCATAATATGACTTGCACTGTCACCAGCTCTTTCTAGATTTCTCTGTACAAAAGCAAATGCATGTTGTAAATGCTTCCTCAGTTCATCAATGTGTTCATGAACTGTGGATGCACTCACAAGTGTCTGCTCATGTGTTCTGTATAGCAGGTGTTGTGGTAGCACCATTTTCCTCCAACCTCATGGGGACTAATACTTGTTGCCTTGGCAGGAGTTGATCTGATTGCCATCAAAACCAAAGGTAAACGTAAATCCCAGCTGGACCCTGCTTCTGCCACAAATTCTTTAATATGTCGACAACAGACCTATTCCTGCGTTCCACTCTACACGAAGAAGCCGCCCGATATGTAATATGTAGTTTTCTTTTCACACCCATTATGTGCCATATCTTACTCATTAGAGCACTTGTGAAATGACTTCTCTGTCTGATTCTATTCTTTGTGGCAACCCAAACCTTGAAAACACATGATTCACCAGCAATGTGGCTGCTGTTTGCGTACTACAATCTGGTGCAGGAATACACTCAATCCACTTCAACATCAAACACACCACACTTAAAATATTACGGTTCCCCCTGCTCGACCTCTTTACAGGCCCTACATAGTCTATTTGCAAATCTGACCATGGGAGAGTTAGGCCTCTTTTCATCAATGGTGCTCTATACATTGGTGAAGGAGGTTTAAATTGCGCACATACCAGACATCCTCTAGTATATAATTCTACATATTGGGACATATGGGGCCAGTAAGCATAATCTTTTAGTATTTCCATTGTTTTCTGTGAACCTCTGTGGCCTGCGGTTATGGCATCATGTGCATGGTGTAGCATTAGCCCTCTGAATGAAAGGGGTACCACCCACTGTATCTGTCCTGTTATGGACTCTCTAATCATGAGTCCATCTTGTAGTCTTATTCGTTTTTTATTCTTTAATAGCACCCTCAACTCTTCTTTTCCCATACAATCATTTTCTATTGAAGGGTTTTTTTCAGGGTCTATGAAATTATTATAATAGATTCCGAAAATTCGATCATTCTTTTGTGCCTCAATCAGATCTTGGTTTGGTGTATCATAACTCCACTGTACCACTGGTTCATCTGTCTCCTTTGGTGCTTTAGAACGTGTTACTGCATCAATTTGTATTTCACCCAGTAAATGTTCAATAGGTAGCAATTCTCTCATCACAGCCCCAATTTTAGCCAGGTGATCTGCCTTATCATTTCCCTCTTTATCCTCTCCTGGAGTTTTTAAATGCCCACGAATTTTCCTCCAGTATATTGTTAAATCATTTTCTGACACCAATTTGTCTATGGCTTGTATCATTTTTCCATGGTTAAGTGGCTTTTTGTTGTATGAAACCATGCCTCTCGCCTTCCAGCCAGGTAAATATTCCACTAAGCTATTTCGTGCATAGTCAGAATCAGTCACCAGGACAATTTCACTGAATGTGTTATGAACTGCAGTAGCAATTGCTTTATAAATGGCTGCCAATTCCGCCACCTGACTGCTCCTAGCACCATTTTGCATCCCTATACTCGGGATGCCTTCACATTTCAACCAGACATTCCCTATTCCTGACACTAGGGGGCCGATTCATGGAACAAACGTGCGCCGAAAATCTACGCGCAAGCAGGCGCAAGCAGGCGCAAGCGGAAAAAAACAGGCGCATGTCTTCCTCGGGATGTGCGTCAAACCCGTGCATGGCGCACACGTCACTGCAACATCCCGAAAGACGTGCGCGACGCACACAGTGAAAGTGCACAACCTCTGCGCATACACTAGAAAGTGGGCAGAACACGGGGCGTAACGCGCGGAATGGGGAACAACTCGCGAAAACAAGGGCGTAACTGGGGATGTACTGCAGGGAAGCAGACGGAACGCCCACACGCACCCGAACCACACGTGTTCAAGGAATCGAATAGGGCAAAGCCGCGCACAGCGAAAGACACGCACAAGCCCAAACACGTCCGCCACACGAAGGCAGGCGGTAGCGTCCGTGCGCATTACAAAAGTGGCAACATACAGCAATAGTGCCTGTGCGAGCAGGGTACGCGTATCTCAGGGGTGCGCGGGAAGTTCCACATGCGCTTCCATCAGGGTATGTGTATTTCGGGGTGCGCGTGAAGTTCCACATGCGATTCCATCAGGGTATGTGTATTTCTGGTTGCGCGTGAAGTTCCACACGCGATTCCATCAGGGTACGTCTATTTCGGGGTGCGCGTGAAGTTCCACATGCGATATCAGCAGGGTACGTGTATTTCAGGGTGCAGGGGAAGTCACACACGCGATTCCAGCAGGGTACGTGTATTTCAGGGGTGCGCGGGAATTTCCACACGCGATTGGGCCCGTGCGAGCAGGGTACGCGTATCTCAGGGGTGCGCGGGAAGTTCCACACGCGATTCCATCAGGGTACGTGTATTTCGGGGTGCGCGTGAAGTTCCACACGCGATATCAGCAGGGTACGTGTATTTCAGGGTGCAGGGGAAGTTACACACGCGATTCCAGCAGGGTACGTGTATTTCAGTGGTGCGCGGGAATTTGCACACGCGATTGGGCCCGTGCGAGCAGGGTATGCGTATCTCAGGGGTGCGCGGGAAGTTCCACACGCGATTCCATCAGGGTACGTGTATTTCGGGGTGCGCGTGAAGTTCCACACGCAATTCCATCAGGGTACGTGTATTTCGGGGTGCGCGTGAAGTTCCACACGCGATTCCATCAGGGTACGTGTATTTCGGGGTGCGCGTGAAGTTCCACACGCGATATCATCAGGGTACGTGTATTTTAGGGTGCAGGGGAAGTCACACACGCGATTTCTGCAGGGTACGTGTATTTCAGGGGTGCGCGTGAAGTTCCACACGCGATATCAGCAGGGTACGTGTATTTCAGGGTGCGGGGGAAGTTACACACGCGAAATCAGCAGGGTAAGTGTATTTCAGGGGTGCGCGGGAAGTTCCACACGCGATTCCATCAGGGTACGTGTATTACAGGGGTGCGCAGGGAGCACCACACGTGAATTGCATGTGTGGGCCCTCCAAGGTGTTCCCTCTACACCCTCCACGGCACCTGCAGGTGGCTCACACCACAGGGGCCTACCCTGCACATGTCCTGCAGGCACCCCATCCACCATGGCCATGCCCCCCAGCCAACCCACATGTCAACTTGCACTACTGCCCACCAACGCATGTCCCCCTGCACCCCCAGCCACCAGGGGCACCAACCACCAGGCCCCCACCCATGTCTCCCACCACCCCCACCCCCCCAGTCACCAGGGGCAGCCTCCACCAGGCCCCCACCCATGTCTCCCACCACCCCCACCCCCCAGCCTACCAGGGGCAGCCTCCACCAGGCCCCCACCCATGTCTCTCAGCACCCACACCCCCCAGCAGTGCAGGGGCACCCACCACCAGGCCCCCACCCATGTCTCCCAGCACCCCCACCTCCCAGCCACCAGGGGCAGCCTCCACCAGGCCCCCACCCATGTCTATCAGCACCCCCACCCCCCAGCACTGTGGGGCACCTGCCAGCAGGCCCCCACCCATGTCTCCCACCACCCCCACTCCCCCAGTCACCAGGGGCACCAACCACCAGACCCCCACCCATGTCTCCCACCACCCCCGCCCCCCAGCAGTGCAGGGGCACCCACCACCAGGCCCCCACCCATGTCTCCCACCACCCCCACCCCCCAGCCACCAGGGGCACCAACCACCAGGCCCCCAGCCATGTCTCCCACCACCCCCATCCCCCCAGTCACCAGGGGCAGCCTCCACCAGGCCCCCACCCATGTCTCCCACCACCCCCACCCCCCAGCAGTGCAGGGGCACCCACCACCAGGCCCCCACCCATGTCTCCCACCACCCCCACCCCCCAGCCACCAGGGGCACCAACCACCAGCCCCCCACCCATGTCTACCACCACCCCCACCCCCCAGTCACCAGGGGCAGCCACCACCAGGCCCCCACCCATGTCTCCCACCACCCCCACCCCCCAGCAGTGCATGGGCAGCCTCCACCAGGCCCCCACCCATGTCTCCCACCACCCCCACCCCCCAGTCACCAGGGGCACCAACCACCAGGCCCCCACCCATGTCTCCCACCACTCCACCCACCCAGTCACCAGGGGCAGCCTCCACCAGGCCCCCACCCATGTCTCCCACCACCCCCACCCCCCCAGCAGTGCAGGGGCAGCCTCCACCAGGCCCCCACCCATGTCTCCCACCACCCCCACCCCCCAGCAGTGCAGGGGCACCCACCACCAGGCCCCCCCATGTCCAACTCATGTTCCCCACCACCCCCACCCCCCGGCACTGTGGGGCACCTGCCAGCAGGCCCCCACCCATGTCCAACTCATGTTCCCCACCACCCCCACCCCCCAGCACTGTGGGGCACCTGCCAGCAGGCCCCCACCCATGTCCAACTCATGTTCCCCACCACCCCCACCCCCCAGCAGTGCAGGGGCAGCCTCCACCAGGCCCCCACCCATGTCTCCCACCACCCCCACCCCCCAGCAGTGCAGGGGCAGCCTCCACCAGGTCCCCACCCATGTCTCCCACCACCCACACTCCCCAGCCACCAGGGGCACCAACCACCAGGCCCCCACCCATGTCTCCCACCACCCCCACCCCCCCAGTCACCAGGGGCAGCCTCCACCAGGTCCTCACAATCCCCAATCATGTGCGTTATGGTCAGCCTCCACAGCCAAAAAGCCCTACCAAGTAACCCATTCACCCACATGGAAATGGAAATTACATGTTACACCCCCAATGTTCATAAAGCAAATGAACCCATGTCCGTCACACACAATGGTTGCAATTGAATGGGAAAACACCCAACATGACATGCATGAAACCAATGAGATGATACCACACAGTGAAGTATGAAAACAAAATTGTATTAAAAAAAAAATAATGCAAAAGAAATGAAACAAACTACAATGGCAATGAAAAAAAGATAAGCTGCATGTCCGTTTAAAAAAATAAAAACACCAAATCCTAATCCAAAAAAATGTTGTCCAAAGTCAAATGAAAAATAAAATCAATCCAATGAAGAACTATGTACAAAACTTCCAAGGGTCCATGAGCCCAACTGAACAAAGGAAACCTACAAAAAACCCTAACTAAAATGCAACTATATACAAAAAGTGGAGCAGTGTCCGTCGACTCCAAATCATAAGAACAAACAAAGGAAACCTAAAACTAAAGAACTATATACAAAGGCGGCGGGCAAGTCCAGCGGCTCATTCCGTGGTGTTCCGGGCCAGGGCATCATCGAACTCCTGTTCGATGTCCCGGAGGCGGTCCTGTTCCATGGCCCCAGGGTCTGCAGGGATGACGCCGTGTCCTCCTCCAACCCCCTGCGGATTTTCTCGAGGCACTCGGCCCGCCTCAGGGCCCTCCGCATGGAGTTCTCCACCCTGACCATTGTGAGCCGCGCCTCTCCCGCCCGCCGCCGCTCCGCATCTATGGCGTGGCCCAACCGCTGCCACACGGAAGACACTCTCTGTCCTGGGTCCTCCTGCCCTCCGGCCGATGCCTGCCCCTCCGATGTCGAAGGCCCCGAGCCTTCATGGCTCCCACCATGTTGCTGCTGCTGCTCTGCCTCTGCCCATTCACTGCCTCCTGCTGCCTGCACATCCTCCGCCGGCTGGGGTGCAGTCGTAGATGTGGCCACCCCTGCTGGACGTCCGACTCCCGACTGTGGCAGGGATGCCTCCTCCACCAGCCTGGCCGCACCGTCAGAGGCAGCTCCACAGGGCACCCAGGTGACTGATGGGTGGGAAGATGGCACAGAGGACGACTGGCGCGTAGGGGGTCCAGTTGAGGAGGGGGTCGGAGCAAGCCCCATCAGACGGAGGAATCCGGCCTGGGTGACCTGTCCCAGCAGGCTGACGTGGTCAACGAGCCATTCGAGATGACGTGCAGTCTCTCCATGAAAAGACTGCAGGTCACCTCGCATGGCCTGTTGACGCAACGCCACACCAGCCAGGACAGGCTCAACCCGGACCTGGATCGCCACGTCCGCAGGCAGAGGAAGGCCAGTTGACGTCAGCTCATCCCCTGCCTGAAAACGGGTCTGGACGTAGGCATCCCTGCTGGTGCAAGATGATGCAGGGACAGGATCGGGGACAGGATTGCACACAGGCACTTCCGCGGCGGCCTGTGCTGCCTCCTGTCCCTGGTCCTGCACTGCACCACTAGCACCAGTGGGATCCCCACCTCCAGACCCCGTCTCTGGTGCTTGCACGGCCTCCTCCTCCACCAAACCCCCCACCAACCTGGATGACTCCGTGCCATCTTCCCCTATTGGGCCCTGTGGGGTCCCAGCTGCCCCTTCTGCTGCCGAGGAGTCCAACTCCAACCTCTGCCTCTTGGACCTCCCCCCGGCAGCTGCGGCCTGGGACGCGGCACCGGACTCCTCACTCCCCGACGAGATGACAACACGGGAGGGGAGCCGGGCCTTGCGTCTCCGGCTGGCGGTGGGATCCCCGCCGCTGTGCTCCACAGCACCTTCTCCGCCCTCTTCATCAGTTGACGCTGCAGACAGGGAGAAACAAAACACAGGCATCAGGGCACTGTACAATGGACACATACACACATGACAGTTGCACATGAGTGGCATTGGCAAACATCAGACATGTCATCACAATCCCCAACACACATGTCATTACAACTCGCACACATGAGCCATACCGCAGCCATATCGCAACTGCCACCACCATCCATACACATACAACAGCATGAGCAGCCAAAGCTGAGCCAGACATCACATGCAACACAGGAAGTGCACCACACATGTACACACACCACCACACTTGCATGCATGTGTACACCTCTGCCAAGTGTCGCACTGTTCAGACGGGCATCCATGTCACATCTGCCAATCAGGCTTCCACATACCGCTGTCACATGCATCCATGTTGCATCACTGTTGCACCCTTGTCAAATACACACACATGCACATGTACACAGTGCTGATACATGCAGCCGAAAACAACATACATGCGTGACATCACGGACATGTCTACTTACATACACATTCATCCAAACATGTGTGCCCACACAACTGCATTTGGCATGCAAGCCTACACACACAAGCACCATCCATGTCTCACACATTACAGCCCTCGCATGTGTCAGCCCCACGGCCCTGTACACCCCCACCCATACTCGACCCCATACAAACAGATGTGCAACCTGCACACTACCGAATAATCACCACACGCACTGCTCACAATCAGGATGCATGTACACTCACCGCTCGACTCCAGACGGGTCTGCTTCTCTAGGACCTGGACGTGGAGCGCTGGGGATATGCGTTCCAGGACCCTCATCTGTTCTTCCGACAAGTGGCCCCGGCGCCCCTTGGCCTCCGCTGCCTTCAAGAGGCGCCGGGCCTTGTTCAGGGTCCTGGACCTGAAGTCTTCCCAGCGCTTCCTGACATGTTGTAAGTCGCGGACTGCCACCCCCTCCGCGTTGATGGCAGTCACGATGTCAGTCCAGATCCGAGTCTGTCCTTCCTTGTCGGCGCGGGAACTTCCGAAGAGGGCATCATACTGCCCCAGGACTTGCTCCACCAGGACACCAACTTCGGTGGCACTGAAGCTGGTGCCCCTCTGCCTCTCTGGCCGGGGGTTGTCAGTGGTCACAGATGGTGTTTGCCCCGACATGACAACCCCAGAGGCAGGAGTGGGTGGGCAACTGGGTCCTGGGGCTGGGCTGTGGAGCGATGGAATCCCAGTCGGGAGTCTTCGGTTCCAGCAGGGGTGGTCACAGCAACAGCACCCCTGGCTGATGTGCAGGCAGCAAATGGCAGTGCACGTGGGCAGCAGGCAGTCAGGCAGCAGCAGATGGCAGGTGGGAGCGTGCTCTGGGCTCTGGGGGGCAGTAGTTCGGCCTTCTGGGCAGGAGCGTGGTCTTCCTTGTGCATACGCGTGGCCAGCTTGATACGGAGTGATTTGGCACGTGAAAAATCTGCACGTCAGCGTGTAATTCGAGGAAAGGCCCTTAGCGCGTAAGCGCGTCTGCACGCATATGCATTTTCATTGGACAGAAGGCCCCTCAAGCGCAAGCGCCCCTGTGACGTGACGCGTACAGACGTGCATGCGCATTTCAGCGCGCATGAAAAACTGCATGCCCGCATGTAATACGAGGAAAGGGCCCATGCGCGTAAGCGCGTGTGGAAACTGCACGTCCGCGTATAATACGTGGAAAGGGCCCATGCGCGTAAGCGCGTGTGGAAACTGCACGTCCGCGTGTAATACGTGGAAAGGGCCATGCGCGTAAGCGCGCGTGGAAACTGCACGTCCGCGTGTGATACAGGAAAGGGCCTATGCGCGTAAGTGACGTGACGCGCGCGTGCATTTCCCTCAGCACGGGTTAAAGGTGAGCGGGCCCAGCAGTTCGCTGTACGTGGCTTTCGTGGAGACCGACGTGTGTTGCTGCTTCCTGTTGTTTCGCGCGCCATCACAACTTCACAGCTATCTAGGACGTATCTCTTCTTTTGGCGGGGGTATTGGCTACGCGTGTTTTTCTGCATTGCGCTAGTCAGACGGTGAGTCACACACACTCTTTTTCCCACTGCGGGTGCCCCTGTATATCGCACCCATTTTCGATGTCATAGTAGCCTGCGTGTCCCACGCGTTATTCGTGTTACTGGGTGCCACCGCGTACTGCGGGAAGTTGAATCCACGCACGTAGGCTGCAGGGTTGCGTGCACGGTTTTACTGCAGTTTTGGGGTGCCTGAGCGTTGCGTGACCCGTCACCACATCACCGGGGTCACATACAGCCTTGCAGGTGCAGGGGGGCTGTTAACATCTTGCTTCCCACCCCCTTCACCCCAATTGCCCAGGTCAATTGTGGTGTACACCTCCCATTGGCACCACTCCATCTGTGCCAGCACTACTACATCTGTGCCATGGTTGGGAGGCCACCAAAGGTGAGGGGCGCCTCAGCTGGGTGTACTCCTCGTGGCGGGCGTGGTCGGGGACGTGGCCGTGGTGACCAGGGAGTAGGGGGACTCCAGGGTGTCCAGGGCAGCCACAGAGGGGGAAGAGGCAGGGGTGCGCCACTTGAGCACAATGTTGTGCCATGTGTCGGTGCAGCCATGCCACCACCCCCTGTGGTTCCGGGGGATGCAGCTCCTGCATCTGGCACTGACACCCATATGACCCGGCAGTCCGTTCCATCGACTGCCACGGGCCCAAGGGTGGTGGTAGCTGCAGGTTCAGCTGTGGACACCGCCACCCAGGCTCAGGGTCTGCCAGCGCAGGCTGCGTTGGCACTTGAAGAGCCCTTGGTAGATCTCCAACAGGCCAGGGGGGAAACCATAGGGGCAGGCCGGGCTGCTCAGACCAAGACACGTGTCCCTGGGGCAGTCATGTCATCTGCTGCCCCGAACAGCCGGGTGTTGGCAAGTGCAGGGGCAGATGCACCCAACAGCACCCCGGTTGTGAGTCTGCCAACCAGGACCATTGCGGCCAACCACCCTGCCACAGCTGTTGTTGCTGGTCATCCCTCCACCTGCCACTCCCTTGGCTCAATCCACCGAACCCACTGGCCATGCTGGTCAGGGCGGCATTAGCCAGCCAGGGTCTGCGCCACAGTCCAAGAGGAGGAAGGTTGCACCTGCAGCACAGGCTGGGACCCCACACACAGCCACGACCTCCTGCACGTCGAGGAAGAAGCCTTTCTGTAAGCAGGAACTGGACTTCCTCGTGGACTACGTGCGGGGCCACAGCCGTGACATGCTAGTGGGTGCCAATAGTCAGACCACGGCTGCCCAACGTGACACCCACTGGAAGCATGTTGCGGAACATGTCAGTTCATTCGGCCATGAGGTGCGCACGGCGCAGGAGTGCAAAAAGCGTTGGAATGACATCAAGCGCAGCACTAAGGCCAAGCGTGCCTCAAATTACAACTTGACTCTGGTGACTGGCGGTGGGCCTGCACCAGAGGAGGAAGAACTCACTCCGCATGAGGCTCTCGTTGCGGAGTTCATACCACCTGAATTGGTCGAAGGAGTGGGAGAGAAGCTGGGCTTTGATGCCCAGTCCAGTGAGTGTTGATGCGTGTTTGTTGAGGATGTGTGTGTTTCACTTGTGCGATGTGTTGTGCATGATTGCTGCTACATGTGACGTGTACATGGTTCTGATGTGTAAGTAATGCAATGCTACCGTCATGCATGTCTCCTCTGCCTGCATGCGGGACTCCATGTAGGCATGCTCCCTTGCCCCTCCTCCGCCACTCTGCACCCCAGTTCCACCTTTGCACTGGTCTGCTCCAATCTTGCCAATGTGTAGTTTCTTGTTCATGTGTCCTGTGTAGATGCTAACTTCCAGCGTAGAATCTGCCAGACATATGCCATGTGGCACAGCCTTAGTACTCGATGCAGGGAATCTCACTTGTACTGTGCATGGGTCAGATGTCCCGCAGGGACATGAGTGCCCATTCATGCTCCATGTGCATTGCACGCATGCCCCTATGTGTCCTTGACTGGATGATCACTGTAATATAAGTCCTTGGTTACATACATTGCCTGCCATCTCATCAGCCTTCCCATGTCAACTGTGGCTCAGTCCTGCGTTGCACACATGTTTAGGCTCTGACAATCTGTGTGGCTCACAGGCCTCAGCCTGTTCAATGGCCAATGACTCTGTCCAACTCTTGTTGTGTCTTCTTCACACGTGGGCGGCCTCCGGAGTTTCCATCATGTGTCCTGTCCACTGTCCCAGCATCATTCGCAGTGTTGTAATTTGAATCACATGAAGCTGTTGATGCCCGTCAACACTGCCTGTCAATACACAGGTGTATGGTCAGCCTTTTGATACCATGCTAGGCATCCCTGCTTTGGTACTGGGGTGGAGGGGTGCTTGGCTTCTAGACATGGTACACATTGAATGCACAATGCACGTGATGTCTGAATTTGACATTGCACTGCCTTCACATTTCCTGGCACATACCATGTGGTGCTTGTACATGTAGGTAGTGAGTGGCGTACACATTTTCTGCACTGCATAGACCCACTTCCATGGAAACTGCCACCTTTCAACAGGTCTGATCACAGAAGCCATTCAAAGTAGACCCAGCATGCATGCCAGGTCATATGTTGTGTGTCACATGTCTGCCTGATGCCTTTGCTGTTGGTGTGTGTGTGTGTCGTGTGCTTCTGACATGTGTATTGACCTTTTCCTCTCTATTTTTCAGGTGATGACGCAATGGAGGCAGAGGATGGTGTTGTCATGCCAGACACAGGGTTGGTAACGCCACATCAACCCGGCACTAGTATGGGTCGTGGGGTGGTAGGCCACGAAAACCCCCAAGTGCTGCAGTCCATCTTGTCTCTGGCTGCCTATGAGTCCAGCCTTGATGACGACTCTGACGTCCATGTTGAGTTGGATGACCATCAAGTCCATGTGTCAGGGGTGAGTGATTCTGATGTGGACACTCCTCTGTCTGCGACCCCTGCACTGAGGGATCAGACAGTCTTGGTTCCTCCGCCCGTGGTGGATCGGGACGCAGGGTCACCCTCCACACCAGTCACTGATGTGCCTGGGACATCACGTCGATGGGGGCATGTAGTCGTGCAGCCGCAGGCGGTGCCAACACAGCGAGGACCCCCGGTCCTTGGGTCCCGCAGGGGTCAAGCCCGGCAACGCAGTCGCCGAGCGCAACCGCTGTATACTGAGTGGGAGCAAGACATGACGGCCAATTCCAAACGGCAGGGGGCAGCAATGGAGAACATCGCTGAGAGCATGGAGCGTGTGGCCCGATCTGTGCTCCCCACTGCTAGACAGGTGCTTCTCCAGCAGCAGGCGGCACGGTCCACGGCCCGCTCGCTCAGGCTGGGCATGGCGGCCTCAGACAGGGCACGCCAAGCTGAAATGTCGTCTCTGCGTCAAGCAATTGCTGCTCATGCAGAGGCGCATATGGATGCCTTGAGGGAGGAGTATGCTTCCCTCAGATCCACTCTGGGTGTCCTTATGATGTCCCAGAGGCAGCGGGCAGAGGAGAGGATTGCACAGCTTAAGTGTACCATCTCGGCTGAGCTACAGGCTTGCCGGGAGGTGCAGCGGTTGTCCAGCCATGCCTTGCAGGAGGAACTCCGTGTTACACGTGCTACCTTGCAAGAGGAAGCACGTGTATCACGGGAGGTTCTGCATGCAGACCTACGTCACATCGCCACACAGAACCAGGCTCACCCGTCCGGCAGACTTGCTGCCGACGAGGGGCAAGCTGTGGCTAGGCGTGGCCAGGCTACTGTGCCACGTCCTCCTTTCCAGGATGAGCCAGACTCGGATGACCATCTATCTCCCACATAGGTCGTGCTGTGCAGGCGTTGAGCCCATGGAGGATTTTCTTTTGCTCAGCATCATCGCATGTGGATGTTGAGCAGCACCCTGTACCTCCCCCCTCCTGGGTGCCACCCCTCCCCCCCGGGTCGTATGTGGCCATTTTTGATTTTTCTTTTAGTTTAGTTAGTTAAGTTTCTGTTTGATAGTTAGTTTAAATAGGTAATGTAGGTTTTCCATAGTTAGTGTAATTAGTTAATAGTTGATTTAGTTTAAAATTGCTAGTCTATTGTGCTTTCATGTGACGGTGCGGTGCTTTGTGGCTTTTGAAGGCATCCACTGTCTGTTCCAGCTGGGCCCTTCATGGTTGTCTTGTGTATGTGTTTGCTGCTTGGGTTCCTTGACTCACATATGCCACTCCTGCCTCCCTTATCCATGGGCTCGCAAGGATGGTTCGGTGTTACAGCATTTTACACAAGGGCATTGGACTGTCATATATGTGGCATGTCTGGTGCTGTGTGACTTGTGTTGACACCCCTAGTGGGGGTGATTTAGGTGTCATTGTCCACTGTTCAGCTTTTGCTAGATGGGGTGTGTCATGATTAATGTGGACATTGATTGCTATGCATTGTGTAGTATGTTTCATTTCTTTCCTGTACATGTGCTTGTTGCAATTCATGCTGTAGATAGTGTTCCACACTTTGTAGGTGAAAGACGGACTGATGGTGTGATTTGTGATGTGACTCTCTGACATGGTCAAGTAATGAGATGCCTGATGAGACACACACAGATGACTTTGAAGCATTAATCATGTGTTTCATGCCCTTTCTGCAGGGGGATGAGCCTCCAGAGCACCTTTGCCAGCATACATGTCCCATTGGATGACGGAATTCTGGACCTGTTTGTTGTTGCCCACATGCACATGTGTGGAGAAGCAGAGGCACAGTGATTGCAGACCCACATCCTAGAACTGCTGACATGTTCCAAGGAACTCCAGGCAAGGTGAGCATCACAGGGGGGCCACGACACAGCAAAGCTTGCACCAGGCGAGTTGCACATGCAGGCTTAGTCACAGCACTGAGGGTGAGCTTAGACGAATATTGGTGTTGAAGCACACAATGCAGCTCAGATGTGTTTGTGGACTGATGGCTGCTGATAGTAGGGTTGTCTGGGACACATCCAGGGGCAGTGGCACATACCCTCCGGTACACCAAGGTCCATTGAGGCACTTGTATCAACCATGTAGCCTTCCGAGACATGGAAAGGAGCAGCTCACAGGGACATGCAGCAAGCGACATACTCGGGTGCAGTGCATGTGTTTTCCACGTACTTCATGATAAATGCACTGCCAACTTTGTTTCGGTCATGGTGGTACGCAACTTGCTCTGTAGTCATGGCTTGCTATATGGGTCTGTCTGCTTACCCAGGGAACATTGCATGTTGTGTGAATTGTGACACATTGGTGTTCCATTTGCCACGCACCCACCAGCGGCTGCCTTACTGAATTGACTCTGTATGACCCGTCACAGGGGTGATGTTATATATGGGTACGAAGCATCAACCACAGATTGTCTGTTTGTAGAGTAGTCTGTTGCTATGGGGCATGTTTGGTGTGTTTTTGTGCAATTGGCACGTACAGGTTGTTGACTGTGTCTCTCTTTGCAGCATTGCAGTGCTCCTGTAACCGGACCTGAGAGTGCGCAGGCAGGAAGCCAGCACTCAAAACCAGAGCTAAGTGTCTTGTTGTTTTTCTTACAAACTGCTCTGCATAGGCTTGCTGGGGAGTGTACTGATGCATGGATGTATGTGTGGTTCAATTTGGTATGTTTTTTTCTCCCTAATCACCCGTGATCCTATGCAATTTTGAAACCTGTACCCTCTACCCGGTGTTCCTGCTTCCCGTGCCTATCCAAGCAATGTTCCCTGACCCTCTTTCCCCACTGGGGTTGCGGATGCCTGTGTAAGCCCTGAACTTGCAGGCGCCAAAACCCTAGAGGGGGTGGTTGGTTCGTACCACTCCTGAGCCTGGACTACAGAAGGCCATGACAATGATGGCCAAGTCTGTTTGGATTGTGTATGTGTTCATGCAGGTTGTACATTTTCGTGCATTCCCTAGTTTCATGTGTCATTCCTCCTCCCCTCTCCTGCCGCTCATTCCAGTCATCCAGTGTGTCAACACCTGTCCCGACTGCATATCCCTGAACCTCCTTCCCCACCAGGGTCTCAGAGGCCTGTGTGAGTTTGACCTTGCAGGCACCCGGGACATGGTGGGGGTGGTTGTTTCATGACACTCCCGCGCCTGTACAGGGGACCTCTGACAGTACACATCCATTCATGGTGCATCATCCTATGTCATGTACCACACATGTCTCACATCCTGTTGTGACATTGTTTTGCTGTGCTACCTTGGTTGTTGCATCATTGTGGTAGTAGTTGGCCTTTGTGAGGTACTGCTAAGTCAAGTCATCTACTGGAGGGTGTCTGGGTTCGTTTTTATGCGTTGGATTTTGTGATTTCGGAAATGAGTGTGGATTCTGAGGGTTCAGGCATCTTTTTACACACAAGGTGGGAGATGGTGACGAAGGGTAAAGATGATCCTGTGGCCAGGTGGAATTGAGGTTTGGAGGCTCCATGACCCAGGTGCAGTTGTTCAGTGGGTCATGGTCATTTGTGAGGGAGGGGGGGTTGTTGTTGATAGTTGCCTTGCCCTGCAGTGTGATGGGAACTCTGACATAGTAATGGTGGTATCCCATGTACATGTTGTATTCTGCTGATCAATGCCCGTTCATGTGTTGTGTTTTCCTTTCAGGTGCGAGGGGATAGTTGTGGTTTGACATGCTGGGGTGTACACATGGTGGATGTTCACATGTGATGTGTAGGGAACACTGATGGTCACTTGAGTGTACATGCATATGTGGAGTGCATGTCCTTGCAGAACCACACACTTGCACTCTGATGCACTACATGTACTCCCACCCTTGCATATCCACGTGTACACTGTTTGCCTTCTGGTGCCCACTGTGTCCCGGCAGCACATGTTCTGTGACCGATCATGGATCCAGTACATGCCTAATTTGATGTTTGACGTGGTCTGTCACTTAGATGTGATGCTCAGGGTGTGCATCACACACAATGGCTGTTCACTGTGCTGTGCACTGAGCAGTGTGATGCAGGAGTAGGACATTGCACACATGAGCTGCAGTGTTGATTTTGCAATGCATAATGTGCATGTAGACAGGCATTCATTGTGATGTTACGTCTACGACTGTTGTAATGCATTTGGAAATGACTTATTTTGGGTGTGAGGTTGTTGGTCTGTCATTTCATCTGATTCCGGGTCAGGCAGCAGTGTCCGATGCCACTGTGCATTTAGGACATGGCAATGTGTACTTTATTGTTACTGCATTGGTGTATGGGTATTGCGTGCCATGTCATGTTGATGTTTGGGAGGGTTTGAGTGACATGACAGTGATGGCCATGGCCTGGTTTGCAGGTGTGTGTGATGCACACCTTGCATGTCCGTGTCATCCGCTTCTCAGAGCAACTAGCTGGGGGTAGATTTCTCTCCGCAGCAGGCCCCTCCCCCTGGAACAGACTTCCGGCCTGACTTGAACTTGAGGGGAATCATCTCCAGTTCTGGAAGCACCTCAAGACCTTCCTCTTTGCTTCTGCTTACTGTCTGCCTCTCCCTTGCAGAATTCTCCACTGGAACTGCACAGGAGCTGCAACTGGGCCACTCTCACCGACCTCGGTCCCTGGCCCAGCCACTCTCCACTTGCACTGCATCCCTGGCAACCCCTGCACTGCAGTACTGTCTCTCTATCCCTTCAGCCCTCCCTTCCCAGCACTTGTCTGCACTTACCTTTGTAGTTGCCACCAGGCAACCTATGTATTATTTTTTTGGGCTACTTCCCCTGTACTGGACTCCCCCCCACCCTTCCCCTTGCACTTTTCCCATTCCCCCTACCCCTGCACTTGCACGATCCCAATGACACCTGGCCTAGTAGTACCGTTCTCTGTGTTCCCTTGTTCCCCCCTCCCTGCCTCATTGCGCCTTGGAATACTTGTGTATGGTCCATATCATGTCATATGTCATATGTGTGCCTATTGGTCACACAGGATAGCTTGTGTTTAAGTAGCTAGGGATGCAGACGATGTGGCACTTCCATGGCAACTATCTCAGGGTGGTAAGGTTGTGACAGTTGACTGTCTCTTTGTCATCATCGATTGTCACCTGGTATGTGCCAGGCCTGTGTGCACTCCGCAGGGGTGGGAGTTTAGGTGAAAAATGTGGCCACAAGCTGGGTCCGGGCTTCCTCGCCACGTGCCCTGTCCCCTCCCATGGGCAGCGCCTGTGGTTGGGGATGTGGGGGCACCACCATGTCCACTGGGACGCCCTGCCGTGTTGCAACATTGTACAGGACACATGCTGCCACAATGATCCTGCACACTACTGGTGGTGCATAGAGTAGTTGCCCACCAGAGCGGTCAAGGGAGCGGAAACGTGACTTGAGCACTCCGAATGTGCTCTCCACTATGCCCCTGTTTGCAATATGGGCGGCGTTGTATCTTACCTGGGGTGGTGTGGTGGGGTTCCAGATTGGCGTCATCATGTGGTTGCTCAGAGGGTAGGCACTGTCCCCTGGGGAGATGATAATAGTTGAGATTATTAGGGTTTGGATATTTGTCTGTGTGTGACTTGCATGCATGTGCAAGGGCATTTGTACTGACCTAGGAGCCATGTGTCGCCATGCTGCCCAGCTTCCAGGGCCCGGCTCAGGGCGGACACTCTGTATATGAAACTGTCATGGGTGGAGCTAGGGTAGTTTGCATAGACGGAGGTGATGATTCCCTTTGCATCACATACCACCTGTACATTGATGGAATGCCAGTGCTTGTGGTTTCGGTAGATGTGCTCAATGGCCCTAGGTGGACGTAGGGCCACATGGGTGCAATCTATGGCACCGAGCACTTTGGGGAAGTGTGCCACCCTGAAAAATTCCAGGACAACGGCCTGCCTTTCTGCGGGTGTTCTTGGCATGTATATGTGCCTGCGGACTGAGGGGCGCGCTGTCATGATTGCCAGTACCTGGTGTAGGCAGCGTGACTGCGTGGCCTGTGAGACCCCCCCCCACTATGGCAGTGGTCCGCTGAAATGACCCAGTGGCCAAAAAATGCAGGACATTGAGCAGCTTCTCCAAGGGGCTCATTGCTTGGGAGCAAAGGGTGGGGGATGTGAGGTCATCTTCCCACTCCCTGACCAGGTCTAGGATGATATGGGGTGGAAACCTATACCTGCCATAGACCTGGTCGTCAGGCATCCCAAAAAGGCTTGTCCGTGGTGCGAAAATGCGTGCTCTGGCTATTCTCCTCCTCCTGCGGTGTCCCACGATCAGTGCAGCGACAAATGGGGCATTCATCGTAGCTGTATATATGCGTTTGTTGTTTGCGCGCACTTTTATGCTGTGCGCGGGGACGCTTCCGCCTGCCTTCGTGTGGCAGACGTGTTGACGCCTGTGCACGTCTTTTGCCGTGCGCGTGTTTCCCATATTCGGATACGGTCCGAGTGTCATCGCGTGTGATCGGAGGGGAGTGTGCGTACACGCAACTGGCCTGGGTACGTGTGTTTCGGGGTGCGCGGGAAGTTCCACACGCGATTAGCCTGGGTACGTGTGTTCCGGGGTGCCGGGAACTTTCACACGCGATTGGTGGAAATCCACGTGTGTTCTGTCATCACGTGCAATGAGGGAAACACCTGCGCACGTCACGTCACAGACGCGCTCACGCGCTAAGGGCCTTTGGTCCAATGAAATCACATATGCGTGCTGCTGTGCATACGCGCATGGCCCTTTCCTCGTATTACACGCGGACGTGCAGTTTTTCACGCGCGCTGAAATGCGCATGCACGTTTGTACGCGTCACGTCACAGGGGCGCTTGCGCTTGAGGGGCCTTCTGTCCAATGAAAATGCGTATGCGTGCAGACGCGCTTACGCGCTAAGGGCCTTTCCTCGAATTACACGCTGACGTGCAGATTTTTCACGTGCCAAATCACTCCGTATCAAGCTGGCCACGCGTATGCACACGGAAGACCACGCTCCTGCCCAGAAGGCCGAACTACTGCCCCCCAGAGCCCCGAGCACGCTCCCACCTGCCATCTGCTGCTGCCTGACTGCCTGCTGCCCACGTGCACTGCCATTTGCTGCCTGCACATCAGCCAGGGGTGCTGTTGCTGTGACCACCCCTGCTGGAACTGAAGACTCCCGACTGGGATTCCATCGCTCCACAGCCCAGCCCCAGGACCCAGTTGCCCACCCACTCCTGCCTCTGGGGTTGTCATGTCGGGGCAAACAGCATCTGTGACCACTGACAACCCCCGGCCAGGGAGGCAGAGGGGCACCAGCTTCAGTGCCACCGAAGTTGGTGTCCTGGTGGAGCAAGTCCTGGGGCAGTATGATGCCCTCTTCAGAAGTTCCCGCGCCGACAAGGAAGGACAGACTCGGATCTGGACTGACATCGTGACTGCCATCAACGCGGAGGGGGTGGCAGTCCGCGACTTACAACATGTCAGGAAGCGCTGGGAGGACTTCAGGTCCAGGACCCTGAACAAGGCCCGGCGCCTCTTGAAGGCAGCGGATGCCAAGGGGCGCCGGGGCCACTTGTCGGAAGAACAGATGAGGGTCCTGGAACGCAAATCCCCAGCGCTCCACGTCCAGGTCCTAGAGAAGCAGACCCGTCTGGAGTCAAGCGGTGAGTGTACATGCATCCTGATTGTGAGCAGTGCGTGTGGTGATTATTCGGTAGTGTGCAGGTTGCACATCTGTTTGTATGGGGTCAAGTATGGGTGGGGGTGTACAGGGCCGTGGGGCTGACACATGCGCGGGCTGTAATGTGTGAGACATGGATGGTGCTTGTGTGTGTAGGCTTGCATGCCAAATGCAGTTGTGTGGGCACACATGTTTGGATGAATGTGTATGTAAGTAGACATGTCCGTGATGTCACGCATGTATGTTGTTTTCGGCTGCATGTATCAGCACTGTGTACATGTGCATGTGTGTGTATTTGACAAGGGTGCAACAGTGATGCAACATGAATGCATGTGACAGCGGTATGTGGAAGCCTGATTGACAGATGTGACATGGATGCCCGTCTGAACAGTGCGACACTTGGCAGAGGTGTACACATGCATGCAAGTGTGGTGGTGTGTGTAAATGTGTGGTGCACTTCCTGTGTTGCATGTGATGTCTGGCTCAGCTTTGGCTGCTCATGCTGTTGTATGTGTATGGATGGTGGTGGCAGTTGCGATATGGCTGTGGTATGGCTCATGTGTGCGAGTTGTAATGACATGTGTGTTGGGGATTGTGATGACATGTCTGAGGTTTGCCAATGCCACTCATGTGCAACTGTCATGTGTGTATGTGTCCATTGTAGAGTGCCCTGATGCCTGTGTTTTGTTTCTCCCTGTCTGCAACGTCAACTGATGAAGAGGGCGGAGAAGGTGCTGTGGAGCACAGCTGCGGGATCCCACCGCCAGCCGGAGACGCAAGGCCCGGCTCCCCTCCCGTGTTGTCATCTCATCGGGGAGTGAGGAGTCTGGTGCCGCGTCCCAGGCCGCAGCTGCCGGGGGGAGGTCCAAGAGGCGGAGGTTGGAGTTGGACTCCTCGGCAGCAGAAGGGGCAGCTGGGACCCCACAGGGCC